>NC_080024.1:3988500-5318000 GCF_030020395.1 Manis pentadactyla | reverse complement strand
GCACAGATGGGAAAGTGGGGGTGCTGAGGGGAGCACACGTTACCTCTCAGTGCATTGATGCTGCTGCTGCAATCCCCCTTGACAAATTCCAGGGGGGGCTTTTCCCACATACTTCATGACTCAGCCACTTCCTCCTGGCTAGAGAGCCAGCACGCTCCATTACGTAACCCGTAACTTATCCAGCTATTTGCTTTTGCCAGCTTCTCCACGTATTTAACTGCCCCTCTAATAATAGGGCTAAGTGAACTAAAAACTTAAAATAGGTTTATATATTTTTAATATTCAGAAAAGCTACTTCCCCTCATAATGCTTCCTTTTCAAAATATTTAAAACGTATTCCTACCACCTTATTTTTACAAATGAACTTTGAAAATATTTTGACCTAAGTTCCTCCAAAAATGTTACATAGAGATTTTTATATCATATAAATTGGGAAATTCTGTCATACAAAATATTCAGTCCTACCATCCAGGACATATTATGTAACATATTGTTGCTGCCCATTTCTTTGTAGGAGTAAGAATAATATTTATATCAATATTTATTATGTTTTCTAGGCGGTTGTAGAGAATATAAACATTGAATTTTTACATATTATTTTCATATTCAGCCACTGAATCAATCTATCAGTGAGCCGCATATCATTTTGATTGATAATCAGGGTTTTTTATGTATAATTATATTGGCTGGAAATAATAATGCTTTTGTCTTCTTCAGATCAAGTGTATATTCCCTATTTCTGCCTGTGTCCAAAGCCTCCAAAATAACATTGACTGTAATGATGCTAATGGAGGCCCTCACGTCTCACTTCTGAATTTATTCTGGTGTGGTTTCTCCATGTGTTCCTTGATCATACCAGACAGAAGAGTTTATTATCTTTACAAATAAATCACTTTTTTTTGCTTTATTTATTAATCCTACCACTTTTCTAATTTATTATTTTCTGTTTTCATCCATTTCATGTTCTTTCTAATTCCCTGCACTGAATGATTACTTACATATTTCTTTTCATTTTTAGCTGATAATGAGAGAAGTTAGGGTTACAAATCAACCTCTGACTGTCTTGGCTGTGTCTCTGTTTTTATGATTTTTGAAGTAATCTGAAATAATATTTGGTGGCTTACTCATTATGTGGGAGCACTTTTATTTCATTTTTATGGTTTCTGAAGTAATCTGAAATAGTATTTGCTGGCTTACTTGCTTTGTGGGAGTACTTTTATTTTATTTGTAATGTCCAGGTAACTGGGTTATTCTTTCTAAATATTTATTTTAAGCTTTGAATTTTGGAAGATTGTGTCAGCAAATAACAATTTTTGCTTGGGGGTATTTTTAAGCTAAGTTTATGCCCCTTTTGTAAATGTTCCAAGGACATTTGAAAATAAGCAGTCCCATCAGTGTGAACTTGATCTTTATTAAGTTTTACTTTTATCATTGCAATAGGTTGAATAACAGCCCCCCAAAGATATGCAGGTCTGAATCCCTGGGACATGAGAATATTACTTTATAAGACAAAAGAGATCATATGTCTACTGTTAATCTGCTTTAATTAATTTTGCCTGGTGTGTGGTGAGCTCTTCCCCCAGGGTTTAAATCTTTGCTCCATCAGAGACGTTTTCATCCATTCCAACCTCCCCAGGGTCTACAGGGCATCTGGCAGAGGCAAAGGGACCGTGTGATCTGTGGTCTGTGCCCTGCTACTCGCAGCCACACTCAAGACGGAACCTGAAGAAACAAAGAAATAATAAAGGTGGTTGGGAGTGGGAACATCACTGATTATAGCCTCAAACAATAGTTCCTGCAAGGTGAGGGACTGCCTGCTGGGCTTTCTGATTAATGTGGCCTCGAGCAAAGAACAGCCAAGGTGTCTTGGCCTCCCCGGGACTCACCTGGCTGTGCTCCTGCAAACAACGGACCAGGATCGCTCCTCACGTCGTTCCTCAACCAAACCTCCTGATCTCTATAAAATATACAAATGTCACTCCAAGCAAACTCCAGGTCCGGTGCAGGCCCTACTTTTCAAAGGTGGTAGATGCTTCTATTTTCAGGATATCTTGTTGGGAAGTGGAAGAGAACATCCAGGCCTGGTCAGGCAGCTCTACACAAGCCATGAATCTGTCCTCGTTTACTGGGAAAGAAGAGGAAGCTGGAGAGGGTCCATCAAACCCCTAGGTGCGGTGCATCAGAGTGAGGTTGGCACCCCCTGACTCGGTCCGGCACTGACACGGAGAGCCTCCCATGGGTCTCTCTGCCACCGATGTCTCCTTGCTTGCCTACACTGGTGTTTCACCTGGTCATTGCTTCTTTATCACATGGCTCCCACAGCCCAGAGTCAGGGGAGGGTTGTGAGCAGGTGCGGTGCTGTTTGGTCTCCAGGGCCTGGATGGACATACACGATCCTGTGCAGGATCCTGGGACAGGCACGCCTTGTCCCTGGGCCCCTGCCGGCAGAATGTGAAAGTGGCGAGGGGGACGCAGCACGGGAATGTCACTTCCAGACAACCAGAGGGGTCTGTGGGCGGGACGGGGCTGTGCACAGGACCAGCGAGAGCCTGGCTGGGCTGAAGGAAAAGTGAAGCATCCATAGCAGCCCATGGGGAAGGGGGCTGACTCGTCCCCTGGCCACAGCAAAATGTGCAGTCACCCTTCGAAAGTCAGATACTCTGTGTCCATATTTCACAAACCACAGGGCCCCAGGGTGTGGTGGTCAGGAAGAAAACGAAGACCCTCCTTCCTTGGGGATCTGGGCTGAGATGAAATGCACACCTGAATTCTCTGCATCACGATGGCTGGCTGTGAGCCAAGACATCTCCATCATCCCGGAAAACCCAGCCCATGGCATTTGGTCGTGCCAGGCAGGCTGGCCGTTCACCAGCGGTGCAAGCTCAGGCAGGTTGCTTAACCTATCTCAGTTCCTGCTTCTGGCAAGTAAAGATAATCAGGCCCACGACCTAAGATGAAATAAGATAACAAACATCAGGCATAGAAAGGGCACTTGCAAGAGGCATGTCCCTGTCCCCGCCCCTTGCCACCTAGGGCCCAGCCCCTGGAACACGATGAAGGCCTCAGTAGATCAAATAGGTTAGCCTCAGCTGAACTCCACTTTCTAAACCTTTGAACAGGAAACCCGAGATGAGAGAACGTTTGAATTGGCTCATGCAAAGAACAATATTTGCTTGAGGTTAGCTCCTACACTATGAATTTTTAACCTCACATAAATCAAACTGTGAAAATGAACAAAGGCTGAATTTCCTGTGCCAGGACCAAAATAGAAGCCACCTCTGTCTCTTAAACAATTCCGATTATGTTTCCATAACCAAATCATGCTGAGATGAATAGCTGGAATATTTATATTTAGGTCCTCAAATATAATGTAAAACAAATGGAAATAGTCTATCTTCTCAGCCTTGAAGTTTTCCATTTGCAAAGACAACTCAAAAGCCAGGCTGTGCAAAGGCCATTGTGCACCAGGGCAGAATCTTGCTTTTCCCCATTATAGTCGTCACCAGGTCCCCACCATTAAACAAGTGATAGAAAGCTCCCAGGGGAATCAATCCATGGCAAGGTTTAAAGTGAATTCCTTAGCAAAAGCTTTATACTGAGAAACATACATTCATGCTGTAAAAGATCCATGGGACAGAATCTTATAACTGCAGGGGACCATATTTTAACCAGATAATGTTTTCATTAATTCAACAACTGTAGCAATTCCTATGAGCTAGAATCTTAGAATATTAAAAAAAAAAAAAAAAAACAACAGAGAGATTTTTCTTCTTTCAAACTAGTGGAAAAAGAAGATAGGAAAGCCCCTGAGTTACTGTAAGGCAGAAAGAAGCCAGAGCTTGGGAGCATTACCAGCAAATGTTAACTGGCTTCTGGAAGCAGGAAAGATGTCACCACAAAAGGGTGAGTTGAAGCTGACCTTTACAGGATGATAAAGTTTTAATAGGAAAAATGGAGCTGCAGAGGCCAGGAAAATTGTAGGTAGGCTGCTGTGGAACTGGCAATAGGGTGTGAGGGGAGGTATGGGACAGGAGGCTGAGAAAATAGATGGGAGGGGAGTATGTAAGCAGCTTTGACTCCAGACTCAACGTAGAGTCTGATAGGAAATGGGAGGCTTTTAAAGGCATTTAACAAAAGGGTTGGTATGATGTCAGCGGTGTGAGATTCATTCATTCATTCATCCAACAAATGTTCACGGCGATCTTCAATGGGGGATAAAGTGGTGGGTAACAAAACTAATGGGAACCGGAGCATGGGGTGTATCTCACTGGGTGCATTCCAAGTACGGAAGGACCCTCAGGTTAATGAGGAGGAATTTTCAAGAAATCAACAGCAAAGGGAGTGGCACATGATGATCCCGGAGGGACAGGACCATCTGTACAACCCTGCAGGGTGCACTCAGGATTTTAAATGGCCGGAAACCACTAAAGCAGCCACAGAGATGGGGTCTGGTCTGCATTATGAGGCGCTGAGGATGCTGTGCAGAGAGTGTATCTGTGGGTGACGAGTATGAAAGCCATTGTCGTGGCCCTGAAGAGATGTGTGGATAGTCTGCTGGGCAGGGAGACAAGAGGACAATTTGGGACATAGCTGAAGGTGGGACTGACAGTCCTTGTTGATAGGCTGGGTGTTGGGAGCTCAAGAAAAGGCAAGAGTCGAGGTTGATTCCATGTCCTGAGTTGAGCAACTGAGAGGAAGGTAGAAACGTTTCCAATATATGGAAACAGCGAAAGTAACTTTAATTTTTAGGAGGCAGGGGAAAGACATCGAGGAATCAGCCTGGGATCTGGGAAAGCTGAGAGCCTCTGAGACATCCAGTGGAGAGGTTAAGTAGACATTCACAATACGAGTCAGGAGCTGAGAAAAATGGGTCATGAGGGAGGAGGGCTCCGGTCACAGAGTGGAGGCAGCAGCCGGAAACAGGGCTGGTGCCCATCTCGGCCCCTGCGCCCGGGCTCCGCCCTAGCCGGCCGCTCCAGGAAGCCTGCAGGTGGTCACGTCCCCAGTTTATCAAACCTGTCAACAAACACATCAGCCTGAATCTGTGGTTCAGGTTCACCAGGACCCCCCCCTCCCACAATGGGACGTAGAACTCCTCAAGAAGAAAACTAGCAAACTCAGCCTCATATCCTGTTGTAATCCATTCCCCTTCCCCAAACCTGGGCCCCCAACAACCACTGACTTACTTTCTGTCACCGTAGCTGAGCTGCCCCCTCTTCTACTCCTGGGTCCTTTTGCGGTGACCATAGTGATCTCCGATGGTTTCCTTCCTTAGTGTTACGAAAGTTCCAGACTCATTCTTCCTTTCCCCAAAATCTGTATCAACCTTCTCCAAGGACCCCAGAGGCAGAGACTGGCTTGCTGCCTGCAGACTCTCTCTGAGTGGACAGGATTTTAGTGACTGACCTGCCACCGTGGGAATAAAATTGGGTATAACCTTTTCACCCTGAGAATGTTTTACTTTCATTTCTTTGGTCACATTGAATCCATAGTGAACTTGCTGAAACCCATTGGCAAGACACCATCATTGACACCCCTGAAGAGGTCAGAAAATGCGATCTGAGAGTAGAACTTCCAAAAGTCTGGGAATTCTAATGTTCGAATGGTGTCATTTATTTCTTCCTGCATCATGAGTAAAATGCCTAACGGCCCAAAGGCCTGTGAGGTGGTTTGAGCGGCATGAAGGGTGAGCAAAGGTGGGTGATGGCATCTGCTTCCACTTTGCAAGAGCCCCAGTGCACAGCTGGGGGATGTCATTACTTTCAAGAAGTGTTGTAACAGAAGGGGAGAGATGAGATGCAGTCGGGGGTGAGGCGGCAGCGAGGGAGAGCCTTGCAGGTGTCCGTCAGGGACTACATAGGGCCCTCGAGCTGCATCAGGAAAAACAAAATCAGGGCAGGATTTTCAGACAGGGACTTGTGACAGAGGTAGGAGAAGAGGTGAGGGCCCAGGGAGGGGTGGTGATTAAGCCAGGGGTCACTGCCACCCTAGACAGAAGCCTGGCAGGAGGTCCCTGTGACCCAGAGCAAGTAGGACCCTTGAGCCAGAAGCAGTGATGGGCTGCACAGCAGGGAGCCCTGGGCTTGTTGGGGGCCAGGCTGAGGGAAGTGAGGGGCAGAGACCAGGATGGCCTGGGAGGGGGAAATAGGGAGGTGGCGTCCAGGGCGTGGGCACAGGGGTGGGAGCAAAAGAGGAAATACCTTCGTTCTTCATCTGAGCTGAGGGGGTCCTGGAGTCCATGTCACCGACCCCTACCCCAGTCACTAGAGCAAAGCCCAAGGGCCACAGTGAGGGGCACAGAACCGCTGCCCTAGGAGGGCAGACCCGCCTCTGTGAGCATCAGCTGGACCCATCAGGTACACACTGACAGTAGACCCAGAGAAGGGGTTGCAGGCCAGTGCGTGGAGTCCACTCATGTGAGCCCTACTGGGGGCTGCCCACTCGCCTCTCTGACCAAGAAACTGAAACCAGAGAATGAGGCTCATACAACCCAAAGTGGTGAGGTCAGGGCCAGAATCTGGGTTCAGAGGATGCCAAAGACCAGGTCCCTTCTGTCCACACTTCGGTCCTCATGGCAGAAGCACAAGGCTGGGGGAGGAGGTCAGTAAGTCCCTGGTGGTGATCACCCTGCAGCCAAGCCCAGGTCCCACCCGGCTCCATCTCCTGACCCCCGCGCTGCCCCCACTCGAGATGCCCCCGTGATAATGAGCTTGCATTTCCACCCAAAGACCAGGGCCTCTGGGCCGACCTTCACAGCAGGTGAACAATCAAGTCAGTCCATAAAATCTCATGGAAATCAGAAGTACTGCCTTCCTGGCAAATCTGGTAAGCCTGTCTCTACAATAAATTCAATTCAAAAGGAAAGTAGGTGGCAGAATATAAATTACTTTTTAAACTTTGTTATTGTACCACTGCATCTTCCCTTTTACCCAAGATTCTCTAGTACAGGCTTGTTTTGATTTTACAAGTGACTGAGGACCCAGCACCATCTGGCTGAAAAATCACCTCTTCTACTTGGGTGGCTTTCAGCCCTCCATGTACACCTGAAGCACCGGGGCAGTTTTCCAAACCTGCAGGTGCCCAGGCTTTAACCCTGGAGACCCAGGTCTGTCCACTGTAGCCCATCCCGAAGCGCTTCTACGAAGCTCCCGGGCGCTCCGATGTCCATCCGGGGCGATGATCCACTGCTGCTGGTGCTTAAGCGGATGCCTTTCATCCAGAGCCTCAATGGCTGTTAGGTGCCAAACAGCTGCTGAGAACAAGCTTCTAGAAAACACACGGACAAACCCCTTAATGGAGTCACAGGGGCAGACCCATTTTTGGAGTTCATCAGTATTTTAGCCCAATAAGTGTAGAGATTTTTCTTTTTAAAACCGAGTGTAATAATCTTTAAAGTGGACAAGGTATATCCAGGAGTTTGGTTCAAATAGCACAGAAAGGAAGATAGAAATTGAGTGAGTTTGTGTTTGCATTAATTATTTGTGCTTCTATATAATCTTGAATAACTCAAGTTGGTTTTTTTGTTCAAATCCAGTGATATCCAAACACTGAGTTCTTTGAAATATGGATGGATGCTTAGAATGCCATGGCCTCATTTCCCCTTCTGAAGTGCTATGTCTTTACTATTTTGATATAAGCTGTAGGCACAGGCTTCATAAATATAATCATATGGCTTTTATTCATATTCAAGGAAAACTGACCTTCCTTTTGAGAGAACATGACACACAAGAATCCCATTTCTGTAGAGAAAAAAATAGGTTCTGCTTAGTCTCAAATTGCTTTGGCCACAATTAGATTACAGTGTGAGGAACTGGGGCAGCCTGGTCAGGGTGAGCTGGGAAGAGGAGAGAGAACGCAAAGCCACCGGGAACCGGGAAACCGTGAGACAGCCTTGCAATGACCCCCGCCCCATCTCCCCAGGTATGTCGAGGGTGGTTGGAGTAGGTGATAGTCAGGGACTGACCTCCGAGACCTCTCACCTGTGGCCTCATCACCCAGGGGCCTGAGGTCCTATCCCCGAATTTCTTCTATGCTGTCATCCTCTAGCAAAAAACTACAGGTGACACTGTTCCTGGTAACTTATCATTATTTCTACCATTGCTCACCTTCCTTCATGCCCTCCCTTTTAGGAGCTTAGTATCTAAAAGTGCTGATCCATGCAAATGGTAATCAAACATATTTTTGCGTTTTTTATTGCCTGTTCACCCCACTAGAGTGTAAATGCCACTGAGGAGGTGCTGGCACTGTTGTATTGGCTTGTACCCAGACATAACACAATACCTGGCATGCAAGTTCAGTCACCTGTAAATGGATGAACCCATTTGCATGCAAATATTTGTATGTGCACAGGAATCTATGTAAATCATTGAGTGGTATATGGCTGGAAATACCAGCAGAGAGCCCATTTTCACTCTAACTTCTTGGGCTCCATTTACAAGAAACTGTTTAAAACTCACTCAACATCCCCATTTTGTTAGTTCTGACTTAAAATAAACAAGATCTCAAAAAAGAAAACATTGCCCAAGTGAGGTCTAGCTGTTTTTCCTCTCTGGGCTTTTTTTTTTTCCTAACAAAGCCTCTCAAGAAATTCAATCTTCTAGTAGAAATTATTTTGTTTATTATGTGCATCACAAGTGGGTTTCCTTTGCCTTCCCAATAGATCTGTTTCTGAGGATGTTCACAGCTCTGAATGGTCATCAGTGCATTTTTTCTACATTGGCAAGTCATACGCATCCACAAACATTGTCTATAATCATGTTATTTTCTGAGAAGCAGTTTCCTAGGTCAGCATGAGGGGGCATGGGAGGCAGGACGTCCATGTCCTAATTCCCAGAATCTGTGACTATGTTACCTTATGTAGCAAAGGGGACTTTGCAGATGTGATGGAGTGAAGATGAGGAGATTTCACGGGGTATCCAGGTGGGCCTGGGGTCATCACAAGGTCCTTGCAAGAGGAGGCCAGAGAGTCAGAAAGTGAAGATGGAAGCAGGGGTGGCAGGGAGGGAGATTGGAAGATGCTCCCACTCCCGGCCGTGGCCATGCAGGGAGGGTCCAGGTGCCAAGGGCTGCAGGAGGCCGTTGGAAGCGGGAAACAGCAAGGAGACAAATTATCTCCTAGAGCCTCAAAGGGAGCTCAGCCCTGCCAACCGTTTTACATTTCTCGCCTCCAGAACTGCAAGAGCAAATCTGTGTTGTTTTAAGCCACTAAATTTGTGTGATTTCTTATGGTAGCAGCAGAAAGCGATTCTGGGGTGAGGGGAATGCTGACTCTTGATAAAATGATGACACAGATGCCTGCCTTTACCCTGCCCACCTCTCCTTCTGTATCTTCAGTTTAATTCGCTCTAACAATCTTCTTGAGCACCTGCTAAATTGCACACGTGGAATTCCTGCCGTGCCTGTCTGTCCACACTGACGCTCTCTGAGAAGGACGCCTCCACCGGGCACCAGTCTCCTCCGGTGATGCGTCCCACTCGGCAGCAGGAGTCCCTGGGGACCTGAAGGGCATCTTTAGTTGCTCCCTTTGGAAAACTAAAGATACACAAGGTCAAGGACGAAAATGAGAAGGACCAATTACCCCCACTAAAAAGATCATCATTCCTGACATTCTGAAGCATTTCCTCCCTTTTCTGTGAGGTTTCCCCAATTTCCCAGTGTCCCTTCCACGTGAGTACTTGGTGGGTAGGGCGACATTGGCCCCCCCACTCTCCCGTTCATGCCTGAGTCCACCCCAGCTGCTGTCATGGAATGCCCCAGGCAGGGGCCTTAAACAAGCAACATTCACACCTCTCATTCAGGTGGGGAATCTAAGATCAGGGTGCCATGTCAGCCTGGCCGGGTTCTGGTGAGGCGCTCGTCCTGGCCATGTGCTACAGGCCTTTTCCTCCATGAGCCCCCTCATAGGGAGCCTTATAAGGGCACTGATCCCACCATGGGGCCCGACCCTCATGACCTCATCTAACCCTATCAGTCCCCAAAGACCCCAGCTCCAGGACCCTCAACCTAGGGGTTAGGGCTTCCACATGTGGATTTGGGGGACACAGACATTCCATCCACAGCAGCTCACCAGCCTCATGATCCCCCATCTGACCCCAATCAATTGTGGGTGTCCACAGGGGATCTCAGAGAGGGAATAACCCTGCCTTGTGATGCCAAGGGCATCAGGGCCACTCCTCTGCATCATGACCACTGCCACCCAGAAGGACACCACGTCCTTCACCAGGAAGCCCCTAAAATGCCCCAAAAGCTCCAAGGACCAAATGTAACTATGACCTCTTCAGGCTGCGCTCAGTCATGGACTGGCCCATAATCCTTGAGGACAGAGAGAAATGTCCTTTTTCCCAGTTTTCTTGGTACTTTGTCATCTGTCTTTGGGAAAAAGCCTCATCCTTTTAGCCTGCACTGCCCCCACCAATTCCCTCCTATGGGCCTTGCCAACTACCCAGGCAAATAGACGCAATGGAGTGGGGGACGGGCATCACCAGCTGCATGGTCAATCTCGATGTAAGTTTAGAATCAGTCTGTGTATGTATGTGCACATGTGTGTAAGCGTTCATGCATGCAACATCACTGCGATCTTGTGGCAAGCATCATTTTATGTTATTTGCTCTTTTATGTCATTAAAGATTATATTATGAATATTTCTACACATTAAAACTGGGGGGACTTTTTAAATTGTTCCCTATATGTCAGGGCTTTGATGTACCATGATTTGTTTCACCTTACTTGGTATTTGGGCATTTTGCATGCTTTTCCATTTTAAATAATGCCACAAGGAATATCTTTCCACAGCAACCATTGTTGTTTGTGTTGGGGTGAAATTACTGGGTCAGGGGGCTTTTAAACTTTAAACTTAACTCTGATTATAGAATAAAATGAAGCTCTATGCTATGTACATAGATATGATTTAATATATTTTATTTACATATATTGCATTATATTATATATATTTATATATAACATATAATATATTTATTATATATATCTGAGAAATACTTCTGTTAGAAATAGTCCCAGCAGTTTTAGCCCTCAGCCCCACCCCTTCTCACCAGAGATTTCTCTTGTGAGTGGTGGGAATAGATTCCACAGAACAGCTGTTAGAGGGGGCAGCCCCCAGCACCGCCGGACATCGAGTGTCCCCGAGAGATGCCTTTCAGGGCATCTGGGTGAATGCTGAGCGTTATCGCAGCACACACTGCCCAGCGGTCTGGCAGGCGATGGGCCTTGGCATTCAGCCCATGATGGATGCAGTTGCTGGGAATGTCACAACACTTACTGCCAGCTTTTAGGTAAGAAATGCACACTCCTTCCAGAAATTCAGGGAAAGCCTCTGTCCCTATGAAACAGACGCAGAGTCCAAAGCAACTGAACAACCGGACAATGTTCAAGTCACTGGCACTTGGCACGTCCCACTGATTCTTCCCACATCTGCCTATTCACTGAGATGTGTAAAATTATCATATGATCTCTAAACTTGGAAGCCTACTTTCTATGCCCCACGGGACTGCATAGGGAATCCTTGTGTCATGCTGAAGAACATCAAAGAGCACCGGGATCCTGCTTTGGCTCGCGTTCTTGGGGGTTGCTGGGTCCATGAAGTGAGAGTACTAAAGGATTCGCTTGTTTCCCTTAATAAATATTCACTGAGCACTGAGTCCGGTGGGGCCCTGTGCCAGACTGAAGGGTGCAGCAGAGGGAGAGAAGTGTGGTACCTGCCCAGCACGTATGCCGGGGCACACAACCCATAATCACCAGCGTTGTGATCTGCCGTGTCCTAAGCATAAAGACTGTAGCTATTCATCTTCATAGTAAAGTCCTGCAGAAATTACTGTGAGCCCCATGATGCTTCTGACACCCTGCTCACATTCTCTATGCTCCCCCACAGTGAACTCCCACCTGGGCCTGGCACTGCTATCCTGTCTCATGTTTTCCTCCAATCTGAACCACCAATGTGCATCTTTTCTACCGGCAGACACCACACAGCCAGCTCCTCAAGGCCTGACCTGTGAGACTTTGACGTGGAGCCTTGCTGAGACTCCGGGCAGAAATCCCTCCCTCCCTCATGCTCCTGAGGTGCTTTTCCAGACAGTCCTCTAGTAGACTGTTGGCTGAAACATGAGGGGTCACAGTGGTCCAGGGACCCATCAGAAATGAATACAATTGCATTTCATAAATGTACAGTCAGTGACAAAAATATCCTAACTGCTGCTGGGCCAACAGAGATGGCAGGAGGCACCAACTGTAGTAGGCACCCCGATTTCACACACGTTGAAATGTGAAGAAATGTGCCTCTTTAGATCAAGTAAATTTGGTACGTGAGATGACCTTTAAAATAGGAGGGGGGAGAGGAAATATCAGTATCAACTGATCAAAATTATTCTACTAACAATTTGAAGAAAAATATATCTGATTATCGTGATGGAAATATTTGTGGTGATTGAGCTAATTTCTGAATTCTCCTTTCTCTCAAAATTCCCAGAAGAGGATTAATGCCCCCAAAGACTTAGACACATGAGGAATATATGGTCTGGAAAACAGAACATAAGGAAGCCAGGGACTTTGAGGATTTGATGTGAGAGACAGTGTACACAGATGTAAGCTGAGGTGCCAGCCACTTTCTACCACACCCGTGAGAGCAAAGCCCACCTGGGCAGTACCTTGAGGGGCTGCCCTCAAATCTCCAAATGCAGACCCACAGGGGTGACCCTGACAGCGAGATGGTGGCCCATCAGTCAGGGGACAGACGTCCCAACACAGCGAGGCTTCAGCGTCCTCACCCCCAGCGGGAGTGGGGCTGGTGGGGAGCCATCCCTGAGGCAGAAGTGGGGCTACCCCACTGAAAGGAACCTGCATCCACATAGGGAAAAGCAATTTCTTGGGGCCCAGCACTACACCCCTTAGCCAGGAGCCTGCTGCACCCACTCCATGTATTGAGAGGAAAGCTAGCGTCTGATCTCTCTCTCACCAGTCTGTCTCCAGAACCTCCCAGTAACTGGCACAGAGCAGAGGTGGTTCATTCATTCATTCACAACTATATATTAAGAGCACAGCCAGGTCCCGGCAGTGCAGAGGTTGAATCTCTGGGAATACAGGAGCAAACCGCAGGTCAGAGTCCCCCATCATTAGGCTTACGTTCTCATAGAGCTACGAGTAGATAAATATATCCCGCACCAGGTGGTGGTGAAGTCAGGAAGCACAGGAAATGGTACAGGATGGAGGGTTCCCGGGAAAGAGGAGCTCCGTTTCTGCTTAAATAACATGGGCAGGAATCTCACTCCCACAAGTGCTGTGGGAGAAACACCCCTGCTCATCAAAACCAAACCCTCCAGCACGGACTTTACCTGAGACTGAAAACTCTAACCCACACACACCCCACCTCTGAAAGCAGCTACCCGAAGCCCTGTCGCAGGCAAACACAGGCCCCCCCGGGTCAGAGTTCAAAGCCGGGAGGTCACCAGACACAGAAAAAGACAATGGAGTTCAGGAGAAGGGCACGCTTCTCATGATTTAGAATAAATGTCCCCTAAGAAGTGGCCATGCTCCAAGGAGCAGGGCAGAGTTGTCTTTATAATACACAATTTTTACTCTTAACACGATTGGAGGGATAAGGCAGTTCTGGGCAGAGAACACCATCCAGAGGTCGGTGAAAATGGCTTTCGGTGGAAAAGCTATTACCAAATTTTAAAACACAATAAAAGAGTTTAATCAAGTGTCCAGTGTACAGAATAAATCTATAGAAATCAGTAGCTTTGTTTTACACCAATAATAACCTGGCCAAAAATGTAATGGGAGGAAAATTCCATACACAGTCATAGCAATAAATGTGAAATACCCAGGAACAATTCTCAGGAGATATGCTGAAGGCCCAGAGGAACACTTTAAAATTGACTTGCAGAGATGGGAAAAATATATCATGTTCCTTAAAGGGAACCGCTGACACCATAGTTTGAATTGCCCATATTTTAACGCTCGTTACACTTGTATGAATTTGCTCCGGTGTCTTTATTCTCCGCTATGCTGTAAACTCAGTAAGACCAAAAATATATTCCGTGCTGTGTTCCCGTCCCTATCGTGGTTCATAGCAGGTGCTCGGGGGGTACCGGTTGGACCCAAGAGCAAACACAGAGATGGCCACGAACCTAAGCTGTTTTACAGGATCCTCCGCAGAAACCAACAAGGAGCCCTAGAGCCCAAAGGAGCGGTTTCAGACCACAGGGGTTCTTAGGCAATTAGGAATTTAATTCTTCCAACGCAGTAGTCCTGGAGCCCCAATAAAGATATTACGCCTTAGCGGCCTCATTCTTGGCCGCGGGGAAAGTGGCAGAGGATCCTCCCCAGAAAACGATGTTCCCGTGAAGCAGCGAGAGCTGGAGGCCCCTCTGACTTCTTGGCAGTGCTGGGGCCAGCGGAGGTCCTTGGAATGTTCCAGAGACCTCCTTGGAGAGCAGGCAATGCCTCCAGGGCTTCCAAAGGTGATTTCTGTTCACAACTGCCACGGAAGGACACACTTGCTGTTTGAAACTGAACCTGGTAACCGCAGCCCTTTCTGTCTTCCGGGATGGCGGGAATCAGGAGATCATCTGCAAAGGGGGGCAACTGGATTTCTCTACCACCTGTTCTTCTTGAAGACACCCGTGGTGGGGGCTTTGGGGGGTGCCACTCTTGAAATGGATATGCTGTCACACAGCACAGGGCACCGATGAGTCTCTGGGCTGTGAAGAAAAGCCCAGGGGCAGGTTTGGGGGAAAAAACAGAGAAAGCATAACCATTCTGCATATTCAAAGGGGAAAGCTGTCTGGGCTTGCTGTGAGGAGGGAGACACAAGAAGGGAGAGGGCAAACAGAGGGGGGTGCACGGGAGCCCCCGTCGGGGAGAGGGCCTGGGAATGTAGGAGCCAGAAGCCCCAGAGCTCGGTCAAGCCGGGCGCATCCAGAGAGCTGCACAAGCCAAAGAAAAGCCACTGAGCTCCGTGCCTTGCTGGGCACCAAGGACGGAAAGCAGCTGCGGAGGGCAGTGTCCAGGGAGGTTCAGAGCTCGGCCAAAGGCCAGACACAGTGTGCAGAAATCACACGGAGACTTGGGGGCAAGGACTCGAATGACAGCTGGATTACTTGGTGAAACTCGCAAGGACAGTCCAGGGAGGCACACCTGATCCAAAGCCACTCTGTTAGCAAGGGTTACCGTGCGGAAGGCCACCGCATGCAGGACAGCGCCCCCCAGAGCTCGGGCTCAGCAGGGTATCTCTGGAGCCCAGGGCGTTTCCTGCCTGGAACTTCTCCACACGTTACAGAGAGACAAGCAAGCAGGAGTGGAAACGTAGCCCGTGAGGATGGACTGAAAGAATTTGGGCTCTTTGGGCTAAAAGCAGAAGCCAGGGAGGACGAGATGGTCATCCCCGAAAACAGGACAGGAATGTGCTTATTATTCGTTATATTCACAAGGCAAACTTGGAGCCAGAAGATAGAAGCAGCAGGAAGAAGTTAACTTGTCCTGATAGAAGCGGCGGCAATTAGAGAATCCTGAACATGAAAGGGGTTTCCTGTGCCCGGGGCCAGCGCCTCGCCCACTGCAGCAGAGGCAGAGGAGGGGAGAGCCCAGCTTGTGTGCCTGGGAGGGACTCGGGGCGCTGAGTCCATGAGATTCCATGGCCTGACCCCCAGCACGAGCCCCAAGCCCGAGTCCACCGCGGGAAGTGGCCCTCCGCACAGCTCCTTGAGGAGGAACGACTGAACACGTCGGGGATTGTTTCTGGAGTAATAACGGACCCCCCTGAATGGATGCCCTCAAACAGACTCAGGGACAGGCAGACAGACCTCGTACCTTCATGACAGGGAGGGACCCAGAGCATCTTCTTTCCCGAGTCACTGGCTGAATGTCATGGAACTGGGACAACAAGCCCACCCCGCCGTGTGGATGAATTCCCAGTGCTCTCATCTGAGCCGGGGGGCGTCTGTGCTGAGATCCGCAGGGACAGGGTGGGGCTGCAGCAGAACCAGGAAGCCCAAGTGCACCCCCAGGGTGTCCCCACAAACTGGACGAATTTTCGCTGGCCGATGGGAAGGTGTCTGTCGCCTCCAGGGCAGCAAGGGCCATGGGAAGACTCAGTGACGTCAGACTGCGGCAGGAGCAGTTACGATGGGAGCGCTGGCATCTGCCCCACGCTGGGAGGCTCGACACGCTCCGGTCCGCTCACCTGGAGTGGCCATCAGTGCCCATGGGCCTGGGGGCAGGACACCCAGAATCTCGGGTTTCAGAGCTCTTTCCGTGGTCATGGTTAGCACTGAGCACCCTCATCCTGGGCCTAAAGCAGAAATAGACTAGCTCAGGGGTCCTGGAGCTCCCTGAGGACTCCCAATAAGAGCTTTGCTTTGACCTGTTTGTGCTCCTAATGCCCTTGGTTTTATTCTGCCCATTCCGCCCACCTATCCCATGCCTTCAAACTGGGTTGTGTGACAGCCCAGCTTCATAAAGTGCTCTGAGCAGCAAGCCTCAGGGTGAAACCAGACTCTCAAATGATCCAAGGCAAGGAAGAACTGAGCAGCTAAATAGGATCTGGAAGTTCCAGAGAGCAGATTGGGTAAAATTTTTAGAACACTGTTGTATACAGTTTTCTGGATCCTTGGATATAATAGCATAAGGAAAATGGGGTTTATGTAGCTAAGCATTGCTTAGGTGGGTATAAAAAAAAAGCGTTAGCTTAAAATATAGTGCCTCCCAGTAAAGAAAATTCTATAGCAAACGTATCTCATCAAAATGAGGCTGACTTGAAGTCCTTTTAATGGGATAGAGTTAAAAAGAGTAAAAGGAAGAATGTGATTTGCTCTTATTACTCCAACTATTATACTTCAAGTGACATGTTTATTTCTATTTTAATAAAAGTTAGAAACTAAAATTTTCCCAAGGACAAAAGAACAGAGTTTAGTGAGATTTTGATTAATTAAGCAAGTAAATACCTCACAAAAACACACTCTCATCTGGCTAAAAGATAGTCACTGCTCAGGTGAGCTGGGAGGGTAATAACAAAAATGCCATTTTGCTGAAAACACAGAGCATTGTTGTAGGGCCGACAGAATCCCGTGATCAAATTTGTCATTTTCAAGTGGGCTAGCTTTCTCTTTTAACTCAGACATCAATTGAACATAAGACAGCACTAATGTTGTGCTTTCAACCTACAGCAAAAATTATCTGTATTTCTCCAAGCCCCGAAGCTTTAGGAAGAAAGTAGTTTTTGGAGACAAATGTTGTTCTCAAAATGTGGAAACTGACTAACTGATCCTCACCCTGTTGAGCTTCTGAAAAATAAGTACATATAAGCCAAGAGTTCACAAGGAACAAAACCCAACTCTAAATAAGTGGAAAAGGAAATGGAATAGTTCACAAAGCCATAGGACAGAGTAAGGCCAGCAAGTTACGCAGCATTCTGGTGGTCTCTCTCTCTCTCTCTCTCTCTCTTTCTCTCTCAATCTCTCTCTCTCTTCCCCCCCCCCCCCCACCCTCTCTCTCTCTCACATGCACACACACACATACACACACACACACACACACACCTTGTTGTCATCTGTGAGTTGGCTTCACTCCCTCTGCTCGGCTGGCCCCAGGAGCCCGTCACACACCTCAGAGACCTCTGTCCTATGTAAGCCTTGCAGCCTTGCCACCTGCTGAGCAGACAAGACAGACCCTTCCCCCAGTGCCACTTCTAATATCACAGGGCAGGACTCTAACTGGGCAGCTGAGGCCACAAGCCCATCAGCGGACGGATCACCAAGGCAGGTGCATGGCTACTTTGATTGGCAGCACCCCCAGAACCACACGATTGGAGAGGCAGGAGGAGAAGGTCTCTGCAGGAGGAGGGTGATCTGAGGATACAAAACATCACTACCTAGCATTGGCAAACACCTGTTCAGCCTTTCTCCTGGGAGCTCAGACAAATGGGCAAAACGAGCCAAGGTAATTCACTCCTGCGCTGGGCTGCACTGTGCACGAGGTGGCCACTAGCGACACATGGTTAACTTACTCTTGAAATGCGTGTGGGATGTGCTGTGAGTGTAAAATACACAGCAGATTTTTGAAGACATAGTAGAAAATGAAGGTAAAATATCTCAATAAAATGGTTTCTGTTGATCACATATAGAAATGATAATTTTTTGGATATATTAGGGTCAGTAAAATATATTATTGAAATTAATTTTACCTTTTTCTTTTCTTTTTTAAAATGTGACTATTAGAAAATTTAAAATGACATATGTGGCTCCTATTCTATCTCCATAGGGAGAATCCTCTGAGACTGAGGGTCCTCAAGGCTTTTGGCCCTGCTTTGACCACCGGGGGCACATGCATCTAGCAAATGCCCTGCAGAAAGGGGGAGCAGAATGGAAGTGACTTCCCTTCATGAACAAGCGTGTCAGGTGTCAGCAGGGTCTCAGTGCATTTGGTTTGGTGACACGAATTTTTTTTTTATACTAGCCCCTTGCTCTGGTATCGCCAAGCCATGCCCTGAAGAGAGTTACATCAAAGAGCAGCATCTCTTACTTTAGGGAGGCACCAAGTGGCAACCAGCATGCCAGTTATGAACTGTTGCCTGGGTTCCAAAGCAGTAAGCTAGCAGGTCTTCACAGCACCCTGTAGTGTGGGTTGAGCAAGCTGAAGGGGCTGATTCTGGGGAAACTTGCGTTTTTTTCAATGTCACTGTGTCACAGAGAGTTCAGGTTGTAGATGCAGCTCCCACAGACTCACTCTCGATGCACCAGCCATCTGATGAATCAGAACAGCTTTCCTGTTTGACGCTAGCCCATTTTCTGCATAACCCATTTTTCTGCAGGAAGCCAATTTAGGGTGGGTAGGAGAATGCCAGTCTGGGCTGAAAAGTTCACTGTCTTCCACTCAGAAAGCCTTAGATGGGAAATGAATAAAAATAATACATCCTTGCTTCTCAGTATAGGGAAAGCACACAAGACTTTGCATATATTACCAAGTCACCCTGACAGCATCCCGGGATTGGAGGAAGGCAGATCTCTGCCTCCTGGGTGACAGCAGGATTTAGAGGTGTCTATTTTAGTCAAAGCCTGGCCCTAAAAGTTTGTAACCTAAAAGAAGCCTGCCAACCTTCCTGCCTGGGGCTTGTGTCTTGGTTATATAATAAGGCATTCAAGGCCACCTCAGAAAATATTTCCAATTGCAATCTATGGCATGCCCTGCTTATGCCCCTCCATGGGCTGCCACTCCAGTGAAAATAAAGTGCAAACGTTCCCATGGCCTCTAAGTCCCTTCAGACTGAGCACAGTCCGCCTGCAGCTCGTCTTCTGCTGCTCGTACACTTCTCGGCCACATGCGCCTTGCAGCTCCTTGCAGAATGGAGCTGGTCCTGCCTCAGGGCCTGTGCCTGGGTGGTGCCCTCTGCCAGAGCACCCTTCCCTCGGACCTCACCTTCTCAGAGGGACCTTCCCAGAGCAGCCCCTCTAAATCAGTACAACATCTCCCTACCTTCAGACCCTAACCCATTAGCTTATCCTATCTAGGACACCCAGATTTCTAGACCAGGTCATCTTTCACCTGCTGTTGTCTACCTGCTCCTGATAAAACGTAAGTTCTTGGAGGGCAGTGACCCTGTTAGGGGTTGTTCTTTCCAGATTCTCAGTGTCTCCAACTGTGCATGATAGGAAAGTGAATGAAATTTACACACACAAACACACACTCATGTGGAGGTTGGGATGGGAGATAAACATTTAGTCCCTAAAGGAGTGCTAGGTAGGTGTTAGGGTTGAACTGTGTCCCTCTCCCACAAAATTCGTATGTTGGAGTCCTAATTCCCAGGACTTCAGAATGTGATCTTATCTGGAACAGGGGTCACTGCAGATGTAATTAGTTAAGAGGAGGCCACACTGGAGTTGGGTGGACCCTAATCCAGTAGGACTGGTGTCCTTACAAAAAGGGGAAATTTAGAAATAGACACCCATCCATGCAGAACACCATGTGATGATGAGGCAGAAATTGGGATGATGCTTCCATGCCAAGGAAGGCCAAGGATTTCCAGCAAAACACTGGGAGCTGGGCAAGACCAGTCATCGCTTCTCCTTCACAGCCTCAGAAGGAACCAACCTTGCTGATATATTGACCGTGGACTTCTAGCTTCCAGAATGGTGAGACAATAAATTAGTTTTGTATGCTACCTAGTTTGTGGTACTTTGTTATAGCATCCCAAGAAAAGTAACAGAGTAGTTCTAATGAGATCTAAATAACAGGTCTAAATGCCCTGTTAGGGTAGGCTGGCACACATCAATCCTTTTTCTTTACCATGTGCCCACAGTTTACAGCTAGGAAGAAAAGAAAAACATGGTTTGTCCTAAAGGAGCAGAACAGACAGTGGATTGAAAACTATGATCAGACTGTACTGCTGAGTTTTATCGAATGACTCAATGCTATCATCACAGTCATCAGCCCTACGTGGCCTCCAGCTTCTCAGTTTATCAGATTAAATCCCAAATCAGTATGTGACAGTGCTTGGAAGATATTCTGATTAGAAGGTGCTCAGTTAACCTCAGTGCCCTTCCTTCCTCCCCCTGAAGGAAAACAGACCCATTCCTAAAGCAGGTCTCACACTGCCAATTCCTATGAGCTACTCTGTTCATTTACTCAAATATTCTGTTACTCATGAAACATTTATTTAAGGTTTACTATGTGCTAAATTTCTGTGCAAGGTCATAGACTATAAAGACAAGCAGCACAGTCTCCCGACCCTGAGGATCCTGTATCTCACACACACAGGCAAATAAAAAGCAGGACATGCTATGATAAAGGTGGCGGGGATGGGCTGCAAAACTTGGAAGGAGTAGAGCTTGCAGCACTCAATCCATCCCCTGAGAAGTAGAACAACAATATAAAAGACTATCATTTGGAGGCTTTAAGATCTACCCAGATAGCCAGGACTTTAAGAAGCAAGATCCCAGAGAGAAGGGAAATTCACTGAGGGGAGGCTGCCACGGACGCCACTTTCCCTCAAGACATTCGCTGATTTCTAAGTGGAGTGACGGGAAACCTGAGGAGGTGATCTGAGAGAAGGAACCGAGCAGTTTCCTGTAGTTGCTTGGGTCTGAAGGATCAGAAGTTGTAATTCAGGGGGCCACCAACTTAGCCAAAACTGGAGAGGCCAAGTTTTCAGAGGACTAGTAGAAAGGACCACGTCCAACAGCCTCAGCCATTCTCCCTGTAGAGAGATCAGCCTATTGGTAAAATGGACCAAGAGAGGTAGGAAAAAAGTACCAGCCACAAGGCTGAAGAGCCACGCAGAGTCCTTGACATTACCACAGTCCTGGGAGATTTTTTTAAAAATGCAATTCAGGCTTGACAATGAAGAGCTGCCCTAATAAAACCTCCAGGCATTCATCTGGAAGCCTTGAAGAACCTCATCCTATCACAGTGTTCCTCAAAGTGCGGTCCATGGATTCCTGGGGGGCTCCGGAATCCTTCTAAGAGGTTCAAGAGTTCAGAAGTATCTTCAAATAATACCATGTCACTTGCCTTTGTTACTGTGTTGACATTTGCCCTGAGGAAGCAAAAGTGATGGTGGATACTTTACACAAATCAAGGCAATGGCACCAAAGTGTACTATTAGTCATTGCATCCATTACCATCAGGCATTCACAGAAAACAAACAAACAAAAAGCTGGTTTCACCTGTGAATGTCCTTGACAAGGCAGTAAAAATGATAAATTTTATTAAATCTTGACTCTTAAGTACATACCTTTTTAATATTCTGTATGGAAAAAAATGGAGAGTATACACGAAGTATTCCTGCAAACTGAAATACGATTGTTGTCTCAAGGAAAAGTACTTGTGTGATTTTTTGAGTTGCAAGCTGAACTAACCTCTTTTTTATGGAAATATTATTATTTGAAAGAAAACTGACAGAGAAACTATGGTTATTCTCAGATGGAAACTCATCCCATGCTCGTGGCTAGGAAGAATTAATATTGTCAAAATGGCCATCCTGCCCAAAGCAATATACAGATTTGATGCAATCCCTATGAAACTACCAGCAACATTCTTCAATGAACTGGAACAAATAATTCAAAAATTCATATGGAAACACCAAAGACCCCGAATAGCCAAAGCAATCCTGAGAAAGAAGAATAAAGTAGGGGGCATCTCACTCCCCAACTTCAAGCTCTACTATAAAGCCATAGTAATCAAGACAATTTGGTACTGGCACAAGAGCAGAGCCACAGACCAATCAGAACAGACTAGAGAATCCAGACATCAACCCAGACATATATGGTCAATTAATATTTGATAAAGGAGCCATGGACATACAATGGCAAAATGACAGTCTCTTCAACAGGTGGTACTGGCAAAACTGGACAGCTACATGCAGGAGAATGAAACTGGACCATTGTCTAACCCCATATACAAAAGTAAACTCAAAATGGATCAAAGACCTGAATGTAAGTCATGAAACCATTAAACTCTTGGAAGAAAACATAGGCAAAAACCTCTTAGACATAAACATGAGTGACCTCTTCTTGAACATACCTCCCCGGGTAAGGAAAACAACAGCAAAAATGAGTAAGTGGGACTATATTAAGCTGAAAAGCTTCTGTACAGCAAAAGACACCATCAATAGAACAAGAAGGATCCCTACAGTATGGGAGAATATATTTGAAAATGACACATCTGATAAAGGCTTGACGTCCAGAATATATAAGGAGCTCACACGCCTCAACAAACAAAAAACAAATAACCCAATTAAAAAATGGGCAGAGGAACTGAACAGACAGTTCTCCAAAAAAGAAATACAGATGGCCAACAGACACATGAAAAGATGCTCCACATCGCTAATTATCAGAGAAATGCAAATTAAAACTACAATGAGGTATCACCTCACACCAGTAAGGATGGCTGCCATCCAAAAGACAAACAACAACAAATGTTGGCGAGGCTGTGGAGAAAGGGGAACCCTCCTACACTGCTGGTGGGAATGTAAGTTAGTTCAACCATTGTGGAAAGCAGTATGGAGGTACATCAAAATGCTCAAAACAGACTTACCATTTGACCCAGGAATTCCACTCCTAGGAATTTACCCTAAGAACGCAGCAATCAAGTTTGAGAAAGACAGATGCACCCCTATGTTTATTGCAGCTCTATTTACAATAGCCAAGAATTGGAAGCAACCTAAATGTCCATCAATAGATGAATGGATAAAGAAGATGTGGTACATATACACAATGGAATACTACTCAGCCATAAGAAAAGGGCAAATCCAATCATTTGCAGCAACATGGATGGAGCTGGAGGGTATTATGCTCAGTGAAACAAGCCAAGCGGAGAAAGAGAAATACCAAATGATTTCACTTATCTGTGGAGTATAAGAACAAAGGAAAAACTGAAGGAACAAAACAGCAGCAGAATCACAGAACTCAAGAATGGACTAACAGGTACCAAAGGGAAAGGGACTGGGGAGGATGGGTGGGTAGGGAGGGATAAGGGGGGGGGGAGAAGTAGGGGGTTATTAAGATTAGCATGCATGGGGGGTAGGAGAAAAGGGAGGGCTGTACAACACAGAGAAGGCAAGTAGTGATTCTACAACATTTTGCTATGCTGATGGACAGTGACTGTAAAGGGGTTTATAGGGGAGACCTGGTATAGGAGAGAGCCTAGTAAACATAATATTCATCATGAAAGTGTAGATTAGTGATACCAAAAACAAAACAAAACAAAACAAAAAGGGCAGTTCCTGTGTGGTAACCTCCAATGAGTTCTACACAAGGGTATAAAGGGCATATAAAAGTGTAGGCAAAGGGTCTGTTTGCGTCTATACAGAAGATCAAAGCCTAATTGGGCTACCCCGAAAATGAACTAAGATACGATATGAAAGAGAACTTCCAACATCAGCACTCTCTGGAAGACTCATGCCAGAAGATGATCATCAAAAAACCCCAACAAAGATCCACGCACTGCTACAGCTGTAGATGCACTCATCCCACCAGCTCCTGGACTTGCCATGGGAATGAAGGAGATATCTAAGCTGGCCTGTGCATACAGTAAAACAACAAATTTGACTGGATCTATACTGTTGGAACTCAACCAAGAATTCGGAGAAGTGCAAAATAGCGCTCCAAAATCTTATACAACTACAGACTATTTACTGTTAAAAGAACATAAGGGATGTGAACATTCCCCAGGAATGGGTTGTTTTAATTTGTCTGATTTCTCTCAGACTGTTCAAGTTCAGTTGGACAATATCTACCATATCATAGATAAGTTTTCACAAATGCCTAAGGTGCCTAACTGGTTTTCTTGGTTTCACTGCAGATGGCTGGTAATTACAGATATGCTTTGGTTATGTAACTATACTCCTATTATGTTAATGTGTGTGTGCAATTTAAGTAGTAGCTTAAAACCTATACATGCTGAAGTTACTCTACAAGAAGATATGTCAAAGAAATAATCAATCTTCCCATGTTTTCTTCTGCCTGCTACTTCTATAGCTTTTCTTCTTCCTTCCTAATTACAACCCTTAAATAGAATTCGTGCCTCATATCAAATTTACCGAGTATCATAATTCTTTCAAGTGGTAAAGATACCTCAAGACAAATGCTGGGCATAGAAGCCACAGGGCATAAATATGCAAAGAAGTAAAAAGCTAACCTTTTCAAACAATAAGGCTTCTCTCTCACTTACCAACTTTACATTTCCCTGTATGGCCCCAGAAGATGACTGGTTAGCCAGAGACGGGTAAGATTCCTCAAGGGAGGAACAACCTAAGACAGGCACAGTCGCAGGGGGGCCATCAGGTGAGAAATTGGGGATCAACAGAGGTGAGGCTTAGAACCTCACCCCCCCTGTTCTGAGAGAAATCTTCTGCATACGTGGATGTTTTATTGCCCTTGTCTAGCTTGGATTAACACATAGTCTACAGGCACACACCTGATCATCTACATTTGCTCTCTTACAACACTAAACTGTTTTCTACCTTTATCTTGTATCTACCTACCACTTCAGCATTTTATTAAAAATAATAATAAAGAGAGAAATGTGGTATCCACATATAAATCAAGTATAAAAACCAAATGAATATTCATATTTGAACTGACTTTATAGTTCATAATGCATGAGCAAAACCGAAAGTTTCTGTGATGACTGCCCTTGTACTGTTCACTAGGTAACTTATTCATTATGTAAGAATTTGTTCTCCATGTAAGAACTTGTTTGTTATGCCTCAGAAGATTGGAGACTCACGAAAATTAGGTTTGGGGTGGATTAATGATTGTGCATTGAGCATTGACTCCCCTATACAGAATTTTATTGTCATTAACAACCATTTGATCAATAAATATGAGAGATGCCCTCACAAAAAAAAAAAAAAAAAAAAAAAAGGACAGACTTCCAATGGTAAAATAAATAACTGGGATGTAATGTATAGCATAAGGAATATAGTCAAGATATTGTAACAACTTGGTAGGGTGATAGCTGGAACCTAGAATTATGTATATAAATGCTTTATCACTGTGTTGTACACTTGAAACTAATGTAATGTAATACTGTGTGTCAACTACCCTTCAATAAAAAATAATTATCTAAAAAAAAAAAAAAAAAAGAAAGAAACTATGGTTATTCTGATCTGAATTAGCAGACATTTCCTCAAAAATGTACAAGGAAGACCTGCCTTTTCAAGAAAAAATACTGACAGTATATTTCAGTGATAAAATTTGAGTTTAAGTGAAAATTACAGTTTGAAAAATTCAATCTGTCACTCTGAGCTTGATAACCACCTACTACTTAAAGACTTTTCTGCTAAGATTGATAATGGTGTTAACGAATATGATTTTTTGATGTTGTGTAATGAAAAGTGTTAGCATTTGGAAGATTTGCATAAGTCAATGACCAATATTTTCCAAATGATCAGTGCATGATGGCACAAATTCATGCACAGATAAAAGTTTAATTCAATGTGCAAGATAGAATAATGAATTTTAATATCACAGTATGTAAGAAGTTCATTATATGGTTTCAGATGCTACATTGCAATTAATCTTTAAGAAGTGACCACTTGCATTTTGGTACAGTATAGAAGAATAACACAGTGATTTGAAAAGGATTTTAAAATACTCCTCTCATTTCCAATTATGTATTTTGTGGAGACAGATTTTCTTCACATACTTTAATCAAATAATATACTGAAACTTTGAGTGCGAAAGCAGATGTAAGATCTAGTTGCCTTTCCTTAAGGCAGACATCAAACAGATTTGGAAAAAAAGTAAAACAATGTCACTTTTATCACTAAATATTTGAAGACAGAAATTTTTCATAAAAATATGTAATTTAGGCTAATATGGAATTATATTTTGATTATTGTTTTAAATAAATAAATATAAGTTTTTCAGTTTCTAAATAAATATCAGTATACTGTGTATCCAACTCACTTAAAAGCTTTTTGGGAACTTGATAATTTTTATGAGTGTAAAGGGATCTTAAGACCTAATATTTTGAGAATCATTAATCTAAAACATTTACCAAAATTGACCATATGCTAGGTTACCAGCAAGTCTTGACAAATTTCAGTTTCAAAATTATTCAGGGTATTTTCTTTGACCACAGTAGAATTAAATTAGAAATCAATTTTTTAAAAAAAGAACAAGCAACAAGCAGGAAATCTCCAATACTTTGAAATTAATCCATTCACTTCTAAATATCCTGGTGTCAAGAAGAAATCTCAATGGAATTTGGAAAATATTTTGAAGTAAATTACAATAAAATTATGATGTCAAAATTCATGAGATCTAAATACTGGTATACTATAGGGAAATTTATAACACTGAATGTTTATATTAGAAAGAAGAAAGTCTGAAAAATAAGTGATCTAAATATCAATTTTGAGAAGCAAAAACACCAAAAGCAAATTAAGCCCCAGAAAAGTAGAGAGGAAATTGATAAAGTAAGAGCAAAGGATTTAAAACACAAAGATGCAATGGAGAAGTCAATATAAAACAACAGTTGGGTCTTTGAAAAAGCTAATAAAATTGATAAAACCTTAAAATATTCATCAAGAAAAGTGGAGAAGGTATAAATTACCAATATCAAGAATAAAAGGTGTCATTAAATAATTTTGAGACTGGTATTATGAAGAAGTTAGTACAAATATTAGAAAATCACAATTTACCAAAACCGAGAGAAAGAAATAGAAGATACGGGCAGTTCTATACATATTAAGGAAATTGAACCTCTAAGTCAAAACATTCCTATAAAAAAACTTCAGGTGCAAATTCACTCAAATATTTTAAGGAAAAATAACACATATCTTAAACTTTTTTCCCCCATAGAATATAAACATCTTTTCAATCCATTTGGTGAAGCATTGTAACTTCAGTGTGGAACTCTGACAAGGACATTACAAGAAAGAAAAATTACCAGCCAATTTCTCCCATGACTATGAACAAAAAATCCTAAATAAAATATTAGCAAATTGAATTCCATCATTTAGAAATAGGATAAAAAATGATGACAAAACCAAGTTTGTCATCAAGGTCAGCTGACATTCGAAAGTCAATGAAACATGTGCAACACACCCAGATATACTCACATGCAGAGAGATTCTAGTTCCTGGTTCAACATATAAAGAGCTTGAAGTCTTCACTCTCATCCTCATGACAAGAAAAGAGTTAAGGAAACTGAAAATCAACAATTCTTAAAACCAGCAGAGAACTGGGGTCACAGGGCAAACTGCCTTGAAAACTGGAGAGAAAGACCAGCTACAGAAGATCACAGCTTAAGAGGAGCGGGACCCCCCCCGCTGGCGCCAGCACTGGCGGGAACACTTTGGACTGTACCTGATGAACGGCTGGAGGCTCACGGAGGGCAATTTGAGAGTTAAAAACTCCAGTGGGGCTCAGTGTTAGAGGGGCCCCCACGCTACCAGGAGTTTTACCTCCAGAAGTCCTACCAGGTAGTCTCTGTGAAGATGAGATTTCCATCAGGTACCCATGTAGGTTACCCCTGCTTCCAGCAGGGACAGGTATAAAGCAGCTGGCTCAAAATATGGCCAGATCATTCTGTTCTCCCTAACAAAAGTCTGCTGCCCTCAAGGAAATTATCTTAGCAGAGCCTAACCTGAGCTTTACCAGGACCCACCTGGCCTGGGGGAAGGGAAATATCCAACCCAGACTCACTAAAAGACTGAGACCTAATCACAGGACCGTCACCAAAGTCTTCCCCACCTCCCAGGCTGTATAGATAGGGCTCCTATATAGGAATGGAGAATCAAAACTAAAAGAACTGCAAGCCTTAGACCCTATTTAAGAATCTATAGGAAAACCCAAAGACAAGAGGGGAGACACAAACCAGGACACTTTAGCCTCTGATATCACAGCTATAGCAAATGATAAGCACAGCCTGCCACTAGCCAGGCCAACATAAACCTCCCAGTACAGGCCTGTATTCCTTGTGCTCAACACAGCATGTTAGGCTTCCAACAAAAAATTACCAGGTGTGCTAAAAATTACAGTCTCAAGTGACAAGGCATCAGAACCAAACTTGGATATATTGCCAAGGTTTTGGAATGATCGGACTGGGAATTTAAGGTAACTACGATTACTATATTAAGAGTTTTAATGGAAAAAGTGAACAGCACACAAGAGCAGATAGATAAGTAAGCAGGGAAATGGAAGCTCTAAAAAAGAATCAGTAAGGAAATGCTAGACATCAAATACACAATGAAGAATATTTGTGACGGGCTCATCAGTAGACTGGACAGAATCAAGGAAAGAAAAGAATCAGTGAGCCTGAAGATCACCCGAAACTGAAATAAAAAGAGAAAAAGAATGAAAAAAAGATGGAACAGAATACCCAAGAACTGTGGGACAATTACAAAGGGTATAAACTACTATAAATAATAACTCCATTGTGACTGCATCAGAAACATTACATACCTAAGAATAAATCAGACAAGATTGTCAGCTCTCCACATAGAAAACCACAAAACATTATTGAGAAAAAGACATAAATTTTTATTGAAAAAAATCAATAAATGAAAAATATACTACACTCATGGATTATAAAACCCAAAACTGATGTTCATTCTTTCTAAATTTATTATTGTTTCAGTACAATACTAATGAAGACCCCAGAAAGTTGATTTCTATGAAAACTGAAAAACTGGATCTATAAGTTTTATGAAATGCAAAGGGCCAAGAGAAAAAGGGCAGCAGAGACAATCTAGAAGAATAAAGTTGAGACTTAAATTAGCAGATATCAAGATGTATTATAAAGCTATGGAAACTAAGACACAAAAGTAGACAAATGGATGAATAGAAAAGAGTAAGAAGTTGAGAAACAGACCCACACAAAGTTGTTTTACATATGAGAAAGGTTACATTTCAAAGCAGTGGGGAAAGGACGATCTTTTCAATAAATGATCAATTGGGTATCTGTATTTTTAACAATGAAACCCGATTCCTGTTTATATCTTAAACTTAAATCAATTCCATTTAGATTGTAGACATAAATATGAAAAAAATACTTTAAAAAGTCTCTACAAGATAATTTAAGAGACTGTAAGAGAATATCTTCAAGATCTTGAGTAGCAAAAGTTTCTTTAGCAGGGCAAATAAGTATTAAACAACTAGAAAAAATAGTAAAAATGAGCCTACATTAAACTTAAGAACTTCTGTTCAACAAGGACAACAGTAAAAGAATGAAAAGGCAAGTCACAGAATGGAGAGAAAATTGGCAATACCTATGTATGACAGAGAACTTGAAGCTAGAATAGTTAGGGAAATCTCCAAAACAATTTAAAAAGAAAAAAGGAAAAAGCAGACAACCTAATAGGAAACTAGGCAGAAGATTGAATTTAGCTTCACAGAAGATAATAAAGTGCTCCCCAAACATATAAAGCAGTGCTCAGAAAAAATGCATATTAAACGCGATAATGCTATACCCCATCAAAATGACAAAATTAAAGATGGGCAAGAACAATTGTTGGCAAGAATGTAAAGCAACTGGAGCCCTCATATACTGCTGGTGGCTGTATACATTAGCACATGGGTGGGAGTGTGGTCTTTGAAAACTTCCTTAGGGGCATCTATTACAATTGAATATGTGCCAACCCTATGGCACGACCATTCTTCATTAGGTGTACAACCGACTGATTTTGTACAATATGAACAAAAAGATATGTACAAATATATTCACAGTGCTATTGCTCATAATAACTCCACACCAGAAGCAATCTAAATATCCATCAGTAGAAGAATGGATAAACGAACTGTGGCATGTTCACAGAATGAAATTCTATATGACCATCAACACAAATGAACTACACAGCTATGTGCAACCCACATAGATGAAGCTACAAATGTAATAGTAAATGGCATAAATCAGACAGCCATTTTTATAAAATTCAAATCAGGTGAAACCGATCCATGGTGTCAGTGGGAAGAGCAGAATTGCTGGGGGGGTCAGTGCCTGGAAGGAAGGAAACCGTGGGGTCCTGGGGTGCTGGTGGTGTCCCGAAGCTTGATCTGGGTGCCGCCTGCATGGGTGTGATCGCTTAGTGGGAGTTTATCAGGTAGCATCCTCATGATATCTGCACTTTAATGTGTGTATACTATATTTTCAATTAAAAATTTTGCCTTAATGAACAAAAGCGAGGGGTCCATTTTGCCTAGAGGGAGGGGGCGAGAGCATGCTCAAAGCAGCCTAGAGCACCACCTCCGTTTCCCTCCTGTGGGCAGACAGCCTTGTGTTTCCGCCCAGCCTGTAGCACTCACAGATCCCAGCGCATTAACTGACACGTGGTCACGGGACATCAGCAAATCTCTGATGAATGAGAAACAAAGAGATGTTTCCCCTTACCACTGAAATTCTCTTGACAGTGGCTCTCTTTGGAAGCTGGCATCTCTTTTCCCACTTCCTGAGTCCGGCCTGGCCTCGCGATCTGCTTCCGTCCATGGAAGGTGGTAGAAGAAGCCGTGGGCAGGGCACGGCCTGCAGAGGTCCTGCTTCCACTCCTGCCCTGGGAGCCCTGGGGCTGCTAAGCCAACAAACGCGGGCTGGCCTGTTGGAGGACGAGAGGCCGCATGGAGGAGGACCGAGCACCCCGGCTGGAGCCCCTTGGCTGACCTGCCATCAACTGCAATGCCTGAGGGAGCCCGGGCAGGACGGAACCACCCAGCTACCCACGAGCAGTCATGAGTCGCCATTGCTTTAAGCTACTAAGTGGAACAGTTCGATACTCAGAAACAGTTCACTGATTAAACAAAAGCCAGGGGAGGCTTTCACACAAACTATGACACAAATGGCACCCCATATGGTTTACTGTGCAACCCGCAAACCAAACGCGATGGTCCTGAAAGCCCCGTAGGTGTGTTGGCTGGCCGGACCCCATTACCAGACTCTTCTCCCTGTCCGCCTGTCTGCAGATGCAACAAGTGCTGCAGTTGATGTCCCCGCTTCTTTGGCAGCTTGGTGTGGCCGTGTGACACGGTTCTGGCTAGTGAACTGTAAGCAGAAACCTGCTGGGAACGCGTTTCTTCCTCTCCCTTCCAACTGGGCTCGTGAGCCTGGAGGTGCCACGGCCACATCTAAGGCACAGCTGAGACAGCCCCTTGTGGCATCAATGACTAGAGCTGCCAGATTCAGCACCCCCCACAAAATTATTAACCAAAAGAAATACAGGATGCCCAGGGAAATTTGGACTCAGGTAAACAAAGAATCCTAGCGTTTTAGTATAACTATTTCCTGAATATAACATTATTCCCAGCCCTATGAATGAGCCACACGTCAGCCTGGGGTGCCTGTCCAGAGGCTTCCTGGGCATGACTTGAACCCCATTTGCCCTCGCGGCTGAGGCCAACAGACCTTCCTGACCGAGAGTCCCAAACTGAGGGACAAGTGCATGTGCTGGTCCTCCGGCCTGGCTGCCACCCTTTCCTTCCCATGTCCACAGACAGCGCTCTGCCGTCTTCTGTCTGCCAGTGATCAAGGGAAGGAGAAGTCTGATAGCAGTCCGTTTGCTTTTCATTTTGTAAATAGGAATTCTTTTCCCTTGGAAATATGTAAGATTTTCTGCTGACCCCTGAAGGGCGGCGGTCCTGCCAGGCTAGGCCCTGTGTCTCTTCACCTGCACTCAGTTGATTGTTTTCATCGACAGACTCAGGTCTTGGCCAGCTTGGGGAGATTTTTCTAGCATCTGTATAGTTAATGCTCCTCGTATGTGGTTAGTCCATCCTTTGTATATTTGCTCTCATAGTTCTAGCATACAAATTTCTTATTTTACTTCCCCCTTATGATTTTTATATCCAAATATGTTTCTCTGGGTTTTGAGGCCTATCTTGCATTTCATCTTCAGACCACTGATCTGTGTCTAAATGGAAGACATAATTTCTTTGAAGATATGTACTTACTTTTATTTTAATTCAACAATAATTCTTCTGTTGCAGTCCTCGCTGCAATGGAATCTCTTAAGCGCTCTCCCTGGCTTTCAGTCGAGCTGTGGTCTGCCTTCTGCAGCAGGACTGTTCTGAGCCAGCTCGTGGCTTAGTCTTTTCCTAAATGCCTTGCATTTCTCCTTCACCTCCTCACAGCTCTCTGCATCCCCGGAGCCATGCCTAGCGGCCAGGGGACCTCAGTGGTGGTAGCCCATAGGTGGTGGGTGCACAGCAGACCCCCTGTGAGCCCCTGGTGTTTAGCTCCAGGGGCTCAGCTCCCCCATTGCAAGGTGCCCTCTGGGTCTCAGGAGTGGGCCACTGGGCTCACCTGATTAGCCTCCCAGGACTGGGAAGACCAGTGGGTCCTCCAGGATGGGGCATGCTGGCTGGCTCCTCCCTGCCAGATGGGTCCAGCAATCTCTGGGCACTGGCGCTGATGAGCCCAGGTCTCACCCCAGGGCTCTTCCTCAGGGCTCATGCTCTTCCTGGCCCAGGGACGTCCAGCTGCTTACAGCCTTTGGGCCTCCCTTGTACTTTGTCGCCCCTGCTTTCTCTGGGCTCAGGGGAGGTGGCTGATACTTGAAATGAGATACCGTGAGAAAAAGGTATCAGGAGTAAGTTTTTTCATCACCATCTTCCCATAAATGCCCCACCCTTTTTATTCTAAAGTTTTGAACTTTGTAGAATTTTATATTACATTTTTAACTAGAAAAAAATAAATATTTTTAATACCAAAAGAGCTTTAGTTAAAGCATTATAAAAGGAGGAAAAAAATTCATTTGACTTCATTGAATCAGAATTTAAAATTCCTACTTCCAAGATCACGCCTGGCAAACCGCCATGCCTAGGAGTCCTGGACTGGTTGAGTAAACCATGGCATGTCCACCCAAATGGAATACATGACCAGAGAGCCGTAAACAAGGACAGGATCCGTGTGCACCGACAGAGAATACCAGCTCGTCACGGTGAGGGGGAAGGGCTGGTGCAGAATAGAATATTGCGCTTTTCTGTAAAGGGCCAGATAGTAAATACTTAAGGCTTGCAGACCACAGGTGCTTTCTGTCCCAGCCTCTCAACTCTGCCTCACTAGCAAGAAAACAGACATGGACAACATATAAACTAATGAGTGTGGCTGTGTTCCAATAAAGTTTTATTTATAAAACAGGGAGCAGGCTGGATTTGGCCATGATATGGTATATAGCATGGAATTCCTGGTGTCGTGGACATACCCTGAAGTGATCTCCCAGGGTGCCATACCCTTATATAATCTACTGCCCTGGGGGGCACAGAGTCTTATTTGCTCCTGAACTACTAGAATACAGCAAAGGTGAAGGGATTTTGCATACGTGTAAGATCCCAATTCAGTTGGTTCTGCATTCATCATAGGGGAGCTCATCCTGAGAGGTCCTAACCTAATCAAGTAAAAGCCCTTGAAATTGGCCCTTCTTTAGGTTAGAGATTATTTCTTCTACTGGTTTTGAGAAGCAAGCTGTCATGATTTCATAGCTGCAAAGAAATGAAGTCAGCCAACAATTTGAGAGGGGTTAGAGGCCAGTTTTTCCCTAGTCAAGCCTCAGATGAGAATACAGCCTGACTAACAAGCTGATTGGCACTTTGTGAGACCCTGTGCCAAAAACCCGGCAAAGCCACACCCTTATTCCTGACCCACAGGAACTGTGAAATAGTAAATATGCATTGTTTTAAACCTCTAAGTTTGTGGTAATTTGTTATGCAACCTAGAAAATTAATATGCCTGTTGTATGAAGTCTGTCATTATATTTGGAAAAGGGAGAAAGTAACAATATAAAAGCTTAAATTTTCACAAAGAAACATGGGAAAGATAAACAGGAAATGAATAAAAATACCTGCAGGGTGAGGGAGACATAGGTGTGTGTAGCGGGTGGAGGGAACAAGACTTTTGAGGCCATGAATTTCTGTATTGTTTGGACATTTTTACCACCTAAATATATTATCTATTCAAAAGGTTAAATTAAATCTTAAAATGCCTCCTGCTTTCTCATTCAGTAATCGAAGACTATTTTTCAGATTTGTACTTTTTACCTTGATTCTTTTCTGCATCAAAATGACGATATTATAGCCTGTTTCTTTGCCTTCAGAATGCCTTCTTTTAATCTCAACTGGCCATCCTAGGAAGAATGCTCGACCTTCCTCATTGTTCTCCTGGCCCCAGACACCCCAGTAAAAGCTTGTTAATGAAGGAGTGAGGCACCGTGACCCTCATTTTGGTGTTCGGGTACCAAGCCCACCCGAACAACTCCTGGTCTACAAACCCCTCCCTGCTGTGGACCAGATTTCATTCCTCCCTTGAAATAAAGCATCTCCACAGAACAAGCTGCCTCCCACCCACCTCCTGGCAATAGATGTTGATGAAACATGATGCCTGAAGCATTCTGCACGTCTCTGGGAATATGTCATGCAGAGAAGACAGTGATATGGCCACAGAGAGGCAGGGGAATCTGTTCTTCTCTGGCTCATTTTCTGAAAGAAACTTGCCCTTTCTCTCAGCTGAGCTGTCCCGCAATCACTGCACACAGGGACAGTTAGATGACATGGCTGTCCCTCCCCTAGCTCCAGGCACAGCCCTGCCACCGTCACGCTCAGTTTAGGAGGTGCAGCTGCCCTGCTTTCCAGCTTTCAGGGTTTTCATTTGCTTCTGCAGACTTCCCGGCAAGCGGACCTCTGCCTTGTTCTAGACAGGGAAACGCCATGCACACGTTTCCCTACAACCCAGAATCTATACTTTTTCCTATTCTCTTCCACAGATTGGAGTCCAGCCTCTCTCCTGAGTCCACAATGTCTCTCTGAAGCCAAAGCGAGGGTGGGGGAAGGGAAGGGAGAGGCAGAGAAGCAAAGGGCAGGTGGGGCCGCACCACCAGGTTCCCAGGTGCCTTTCTTTCTGAGTGGATGAGGGTTGAGGGGTCAGGGTGCCCTCAGGACTTCACTGGGCTCGGGAAAGGAGCTCTCCTGGCCTGAATCAAAGGTGATACAGGCTCAGACGTGGGGGTGGGCCTGGGACATGCCTGCCGGCATGAGTATACTTGCACACAGACACAAACACACATACACACACGTGCATTTTCCCTGTTAGGTGTCTTAAAATGCCAATCAGAGGCCACTGACCTGTCCTGTCAATACCCTGGGGATAACTCACACCTGCTGGACACTTGAATGAACTACTACCAGCTGCTGCCATGTGCCCCTCAGCCTGGAGGGCCGTGCCTGTCTAGGCCCCAGTACTCATGGCCTTTTCATAGGCCTGAGTGTCACCCAAGCCCCCAAGCCCACAGGTAGAACATATTAAACAGTCCCTGGTTAGAGGTGGGGGAGGGGGAAACCTTAGTCACACAAACATACAAGATTTCCCCAGGTGGCAGTGAAAATTCCTAACTGAATCTAAAGCACCAATAACGAGGAGAAAATGCTCACAATGTAGTAAGTTTTTTAAAAAGCAGTTTCCAAAACAATACTACAATCCCATTTTTCTAAATATACCCACTTCTGTAATATCTTCTGTTTCCCTGGAACTCCAGTCACCTAGCTGGTCATCCTCTCTGCATCCCCACTAGCATTTCAAATCTGATGTGTCCTAAATGGAGGTGGGGACATGCCCTCCCAGCTGCTCCTCCTCTGGGCTCCCCCACATCAGGCAAGGTGACCCCATTCTTCCTGATGATGAAGCCCTCATGACTCCTCTTTCTCTCTCATCAGATGCCCAGTTTATCCACTGAAATAAAGTAGAAACAATTTCCTGAAAAGTAGACAGTGACAAAGATAAAGAAAATAGGAGATGGTAAATAAGAAAATTAGAGATTCAGTCTAAGAGGTGCTACAGCCTAAGTCCAGGAGGTATTCCATAGGGTAAAAAAGACAGAGAAATTAGGGGAGAAAAAAATTACTTAAAAAAAAAAAAACAGATGTGAAAGTTTTTCCAGGACCCACAGATACGAGTTTCCAGATTAAAGGGTGTTTTGCAAGTGCGCAGCATAGATGAATGAAAATAGATGCATGCCAAAGCCTACTACTAGAAAATTTAGAACCCAGAAATGAAGAAAAGATCCTAAAACTTTTCAAAGAGAAAATGCAAGCCATGAGCAGGGAGTCAGGAACTGGAAGAGCATTCTATTTCAAAAGAGCAGCTCTAAAACTGAGAAGAAAGCATACCTTCAAACTTCTAGGGGGAACTTCTTTCTAACCTGGAATTCTGTAACACGTCAGTCAAGTTTGAGAATAGAACAAGGACACTCGCAGGCATGCATGCTCTCTAAACACTTTTTTGTTTCCCAGGGCTCTTTGCTGTGAAACTACTGCAGGATGCATTCCACCAAAACAAAGGCATAAACCACAGGGAAAGAGAAAGGCTCTAGAAAGCAGGGGTCCAACACAGAACAGAAGAGAAGGTCTTCCCAGGAGGATGGGAAAGGGAGAGTCCAAGGTGACAAGTGTGTGGCAAGAGTGGAAAATAACCAGTGCCAATGAAAAGCACGAGGTCTGGAGAGGAAAGAACGCTCCAGGAAAAACACAGGCCTGAGAGATTATCAATATGTTTCCCTACAAGGAGCTCTGACAGTGTTGAGGATAAATAACTGATGGGCACAAAGAAACAAGAAGGAACAATGTAGTTATTAATTCCAGAAGATATCAACTGTTGTATGAAAAGAAATGATATCAGAGGATATATGTGTTTCAGCTGCAAATGATGTAAATATTACCAAACTATGTTCAAGATCATATGGATGCAGAATGCCAGTCCGAGAAACTGTACAAGGGCACGTTGAGGAGGATGTGGCAAGGGAAGCAGGGAGGAGGCTCGTCTAAGAAAGCCAAAGGCTCTTCCTCTTTCGTGGAGGACAGTCACTAGATAACATCAAGCTTTAAATTAGCAAAGAACAGTACCCTTTTACTTAGAAATATGGAGAATCAGAAAACAAGAGGACAGCTAAATTCGCTGAAATCGATTACCTCTTGGGACTGGTCATGGGTGTGAGGAAGAGGACAGTAGACTTATTTTTATTATAAGCCTCTTAGTACCCTTGATGTATACATTTATGTAAACATACTACTTTGATAAAAATTTAAAATTATAATACAAAGTCACAATGGAAATCACCCTGCATATCCCCCAGATCAAAAAGAACTTTAATTTTGTAAAAATAAAGAGCAAAGGATGAAGTTGAAATGAACAAGTACAGGGAAATTACTAACATACTACAGAAGGTTCTACTGTAGTCTAATTTACTCCTTAGTGAACATGTTTTGTTGTCCTTGATTTGTTTTGCTCCTGTTATATAAACCCTGAGACATCACAATACATACTTGAAGCCTTTACATACATAAATCAAGCATATATTTATTACTTACTGCTGTGTCTTAGTGCCTGGCATCCAGAATCTACCAAAGAATATTTATTGACTTGAAGTAGAGGGTTTTGATCTTCTTTGAGTCTGAGATTCCTCAGATTTTCTTGGGTTCCTTTAAGAACTCTCTCCCTGAGAAACATTTCTAAATGTTCTGTAAAACTTCACAGAGACATTAGTCATTAACTTGCTTAATGTTCCTTGCAGAAGGATCTACAAGATAAATTATTCTCTGAATTAAAAGCCCCAAAGTCAATCTTCTGATGAAATGATATCTCACAGTGAGGGCTATGTAACCACAGTTTCACCTTAGCACCTGGGGCTGCAGGTGGGGTGCCTGTCCCAGGTAGACCATAACTTGGGGCACCTTTGAACTGATAGAGAGTTAATGCAAGTCTTGGCTAATGCTTACTCCAGAGATGGAGAGAGGCCGATTTTCTTCCTTTTCCAAGGTGTTGATTTTAAACAGATATTTATTCTCAAGAACATGAATTGCATTTCCCACTCCTTCATAGATCTGATAGTGAACAAGTGTTCACTTCTTTTCCTGAATGGCTGTCCATGGAACAGAATGTCTCTGTACTTCAACAACTAAAATTCTGCTACTATATGGACTTGGCAATAAATTGTGTTCTTCGTACATTTGACCAGTTGAGTCGAATATGCATCTACTAGTGTTGATGATGGATCAGAACCATCACGAGGAGCTTTGCCCTCCAAAGTCTAAGGCATCCCCCTTGGCGCGGCGCTGCCATCTGGACAGACTTGTGATGCGGGGCTGGCAAGATGCTCCCAGACTTTCCTTTTAGGGAACTGCTGTCCTCAGCAGGCCGACTCCTGTCCTGAAGTCAATGATTTTATTGCACTGAAGTTTCTCACCTTCCAGTGTGGCTTTTCACTGAAAGCACAGGAGTTGAGTTGTTGGAAAACATGTGTCTCTGTGTTTCTCATCTTCAGTACGTGCCTCTTAGCCTCTCACCCCATGAACTCAATACCTTCCTTTCTCAAATGGCATCCTTCATCTTTCATAATCCTAAGTTTGTTCTCTGCCTATGCTCAACTCTGCAGACACACTGGGCTTGCTATTGGCCTATTGTCATAGGAACTACTAAGCAGGTTGTCACTGGTCATTACTCACCGGCTTTCATAAACCTGAGTGTCTGAGGTTTGTTGTCTGCAAGCAGTGAAAGTCTGTGCTGCTTTGTGGCATATCAGATCAGGACCCTTATGATTCCAGCAGAGACTTCCATTCCAAGGGGCAGGTCCTCAAGCAAAATATATCTTAACCATTTTCAGATCTGTCCCTCATAAGATGGCTGTCTAGATTCACCTAAGTGACAGCTTCATCTTACTACTGCTCAGGTTTCTTATTCTTGATATATGAACACAGAGTCTGCCCAGAATAATGTCAGGATCTGAGGCTTACTGAGCTTCACATTTTGAAGGGCCGAATCAACAGAGGTCAGTATGCAAGAGAGTATTCAGTTCTTCCAGTTGAAGATGGGTATGTAGAATCAGTCTCTAAAGGAGGGACTCAATCTCATATATGATTAAGGCTTGCAGTGAGACCATGAAGGTAACAGACAGCCCTCTTGTCTTCCTAACAAAAGATAATCGGATGGTTTACTATTGGGTTGTTGAAATCTTCTTCACCCAAGTGGATTTCTGCAGATGAAGGTTTGACATGAAAAATTCCATCATCAGAAGGAGGTTAGACACATCAAAATGCCCCTTCCAAGATCCAAGATTAATATAATCCTATACCACCAACTTTCTTTTCCAAACCACAAGCAGAAACTGTGTGAGCTGGCTCATGGATGACTCTGAGCACAGTTGAGGTTATGCCTGGTTCCAGCAAAGAGCTAACAGAGTAAGCTAGACCTGTGGTGAAAGGACAATAACGATCCTTCCGAAGACAGCATCTACAATTTCCTTCCTCTTTCCAGAAGTGCAAAGAGACCTTCTAAGGATGGAAGCTTTTGTTCTCTCACTTGTACTTCACCTAGAACTACTGCCTTCACCACATACACCACAGCCACCACCACCTTCACCACCATAACCACTGCTGCCACCATCACCACCATCAGCACCGCCACCACCATTGCCATCACCACTGCCACAACCACCACCACCATCACCATGACTATCGTGACTATCACCACCACCACCACTTCCATCCTCATGCTTACCATCTTAGTAAAAAATAAAGAAAAACATACAGGCTTTTATTTCTGAAGTATAATCGAATAATACCAGAACTCCCCATCCCTCTGTTGAAATGAATAAACAAAAAAGACCTGATTAAAATAATTTAAATAGCTTTTTAAATGCACTGATGGGCTGGCAAAAATGTTAAATGTAAATACAGGTTGGAATTGTTCTCTAAAATTTCATGCCCTCCCAGAAGCTGTAAATATGAACTGATTTGGAAATAGGGTCTTCACAGACTTAATTAAGTTAATACGAAGTCACACTGGATCAGGGTGGACCCTACTCAGATAAGGACTGGTATCCTTATAAGAAGAGGGAAATTGGGGCACAGAGAGACACAGACTCAGAGAGAAGATGACTGTGAAGAGGAAAATAGAGATTGGAGGTCTACTAATGCCAAGGAATGCCAAGGATTGCTGGAAACCCCTAGAAGCTAGCAAGAGGCAAGGAAGGATTCCACCCTGAAGCCTCTGGAGGGAGCATGGGCCTGGCAAAACCCTGACCCCTGACATCTGGTACCCAGAATTGTGAGCGAATAAATTCTTGCTGTTTTAAGCCACTCAGTTTGTGACAATTGGTGCAGACGCCCTGGAAAGCTAATACAAGAGAAAGTGGCACCTCTAAGAGGTAGCTGGAACATGAAAGCCAGCTTCACTTGGAGGGCACTGGTTACATCCAGGCAAACTGAGGCCTTAGCTCCCATGGCTCCTGAGGATACTGAGAACAGGAGAAAGAGCTCAGCGCCCACCCAAGGTGATGAACTGAGTAAGAATCCCCATGCAGCACCTAAAAGTAGAATCCCCCAAGTATACAGTTAAACCAGCAATAAAGTTGCCCCCACCAAAGGGCACTGAAAGGAAATTGTCTGTCTCCAAAACTGGTACTGAATGAAAGGGGAAAAACTCCACTTCAAAAACTTTGAGCAGCCCTCATACAGTTCGAAGTCTGAAATAATGCCATGTGGACAGTCTGTTAAAGTCTTAATTAAGGTTAATTTGACTTGAGGTTGGAATCCCCTTAAGCATCTACAGAAACATGTGTAAGTTTGCTCTGGTTTACCCACTGTCAGGTCTCCAAAAACTTCTGAAAGTAAACAAAGTTCCAAGGAAGAAGCCAACTTTTAAATGTCAGAAAACAAAAAAGAGAGCAAGGCTATATGACCCAGAGAAAACAGAATCCTCAACCAGCCAAGTCAGACCTGCAATGACTCAGCCACTGAATTGTATGACATAGTGGATATAATTAGTAGCCTAATAAATTTAAGGAAGTAAAAGAAAATTAAAGATATGAATTTAGATGCAAGAGGCTATAAATACAAACAGGAGATTTAGAAAACAAAATTGAACTTAGTAAATGAAAGTGCAATAATTCAAATTAAAAACTCAATTAGACACAGCTAAAGAGAGAATTAGTGAGCTAAAAGATACATTGCAAGAAATCTTCAGCATAGAGACACTAAGAATTAGAAAAGGAAAGTTAAGAAACATGGAGGAAGTTAATTAAGTATGAACATGCAGGTAATCAGAGTTCTGTAAGGAAAAAGGAAGAGAGATTTATAATTTGAAAAGGTAACAGTTGAATGAATTTCAAGCCAGGATGATTGAAAAGAAACTCACACCTAACAAATCGTAGCACAACTTTCGGTACACCAAAAAAAAAAGAAATAAAAGCTGACTGCCTTCAAAAGAATGACACATGAAAGTGACAGCTGATTTCTCAATAGCAATAAAAAAAAGCTAGAAGGCAGTGAATGATATCTTCAATAAACTGGGAGAAAATAACAGTCGAATAAAATTTTATATCTTGTGGGGGGAAAAAAAGCTTTCAAGGATGAGGACAAAATAAGGTCATTTTCAGATAATGAAAAACTGAGAAAGTGTAGTACCAACACCACTTCTCCAGAGGAAAATGCAATGCATGTACTTCGGGCAGAAGGAAAGGAATTGCACATTGATGGTGTGAAATTAAAAAAAAAAAGATAAGCAAAGATACTGACAAATACATAGATGAATCTAAACAAAATTAAATACATAAAAGAATAATGGAAATTCTTGTGCATAATATGTCGCTGAAGAGTGGAATAATTGGAGTTGAACTGTTCAAATGCCCTTATAGTGGTCAGGATGTTGAAATAGCAGATATTCTTATTAAAATTAATTTCTAGAGTAAATACAAATAGAGGAGAAATAGGGTATATAACTAATGAACTAGCAGAGATGGAGAAAAGAAATAAGAAAAATTATTCAATGATGAATTCAAAGAAAGCAAGAAAAGGGAGAAAGTATGGAAAAATCAGAATATATAGAAAACACAAATAAAGATGTTAAAAATAAATCCAAATACATCAACTACTACAATTTTAAAAGAGGATTGAACGTGTCTGACTTAAAGAAAACAACCAAATTATAGTTTTAGATCAGACTGGACTTTTTTTTAAATTTAGCTACTTCTTTTTCTGACACACACTAAGTTACATAGCCCAGGGATTGAAAGTAAAGGTTGAACAATATATACAGGCAGAAGTACCTATTGACAGAGTTTAAAAATACAGAGAACAGAAATTGACAGAACTACAAAAAGAAACAAAATACAATCACAGGGAGAGATTTTAACATACCTTTCCCAGTAATTAACTGACCAGCCATTAAGAATGGATGACTCTAGGAGTGGCAGGGAAAATAAGAGATAAATCTGAATTATCTTCTTGTGCCAAAAAATATGGAAGTGCTCAAGAAATGATGAGGCCACGTCAAAAGAACACAAGAGACCCCCATTGGCCTATTGGCCAAATCTAGGACAATTTGAGCATCAAAAGAAAGAAACATAGTAATGGATTACAACTCTTTGATTTAAATAGGATTCTATTACCTATATTAATTAGTAATTAATTGACTAATTAGTAAAAGAGAAGCTTTCTCTTACCCTAGAATGTCAACTGACAAATCCAAAAGAAATCACGGAACTAGGAAATCATTCTTTGGCAACCAAGATAGGAATGATCGATTCAGGCAAAAACCATTGAGAGAGGCTAATCTGGAGGGCTGAAGTCCGATGAGAAATAGAATACATAGTCTCAAAGCATGTCGCCACAGGATTTTTATCAATCACTTCCTAATCAATAAACCATCATACATATTAGTTATGTATACGTCAGAGGAGCTTGACCAGTGACAATGAAAGGCGACATCCCGAACAACAGTACACAGTGCTGACGTGCGCCTCTGGACCGGATGCACCCAGGAAGACTCAGCATCACTTTCGAGGGATTCCTGCATCACCCGGATCAAATCATCCGGTAACACCGAGGCGAACATCAATGGGGAGGCATAGTGCAAGTAAGAGGCCTGGGCCCTTCCAGAATGTCCAGGTCAGAGAAGGATGAGGAGCAGAACGACAGACTGAAGAGGCATTTCAGCTGGGTGCAGAGCGTGGTCCTAGCTTGGACCCCGATCCGTAAGGGGCACTGTTGGGCTGGGAGATGGGTCTGGAGGGTTTGCGATGTAACGGTGCTGGTGGGAATTCCCTCACGTCGAAAGCTGAAGCTGGGGTGTAGGAGAGCCTCCTTACGCGCAGGAAGCACCCCAAAGATTTAAGGGATGCCGATCCAGCATGTCTTCAGCTGATGCCCAGCACAGCCACTGCCAACTGACCGGGAGAAACCCTCTTTGTTAATCCAGAACCGTGTCACCTCAACATCCTCTCCTCCCTCTGTTTCATGACCACAGTGAGCGTATCGATGTGCTCCTGGGAGGGCTGGGCAATCAGTTTGACTTTCTGAACACCCAGCTCTGATTTTGACATGTGCTGATACAGAAACAAGTGAGGAGGGACACTGAGAAAGGGGGAATGGAAATGATTCTCCATCCAGAACAAAACCGCCTTGGCCTCCTGCTTTTGGCAAAACGCCTCTGCCTATAAGTGATGCCCTCTCCTCAGCCACAGAGCTGAAACCAAATGAGTCTTCCTGCTTTAACAGACAGTAAGGTTTGTACGGTGTAACCTCCAGAAATGTGACCTCCAGAACACTGGTTAGGGCCCTAGAATTCTCCATCAGAAGGGAGTGCCTACCACTTTTGAGACAGTGTCTGTGGTCGAGAGCAGAGCCCGAACTCCAATCCAGGTCGCTTGATTCTCAGCTGTGAGACCCTCAGGGACAGGCAGCCCCTCTGCTCGAGGCTGGCTTTCCCGTCTAGAAAACAAGGTTAATCCACCTGGGCTCAAAGATCAGCTGCGGGGCTCAAATGCAGCAACACAGGGACATTGCCTGGCACATTCTAAGCACTCAGTGAATTATACCTGTTTTTATTCTCATCTAGGCATTTGGATACATTGTTATTTTCCCCACATCATTTGCAGAAGAACAGATGTCTAAGGTGCTAAGGTTTTCATTCAACCTGTTCCACTCTTTTCTAAGCTATTGCTAAAATAAATTTGAAAAAGAAATGGTGTTCTGCATAAAATGAATATCCATGTGACTTTGTCATCCACCCGTACAAATAGCCTTGTGTCTTCTTGGGTTTTTTTCCTCCTTATTTTATGAATTATGCTTTCACTGGACGTCAGACAAATGCCCGGCAGCACTGCTCCTCTCCCCTTGGGCAGACCTACCGGGAACCCTCACAGCACGCACCTGCCTGTACGCCGTGTGCCCAGGCCACGCGGGAAGGTGGGCAGCGGTCTGATGAAGTCTGGCGATGGGACTGCCTCGGGGAGGAGAAGCTGGGTGGCCGAGGCAGGGTGGGAGGAAGACATCCTCCTCACCCTTCACCATTTCACATCTTTGGGATTTTGTCCCATATAAATTGCATAGCTTTTGTAAGGATCAGTTAATTTTTAAAGACAAGGTTTCACGTAACTAAACCCTAGTCCTATCAACTCTGAGAACACCTTCACACCCTACTTTGAATCTTGAGTTCAGAGGTCATACTTCATCTTTACCCCAACTTGAGTACATGCATAATTTTTAAAATTTTACATGACTGAGTTGGCAGGCAACGCAAGGAAAAAGTGAAACATTAGCACCAAATGTTAATGTCCATCTCAAAAAAAAAAAAAGATGATGTTTTCTCTCAAGATTTAGCAAGCATGTAAAAAAGTGAGGGCGGGGTGACAGGCAAATGGAGGTGCTTTGGTGGCAGCCCCAGACCCAGTGGCGTTCAGCTTAGACACGGGCTCAGGACTTATCATGTGCCTGATCTAAAAATATCAGCCTTTCACATTGGAAAGTTTTACAGTGGGGAAAGATGAGATTATAGTTATGCTGTATGCAGCTCTAACTAAGATCTTCTCTAATTAACCACACCAGCACCGGCTTCCCGACGACAGAAGGAAAGCCCAGAAACAGAGGCACAGAGACGTGAGATTCAGAATGGGAAACGGCAGAGCAGCTCCGAGGAAGGAGCTTCTGTTGCTTCCAGGCATGGGGGCGATTCAGGGGGCCAGCCCCCCACACACGCACAACTGAGAACCCTGTCATCAGAACTCGAGACAAAGCCCAGAACGGCTGCTTAGGAGACCTCGCCCCTGGGCAGGGAGGCAAGACCCAGCCTCCCCAGGGCTTCTTTGCATTTAGGGCTTAAGAGAGGCCCTGGCAACCCTGCCTGGCTGCGGCTACTACCATCCCAGTCCACGCCGCCCTCAGCTCTTGCTCAGCCTCATCAAGCATCTCCCTGCTTTCAGCCTGACCCCTACAGTGCTCTCATCACAGCGTTCCCAGATCCGCATTTTCCTTAGAAGAAAGTTAGGTCTTTGTTCTGAACAGCCTAGTGAGTCCTGCATGATCTGACCCCTTTTTTGGCACATTTCCTTTTGTCCCCCATAATCACTTAACTACAGCTTATTCATCTCGCTGCTGTCTCTCTGACAAGCCAGGCATGTACCTGCCACAGGACCTTTGCACTGGTTGTTCCCTCTGCCTGGAATGCTCTTCCACACATAGCCACACGGATCAATCCCTACTTTCTTCATTCCTTGCTAAAATGCCACCTTTTCAATCATGCCAACCTGCCCACCCAATGCAGAACTGTAGCTTCCACCCCCACCTTTGTATCTTGGTTCTCTTAGCCCTGATCTGTTTTCCTGTCTTCTATCATTCTTACCACCTTCAAATGTTCTATATACTGTCCTGATTTATTGGGCTTTTGGTCTCTCTGCACTTGCTGCAGGGAATTTTTTTTTTCCCCACTGATGGACTGAAGTACTTGATCAGGAACTGGAACAAAGAGGAAAGCTGATAAATATTTGATGATGTATAGATAGGAATTGTGGCAGACCAGGAAATGTTAGTTTTCACCCCTTACAGTTTGTAATAAGGCAGAGCCTCATCATTAAGCATCTGTTCAGCGGGCCTTTTCCAAGTGCAATAAGTTACCTGTCCCATTTATCAGATACTTCATAAGAGACCTAGGAGAGGGGAATGTACCTGCCAGAACATATGCCAGAAAAATGATTGCTATGAGGCATTCACCGTTCTCCCTCTCACAGCATGAATGGGAACGAACGTTTGTAGAGTGTTCTGCAGTTTATAAAGAATTTAAACATTCATTTTCTCATTTGAGCCTCTGCCCCTCTGTGAATTATGTATTAGTACTCTTGTGAGCACTTTACATGTAATGAAACTGATGTTCGGAGAGGCCAAGCTCACCCAGGGAGCAGAGCTCCCCAGAGAACAGAGAGAGATGCCAGGCTTGAAGCTGTTGGCACCGCCTGGCATGCCTCCCTGCCGTGGCTGCCCATGTGCGGGAGTGCTAGTAGGATCAGCCACTCAGGGAGCATTTGATGCTGCTCTCCCCCTTATTGTTTATTTGTGGGGGTTCACCTCGTTAGCTTTCCCTGCAGGATAAAACGCAGATGCAGGAATCCACACTAAAAACAAATGTGTTCTTTAGTGAATGATTACTTGATGAACTTTGTAACCACCCCCCCAGTCCAAGAACTAGAGCTTTGCAGCCACCCCAGAAGACCCCATGGGCTGAGTGCCATGCCCACAAAGACCCTTCCTCCGACCAAAGGTGGCCTTTAGCTTGGCTTCTGCAGTAAAAACCTTGCATTTCTTTATTGTTTACCATCCAGTGCTTTTCCTCAGACGCTATAGTTTAGTTTTAGCCATTTAAAAAAATTTGGTGAATCTTTTAATCCACATCTTTCCCTGCCATCCTCTCTCTTCCTTACAAGATGTCAAACGAAGGGTTTAGGCCTTCAGACCTGTCGAGTTTCCCACAGTCTGGAGCGTGCGTGTTCAAGCCCGTGAGTACACACACATGAAAACTACCTCTTGAGTCCCTACTGATATTTCAAATTCAAATTCCAGACTAGAGGGTGTTTACTCAACCACTTTCACACTATACCTGTAGATCCTATCTTCCACACCCAGAATCCACATTCTTGACAACACAGGGGTGACAGACTTAGAATATCCCATAATTACCCGTTCACTTTATCCTTTCTCATGCATACAACTCAGAAGACTAACACTGGCACCACCAGGAAAATGGCTGAAAACAGCAGAAAACCCGCCCCGCATTTTCCAGTGGTTGTCATATCCCAGCTGTCACAACATGCAGGCGCCCCACGTCCCACTCTGTCCCTCAGCCTTTGATTGGCCTTGGTCCTGTGCCTCACAGACCATCAGCGTTGGCCCCCAGCCCTGGGACTGTCTATTCTGATCGTCTGAAAACCATCCTTTAGTGGCCTTCCTAGGAAGACCTGTGGGACAGGTTGTCCCCAAAGCCGCCTTCCCCGCAGATAGCAGTTTATTCTGCCCTTTATACTTGACAGCCGGTTTATTGGCAATAAAATCCTGTATTTTCATTTCTTTCCTTGAGGATGTTAACTATGTCAGTCCATTTTCTTCTGTCACAAAGCAACACAGTGAAAAGGTCTAATGACCTGGAATTTTCTTTCCCTTATGAATCAAGCCATCCCTTTGCCATGTTTCTCTTACTTTAAAGGCCAGCAATGTCCCTAGAATGTCTTGCTGTTGGTTGCTCTGTACTGATAGTGTCAGCACAGGGATTCCTTTGAATACATAGCTTCACACGTGTATTTTTCAATTTCAAGAGCTCTTTCTTGAGTATAATTATGGCACAAAGCCTTCCATTGTCTTCTGCACAGGCGCCTGTTACCCATTCTTTGGATCCTCTTTGCCTACCTTCAGTATTGGCCACTTTCTGTCCAATACTTTCTATCTCTTTGTTCATTTTTAAAAAAAATATTGAAATAGAATATTATGTTAGTTTCAGGTATACAACATGGTGGTGTGTGTGTGTGTGTGTGTGTTTGTAGAAATGATCACCATAAAAAGTCTAGTTATTTCATTTCTTTACAATTTAAAAATGTTTCTCTTCACCACTTTCCATTTCTCTTAAGGCATTATGGATTTTGTTATTCACTGTTTTCCTTCTAGTTTAATCTTCACGAAAATAGTTTTCCTGCTTATTTCTAACCCTTCCTTACATTATTTTACCTGATTCTGAGTTCTTCTCATTTATAGCTTGTGTCATTTTCTTAATATCTTTGAGCTCATTTTCAAAAGGCATATCACAGCTTTTACCTGTTTATTTTTAGCATTTTTTTTAAGTATAGGAGGATGTTATTCTGCATCTTAATCTTTTTTATCTAATAGTAACTTCATATGGAACTTGACCTTGGTGCTTCCCTGTTGCTCACCTTTTTGTGAATTTATTTATCCTGAATTTTTGGAATTGTTATTATAAAACATTAAACTATATATATATATATATATATATATATATATATATATATATAATGACTTGCTCTCTGAGATTTTTCTGTCTTTGTTTCCTTCCTGTCTTTTATCTTAACAATCTTTGCCCTGCATCCTTACCTCCTTGTCCTGCTCTATTTCAATTCTGTTCCAGCAGGTTCTCCTCAGTGGGGGGCCTACCCTGGCAGGGAGCATCAGCTGGTCAGGTTCAAGCATTCAACAAAGGCTCAACTTGCACCATCTCAGTCTGCAAGGGCTCAAGCATTTATCTCCTATTGCAATGGGGGAAAACAGTCTAGTTTAATCTGCTCTTCTGCAATCACCCACCATGCCTTCCAGTGAATATCTGACTCTCCTGTGGCTTCTCCTCGTCTAAGGCCCCCTGGACCCTGTTCTTTCCCCTCTGCCTCATCCTCCACAGATGCTGATAACACCTAGATCTTGCAGCTCTTGCAGTAGGTCCCTGTCAACTGGATTCTGGAGATTATAGGAACACCTTGCACTGGGTTTGTGGTAAACAGTGTCTGTCCACTTCAGCTTTGCTATCCGGACGCTCTGTGAATATCCCTGGTATATGAAAAGATCGAAGCTTGTACTGTCACCACACTACCTTCTTCCCAAAATCCTCAAGTCGCTTTTTAAAAAAACAAGTATTTAACCAATTAGAAATTGGTGGAATGCATTATACTATATTATGTTATGTCCTATTACATATCCATGCATATTTATTATGTATATTCTAGAAGCCACCAAACAGCTGTATCTCTCCCCTCTGCAGCCGTCACGGGCGGCACGTCCCAGCACTAATGTGAATAGAATCCACCTGCAAACCTAATACAGGTTCTGGCCTAGTGCCTCTGGGGTGGAGCCAGAGATTCTGCATCTCTGCCAGCTCCCCGGCCACGTCAGTGCTGGTGGTCCACAGCCCACAACTGGAGAGGCAAAGGTCTGGGTGTCAGCAAATTGTCACCACACTTCTGGAAACTGACAGCACATCCCATATGCGACTCCAATGAAGGCTCACTCTCAGTAATTTCCTAAATATAGGTGCCACCCTTGTAAGAGTTGCTTATTCTTTTAATAATAAAAGAAACTGAAATGCAATACAGACTGCTCAGAAACTATGCTGCACAACCTCACATTATTTCATTTAATCCTTACGATCCTCATTTTTATAAATGATAAAATAATTACTACATTAATTTGCACTTTGCCTGGAAATGGGGTGCAAACCTGAATTTTTGACTCCAAACTCCTGCCTCCTTCTGCTGCATTATGTTACACCTCACGTGGGAGCACACAATTCCCTGTTGTCTTTGCCATCTTTACCCAGTCTTTCCTTGCCTTTTATTTTTATCCAAAATATTCATTATTCAATTTTTTTCTAACAATCTCTCTCCCTTTGTTGCAACATGTACACCAATTTGGGGGTTCTGCTTAATAACTTCAACTTAATCTTACCCAGAGAATGTAGCTGTTACCATGGCTTCTATTTAGAAAGTGAGAACACCAGTCTGTGACATGATAATATCACTCCTTGCTTAAATGACTGTTCTCCAGGTGTCATGGTATTGCTTGTCATCACTTTAAACTGAAGTAAAGTTTATTTAGAATGCAGCATGCATAAAGTCTGATTTACCCCGTTGCCATCTACATTCATATTAAGTAAATTATGTTAACTAACCCTGCAAAGAATTTAGGAATACATAGAGAAGAGCAGTGTTTTATAACTGGAGAGAAAAGGAACCATGCCAGTTTTATAAAATACCAAATTAATGATTAAATAAATTAACAGAGAGTCATAGGATCCCAGAAATAGCTCTCAGCAGATGAAGGCGCTCCTCAGAGCTCACTAATTTTGAGTTGTAGTTTCTCTGACAGAAGCAAGGTTGAGCCCTGGTCCCCGTGGAACGCTGGTCTCTGTCTGCACACACTGTAGCCAACGCCCTGGGGAGTGTCTGTTCACACGCACATCCCCGGCCCCACCCGCTGGGTCTGATGGTGTAGGTCCGGTGGGAACTCGGCAGCATCTGGGGCAAGCACTCCAGTGATTCTGAGGCCCAGCCAGAGCAGGAAATTGCTAGTTTCAGGCTCCCCATGAAACCGGGCTCTGGGACGCTGGCATGGCTGGCTTGCATAGGCATGAGCGTGACCAAAACGCAACCTCGTTTGCATCTCCCACCAGCCCATGCAGCTTCGCTGAGCACCAGTATATTCTTTGGCCCCAGCTGGAACCTGGGCCGGCGCACGTGCTCCCTTTCACTCTCATGTCATTACTGTCCCATGCCTGCCACTGTTACAGTTTTCTAGCACAGGTATTGGAAAGACAGATTCTAGGAATTTAAGTTTTGAGGTAACCCATGTATTAGTTTGCTGGGGCTGCCATAACTACTACCACAAACTGCGGGGCTTAAACCAGACATATATTGTCTCACAGTTCCAGGGGCTGAAAGTCTAAAGCCAGGGTGTCCACGGGCTGGTTCCTTCTAGGGCTATGAGGAGAAAGCTGCTCCAGGCCTCCGTCCTTGGGGCTGGCAGGGATGGGCACCCACCTCCTGCATCGCCTGCCCTCTCTGCCCGTCTCTGTGTCCAAAGTTCCCCTCTTTATACCGCATTATGGCCCCCCAGTGACCTCATCTTAATGTGATTATTTGAAAGCCCCGATCTTAAAATAAGGTCACGTTTGCAGGAACCAGAGGTTAAGACTTCAACAGCTTTTGGGGAAACCCAGTTCAACCCATTACAACCCATTTGGCCACTGTGATTGAAAATATCATTGTAAGCGGAAGAGTAAGTTGGCCATTTAAATGAGTCCTATTGAATGGCGCTTACTTGATTTTATTTGAATAAAATCAAATACTTATTGGAATTGAATTTACAAACCATTGCATAATTGCATTACCTTGCTGCTAGTTCCCAAGGGTCCTGTTGATCCATTTCCCCTTGCTCACAAAGTCATGAGTTTGGGAATACCTCTTACTCCAAACAAGAAAATATTCTTTCCTCCACACACAATAGATTGCAAGCAGTCCAGGGCACATTGTTATTAGGAAAGCTAATTAATGCGAAACATGTAAATTGGCATAAAGTTAGTATTTGAGGTAAATCAGGTAAATTCCCCATCTTGAGTGTCTACCTGGATGAAGCCCGTGGCCTGGGGCTCAGCTCCTGGTGAGTGAAGCTGGAGGAACTGCCCTGCCTCCCACCCCTCCTACTGTGCCCTTTGCCCCTTGCCCCCTCACCCGGCTCCCTGCTCAGCCCCTGGAGACCCACCAGATTCCTGCTGTCCCTCCATATAATCCCTGTGTGCTGGCTTTTATAGCCCATCCTTAGTTGTGCTGGAATCCCAGCTTCTGTGGAGTCCGCAGATGACCCGAAGGGCACTCACAGCGTCCCCCAAGGGCTGGCAGAGCAGGAGGGGCTGGGGCAGCCCCACCGTTCCTAGCCTAGAGCAGCTGCAGAGGGCCAGGGCTGAAATGCTGAGAGACTTCAAGGTGTGCAGGGATCTACAGCGTACCCGTTCTGGATGCTTCATCAGCCGCCTAAGGCTCATTTTGCACTGACACCTGCCCCTTTCCCAAGGGTCCTTCACTTCCCACCTCGGTAACAGCGCTACCGTTGGCTGCACCCCCAAACCAGCTGTGCCGGACTTCCCTGCATGCCCGCCCCATCAGCCACCTAGTTGGACACGTGGGCCTGACCACCCCCACCTCACTACTTGGAACCCTCACCTTCATTCAGCCCCTGAACTGCCTACCTCTGAGTCCTATGAAGGGGAGTAGGTATTCGCCACCTCAGAATGTGTCTCTTTGGCATGGGGATTATTTTAAGATGGCTATTTAAAACAAACAAACAAACAAAAACCTGGCTCACGTGAAGCCCTGAAAACTACATAGATGCTACCATTTTCTAAGCGGCATTTGCACTATAAAGGAAATCTCCATCTGTGAGGGTGTCTCCCTGCTGGACCAGGAGGGAAAGACTCTAAATCTCTGGAAAATATTAGCCATGGAGAAGCCAGGACTTCAATCTGCACAACTGTGCCCTCGGTCCCCGTGTGCTTCCTGCTCGCCTCCCGAGGCCTACCCCCACCCCCACAGCTTTGGTCTTGAGCAGAAGGCGGTATTTAAGGTGATGATGGCTTTGGGCTTCAGCCATGGGGAGCTGCTCAGTTTTCCTGGGTCTCTCCCATGCATACAGACGTATACAACAAATCACAAACTAGAGACCCAGAGATCTCTGAAATAAAAGGGTTATTGAATCGATACAGATGCAGCTAGAAAAAGGACTGAGTCCTGGGACAGGAAGTTCCTGCTTCCCCAGCAGTGAGGCCAGTCCACAGAAACAAGGCCACGCCAACTACACTTATGTCCAGGAGCCTGCAGTCCTCTGAGCCCCACCGGGAACGTCTTGGTGCACATTCTGGGGATCCGTGAGCTCAAAGCACATGGACGGGCAGAACTCCTCAGCCAAGGATTTTATTGTACACTGACAATAATTTTATAAACCAGGGAAGTAGGAACTGTGTTAGATGTTTTCTTTAAAATCAAAGCATCCCACAAATAGAAAGTATTTTTCTAGTCATACTGATGAAAGATGTGGTTATTTGGGCCCTGAAGTACTAGAAGGAGGGACTGTAACTGAGTGACTTACAAATAACAGTTCAAATGGGAAACTTCATTCAGGCAGACAGCTCCCAAGGATGGTGCTCCACAGAGGCCAGGGCTCCACAGAGGCCCACAAGCTGAGTGGCTTCAAGAAATAAAGACACCAGTCCCTTTGGACGAAGGACCCACCCACTCCAGTGTGACTTCATCTCGACTAATTTTATCTGCAGCAACCCTGCTCCAGGTGAGGTCACATTATGACGTACTGGGGTTAGGACTTGGACATAGCATTTGGGGGGCACTACTCAACCTGTCACGGGCGATACATTCATTTCGTAAGCTTTTACTGACAGTAGTAAAGGTCAGCATTAGAGCAAATGTCGCCTGGGCAGACGCAGAGCCGACGCCGCCCTGCCCCGAGGCGCCCACCGAAGTATCAGTGCAGCTGTGCGCGGAAGCCAAGTGGCGGAGGCGGCAAGAGGTCCTGGGGAAGTGCTCAGGCCAGGTTCCTGGAGGCGCTTGGGAGCCCCAGGGAAGGGCGATGTTCCCTCCTTTCACCTCTGGGACTCTCACGGCACTTCAGTCTGAATTCAGTACAACACAACAGATGCTCTACAACACCAGCCAAGTATCGTTTTCGCTTAGGTGTATACACAGAACCGATTCAAAGGTCCCGTGAATCACTTCCCTCTCTGAATGAACTGAATTGCGGACCACCCTATATCCGCGTGGAGTCATGCAGGGTGGGGTAACTGCTGCTTGCAGCTGCTGACACATCTCTGCAACCAGCCCCCCAACTTTTCTTACTTTTCTTCCTCTAATGGGCCCAGCTGCCCTCAGTGCAGAGGGGACCAGCCCCAGGACCACAGACGCAGCACGAGGTGGAGCCTGGCGCTGGGCCCACGACCCCAGCCAAGTCCATCACCTCTTCCCCAGGATGAATGTAAAGACGCAGGGAGCTGCGATCACATCCCTGGGGCCACAAGCCTGGAAGGCTGTGACGTGGACTCACCATGTCCCTCCCTGAAGGAGAAGGTACTTCTGCAAGGAGAGCAGATGAAGCCAGGCAGGGACGCCTGCACTTGGTCCCCACCCTCACCCTGGGCCGGCTCTTCAGCCCCGTGGGCTCTCACGGAGCCATGTTTTCATTCCTGAGGCCCTGTACCTACGCGTACCTCTGCCCTGGTAGGACGGCCGGCTTGTCCCCTGGAGTTCAGTCCTGTTGAGAAGAGTAGAGCTGGCCATGCAAGGGGACACTCTCCCCGGCCCTGGGCGCCCTTTGTCCAGGACGGTCCCCACTCCAGCCGTGCTCCACTTCCATCACCTGCCCACGGACACGGGTGCAACACATACTTCAGGCGTAACACATCCACACTCATTTCAAATTAACAATGATTTTGCTCATCTCCTTAGAATTCAGTTAACCAATTAGGCAGGCTGTGGCTTTACTTCTTTTAAAGCCAAGAGAAGACTAAACAAGGCTTCTTTTCTTTCTCCTGCATGAAAGCCCTCAAGATCCCCATCGTCCCAGCTGCCCTCCAAGCAGGGCAGACATTTCCCAAGGACCCGTGGCTGAATATAAGTATTTTAGGCCTCCCAGAGGCCTCTGGGTGGTAACTGCTTGAAAAGAGTCTTTCAGGAGAATCAGACACTTCTGGGCGTTTTCGCTTTTGCTCTCCCTTCTCCCCACTAATGCCTGCCCCCTGGTCTCCGCCAACAGCAGTCTGGGAAGGGGAGGAAGCCACAACAGGAAAATGCATGGGCGCGGGGAGGGGGTCCCAGGGAGGGGGTCCCACCCCTCCCAGCCCTGCAGCCGGGGGAATGGGCAGTGATAAAAGAGAAGCTTCCCTGGGACCCTTCCCACCGCCTCCCAGGGCTCCGACCAGCTGCAGCTGCTCAGAGCACAGTCAGCCTTTGTGGAAACCAGAAAACAAGTGAGTCAAAGGGCCAGGGCCTAGAGCAGACTGTCTGCTGGATGCGCGTGCTGGCTTCAGTGGGAGACCCCCAACTCCCCTTTCTCCACCCCGTGGTGCATGTCCGCAGGGTGAGGATACCTTTCCTCAAGGGGGAAACGAAGTGACGGCTGCACAGAGCTCCCTGCTCTAAGTTCCCACGAGATGCAGTACAACACAAACACATCCCCGGCAACACCATGTTGTCGCTGCTCCTCCCCCCATGTCTGCATCCCTGCCAACCCCACAAACGCATCCCCCACGCTAAGGAAGCCCCTACCCCTGACGCAAGCCAGGTCGACCAGCTGGTGCACGATGGAGCTGGGATCAAGGTCAGGCCTGTCTGCCCCACAGCCTTCGCTCTGCCTCTTCCCACCCACAGCTTCCCAGATGGGTCCCCTGCGGGGCATCATTATCCTCCTGGCCTGGGGAGCCCCACTCTGAGGTGGGTGTCATTAATCATGTGAGGCTCTGGATGGCCCTACAAAGGGGGTGGTTCTCGTGGGGCGGGAGTGGGGAGACGGTGCCTCCCTGGGCACATTTGGCAATGTCTGGAGTCATTTCGGGTTGTCACATTTGGGGTGGGGGTTGAGTTTGCTACTGGCATCTAGAGAGAAAGGGTCAGGATATGGGGGAAATCATCCCCGGACCCAGGACAGCACGGAAAATCAAGAATCCTCCAGCCCCAAATTACCCAGTGCTGAGGTTGAGAAACCCGCCCCATAAGATCCTGTTAGACCAAAGCCCCTGCTGGGATCCTGAATTAGCCAAAAATGGCTAAGGGAGTGCACACACTGCTCTTACTAATTATTCGTGCATCTGACTGGTGGGCACTCAGCAGTGCCAGCTGTGTGCCAAGTGCTGCTCTAAATGCAGATTTAACAATGAACCAGACAGCTAAGGCCCTGCTCACTTGGAGGAGATATTCTAAGGGGCACTGAGGCGGGACACAGAAACAAAATGCATCAACAAATAGAAAAACTTGACAGTGACGAGGACTATTTGGGGAATTGCAAGAGGTGGTATACTGGGGAAGGACGGACTGTCTGGTTTTGATCCGGTGGTCAAAGCGGCCCCCTGCAGGCGTGACATCTGAGGTGAGGTCTGAGCCACAAGAAAGAGCCAGACACTGGCTTTCTAGGCAGAGATTCAAGGCAGGGAGAGGCCTGACGTGACTGAGGGACAAACCAAAGGCCACCGTCGTACAGGAAGAAGGGAGGGGAGTGCATGGGGACAGAACCCGTGGGGATCCTCGCCAGCCAGAGGCAAGGGGCTTAGAATTTCTCTGTGCGCCAGGGCTTAGAGAGGAGAGTGAGGGGTCTGGTCTACATTTCCAAAGCTGGCCTGCTGATGTGGGGGAGTGGACCCCATGTGGGTGTGACCTGGGGCAGGGATGTCCATTTAGATGTTACCAGGTAACCTGGCGGGTGGTCTGGGCTCAGACAATGTGGTGATAGTGGGGTGAAGAGAAGTGCGGACCTGTGGGGCACACTGCAGAGGCAGGAGTTGCTGGTGGAGGGGCGACGGCAGGACAGGACTCCAGGAGGCCTCCTGTATTTGGCCTGAGCCAGGATAACTGGAGGAGAAGCAAATCGGGGTGGGGCGTGCAGAGCAGCTGGCACTGGCCAATTCAGTGTCAGGTGCACACATGACCCCTGGGAGCTGTCAGCAGGCGGCTGGATCCGCGTCCAGGGACTGGAGTCCCAGAGCAGCAGGACTGGAGAACAGGACTTAGGAACTTCTCAGGAGTTGCTTACGTGGATCCTCCTCCCATTTTGTTTTGGCCACTAAGTGGGGCACCAGTGGGATGGGATTGCTGCCCGAGGTAAGCCAGGTAAACTCCCAGAATGCCATGCCTGCCTTTGAACTCTTTCTGAACATAGCAGGTGACTTATTTTCCTTGTCACTCTTTTTGAATATGTGCAAACTGCCCTCTAGGGAAGCCCAGTGCTGGGCTCTGACGTCCCTGAGGAACAGGAGAGCTGAAATAGTGAGGAGGGACTGAGGAGGGACTGGCGAGGAGCAGGGTCACGGGGAGGAAGGACAAGAACGACCGTCATCCGATGCACACACACTCTGACATTTGAACGGACTCATCCCGGAGGGGAAGGGACAGTCCTCCAGCGCCCTTGAGGGGACAGGGGACACAGTGACCGTGCAGTTCCTGGAACTTTGCAAACATGCCTGAAATCCTGGAAATGCACCTGGCCTGCCCTCGGCTGGTCCCTGAGGCACACCAATACCTCCTCTGCTTTGATGGCCTCCGGGCAGCCAGCTCTCCTGCCCTCTCACACATGACCTCCGGAGGAGAGACGAGGGAGGCTCTCTCACTGCCAGCGACTAAGTTCTTGCAGTTAATGACCTTTTAAAAGAGAAGCGGCTCGGCCTTGTCGCTCTAATACAACAGCTCCTGAATTCCTCAGGGAAGCAGTGAGGTCTTATTCCTGCCTCAGAGACAAGCAGCTGAGGGGCAGAAATGGCAGCAAGGGAAGGAAGGAAATGAAAAGGGGCACTCCTGGCTGCTCGCTGCCCGCCGAGCACTGCCATCAGATTCCCTCCCTCAGGGCTGTGTCCCAGCCACCTTTCCAGGTAGTGTCACCTGAGTTACTGAGAATAAGTCAAAGAGGGTGAATAATTTGCTCACAAAAATAATAGACGAAAACTCAACCCTCAACCCTGGGGTCTTCAAAAATGCCTGGTGGTGGTGGGGAATCATTCTACTGCTCCCCCAATGGTCCCAGCGAGCTGTCATGTTCGCCTTGACCGCTTGCAAGGTCCTGTTCTCAGCGCTGCAATTGGAGAACTCTGGGTCTCCCATAGAATCTCTGGGACCAGATGCAGTCACTCTTTACAGTAAATAGTCACAGGCAGTCATGGATGCTGTGTGTGGGGCTGCCACCTCTCTGCAAGATCAAACAAGGTGGTAAGATTTGTGTTGGGACGGCCATGTCGCTACGACACCCCATCAGCCACCTCGCTCTGCTCAGACTGACCCGCTGCATCCCTCCTCTTGATTTTGACAACCACTATCTAGGTTGCAAGGCACAGACAGATTTAAAAAACCTTATTAGCTTTGCTGTTTACCTTTGGATTGGGGAGGTGCTGTTTTCGGGAGGCGGAAGACGAACAACAGTACAGGTTGGTTGTTAACCCGGCTGCCTTTCTGCCACCCAAAGAAAAAGAGAGTGGGGGGCGGGGGGAATTCACTAGCACTGAGAAAGTAGAGAAAACTGTGAAGACATTTGACTCAAATGAAGACCATGGATCAACTCTTACCAAGGTAAAGTAAAAAATGTACGTAAGTCACCTTGGTTCTGAACCAATGTGAAGTTTTCTCTGATGTGTTTACAAAGTGTTTTGAGTGAGTGTCATTGTTAGATGAAATCTTTAATTTTACTTAACAAACATATCTCTGCCAGATACTGTGCTAAGTGATTTACAGATATTAACCCAATAGTCCTCATAAAAAATACTGTAAGGTAGGTCATTCTGCAATTTGCATATAGTAGATAAAGAAACATGGACAGAGAACCACCCAAGTTCACTAGGTGGTGCTGCCAGAACCCAGACCCAGCCTCCGCTCTGCTATGTCTAAAATGAAAATAAGGGGCTGGGGTGTGGTGGGGAAATGTTCCTATTTCTAAAATGAACTGCAGAGTACCATTCTCCAGTGTTCTCAATTACTCCCCAACATCCCCAATTCCAGCCTCTGCACCGCAAGCTCCTTCCTTCTCTCTGCACCACACATTCCTTAAACATATAACTGCCCTCGGGGCTAGCAGTCACCAACGCCTCCTCTCGGGTGCTAAAACATATTCTGTAGCCTATTAATAAACACGTCTCCTTTTTTAGATTGAATTATTGCTCACAGCACACAGAACAAAATGGACCTGTTTGATCTTTGGCAAATGGCATCTCTGTTAAAATATTGGAGTGACATCTTATCTGATAGATGAAAACAATTAGATACAAAGATAGGCTGTAACAAATTCCCCAGATTACAGGGCAGATTGGGTCTTTATTCCCAGACCTCTGACCACATCAAGAGTAGATTGAATGCATTCTTTTAGGAGAAAGATATGGTATCAGAAGATTCTCCTTTTGAGTCTGATGGACTGACATTTATTGGAAGGGAAAGGAGGAGATCGGCTATGCTAAGAATTTTTCTCCTAAATTACTGGTATCCATTTATCAAAGTGTCTCACATCTCTGAAGCCCTGGATCATGCATTTTACCGCCATCTGATATATTTATTTCCTTACCCTCTGCAAGCCTTCTCCCTCCTCTGCTTCCCCAGCCTGGATCCCACTGTGGAGTTTATTTGAACTCCTACTCCCCACATCCCTGCCCTGCTGTCCCAGCAAAACGCCTACCCTGGCCTAGAGCCACAGCCCGCCGACCCAGTTCCTTCACCCCTCAGCCCCCCAGTCTCCTAACTGTGGACTCAGGGTACAGCCCACTCAGCCGGGCCTCAGAGCTCTTCTCGGTTCTTTCCCTTATTGTTTGTCACCTACTGTAGTGAGCAGAATAATAGCGCCCAAGGTGACCCTGTTCTAATCCCCCAACCTGGAATATGCTACTTTGCATGGCAAAAGGGACTTTGCAGATGTCATTATGGAATTAGAGATGGGGGACATTATCCTGGATTATTCTGCGGCCCGATGTAATCACAGGGGTCCTTCCTTACAAGGGGACAGCAGGAGTGTCAGAGTCAGAAAGGGAGGCGGGACCATAGAAGCAGGGGTCAGAAAGAGATCAGAAGATGCTACCTGCTGGCTTTGAAGATGGAGGGTGAGGCCATTGAGCCAGGATTGTGGGCAGCCTCCAGAAGCTAGGAAAGTCTACAAAACAGTGATTTCAGGAGGAACGCAGTTCTCCTGACACCTTGACTCTAGCCTAGTAGGGTCCATTTTGGACTTCTCATCTCTAGAACTGTAAGACACTAAATTTGGGTGTTAAACCCATCACATTTATTGCCATGTGTTATAGCAGCAACAGGGAACTAATACAATTATTCCACCATTTTCCCCAGAAAATACCCCAAAACATTACCACTCTCTTCACCAGTTCCAAAGCCTTGTGCACTTCTCTGTGGACCATGCCACTACTATTGCACAAGATAAAATAATAAGTTAGATATTCCTTCATCAGTCACAGGACCCTCCCCATGCCTACCCTTTCCCCCCCACACACAAACAAACACATCGGTTCCTTATCTTGTCTCCAGCAAAGAATCATAAATTGGTTTCATTGGTCTTTCTTTATACTTTGTTTTCAAGTTCATCAATCTGCTCTTATCTTTACTAGCACTTTCCTTCTGCTTGTTTTGGGATTAATTTACCCTTTTTTCTAATTTCTTACATTTCTTCAACTGGAAACATAGATTATTGGCTTGAGACCTTCCTTCTTGTCTAGTATAAGCAATTAATGCTATTGATCTCCTTCCAAGCACTGCTTTAGCTGTGCCCCACAAATCTTGATACATTGTGTTTTCATTTTCATTCAGTTCAAAATATTTCCAAATACCCATTGTGACTTCCTTTTTGAGTCATGGTTATTTAGCTGCTTCTGGTCTGATTTGCAAATATTTGAGGTTTTCCCAGATACTTCTGTTATTCATATTTAGCTTAACTTCATTATGATCAGAGGAGCCCTTCCTTTTCATGAGTTTTTTTTCCTGTCAATAAATGTGCTCATGCCTCACCCACTCTTAAGAAGAGACCCACCCTTTGCTCCTACTTTGCTATGCTTATTATTCTTTAACTCCTTTTTCCACTTGCTCTCTCCCCTTCTTCCCTCCCTGTCACTTCTGGATCATTCGGTGTGTTTGGTTTCTTCTTGCTTTCCCAGACTTGGGCCTCTGGACCCCCATTGGCTCTGTAAGCTCCTGCAGCCTCCTAAGAATTGTTCATTGTGTTTAAAATATCCAGAGTTCATTTCATTTGCTTCTAACCAAGAATCCTGACTGATGTAGCTTAAAAGCAGCAGAAATGTGCCCCTTGGCCCTAGCATGTCATAAATCCTCTCCCAGTTTCAGCATCCCATCGCCATAACAACCTCATCTTGTGATACACAGCAGCAGATACAGAGGCATGGTGTTAGAGCAGCCAAGTGAGGAGAGTATTCTAGAAGGAGGAGGTAGCAAATTGGGGCACATTCTGTTGAGAGGTCAGGTCAGGTGAAGGCTAAAAATGAGCATTTGTTGATGTGGGAGTCAACTGTGGGATGGCCATATAATTTATCAAACAAACCAAAATAGTTCGGAGACTGGAAGGAGTCACAATTAGTCAAGCCAGAGCCACAGACCAGAAGACAACACAGCTACAGGCAAAATGAGACATACAGTGGTTAGGTTGAAAACCTAACTGGTATGGGTGGGGGAGAGAATGGAAAGTGAGGGAAGAGACAACTCCTTTGAGGAACAAGAGAATAAAGAGCAGCAGACAACCAGGCAAAGCCCGCTGGTGGGTGGAGGGTGTGAGTACGGAGACTTCTATTTTCCTGACCTTTTTTTGAGATGAGAGAGGTTACAACATGTTTTCATTTTGATGAGAGTAATCGAATAGGCAGGAAGAAATGGGATAATAGCAGGAAGAAATTTCTTGAAAAGTGAAGATGAAGGGATGAGGTGGATGAGAGGGACAATAGCAGGGACACTCGCCCCTGGAGTGAAGAAAGGTGTCTGTTGCAGGTTCAGCTGTGTTCCCAGAAGGATGTAGTTTGAAGCCCCGGGCCCTGGGAATGTGACCTCTTTTGGAAATAGGTCTTTGCAGATGTAAATTGAGGTCATATTGGATTAAGGTAGACCTAAAACCAGTATGGGTGGTGTCCTTATAAGGCCATATGGAGACACATAGAAACCCTGAGAGGGGGAGAAGGGTGGAGGCAGAGATGGCAGGGATGTGTCTACAAGCCAAGGAATGCCCAGAAATGCCAGCAACACCGAACATGAAACAGATCCTCCCCTGGAGCCTTCAGAGAGACAATTGTGAGAGGTGACACATTTCTGTTGTGTAAAACCCCAATTTGCTGCACTTTGTCCCAGCAGCCCCAGGACACCAGCACGGCGTCGGAGTAGGTTCCCATACAACAGAGCTGGCAGACTTAGGAAAAGAAGGTGAGGTTGCTCTCTTGGGATGAAATAAAGTCAAAGCCCTCTGTCTCCTACCCGTCAGCTGAGGGAAAGGCGGAAGCAAAATATTCTAGGACAGAGAGAACAACATTAGCACCCGCTTAACAAAGACAGACAAAATGACAAAGGATAGTACGCGTGCCTCATGTGGACAAAGGAGAATGTTGCAAACCAGTTTAGACCAACACCCTCCTCCCTCCCCAGCAAGGCAAGCAGCCCAGACAGACCCCCCAAGGCCTGCCGACAGTCACCCTCAACACGGACAACTGCTTCCCAGGAAGTTCTCCCCCCTTGATTCCTTGAAGCCACCCTCTCCTTCTTCTCTTCCCCTCTGACCTTTCCAATCATCTCTGCTCAGGGGCTCTTCCCCCCCCCCACCCACAGCAGGGCCCCTGAATGCCGACTTGGGCCCTGGGGACCCCCTGCCTGAGGATTTCCCTGCCCTCTGCTCCCCTCCAGTGAACAGAAGGGCTCATTTGCATCGGTCCGAGGGAAGAGCGCTGGTGGTCCCACAGGACGGAGCTTTCCAAGGGGGTCCAAGCCCAACGCCAACGCACAAGGTGTGGCCTCTCTGCCCCCACTAAAGCAGCCACAAAGCACAGGACAGCCCCAAAATCTCCACCCTCCTCTCTCTGCTTCTGTAAGGCTGGGCTGGAAAAACTCAGCGCTTTCTCCCAGGCACCTTTTCTGAGCATGTTTCTTGAGGACGTTCTTCTGCAAAACACATGAGGCAAGTGAGACTGACCCCACCCCACCGGGCAGTCCAGGACAGGCTGTGGTGGCAAAGGGAAACAGGGCAGCTTGGGGCAGGATCGAAGGCCTTCGAGGGGCCTCTGGCCGGAGTTGGGAGCATGGGTGTCTTCATAGAGCAAATGGCAGCACTGCGGCCCAGTGACGGTGCCAGAAGGGAACCGATGATGCTTGGCCTAGATGGTCCGTGGGAGAGGATGGTCTCTGAAGGGCACGGTTCAGTGAGGCTGCCGGCCACGGAAGGGGAGTGTGAGGACAGCGTGCTGGGCAGCAGCTGGGGCCACCTGGGGGAGCTGAGGCCAGCAGGCTGCATCGTGGCTGGGATTTTAGCCCCCCAAACCCTTGCTCTCCAGGACGGATGAGGCCCATTCCAGCCTGCGCTGCCCCAGAGCCAGGCTCTAGACAGCCCTCAATGACGCACGGTGGCAACTCCCCTGAGGTCTCTTATCTCTAACTTGCCCCCCCACAGCACTGCGTTCCTGGCCTGTTCATCCCTGATGATGTCAAAACTTAAGTTCTGGACAAGAGTCATGAGCACCGAGACCCTGACGTTCATGAACTTCCATGGGACCCCAGTGCTCTTGGGGCAGCTCTGGGAGGAGGTCGTGCACACCCCCTGGGCACACTCCTCTGGGCACACTCTGCTCAGCACACTGCCAGAAGGCCCTTCCAGCCACTTCTCCACCCTCTTCTGCAGGTACATTACATCATAATATATTTTTTAATTTTACACAAATTTTGAATTATTTTTCAACATGTAAACATTATTAACTTTCATCTAGAAATCTGAATTTCTGGTTTCTCTTGAAATATTGGAAGATCTAGCAAAAGCAGGCCTACCACTCCACCTGACTATAATGGGCTGGATCCGTACCACCCACCTTGGAGTCCGTTGTCCTGCTGACCCTGCTCTTTGACCTCACACTCACCCGTTTCTTAGATTTTTCTGCAGGCATTTGCATTTGCAATCCCATCGAATGCTTACCCCAGTGATTTCTGACCATTGGACAAGCCTGGGACACAGACAACACTCAGCAAAAGAAAGTTCCCAGAACTAGGCAGGTGTGACTGAAGGTGTGAGGGCACAGGTATAGGAGAGCTACACACAGGTGTGGTGGGGCAGGTGAGAGGTGCAGGTGTGAGGACACATGCAGGCATGAGGGTGCAGGGGGAGGGGTACATGCAGTTGTCAGGGTGCAGGTGTGAGGATACTAACACAGGTGTGTGGGTGGTCAAGGATGAAGGGGAGGGCTGGGTGGTAAGAAAAGGGGCAAAGGAGGAGGGAAGGTAGGAGGAAATGGTCTTGTCAATGGGCTTTAGCCCCTGACAAGTTCACTATGGATTCAGTAGGACCAAAGAACTGACAGTGGAATGTTCTTGGGTGAAAGGGTCATACCCAACTTTATTCCCATGGTGGCAGGTCAGTCACTAGAATCCCGTCCACTCAGAGCGAGTCTGCAGGCAGCAAGCAGGCCTCTGCCTCTGGGCCTCTCTGCCCCGCAGCCGTCTCAGCCTCTGTCCTCAGCGCTGCCCCCACCCCAGCCTCTGCTCACCTGCAGCTGTGTGGCAGTGCCACTGTGTCTCCCAGAGCACTGGGCGGAGCTCTTTATATAGAGTCAATAATAACATATTGCCCACGCGTGTGTAGTGAGCTAGCCAACCAGGGCCAGGTGAGAATCCCGGCCACAGGAACCTTCACCTTTTCCACGGGAATAAAGAAGGGCATCAGCACATCCTTATGCATATTTTACAAAAATAAATCCTTTTAGTAACATTTCGGCGCATTCAGGATTTACTTCTCACGTACCTTCTGGATCCCAAGCCCACCACGTTTATCCCCTCATCCAGCTAGAGTCTGGGTCTCAATTAATTCAGGGGAAAGCTTAGTATTGTATCCAGCCCTGGCCTTCACGTGACTGAGAAAAGGCCTACTGAGGTGTGAAGAAGATTAAATTAAGAAACAGGATGGAAAGTTGGGCTCTAATAGGAAGAAGGGCCACCAGGGACTTAAAATGCTAATTACACGTGGAGGACCTGCAGGGGCCCGAGCTGGCTCCCTTCCTTCTGATCCTGTTCATTCAAATGCTATCTCCTAACAACGCAGACTATAAACCATAAAAATACAATTCTGCCGTTGTTGTAACCCCACAGGAGGTGGGCTGCAGAGGGTCCTAAGCCTGAGAGGCACTCGGAAAGGGAGGGAGAGAACTCCTCTCCCTCTCCCACAGCCCCCATCTGGGGCCGTGATCCAGATGCCCCTCCACATCCGGGCCCAGAGGACCCCAGATGCTCTTGGCTAATAAGACAGCAAGAAGTGTCCTTATTCTGAAAGTCTGTCTTGCCTGTTGGGAGGTGGCGTCCTATTGACATGTAACCTGAATTCCCAAGTCCTCTGGGGCCTCAGCCACACTGACCACAGAGCTGTGCTGACAAAGGCCTTGGGCTCCTCACCTCTGCCGTCTGACCCAGGATTAGGGTCCCTCTAAGCTTCCCCACTTACTTCTGGTAGCCCCCGGGGGCCCCTTGTGTGCTCGGGAGGCTGCACCCCATCCCATGGGCCCTCCTGCAGGCGTCTGGCCACAAGGCTGACCTGGCAGCCCCAGCCCTAAGGGTGGCCGTGCCGTCAAGGGCCCCAGTACCTCAGCAGCACTGCTCCTGCCCCACGGCTCACGGCCTCTGGGAGTCAACCCTGCAGGGTCCTCCCTCGGGGCCCCAGTGTGGTTCCTGAGGCTGAGCTGGGGAGCAGAACGGACCCCACATTGTCCCCTCCACACCCTGTCCTCAGCCTGTCCCCTCCCGGCCCTCCCCTAGCTCCCTTCCCTCTCAGACCAGCCCATGGAAAGGAACACTGGGACCTCGGCCACCCCAGCACCCCGGATGCCCTGGGGCTGGACTGTTAATGGGGCTGCAGCCAGACAGCTCGTCCATGAAGTGGAAGAAGCCCTTGGAAGTGTGGGAAGGGGCGAGCAGGGGGACATCAGAAGACACCCGCCCATGTCCCTCAGCAGTGACCGCCGGGCAGCCCTGTGACCTTGGACTCAGAGAGGTGGACAAGGGCTGGTCTCGAGACCTGCCCTGCCTCCTAGGGCAGCGGCACGCGGAGACGAGAACTTACAGGCCAAGAGGCAGAAACCCCAGCAGGCTGTACAAACGCCAGCTACTGTCATGAGCATTAATGACGCGGCCAACAGCGCTAAGTCACAGGTCAGAACGCTGGAGAAAACCTCGCCGCGTGAGCTTCTTGCCTCTACTGGATACAAAGAAGAAGACAACCAAGTTCCAAATCACTAAGCATGGCCCGGGGGGAGGGGTTCGGCCATTTCCCCCAACCCAGGCTCCGCTAAAGGGCAGTGTGCACAGCCCCCTGGACTGGCCGGGACGTGGTAAGGTCTACATCACGCATGGTCTGAGAGCCCCCATCCCCCACCAGTCCCCTGTCTTTTCCCAGGGGTTACATCCCAATAAAGCTTCTGTGCTCCTCACTCTGTCTCAGACCCCGTGGATGGTAACACACCACAGACCACCTGACCTCCCGTGATGTGCCATCTGCAAACAGGAAAACGGGCCGCGTGAAGACATGCCAACTGTAACATCCCCCCCTTGAGGCTTAGTTGTCCTTAGAGACGGGCTGCTGGGGAGGAACATTGGTGTCAGCCATGAGCTGCTATCATAAGCCTCTTAAAAATGCTGAAAATTGGTCAAAAACTGATGTCCTTAATTTGCTTAGTGTACACCCAGACTTCTCTGGAGGGATGCACCGGGTGATGCGACGGGAGCATGAGGTGGGGGGGCAGTGGGGAGGCGGCTCCCGGTCACCAGTGCTGAATTTCCGGGGAGACTCAAGCTCAGGGCCCCCCACACCACCTGCCCTTTCAGGGCCGTGGCCGGGGTGGGGGTGGGGGGCAGAGCACCGGGCTTCTGCGGACACACGGTTCTGTCAGATTTGCCGCAGCAAGCCGGTCGTGTTCCCCTGGGCGGGGGCCCTGAATCGTGTGAACTTCTGGCCCCACAAATTTACATCTGCCTTTGCTTTTCACAAGGTTCCTCTTAGATGCTTTAAAATTTTATCACGTGCGCATTTTACAGTTTAACTTTGTTTTAGTTGCTATGTTACAACCCAGAATGAACAGGAAAGAATAAAGAATGGGAAGAAAATTAGCATATGGCCCAGCTGCTAGAGAAAGATCTTAATGTAGAAATACGAGGAAGTACTGAGACAGAAAAGGAGCTTTTACAAATCTAAAACTGAAACGAAATGACCTACCAGATCCCTTTTCACTGGTGTGCGGTACAGGCAGAAGGCAGGGGCTGCTTTTCTGGGAGAACCACCCAAGTTACATGGGAAAGCGGCCTTGTTCCGGACCTTTAGTGCGCATTGCATGTCTCCGGGGGAACTTTGGGCCACAAACAGGGAAAGACAATGCGAGACAGCTGAGCGGCCCCCCGATGTGGAGCGGTGCTCAGGCCACCCAAAGGGGACCCCCGGTCCCGCTCACAGAAACTGCAGCGCTCCAGGACCCAGACACTCCGCAAGCCCAGCAGGTGTCTAGGGGCATTGAAAGAAACAAAATTACCCTCATAAATTTTCCTTTTACAAAGCCCTTCAAAAGTGGTCTTCCATAAAGAGCTTTTCAATAAAAATGCTGGCCTGCATTCTCAAGGGAGCCAGGGCAGGAGGCAGACCACCTGGGGTGTCCAGTTCTCTCAGGCAGTGGAGACAGTATCAGCCTGTGTTCGAGCCCCAGGCGCAGCCCCCGACCAACAGAGAGTGTGGCTGCACACTCCTCCCTTCCCGGCTCCTAGCCCCAGGTTCCCCTTCCTTAAAAGGGAATAACATCTTTGTGAAACTCAAATGAAAACAATGCCTAGAAGAGGGTGTGGCAACCATACAGAGCTATCCAAACAGAACCTTTTTTCTCATTGGCATTGTGTTCTGATGAGCCAGTGGTGGTTGTAAATTATTATACTGGACCTGAGAACAAACTTTTTCAGGTAAATTCCCTCTGGTGAGATCCTGATTCTCCCATCAAGTCAGGGCGTCAGCTGGCGTTTCCCCGTTTCTGTGCATCCATTTGTCTTTCAAACCCTGTCAGTTGGTCAGGCTGAGCCTCATACTGCCTAGATTTCTCTTCTTTCCTTTTTCTTCATAATTCAGTCCTGCTTGCTAGATTTATTGCTCCATGCAATCAGTGGCGTGCACACCATCCCATAGGCCCTGTGCAAGACTAGAGACAAGGAGAAAACAACCAGGCAAAAATGGGGTATGATGCAGGGAAGTGACTGTTGAGATGGGGCCGGGCACCCGGGCTGCAGAGGGGGGCGTGACTGGTGAACACAACTTGGCTACCTTAGATCTTTCTATTTGTCTTCCCTGAATGCTTGGAATTTCACATACCTTTGAGGTGACCAGATGTTGGCGAATTTGTTTAAAATGAATTAGAAAACAGAGAGGCATCATTTGAAAACCATAGATCACCTTTAGGAAAAACATATTCCAGGCCTGAACAGTCATTGCCAGTTGAGCTAACTGTTGATCCAAGGACACTTACCCTATTCTCAGTCTAAAGGGAAGGTAACAAGGCAGGACTCGAAGTGAAGCAGAGGTAGATGCTGCGATTAAACTAGCCCTGGAAAGATGGTCGGCAAGTGGCAACCTGCGACCCGTTGAGGATCTATGCACTGAAATTTTCATTTTGTAGGATTAACAGAGTCTGATAAAGGGGTTGTGTGTTACAGCCTTTGTGACAACGTTTAAAAGTCAGGCATCATGTCTGGTGCAAAATTATTTTTAACCAAGAAAACACCTTCGCAGAGCAACAGGCTCTCATCTGACTGAAGCAAGCACCTGGGACCGTCACTGTTGACTGTTCTGCCTGATGTTTTTGGAGGCAACACAACTCTAAGAGCACAGTCACCAACGGCTGCAAAAAATTAAACAGAACACCGTGCTTGGTGCCACATGCAAAAACCTCTGCCGGGGAAAGACATTCGTGCGGGGTCCGTCCTGGAAGGCTCTTTCCCACGTCCGCTCACTCCAGGAACCTGCATCTCGGCTCAGCTTGCCAGCTGGGGCTACCTGCTTAGGACTCCCCAGCCTTATGCAGAAACCCGGGGCCAAATCCCAGCTCTGTTACCAGCCAGCCCTGTGGGCTAATTTAACTTCTCTGAGTTTCACTTTCTCAATTAAACTAGAAACAATGGTGCCTGGTTTCAGGGTTGCTGCAGGGATTCACTGTGATACTGTGCGCTTAGCCCAATGGCTCTTGGTAAGTGCTCAATAAAAAATAAATATTATTATAAAAGATAGATATTATTGTTAATTAATGCTCCCTGAAGGAGTTCTCTTGGCAAAATGCTGCCACGATTGCAGGAAGGGTTGGTGTGGCATGAAGGGTGTACATGCACATGTCATCTAAGTATGATGCTGTTCATGCCAAGGACAAATTCCTGACCAGCGCAATTCCCCTGCCAGCTCCTGAGGAGCAAATTCCCTCTGAGTTCCGCCTCCCAGCTCCGGTCTGTGGGACACCCTGTGGGACCCAGGGCCATCTGTCGTCTTTGCAGCAGGAATTTAACATAAAATGCTGCCCCTTCCCTCTTGCTTTCTCTCTCTTTTAGCTGCTTGAAGTTCATGGTTTAAGTACAATTTAAGCAAGCCCCTAAGATTTCATCACTTACATGTCTATAACTTTGGATTCCTTACTGCCTAAAGACTTCTGCACAGATCTGTGTGGCAAGGAAACCTAAGGTCTTGGGGGAAGAGCTGCTGTCACATTTTGTGAGTAGCCTTCTATGCCTCTGGGAACTCGGGTGAACAGAAGTGGTTAGATGGGCTGTCCATTATGTGTATGCGTTCTGTGCATGGGTGCTGGGTCTGTGTGTCTGAGCGTTTTAATGGGAAGAGAACTTCCAGTTTGGGTGCTGTGGTCCTGAACTGCACAGAGGTCCCACAGCTTCCCGTGTGTGTCTTCATCAAGCATCCACCTCCCCTCCCCAAGGCAGCAGCAGCCTGAGGGTTTCCTATATAGAGCAATGTTAACACTTACTTAAAAGCTGTTCTTGTGCTGATGACCAAAGATTTTATATATATATATATATATCTTTCTAAGTATTAAATGGAATTTGGGATCAATCTGTGAGTCTTCATGAGTTAGGCATCTGCTCCTTATACACTGGCTTGCAATTTGCACAGTTCTGTGCTGTGTGTTGTAGAGTTCAACCCATGCCCCAAAATGCGCATTTCTAAAACATGGAATTCTGTCCCCTACAATGCTTTCCAAAGTATTCCCTCTTTTGAAACACAAAACTGAGTTCTGGATATATAGTCGCTATTTGGGAACATTACCTATTTCTGCAGACTCAGATTTGTTCTCCTATTATCAAAATTAATGAAATACCCAGCCTAACCTCAGGTCTTGAATGTTCTCTCGCAGACAAAAGAAGGGTAATCTTCAATGCAAACAGCTTGTGTTTAGCAAGGAATTTCAGCAATGATTCCAAGGTCAGCCTCTACGGAAGAGATCCAGCTAATCAGTTCAAAGAGAAAACCAGAAGGAAGTCTTGGATTTGCCTCTACAATCAGAACACTTGCTGCCCTGGGTCTCTGTTGACACTTGACCGAGAAGCCTCTGTTCCAACGTCCCTCCAGTCCCCTGTTTTTGCATTTGATCACCAGGCTGCAGCCTCCATTAGTCTCTAAGGTGAACCTGTACCGCAAGAATCTTCCTCCCTATTAACAGCTCTGGCTGTAATTTACTGCACTGTTTTGTATGCTGCAACTTCTAGCACTGCTATAAATTCTGCCTCGAATCTCAGGCTCAGAGAAGTCTTTCTACATCTTGCTGCTACTGCTCAAATGTCTGTGGAGCCTGCTTTAATAAACAAAGAATGACTGGCAGCAGGCCAGAGAAGAAAAAACGGTGAAGAGCATGGAAGTTCTCTCTCCTCTTCTATCTGAATGCCCCCTTACTCCTACTATGTGAACTAGGATTTGTATTTTTGCCTTAACTCAGTCTTTAAAGAAAATATTAAATAAATGTATCCATACAAAAATATGAATCAATGTCGTAACCTGTATGAGACTAGCATGCACCTTTAAGTCTGGAGCTTAGGGGTTAATTAAAAATAGTGGATTTTAACATCGGTTGGTTTTCTTGAGAGAGAGACAGTTCTATGAATTAAAGTTGGGAAGACGATGGATTTAAAAGGGCTCTGTGTTAGGACTTCTCAGAAGCACTACCATGCTAACGTGAGTTGTTTATTAAGAGGGAACAGGAGTATTCATCATTTCCCATATCTCTTGGAGCACAAATCTCTTTTTTGAAAGAATATTTCAAGGGCTGAATTGTTCAGATGGCTGGCTTTGGAAATATTGATCTAAGAGATACATATCTAAAGATAACATTATAAGTGGTAGGGATACTGTACAGGTATCACCCACCCTGTGAGAAAGAAATGTACATGTTGAGAATATACATGGACTCATGGGCAGTGGTAAATGCCTTAACTGGATGGTCAGTGGCCTGGAAGTGCAAGACTGAAAGACTGGGGACTTGATTAGAAATATGGAGACAGGACTTCTAGAACAGAAGCATGTGGATGGGCCCGTGGAAGGGACAAGAGGTATGGAGGACTTTGTATCCCATGCTAATGCCCACTAGAGACCACCTACCATAGAAAAGGCACTAAACAAGAGAGAGGGACTTGGCCAGTTAATGTCAGCCAGCCTCTGTCATTAGCCACCCCACTGCTGACTCACTGGGGTCACCCAAGGAATAACAATAGTGGCAGGGATGGAGGCTATGCATGGCTCAGTGGCAGGGAACTGTCTTTCACCAAGGCCTATCTAGCTGCTGCCCCTGCCAAGTGTCGAATCTGCCAGCAACAGAAACCAGCGCTGAGTCTTTGATGTGACATTATTTGAGCCCAACCAGCCACCTGAGACCAGCTGATCACATTGAAACCCCAACACCCTGGAAAGGGCAGTGATTTGTCTTGCCTGAGATTGACAGGTATTCTAAGTGTGGGTTTGCCCTTGCTTGCAAGGCCCCAGCTGACACTGTCTGAGGACTTGGAAATGTTCGATTTGTCTACATAAGACACTACGTAATATCACTGTAAATCAGCTGGGGACAAATCCATGGTGGAAATGGGCAGGCTGGTCCTCACTGGCTCGCTCCATGAGGTTGATGTATTTCTGGGTGTTCCTACAGAGTACTCAGTGTGGGACAGACGAGCTCAAAGAGTATGGCTTTCCTGCAGAGCCCGCAGCACGGCAGGTGGGTGGCATTACATGGGCAGCTGAAGATAATGTCAGGGGAGGGGGTTCCAGGGGTGGGGCCACCAAGAACCACAGACAGAGGGGGTGTGAAGCACCACTGCAGCCCCCATCACCTGGCTCTCCTGCCTCAAACATTCAACAGGCTCACCAGCCGGGCCAGGCTGCCTGCCCGGGGCTCAGCCCGGCTCTTCTGGGGGAGCTGGCCTGGATCATCACAAAGTGCTTGCTTAGGGCAGAGTCGTTGTGACTGGTCCAGCAGCTCAAACTCTAAGACCGACAACTCAAAGCCAGTGACCCCCAGCTCCCGGCTGCGCTGCTGCAGCCCTGCCCACAGAGGCAGCCCGGGGCGTGAGTTCTCCACTTATGCCCGGAGGAGTGAAGGCTGTCGGGCATGCAGGCTCCCTTCAGGAGTGTGTGGCCTATTCACGCACACAGGGCCCCATTCATGGTCTAAGGCTCTGCTGTTGCCATCTTAAAATTCTTAATGTTTCAACAAGGAACTCTACACTGTCACTTTGCACTGGGGCATGCAAATTACGTAGCTGGTCCCACAACCACATACCAGGTTCTCTCCCAGGATTTCTGAGTTATCTTCTTGCATGGAGCTCCTGGTAGTGTTTGCTGGGACACACACTTGTCCATGTCCTCAAGGGATCCACTTTCGGTTGGGACCTCCAGTCAGAAAACTCCTTGTCTTCCCAAAAGGAACAAGCAGTTTAAACAAATCCCTCCATCACCAGAGCCCAGGAACGTACATGAGCTGTAACACAGACACACTAACAAAGACTGCTCAGATGAGAAAGAGAAGCGAACTTTGCTGAAACTAGTCCAGCAGGCAGCCAGCACTTGCACAGAGCAGAGTGGGAGTGTCGACGACGACCTATTGATTTCTGCCGAATGTGAGCTTCGAGCTATTGCACTGCAGCCGAGACTAAGCATTATTCTCCAAAAGCTGCAAGGAGGCTTTAAAATAAAAATGCTATATTCTTAGCACAATCTCTAGGAGATAAAAACAATGGGAAACAGAGAGAAAATCAGCAGGAATTGGGAGAAAAGAAAACCAGGTTGTTCAGCATTGAGATAACCTCCTTTGCCACATGGGTCAAGAGCTGTCAGCACCTCTCAGTGAGGAGGAAATGGGGCCCAGGGACTAGTCTGCCTGGTTGTTGCACATGATTGCTCTGAGCTATGGCACCATAATCAGCGCATGGCTCTTAGTATCACCCACAAAATCTTTGTTCATTTCATGCAGTCTCGATTAAGGACACCCACCAGGCATTGACACATAGTCCCCTAACCCTGGAGGATCTTAAGCAATGATTAGTTGGCATCTCAAGCAAACTCCATTTAAGAATTCTGTCTTCACAAGATTTATCATTGTACATACATGCCATGTCATTCGCCATGACACCTTCATGGAGAACAGAACAGATCTAAAGTAATCAAAAGACTGGAACTATCATTTGAATAAAACTGATGGTAACAAATGTTTTGCAAATTGCGGAATTCAGAGAATGGGTCAGAGCTGCTGAGGGTTGTGCTCATAAGGAGCACTGATTTTGTACAACTCACAGGCAACACGGATGTTAGAACACACAGCAAAATAGAGAACATGAAAATACTGTTGACAAAACAGTAGGATCCTCTGGGGCAGGTGAATGTCATCCATTCCTCTAACACTTTCCTGCATCTACTTTGTGCCTGGCAGTGTTCTAGGCAAAGGAAATATGATAAAGAATAGGCCTGCCAGGTTCCCCATTGTCGTGTCACTGGTGATGGCACATTCACCATCCTAAGTCATTCCTTGCGAGGATCTACAAGGGAACACCCCTATCATGAAGGCCTTTCCGTGTGTGGTTCCTGCACAGATGGGAAACGCCGTCTCATTGTCAGGGGGTTCGGACAATCCCTAGGAGCCAGAGGAAGTTGGGCTTTGTGCCCAGGTCTGTGCAGCTCCAGCTTGTGTGCTTTGCAGCCCAGCTCTGCTGTCAGAGACAAACATTCATGTGCAAGCAGTGATCTGGAGAGGGGATACCAAGAAACACAGGTACAGGAGGCGGCAATGAGACAGGGATGGGTAGAGAGCCAGGAAGTGGGGGGTTTTAATCCAGCAGGTTTGTACTGGCGCTTATTGTCTGGGGTCTCTGGGAACCAGCTGGGATCATGCACAGGGGCTACTGCACATCCCGCAAAAGGGTGAAGGCCCGGCTTTGACCCACCAGCTGCCCTCAGTCAGGCCTTAAGAGCTGCTGGAGAGGAGTGGAGACTTCCCTGGCCCTCCCAGCCTGACCAGCACATGGGCAGAGTAGGCAAGGAGAAGCCCAGGGTACTGCTGGAAGTCCACAGGCTGAACAGGAATGTATGAGCCGAAGGACGGGAGTAGGAGGCCCCGTCAGCACTGGCTTCAACACCCGTTACGGATTCATCTCAACTGCAACCGCCTGTGCCCTCATCCAACACCCACCTCCTGAGAGCCGACCGGGCCCGGCCTGCTTTGGCCCGGCTCCTCGTCTAGAGCTGGCCAGTGAGGCTTTGGTTGCACTATGTGCAGACCCTCACTTCCCACAGAGGCCACCCTGTGCTGGATTGTTGATATGACCGAAGTGAGGAGGCAGCCCCAGCATCCGGCCCTGGCCTCACGCCCCTCGCTGTTTGGACTGTGGTACCTCGGGCCCCATCCTGAAGCTTGTCGGCAAAGGAGTCTCTCTTTTGAATTGAAGAGACGCATGAGTTGGGGACAGAGAATGAGAGGTGGGGATTCATTTCCTCACTCTCACTAGCCGTGGGCACCGTATTTATCACCCTCCTAAGACTTGTCCACCTCCCCTCAGAATCCCAGCTCAGCTGTTTCGGGGGGGCTCTCTCCCCACTCCATCCCCAGATCCCCTACCTGCCAGGTGTTGCCCCTACTCTCCGAGGCCCAATCAAGGGGACAGATGAGGGGTGAGCAGCGACACCTAGGAAGTGCACGAAGACAGGAACTGGCAGGAAGTGGATTTTGTTGCCAAGAAAGACGGGCATGTTGCACTGGGCTGCCACTGTGGCAAACAGTGAGGGAAGCAGAGGGCAGGTGGAGGGGGAGCCAAATTAACTACCTTGGAGCCTGGCTGCCCGAGCTGGCTGGGCACAGCTGTGTCTGACCCTGGCACCTGATGGATGGAATTGGAAGCCATCCTCTTCCTGGCCACGTGGCTGAACACACACCATCATTTTCCATGATTGCCGAGGCAAGGACGCAGGAAGCCGTCCGCGCACCAGCTTGGAGAATCTCCGTTCCTCCACCTGCACCAATACCGAGACGTCCTAACCTATTTTTTCTCTCCGTGTCAGTGAAAAGTGCCTTGTTTTTTTAAAAGCTCCATTAATTTGATTATCAGTAAGACTGGACATTTTTCATAGGTTTATTGTCCATTTGGATTTCTTCTTTGGTGGCTTTCTTCCTCTCTGTGGATTGTTGTTTTTCTTATTGATTTGTCTGTTAGATACGATTCATGCATCTTCTCCTGTTTTTATGGGTCTTGTAAATTTTTAGCATCTCTTACCATTCAGAAGTTTTGTGATGTTAGGCTTTTATTTTGGTTTGGTTTGGTTTTTTAAATGTTTAGGCAGTCATGTATTAATAAATTTGGCCTTGGCGTCATTCTAAGCATTGCCCCTCTCAACCCAGAATCACAAATTAGCTTTGTTTGCTTCCTGCCCATGTGAGAGGCTTTTTATTTGTTTACGTTGGGAGAGAAGCAGTGGTGTGGGTTACTTTACTCTTTAATACAAAAACATGAATCATTGCTCTAACAGCAAGAAAGCAGCTCAATGACATGGCTCAGAGTAAAGACCACTGCTGTCCTGTCACAGAGGAGGCTGGGGCAGTTAAGTGCCGGGGCACGTCCCGTGTCTAGTGACAGCAAGAGGAGCTTGGGACGCGCAGACCTCTGCTTCCTGGTTCTGGGTTACTCTTGCTCCATCACCACCGTTGTGAAACGCTTCTTTTCATAAAAGGGGTTAACACCTCCTGGCAGTAGTGGGGTCACCGTTAGTTCCACACGAGCGGCATTTATGCTGACGACACACAGATCTGCAACATGAGGAAACAGCTGCCAAACATCCTCGGGTTCTAAGAGAGCCCAGAAGACAGCGGCAGCTCCAGGCCCCGCCCTTCCTACCCCCGCCCCAGCGTTAGATCCACTTGCTGCATCCTCCAGATATTCCAAAGGCCATTTCCAAAGCTCCGAAATCAGCGACGCTTGTAAACAGCAGAGGCTCCAATACAGCAACTTGCAAGTGACTTTCCCACTTGCTTTGCTGTTTTTACTGGGATTCTATTTCACTAAACTTTGCTTGAATGAGATAGATTTATAAGATATTTCTGCAACAGAGATTTTCAATTTAATGGAACCTGAACAGTAATGGATTTTTTTGAGAATGCTCAAAACACAATAATTCTCTCTACTATCCTTTGAGAACATTCATTCATTCACTCAAATGCAAAACCAAACCTAAATATTTTGAACACTTACTCTGCCTCACAAACGGCGGTGAGTGGGGTTCCTGGCAAATCTGGTCCCTGCGTCCACTTCCTGTGCCGTGTGTCTTGGCAGATCCTCCCATCAGGACGGGGCGTCTCCTCCCCTGCCCTTGAATCTGAGCTGGCCCTGTGACTAGCCTAGGCCAATAGAGCACGTGAGAGGTGGCGCTGCTCCGGGGGCCTGTGGGATTTTCCCGCTTGAAACCTTATCATCCTGACGCTAATAAGCCCAGATGAGTCTGCTGGAGGGAGGCGAGGGGCCTCATCCATCACACCCCAGCCGCCCCACCGAGGCCCCGGAGGCGGAGAGGGCCCCACTAAGTTCAGCAGAGCCATGAGCTAAGCCCAGCTCAGGTCAGCAGAATGGCCCAGGCGGCCCGTAGACTCGTGAGTAAACATTAAAGCTTATTGTTGTGGGCCACTGGGGTTCTCTGGTCATTCTTGGCCTCTTTGTAACAATACGTAATTGATGCTAATATTGAGATGGATGGTTCAGAAATGTATGTCAGTGGCGTGAATTCCAGAAGTGAAGGCACAATTGAACCCTGCCCTCCACAAGGACACAACCTAGTGGGATCCCATAAAGCTGCTCCAGGATACAGGGCGGTGGACAGCATCCTCTGGCGACATAGACAGGGTGTGGCTTCAGGGCTCTGGGGACCGGAGAAGGCTTCCCGGAGCGCAGAAGATTCGTCCTGAAGGAAGGTCTTTGACTGCGTGTGTGCAAAGGCCCAGGGCTGGAAGCAGTGCAGCATTTTAGAGGAACTGCAGTGCCGTGCGGTACAGCCCAGGGCAGGGCTCTCACTTGGAGGCCCCCAGAAAATCAAGTCTGAGCTCCATGCTCAAGTGTCTGATTCAGGAGGTCTGTGGTGCTGCCCAAGAATTGGCATTTGAACAAGTGCTCAGGTGGCGCTAATGCTACTGGTCTGAGAACCACAGGGATGGTGGTTAGGAGCACAGCGTCTGCGTTTCCCCACATGAACCTGGAACCAAGTTCTGCTAGTCTCCTACCAGCTGGGAGACAAGAGAAAGTGACTCAATTTCCCTAAGTGTCCACTGCCTCCACTGTACAGAAGGAACCATAATGCTAGCTACTCACTCAGTGGATGTGAGCCTTAAATGAGATAATGCATAAAGAGCCCTTAGCACAGAGCTGAGTGCACAGGAACATTCCGGAACAGGAACGAGCACTGTCATGTACAGTATATGAGTGGTTTCCAAGCACTGCAGGAGCTCAGAGGCATAAGGACTGAGCAGCAAGCATGAGCAGAGGCGCCAGACCAAGAGGTGCCCAGGTTTCCAAAGGTTATTTTGGGGTTTTATTCCAAAGGTTATTTTGAGCCTTAGAGTGTCATATTCTAAGGTGGGTGTAACACAGTTAGATTCATGTTTCAGGAAGATCATTTGGACATTGGAGTGAAGGATGGCTTGGTGGAGAAAGGTGAGCAGGCAGCAGCCAACGCCCTTAGAAAGGCACCAGGTCCTCTCTGCACACCCCTGGGTGAGTGACAGAGCAGAAGGAGCATATGCAAATGAGAGACCCCCACTCCTCCACCCCAGGGGGCGGCGCTCCAGAGCGTCCTCTGTGTTCAACATCGTGTGGGTGCCACGCGGCACGTCACACTTAGCATGGCCACGGCAGGCCCCGCCCCCAGTCCACACACACCCACCTCCTGCTACGGGTCTGTCCGGCCCGGGAAAGGGGTGCCAGTCTCCTCCCCACCCTTCCTGGTCCCCCTCTGTCTCCTCCTCCAGCCTCCCTCTGTCTCTCTGTCTTTCCCCCCTCCCAGTCCTTCAGCAGAACCAGAGCCCGCCCACTGCTGGCCACCCTTCTGCTCTTCCCTGGGGCAGGGTCCCCTCCCTTCCCCCAAAACCTTCCTGACCACCTGACCGTGGGAGCGCGCCCTTCAGGACTCCCTCCTCACTGTGCTCAGCACCGCCTTGCCGGCCTGCTTGCAGTCTGGTCCAGGCTTGCATGAAACCCCGTGAGACTGGAGCCTGGGCCTGCTGTGCTCAGGGCCCACCCTCAGCCAACGGACGGTGCTTGGCACCATCGGCCACCAGCCCCATCACTGACCATGCCCCTGCAAGGCTGAGCACACGGCCTGGCACGATGGAGGGAGGCACCCTGCCCGCTCACGGACCCAAGCCCTGCCCAGAGAAAAGCACCTCGTTGGCCACAATAATAGCAGGACTGTGTGGCCAATTCCATCACTGGGATTCAGGTTAAGAGGGAAAATATATACCTCATCACACGATTTATTTGCTTTTCTCTCCCAGCTCTCCTGACTTAGGAAAGTTCCCGTTGAGACAGTTTCCTGACTTGGAGGCAGCCCTGGAGCTCTCTTCTCCACCCAGGTCGGCGGTGATGAATGGAAGGTCAGGACAGAGCAGGGGTTTATTGGACGATATGCTCCAAGTTCCTAAGCAACAAGAATAGGCTGATAAAATAGCCCCCTACCTGCCAAGAGCAAAACCTTTATCTGACAGGTGGCCTCACAGTCCCTATTAATAAAGCGTGGGGTCGGAAACTGGCCTCACTGGATATCCAAAGGTCATGCTCCATTCAAGATTTCAAAGCCAACTAAGCGTGTTTAAAACATGTTGTTAAATTAAAAGGAAAATCAAGAACATTGTATGTTTTTAAAACTTTAGCTGGAAGGGAAAAGCATTGAAGTTTTTGAAACGTCCATTAATAGTAAGTCATTTCCGATGCATGGTTCATATTGTACAAACGTCGACGACCAAGGTGAGTGGGACTTAGGAAGAAGCAAGTCTTGCTCTTGCCTAAGGTTTGTTACACCAGCTTGGGGAGGTCCCCCACGCACCTGACACTGAATATTACTTCTTTCACGGTGACTGCGGGTGATGGGGAATGAAATGAGGAAACCGCTTAGTGTCCCCTGCGTCCCAGAGCTGTTAGGTACTCACCACGATGCTCTTGTTAGTGTGCAGAACAGAACTTACACTCTGACAGAAGTCATCAGAAGACAGCTTGATCATTCACGAATGTTAAAGGCAAGGAAATACGTCCCCCTGCACACATGCTGTGATCGATACAAGTCTCAGACTTCTAACACACATTTCCTCAGGCTTTCTTTAGTTCTTGGGGGTAACTCTGACTAACCTAACAGGAGGATTCTGGCTGGACTAGCATATCTAGAGCCCAAACAAAGATGGCAGGTCATAACTCCGCATCAAATATGGTTCTATTCCTCATATTCCCAGCCTCTGGACATGTGGGACTGTCTTCAGCGTACGCAGTAGGCTTGAATTGCTTGGCTTTAACAAATCAAGCATTTATGTTGTGGATTTCAAATGTGTTTCAGTCTCAGTACAGACCCTCTTGGTTCATTTTCTATGGCTGCTTTAACAAATCACCACATACTTTCAGTGGCTTAGACAGCACAGATGCATTTATTATCTTAATGGCTCAGTAGGTTAGTGGTCCTTCACTGGCCGCACTGGGCTAGAATCACGGCATCCACAAGGCTGCATTCATTTCTGGAGATGCAGGAAGAAATATGCCCCCAAACTTCTCTGGCTTCTAGAGACTGCCTGTGTCCCTTGGCCCGTGGCCCCTCGCATCTGGATCTTGTTGTCAGCCAAGATCAGATCGAGTCCTTCTCGTGGCTCATCACAGACCTGCTTTTACTGTCGCTTCTTTGCTGGCTCTGACTCCTTTCCTGTCTCCCTCTCCCATATGTAAGGTTATATTGGGGTCTATAAGGATAATTCAGGAAAATCTCCCTATTTTGAGGAGATCACCTGATGAGCAGCCTTAGTTCCCTGGCTGCTGGTTCTCGCAGCTGCAGAGAGCACATTTCAGACGTGCTCCTGTCCCTGGGGTGAGTTGCCCTCGCCCCATGTAGGGGCTGAGGGTGGTGGGATGGGATGAAGGGGGGAGGCTCTCACAAAGTGACTCACTGCTCTTCAAATAAGTCTCTTCACTCATTTCTTCTCCTTCTGACCCCTTTGCATATCCTTAATCCTGGACGAGTGCTCGGGAGCTGTGAGATGCATTCCTTACAAACTTTCTTCTGTAAATTCCACACACATGAGGTTGGCTTCATCTGCCGTTTGGCAAATGATATGTATCATATTGGAACCTTGGTCAAATTTCAATTTTAACCACCTGCTTCATTACACTTGCTGAGCATATAGAAGGAAGTACGTATGTCATTGACTTAGGAGGCAGTTGCTGTGCAGGCACCGGGGATCGCCTCCCAGATCTGCTCCCCATGCCCGTTCTTGTTCGTAGGGTCCCCATTTTATTCAGAGCTCTGGTATGTGCCCAGGAGTCTGATGAGGGGTATTTCCCCTGAAGGGAAGGTGAAGAGCACCCCAGAATCTCATTGCCCAGTCTGTCCCTGGATTTCCCCGACCCTCACCTTCAGAAGACAAGCAGGATAAACAAAATGTGGTACATCCATATGATGGAATATCATTTGGCTACAAGAAGGAATGATGCTATAGCGTGGGTGAACTTAAGAACGTTAGCTGGCCAGACGCAAAGTCCACCTATTGAATGATCCCCTCTGTATGAAATCCCCAGAAAAGGCAAACCTATAGAGACAGAGGGCAAATTAGTGGTGGTGGGTCCCGGGGGACAGGGACAAGGAGGGACGGGCTAGCAGGGGCTGAGTTACCATCTGGGTGATGAGAATGATCTGGAACTAGACAGAGGTGGTGGTTACACATCATTGCAAATATACTAAATGCTCCTGAATTATATACTTTGAAATGGTTAAAATGGTGAATTTTGTGCTACGTCTTTTTTATTATAATTTTGAGGGAAGGGAGGGCCAAGAAGGAGCGGGTGTTTTTCTGCTGCTCTGCACGGCAGTGAAGGACAGTTGTGATGGAACTGTTTCTGCAGCTGTTCTGGGACCCTGGGGACAGGCTGGGCTCCAGCCCAGGGGCGGAGGATGTCCAAGTACTGAGGCACAGAGAGATGGGCACCTTGAGGTCTGTGCTGAGCTCACCACTCTCAATTCTGGAACCTCCCAACCTCTGGGTTTCTTCTTAGGAGAATTTTTTTTAAATGTGCCATGTAGAAGCAGAACTCCTTGGAACTGGTATTTTCTCCCTTCAGACTGCTACACAATTTCCTTTCCAACTCACTGCTGATCTTAGAAGACACACTTTGACAAGAAAGATTCCCTTGAATTCCCAAAGGACAAGACATTTCTTTCCTATCCCCTTGAGAAGCCTCTACCCAAGCAGCAGAAAATCAAAGAACGAATTTGATTTCACTTCCATCCCAGATATGATTAAACTAATTTTGTTATGAAAGTAGGAAGGGAGCAGGGTCACAGGGGCGGGAAGCACAGGCATTGTTTGCTTCGGGTTTCATATCCGGCAGTCTCTGGACTTTGGGGGGCATTTCAAGGGTACAAATACATCCTGCAGAAATCATGGAGTAAATGGCACCCTGATGGCCGCAGGGTTCAGTGTGGCTGATCTGCTCCCTACAATGAGGCATGAATGTAGGAGAAATTGCTCTCATTAAGGCCCAGAGGCAGCTGCTAAGCACCAGCGCTATTTTGCCTGCATTTTACATCCATCTCTTCAGACATCCCTCAAGCCAGTGACCCCAGATGAAATTAGTTTTATGACATTTAAATTTAGAAATTGAAATTAAGTCTGCAACTTAAGAGTGAGAATCCTCTACCGGGGAAAGAGAAAAGACCTGGCCCCATGGGAATTCATGGGAAATGGTTCTAGGGGCGCGATGGTCCGGAGGATCAGCAGCAGACAGGAAAGAAAAGGGAGCAAGGTCTGAGCGGGGATGGTAAGGGCTCAGCAGAGCCCCTGCTGTAGCCAACGGACCCCGCCCCCCGCGAAGGACTCAGCGGATGGTTTCACAGGAAGGGCCTGGGAACTGGCTACTCAGGGAAACGTGGATTGTCACAAGGTGGCAAGATTTCAGGAGACTTTATTTTCTTCTTTCTATTTTTTTTTTTTTGATCTGCTGATATGTCCCACAGTAAACATGGATTATCTTCAAAATAAGGAAAATACCTTGCTTTTTAACAAAGTGTTAACTCACCGTGTCTACAAGGCAACATGAAAAGAGTTTGAAGGGCATTTGGATAAGAAGGGCAAGTCGGTTCATATCAGCTTGCATTCTTCAAAGTCTTCAAGCGCTTCTTGAGATGTTTGTCCCGGGTTGGAGTGTTTTCCTGGGGCGTGCCTGGTAGATGGTGGCCTCCTTATCCCTTCCCTCCCTATCATGACAGGCCCACCCAGTCCCTCTGCCCATAGTTCGCTGCCTAAAGCCCCTTTTGAAATGGCTGTAAAACAGTCACTTTCTCTCACTGACAGTCTTCAGCCATTGAACAGAATTCAGGAAAATACCGTTTTGGAGTTTGATGTTTAAATAAAACTATAAAGGTATTGGGTGGAGAAGGGGGATATTGCCCTTTATTTTACACTTAAAATACCTGAAATTTGAAGTAGCTCCTGTGATGAATGATGTCGTAGGAATTTCAAGAGGGCAAACAGTCTACAGACCTGCCACAGCCCCTTTACTAGTCATAAAGCAGAAGAGCAGAACCTCGGGACGATTTCTTACATGGAGATGCTCATATTTAGCATTCGGCTTGGCCAGCGAATCCTTTCCTAAAATTTACTGTAAACAAAAAAGCCAGCCACACCCAGAGTAAAAATCCCTCAAGCTTTGACTCTACTCTCTACATTAGGAAGGAAAAAGTCCCTTTCTCTCAGCCAATTATTTTAAATTTTCTTTAAAACTTGGAAAGGTGCAGATTGTCAGAGATGTCCGAAGCCACCCATATGCACAAAGCAGTTTCCATATGAAAAAGCCAACCAAATTAATAATAATGACGGTGATGATAAAGCTTAAATGTGAGGCCAGCAGCCATCAGCTCTTCCTCTGCTCAGTTCCTCCCGGGATGGCCTCATGGGGGATCTGGCAGGGTCCCAGCCACCCACCTTGTTGCCCACCAGAACCCTAATTAACAGAGAAGGTGTGTGTGTGTGTGTGTGTGTGTGAAATCCTAAAGCTGCTGCTTTCAAATCGGAGCCTCGCTGCTCCCCCACCAGCTCCCACACGTGCCGTGTCATCACGGACTCGGTTTCTAACCCAGGACAAGGAGGTGCCTGGTACCATGCCCGCTGCCTCTGAGGGCGCTGCTCCTGTCAGGGGCTTCTCACCAATCAGCCACACCATTTGGAGGGACCAGTGAAGTCCATTACCTTTATTAGTGGATCAGATTGTGTCCCCAAAAAGTTATGTCCAAGTCCTAGCTCCTAGGCCCTATGAATGTGACCTTACTTGGAAATAGCGCCTTTGTAGGTACGATTAACTTAAGGATATGAAGATGAGACAAACTGAAATTGGGGTGGGCCCTAAGTCCCATCTTAAACCCCAATCTGGTGTCCTTACAAGGAAAGGAGAGGGGGCTTGGAGATGCGGAGACAGAGCAGAAGCACGTGCCGAAGGAGGCAGGCATGGGATGGAAGCGCCGACCAGCTAATGGGCTCCAGGGACTAGCAGCTCCATCAGCTGGGAGGGAATCATGGAGAGATCCTCCCTCAGAGCCTCCAGAAGGAACCTTGATTTTTGGATTTCTGGCCTTAAGAACTATGAGAGCTTAAATTTCTGGTTTTAAGCCACAGAGTTTGTGATAAGTTGTTATGCAACTCTAGGAAATGCACACAGTCTCCTGACCTGACCTGGGGTTTCAGCCACAACCTCCACACCCTGGGTTATGCTCCCCTCTTCCAGCTGCCAAGTTCACCCAGAACCCGGCGCCTGACCCCGGCTCCTGTCCAGGTTTCCGCCCGTCTCTCCTGCCCACCGCTCTGTGCCCTGGCTCATCAGACTCACAGGGAGAGTTTTAACACAGGACCGACACCAAGGTACCAAGATCAAAGATCGATTAAGTGAGACTGTGCTGGGCTGAGACAAAGGCCTGAGCACCTGAGTTTTTGAACAGCCTCCAGTGAGGTAACGTGCAGCCGAAGTTCAGGACTGGGCATGCGCCCTGGGGCCTCAGGCTGGTGTCCACCCTACTGCCCTCCCCACACGCCAAGGTCTCTCCCAAACCACAGTGACGTGAGTCTCGAGTTTGAGGTTACATAAGAATTTCCTGGGTAGTCTGTCAAAGTACAAATCCCCTGGGCCCTACCCACAAAGACGATTCTGGAAATTGGGTAGGTCCAAGTTGTATATTAGAATCTCCAGGGAACTTTACAAAAAAACAATATCCAGACCACACTGCATACCAAGCGAATCAGAGACTCTGGGGGAAGCACACAGGCATCAGAATTTTCAAAAATTTCCACCTGATTCAAACATTAACCAAGCTTGAGATCTATTGTTTTAAAAAGTGCCTACTATGTACCAACTACAATGAGAAAAATAGGTGATTTGTGCCCCCTGGAAGTACTGTCTGGCAGGGGAGCCAGGTATTAATCATTTAAATACACAGATACCTATACAATTCCAACCTGTGATGAGTAGTAGCATGATGGAAAAGAATGCATTACTTTAAGAAAGACAGACATGACATCAGGGACTGCCTTTCTGAACGTGAGCTGGAGAGAACGAGAAGATCCTGGTGGCCAAGGCATCCCAAGCAGAGAGAGCACTCCATGCAAAGGCCCTGGGGCAGGAGGAAAGGGTGCATTTGAGTAACCAAAAGAAAGTCTGTGTGGTTGAGAGGCAGTTAACAATGTAAAAGAGTTGGAGGTGTCTTTACTGAGAAGGGAGGAAAATAGAACAAGAGCAGGTGTGAAGCGTGGGAGGGTGGCGGCAGAGTAGGCTAGCTGTGCTGGATATGTTGAGTTTGAGGGGTGTGTGAGTTACCCAGATTGAGTGGGTAAGCAAGCAGCTAAATACACGAGTCTGCACCAGGGCTGGGACCCAAATCCGGCAGGCTTTGCCCTGTCGAAGATACTGCAGCCACAGGCTACATCAGCTCGCTTGAGAATCATCTGAGATGCCCCCTTCTCCCTCCCGGTGTCCCCCAGACCAGTGGAAGGTGGAGTCTTTTCCATGCCATCTACCCCACAGGTCCACCTTCTCTCCTCAGCCAGTCATCAGCACATCTGCCCTAGTGTCAGACTCCGGACCCCAGTCTCTCCCTTTCTGGTCCATTCTTTACACCAACCTAGAGAAAGCTCATCTGATCATCTCTTTCCTTGCTCACAGCTTTTCTATAACTCAGAGTCAACTGTAGAATAAAATATGACATCCTTAGCATAGGGGTCAGAGGCGTTGGTTATCTGGCCTCTGCTTTCTTGTCCAGACCACATGCACCCCCCCAGAGCTGCCGACACCCCACTCCCCACCCACCCAACTGGCTAATTGTCACTGGCTACCCTCCCACACTTCCCAGGACAGCAGCATCTTTGCAAATTCAGTTTCCTCTGTCTGTAGAGAACCCCAACACACTTAGACTTTGTTGGCTTGGCATCGCTTCTCCTTTGTCACAACCTCCAATAGGTGATACAGGCGGCAGCTGTCATCCTCCTGTAGACCTGACCCCTGCAGCCACAGGATAGACCCATGACGATGGTAAGATCCACCTTACAGGCTTGGGGTGCAAACCGTGTGAGTGTATGAGCAAAGCCTGGAGCTCCAAAAGAGAATGGTGCTGGGAATGGGGTTGGAAGGGAATGGTGCTGGGATGGGGGTGATGGTGGTGATGACGATGGCGGTGGTGGTGATGGGGTTGTTTGTGACGGTGGTTCAGGGATGGGGAGTCATAAAGCCATGACAGGGCTCAGCGCCCTCCTTGTGAGGAAGGTGTTCAGTAAATGCTTTCTGGCTGAATGGATGGAACAGTTGGCTGGGGAGTCCTTTTATTCTTCTACACTTTGATACCATATTAAATCCAATAGGCTCAATGATGTGTGATATTTTCAGAGTCCAAACCACATTAAAATAAGTGTGAAGCAAAGGCTGGCTTCCCAGGGCTTGGTATTTCTATTAGATAATGATTGCTTCAACTAAAATCTGGTTTCCAGTGTCAGGGATTTGGAATGTTTTGCCTTCTCCTCTTGTTTCTTTTTCCCAAGTATGATGTCACCTTGTGGTGTGCTTCCTGGTGCACAATTTCGAGGACTTTCCTACCTGACCCAGAGCAGATGCTCCAACCCTTCCAGGCCCGGTTGTGCCTCGGTGTTATAATGGAGAGCTGATCTCAAAGATCTTTTCCCCTGAGCACCATGTTGGAGCAGTGACTAGAACAAAGACTGGAGCTCAGGTCCAAAATTAGAATTAGGCATGCTTAATTAATTCTAGACTTTGGCAAAGAAGTCCTTCCAACTCACAGTTAACCTCTGAGGGTAAACAAAGAAATCACCAAGGCATGTGACTCCTTCTTGGCCAGACAGTAGGGGTCACCTCCCGTGTCTGTGAATCAGAGGCAGGACCATTGCTCAGCCAGCTGTTTTTCCCCAACTGAACACCCACAACACAACTTAATGATTAGCCATTATTCTTCCTTCCTTCCCTCCTAACCAGCCCTATTTAGCAATGTCCAGACTCATTCCACAGATGCTTATGTGAGAGCAAATCTATATTAAATCCAGATGAGAAAAATATGCCAGAGAGAGGAGGAGATGATTTAGTGTGACAATTGAAGACTGACTTAAATGCACATGTACTGATGTTACTCTGTGCATAGACATTGTAACACATTCATGATACCTACACAGGAATTTGCTGAACAGGCCTACATAGGGTACAACTATAAGAGAGAGTGTGTAACTCTAAGACAGTGTCTTAACATGGAATCTGCTCCCAGGTACAAAATAAATTAGATGTGATTGTATGGCATCTATACATAAGGCTTTACTAATAATGAGATGTCACTGCATACATATAAGCTTTTATATTGTCAACTGACTTCCTCCAAAAGGATGGAGGTGGAGACTGGGTCCGGGTGATGTTTCAGTGCCTGGATCCAGCTGTGTCTGAAATCTGATGCCCTTGGACTTTCACAGGAGACGATTATGCTGGGGAGTAGGTTTGCTTTGTTGTTTTGCTTGAGGTGATCTGAGCTGCACTTCAGTCTCAGTTGTAGCTGCAGAGTCTAGACAAGTAAAGCGAACTGAGGCCAAGATCTTGCTTGTTCACTCAGTCTTACCTATTCTGCCTCTCTTGCCTCCTTTCTCTTTTCTTCCTGCTTCCTGCATTTGTACCATCATCTGCATTGTCTTTCTGCCACAACCCAGTAATTCCCCAGGCCAGGCTTGCCACCACAGGCTGTATCCATGATCACCTAACCCATCCCCTGAGGGATCATTAGAGCATCTGGCCTCACACAGGAGGTCCTGAAAGCACTAGCCTAGTTCCTCCAGATGAGGAAAATCTCTACTGCTCAGCTCCTTCAGAGAGAAGGTTATCAGCTGCGAAGGTGCACGTCCAAGTGTTAAGGTGCTAACAATGCAATTTCCTCATTCAGTGCATACCTGGGTGAGTTGGTAATGCCTTATTTGTTAGCTGAGAACATGCCGGGCTTATCCCAGAATGAGTTATCTCATTCTGCATTAAGTGGAAATAGAAGCAAAACAGATACCCCAAGATTCTCTTGTAATTTGTTATCTTTTCTTCCAAGATTTTTCAGTAGATTAAGATGCAGTTGTTTGCCTCAACAGGTGCAGTGTGATATATATAGATGCATTACTGGGCACCTGGAAATAAATACTAAATGTTTGCAAGGAATGTTTCAACAGCCAGACTAATAAAATTTCTCATTTGACGATGTCTAACAAAAATGGATGTCCTCACACAGATTCACAAGAACTCCTTCCGTTCTAGATATAAAATGGATTTTCTTAAAGACCACAAAAGGTATTTAAGCACAACATTTAAGGCCACAGGTCTTGGAATTTTAAGAAGTTCATCATCAAACTAGTCATGGGGATAATAAAAGTTCAAAGAAGCCCCAGAAAAGGGAGGGGACATTCTATTCCATGCCGTTCCGTGGGAGGCACAGCACCACACATCTCTGGAGAGGGAGGCGTCAACATGAGCTCAGCTGTGAGAAAAGACAGACAAGGGATGTTTCACAGCACCATTTAGGGAACAGTGACTCAAACCATTTGGCCAGATAAACGCTGCAAGCAGAGGAGTCAGCCAAAGGGAGTGAGAGTCAGAGGCAAAAGCAGGAAGACAACAGACCATTAATGACCCTGAGTAGCAAGTTAAGGATCTGGACACATTCCTTTGGGGAGCAGGAAGCCGTTGGAAGCTTTGGGGCCAGGTCTGATGCATCCAGTCCCAGGCTGTTAGTGGCCCACCACGACGCAGATGACAACTTCACGTTCAACGCCAGGCCTCCCTGACCTAGAAACGTCCTTGACCCTTGTATGAGATCACTTAGTGCAGCCGTGTCCTGTCCCATCCTGGCCGCTGCCAAGTGCCTCTGGGTCTCTCCCACTCTCCTCTTTCCTCTGCTCCTTTGCCCCCACCCCTGGCCAGCCTCCCACCTCCCAGATTCCTATTAGCACAGTTTAGACACATATGTGTGTTCAAACACTACCCCCTCACCCCACACACACACTTCAAAATGCTTTGCAGGCTCTCTGCATTTTCCACAATTCATTCAGGAGCTGTGAAAACTCAAGGGGCCTGAGCAGCAGTCAGTTTTAAAATGAGAGTCTTCTTTCTAGGGAGAAAATTCAGCGGTATTGTCTCACCTCCCCGGAGCAGCGCGCATCCCGGGGCTTGCATCTCTGTTTGGTGTCCACAGTTATTGTGGAGCTCAGGCCACAGGGTGAGTCCCGGGAAGGAGGGCAGCTGTGTGGACATGGTCTGCAGGAGGGCCCGGGCCAGCAAGGTGCTCAAGGGGCCTGGAGAGACAGACCCTGGAGACACTCAGTGTCTGCTCCTCACAGCACTTTTAGGTGGTATTTGCAAGCACTTTGTTAAGGCGATAATTCACTGGTGAGCATCTGCTGTGTTTCTCCTCCCTGCACTGGAATGTTTTATAGCAGAAGTCAAGCAGCACAAGAACAGCCAGTGGTGGGTATTTATAATGCAAGAGAAGCTTTTACCTCTGTTCACTGATTTGGGACGCTAAGGGTTCATAATGATCAATATTCTCAAGGTACCCGGCCCTCGGCTGGCACGTCCTCTGCCCTATTTCCCCAAGCTGTGTACATTGCCTGGGGCATCATCATTTGTTGAACTAGTGAGAGAGAGAATGCTGAGGCCAGGAGGTAAGTCGTTAGTGCCACCTGCACTTACAGACAGGGGACTGGCACTCAGAGAGGGGAAGGTCAAAGAGGTCCAAACAGAAGGGCCAGGCCTCAACTCCTGGACCCAACCCTCAACCACCCCACCATCCTCCATGATCCTTGCTAGTGGTGCTTTCAAACACGCACCCACATCAGCAAGTGGGGACCTGCATACCCAATATTGGGGGTGGGAATACTGAGTGTCAGGCAAATCCTTATAAGAAGAGATTTGCCTCCCAATTGCAATATAGAGTCAAGACTGCACAGTGTGTAATTTCCCATATCTTCAGCAGAAAAATTTATATGTAAGTCAGTTCCAAGACAAATAATTAAATGTAAACCCCCAAGATGCACAAAGACTAGTTCCTTGATTAACACAGACGCATGCTCACTCTGAATATTGGTGGTGGAAAGGAGGAACAGAGAACGCTGCCAATAACCAATGTGCTTCAAGAATTTGATACGGGGAGAACTAAAAAAATTCATTAGAATAAGGTTATCTAGAATTTGACTTGCTTCAGAGAATCCATTAGGATCACAAACAGGTAGGTTCTGACTCCAGAGGCCATTTAGTGAACCGTGTTTTAATTCATTTTGGAATTTTGGTCATCAAAATCGCTTTCAGAGGTGACTTCAGAGACTGCCAAAGGAAAGATCACTGTATGACCTTCCTGAAGTGTATTTCATGTTCACCAGTCCCAACCAGGATGACTGTTTTAAAACAACACACCGCAGTGAGCCGTTGAATTTCCTGTCGCTCTCAGCAGCCTCCAGAAAGAAAAGCCCAGAAGAGCATTAGAACCAACACGGTGTAAGACCCCAGGTAATGCGCAGATGTTTGCGAGGAAGACCGCCCAATCCTGCTTCTCACAAACGATTCCGTCGAGACACCCGCTCACTAATCATTGGCTAAACCTTTCCCTGCAGTACGCGCCAGACATTCACGCTGGAACTGCTAATGCAACACGGTGTTTGTTTCTACAGCAAACCAAAATCCTGTCCTGGCAGAATCCAGGCTGACACAGTATCTGGCTTTTGGGAAAGTTTAGGAAGAGGTCGGAGTGGTGGATAATGTGGTGGTCAGTGTCACACTATCCCCTGGACAAATGCCGGTTCCCTTCCAAGACCTGAGCAGCATCTTAGGTGAGCAGGAGCCCAGGTGAGATACGGGACCAGTGGGATCAATCTGGAGCTACCAGGCTCTACCCAGGAGTCTTTAGAAGCTCGGTGCAGATATGTGAGAGTTGTTCGCCATTTCAATAATCTGCATAGAAATAAACAAGCATGCTTTGCAGAAAGGCATTTCCTGCCTGAAACACCGGCTGTATTTGTGGAGCACGGTTGGTAGAGGAGTGGTTTCCTAATTCTCTTTTCCTTAGAATGAACGGTTCAGCAAGAACAGACACAAATCCACCAGTTTATGTAGTCAAATAAGATCATGGAAACTGTAACATGACCCAGCCTGGGGCTCTCACAACTCAGATTTTCATATGCAAAAGCCTGAAAAGATTCTCAGTAAAGAAACCCTTTGAACCATTTGCAAACTTAAGTGACAAAGAAGCCTGCCCTGAGGTCCGAAGGCTTCGGGTGAACGGCCATTCAAGATGAAAGACGCATGGTGACTCCAGCGGGGCCTGCCTTTGTTCCCGACTGACCGCAGTGGACAGTGGCTTTGACATGGCAGGCTTTTCTAGCCCTCCTGGCAGCTTGGATGAAACTAAAGCGAACACTCAAAACCCAGTGCAATTCTAGGTGAAGTCTCCCTCGGCAAAGTGAGGAATCCTTTGGTAACGTACGTTACTTCTTAAGTTACGTCTTTGCTGTAAAACAAATTGGTGCAACTACTGTCTGGAGACAAAAAGTAGTAATTTACTTACAACACAGAATGAAGGAGGTGTGTTCTGGAGCTGGGCTCTTTTTTCAGCAGTAGGGAATTCTTGCGCTCAGGGAAGCAGGGACAGAATTTCTTCATTCCCCTTCGGCAGTTGTGTTTTCTGGAGCCTCTGGTTGGGCCCGGTGGCTCTGCGGAGGAGGGAAGAGTTGGTCCTGCACCGCAGTTCAAGTTGTGCCCCTGGGGCCCTTGTCCTGATTTCAGATGCGGCCCTCAGATTGCCCCGCTTTTCTCCTGGGCCTCTGGCCAACCCCGGCTCTACATTGCTGGGTCTCCATGTGGCCCCATATCCTTAAGCCTTGCTCTGAAAAATATGGCTTCCAAGTGAAAAAGAGTGGGCAGAGGTCTGGGGAAGATGGGCAGGAACTGGGAGCCCCTCAGGGCCACAGCACCCTGGAGTCTGCCCAGGGCTCATGCCACCTCTCCCTAGGAGGGCCAGGCCCTGAAGGCTGCCTGGGGTCAGGATAGAGGACTCACAGTCCAAGAACTCTTCACTTTATTTGAAAGAGCCAAGGAAAGGCAATTCTTCTGTATCTGGCATCCTTCTGGGGAACACGGGGCTACGGCATGCTCTCGCCCAGCCGGGGAGGGGAAGGAATGTTGTTCTCTCATGAAGCCACCCGTGTGTGTTTCCCAAGTTTTCTGTTTATTCTGCTGGAGTTCTCAAACTACTGGGTGAGAAGAAAGTTTACTTTAACCCAGAAATACAGCTATTGTGGATCCTTGTGGGTAAGGACATGGGAACAAAAAATGGACCTCCGTATTCAATTGTGAAGACTTGTATTCTTTGTTTATTTCTTAAACAAAATTTCAGATGGTTGAAAATAGGACATGGATAGGACTTTCTGAAAGAAGCGTTTGTGATGGTCACAAATACCCGTGGATGTCAAGGAGAATGATTCTCTCTCCTACATCCAGCGAATAAAAATAGCATAGATCTAGAAATCTGGCCCTGGTGTCCTATCACTCACCCCCAAACTAGAGCTCAGGTCCGTTCAAGGGAGGATTCTTACAGATATACGTACAGGGGTCAGCGTGCATGACGACAGTGATGCAGGTTCAAGAAATCCTCATGAAAGGCCCAAAATCTAGTTCTGAAACCCAAGCCCAGAGGATTTGCTGCAGAAACCCTGTGTCATTAAGTGAGCTCGTTACTAGCTACTTTCTTATTTATCAGTACTCCATATCATACCCAGAACCAACTTAGCCATGAGATATCTGCCCAGCCCACACCCAGAAGTGTATCTATGAGAGCAGGTAGTCAAATATGCAAGAATTTTGTAAGCTAGTTGTTAAACTGTTGGTAGCTTGAAACAGACCAGGGTTGGAGCATTTACACCATGGGAATTGGCAAATGCTACAAATCATGGCTTTTTTTTTGAGAGATGATTTATTAGCACACTATTGCTTGAGCTGGAGTAGAAAGGAGGAAATGGATCCAGTTAAAGGGAAGAACTTTAAGCAAGTCATCACAGTTTAAATGGATGGCATAGGCAACAGATATACTTATGAAAAATTATATCCTTAAACCCATCCTTAAACCCACCCTGACTGGTAACGGTGGCCCAATGCGTGGAGAGCAGTAATGGCCATTGTACAGGCAACCAGAAAGCCTTAGGTTTGGGTCTGGGAACCAAAAGCTCTCCCCTACATGCAGTAAATGTTATGAGACCATACGGCGTGCTCCTTGCAACGCTGTGGGAGATTAAGAGCAGCCTGAGGTCATTCTTGGAGAGGCAGGACAGCCTGGAGGAAGCTGCCTCTGTTGAGCAAATGGTGAGCTGCCCAAGAGAGCATGGTGAGGAGCTAGACAGACAGTCAAGGCAATGGGAAAGAGCCAGAGCCCATCTGGAGAGTAAATAAATCTTCCCGGAGTCAGGGTCTTCCCAGAAATACATGAAGATAGAAACCTGGTAAAAGGTAGGATTCCCTATGGCCATCCTGGGCAGAGACACAGACTGTTACTGACTTGGGCACAGAAAGGCAACGTGGCCACTGGGGCCAGAGAGCTGCACCCTTACAGATGACTAACCAAAAGCATCACCGTGTTAACCAGCTCAGGGAGGGCTCCCTCCACCCCAGGCACCACTGAGAGAGCTTACATAGAGCACCTCCTTTAATCTTCCCAGACTAGGACTTGCTTACCCCATTTTATTCAGCTCCCAGCTAGAAGACTCAAGATTGGAATTCAGGCCCTCAGAGGATGGCTCTCGGAATTTGCTGGACTCTTTTCCCTGAGACTTGCAACAGCTGGTCACAGTGACAACTTCTAAGGACCCCCCAGAATGGAACAACAGTTAGTTGCTCCCTCTCGAACCCACAGATTTTTTTAAGACAACCATCATGCCCCTTGAGTTCTCTTCTGTTCTCCAGAATGAACATCCTTCGTCCACTCAGGTGCTTCTGGGCATGGGGTGAACTCCCCCTGCCATGGCATATGTGCTGTGAACTCAACCCCCTGCTCTGGTGTTAGTTTGTTCTAAAATCATCAGCCTTTATTAGAACACCAGCTAGTGAAAAAAAAAAAAGATACAAAACAGTACGTTAGTAGGCTGCCATTTTTGTAAAACAGTTATTTATGTATAATAATATACACATGACACACATAATTCTAATGTGCACAGAAAAATGTCTCTAAAAAGAGTGATATCTACCTGTCCCCTGCCTCACATGCAGTGGTGAGGTTAGGAATGTGGACAAGGAATTGGGGGACTTTATACTTGACACACTTCTATATTGATTGAAGCTTTTACCATAATTATGTGATATTTTATTATTTAAAAGTTAAGATACAAAAACACTGATTTCTGGTTATTCAATGACTCTTGTTTTAAAAAAGTACAAAGCTCTTTAGAAGCTGTCTTTTATAACACGAGATGGGATCTGCAAGAAACCAGGCAGAAACTCACACATCTAACAGTTTCATCCTGAATATAATGATTTGATTAGGATTCCACTCACCCTTCTCCCCAAAAGGCTAATGTGAAATATGGAATTTATGGTTCCCAGCTCCTGCTGTGGGTTTCTGCCAGCAAAGGACTTCCTCAAAGATGTAGAAGATGTGCCGTCCCTGTGCACGTCCAGGTTTCTGGGATGACAGGCCCTAGTCTGTTGGCCCCTTGCAGGCCTATGTTACTAAGACAGCAGACCAGCCGGCGATGTCTCCCAGGCTCTCCGAAGGTGGCAACACTCACTCGCCCCCTCATCTGCTTCTGAGGATGCTCAAGGTCTTCGTGACCCCACAGAGCAGAGCCTAGCGTGGGAAGGAGGGCAGCCCTCTGGCCAGCCCGGAGCAGGCACACAGTTAAGCTCTACCGTTGAGGGACACGTTCTGGGGCTGGCGAGGGATAGCGCTGAACGCTTTCTTGGTCATTGCAAAAGCTGTGTACTCTTGGATCACTGGTGTCACCTTACAGCTATGGAAACCAAGGCTCATGGGAGGGAAGTGAGTTTCCCGGGTTCATACCACTGGGACTAACCTATGCTCTTTCCAACCCACAGCCACATATTTGAACTAGAATGTGAACAATCTGGAGCCTATTTCAAATACCACTGGGAGGATTAAACTATGTCAACCTCTATGGGAAGCAGTTTGGAAAGATCTGTCAAAATTTTAAATTCTCATGCCCTTTGACAATTTCACTTCCAGGAATTTATCATACAAATATACCCACACGTTCAAATGACTCCTGTCCATGCACATGCTTTGTCGTGGCATTGTTTATATTATGAAAAATTGGAAACAGTCTAAATATCCTTAAATAAGCAAAAATTCAAATAAATTAGGGCACACAAAATGGAATCTATGCAGCCTTTTAAAGCAGAAGGAAGCAGACATGCCTTGATGTGGGATGAGCTCCAAGAGCTTAAGGTTTATAAAGTAGGGAAAGTGGCTGAGAAGCACGCACAGTTGCGGGCACACAAAGGGGGCACAGCAAAGCTCTTCATGCTTTGGCTGCATTTTGCATGCATGGACTCTCTTTAGAAGGTGATACAGAAAAATAGGCAACAGTGATTACCCGTGGAGCTCCCGGGGGAAGGGGCACCTAGCTTCTACTCTCCACCCCTTCCATGTCTTCTGAACTGTGGGCATTGTTTATGTGTTGCTTATTTAAATTTTTTAAAATAATCAAGGAAAGAAGGACAGTCTTGGTTCATGAACTTCAGCCAAGTCTCCAGACACATCCTGTGGCTTCACAGGACTGAGAGCTGCTGGGTGGCCAGGACTGATGACAGCAAAGAGTGGCCTGGGAAGAAGTGACCAGAGCCCGCTCCTGGAGAGAGGGGAACGGGCTTCATGCATGTGAGTTCTGCGTGGACCGTGGACTCAGTGTCCTGTAACCCAAATCTCTACCAGACACATGAATTCTTACCATATTTCTGACTTGGGCTGGAAGTCCTCCCTCTAAGAAGTAATGATTCCTGGCTCCCGTGTGCCGCGAAGGCTAATGGGAATGGTACGTGAAAACAGCTTGCACTACAGGCACATAGTACGTATTCAATCAGTGGTTGTCCTGTTGGGCGTGAGTAATGCAGACCATCACGTACTTGAGGGCAGAACCTACTGCTTGCGGTGCTCTGCACGTCTCTCCTGTCGTGAGCACTTCCCGCTGCGTCGTCTTGCAGCAGCCATATATTCCACTAATGGGGAACGACCACTTCTTTAACTGCCCATTTAGTCAGCCTTGAAATTTTCAGAGATATAAATATGAATACAAATGAGCATCCTTTTGCACATAGCCTGTTATTTTTCAACTGTCCTTGTTTCAGGAGCACAACTACTCAAGCGAAGGAATGAACTTTCTTGGGGGTTAGGTACTCCTGAACAATAGTAATACTACAACATTGACATTCTGAGACACCTATTCTGAAAACCAAAGTTCAAAAGACACGGGTATGGGGACAGAGGCGCACACATGAAGGCCAGGGATAACAGCACTGAAGATTAGTCTGGACGGAAGAACCAGATTCTACTTACGTCACTGAACTCAAAACTGTTTTGGGAACAATCAGAGTCCTGTAACATTTTGGGACCTTTATACAACACCTTGGCTAAAGGCAAAAATAGTCAAAAGCCTAGTATTTCAAAAGGATAAGGAGCATTAACATCAAAATGCAGAAAATTTTCACTTCCTCTGTCCCCAAAGAGAAGTATTTTTCCTGTTGAACAGAAAAGGGAGAGGGCATTTTACAGGCAGATGAGCTGGTAGCCCCACCAGCAGGAGCCCGGGTCATGGAAAGAACAGGAGTTTTGTGAGGACCCGGGGGTGGTATTGCAGCAGCTCCCGGAGCCCCTGTGTTCCTACCTCAGGCATGCCCCGTGGGCACTGGGAGTTGGGTGCTCTGACTGTCATCTTTGCTCTTTAAGCCTCCTCGCTGACAAGTTCCCAGGCTGAACAGAGCTCGCTGTGGACGCTCAGGGCACAGACGTGGGATCCCGCCTCAGGCCGTGGCTCCTCCCTGCTCTGCTTGGGCTTTCTTGGGTCTGTTGCTGTGGTCAGGACTCGGGAAGGCCAGCTTTTGGGGCTCTTGACCTGCTCCCCATGGGGTTCCTCCTGACTGGGCCGCACCCAGAAACAACGGCCAAAGAGGACACAAGGCTGCTGCGCTCACAGTGGTCGGTTACCCTAACAGTCCCGCAGGGCTGCCTCCGGGCTGCCTGTTCTGAGGGTTTTCTGTGCCTGTCTCCTGTGATGCTCACAGCCGCCCTGATCTCCCCCTTTCACAGGTGAGGGGGCCCCAGATACACCTCTGCAGGCCTCTCGGGGAAGAGCTGGAACATCTGGATCAGGGGCCAGCGTGGTCAGGTGTCCAGGGGAATGGAGAACGGGGAAGGCCGAGGGGTCGGCAGAGCAGGCCTGGGTCCGGCTCAGCCTCCCCTCGGATGTGAGAGGGCTGACCAGTCAGCTGGCTGGTCCTGGCCCGGGAGGGCAGCTCTGCCTGGGCCTGTGGGCACGCAGGAGAGGCGGCCCTCCGGAGGGGGACCTGTCAGCATGGTCCATGCCTGAAACGGGGGCTGACCTGTTCAGCGACTTCTCCTTGTGCAGGCAAGAGCGGGCAGAGCCGAGGGGCAGCCCAGAATGAGGGCATCCTGGGTCCCTGTCGCTCTCAGAGAGCTCACCAGCTCTCTAACCTCCTCCCTGAGGTGTGGCCCAGTCTTGTCTCTCTGCGGCCCAAACCCCTAGCCAAATGCCTGGGTTCAATAAGCGCGTGCTGAATGAATGCAGATGTACATGAAAACTAAAAAATACCCAATATTAAAACTGAACTGAATGTAAGCTCCATGCACTCAGGCCTGCCTTGTGCCCGGCAGGTCCGCAGGATGGCCCACGCCTGCCGGCCCAGCCCTGTGCGTTCTTGGCTCACAGCCCTCAGGGCCCCTCAACAAGCTCTGGTCTCCCCCAGCTTCAGTCTCGCTCACACGAGCTGTCGGGCCCACCCCCCAAAGCACCCCTTGTCTGTACGCATGCCTTCCTGCAATGCCCCCCATTGCACAGCTGAGCAAACCGAGGCAGACTTGCTCGGGGGCTCCATCAAAGCTGAGTTCAGCCCTCGGCCACCAACCTGCAGTCCAGTGCTGGTCCTCTCCCTCCCCCTCCTCCTCTGTGGGGTTCCCCAGCAGACCCCCGCCACCCCCTTCCTCTCCACCTGACTCCGGAACTGTGCCAACTGCTTCCATCCCAGCATTTCCTGTGTCAGCAGCTGAGGACTTCCCTTCCCTGGATGACATCCTTGACCTTCAGCACCTTGACCCCATTTTCTTCACCTGTTTTCTTTCTGGTTCCTACGACACCATCATTTTCCTGCCCCTCCTTGATATGTTGGTGTGCCCTGGGCCCTTTGGACCTCATCTTCGCCCTCCCAAAATGGCCTCAGCCCCGTGGCCTCATCCACACCTTCTAAATGTTGATGAAGTTCAGAGAGCAGCCTGCATCCGTGGATGTCCCAGCCCATGTGGGCCGCCCTAACAGAAAGCCATAGACTGAATAGTTTATGGACAACAGAAACTTCTCTCTCACGGTTCTGGGGGCTGGGAAGTCCAAGATCAGGGCACCCACATGATCAAGTGGTGCTCACAGCCAGCGCCTTCTCTGCGTCCTACCTAACATGGCAGAAGGGGCAGGGGGCTCTGTGCGGCCTCTTTCATAAGGGCACTAATCCAATGCATGGGGGCTCCAGCCTCATGACCTGACCCCCTCCCAAAGGCCCCCCTCCTAATATCATCACTTTGGGGGCTAGGATTTCAACATATGAATTTTGGTGGATGCAAACATTCAGTCTGCAGCAGTGGGTATTACTAGACACTTCAGACTTGCCATGTCTGAAATAAGATTCCTAATTCTCCCCTCAGTGTATACACAGGGTTCTCATGTTGGCGGAAAGGAGCAGGAAGGCTCTTGGCCTCTCCGTTGTCTCATTCCTCTTGCCCATGTCCACTGATGGACAGAACCTCGGGGTCCCTGAGCGCCTCTCAGCTGTGGGCCCTGCCCTGTCCCTTTCCTCCCCTGCTAAGAATGTTTTGGGAGAGAAGTGCCCTGTATTATGGCCTGACTACTCTCCCTGGTAGACTGTGGGGGTGTAAATACAGAACAAACCCCAAGGAGAGGTGCTTTCATAAGCACCAGAAATTTAAATGTTTGTTCTTTGCAAACCTCAAAACTACCACTCACCGTTTGGGTTTTTCACTTTCATTTTACTTTTGGAATCAAACATTGCTCCTTCTCATCCTAGTGGGAGGCCCCTGGCTTTTAAACGTGACCCCATGCTTTTCTTTTCCATGGAGATCCAAACATCAGAACTGTAACTGCTGGCATTTCAACCATGACCTCATTTTGAAATTCAAGTCATCTGGTTTGGACCCAGTGCTCAACATTATTTAGCTACCTGCAGGGGTTGGTGACAGATTTTACACGGAAGAAATGAAAGAAGCATTTGCCAAAACCCGGTTGAAGGGTTGCTCCCCAACCTCTACTCAGGAGGTGTTATTCTATACCCAGCGGCCAAAATTCTTCAATGGCTCTCAAAACTTGCAGGGTCACAGTCAAGATCTTGGGTCCCCACACAAAGATGCCGCCTGCATGGCTGCAATCTTTATTCCTACAGCCGAAGTTCCCAGTACTGGAAATAACAAACCCCTGTCACAGTGGTGTACAGCCTGCTGAGGGGTCTTCGGGTCTTTAAAAATCATTTCATTAATTTTCCAGGGTATTTGATAAAGAAAAAGCTTAAGGAATGAAAGTAATTCCACTTTATTTTAGACAAGTATATTACTGAAGATTTATTATGGGTCTACAAGTCCCTACCCACAATTGCAAAATCCAAAAAGCTCTGAAAAATAGTTATTTTCTACGTTTGGCCTAAATTTGTCTTCAAATCTGACCTTAACTGACATGAAGTCTTTTTCTCCTACATGGTATGAATATTCAGAGGTTTCAGTATAGAAATATTAATGTGCTTAATTACAGCTGCTGCCCAAACCTCCCTAGGGGGGAGTTTACACAACACATGACACAGTGTATTACTTCTTTAAAATCCCAAGAATTCTGAAAACTAAAACACTTTTTTGTTAATATTTCTAGCTAAGGGGTTTGGGACCAATAAAAATGTATTGCAATACAACTCCAATTCTATTTGAAATATGCTTTTAAAAATCTATAGAATCATCCTATGTGAAGTAATGCCAACCCCAACCATCCCTCCTTGTGGTAGCTCAAGTAATATACCCCCAAATCCTCTGCTACTCTTCCCTCCAAAAGAAGGAGATAATTCTCCTCTCCTTGAATGAGGAATGAAATAAGAGTCCCTTCTAATGAATAGAGTAGAGGGATGGCATGGCCTGTGTCAGTTTAGATTATAAAAGGCTGTGCCTTCATCTGGGAGGCACATTATCCCTCTCTCAGGCCACTAGCTCTGGGGGGAGGGCAGCTGTTAGGTTATAAGCTGCCCATGGAGGGGATCCAATGTTGAGTAATTATGGGTGGGGCATCCTTCAGTCAACATCTAGCGAGGAACTGAGGCCCTCCGTGCAACAACTCATGAAAATCTGGGGCCTGTCAGCAACCAGAGGACTGAGCTTGGAATGATCGGATCCTTCAGCCCCAGTGGAGCCTTAACATGAGATCTCAGCCCAGGGCAAGAGTTTGGCTAAAGCTTCATGACAGCCCCTGAGACACAACTACTCAGCTAAGCTGCTCCCAGAATCTCGCCGAGTATGAGAAATGGATGTTTATTGCTTTAAGCTGCTAAGTTGGGATAATTTGTTACACAGCCATAGATAGCTGATAACATCCCCAACCTTTCCACCATAGCACCCTATTTCTTTACTCATTACACTTGATCACAAGCTGAAGTTTTATTTAGTTTTAATTTATTTGTGGTTTATCTTCTTGTCCTATAAGGGATGGGCCAATAGGCATATCCAAGGTCATACTGACACACTTAACACAAGGCCTGGCTCGCAGATGCTGAAGGATGGAAACAGAAGGAGGAAGGAAATCATTCTGGGGAAAGACCAGGGAGGCAATGAGGATTTAGGCTTGAATAACTTTATAATAAGTTTAAAGGTCCAACTCCCAGAGAGTGATGTCCCCTCCCTTCTCCCTTCCCCTGGTCCAGGTGGTCCCCAGGCCCTGTAGACCCTGCCCCTCACTCTCCTTCTGGCATGTCCCCTCCCCTCTGTCCTTCTTCACCAGTCTCCTTATGGGGCCCCCTGTCCCCATCCACCCACCCCATTAACCCATTCTAAACAATGAATTGTGCACTGGTGTGGGGAGGGCAGAGTAAAGGGGAGCTGAGGGTCCATCTCTTTCTCCAGGATCTTAAATGAACCTATAACCACCTCCCCACCAAAAATAAGAGCCAGTGGTCCAGAATGTGATTACCAGTTCTATTGACCCCCTTCAGCAAGGTGACAAGGAGAACATGAAGCAAAGTATTTTCAGTTCTGAGAGTGAAGGCAGCTCCCATCATGCTCAGGAGGGTAAGTCATATAATCCTCCCAAAAAGCAAGGGAAGATTATTTAGCCATCGGTTCAAAAGGACTTAGAACTCTGCCACCCAGTAATTCCACTCCTAAGACTCTAGCCCGAAGGTGCATCCTGGGACTGCAGCAGAGATTTGAATAAAGATCCGCCTACAAAGATGTGCAGTATGATTTGTGTTTACTAAATTAAAGCGACCTAGATACCCAGCAACAGAAGAAGGCTTAATAAATGTAATGAATAAAACCATTAAACGAGTATTATTCACTCAGTAAAACTATCTGTTCACATTTTTTAATGACAGGAGGAAATATTCACAATATAATATAATGAGCTATTCCATTCCATACATGTTATCCAATACATACGCATACGGTGATTTAAAAAATATACATCAAACTGTTGCCAGTGATTATCTTTAAGGAAGTAATGGAATGATTTTTGTTTCCATCTTTATAATTCTATGCCTGGTCTACATTTCTCACACTGAACATAAATTGCTTTTATATTCAGCTAAGAATTATAATTTTCTGAAGTGAAGAACAGGGAGGCATATGGAGGAAAATAATCTGAAACATCATCTAAGACCCTTGTTAGCATTCTCCTTGACACGCACGTGGAGTGGTGTCACCATGACAGGCAGTAACCAAAACCCAGGTGAAGGGGGTTCCACCTGGTTCCACCCGCCCTGTCCTTCAAGCTCGGAGGCAGCCCATTGGTGCTGTGATCATCAGGAGGCTGGCTGGTGGGAGGAGCAATACTGCAACCTCATTGGCTAATGTGCAAAGGTTTATTTCAGCTCAGTCTTTGGTTGGAGAATTGTGGGGCAACACAGGGAACTAGATTCCACACCTCCCTTCATGGGCCAGTTTGCCCATCTTTGGAGTGTGCCATCTTCACCACCAGGCTCACTCCTCAGGGAATGGGGGTGGGGGACATCATGCAGGGGAGATGTTGTGCACCTGGCCCAGAAGCGAGGTTTGCCCTCCTGCCCACAGTCCATCGGTCCCATCTCAGTTATGTCCCTCCTGCAGGGCGGTTAGCCACACGCCCTGAAGGAAGAGAGCACAGCTTTCTATGAGTGTGCTCTTTCTGTACCTAAAGATCCTCATGCAGAGTGGCACCTTCCCCAGGGCCTGCAGAGTTCCATGCTGGGAAAGGGAAGCCAGAGAGCCCAGCGCCGTCACTCACCACCTCCCAGCTAGATACTGCACAGAATCTGCAATCTACGGGGCAGACCATGTCTACTTCTAGGTCCATGGCTTCCGGCAGCCTGGCCCCAGGCCCCTGTCTGGCTCCACCCTGCCAGGGATCCTCTGCTGCAAAGCCAGTCTCCATCTACTGATCTAATATTCAACGCTTCTTGTTGCTGGAAGTGAAGGTGGATTTGGATGGCCTCCCAACAGCAAGGAAGATAGATGACTGGACCTTTCTCACTGCAGCATGCTGCAGGCCATTTCGGGAAGTGAGAAACCTTGCACCACCATCCCAGAGCCCACCTGCCCCCGCCTGTACGTCCCTCCCCATGGAGACAGGAAGATAAGGCACAGGCATTGGGCCCCACTGCTGCTGGCCATCTCATCTGCACACAGAATGAAATGAGCACAATCTTCCCAACCACACAGGCATCAGCCAAGTGAAATCCCAACTGAAACTGATGAAAGAGAAGGAATGTGATGTGGTGAATTAATGCTGAGCCTATAGCAGACTCTTAGGCAGGAACTGGTATCACATTTAAAAACACTTATTGTTTAAACCTTGCTGGAGGAACCTAACATTCCTTCCTAAAGAGAAAGGCTTTAGAAGCCAAGTCTCTCTTTAAAATCTAACTGGGTCCTCAGAGGATGCAGATCTGCTCCACAGAGGAGAGTCAGTGAATGTTCCTCAGGCTCTGAAAGTGATTCCCAGGGCACACGGCTCTCATGGGAGCACAGAGCTCCAGCCCAGGGCAGAACAACCGGAGACCCTGCAGAAAGGGCCACGTTCACAGGACACGGACCCTGAGAAGCCTCACGGCAGCAGCCAGGGCTGGGCTTCCCAAGCAAGCAGGCACGCAAATGCCCAGGAGCGGCCACTGTCAGGCTTTCCCCTGGGCACTCAATGGCAGGAGGCTGGGCACGTGCACAGGGGTGTGCAGCTGAAGCCCTGCAGAGCTGGCCTAAAGTAGATGTCACTATTTTCACTTAACATTCATGGGAATCCTTCATCCAGTTCTGTATTTTATATATTCATATGTATAATAAATATAATATATAAATAATAAGTATATGTATATTTGTTTAATAACACCCAAAAAATTACCATCCAGCACAACAAATGTGCTGTATGTTTGCGACTCCATCTCATACCTTAGCCTAGTGTGAGCCCGGCTGCAAGAAATGCAGACCCCCGGGCCCATCCCAGCCCCAAGAATCAGAATCTGCATTTCACCCAGAGCCTGGAGTGACTCACTTGCACATCAGAATGTGAGAAGTGCTGCTCTGCCGCGTGCTACAAGGAGCTTGAACACCCTCGTCTGAGAAGCGCAGCTGCAGAGGATTTTTGGGAAGTGCTGTTTGTGGTTCTCCATCCTACAGCTCAGTTTAATTTTCTCCAGAGCACTTACATCTGTTTGTGTGCTTAGACTACAAGCTTCATGAGACAGGGTATGTTGCAGACTCGTGCACAGAGAATCTTGACTATGGTAAGTGCTCAATAAAAGAAGCTACCTGGTGGGGGGTGGGGGTGAGGGACTGGATTATAAAGAGTAAATCAGGTGTCAATCTTTTTATGGGAATTTCCATATAAAGAATTATTTTTTTTCTCTTCTGAAAATCAGAAACAAAAAGTCACCCTGAAATGTCCACACAAAAGCCTGTTCCTAAATGTTCACAGCCGCTTTATTCATAATAGCCAAAAATTGGAAACCACCCAGATGTCCTTCAGGAGGTGAACAACTAAACACACAGTGGTACATCCCAACCACAGAATGGTACTCATATAAAAAGGGAAGAACTACTGATACACACAACAGCTTGGATAGATCTTAAGGCAATTCCACTGAATGAAAAAAGCTAGCTTCCAAAAGGATATTGCTCTAAGTAAAATGTTTGTGTTTCCCTGAAAATTAGTATGTTGAAATCTTAACTCCCAAGATGATGATATTAGGAGGTGGGGCATTTGGGAGGTGATTAGGTCATTAGGGCAAAGCTCTGATGAATGGCATTAGTGTCCTTGTAAAGAGACCTCAGGGAGCTCCGTCCCCCCTTCCACCCAGTGAGGACATAGCAGGAAGACAGCCGTGCACGAACCAGGAGGAGGGTCCTCGCCAGACACTGAAGCGGCCAGAACTCAATCTTGGACTTCCAGCCTCCAGAACTGTAAGAAATAAATTTTCGTCTTTATAAGCCCCCCTCACCCCCAGTCCCCAGTTTATGGTATTTTGTTACAGCACCCCTCACACACTAAAACAGGTACATGCTATTTGATTCCATTTACAGCCCAGCAGTTGCATGGGATGGGAAGGAAAGATGGGTGTGACTGTAAGGGGGCAGCACAGGGACTTTTGGGAGGACAGGACAGCTCTGTATCTCGACTGGGGTGGTGGCTACACAGTCTACACAAGTGATATGTTGTATGGAACCACACACACACACACACACACACACACACGAGTGTATATAAAACTGACAAATTCTGAATAAGGTCTGTGGATTACACCTATGTCAATTCCTGATTTGACATCGTACCATAAACATACAAGATGTTATGTTGGAGAGGGCTGGGTGAAGGGTGCAGGGACCTCTACTATTTTTGGAACTTCCTTTAACTCTATAATTATTGCAAAATAAAAAGTTAAGAAGATCACATTGAAGTGTTTATGGTTTAGAGACTATGTCTTGTTTTAAAACATTGAATTAATAAGAGATCATTTTATTCTGCTCGGCATGACCTAACCACAGAAGTGTTTTGATTGCTACTGTACAAAACACATCTCCCTAAACAAGAGAGAGCAATTGAGCTGAAAGTAATTAAGCGTCTATGTTCACGTAGACTTAGAAGTAAATAACCCCCCTGAAGGCTTAGCCTCCTGTTCTCATGCGCCAGCGTTGGGCCAAGAACCTGCAGGGAACTGCCCTGCTCAGGGGGAGGATGGCTGAGCACAGCAGCGGAGGAGGCCGCGCCTGGCCTGGGCGACAGGGCCGCTGCTGCTGTCATCTGGTGGTGTTTGAGCCCCACCGCCAGCCCTGTGACTCAAGCCACGGAAAACGGCCTCCAGGACATCCATCTCCCAGTCTGAGGCGGAGTGGGGAAGGCAGAGGAGGGGTGGTGGGCCTCGGACAGGCTCCACCCTGGAGAATAAAAGTGATGCACCTCCACAGAACGTATCAACACTTGAGTGTTTCTAGCCTCTGTCTCCCCTCATCCTTCCAGTCCAACAGGCAAGGACCCCGCAGGCTGAGGCCTGGGACAAGCTCGGGGAGGGGAGGAATGGGGCAGAGAAGTGTGGGAAGAGGGAAAGTGTTGGGGGGAGGGCAACGTGGGGGAGGGCGGACAGAGCTGGGGAGAGGAGTGTGGGGAGGGAGCAGGGGGGAGGGTAGGGGGGTGCAGGTGGGTGCAGCACCCCTGGGTGAAGAAGCCAGAAGGCCTTGGGGAGATGTTGTCAGGGATTGAGGTGGGACGGTCCTCACTGTCCCTCAGGAGGCTCAGGAAAGTCAGGACTGAGTTTCTGCCACTGTAGGGTGCATGTGCTGAGGCTGGGCCAGTGGGCTAAGGGATCAGTCTGTGTCCCGTGTAGAAAATCCTTCTAAGAATGGAAGGCAAGGCTTTTCCCCAAAGTCTGCAAGTCTAGGGGCTTTTTCTCTAAGATTTCAGCCCCTGGGACCTGCCTGCGGTTCCCAGTGGTGACAGTCTTATAAGTGATGATGTCATTTAGGACCATGGAGGCCAAGAGGAGGCAGGGCATCTGGCCCCTTCCCAGTCTGGGCAGGAGAGGACGTCCTGATGAGTTTAAGGACAGAAGACTGGTGTCGGGAGGGGACACAGCCCAAGGACAAGCTGAACTCACGCTGGCGTGGGCACCATCAGGGCCCGCCCGGAAAATGGTAGGAGCGCCTGCAGAAGCCTATTTTGAGAAGATCTTGCTGAAGAGCCTCTTTGGAGAGAATTTTCCCAAAAGAGATCCCGGAGGGACGGTCAGGCCAGCACAAAGGCTTAGTTATCAGAGGATGACAGATTCCTAGCCCAGATGGCCCTGGTCCAGCCGGCGGACACCCACACGGAATCCTGGGGCAGAGGTTCTGAGCCGAGACAGGAAGAGGGGTCGTCATCACAAGCCAGCCAGCCAGACCTGGGGGGTCAGAGAGGGGAGGGCTTGGCCTCCACTTCTCCCAGAGCAGCGCTGGCTGTGCCTGCACAGGAACGGCCCCCTGGAAGGGGCTGAGGGCGGGGGGTCAGCAGAAGGGACTGTGGGAGAGTAAGGGCCGGGGAAGCATCTGGGTGACCACCGAGGGCAGAGCCACAGGCCCTGAAGTGCGATGAGACCTCTCCTAGGGACTCCCAGAGTCCTTGCGGGGAGGGAGCGCTGCACCGCCAGATAAAGAACGAGGATGAAAGAATGTAGGTTTAAGTGTGAAAATTTCACCCGCTTTCACTTCAGTCTTGGGGCCAAGAAAGCACAGAATGCAGGAATATCCAGATGTTTCACAGTGGCAATCTGGATCATAATGGCCTCCTCTGAGGTTGTAGGCTCGCTGTCCCCCTTTATTGAAGGTTCTCTCCGAGGACTAGGCAAGGGCCCGCTATGTAGTCATGCCAATACTTACCAGTGGAGTAAGTTTCCCGTAGAGTTTCACCACCACAGACTTTAACAGCCATTCTTAACCCGCTCTCTCAGCAGACCACTTTCTGGACACCGAACATCAAGTGGAAGCAAAAAACACAACAGATGAGCCAGGAGCTGCTCTGACTGAAGAGGAGATGGTTCTTGTGCTTGGCCCTGCAATTCCTAAGGCTGCAGACAGCGCGGCTGGACATGCAAATAAGGTCATGCCGTAAAAAGGGAGGCTGACAAGGATGCCCAGGTGACTTACCCCTCAGGTGGCACCTGAAAACCTTAGGAAGAGAGGAGACCCATGGGGAGGCATTAATGGAAGCCTGGCATACAGATGGATGGAGAAGTTACGGTCAGGGTGACCTTTAGTTCATTACACAGTGAGGACGAAGAGCCGAGCAACCGAGGCCAAGACCCGGACCTTCCTGCCTCCGAGAACCCTTTGGCAGGCACAGACTGACACCTCATGAATATTAATGGCCGTGGGCTCAGCATTTCCTGAATATTCCTGTTTGAGCTCAGCATTCATACTTCAGGGGACAAGGAGCTGGTTGAATTAAGATGCAGCTCTTGCTCTTTTATAAAATGTTGCATTTAATTCTATTATTATTCCCTCCTTCCCACCAAACCCCCAAATTCTGCATTTATATTGAGCGATTGATTCCTCACAAGGTCTGCTGACAATGTCACAATGTCACTTCCCCAGCAGCGAGATGAATCTCTTGCTTCCTCACATCAGCATCTCCGACATGTGCCAAATCTAATTCCAGGGAGAAAGAAAATGATGTGAGGTGCTGATGGAGAACAAGCCCCCTCCAGCTGGGCGGGGAAGACCCTGGCGTCGTGCACCTGGGCCAGAATTCTGCTGTCATTTTTGCTGGGACTGCTGCTGATCTGAGCACGTTCCATGGTTTCTCTAAGTGTCACTTTGACATCTCTAAAGTGTGGGAAATAACAAGCCAGTTTCCTATGGCCACTGTAACAAACTATCACAAACATTGTGGGTTACAACCACCCAAGTATTAGCTTACAGTTCTGGCGATCAGAAGGCTTCAATCGGTGAGCAGCAGGGCTGCGTTCCTTCTGGAGGCCCCGGGAGGAATCCGTTTCCTTGCCTTTTCCAGCTGCTCACATTCCTTGACTCGTGGCCCCTTCTTCCCTCTGCAGAGCCAGCAGTGGCTGCCTGAGTCTTTCTCGTGTCATATTGGCTTCTGCCTGATGCCTCCCTGTACAAGGACCCTTGTGGTTACACTGGGCCCTCCTGGGTAATCTAGGCTGAGCTCTCTATTTTAAAATAAACTGACTTGCAATCTTAATTCCCCTTTGCCAAGTCACAAGCTCTGAGGATTAGGATGCGGCATCTTTAGGGGGCCGTCACAGCAGACCACAGCTCCTACCTGATGGCGTGGTGGTGAGGTTGACATGTGGACAGGCAGCACAGTGATCCCATGGAGTGGCTTTCTCCAGAAGCTGCTATGCTGGGCACATAAATACCAGGAACCTGGAAGACAGGCACCTTCCTGCATGGTCTTCAGGACCCGCTTGTCCTGGTAAAGGCTGCAAGCCAACCTTTCCCACCCACCCTGCCAGTCTTAGGACAAAGTAATGATCCATCATGGTGTAGCCAACCCCCTGCAGCCTTGGCTTTCCTAGAATCAAAACAAATACCCTCGCCCGTCCCACCCCTACCCACCAGCAGCAAAGACACTAAGCAGGATCCCCCCTGGAACTCCAGGGTACACAGGACCATACGTCCGTGAACCTCCCCTCCTGGTATTTGGGGACAAAGCCCCAGGATCCCATCTGGAGCCAACACGCCCCTTTTTTGCTCTTGAAGTAACTAAACCCTTGTGCGTGGCCAGTCTCTTCCCCGACACAGCGGGACCCAGGAAGCCAGTCCCCGTTCTCCCTGAGCCTTTCCCCACATCCTCTTCCTTTAAAGCCTGAACCACGATTCCTAGCTGACAGGACGTCCTCACTTCCAGGTGGCCTGTCTGCTTCATATGTGCACCACTCGGCACGCTAACAGCCCGGGCGCTCCCCAGGTGGCGAAAGCTCCCGCTAAAGCTCTCCACTGAAGAGTCTGTGGAAATGGGTAAATGGTAGCAGTCTTAATTATTGTACCCACACAACTTGGAGGGCACAAAGGAAAGAAGAGGCCCATCCACAATCACATTAAGTGGTTGAATTAGAACCGGCTGAGTGTATTTCCGCACGCAGTGTGGTCCAGGTGGAAGGCATGAGTTTGGGCTACGTCTGTGCTGGGTTTGAATCATCAGGCCATCCCTCTAGAACTACGTGATCCTGAGCTAATTACACTCGCTGAACCTGTTTCCTCATCTGTAAATTGTTGAGAAGAACCTACTTTGCAGTATTATCCTTAGGAAGGAAACACAGACACCAACCCAACTTACCACAGCTGGTCCCGAATGCTGTTCTGATTACCTACTGCTGCAGCTCCAACTGTCCCAAAACACAGTGGATTAAAGAGTGATCGTTTTATTGTATCTTAGAATCTGTGAGCTGGGAATTCAGGCTGGGCTTCAGCAGGACATTCCTCTGCTGCTTGCGGTTGGCTGATGACAGATACACTTGCTGGGGAGGGGCTGGCCCGGGGCGTGCAGGACAGCTTCACTGGTAGGTATTGACTCTCCTTATTCACATCAGTTATGTTCTGTAGAATGGTCATGAACCCTGACCTAGCGAATACAGAGCCATTGCTCACAGGGGATGTCAGGGTGAGGTCCTCAAGAGCTTCTGGCCCCCATACTTCTGTCAGCTGGTCAATATGTAACCTTGTTTTATGGGTGTTGCTGTTTAAACAAATGTTAATATATATTTCTTCAAAATAATCAGTGAGATTGGCAGTATTTCTTTATACTAAACACTAAAACGCCAGCTGAGGAAGACATAGGCCCCTGACCCCGAGGAATGTGCCGGTGAATGTCTTGGGCTTTGAGCCTCACCACAGTGCCGTCCACGACGCTTGAGTATTTGTTCTTAATCAGTCATCGTCTCACGAATCCACACATTCAGCCACTTCCATTGCCTCATCACGTCCTGCACGTGTTACCGTAGCACTTTCTGGAGTGGCCTCCCGAACAGGCTGGCAGACTTCCTCTTCCTTCTCTGGGATGTACCAAATGTTGATTCATTTATGTTGAACTCGCGGCCGGCAGCACTAAAACTCACGCCTGAACGAAGCTTCCCTGGCACAGCTGTTTCCTCTGAAAGGCATGTCACAGCCTCTTGAGGTAGGCGCCCCAGACAGCCCTTCAGCGCTATGCCAGGCGGCCGCTCTAGATAACAAAATCGCCAAGAAAAACACAAAAATGTGGAAAAAGTGGCCCAAAATGGACCTGGAGAAGGACACCTACTACATACAAGACAGCTGAAGTGAGAGAGCCGAGCATTGCCTTGTGCAGCCTCGGCTGGGAACGTGTGAGGTTGGGAGACTCGGATTCTTTTGCCCCTCCAGGCAAGTCCATGAACGACTGCAAAGGTACCGCCAGTGTGGATTCTGGGGTGAGCGGGAGAATCACAAATTCCAAGTCTGTGAATAAGGAGGACCATGTGGGATTTTTGTGGGGATGGTGGGGGGCTGCCCACCTGGGCATCTCCACACGGCCTCTGCAACATGTGGGCCCCGAGGTCACTGGCTTCTTAGGCGCCGCTGGCTCCCCCAGAGGGGGCATCCTGAGGACCATGGGGAAGCCGCGTGGCCCTCCTGACCCAGCCTTGGGAGTCACAGCGCCACCCTCTGTTGGTTCCCAGTGGGCCTGGCCTCAAGGAAAGGAGAACCGGTGTCCACATGCAGGTGGGGAGGTGTCGTTATGGCCATCTTTGGAAAATACACTCTGCCGGAGCACGGGAAAACAACCGCTATTATCTGATACAAAACAACAACCACAGAGATGTTTCGACCAAACACCCACAAGGGTAGAAGTGATCATTCGGAAGGGTTGCTTTTGGAATCACTAGTGTACTTTCAGCCCTGGCTACATCTTTAAGGAAAATACAGACAGGAGCTAAGGAAAGTGATAAGGCAGCCTGTCACATGATCCAGGATTTTGAAAAAACTCAGACATGTTTTCATCCAATTAGGACAGAGTCTGGTCCCAGCTAAGTGCCAGGAATTTGCATCTGAACCACTGTGATCTAGAACATACTCAGAAACAAGCTCCTGAAAAGCCTGTTAAAAACACAGATTTACTCAACCCTGCCTTAAATATATGAATCGGTAGGTCTGCAGTATTTTTGACAAATATTCCCAAGCGATCCTAGTGAATAATCCTGGAACAGGCACCCTGCTCCAACCTAGGGACTTTGGGGAAATGGTCAGTGCCGCTCAGCCCCTTTGGGAGATACCACAATCATACATAGGCAGGTGTAGGCCCACCTCACACTCCCAGGATACACTGGGGGTTGGCCAAGGCCCATTTCCCCAGTCGCTATAAAGTGCCCTGGGTGCTGTGACTCTGTGACATGGAACCAGAGAGCAAGACGCAACAGGCTCCCAGGGGACTCGGAAAGTTCTCGCGGGAAGCAGTGTGCTAGCAGACAGGCATTGAGGCCCCCAGTGTGATGCTCACTGCGAAGGATGTCTATGTCCCAGAACCTGGGACTTGTGAATATGCTGCCTTAATTGGCAACAGGGAATGCAGGTTGTGGATGGATTAAACCACACACCATATAGTATTGTCATTGATCTGTTGCGCTGAAAAAAAGACAACACTGTGTCTGGCACATCACAGGGTTCAATAAATGGCACAGCAAATGGCTGAAGGCTTCTTTGTTTTGCTTTACTTCTATCTTCCAATACCTGTAAATAAGCACTCACTTTACTTACTTATATAAAAGAGTAGTTAATGCAAGAGATCTTTAGAAAAAGCATGGAGTAAGGAAATTGACAGAGGGGTTGAGGGTTAATCCGGAGCTCTTCTGTAAACATCAGTGATCTGCCGTGAGCTCCCCCAGTTTCTACAATCACTCACAATCTTTACAGTGAAAAGCAATGGAAACGTATTCAAACATGCAACAAATATTTACAACTCAATATCACAGATCAAGGGCTAATCTCCAGACAATATATATCCAGTTCCTAGAAAGTTTTAGGAAAAATACTCTAAAAAATGATACAGAAACAAGGACTAATGACATGAAATGTATGAATAGATGCTTCATTGCAAAGAAAATACAAAGGGTTGTTGGTACAGTGAACATACACTGAACCTCACTCTTCATAAGAGAAAAGCAAATAAAAACAATACCAGAATCCATTTAATAGCACTCTGCTAGCAAGGTTCTCAAGGAACAAATGCTTCCATACACATCTGGTGAAAGTTCAAATTTGTACAGTCCTCCTTTAGAGGAATTTGACAAAATCTACCAAATAACAAATTAGTTACTTTTGTTCATCCATTCCATTTGCGGAATTTACCTGACAAACCTACAATGAGATAGTTCAGCTTTGTCTGCAATTAGCAAAATATTGGAAATAACCCAAATATTCTTCAGCAGAGGACTGGTCTTATAATGATATATCCATTTTGCAGGACACAACACAACTGTTTAAGAAAGAATAATAAAAATCAGTAGGTGTGATGTGGAAACTCTCCAAAATATATTGTTAAGTGGAAAAAGCAAGAGGAGCAATGTGCATAATATGTCACCTTTGGGGTAAAAATGAGGGGATAGGAAACAAGACTAGACGTTTGTATTCGCGGTATGTATGCAGGCAGGGTCTCTAAATGGAGCCGTGGCATTTGGAAATGAGGGTGGAAATGGGCTCAATGGCTGATGAGGATTGAAGGTATTTCCACTCTGTACCATTTTGGTTTCTAAAGTTAATGTTTGTCACTGCATTGCTCGTGAAAATTTTAGTTAGATCAAGAGCATTGTTCAGTAATTAAACTTTTAATGTTCCACATTGCAAACAATAGATGTCTCCACCGTAAGACACAGGAGCATGATGGAATGGCCGGTAGAGAAGCATCTTGCTCCTCCTGTAAAGTACTAGCCTGAAGCACAGCAGGCAGCTCGTTAGAGGAGAAGCCGGCAAAAAAGTCAAATGCAGTAACTGAAGTTTAGAAGCATAGCTTAAATCATGTCAGCTTTAATTCCTGTTTCTAAGTAAAGTAGATTTTGACTGCAGTATTGAGACATAATGTAAGTTTATTGATGGTTTTTTGTACTTGTTTTTCCTGATTTTTCCTCTTAGGAGAGTCTGTGCGCATCTCAAGTACTGTAAGTAAATTGATGATGTTCCTTTGTACCCACTATTTTCCCCATTTAGAAACAGTCTTTCCTGCTTAATTAATAAAAGGACCAAACAATTTATCATACACCTAGGACACTTTTCAAAAGAGCTGAAAAAGACACTCTTAACTCTGTGGGGACAAAGGCCTTAGCCAGGCCGCCAAGGCAAACAGAGACACTTTACCTGCCGTGGTTTCATAATAAATGTCAACTGCAGAATTTTTGTAAGGCTGGTGTGGTGACAATGACTTCTGTCTTTCCAGTTATGATGCAAATTGCTTCCAGGGGGCACCACTTGAACTCTTTTCTGTACAAACACATTGAACAGGCTTGAATCAGTTCACAAACCCCTCCAAACAATCTGAAAGATCTATCCACCGAAGCACCTCATTTTTGACAAAACTAATGATGTGACCACACGATGAATGACTGGCCTAACGAGTGTGCTGAGGCTTCACTAGTTACTCTTGCTGTGGTTTATTTGAATTCATTGCACATGAGTCTTCTCCTGATCTGGAATTCATGTGTACTTTTTAAGTATTGTATTATATTGCTTTCTAGGAGAATACCTTTAAATTTTAATTTCTCTACATTCAAGACGCAACGTATCTTACCAAATGTATGAAGGCAGTAATACTCTTGACCCTTGAATAACACAGATTTAAATTGTGCAGATCCACTTATATATGAATTTTTTCCCCACAAATATATTGGAAAAATTTTTGGAGATTTACAATTTTGAAAAAACATTTTCTTTTCTCTAGCTTACTTTAATGTAAAAATACAATATATAGTACAATAAGTACAATAACATACAAAGTATGTGTTCTTTGACTATGTTCTCAGTAAGGCTTCTGGTCAACAATAGGTGATCAGTAAAGTTTCAGGAGAGTCAAAAGTTTACGTGGATTTCAGCCATGCTGGGTCAGCAGCCCTCAGCCCCATGTTGGTTCAAGGATCAGACGTTCAGTTCTTACACTAGTATCTCCCAAAGCCAAGTCAATCCATGCCAGGAAAGATTCATTCCAGTTTGCGGTATATATACTAAAGCAATAGTTCTAATTATTTCACAGACTCCGTCAAACCATTCTGATCATGTGGACACACCCCAAATCTTCTCATTCTGTTTGTAAAGGGCAAACAGTATAGCTATCATTTTACTGTTAAGCATCTTACAGGGAGTCTTGGAAGAACTTAGGGCACCCATGAGTCCCTTGAAATTTTCTGCAGCATGTTTTATACTTGTGTGTGCGCATGTTTTTTTTTTCTCATGAAAATGGTTCATAACATTTATCAGAGGGCTTACCTGAGGGCCCAGGAAAGGTTAAAACAGACACACCAGAGTCAGAAGGGCATTTATTCTTCAGACATTTGTGTCCGCCTAGGTGGGACCTTTCTCACTAGGTCTTTCCATGAACGAAGTAGCCTGCGATCGCACACAGTCCCTGGGGCCCAGCACCAGGGGTTACCCCTCAGTGGGCATCCCCTGGCTCACCACCATCCTTAGGCTGTTCATAAATATCCTTAAATATACAGTGATCATTTTCCTCTTCATTTAAATGTTTGCATACTGACCCAGCGTGCGCTTGTATCCCTGACTTAACTGGTGAGATTGAGTCAAGACTTCTTCTCAGTGACCTTTTCTTCCTATGTTCACATTTCTCCTCTACACGAAAAGAAAATTCTCCCTCTCTACATCCCATCAATGCATTGCTAATGAATTGAAATAAACTTTTCCTGCCTATATTAGAAAACATAAGACTTATCCTAATATCTGTTTTGACAGAACATTCAGTAGAGAAAGAAAAAAACTGGCCATTTTACACAAGTGAAATGAAAACAAACTGAGAAATTACTCAGGGGTCTATGAAGTTCTAATCTTCCTTTAAACTTATTGTGGCCTCCGATATAAGTAAGTCTTTATAGGAGGACGCGAGGTAGCTCATTAGATGGGGCAATAAGGACCATCTGGGGACACTCAGGCCTCGGCTGGACTTCGCTAGAGATCTTGACTGACCATGTGCAGAGATTCTAAACTGCGGTGATCCTCTGCCTCCTTCAGAACAGATTCCAAGCCGTTTCCTCTCGTATTTCATTGAAAAGCTTAGACTAAATCATTTCTATGGGGGAGACCTCACTGCACGCCGTGTCCACTGTCTCAGGATGAGATTCCACGAGGCAGGCAGACGCAGCGCCGCCCTTCAGTTGTTCTGGGTCATCGTCTCATGGAGAATGTGCTCAGAAGAGCAAAAGGCCGTCCGCAGCTCTACTGATTCTTCCCCAGCCTTTGACCCTGCACACAGCACTGTTTGTTCTGCTCCATAAGGAAAGTGTCTGTGCATCGTGCAGTGTGACTGTCACCTCTGTCTTGGATTTGCGTGAATTAGGAATTAGAGGCTCAATGAAAGATGCCTCTTTTAGGCTCTGTCTCAAATCCATGGGAATTTGCCCCACTTTGCCTTGCAAGCATCACTTGGCCTTCTTTTTTTAAAAAAAAAAATGACTATAATCAGACCAGGCGTCAGAGCCCTGGAGCAGAGAAGGCTAATTGGTGCTGAAACCCCTTAGGAGCTCTTAGTCAAGAGCCAGCGACATCACCATAGGAGTTCATATCCACAGGCCTGACTTCACTCTGAGGACACAGTCTGTGTGGCTCAGAAGTTGTTTTCTAACAGTAGGATATGAAGAAATGTCTGCCTGAGTCTACGTGGAAAACCGTTCTTTTTATTTCTGGTTTAACTTGGCCATCTCTCAACTCCGCTGAGAGCCGAGGGTCAGAAATCCATCCTCATCTGCCTTTTCTTGTTTCTCATGTAGATGGCCACACACTTCAGCCTCCTATTTCAAAACCATCCTGGTTCCTGCCTCATAATGCCCAGCCATGTGTTGCCCTACATATATTCAATTTCTGTATCTTCTTAAAATATGAAATGTTTCAAAATCAACTGCCTAGATAAACCTCACAGGGTCCTATTTCAAATGGCATAAAAGACCAGGGAATAGTGTGTTTACCTTCTGAATCTGATTACACAAATCTATCAAGTAGGTAATTTGCCACTTTGGATTACCCATGACAACATCAGGGATATGTCTCAGAAAATGCAAATATAATAGTATTTGCCAAACACTATGGTGATTACTTCTGTCTTACAAATAATGATATTTTACAAATAGATAACAGTTTCACATCACAGCTGATCTGACTGTTTAAAGACGGAGGCTGATATCCCTGGGTCCCTGTATGAATGGCCACATTTTTGGTCCCTTTTAGTTCACAGCTAACCTAGAAGTTGGTATTACTATTTTCCTGTTAAAGATGTGGAAACTGAGGCTCAGAGAAGTTCCATACCTGGCCCGAGGTCACTCCAGCTAGCAGAGTCCAGATCTGAATCAGATTTTGCTCCCTGTGAGCCCATGTCCCTGAGTAAGGGACAAAGGACAGCCTCTTGGAACCAATAACTTTAAGAGGTAAACCAATTTGCTGTGGAATGATCTAGAACATGGCCTGGAGACTAGACTATTAAGTAGTCAAAAAGAAAGAATTAATTTTGTCTTGATTCTAATGAGCCTTTTCAATCTGAAAGTCTAATTCTTTCTTTAGCTCAAGAAAGAGCTAAAAAAGTCTATTTATGCTGCTTTTCCATTTGTTCTATACTTTTGACATTGTACATAGGGTCTCCTTGAACTGTCACCTGTGTCCCTTTTCCTCTTATCATTTCCACTTCCTCATCTTTTCATGTTCTTGACTTCCATTTTTTAGGTACAAGGAGAATTTTTCATATATATATCATCTCCTTACTAGATCTGATTTTCTGCAGCATTAAATCTGTTATCACTGCTTCTGTTTAGGATTTAAAATTCTGCTGTTGTGTTTTTTCATTGCAACATATTCTTGCCAGACCTCACGGGTCTTTCTCTATGGCTGCCTGATCACCTTTCACAGGTGCAGAATCTTTCTGAATGTTTTAAGGAACACACAGTAGAAAACTTGTAACAATTCCTCCTATTTCTTCCAGAACTCTGTTTCACTGGAAAACATTTTCTCTGGTTTATTTTGAAGCAGCCTGTTTCTGTAGTTAGTGATTTTTCTCGATAATATTGCTCTATAAAGCTATTAACTTTTTTCTGTCTTTGTTAATTCTTATGAAGGCTAGTTCCTGATTGTTTATTATCATGGATGAAGATGGATTCTGACACATCTTATCTGAATCCTTTCCAATTCTTTGGACTCAGTGAAATTTTAAAACATTTAGAGATTTAGTTAGCCAGATCAGGTATGCAGCACTGTACAGAGACTAAAAAGGGAGCCTGAAGCAGTGACTATAGCAACACAGAGCATCGCTTCAGCTCCAGAGAGCCTCTTCCCACATTCCTTCCGACACCCAGCAATTAATACTAGAGCATAAATCCTGAGACTTATGCTCTAAAAATATCCAAAATATCTTGACTTATCCAAAAATATCTTGTTACAAAAGCAAATTAAAGAATAGCACAATAGTCTACCATATAAACACACTAAAAAAGAAAAATTACATGCTTAAGTCAACAGATGCAAAAAATGTAGTTGACAATATATTTAACACATGTTCACAATGAAAACTCTCATTAAACTAGGAATAGGGGAACTTTCTCAACTTGGTAGACTATCTACAAAAAAACCTACAGCTAACACCACACCTAATGGTGAGAAGCTAGAAGCTTTCCAACTAAGATTAAGTACAAGACAAGTGTGGCCCCTTATACCACTGCTTTTCAACACCATACTGGAAGTCCTTGCTAACTCAATAAGGCAAGAAAAAGAAAAGGTATAGAAATCGGGAAGGAAGACATAAAACTGTCTTTGTTTATAGATGACATGATCATTTATGTAGAAAATCTGAAAGAAATCAACAAAAACTTCTGGAAACTAAGAAGCAATTATAGCAAGGCAGCAGGATACAAGGTTAGGAAACAGTATAGTGCACTGTACTACACTACACTCTAGAGCTATAAAGGGATAACACTGTATGTATGATTTTGTGACTTGCTTTTTTCAGTTAATGGCATACCTTAGATATCATTCCATTGCAGTACATGCAGTTCTCCTTCATCATTTTTTATGGATGTCTAGTATTCCATTAGATGCCGTCAAATTCACTCACCCAGTCCCACACTGGTGGCATTCCGGTTGCTTTGGGATTCATTGGTTGGCCAGTTGGGTTCTGCTTGCAGTCCATTTCACAGACTCTGCATTGCTTCAGTAGTCCCTTAAATCTTTTCAAAACACAAACTGAGGATTTTATAAAAATATCTCTGATATGCTCATTTTATGTCAATAAAATGTTTAAAATGATCCTGTTATCTGGTGGTTATCTCTGAGAAGTGTGATCCGAGAGAAGGGTCATGTGGTAGGAATGTTCTTACAAGTTTCACTTTACATCTGTCTTTACTATTAGAGTTTGTACAACTAAATGTCATGCTTTTCTAATTTTATTTAGAACATGTAAATAAAGAATTCTGTAATAACAGTTGCACAAGCTGCTTTTCTTTTTTGGAGCTATGTCTCCAGGGAAGTATCTAAAAGTTAGCTTCTTGGATTAAATGGCATGCTCTCAAAATTGTGCCAACTCTCATGGTGGAGGGATTTCAGAGATGCCACATTCTGTAGGTGGTTCCCACCATCAGGGAAAAACAGAAGCAACTGTGTACAACTGAGTTTTGTCTAATAGTGGAAGTTTCACTCATGCATTCTAGTGTGGAGGATTTGGTCTTAAAAATCCATTTTAAAAGATTCAGTTAGAAGAAATGCCAGAGCAGGTGCTCTCTGATAGGACTCCATTCTCGCCTAGTTGTAATTCTGCACCAAAGCCCCACGGTGAGTGCCAACGGCTAGCTCTTATGGAAGGGCACAGTAGTTGGTGCAATGAAGGAGGCGGAATGGTTGCATAACCAACAAGTCCAGCTTAGGCTTTATTCAAACAGAGCTCCCACCTATTTCTTGGAGACAGTCCCTGGTCCACTCTTTTCTGTCACTGGCTTTGTCCTATGTCAGGCCTCCCTCAAGGTCACAGAATAGCTTCCACAGCAGCTAAGGTTTCAGCAGCTTTGCTCACATCCACAAGAAGAAAGATTAACAGCTGAGCTTTCTGCTGATTGGGCCGACCCTGAACGTGTCATGGCCAGGTGGCCACCGTATGCTCATCAGCTTTGGCCAACAGTTTTCAGAACCAATCACACAGGCAGGAGGAGGAACAGGTAACCGTAATTAGCTGAGGCCAGTCAAAACCTGTCCCTAGAGCCCCAGAGGAGTCAGTCCCACCAAGGCTCAGTCCCTGTGCAGTGAGAGGGGGCCCGATGTGGGGCGAGAACCCCACTGTGTGCACCACATCAGTATTTTCCATGGATAGAAAGGAGAAAAAGGCCAACGTGTGCTGGGCCTGTATTGTGTACTAGGCACTGAACAAGGGGCTTTTATCATTTCATCTAATCCTCACAACAATTCTTAGAGATAAGCATTGCTATCCTTATTCCACAGGTGAGGAGACTTCAGCTCAGAGAGTTTGAATCATTTGCCTAAGATCTCACAGCCAATGAGCATTAAAGTTTACCTCACCAGTTTCATAGGCTGCTTGGCACAGTCTGCGAATCCACTGAAGCGCATCTGAGTTCAGTGTGATAAATACATTTTAGGTCCTTTTCCCTTGAGGTCTTTTTCTTTTTTTTTCTTTTTTGGTCATTGTTGTTTAAAGTCATATAGATGATTTGGAATATATATATCTGGTTAAAACTAAAGTCTGAAGGAAAAGCAAAGATTTTTTTTTTCCAGTTAAGAATTAAGCATCTTCTAGCAGTTGAAGTATTTGGTTTGTGTTATCAGATTCTGTCCAAGAACCAGATCATAGGAATGAATCACAGCTGATGTAATGCTTTTCTTATACAGCTATTATGTGTAACTAGGTGCACTGCCCTTTAAGATAGGAAATCAGATATCTGCCTTCTTCCCAGGAGAATACTTATGATGTCATGAACCAGGTGCCTGGATGCAGTTCAAAGAGCTGAGACCAAGTTATGAAACCCAGGAAAGCAAACTTATGGATTCCACAGAGGTCATAGTCTCCTCTAGTCTTGCAAAACTGCTAAATCAAGACTCCACAGAGCCTGGTAGGAAAAAGGCTGAATCCAGGTTTGCACCTCTCCCCTGAAATAGCAGGGGTTGTCAAGAGCTGTGTAGCCTCTGGGATGGTGAATCTTCCAGAACAATCTGTTCCCTGGGGTCTTCATAGAAGGGGACATCCCACTTCCCTCATTTCCCGCAGAGTTTGGGCTTTCCACTCTGTTACTAGCATGGGAGGGTGGAGCAGTAGTCCCTCACTACTATTCTGGCTGGGAAAGGGAGTGCATGTGCGGGTGGGCGGGTGGACAGACCACAGACATACACCCTGACATGGCTGGCCTGACTGCCCAGGTCCGGGGACTCCCGTGCAGCAACAGAGGGAAACAGCCAGAGAGGGAAGGTTTATGCATCCTTAATTCTCCGTGCTCAGAAAGCACTCAAGATGGGAATGGCTGCCCGTGGAAGAGTTATTTCACAGATCTGCACATCTAAATAAAAAAGACAAAAAAAAAAGAGAGAGAGAGAGACTTGAAGTCCTAACATTCCATTAAGACCCATTTTTCCTCAAATACATGGACATTCTGTTGTGGGAATAATTAATTGACTGGGTTTCACCTGAAATATTCAAATATCCTCAAACCATTTCATGTTTTGCCTTTACTCAAAAGAATCGGTTACTTCAAATTAATAGGAAAGGAGTTAAGCTGGGCCCAATAAAAAAGGGAAGCAACACCTGTTGTAACTTTTTCTCAGGAGCAGTTAAAAAAATGACACACTTAAGTTAAATAAGCTGAGGAAACATCATGCCCAAAACTTGCCATGATATTGTTCAAAGCAGAGAAAAGCAACAGGTGCCCCACCTGTTTTTGGGGGGAGTGGGGCAGGCAGGGAACGGCACAGCCAAACTACTATTGCTTAAAATAACTGCTTCCCTCCTCACCGAAACTCCCTGGGAACTTGCCCCAGGCTCAGCCAGAGGAGGCCATGGGAGTTATTTTGTATCACGTGATCATTGGCCCACAGGCTGATTGGAGCAGAGGAGGCCACGCCCCATGGGCTGATGGGAGCCAAGGTCAGCCCCCTGTAGTGGAAGCGCAAAAGCAAAATGGTCATGCGGGCTCTCTCCTTCCAGAGGCAGGGCAAAGGGCCGTTAGTATAATGAGATATAAAGTGTCTCCCTTTCTTCCACGGTGCCTCTCTCTCTCTGTCAACTTACCATGGTACTTCATATTTGCTATTTACTGTTGTTTTAAGTAAAGAAAGGATAAAATTAAAAATCTGTACCATTCCTCTGTATGTTGTGCAATTCTTGTTTAGAGTGCAAATACAAGAGTGTTTTAACTCATGCCAAATAGCCAAAATCACACAATTTGTATATTGTAGCTTGCACGTGCATTATATATTTCCTTCTTACCAGAACACTGGAAATACTGAAGAGCATTAACTCAACTGTTCTTATTTCACTTCCTGATATGTGCATTTTCTACAAAGCCTTCAGTTTGGACTTACTGATAGTGAGGAACCACTGAAAGGGGAAAGCAGGCTTCCCTGTTCTGGCCTTTCCTTCTACTTCGTCACTGTAAGCCTGAGCGGTTGGCTGATCCAGGGAAGTAACACAAGAAAGGGAATAATAGGTTCCCTGGCCGTGTGTGTTTCTCACACCGCCACTGACCCCTCCCTGCACGTGAAGCAAGTTCTGGATCTAATGGAAAGTATGGCCTCTTTGGGTCACCTTGTCTCCCTTCCCTTACTCAGCCATAGCTGTAGCAAGATTACCGCTCACCTTTCACTCATTTTGAGTCTTGCTGGATTTCCACACATCATGGGTCCCCCGGAATTCCATGTTCGTGGGACATGACAGATACTATATGTGAATGGGGACACATGTATTGCATGTATCTCCTCTGCTCACACATGTGCTCCATTGTCCCATTGGGTTTCACCTAACAGAACACAAGTTCAAAGGTAAAATTGTTAATAATTTCAAGTAGCAAAGCATTAAACCAAACCCACAGATGCTCTGGGTTCAGGGACCTGTATGGCTGCACAGGTCACCCATCCACAAAGTTGGCCCTGCAACTCGGCAACTACAATCAGAGTGATTAGGTCGGCCAACTCTCTGTTGGGGGTTTAAACAGAGATGTAACAATGAGAAGCATCCGTCACTAAGTTCTTAGAAAAGAAACAAGAAAATACCTGAGCCATACACACAAAGCATCATATTCATGCTCCTCCAGTACTGAGGTGTCTAGAACTGTCCTTAGCCACTGTCCACCTCCTACTCCCATCTCTGGGCTATCTGTGCTCTATCAGTTTCTGCATATCACGAGATGTCTGGACAAGAGGTTAAAATGTTACTTATTATCACACTTATTTTTACAAAGAGCCTCTCATTATTTAGAATAATTTGAATAATTCTATGTTTCTTGCAGCTGGGAGCCTGATAAACAATTGGTAAATGGTTGACAAAAGGAAGAAAGACAGCTGGAGTTTAGATAAATGAACCCCAAGAATGAGTATGTTAATGTCCATAACCCATTAGGTGGTGTGACACCTGTTCAAATAGCAAATTCCCTTCAAGGTAAATGGAGATGAAACAGTGACAGTAGTTCTTAGACAATCCAACTGACATATATATTTATACTTGTTACATATACAATACACATATATAACATATATGCACATACATACATATAGGATTGGCAAAATAGACTGTAGTATTTGCATGATTTTTTTTCAGGCAGTAAAAAGTATATTTTTAAAAGAATATTTAGCCGTGTACATGTCAAGATGATCATAATGCAATTGGAAAAGCAGAATAAATATGTGTACTTAGCTTTGCCAATTATATTGTGAAAGTATAAACAGTTATCTATTTATTTATTAAATGAATAGAACAAAGACCATTAAGTTGCAAGCTGTCTCTGGACTACGGGATGGAGTTTTTTCTATTTTCTGTTTTATTTTTAATTTTTTATATGTATTTTAGACTTTAATTTTAAAAAATTGAATACATTTCTCCAAAAATCCAATGAATTCCCATCAAACCAATTCTGCATTTAATAAATAACTTTTTATAATTGAGATTCGACCTCCCGGGCAGTGAAGTGTGGTGATTAAGAGGATGTGTTTCTGAAATCAAACAGGTCTTGGCTCCAGTTACAGGTCTGCAGCTTTCTAGCTTTCGACCTTGAGCAAAAAACCTCCCTCAGCCAGTTCCCTTATCTATAATATGAAGCTTTTGATAAACAACCACTTTCAGGGTTGTTACAAAAATTAAATGAGATGACTAATTCCCTTTGGCTTATTGTCCATTCTGTCATTTCATATCCAAGTGACTAAGGTGGTGGGCAGCACGTAGTAGTTGCTCAATAGGTCCTGAGCGAGCGACTGGGCATGTAAAGCACACGTGCACATGGCATGAAGGATAACAGAAATCAGAACAAAAATAGGCCCGTATGCTTTTATTTTTCTAGAGTCTTCGCTGATGTTTTGTGTAACTTGTGATACATAGAAATGAATTGTCAACTTTTAAATTGTTCAGCTTTTCTTATTAAAAAATCCTTGTGCTGCTTAATGCCTCATCTTTAGGTTCAGTTGTGTTGAAGAGCTCTGTTGGCATCATAACTGATAATACCTCTATTTTCTCATTTTTAGATTAAATGCATTTACTTACTATTTAAGAATTCACCAATTTATCGGGCTCAAAATTTATACATGGCTTAAAAATGACGTAGAAGCAAAATTCTCCCTTCCCTTCCTGCTGCCTTCTCCTCACTTCCTACCACTCTCTCCAAACAGATAAACCCTGTTCTCTGACAATTTTCCTGAGATTTTTAAATGCATATCTATAGTTGATTAAATTTTGGCCCCCCAAAATATGTCCAAGTCCTAATACCTGTGAGTGTGACCCTTATTTGGAAATAGGGTCTTTGCAGATGTAATTGCATTGAGCTAAAAATGAGAGCGTCGCGTATTTAGGGTGGCCCTGGAATCCCAGGACAGGTGTCCTTTCAAGAGAAGAGAAGGCAGAGGAAGATCTGAGACACAAAGCAAATGGCCATGCGGAGACACAGGCAGAGAGCGTTAGGGCCACAGGCAAGGACGCCTGGAGGCCCCGGAAGCTGGAAGAGGCCTGGGCGGATCCTCCCCTTCAGCCTTTGGAGGGAGCAGGGCTCTGTGGACGTCTTGATTCTGGACTTTCGGCCTCCGCAATTGTAGAAGAACATATTTCTGTTGTTTTTGAGCCATCAAGTTTTTGCTTATTTTTATAGCCGCTCTAGGAAACTAATATAACATCTAAGTGATAGAAGAATATTCGTTGACTTTGTTCATTATTTAACAGTTGCTCTTAGAGTTTTGATGTGTCAGCTACACTGCTGTCACAAGAGTCACAATGCGGAGTAGTTTTTAAACCCTAGGAAAGTTGGAAGAAAAAATTTTCTACTCTTTGATAACGCTGGGGCTTAATTATATGTTTCTTGAATTGCAGCTTCAGGGACTTTCAAAACACATAATTTAGCCTTTTTTACTGTACGAAATGTTTCATTGGCACAAACAAGATCAGGGCGATCACATCGGTTCGGCTTACCCAGAAGGTAGAAGCACTAATTCATACTTTCAGAGTCAGGGAGAGAGAATTTGCCTAAAGTGGCTAATTTTAGTTTCTGCATTTTCTTCTTTTTAACACTGAGGTTAAGCTCTAGTTAATGCTGAAAATAAATGTGTTTGCTTGGAGCCAAAGGCAGAAAATTGTGAGTCGCACGAAGAGTGCCAGGCATTAACCCTTTTGTCACTAGACAGTGGGAATGGAAAGGAAGGGGTAAACAGGGGTGGGGGCAGTCAGAGCAACAGGAGCCCGGGGGACTGGGAGGGGGCTTGGGAAGGCAGCTATTGACAAACAGAACGACTTCAATTATTTGAACAACATGTACTGCGTTCCAGGGCACGTCAGCTGGATACAGGTCCGGTGGTATTAGTATAAACTACACACCATGCCGAATACTTTCACACCCGTCATCCTATTTTGTCTACAGTAACGCTCTCAGATAACCGCTCTCCCCCTAGCACAGACGTGGACCCTGAATGCTCTGGAATGTAAAATGACTCCACCAGGGTGGCCCCAATAGAACGTTGTACACACTGGCCCTGAACCCGTTTTTGGGATTTCAAATTCAGCCCTCTTTTCATTAAACACCAGCCACTTTTAAATGACAGTAAACCTTCTCAGCCTAGGCACATGACCAAGCTGGTTCCATTTCAGGAGAGAGGACCGAAGAAAGGCGCACCAGGGCCAGAGAACAACGGGGGGAGACAAAGTCAAGGATGCGGTGGGAGTTTTCATGAGACCGGCTTTCCAAACGAAGAATTCTTGAGACTGTGTTACCGATGAGAGCTTAAAATCATGACTGGGGTGAATAAGGTGAGAGTCGAGCTCTCCTCGGTGAATTACCCAATAAAGGTCAACATCAGAATAAGGAATAGTGTCTACTTTACCCAATAAGTAGCAGAATGCGATAACCCAAAATGTCATACAAAAAATTTCAAAGGGAGTTTCTATTATTATTCAGATGGTGGCCAAAATAGAGTATTTTACAGGAGAATGGGATTAGGAAGGGCACATCCTTGCATTTGAAACTGACAACGAAGGACACAGTTTCCCTCTTTGGGGGGAACCAGGAGGCTGGCCAGACCCGAGGCCGCTTGGGAGGCAGGTCTGTGATCGCCGCCGCTGTGCCCCGATGCGGGCCTCTCTGAAGGTCAGGTCTGAAGACAAACAACGGGCCTGGCGCTCTGGCCATGGCTGAGGTTTGCGTCTCTTTCTATAGAAGTGCAGGCAGAGAAAATGAAACATCTCCCTCTTTCTAAAACTCCAGTGGGCCTAGAAGTTGCCAAAACTGAAGTATGCGGGGTGCTGCGTGTGCATCTGCGCGCCGCATTTGCGTATCTCATTCCTGTTTTTAAGGCTGAGTAAGAGATTCAGGTTCTGAGCGGTAAAAGCTCTGCGTAAATGATTAGCCAGGCTGCGCTCAGTTTTGTGCTGGGGTGAACCTTGCCCCACTTGGGTCGCTGCTGCTCAGCGAGGACAAACCCAGGCGCAGCCTCTGCGGCCTGAGACCTGGGGGCTCAGCGGGGGAGGGAGGTGGTCCAACCCGCAGGATGCTTTTCCCGATGGCCGGGGAGCGCGATGTCTGCGGAATGGTAAACAGCACGAGGCCGACGTTGCCCCGCTAAGCCTGTGTGTGAGTTTAAGGCCGCCGCGTGCTGGGAAGAACTGCCCATCCGTGTCACATGACACTAGGGTTTCCGTGACCTCCATGGGGCACACAGACAGCGGAGAGATGTAATCACGACAATTAGGAACAAATTAATTTGGAACCAGCTAAGTTTTAATGACATGCCTCGTGCTCTGCAGCACTTGAAGACTGGAGAGCTAAAAAGGGTTTCTATCATAACCAAGCAAAGTAAATTAATTATATGTTATTAAAGCTGATAAGAAAGTTAAATAAGTTGTCAGGACCCAAACCAGCATGAACAAGCCAATAGCGGAAGTGAAGTGAAATCCAGGATTTGCATGATAACAGTTGGACAGAGACGGGGGAGGGTGGGGGGGGGATTAGGTCGGGGAGAGAGGACGGGAGCTAGTCAGGAGTTAATAATTGTTGAAGTCTGGGATTGGCCGCATGACATTTCCCTTGGTCTCTCCAGTTATTTAGACTTTTGGAACTTTCCACTATAAAAAGTTTTTTTTCTTAAGTATCACATTTAGAATAGCAAAACCCATCAGACCATTAAATTGAAACTACCAAGAAATGGGCTCTACCTGAAGAGATCTATAACCTCTAACTGAAAAACCGAAAGTCCTGTATAAGCAAACAGAATAGTCCTGGGTGGGGATTTTTGTTATCATAATGACATCAGTCCTAATGCGTCTATAAATCCAAAGTCATCCCAATCAAAATTCCAGCAGGGATTTACTAGAACTTGATTCTCAAGTTCATATAGAAAAAGAGAATATGCAGGAATAGCAATGGAAGTTAAAAAATAAAAAGGAGAAAGAAATTCCCCTACCAAGTATCAAAACACAGTACAAAGCTGTAATTAAAATAGTGTGATAGTTGCATAAGAAAGGACATGTATTAATAAAACAAAAAGAGATTTCAGAAATAGACATGTGTACATATGAGAATCTGGTTTAATATGGAGACAGCATTTCAAATCCTTCCCCTCCTGATTTGGGACAATTCCAGTTTTTCATTTAGTAAAAATATATTTATGAATACTTATTTATATACCAACACATTTATATATCAATATGTCATGGATCTCCTAATTTGTATTTATATAGTTATACAAAATTTGTGTTTAAATACTTATTTTATATTTTTATGCATTTTCATTTGAGAAATATTTAATTAATACTTGTGTATCTATTCCATGTGGATAAATTTTATGAAGACTCAGGTAAACAACACTGCCTGTGTGGTGCTCACTGCATACATATATAAATGAGGACTATTTTATATATATATATATATGCATGTATAGACTTACATATGTATCCTACATACATGCATGTATATATATTTTTGAGTGTGTAATATACAAATACATATTTGTATGTATATATGACAGCAGGAAAGGAGCTGTGCAGACTCATCCTAACTTAAAGGGGAGCCTGCAAATGTGGGTGAAGGGAGGCTGGAGGGGGACACTCTGGTGGGTGTGGAAGAACCTCTGGAGGACAGCTTGGACATGTGGGGACTGGAGAGACACGCGGACACCTGGAGACCCCTGCAGTGGGTCTGATCAAGGCCAAGAGATTGGCAAGTAGGGAAGGACGCAAAGGCAAGTTCAGGTGAGGAGACTGGCACGCTGGCGGGAGGGGAGAGGAGGAGAGTGCAGACATTTAGGTGGGTCACAACGCTGGCGCCCAGGACACCCACCCTGGAGCTTTTCGGCACGCCAACTAAGCAGCGATGCAAAGACACGACTCTCTCTGTCAGAAGCTCCTCAGGTGAGGACACCAAACAGCTGGAGTTGGGAGCCACTGAGGCTTTGGACCGACGTGGCTGGAAGGGGCACCTACGGAGATAAAGAATCAGGAAGAAGAGGCACCTGAGGGATGCCTGCTGGTCTGAGTTTGCGATACCTGCAGAACATCCTTTCGTCCACGGTGCTGGGGAACCACCCACCCTGACCAAGAGGAGCTTCTGTCTAGGTGAGATGGCACCTGCCTGCGTGAGGTCAGGCCGCTCCAACCGAGTGCCACAGATGGGCAGCTTAAACAGCAGGCATTTACTTCCTTCAGTCGTGAAGTCTGGATGTCCAAGATCAAGGTGGTGGCAGGCTGGTTTCTGGTGAGACCCCTTCGTGGACTGGCAGGTGGGGCCTTCTCGCTGTGGCCTCGCGTGGTCTGCGCTCTGCGCACAGGCCACTTCTGAGTCTCCTGCTCTTCTTATCAGAGCACGTCAGGTCAGATTAGGGCTCACCCAAACAGCTGCCTTCCAGCTTTTACTTCTCTAAGGCCCCCTTTCTAAGTACAGTCACATTCTGAAGTATTAGGGCTTGAATTTGGGGGGAACATACTTCATCCAGTAACAGCATCACAGTGGCAGTGGACAGATTAACCAGGAGGTAGGTAGCTTTGTGCCCTCAGCCCTGGAGGGACCAGCTGCCAACAGGCCCCATGCCATTAAAAGTCAGTGACACTCAAATTTGGGGGCTTTGCAGGGCGTCCACCACTGGCCGCCCTGAGGTCCACCTGTCCAGGTGGGTGGGGAGAAGCTCCAGGAACTCGGCCTCATGAGGGAATAAAGAACATGCTCTCATATCCTGAAAGTCAAAACAAGAAGGAACACACCCCACTTTTACCGGGGGCGTCCTCTGTGCCAACACAGTGAGCCCGATGGGCCGTCCACTCCCTCCTCGCATCAGCCGACCTGCGGGAGGGCTGCCATCGCTGCCTTGGTGTCTGAGACGGAAAACAGGTTTGGCGTGGGGGCGTGAGCGACTGTGGCCGCTCGGCTGGGAGATGGTGGTGCCGGGCCCGGGTCCGGGCCCATCTAGCTGCAGAGCCGGGCCTGTAACGCCCACAGTGCCCTGCTTCTCCTCGAATTGTCTCCCCAACTCCTTTGCTGAGAAACGTTTCTAATTCTTTTAGAACTAAAAGTGCTTAAGGAAACTCAGATCAAGGGGGTGATCTTCGGTCAAGGTTTTTGAGTTGTTTCTTACCCCTGTGGCTCTGAAAGCCCCTGACAGTGTTCTGGGTGTGACTGCTGGGAGCCCCCCATTTTGGAGGTTCCCCGGGTACCCTATGGCCAGAATGTTTGCTGTCTTCTAACAAGGAGTTAGAAAGGAGAGGATAGGAGGGCCAGAGGTGGCACAGAAAGATGCCAATGGCCAGCGAAGGGCATTCTGAGTCCCATCTCCCAGCAAAACCCAGGGTGGGTTCCAGAGAACGGGCCAGGCTGAGGAAGTGATGCAGTCCAGGGGCTGCGAAAGCGGCCCATGCAGAGTGGTGCTGGAATAGACACCGAGCTGAGCAGAGAAGTCCTTCTGGACATCACAGCATGAGTGTCAGGAGAACACAGCACCGGAAGGATCCACATCCTTGCCCACCCGTGGCCGGACTCCGGCCACACTCGCCAGCAGAATTTCACCACTTGGGGCAAGATGGGTGGTTCGCCAACTTCACATAAAAAACACCAGCACCGTTGCACGATGAGAGCCCCCTCTGGGCTCCACTTGCCAAGGGAGGTGTGCAGTCAATATATTCCAGAGAGACTGATCACCTGGGGAGGTTGTTTTTAAAAAACAGTAAATATTATACAGAAATCTGTGCTGCTGATACTGGGCCTAGTAAACAATGATATGTGCAGGGTTTTTGCTGAGGGGAATGAAGTTCTTTAATTGCAAGTCTGTGATACATAAAGGGGGACATGCATACAGCCTATAAAGCTGTTTGCTGAGGAAATGTTATGTTGAATATAATTATTTTCTGAACATCCTGTTCTCGTCTCCAGCATGCAATAAGAAGGAAATGACCAGGTATCTTTGGAAATGATCTCTGAATTGGAAACTTTCGGGTATCACAGAAAATTGAAGGAATTCACTGAGGGGGAAAGTTACCTTACTTATCATATTTTGTCCAACCAGGACAAGTACATGCAAATAAAATAAATTTTCTCTCAGTGGCTGCCACAAGAATAGAAAAAATCTTCAGCTCCACCATAATAGAAATGTTTGTTTTTAAGGGCAAAAAATATGAACTAGGAAGAATAATCCTTATTGCTTAATAGATATGCTCCTTGCCCACACATGGCCTACATTATATGTTTTCTCAGCTTTGCGGATTGTCCATGGCCAAGTGACAGTCCCCTGAGGACTTTGCCTGGCCATCATGCACAAATGTGGTCAAGCACTAGTGTGGTTTCTAGTGGGCGGATGGACAGGGCAGACAAGGCCTGGAAGGCAGGGACAGCCACCCCCAACCTGGACAGCGGGTGTGGGAATGGAGGGAGGCATGCACTCCAGGTTCATTATAAATCAGTTTGAACTCATCTCTAGTTAGATAACACACATCTTTCCAAATGGAAAAGCACATAATACATGATGTAAGTATAGAGAAACATCATTTATCTTGAATTTCAAATAATCTCAGGACAAAAATGGACATATTTTCCTCATTCCTCATTCAAATATATTCTGGTCTTTTAGTTTGATAATTAATTTCTCACTCTGTGCTGACTCATTCTGTTTCCTGTAGTGTTTCTGATTTTCTCCTTCGGCAAGGACCCACTGAGAGCCTGGAATGGGAGATGTCTGGAGGGAGAAGAGGCCACGGAGAGAACACACACGCACACCAGTGGCTTCTTCCCAAGAGGCACTGCACGCTGCCTTCTGGGGCTCCAAGCATCTACAGAGGCCCAGCGACCCAGAGATCACACATCCTATGTCCTGTATCATATTTGTCCTTGTGCCACATTGGGTACTTCATCATTAATGTTTGAAAACTTGAGATCATGAGATGAATAATAATTAACCAAGACAAAAGGTTTGGAGTTTCCCCAGTTGAAACAGCTCAAGTGGAACCTGTAACATTGTCACAGGAGAAGGCAGCCCCTGGGAGGAGAACAGCTCTGCAAACTGGGGATGGACAGGGGGGTCCAGACATGCCAGTGTAGAGGGCTGAGCATTTACATCTCTTTAGCTGCTCCAGATAATAGCACCTAACATTTCAGCTCGACCATCTGAGATGTGCTGGCCAGCCAGCTAGGGAACAATTATTTATTATTTATTATTTATTAATATTATTAATCATCCTCATATGACAAATGAGGCAAAAGAGGGTGAGAAGATTTGGGAAACTTTGCAGAAGTCACTTGCAGGCACCAGAGGGAAGCTGGGACGTGGGCTCGGGTTTCCACAATGCACACGGACTGCTTCACCTGTGCACTAGAAAATACCTTCCCAGAGATCACGCCATGCCCCTCACTCTCCCTGCTGCATTCCCTGCATTTAGTGATGCTCGATAAAGAATGCTGAGTCAGTTGCAACCAATATAAAGACAGCAGCTCACCTGGCCCAGGTTGCTTGGAGTTGCCTTCAGTGTCAGAAAACTGCCAAAGGGAAAACAGAAAAATGCTGAGAAGCAAGCTTTCTTTGATATCCTTTCCCCTTCTCTGTCATTTTTTATATTATCCACAACTGATAACTGCTTCCTAAGCCACCTTTCTCCTCTCCACATCAGCCCCTTGAAAAACTTCTTCTGACACCCAGCCAGCATGACTCCTGACCGTCTCTCCTCCCCTCTGCTCTACCACAACCTGCAGTCTCTTCTGGATAGACACACTTTCTTTTGCAAAATCATGACTATTTTCTCTGGGCTCTGGTCTGTGAACACACACACACACACACACACACACACACACACACACACACACACACACACGTGCATGAACGCACACACAGGAGCCACATTGGAAAGAAGTAGTGGGATTGGCAATAATTTTTCTATGCAGAATGCCGTGGGTCTGCCCATGTGCCCTGCTCTGAGGACGTTATTTTGACCCAGGTCAACCTACCCCCTCTTGGCCCTCAGCCCTAAGGAACTGCTTTTGGGTATTAAATATGCCCATTGTTTTATTTATTTATTTTGTTCTGGATTTGCCTTCCAGAAAGGTTTTTTTGTTTGTTTGTTGTCATAAGAGAGTGTTCTTATGTTCACATAAGCGATTTCTGTTTAATATCTTAATTTTGAAAGTCTTATATCCACCTGTTACAGTATAATCTACATTTATGAGCTATGGCTCTCAAATGCTTTTTCTTAAATGATCTCTTTACTGTCCTGACTTTATCTTTATCTTCTTTATCATTGTTACAGGTTGAACTGTGTCCCCCCACAAAATTCATGCGTTGAAGTCCTTACCCCCAGTATGCCAGCATGTGACCCTATATGGCAGCAGGGCACTTAACAAATCTCGTTATTAAGATGAGGCCACACTGGACCCTATCCAATATGACCATGTCCTTATAAAAAGGGGGAGTTTTGACACAGAGACAGACTTGGGAAAGCTCACAGGCTGAGATTGAGGTGTGCGTCTACAAGCGAAGGAACACCAGGCATCACCAGAGAACACCATCTTTTGCCTCTGCTCCTCTCAATAATTTATCAGGTTGGCTTATTAACATTTGTCACTGTCAACATGATTTCTTCTCACACGGTAGGTTGGATGCAGTGCACAGGGCTGTGGCTATCACAGCATGCACCCCATAGGTGCAGGGGTGTGGATGGGGCTTCTCTCCTTTCTCTCTGCTCTTCAATGTCCCTTAATGGATCGTCTGCCTCCTTTAGTGCTGGTCTTCTAAATATTTTTAACTTTTTTTATCTTGAGACACTCAAGCCAATAAATTCCCCTGAGGATAATTACAATTCTTGCACAGATTGAGTATTTGATTACCAGAATGTGTTGCTTGCGTACTTCCTTTTGGAGAGAGAGCAGCGTCACACGGGGCCCCAGCTCGGCTTCATGCTCTGCCGTGGTGTCTTGAACTTCTTAGTTTCCACAGCAGGCCCTGAAAATTATGTAGCTGGTTCTGTCTAGAGAGGAACATTTTCTAAAATCCATACTCTTTTATCGTTAACCACTGGCTGCTGAGAAAGCTGCATACACTTTGTGCTGGACAACAGCAGGTCCATCAGGAAAGGACCACCTGTGCCAGGCTTGCTCGGGATGTCACTGATTTCCCGTGTCATCCCTCCAAAGCCAGCCAATGTATGAAAGAGCCTGCTTTGAAAGTGGTATGCTTCCAGCAGGACTGGAACTCAATATGCAAAAATATGTTTTTACAATCTCCAGTGTCTGAAAGAGAGAATTAAACAAAAAATAATTCTGAATAATTCTCTACTAGGTTGATGAGCTGTGGATCTCATTCCAGCTCTTACTGGGGCACCAGAAAGACCCACCAGGTCTGTAGCTGGCCTGCTGCTGTCCACACCCCTGTGCATCCCAGCCAGTGGTGCTTCCTCCTCAAGTTGTCTGCCCATTGATCTGGCTCGGCCACAACCACTGGTCCACAGCCCACCCTGGCTCCCTTCCTGCCCTAAGTGCCCCCCAAGATCAAGGCCCATCTTGACCTCTGGTTAGACCTCTCCCTCCCTCCTCACTCTTTCCAGACCCCTTCCCTGTGTGCACCCGCCACAGCCAGACAGACCCCAGAGACACAGCATCACCAGCTCCCCGGTCAGTGGTTTCCTCAGAGACTCTCCACTGCTCTGCTGGGGCTCCCCAGCTGGCTTCCCACTGCCATTGCCTGGAGCCAAGCCAGCCTCCCCGTCCTGATGAGAGTCCCTCAGCCTGGGCACAGGGCTTGACCCCTGACACGATCCCCAGAATGCCCCAGCATTTTCCTCTTATAAAGCAAAGCAGAACAGAACTCATCAAGATGCAAAAAAAAAAGAAAATATTTTTTAAGCCTAATGCTATCAGAACTGTCATGAATTTTCTTTTTCTCTTATTCCCCAAATTTTATAACTATTTTGTTCTTGTTTTAACAAAGAAGAAAACTGTGTTTCACTTGCTAAACACTGTAAAGTTCACCTGGGAAATAAGTTCTTAAGAATGTCTAATAAATTTTTGAGAAATAAGGATAACTAGATGAGACAGATACTAAAGAGTATTATAAAACAACAAACAATAACCAAAAAAAAAGAATTGAAACAGCTCCATGATGGCCCAGCAGCAATCAGACAGGACAGAAAGGACAAAAACACATTGTCAAGAACTGTAACAGATAAAGGAAAAATTATGAGTGAGGAAATGAGAAATTTTTCAGCAAAATCATATTTGTACCCTTGGCTAAGAATTTGGGAGGTACTTTTCATCTTAAACCAAAATGAATTCCAAATAGATTATGGGGTTAATGTAAAAAAAGCCATAAAAGTAATAGAAAGAAAATACCGGTGAAAAGCTTATATAATGTCAAGGTGAAATGGGGACTTAGGAGCTCAACACCAGCATGTCAACAGGAAAACTTTGACCAGGACGGCCAGACATTTACAAGGCCAGAAACACCAGCGTACAAATGGCAGCCTGCATATCACGTGTATAAATAGCCAACACGTTGTCAAATCAATGTTTTATCCTTCCAACTTGACAAACATTCTGTCATAACAAACAACAAAAACAAAATATTTGCATGAAGTTAAGGTTTTTATATGACTGGAAGTTGGCAAAATATCAAATTTAATAATAATTGTGCTATGCCTGGTCTCCTATTGCCAGGTCAGCAACATTCGGGTGAGTCACATAACAAATACACACATAACCAATAAAATGGGTTATACTTACTCTATAGAAATCATGCTTCTGCCTTCACTTAAGCAGAAATTACTATTTTAAAAAAATTTTCGGCATTGTTTGCAATTCATCAACACTAATGTTCCAAAGGATTAAAAAGTAAGATTTAATTGCATTCCATATGTACAAAATTTGAATTATTTTCATAATGGTCAAATAATATTTTTCTTCTAAAATATCCAAGATTATCTATTAAAATTAAAAGGCAAAGTTTTAACTAATAGCTATCTGAATTTTAAGTCACAATTACTTATGCAGAGCTGAGATTTTTTCCATTAAATATTACTAAATAGTTTAATTAAAATAGCACTATGTGCAAGTCCAATATTCACTATCTTTGTTGCCAATAAAAAGAAATGGAATCACACTTCACACCTTTTATGTTTACGCATAAGTGTGTGTCTGTGACATTAACCCTTGTGGAGTGACTAATGTGTATGTACACGTGTATATGGAGACACAGAGACTGAATTATTCACTGTTAGAATATGTTCCTTGGCCACTACGTGCAATTGTGTATGTTGTGATAATTTGGAAGGACCTCCAAATCCAAGAATTCGCACACACGAAGAATTAATAAAATCAGCACTCAATCCAGCCAAGAAATTGCATTTTAATATGAAGAATATATTTAATTCATACCCTTCGAATGGCAGGGTGTGACCAAACTTTTTCTCCACCCAGTTTTTCCCACTCAGGGACAACAGCCCTTCCCAGCTACAGCATCAACACAACCCACACATGATCCTACTGCTAGGACACAGTCACACAGTTTTGTTTTAAGGACTTGGAGAAGAGGTAACAAATATTTTTCCAGGTACCTGAATCACATTAGTCAAAACAGCTGTTAACCTTACCACTACTGGTAGAACCATGAGAGCCATTGGCTTTAACAACATGAAAAATTCATCTTCATATAAAACAAACAACAAAAAACAAAAAAATCCATGAATAAAATTAAAATGCAAACTAGAATATACATGTGCAATATACATGACAAACCATGGATTAATATCATTACTGTGTAAAAAAAAAAACAACACCCCTTATAGATGTTTTCACAAGTGCCCCCCAAAGTAAAATGTGTGAAAATAATGACACCAAACAATTCACAAAAGGAAAACTATAGACAGCAATCAATCGCTCAGTCGATCCATCCCTCCGTATTATTCGAACTTATTAATAGGCCTTATCTTCCAGGTCCAGGATGGAGACCCGGGGCAGCTTAAACACCCGCTCTTTGCAAACTTAGGAGATCCACCTTTTAAGACAGGCGGAATGGGAGCCCACAGGGAAGGGGATGAGGGAAGATGGGTGGGCAGCAGGGAGCCCAGGAGGCAGGGCCAGGTCCAGAGAGATCCAGGAGTGGAGGGACCTGCCTATTTCACCTCTGGAATCAGGGGATGAAGGAAAGGAGAGGCTCTGCTGTCCTCCGGGGTGCTAACTGCAGGGATGAATGACGAGAGCAGCCATCATTACTGCGGCTCGGAGGGTCTGTGTGTCACACGCATGCTCGGCACTTTCGGGGAGCACCCATTTGAAACCTGACAGCTTTTTTCTCAACTGCCCAGAGGCCAAATACAGTTCACGGCTCCGGAGAGGCCACCAGGGACCTCTGAAAGAGCAGCCAGTCAACAGAGGGCTTGGCCAAATGCAGATCTGCAAATCGGACCCTTTGTTATTTTAATGAGCCATGGCCTCTTCTAGCACAGAAATTAATATCACCAGCTTTTGCTTAGTTACTGGACACTACATCTAAAACATGTCTTCTTTTATAAAACACATACCTAAAAATTTTCTGCAGCCTTTACAAATTTAAAACAGCAATACACATTTAGCTGGAATTTCAGGACAAATAGTGAACAGAAAAAAATGTATTTTTATTTGCCATTAACTAAGCTAAGCTACTTTCTGTTTAACAAAGGACTTTATGAGTCATTACTAAGAGGAAATACTACAAGAGCCAAGTCTGGAAACCACCCAATTTGCCACCATATCATGGATTTATATATTAAATAATAAAGGCCCAGATAAAATTATAACACACTTTTTAAGCCTTCATTTTCATAGCCATGTTCTCACTGGAATACTGTGTTAAATAAAGTGGTATTAATTTTATCCTAGATTTAACTAAACTGATATAATTGCAACCCTAGATTTTGGTTTGAAAAAAAAAAAATGACTGTTCTCCATTGATCCGGTAGCTTATTGCATTCTGCTTTTCTCCTGGGCCTCCCACCTACAGACTTCCAGCTTTGCTTCCTAGAGAAGCTCTACCTGGAAAGAACTTTCTGTCCTGGAAATAGTAGACAAACTGCAAATGAAGGTATTCGTCCTTTATCACCTTCAAAGCTGGGCTCTGAAGCAGGATTTCTGGGTTATATCTGAAATTACATGTGTTTTGCTAACTAAGCATTACATAAAAGAACCGGGAAGGGTGCAAATTTATCCCTCACAGAGCAGTGACCTCTGGCCCAGGTCATTGTCCTCTGCTCCCCCAGAGCTTCATGGATAGAGCATCTGTGTCCCCTGTAAGCCACGCAGACTCAAAGGCCACAGAAGAACAACCTTCATTCGTCTGTTGCCCTTTTCTAACTATCATGTCAAGGTTGTATTTCTAGTATTGTATTATGTTGTTATTTGCACTGTTATTTGCCATTGATAAAAGGGATTGAAGAACTTTCATAGAAAGAGCTGGCGTAGTAGAGACATAGCCAGACTACCAAATACATGTAGACAAATGAATAATTTTAATTTCAGAAATTTCCCTAAGCTTACCAAAAAAATACTGAGAACTGGTCCACCACGGGTCACGTGGCTGATGTTCATGTGTGACTACACTTCAGCAATTAGTCTAAATTCCTATCTCATCCAACCCTCCCATTTTCTAAGGGTTAAGGATGATAAATCTAAGAATACAGGCACATAGTCGGCACTTGTTAAGTTGTATGTTTAGTGAATGTTAATGAAACGTACATCACTGGGGAACCTCTGTTTGTGTGACTCTGCCTAAGAAATTGCACAACCTACTTATGACATCTGGAACTGCTAACTGCGTATGGCTAGCTCTGCAGGAGAGAAGCCCTTGGCTTTGGCACGAGGCTGTGCACTGGGACAAGGTGGATGCTGGGGGACCCCCAATGTTGAAGGGATGCAAAGCTATCCGGACATGACTCAGGAAATATATGTCAGGATCAGAGAGGGAAGCTTGTTGATATGAGATGGAAAAGGGTCAGACATCAGGCAGGATGTTAAACACTGGTCTGGGGGGAGGGAAGGAAACACAAAGTCATGTTAAATCTTGGCCTCTGGGCTGGACACACAGCCCCAGTAAGGCAGGGGCCATAACGGAAGTGAGACAGACACCAGACCAGGAACAAAAATTAGGACGAAGGCCAAGGTCCAGGTGGAATTACTCAGACCTCAGTGAGTACAGTGTCTTGGGGCTCAGAAATAAAGGAGGGTTCATTTATAAAAGCCACCTAGTCAGAGTTCAGCTAATTACAAAGTAGAAACCATGCTAAGCCTCTCAGGGTTGTCTGGCCAAGTTTGGCTATATGTCCAAAAAGGAAAAGGGAGGAAGAGTGTCCCTGGGACCCTGGCCAAGGGTTTTTAAGGCTGCGCTACAGAAGTCAGAACAACATAGATAATTACACCAAAACTGAAATCATTCCAGCAAGGCTACAGAAATGATTTAATTTGACCCAACATGATTGTAAAAATACCTATTCTAAAAACATGGTGAAAGGGGAGGAGGCAAAAAAATAGCATTTGTCCCCAAACTTAATCGCTTTTAAAATCAGATTTCTGGTAAATAAGTGAACAATACATACACCAAGGGAAGACAATCAAGAGAAACATTTGCTTAAAAAACTGTTACTATAGACTCTTGATTCTTAAATCACCCCCATCAGTTCCAACTATTCTTAGGAAAAATTGTGAAAGACTTTGAAGTTGAAAAAAAAAAAAAGATACTATGTGTCCTGTCTAGCATACATTTCCTGGGTCCCTGTTCACTGTCTTTGAGCAACTTTACAACTCTGTAAGTCATAGAAAATTGATACCAAAGCAGTTTTCTTTTTGCCTATAAAAATGCAGATTGTTATGTCTGGTGAATACAATTGATTACTGACTGATTTGCATCTGTTTGTAATATCCTTTCTGTATTCCTTGTCTGCCTTTATAGGTGTAGTGCTTCAAACAGGTTGTAACATCTTACTGGTTCCCTCATTCATTAATAAGTTAAATAAAATCTTAGCCATGTGTTCGTTCTATGTCAGTATGTGAGTCATAATTAAACTCTCTTTTAAAGATTCTCTTTTAATACTATGAAAAGGTTGAGAATGCTCAGACTGTTGGAAAGACGTAAGCTTGTATTCAAGTGTACTGGAACAGGAACAAAGTCAAAAGAAACAGCCCCTGTGACAGAAGGTCTGTGATCTGGTCATTTGGAGACTGGGGCTCTAGTCCCAGTGCTGGCATTGATTGTGATGCACTGGGCAAGTACATACTTTCTCTGGGACTCAGTTTCCCCTCTGAGGAAATGAATTTGAACTATATGTGCTCTGATTTCTGTGAATCTATACCATCAAATTCAACTCAATTTGTCTTTGACCATGGGGCTCATAATCAAATATGAATGTAAGATCCTTTTGTACCTTAATACATGGATCGACATCATCAAATATTGAGTTGAAATATACTCAAATTTAATTTTCTAAATATAAAGCAAAAAATCTCTGTTTAACCACCCTAAACAGGAGTGCAGGGTGCTGCCAACAGCCAGACTTTGGTCTGATGCTCATGAAGAAGAGCTGGTTTGGCAGCTGAGAGCTGCCTGGATGACTTTGGTCACTTAAAAGGGCATGTGGGGGGGCAGGGCATGGCTGATGGACCACCTGGGCAGTGCCCAGGCCTGGACTTCAGTGGCTGGCAGTTATAATATCCAGAGGAGAGGTCTTAATGCAATTATCTTAGAGCAGAAAGAGCAGCTGTCCTGACCCACAAATTATCGTTAGCCAATCAAATAATCACAAGATGTGACGGTCCTTGCAAATTTTAATTTGAAATAAAGGAGAGGGCATAACTGAATTAACAAACTGAAGTCCATTAGTTTTGAATGTATATGTATGTACATAAGTGTGTATACATATTCATAATATATATCTCTTCATATATATGTATAAATAGAGTGGCTAACAGTGAAATCTTCCAAATATCTATAAAATTTTAAAAGCTATTCAGTTACAATTCTTTGTGAGCATTTATAGGCCCAGATTTGCCTCAGCAGGGAAGGAGGAGGTGGGATATAAAGAGCTAGTTACTAGCTGGTCACCATTTTGGGAAAAGCTGACTGCTTGTCTCAAAGGACAGCTTTGGAGAGACTCGCTGGGGTGACTGCAAATCCCCCCATCCTCTCAGAGGGAGCAGGGGCAAATGCACCCTCCAGTGTCCACTCCTATTGGTCAAAGCTTGCTCACCAGAGCGTCATGGCCCTGGACTTCTGCATGGGGACAGGCATGCTCCTGGTGCGCCACCTGGCCAATCCTCAGTGCACAGGGATGCTGAGAGGCAAGAGACAAGAGCCACGTATGAGGTGAGATGCTGTCCAGTTCTGCCTTCAGTCTGCACGAAGGACTAGGGCAGCCACTTCAGTAAGACCCCAAAATGTGGTGGCCTGGATCCCCGTCACTGCCAGGGCCACTGTGGTCAGGAAGGGAGGCAGGCACCCAGATGTGGGGAGGCGCCTGCAAGGGTCCGGACTCGCTGTGACAATCCCATGGTCTGCTTACATGACTTGATGTTGGCTTCATTTACCTTCCTCCTTTTTTTTCATAAGAAAAGTATCTGATCACACCTATATTCATGGTTCACATGAGAAGTCCAGATTTTTTAATTCCTTTCACTCTGCTTGAATCAACATGAAATACATTTTAAAACAACCCTTTAAGGAGAGTCACATCTTCAGCACATTCACAATCTAGGAAAAATCACATCTTATATAGGAAAGTTCACTGTCGTAAGTTTAAATCATCCCTAGAGCCAATAAAATCCTGGTCCTAGAACCTGTATAAATTTTACGACTCACTTCCTGTTAACAGGCCCTAAATCTTCCTTAAAGAAGGAGTCATTAAATAGAAGAATGCTAACCAGCAGATGGGTCTCATTTTCTAGTGCCTGGTGGAGTACATATTTCTACTTGGAGTAATGGCAGTCCCTCTGGCTCAGGGGCTCTCTTTCCAAGTTCCAGTTGACATAAGTCTGCAGCCACATGCAGTGGAGGCCTGGCCAAATTTCTGAGTTGTTCCCCATCAGCAATTTTCTTGTCCTTCTTTTGATGTTGTCTTTGGTCTCACATGAAATGTCATACTTATGACTCCTCATTGATGTAAAAAGTGTGTTGAGGAGCAAACGTGAGCTGTCTGGCACCCAGGCATTCATTGCAGTGTGGCAGATGATTCAATGACAAATAAATAGAACCTTGTAAAGTCTAAAGAGCTGAGCAAGGTAAGTGGTACAGGTAACACCACCTGGAGAGAAATTTAATACAATAAATCATTCGCTGGGTTTTGGGTTCCTTGTCACAGATTTCAACACCAACCAGCTGTCAAGAACCTCAAGCTTAGAGTCTTAAGTCACGTCTGAATTGTCAACAGGTCTGAGGATCCCTGAGAGAGGGCTGAGCCTCAGGAGAACAAGAAAGTTCAACCTATAGCCTGGGTCTGCACCAGAGTGAGCACTTTTCTTGATCTGCGTGGGTCATGTCCCAAACTGATTAATTCTGGGCAAACGAGCCAACTGGTCATCCTACCTGCATTTTATGTGTCCTTCCTCCCTGCTTCAGAGACCATGGGCTGATGGTGGGAGGCCTTTCCAACCTATTGTCCCAGAGGCATTAGAATATTCCAAGGAAAAAGTGTATCTTCCCTGGAACACCCTCATCTCCCATTTTAAATCAACATGCATGGCCCTACCACCATAGGAACTCTGTCCTTATACCCTCTTGCAACTTCTAACAAGACAGAAGCCTCCCTCTTCTGGTGGTGTTGCAAGGTATTGCAATAACCAAACTATAACTCTTCTTGGTTTGAAGGCACATTGGGTGTAGCCAAAATCACCTATGCCCCCATTACCCATCCCAAAATTAAGGTCAGTGGGGAAGGGAGATTCCTGCCCAAGCATCATCATAAGACATTGTAAATGACAGATGTAACTCTTGATCCCAACATATCAGCATCCTTCCACCTCAAGCCCTTTGCACTGGCTGTTCTTTCTATTTGAAATAGCTCCTCCCCCTTCAAATCTACATGGTTCACTTCTGCACTTCATTCAGATCTCTGCACGATGTCATCTTCTTACAAAGATCTTCCATAATTAACATGTCTAGAAGAACATGAAGTTCCTGTCTAGAAGTACACTTCTTAGAAGCTCCCCATTACTCTCCATATTCCTTCTCTGGTTTATTTGTCTTCATAGCTTTATTATTATCTGTACTTTGTACATCTGTTTACTTGGCCAGACATATGTCTTTTCCATTAAAATATAATCTGTATTACAAAAGAGACTTTGTTTTCTTCACTATTGTGACCCAATGCCTAGAACAGTGCTTGCAACATAGTAGATGCTCAATTTAAAAACACCAGTTTGATGTATAGAAGTTAGTGTCCCTTGGTTTCTGGGATTCCAGATAAGATTGATTAAATCACACTCCATATACAACAGTCCAGTGGCCTCCCCTCCAAGCCTTCTCCAAGTTCTAGGGATGTCCGGATATTTCATGGCAACTTCTGGTTCTTACCATCTGGGATTTCCAACAGTTCAATTCAGGTACCTTGTCTTCATGCTACTTGGGCTGCTCCTCTTCCAAATGCATTGAGATCCAGCCTTTTAAACTGGTTTAATCTATTGAACATTCAGAAAAGTCATTTAGTCTTCAGGAAACAGAGACTTAACATGGTAGCAGTGCTAGCAACTAAAAAGTGATACTGAAAGGACAATAGGCAGGAGATCAGTAAGCTATAGCAGACCTGAACATGATAGACCAACTTAGCATAACTGATACGGGTAGAACACAATACTCAACAACAGCAAAATACACATTCTTTACAAGTGCATACAGACCACTCACTAAGAAAAGCATTGCATCCATAAAGCAAGTCTTAACACATATAGAAAGAATGAAATAAGATAGATTATATTTTCTAAGCACAATGGAATTAAATTAGAAAAAGAAACCTGGAAAATCTGTGAACTTGGAAATTAAATAACACATTTCTAAATAATCCATGGGTTCAAGAAAAAAGAAAATATCCAAGAAAATATTTCAGAATGAATGATAATAAAAGTACATTAGTATATCAAAATCAGTGGAATGCAGTAAAATTGGGCTTAGAAAAATTTGTATCCTAAGTGCTTATATTACAAAAGTTGAAAAAAATCTACTAACAATGATGTAACCCTCCAACTTAAGGTAAAAAATGAAGAGCATTAGAACCAAAGTAAGTAGAAGGAAGTAAATAATAAATATGAGTGAGAATTAATAAAATTGCAAACAGGTCAGTAACAGGGAATACTAATAAGACCAAAAGCTAATTTTTGAAAAAATTATTAAAATTGATAAACTAAAGTCATTAAAAAAATGAAAACATAAAAATTACCAATACCAGAAATAACAAACAGGACATTGCTAAGGTATTAAAGATAGCAAAAGCATAAAAAGAAATATTATGAACAATTTTATACCAATAATGACAACATAGATAAATTCCTTGAAAGACAGACAAGATTGACAAAAGAAAAAACAGAAAATCTGAATATCTCCAAATCTACTAATGAAATTGAAAAGAGAAAAAAAGAAACTGACTTGGTAATAAAAAAAATTTCCATATGGAAAACTCCAGATAGGGATGGCTTTATTGGTGAATGTCAGCAATACTTCAAGAAATTTTACCAATTCTACAGATTATTTTGGAAAATAGAAAAAGAGGAAACAGTCCCCAAGTTACTTTATGAGGCCTGTATTACTGTCAAATCAAAACCAGACAAAGGCATTACAGGAAATCAAAACTGCAGACATGCCTCCTTCATGAACAGACATACAAAAATCTTTTTTAGAGCATCAAAACCACTATTAATATAAAAAAAAGGAAATTATATCATGATCAGTTGGGTTTATTCCAGAAATGAAAGCTTGAATTTAATATTTAAAAATCAGTCCATTTAATTTACCATTAATACAATAAAGGAAAAAACCATTTGACAATTTAATTAGATATAACAAATAAAAATTATCTAGAAAATTCAATACCCATTAATTATTTTTGTAAAAACTCTCTCAAGAAACTAGGAATAGTGTCCCTCCCAAAGTTGATAAAAGACATCCAGGAAAAAAAAGTACTATTTTGTTTTATAGACCATACATAGAGAAAATCCACAGGATCTTATATTAAAGTTATTGGAACTACTAAGGGAATTAAGCAAGATGATAGGATAAACAAACAACATATGAATATCAATTGTATTTCTATATACTAGCAACAAATAATTGGAAAATTAAATTCAAAACAAAAACACTATAAAAGTACCAAAAAAATGAAATTTGAAAAACATGAAATACTAAAGGAAAAATTACAAGCTCTATGCAAGATTTATATGTTGGAAACTATAAAATGGTGCTGACATAATTAAAAGAGACCTAAGTAAATTAAGAGATATATCAAGTTAATGGACTGGATAATTTAATATTGTAAAAATGTCAGCTCTCTCCATATGATGTATAGATTTAGTGCAATCCCAGTCAAAACCCAAAAAGCTTCTAGAGTAATGTAAAAGCTGATTCTACAATTTATTTGGAAATGCAAAGAACCTAAAATAGCCAAAATAAAATTGAAAAAGAGGAACAAGTAGGAGAACCAGCACTGCCTGGTTTCAAGACTTCAAGTTTTCTATATGTGTGTTATATTTCAAAATTTTTAATTAAATCTTAAAAATTTAATGGCCAATATTCCAGTTCTTAGAAGTCCTTTTACCTGTTTTCACAACTCAAAGTCTAGCAGCATTGCTCTGAATTGCCCATCTCCGATATTCCTCCACCCATTTTCCTGAATATTATAAATTATTATAAAGACCACATGCAAGAGAGTGTGATTTTGGCACTGAGAAACCACTCCACACTCACTGAAATACCTAAAATTAAAAAGACTGACAACACCAAGTGCTGGAGAGGATGTAGAGTGACTGACATGAGTGTAAATGATACAATCTCTTTGGGAAATTATTTAGCAGTTTCCTGAAAAGTTGAACATATACCTACTCAATGGCCCCAGAATTCCACTCCTAGGTATTTATCCAAGGAAAAGGAAAGTATATCCACAAAAAGATGTATATAAGAATATTTATAGCACCTTTACTCAAAATTGCCAAAACAGACACACAACAGTCAAATATCCACTAATATGAGAACTGAAAAAAAGAAAAAGAAAACTACAGTGTGTATACAATGACTATGACTTGGAAATAACATGCAACTGAGTCATATAACATGGATAAATCTCAAAATAGGTTGAACCCAGTTACAAAAGAGTATGTGTTGTATGATTCACTTAGATGAACTTGAGGAACTGGGAAATAATCCAATTATAGAAATCAGAGCTGCAGTGCCTCTGTTAGGTGGAACATTGACCAAAACGTGGTGAGAGGGAAATTTCTGGGGTGATTGAAATATTTTATATCTTGATGGGGATATTGGTTATACATTTGTCAAGCTCATCTTAGGAGGTCAGTGTTGCATCATACATAGATTTTTCCAGAAGAGACTAAGTTATATTTTTAGGGATGCAAAAGTCAAAAACAAGGAAAAGAACTTACCACAAAAGGAAGGTAGTGGGTGTGCTAGAAGAGACACATGGGTGGGTCTTGGGATCCTGGAACATTCTATTGATCAACCTTGGACTTTTGGTTTCATGATTAGTTGTTAAAACACTCAATCATGTTTTATGCTATTTTCTGTATGTATGTCACCTTTCACAGAATCAAATAACTTTTTTAAAGTATTATGGTCAGTGCTACAGTTCTTAGAAATCCTTCATCATTTCTACAATTCACAGACTGAAGCAGCATGGATCTACACCCCACCTCCTTTTATTCTTCTCCCCCATTTTCCTGCATATTTCTTTAAAATGAAGCAGATTACCTATGTTTTTGTCTCTCTGTACCTTACCATTCAACACACTCCGGGGTTAGGTTTTCATCAGGTAGCTTACCACAGTATTTCTTTAATAAAGACGGCTTCCTTTCTAAGACTAATTCTAGTTCAAGTCGTTAAGCTCATAAAATTTACATCTTCCTACACACATGGAAGAGATAGGTGATGGGTAGATAGTGATAAACATAGACATTCCTTAAGAACACTGAATTTTCAGGATTCCAGGATAACATGATCCTAACTATTTCACTCTCTGTTGGAAGCTTCTCATTTCTATGGTGATGCGCCACCTCCAGCCAGACCTGCCTTTTTGTGAGATCCCTGATAATTGGACTATGGCACTTGCTATCAAATCCTTGATGCACAGCTGAGTGAATATAGAACATCATTTTGACAATGCATTTCACAGTAAAATACAAATTGCTATGCATTCAGATTGTACATCAAACACATTTGTGGGGTGCTAAATATTCAGAAAAAGGGAATGCAGGTGAGCACTGTTCAGAGCTGGCTCAGAGGCATCCACAGGAGAGAGGGCAGATGTAAGCAGCTTCTATCTCCAAGTCCATTTAGAGGCAGATTCCTGGAAGTACCAGGGGATCCATATTTAAAACTTGCTTCTCAGCATAATCCCAAATCATAAAGTCTGTTACTAGCACAGCAAGACTCCAATGTACAGTTTTATATTCAGCCTGTTTTAGGACACAAAGTACGAGGAACCCAGTAGCACTTTGTAGCTTGTTCCTGATCTGCTTTGCTACCACTGGGAAATGCTTTCACCTGTATGAGTTTTGTCACTGGGGGGTTAAAAGGAAGACAAGGAACAGCAGAAAGTGTCTGCAGGCAGCCTTGTGAGTCCCCCTGGACTGAGCTGGGCACTCGGACGTTTGGGAGGCCGTTCTGGCATTAAAAAATATGCTCAATGTTACCTGCCATTCTCTGCAGAAACACCTACTAAGCCCAAGGAAGGGGGAGACCACAGAAGGGCCAACTCGGGAAACCAGCTCTCCTGTCAGCATATATGGTTGAAAGCTGCCCCATATGCCCAGCCTGCCCATATCACCCTCAGATACACAGCCGAGCCAGAGCCCATTGTTGCAACAAGGCATTTTACAGGGACACTCCAGGGCTCACTGCTGTTCGGGGCAAACCTGCGAAGAGAGAGAGCTGACCTGCTAGGGGTGGGCCAGCAACGAGCCAAGCCTGGGAACCAAGAAAAAGAGGTCAGTGTGGAGGTGCTCAGCCTCCGCTGGTCTGGGGGACCATGGGTGCCTCAAGTTCCTGGGCTACGTCATCCAAGTGGTTGACGCTAAAAACAGGAGCAGCAACACACCCCCACTGACCCAGCTCAGTCCTGGGCGGGTCTCCAGCCAGCAGCTGACGCTCTCTGACCGCCAGGTCTGGCGGGTGAGTCCTGTCTGTTCAGAGACCATCCCTCTGGTGGTATTTAAGGCTGAGGGAATGCTTTCAGCATGTCAGGTGTTGGTACTCTTCTGTATTTATTAGAACATTCGTTATGGGCTGAATTGTGTCCCCTCAAAATTCCCATGTCCAAGTCCAAATCCCCAGTACCTCAGAGTGTGGGGTACCTCAGAGAGCTCTGTGAACATGTGATCTCAAAATCCATTCTGTTGTTCTGAGAAGAGCGAAGTGAATTAAAATTTGCTGGAACTCTACTCTGCACAGACACTGTTCTCGGCACACCAGAGGGTCCCACTTTTTAATTGAGATGGTGAAAAATAAGCATGTATAAAGCTGAGTAATTAAAATTCTAAATAATAGCTAAAGGTAACAGTTGGGTGGGTGACATATGGCAGTTAGAGAATAATCACTAGATGACTTGAAAGATAACATTGCTATTTGAAGAATATTGATCATAGACAAACTCCCACAGTCATCTAGAAAACATATTTTTCATCAGAATGAGTAATTAGGAGCAATTGAAGTGGTTAGTTTCACTAAATCTTGATAATATTACTTATTTGACAAATTAGGAGATTTCTGTTTCTTTGGACAGTGTTGCTTTCTGTTTGTCTGTTTGTTTTTACCCAACACTCAACTCAAGAAATGTAGATTATCCATTTGTGGATTTCTATAATAAATATTAAGTTCCAGGTTTTCTTCTGCAGCCATTTTGGAAATATTTCCTGCGATCAGCTGAGGCTTGCTCGCTGCACACAGGAATGTGTGCTCCGTGAATACTAATCTAAGAAAAGGACAGTGGTGGGACAACTGGTGGAGTCACGCAGAGACATGCTCCAGAGTTGAACGTAAAGACCATTAGGTTTTGTGCCCATTTTGCATTATCTTCTCATCAGCTCCTCCATTAGCACAAATAATGAAGTTTATAAAGTACATCGAAACTATTACGTGAGCATGAATCTTGTAATAGACTATTTCCTCAGCTCTGCTTAAAGGCTTCCATTTCCAATGAGGCATCAAGTACCTTTCTCAGAACTGCCTCCTTCGCCTTAGAAAGAAAAGAGCTGGAAGCATTTTGGGGAAACAGGTGACATAATGTAGGGGTCCTCAAGCTTGGCGCCCCGAGTTAAACTTGACCAGATGATGCTCGCAGGCGTGACACAGTCCTGGGGCTCTGCTGGGACTCAGAAGCAAGCCTGTGCCTGCTGGCTGCCACTCCAACTCTTCTTTCCTTCCAATAAAGCAAAACGGATGCCCTCCTCGAGGTAACAACTGTAACTCCTTTTAAAGTAGATCATCAGCCAACTTTTTCCTTTACATATTGCCAGTAACAAACTAGAGCATACCAAGCATGTAGAATTTCCCCTTGTGCAACGCCCCACATGAAATAAGCTGACATAGAGTAGAGCATAAAACAACCCCCATTATTTTAAGTAGCACACTCCAAAGAAAATACGAGAGTGGATTTATTTTGCAAGCAACTACATATACAAAACTTAAGCCCAAAGTCTCCTAGAAGAGTTGAGTGTAGACACACTTAAGAAAACCCATTCTCTCTCTGCTGGAAGGAACCCAGTTATGGAAGATCAATTTTCAAGCCAAAAATTAAAATACGTGGTCAGATAACAGACTATTTAAATTCAAGATGATGCTGTAAGATTGAGGCCATGCCACGAATCCTGACAAGGGGAGGACTGTGCTGCTCAGCCAAACTGGGGACAGAGGTAGATAATTAGGAATGGAAGCTCTTCTGGAAAGGCAGAGAGGAGCCTGGGGGGCTGCCCTGTCCATCACGACTGAGGTGTGCACGGTGTGTGACCTGGTGCCTCGCGAGGTGTGCTGGTCTCTGTCCATCAGCCCGCACTTCTGTGAAACAAAAATAGGAATTCTCCCTCCTGACTCTCAGGTTTCACTCTTCTCTTTGGCACTAAGAAAAGAGCCCCTCCCGCAGACGATTTGCATGCAAAAGTTCTTGGGTAACTATTTCTAAACATTAGAACCACAGCACAAACCATGACAGAACCAAATCTATTCATAAATAGCGGTGAAGCCAACGGCCAAAAACTCTCCCCACAGTTGCTAAAATCAAGCCAGTCCTGTGAAGCGATGGTCTCTCTCGCTTTCTCCAGGCAATTTTATAAACAGAACTTTGCAAGAGGATTCCTGAGACGTAAATATTTAGAAGGCATGTTTGCAGATAAAAATATTTCATTAATAAATATTTAGTGAAACCAAAGTGTTTCTGTGAATAGTACCAAGATGAGCAGTCCTTACATTAACAGAAATTACTATCTTTAGACAGTACTAAGTGGTGAGTCTACTTTAAATCTTTGAGAATCCAAACTTACCTAAGGATGTTGAAGAAATTTGAAAATCTTAGGAAACTAAGATGTTTACAAACATTAACCCTTTGGGAAGCAAAACAAAGGGATACAGACAACTGAAAGGTGGTGGAAGGGGCTTGAGGAGATGGAGGCATTCCAGAATGATCTATGTAAGAGAAGATGGCCAAGTGGTACACACACACACACACACACACACACACACATGCAGTTATGTTTTGTCATTTCATACTGATTTTTAAAAAATGTATTTGGAAGTTGCCTTGTCTATCCTGATGCTGTTTCACAGCACAAGAAGTTTCCAGTCCATTCTACTATCATGCATTTATTCATTCATTCAACCAAAGCTGAGTGTCAGACACTGTGAGAGAGGGTGGGATACAAAGCAAACAAATGCAAGTGCAGGCTTGTCCTCCTATACTTCAAGGCAAAGGAAACAGGAGTAAGCCCGGGATCACCATCGCTGGTGAGCATCATGGAGGGAAGCAACAGGGTGTCTCGCTTCTCTGGGCTGAGAGACTCAGGCGGTCCAACCATCCCGTTTGCCTGGGACTGTCCCAGATTAGTATCAAGTGCTTGGATATGGCTCAGGGCTGGGCAGCCTGGAAGAGTCGGTCACTTAGCTGGGAGGCACTTGAGCCACTGCTGGGACGTACGGTGGGCAGACCGCTGCCAGTGAGGCCTGAGATGCCCACCAGGATCTTAGCACATTGAGAGTCATTAAGCTTGAGGGAGAGGTGAAGGCCCTCCCCTGGAAAGAGGCTGTTGATGCCTCCTTATCAAGGTGCACAGACCTCCATTTCTTGGGGATGGTTTCCACGCTGAGCTCTCCATTGATACCCACACACCCTCCCTCACACCCTCACTTCTCATTTACCTGATACGTGTTTATCTATCTCTTCCTTTGTCACCATGTTTTAGGCCTGATTTTTGCATGTAGCATATCATTGGATTTTTTTGGTTGTTTTTAATCAATTTTCTCCCTTTACTTAGAGAATTAACCCATTTATACTCATCTTTAACATTCCATCTAGCTTCTGTCATCTTTTATGCTCTGGTTTGTTTTCCAGTTGTTTGCCTTTGTTTCTATTTTGTTTGGATGGGTTTTTCCCCTTTTTTTCTTTTGCTGTAGAGAGACTTCTAAGTGATTGATAACGCAAATTGCCTTTTAATCCTGTTTGATGTTACATCATAGATTTTAAAAATACATTTACAATGGATTCTTAACCTTAAAGGAAACAAGCCATCAAAGTCAGCAAGAAAGCAGGCATTGTAATATCCTTTAAGGAAGATGGTGAGTTTGTTTTAGCAATTATATAGGTTTATCTCCTTATGTTTAATGCGGCTCAGTGCCTGGTCTTTCCGGCCATGATTTCCTCAGTTTTGCATTCTGCTTCAAGGCTCATTTGATTTCATTCCACTATTACTTTAATTATCAGTTTCACTCCATCTCCATTCTGGACTCTTTTCTGAAATGCTATTATCCGTAATTTTTAGAGCTGTCCTCTGTGTAGTTTTTCTTTCTCTCCTAGATTCAGTCAGCTCAGGCTGCTATGCACACACCACAGGCCGGAGGCTGCACACCAAGTACTGTTTTCTCCCTTCCCGGGGGCTGAAAGTCCGAGATCGGGCGGAGCTCTGGCGAGAGCCTCTTCCTGGCTTGCAGACACCACCGGCCCTGCCGTCTCCTTTATAAAGGCTCTGATCCCACAGTGAGGGCTCCACCCTCATGACTGACTTACCTCCCAAAGGCCCGCCTCCAAATACCATCCCCTTGCGGGTTAGAGTTTCAACAGACAAATTTTGGGGGGACACAAACATACATTAAATCCCCTTTAGTAGAACAACGGGTTGTGGTCCTTTTATTTGTTTCTCTCCATGGCCGAACATAGTGTTTACAAAGGCCAGTTTATCGGAATGCCACCTACGGGAACTCAGGACCTGCAGAAGGGATGCGCCAGGAGGGGACTCTAAACCGGACTGGGCCTCAGACACGTGAATGGCTACGTACTGAAGGAAGACGGAGGTGCGGAGCCCTTCACCCCCACCGTCATGGCCTGTCTTGGCTGTTGCTACTAGGCCAAAGGCTTGCACCTCTGCAGCGGCACTGAACTCCCTCATGATCTGGCTGCTGCACCCCAAACACGGCCACGGAGCGAGCTGAAGAGCACACCTGGCCACCTCTTCATCTCCGTAACCACTTTCTTGAGAAAGTCCTCAGCACTGGGAACCATCTTTGCCTCCCGTTCCTTGCCCAACCCACTGTCCTTTGCCCCTGCACCTCTGTCCTGGCTAATGCTAAGGTGACCCACGAGCAGCCTATTGACAACCCAGGGGAGGTTCTTGTGCATTTATTTTTTGGTCGTCTTGCTGATAGTTGACACTGCTAATCCCTCCCATACTTGAATTTTTCTCTAGCTGCCTTGAGAGGCTCCTATCTACCCTGAACTCCTTCCCATTCCTTTGACTGTTCCTTCTCAGTCTTCTAGTAATTTCTCTCTTGATTTTCATGCATCACTCAACAAATGTTCACGGAGCACCAAGTATCCCCCAGCGGACACAGAGGTGATGAGAGCCTCTTCTCTCATGGAACTTGCAATCCAGTGTCGGGGGTGGAGGAAGAGCGAGGAGCAGGCAGTAAACAGATGGATGAATGAGCAGGGAATCCGTTATCAGAGGACCCCAAGTGTAGGTGGCGAAGGAGAGAGGGCTGCACCTGATGGACAGTAGCAGTGATTGGATTAAGGGGCTCAGAGGAGACGTCTCTGAGAAGCCCACTGTCCATCAGAAATGGAATGACGTGAGAAGGTGAGCGCCATGACCGTCTGGGGGAGCATGGGTCTGGCGTGAGCGTGAACGGCAGGTCCAAAGGTTCTGAGGCAGGGGCCTTGAGACGCGGGGGGAAGGCGAGAACAGGCGTCTGGGGGTAAGCACGGGGGCCCCTGAACACCAAGGCAGGTGTTCCCCGGGCTGCTGACATTAGTCTTCTTTCTCTGTATATTCTCATGGAGGGACTTAACCCACGCCCAGAGCTCCAATTAAGGCCTTCAGCTGATGGTTTCAAATCTGCAACTTCAGCCCGTACCTCTCAGCTAAGAATCAGACCCTGCAGTCAAGGCATCTCTACTTGAATGTTCTGCATGCATCTCAGATTCAACGTGTCCAAACCTCACCTCACCATTTCCTCTAGAATTACTCCTCATCCGGGATTCTCCATCCCACGAAGGGAGACAGGGTCCAATCAGTCAAAGGGGTTGAAACGGAGGCACCTCCACACACCCGCCAAACTCGTTTCCACCTTGTAATGTTCACAGTCTCTGCCTGTGTTCTCTGCCCACTGCTTCTGCCTAGTACCAGCTCTCAGCGCTTCTTGCCCTGCTTTCTGCACTAACCTGACCCAGGTCTGGTCCGCTTCTGGTCCATCCTCCACACTCCCGAGAAAGGGGGCTCTCATTATGCTCCCATTCGGCTTTACAGCTGGAGTTTTAGTTCAAGTCACTTGGAAAAGTGATTCTGTCCATCATTTGACTCTCCCCCAACCGCCCGGCCCACAGTCACACACACCTGAGCCATCTGCAGTTACCCCTGCAATATAGCTTGTTATTCCAGGTCCCCATGCCTTTCCAAGCTGCTTGTAATGCCCAGATCCTCTGCAAGCAATTTATGCCTATCATCCATTAAAATTAAACCCCAAAAGGCTAAGTCAATTGTGGCCCATTCCTACAGTGAGCCGCTAGACCCCTTGAAAAGAAGGAGGCAATGCTCTGAAAATGGCTTCAGAACTGCCTCCAGGGTATTCTGTTTATGCAAAAAGCAAGAATAACACAGAACAGAGTGTATGGGATGCTACCATTTATGTAAAAAAAAAAAAAGAAGAGAGAGAGAGAGAATATTAGAAATACAAAGAAACAAACATTCAGTAGAAAATTTAGACAATAAAATGGAAGTGGTACATCAGAAAAGCAGAGCAGAAGGACAAAAAGATAGAAGGCAGGCAAGAACCAAATAAGGAAAAGATGGTGTCAATCCAGAAGGTCAAATACCCAAACAATAGGACTTCCATAAAGGGAACATGGGCTCAATTTACTTTTAAAAATTCAGGAATACTTCCCACAACTTAAAGACATGTGTTTTCAGACTGAAAATGCTGTTAAATCATCTGCCGTGAACCACAATAGGTAAAAATAGAACCACAGCAAGAACCATCTCTAGAAATTTCACAATCCTGGGAACACAGAGAAGTTTTTAAGGGCATTGAGAGAAAGAGAAACATATCCATGAAGTGGGTTCTGCCCATTAGATGCAAAAGAGCTGGTCTCTCTGGATAAGGTGGTGGGAGTCCTGTTAGCAGATAAGACACTCACCCCTGACTTAATGTATTTTCCCCCTCTTGGGCTCCAGGGAGCTGAATTCAATCCACGCTCAATGGCAGGCACTCTGACCAGTCATGTTTTGATGGGATAAAGAACTCCTACCATCCTTAATTCATATGACAAGTTTCTTAAACATTTATTTTCCTTTTAATGGCTTTACAGTCTATGTATTTATCAACTGTCTAAATCCTCTTGGAGGCACATGGGCAGGAAAAATAAGCCTGAAAGAAGATCTTCCTTCCATCGCCCCTTCCCAGGTGTGGCCAGCCTCGGGCTCAGAACTTACCTGCAGCCCAGGCCATCTCTGCCTATGGTACCTTCCCTTACCTTAAACTGCTCTTCTTCCCTGGGAACCCTGAACGACCTTCTTTGGCAGGGCTTGTCATGTTTAGGGGAAGGAGAAAGGAAGAAAGGCTGGCCTACACTTTTTTATGTGGTTATTTATTGTGTTTACTAGATCTTAAATTCTGTGAAAGCATGCCCACTGGGGCTACGTAGGGATCTCTTCTACTAGCTGCTCAGGCCGCCGTGACAAGAAGCCACAGACTGGGCTTGAACCACAGAGATTTATTCTCTCTCAGTTCTGGAGGCTGCAAGTCCAAGATCGAGATGCCAGCTCAGGATCTGGTTTCTGGAGAGAGCTCTCCTGGCTTGCAGAGGCTGCCTCTGCACTGTGTCCTCACACAGCCTTTCCTCTGTTGGTGTGGAGAGAGAAATCTCTGGCGTTTCTTCCTCTTCTATAAAGCCAGCGAGCTTATTGATGAGAGCCCCTCCCTTTGACCTTGCTCAGCCTTCACTCCCTCTCCCTTAAGGCCCTGTCTCCAAATACAGTCACACTGAGGGCCAGGGTTTCAACGCACAAACACAATTCGGTCCATACCAGCTCTTAAATGTTGGTTAATTGAATCAATGAATCTGGAATCCTGGGGTTTGTGGAGACTTCAGAGTGATCTATTTACTTATAGACCGAGAGAAGAAAAGTGGCCTATCCAAGGTCACACAGGCTGTGTGAGCCCAGCTGCAGCCACCTGGGCCTCCCTGGTCACCGAAGAGGAGCAGGCACGAGAGTTGCTGGTGAAGAGCATCTGGTGTGAAAGAGACCTGGGTTCAAGTCCCTGATGTACCACTTTCTAGCTACGTGTGGCCTTGAGAAGCCCCATCTAATCAGTAAGAATAACTTTTGTAAAAATGAAGATAATGGTGAAGCATGTACCATCATACCCAGCATTCTAGAGGCACACAAATGCTCTTTGTTTAATTTGACTCCCTGTTGCTTGGGGAAGGTGCTACCCAAGCTCATGTGGGATTCTAAGATGACAGAGATGGTCTGTGCCTTTGACTGGCTCTTTCTGCAGCTGCCTGAGAAACAAGATCCACGGTGTGGGGATCCAAGAGACCCCACACTCAGGCTGGGTCTACCTGCAAGGTGCAGAGCAGAATAAATGCGGGAGAGAGCTTCCTGTGGAAACTAATGATGGTGTGGAATTCAAAGGCTACATTTTGAGCAAGTGGGGAAACAGAGTGCAATCACCCAAGCCCTCATCTGAGAGATGCAGTGACAAGGACCTAGCGATGGTGTCCTTATGCCGATGAAATAGGTCAGGTCCACAAAGAACTAAGCAACAGCCCAGAAACCTGCATCTCATTGCATAAATTCCACACCATGCCCTGTATGGGAAGGACCTGGAAGTTGGCATGAGACACCCAGAGGTTTTTCAGTGTGCAATGCAGGGCCACACATTTTTAATGGTATGCACCTGATCCATACTTCTAGAATAAGTGCTTCGTTGCTCTCTAAAAGAGCCTCTCCCATATTAGAGTCCAGAGAGAGACCCCTCACCCCATCTAAGAGAGTTTAGAGTCTGCTGCTCAGACGGGAAAACAAGGAAGCCCCCTTGACACCATTTGCAAGCGTGTCTGGACAAAGAGTCCACCTGATTACTGCCCCATGGTGGCCCTCTCTGAACATGCCCAGTTATTTGGACAGGGAGCAGGGTCACCTCTGCAGGCCAACTGCCCCCTGCCCTCTGCCTTACCTTAACCCTAATACAGACTTGTGGCTGGAGCATCTCAGGCTGATATATTCAACTCAAAGTGGGGCCACTAGAAAGGACTGCCACAATGCCAAGCCCATAGCAGGCCACCTCCCGACACCATCCTCTTCTTCCTTGTAACAGATCCAGAGGGTGCTTGGCTCTCTGCTGACCAGAGCAGGTCTGCCTGACAGTTTCAGGGTCCATCTCCAGGCCTGGGATGTCTGCTTTCAGTTAAACACTAAGGTCTGTCGGCAGCTGGGAAGGAATGAATCATGAGGTCAAGACCAAGATCAAGTCTTAGAGTTGCAACAATCACGACTCCCCTTGACACCAAGTGGTCTGGAGAAATGGGTCCCCGTGCACTGAAGAGTGGCTGGAAGTTCAGATATGGGAGTGGGGAGGACACAGAGTTAAGTTCTATCACTGCTCTAGCTGTGATCTTAGCTGAATCTTTCAAATTCTCTGAACCTTAGTTTCTGTCCCAACCATGTCTTTTATTTTCCGTATTCTCATACACCCCCCCTGTGTTCAGGCTGGATCAGGTAGCTATTCTGTATGCACCCTGACACCTATGTGACTACTTATCACTCTATCACATAATTGCTGGTTCCCATTGCTGTGTACTTCTTAGATAGAAGGATCTAGAATGTACTTATCTTCTTATCCCCAGCTCTTAGCACTGCCTGGCATACGAGCATTCTAGACATGTTTGTGAAATGAACAACAGAATAAATGAATGAGGAAATGAGTATTTATTTAGAAGTATCTCTAGAAGTTTCCTGAAAGCCACAGAATTCCTTCCAGCTGACTCTTTTGTCTGCATCCCTTCTGGATTCTGCACAAGAGAATCACATGCTCCCCTGACGCCCTAGTTATGCCCCTGTGTCTATGAATTAATTAAGGACACCCGGCAGGATGGAGGGCTCAGCCTCACAGCATTTCAGGGTTGGAAGGATAGAGACTTCCCACGATGGCAAAAAAAGTCAGCCAACATTTTCTGACTAAAACAGAGACCCTCTCGTATAGTTAGTTTCTTATTAAATGCTTGGCAGAGCAACTTTCCCTGAGCTAAGGATGGAGCAGCACGTGAGCACAGTGTGATTATTCGCGTCCTGCCCAGTCCTGGGCTCTGGGGGACCAGTACCCACAGACGGCTCTGTCCTCACCTGCGACCATTCTCCACATTGCTCTTGCATCTCAGTCACTAAGACATGAAGCTCTTTCTGGCCTTAGAGTCTTTGCACACGCGGTTCCCTCCGCCCCACATGCCCCGCCCCGGCTTCTTTCACTTTGGGGTACCCTTCCCCCTGAGGGCCCTCTGTAGCCTCCTTCCCAAGGCAGGTGTCTCTAATATCTCCTTTCTCGGCCCCTGGGGCTATCGGTTACAGCACTACGACCCACAGCTGGTCCCTCTTTCTGTCTCAAACTGTCACTGGTCTCAGCTCCAGGAGAGCAGGGTGGGCTCTCTTGCCCTCTATTCTCAGGGCTGAGCCCAGGGCCCGGCACACAGTATGTGTTCAATAAATATTCCTCGAGTGCACAAATGTCATTCTTCAGGTTTGTGAATCATGCAAGGAGGATACAGGGTATTTATCCAAGCTAGGGCTTTCACGTTCTGAGTCAGAGACAACAAATTTGAAATTCTACTCAGCCACATTGATGATTCAGTTTCTATTTTATAGATGCCACTGGAAAAATACCAAATACCTTATACTCTTCTGTTCTCCCTTAGCTGTGCTTTGTATCGTTTTATTCTATTTTCCCCCTGAGTCATTTCACTCCACCAAAGGAACGCTATTCTTCTCATCTCCGTTGAGAATGCCCGTGCACGTATCTCCCCGTAGAGAATGCAGAGATATCTCCATGACAGGCCCACCTGTGATTTCTGAGTGGTTACCTCCTAAGTGAGTGCACTGCATGGATGGCCAGAACGCCACAACCCATTAGCACACTTTGGTAGAGTTCAGGACAGTATTACCTCTCTTAGCAGTCATTCCTGTTTGAGAGGCTGTTCCCAGGGGTGCTGCATCTGTTCTGAGAAGCCCCTAGAATGCCTCTTGGTGGTGGGTGGTGTGGAGCAGCTTCAACTCTTGCTGCTTTAAATAACAGTGGTGCCACATAGACAGTTCAAGCCCTCTCCACACCCTTATTAGTTCCCCATGCATGTCACTTTCCTCCACATGGGAGATTTCCTAAAATGGTGTGTTTCCTATTCACTGCGGACATGCCATGACAGAGGAGCGCGCACTCAGGGCGGACTTTGGCAGGTGAAATCCTTTTCTAAAGTCTGAAGTTCACTTTCTTGGACTGTCTGTTCAGCCCTTTCCCCTCAGGATAGTGTGACCAGCCCAATGATAACTACAGTGGCTTGAAAAAAGGTATTTCTATGTGCAGTGGCTATAAAACCAGGATTGTCATCTTGGGTTTTATGTGAATCAAAAAATACCTTGTAAGTAAGTGTGTGTATAAATAATCATGACAGTAGCTTATATTGATAAATGAAGTATGCACTGCACAGAGCAATTTGTACACATTCTTTCACTTAATCCTTGCCTCCTTAAGAAACCCAGTGGTGAAGTGGCATTCAACCTAGGGCTGCCTGATTTCAGTTCCCATAGCACTCAATCTGCCTGTATTTATTTGTACATATGCAAAAATAGATGAATATGTATATACACACATCACACACATATGTATCACCAATACACACACATGCATGCTAACATATATGTAAATGCTTAGAAAAAGTTTCTGGATGGATACATAACACACACGGTTAACTATGGAATCTTGGAAGAGAGTATGAAATGGCAGATCGATGCTTGTTACTCTACACACTTCTCTAGTCATTTGAATCTTTTGAGACAAGAATGTGTTATTTTGTTACTTAAAAAAAAACCCAAGTTATTGGTTTTGCTGTGTATGTTCCCACTAGAAGTCTTTATTGAGTAATTGAATGTTACGAGTAACTCATGTTTTTTCTTTTTTTTGTCTTTGGAAGGGCAAGTAATAAAAATTGGTGGAATGAGAAAGCATTAATTCAACAGGGAGTGACATCTGGAGACCTCTTGCCTCCCAGAACATGAAAGACAAAACAGTCCACAGATCACTTACCACCTAACGGTGCAATGCTTTCTCCACAGCCCTGGCCAGCCTCAGGTGCAATTTGAGCTATTGCAGTGGGAGTACCCGATAATGCATTCATGCCTTTTTTGCCATTCTCTTGAAACATTCTGACCCTTCCACCCCCCCCCCCCCAAAAGCAGGCACTTTGTTTATATGCATCGTAGCCTGCTTTCCCACAGCACTGTGCTCCTCATGATTTTAATCTCACACCCAAGGAATTCTGCTTTTCCCAGCTAGGACTCAGGCTTTCTGCTTGGTGATTTTGTGTTCTGCCCTTGCTTCCTTCATTAGCATCGTCACACCATCAGTGTGGCTGCCGAGCTCTCCATGCTTTGGGCCATTCGTGACACCTCTCAGAATCATCTTCTCATACCCTTTGTGCATTTCCTACTAGCTTGTCTTCTACAATGCTTTATAGGCATTTTCTTACCCAGTAAGGATATTAGTGATTTGGAAAAGCAGCAGTAACAGTGGCGAAACCTCACAGAAAGCAGCTCTTCACCAGTATGCTGAGCATTTTACATGCTACACTGAATTTCCACACTCATTTAGGAAACTAAGTCACCGGCAAAATAACTTGCAGAGATTCAAGCCCAGCAGAGCTGGCTCCCAGGTCAGTGTTCCTAACATGCGCCTGTACCACTTAGGACTCCCTGGGCCCCCACACAGCCACTAGGTGTCCTCCTCTCCGAGATTCCCCTACCTGCCCCTTCTGGGTGACTGACTCCTCTAAAATCTGCAGCATACATTTTAGGCAATTGTATCCATTTTCAGGAATTCAGTCCTCACAGGGATGACACCAAAATCAGAACACCAACCTCCATGCTTCTAGATCCATGTCTCTGTCTTCCTGTGTCTCCTGAAAATTCAATGTAGACTTCAAGTCCAGAGATAGAAAACCAGACTTTTTAGGTAAAGTGAGGTCTCCAAAACAGAGGGAGCAACAAGCATTTGGGATCTTGAAAATCCAGGGTTTGAATTTAGACTTCCACACCCCAGTGATCATGATACAGTGCATAAAGTCTAAGGTCACCTATAAAATGGGAATAATACCTGCCTGGCTAGGTGATGGTGAGGAATGACTCAGGAGTATCTAGCTCTCTGAACCTGGAACAATAAATGTGAGTTTTTCTCCCCCTAAAGACCTTCGCTTCCTTCTGGTTTCTGCCTTGCAGGGGCCTCCAGTCCTGCGGTAAGGTGGCTGGCAGCCCCCTGAAGTGCTTAGAACCCAGCCCCTGGAGTGCCTCGGGTCAAATTCTGGTTCCACCACTTTCTTGCTGTCAAATCAACCTTCCAAATTTCAGTGTACTCATGTGTAAAATGGACTAATGAGAGCAGCCATGTGTGGGACTTTTTGAGGATTAAGTGCATCAGCCCATGGAAAGTGCTTGCCACACATTAAGTGGTGCATTCATTCACCGAGCATTCATTGAGCGCTTACTACGTGCCAGTCATGTTCTAGGCATTGGGGACCCGGCGGTGCGCAGGCCAGACGAAGTGTATACAAGTGGTTAGGATACTACGTATCCATTTGCATTCTGCCTTGCCCGAAGTTCTCCCTTTGAAACTTTTCACCCGACCGCCTCCTCGGATTTCGGTCTTTTTAACTTCGTTTACCCCCCACAGCTGCGCACCTGCCGTCCTTCCACGGTCCTCGGCTCAGAACCAGGCGCCCGCTCGGTCGCCTGGCCGACGCCCTCTCGCGGATCCGAGCTTCACCCAGGGGTCTCCGAGAAAGGGCAGGGAGGACGGGGTGTGGGGGCACAGGAGCCCGGCCAAAAGGCTGCGATGAAACAAACAGCCGCTTCCAGGTCTGCTGGGCACCAGGGACCACCATCCCGAGAGCCCCCGGTGGCCCGCGCCCCGACAGGCGCCGGCAGGAGGAAAAGGAGCGGCGCCGAGGCGGGTTCCTGACCGGGTTCGGGCAGACTCGGCGCCACCCCCGCCTGCGCGATCGCTCCGGCGCGGCCTCCTGGCGGCCTCGGTTCCCGCCGCAGTCTGCGCTCGCCTCGCCCCTGTAAACACACCCCGCCCCCTGCCTCGGGCGGCCCGGCTCGGCTCCGACCCTGGGCGCTAGCTCCGCCCCCAGCCTCCGGGCTACAACGGCTCGGCCTGGCCCCGCCCCCTGCCTAAATCTGGCCTTTCGGCGGCCTCGGCTCGGCCCCGCCCCTCCCTCCCCGCCCCCTGCTTATTCACACCCCGCCACGGTCTACGGCCCTTTGGCCACGCCCCCACCTTTGCCTCGCCCCCATCCGCCCAGTCTCCCGGCGGCCTGGGCTCGGCCACTCCCCGGCCCCCAGCCCGGCACCCCGCCGTCTCCCGAGTGGCCTCGGCTCAGGCTCCGCCCCTGCCGTCCAGAGCTCCCCCAGAGGCACCGCCCCTCGAGGCCCCGCCCCGAGGCCCCGCCCCGGCGCGGAGACCACCCCCGCCGCCCGCGCCCGGCCCCGCCCGGCGCGGGGACCGCCCTCCGCCCGCGGAGGCGGGGGCCAGGCGCTCGGGGCTCTCTCGGCGGTCCCGGCCGGTCGTCGCTGCCGCGCGGTGATTCCCACGAGCCGCGCGCGCCTCCGCCGGCGGAGAGCCCAGACCGCGAGGAGAGCCCAGACGCCCGCGAGGACGCGATGCGAGCCAGGTAGGCGGACGGCCCCCCGGCCCCGCGCCGGGCCTCGCTCCCGCGGTGCCTGCCGGGCTCGGCGGCCGTGCACACCTCCGGGCGCCGATCGCTGCCCGCCGCCTGAGTTCGCCTTACCGGTGCCCCGCCAGCCCCGCGCGCCTCTCGGAGCCGAGCCGCTCTCGGAGCCCCGCGTGTGTCCGGCTGGTCTGCGTCCCGGCCCCGGCGCTTCCCGGGGCGACCTTGCCGGGTGGCCTCCCCGGCGGCCAGACGCGAGTCGGGGGTCGCGCTCGGCTCGCGGGGCGGTGGGGCCCGCCTAGTGCTACTCTTGGGGGAAGAGCAGGGCGCGCGGTCCCGGGTTAAACTTGGTGACAATGCATATTTCAACTTCTTCGGAGATGCCTTGTTTGAGGATGGAAGTGAAAGACCCTGTGTTCTGGATGGGCGGTCTGGGGGCGCAGCCGCCGCGTCGGTGACAGCGCCGGCCAGGGGCGTGGGGATGGTTGCGGGAGGCTAGTTGCCGGCTGAGTGATGTTCCCAGAAAGCCCGCTCCGCCGCGCGGTCGGCGGCCGGTAGGTCCCAGCCTTGGAGGCGGGCCGGTGGTGCAGCGGGGCACCGGGCCCGCGCGGGCTTCGCGGGGTGCTGGGCGGGAGAGCCGACTCCCTGCGTGCGGAGAGGGGTGTAGAGCCTCGCGGATCAGCGGGATGTGAAAAGGAAACCCGAGGCTGCATTTCATTCCTGCTGTTCTTTCCACGTTAGTGCCGTGGATTGGGACTGTGTTCTTGATCAGGAGTAGTAAGTTCAAGTAACTTTTGTTTTGCTCACAAAAGCAATTTATGCTCTGGGGTAGAAAACGTGGAAATAAAGAAAAATATGAAGAGTGAAACTGACACCGTCCGTGAGCCCAGAGTTCCTACCAGCCTTTAATATTTACATTCTTGGGGTCACAAACTTGCCGATTTCACCCATAATTAAAGACTGGGCCTCTCTTGCCTAAGTCAAGGTGATACCTTTATGCAACTCTCCCCTCCCCACTTTTCTAAATGAGATTGTTTCTGAGCAGAGTTTGGGCTTTGGGGCCTGGCTCCCTTATCAGCTGGTGGGGAGCCCGGTTTCCATCCACTGGTGGTCTCCCGGTCTTCTGCAGGCCTGAGACGGAGAGAGATGGAAGCAGGGAGTCAGCTTAGAACACTGGCTAAGACTGGATTGGCCGCTGCCTCTTCACCCTCCCCTGTGGTTTTGCTTCCTTGCCTTGTAAAAATAAAGGTAATGATTCTCAATCTGCTTCTCGGGCCACCATAAAAATTAATGGGTGGTTGGCAAAGCATTTGACATCCTTGGGTGGACAGCAGCTGTGTACTTGAAGGGGCTAGGGAACATTCTGCTCTTCTGTGTTGCTGTTGTTTTCAAATAAAACAGTCGACCTCCCACCTGGCCATCCTGACCAGGAAACAGACTCCAGGAATGTCTGCTGGAGCCTGGAGAATGTTCCTGCTTCCCTGTTCAGTGTAGTCTGTCCAGGACAAGGCCCTCAGAAAGTGGGGCCCTTGGAAGCAGCCGGCACTCCGAAATCAACATCTCCATGCTTCACTGCATTTGGGTAGATATGGAGAGGGTGAGGGGCATTGATAATGAAGACTGGCCCCGGGTTGCTCAGGCCTGATGCTTGTCCATCTGTGGAATGCGGAGGCCACGGAAACAGTTCGTTCTGGGAGGACTCAGAACGTGAACAGACCTGGCTTCCAGGGATTTGCTTTATGGCTCACTTGTTTACGAAATGAACAATGACCAGTTCAGCTCTGCAGTGCCTGAGAAAGCTTCTATGAGCCTTACTTTTTTCCTGTTGTCCCAAGATTCAGGCACCACACTTAAGTGGCCTTTTAAAACAATTAATAGGGATCGTACGATTTGTTAATTTCAGGTAAAACAAGCCCAGGTCGGGAGAGTGCCCCACTGCCTATGCCCCTTGCAGAGAAACTGATGCAAGAGCCTCTTTCTGTAGCAGGACTTGAGGGCTCCACTTTATCATTTGAGTTTTTTTTTTATTGTCCTCCCACCAGCACTTTGATCTGCACAAGGTCTAGTAGCCGATTCCAGCCCAGATACTGGGAGGTTTCCGGAAGGACCCAGGAAGTAGGCTGGACAAGTAGCTGATAAGTGTTCATACCCAGGTTCATTATCTATTAGTATTAAGCCCTTCATTTTCTCCATGTAGGGAAGAAGGGGGAGTCTTCCTGGATTTTCTTTGCTGTTGTTTCCTAACTTGATTTCTGGTTACCCGGCAGCCTGGAATTGTTTTCCTGCCGGCTGCTGGCACAGACTTTTCTTATTCTAATGGCTTCTAGTCTGGTAGTAAGATATGCTAATGTGAATGGGGTTTACGCCCTTGGGTCTTGGGTGGCCGCTTCAGTCTTTAAATCCTCGGATTTGGGCCAGTTAAGTGTGGGAGGTGTGTGTGAGCTCTTCATCTTTCTGGGAAGCGGCCGCCTGGCTTCTCTCCCGGTTTTAGGAGAGGCCTTGACCCAAACAAGGTTAAGAGGCACCAAGTTTGGCCCTTGCTGACCTCATCCTTGGCTCCCGGCAAACTTCCCTGGTTCCCTGTTTGTGGTACCAGCCTTGTTTTGACTGAGTAGAACTGCTATTTAGTGAGTGGGCCTTGGGCCAACCATGTGGGCTGCGCTTAGCTTTGTAATTTTCAAATTCGACACCTGAATTGGGCCATGTTACGATTTGTCTTCTGAGTGTTGGAGTCAGGCCCCTGGGATATTTCCTAAGGAAGGCCCTGGAGATGGGCACTGGGACTTAACTTTGTCCCAAGGTAGCTGCCTGCCAACCAGGAATTGGGAAAGGTCACCAAGCAGCTAAAAAGACTTCACAGGAAGTGCCCTTCTTGGGAGGGGAGCTCTGCCACCCAGCGCTTAAACTCAGCTTCCAGTGAGCTGGCTCTTCAAACAACAGAAGCCCCTCATTCTGCCATCACCCTCTGGAGGAGCGACAGGAAAATAATTCACTGAACACCCACGGAATGATCCAGCTACTTATTCAGGATTCTCCGGGGCGTCTGAGCCTGCTCAGTGGCCCTGAGGGCACCTGGGTGCTACTTAAATGTACCTGATGCCATCCGGAGCAGCATCTCGGGAAAGCGTGTCATGATTCAGCCTTTAGAAGGCAAGGGAATGCAGGAGGCATTTTGGAAATGAAGGGGGTTGTGATAAGGGCTAAACCACAAAGTAAACGACAGCCTCTGCACTGTGTGTCCACCAGGTGCACAAATAGCTTCCTAAACCCTCACTGAGTGAGTATGATCGGGAGAGAGTAGAGTGGTGCTGCGCTCACCTAACTGAGGTCAAGATTTGGAGTGTTTTAAGGAGTAGGAATAGGTATCGCTTGTTCAGGGTTTACTGTGTGTACCAGGCCTGGTGTGCACACACTAAAATCCTTACCAAAAAAGTTCCGTTTTTTCAGGGAATCTGGGAGGGTTTAGGCAGCATCTCCAACATAGTAGTGCAGTAAGGCTGAAGTTGGGATTTGAGCTTGGATCTGCCTGTGCCCGGAGCTCTGAATCACATGGACCAGTGTGTGCTGAAGTTAAACAAATGACTCTCAATCCTGTGTTTTGGCAGCATTAAGACAGGCGTGAAAATAGAGGGCCTGCTTGCCTTACACAATCAACAAAAAAGCTTGTGCTCTGAAGGTGATGAAATCTTTCAGTCTAGATGCAAGGCAGCCAGTTTGCACCATGGTTCCTGGGGGCCATGCCCTCGCCCTGTCTGCACGGTAGAGGTGGATTTATGTGGGAGTTTGTGATTTTGGAGTTGGGATCCCTCAGGACAGGATTGCCCTTGTACCATGAAAGGAGGGCATTCTGGGGAGATGGGGTCCCAAGAATAAAATCCAGATTATGGGAAGGCTGTTGGGCAAATGTAAGGTAAGGGTTCCACCTTCCACTTAGCAATCTAGTAAGTGACAGATGAATGAGATAATTCTTGTCTACGGGGAACTCTGCCGCGCCTGTTGGCCCAGCTCTTCTGAACAAATTGTAGGCTGCACTTCCTATGAGGGGATTTGGTGGCTGCATGTTCTTGTTGAGTCACCCTCAGCCCCCTCTGTCCTCCCCCAGCCCTCTGCGTCCTCCCCCAGCCCCAGGAACTGAGGGCAAGCCCTGCCTGTTCTTAGGAGCTGGGACGTGTGCTCCAGGCTACAGGCCTGACCAGAATACATGTCTCCTCTGCTGACTTCTCCAGCGGGCGAGGTCCCTGAGCTTGTAGGGGGCCGGCAGACCTGTTCCCTGAGGAACAAGGCAGAAAGCCTTGATGGTAGCATCTGCCAATTGCCATGGTGTGGTGTAAATACTGCCACCGTGGCAGATTTCCAGCTACCAGTGTTGGGACTGGAGGCATTACTAAATACTTAACTGTGTGGGAGTCGGTAGGAGCTGGCTCGGCACCCCTTTCATTGTGCCGAGCCCACCAGGCCGGCCCCCTCGTATAAAGGGTGCAACGATTGCCCTGCTTCTGCGTGGACGATGACTGCCTGGAGCTGTGCCGAGAAATTTCGGTGGCATTGTGCAGCCTGGTTTGGCCAGCAGGAGAAGAGCGCTTCCAAACTTCACGTTCACATCACCTGGGAGGTTAAAAAAAAAAAACAACCCTTTGCAGGCCTTTCCCCAGTGGAATCAGAATCCGAATCTCTCACAGTGGGGTGCAGACATTGGCAGTGTTTAAAAGTCCCCAGTAGAATGGTATTCTCGTGTGTAATACCAGGGTTGAACTCCACTGACGTAGGGAATTCGTGTAAGAGTAAAACTGGAGGTGTAAGGGCTTTGTAAGGTCTGAGCTTGCTTGCACACATGAACTGGTTATTTTTTCTCTGTCATAATTAGCAGTACAATTATTTTAAAATAAGAGAGCTTCCTCGGGAGGCAGCAAGCACATGATAAGGGGAGCGTCCTCGAACTCTGAGCCAATCTTGTCAGCAGGTCTGGACTAGCCACAGGAGAGCCAGGCCCCTAGGGTGCAGAATCCAAGGGTGCGTCACCCTGCAAGTGGTGCACATGCAGGTCCTCTCTGCTGGTCAGGAAGGGACCATTATCACTGGAGGTGGGAGCGTGCCTCCGGGTCACCCGGGAAGATGGGACAGGAGGGCCAAGGGGGGGGAGGAATAAGGCAGCTGCTGGAGGCGGGAGCCACGGCAGGAGGCTGGGGCTGGGGACCAGCAGGACCGTTCTGGATGATGAGTGGTCAGAGAAGTAACAGCTGAAGATTGGGGGCCCCTAGGTTTAGCTTATTAGACCCACATGGTTGTGGTGGGAAGCTTCAAGAACAGAGAACACAGAGCATAGGCCGCTGAGAACAAAGTTAGTGATAACAGAAATAGGACTGTCATTTGAGGGTGTGGTGACAGGGGGGGTCTCAGGTTTGGGTCAAAGGGGATGCTGGGGCCAGAGAGGCCTGGGGAGGGGGGCTGACATGCGTGAACAGGAGATCCCCGGGTGCTGGGAGGGAAAGAGATGGTGTGAGTGGCTGTCGTGGGGGTGGGGATGGTTAAAAGACTTCCCCTAATGCTTTTTCAGGTGGTACACGCGCCGGCTGGGGGACTCTTGTCCCTAAGGCCCAGCTAAGGCTCTCTTCTCAGAAAACCTTCCCTGGCTCCCTGAGGTCAAGGCTGGTCACTGCTTCCTCACTTGCCCTTTACCCAGGCAGGGGCTGCTGGGTGCGGGGCTGCCTCCCACCTCCTTGTCCTCAGCGCAGGGACCTGTCCCAAGATCAAAGGAACTGGCAGGTGGAGAGAGGGGATGGCCCAGGTGAAAACTTGGGGTGGTGACCTATCCTGTAACCACATAGCTACAACGCGAATACTCTTTCCTTAACATCTTAACTGTTTAACTTAGAATGTGTGATGGAAGTAATCTCTTGCTTTAGGAATTCTGACTTATGAATAATAGTCAGCTTCCTTATAAATGCTGTCAGGTGACCATTCTCTGCCATTTCATGTTTCATTCAGCTAGGCCTACCCTGCCTTTGTTTACTCATTTTACACTACTTTCCTTTTTGAGAGGATTTGAAATTTGAATTGGTTTCAGATACAAAGAAGTGGAATGTCCTAAAAATGCACATACATTTAAATTTCTTTAAATTACCCTAAGAATTGTAGCTTTGACAAGTGGTATGAAGTATTTTATGTACCCCTTGCATAAATGGAAAGTAAAGGTACCATGTTCATATGTAACTGGAAATAATGGTGGTTAGAGTTGATGTATATATGTAAATAATTCAGGTAAAGCGCGAGGCAGGGCCTCTCATTAGGCTAAAGCAACTCAGGAGGTGGTGTTGACAGGGGTGGGGGTGGGGTGGGGGTGAAAGCATAGTCTGCTATTGTCCCATCTCACTCTTCCTCCCCATCAGAATAAGTTCTTAATTAAAAAATATATTTCCCTTTGTGGTTTCAGAAATCAGTGTTTAAGATGTTTACAGGGGAAAGCGCTACTCTGGTTTTGTACTGGTTGGCAGCCATTGGATATTTCACCTGTATGACGCTGGACTGGGACACCAAAATTAGCAATTTTGGTAACATTTCATGCCCATGTCAGAGGATGCCAGCCCTGTGTGGCTTCCCAGGAGGTTAGTCTCTGGGCATCAAAAATGAATTCCCAGGAGTTTACTTAGGACACGTTTTGCTTATATTTTATTAGAAACACCTAATGTTTCGGGACTGTTCAGTTGTGGAAGTCTGTTCACAGAGACAGCCGGGCATCTGTTCAGTGAAGAACCTCAGCTGCACAATCGGGCTGCGGCTGACAGTGCTGGGCTCAGGCCTGGGGAGGGAGGTGGCTGCCAGGAAGGAGCCCATTTTCTCCAGGTGTGAACCTGGGATTTGTCTGTCTCTTCACTCACATTTTATTTTTAAATAGTTTAAGAGCCTGAGAAATTCCAGGTTTTAGGTAATTTGACATTTAGATGAGGATCTCTCAGAACCATAGTTACTGTTCGGGGACACACACACCTGAGATATTCATGTGCATCTTTTGACATAGAAATTGTTCCTGTGGCCTCACGTGTCTTTGGGGGCTTTCCCTCTGTGTCAGGCACTGTGCCGGAGTCTTCTGCAAATGGCTATTTTCTGTCAAATATGGAACAGCCCGATTTGCACAACTGTGATTCAAGGAAAATCCTTTTTAAATTAGGTGACTCACCATCCATCATGTTCTTCTAACATTGTTTTTTGTACCTAAGCCATTGTCAGGTGACAGAAACAGCTGACATTCAGTTTCCACAAACTGGAGGAGGGAAGTTTCTTTTTTCAGCGGAGTCCCGCAGTGGCTCTTTGGGACTTTTGTATTTCAGGAGACATGCGATTCTCAGTCCCATACACCTGACTGTGTTTGAATCTTGAGCTTCTGTTTGTTTCAAGTTGTGACCTGGGACAGGTTTTGGACCGCTAGGAGGCTGGCACTCTTATCTGTAAAATGGGGATGGGGTAAGACCTGGCTCCTGCAGAGATGTGGATTTTACTGCGTCATCCCCCTGCCTCGGGCTTTGAGCCCCATACCTATCCTGGGGAGTTCTCCGTGACTGTGGCCTCTTTGGAGTCTTGCTTGCACCATGGATTTTTCTGAAATGTTGAGTTAACAGAGACTCCTTTGTGACATTTCACCATTTGAATTTAACAGGAGTGTGGGGGTTGATATTTTTAGGTGTTTGATCTGACTTTTAAAAAGCATACAGGCAAGACTACTGGCATGATGCCTTGGTAAGTGTCTAAATAAGGACTAGGACCCCCGTCCTTGCCCCAGGCCTCCACCGGCAACCTGGCTGGTAGCGTCGTGGAACTGGCAGCCAGCTGCCAGAGGCCTCTGGGCCTGGGACCTGCCCTGCCTACCTTGGGGGCGGCAGGTGGGAAGCATCTTGAATTCAGTATAAGTACTTTCTAGATGCACAAACTGTTTGGGGAACAGTTTCTTGTGATTTTTCTTTCTTTTCTTTATAAAACCCTTTCCACTTAAGTTTTTCTTAATTACTTAGGTAGTTGCTTGTTATTTTAGAAACATTAGAAAATGCTAAAGGAGAAAAATATTCGTATCAGTGGAAGTCTGCCACTCGTGAGAACCACTCTGGACACTTTTCTGTGCGTGTTTCAGGTATGTTCACACGTAAATGTAGACCTTCCAAACCAAACCGTATGGTAAGAGTGGGGAGGTGTCTTATTCACTGAGTACCTGACACACTGAGGTAGTAATTCTTTAATAAGTATTTGTCAAGTCACTACTATGCTTTTTCAGAACTGTTTTTTATATAAAATTGTTGATGTATTTTCTGATCAGTAAGTACAGATTTGCATCTTCAAATTTACTGTCAGATTTTTATGGGGATGCACCCTGTTTGAACTCGTCCTTGTTTATGGACAGATTCTAGTTACTTTGAAATTGTAAACAGCACTGCAGTGAACATCTTGATACATGGCATCTTTCAGTAGATGTAAGTTCCTCCTTCAAGTGAATCTTTAACTTTTATTGTGCTCAAAGTCTATGAAGAATTTCTAATTATATTAATTGTTAGGCAAAAGTATTGTCACTGCTCAGGAAAGTACCTGCAAGGGGGAGTGACATTGGAGAGAGTTCCTATATTTTTTGTATACATTTAGTGCACTTTAAGAGTAGTCTCAGACTTGCTGGCACCGCTCTGGGGGAATCGAATTCTGATTGGCCAAATCCTAAGGTGCTCTGCATTGTGAGCTTTTGGGGTAGGGGCTTGGAAGTGCACCCCTCGATTTTAGGATGCACATGGGCGTGCCAGTTCCAGAAACATGAACACATGGGGGCAAACCTTGTCTCCTAGGACACAGGAGGTATTTCTGCTGGGAGGTCTTCAGCACCCACCCCCTCCTAGAAAAGGATGGGTGTGATTTCCACGCATTCAGCTTCAAAAACTGTCACCAGAAGCTCCCCTGGGGCTGGGTCCTTGCAGGTGTCTGGAGAGGTCTGTGGGGCTGCAGTGTGATCCGGCACACGACCGTGACACAGACTTGACTTTCCGGGCCTCCAGGTTCAGTGAGAGGAGAAAGTGCTCGATCCCTCCCGGTGATAAGGCCAGACCTGTGGTTCCTGACCATAGCCTGGAATCACAGGACTCTTCTTCCGGGCAGGAGAGGACAACTAAACTACGGACAGAACGTTTCCTGGCCTGTGTCCTGAGTGTGGTTTTGCACAGGGGCCGGTCTTGGCACCCGCAGTGTCTGTGAGTCACCATCCCCTTGGTCACACCAGGCAGCACTTCGGGGGCTGCCGGCAGGGCAGGAGAGCCTCTTTCTCTGGTTATGCGTTTGGATGCCGGCCCACCTCCCGGTTTGGGGGGCGGGGACCCCCTGGATGGGGCCTGAGAGCGAGCCCCTGGGTGACCCTCTGGGACGCTGTCTGGCCCTCTTCTCTCTTCCTGGTCAGCTCCCGTTTGCCTTGGCCTCCTCGTTCCCTTACTCATGCTGAGCCCGCTGCTTGCCAGCTGGAGGGTGGACAGGCAGAGGCAGCCTGTCTGGGGACGGGGTTGCCAGTCCACGAGGAGACGAGGTCTGGGGTCACAGGGAGCATGGGGGTTCAGGACAGGCTCCCCAGAGAAGCCGCACACGTGGGGACTGGAGGTGGCGGCTGGTTGGGTGAGTGCCGGGAGCCAGAAGAGGCACCTGGGGTGAGGGGATGCAGGTGGCCGGAGCCAGTGGTCCTGCTGGGCTTCAGTCAGCTTTGAACTTTTATCCCAGGGTGCCAGGAAGCCTTGAATAAACACGTGAGCATGACTTGAAAGGGACCGGAGGTGGCCTGACACCCACGCCTCCGCCTGGGTCTCCTGCTCACAGCCTTGACAGCCCTGCAGCCACGTTGGGCTCCCCACCTGGGGCTCTGTGACCCACAGAGCTGCTCCCTGCCAGCCTGTTCTGGGAGTCTCATAAAATCATCTGAGTAGATGACCACTCTGTCCAGTTTTAAGAGTTATGCTTATTACCAAAAATGACACTAAAGAAACTAAGACAACTGTCAGATTATTGAAAGCATTTTTGTATTCCAGAAAGGAAAAAGTATTTATGAATCAGATTTTCCAGTTAGAACATCCAAGGGACCCAGGGTAACAGATGGGGGCCCCCTCTCCCTAGTCAGTTGAGTGTCTGCCCCTCTTTGAATGGGGCTGTCCCAGGCCATGGCATGTCCGTGGCAGGATGAGGCCATGTCACCTTCCAAGACTCTGTAGGCTGGGTAGGTATTCCCCTTTGAAAGCCCCTTCTCGGGCCCATTCAAGCCACTGGGAGGTTGCGGCTTTGCTGGCCACCCAGTGGATTTCTGTGTTTAACCCACATTAACCCGGCTAATCCCCTTTCTACCTCTGGGGAAACTTCAGTAGAACCTTCTGCTCTAGGAGGACAGCCAGCTGTCCCCAGCAAGCTCAGAGCAAAACCATTCCTTTTTTAAGGTTAAAAGGACAAAACTACAAGCTAGAAAGTAATGTCATAAACATCGCTGTTTATCCTTAGTGGAATCGTCAAGAAATGGGCTCATTACTAAACTGGAAATCTGATTATTATTCTGGGAAAAGCAGGATTATTGTTTTGATGGGCAGGAAAATGGAGAGAAGAGCAGCGATTCCTGTGGGGAGTGCTGTGTGGGAAGGCCACGGGCAGCAGGTGAGGAAGGCATTCAGGACAAAATGCTGATTTGTGGCTTAGCAGCTGATTGTAAACTAGGAGACACTTGAATGTGTGTGACTTTGAATATGTCAGGCTGTTTGTGGTGGTCCTTTGCCTTCCAATTTTCCTGCTGGGAATTGCAAACAGGCAGCTGGGAGAGCTCCCAAACAGGGCTGGGAGGGAGTGTGCAGAAATGACAGTTGTTTGGATGCGAAAATGGGCAGGCGAGGTTCGGGGTGGTCTCTCCTGCCCTCCCCAATCCCCTCCACTCTCTTTAACAAGACAAAGTAAACTGTACATTTGAAATGCTTTGGAAGAACAGAGGAGAAACAAGTGTAGCCAGTATTTGTCAGGCACCTTATGGGCCATCACATACGAGGGTCTGCCATGTATTAGGCCTTGTGAAAACCCAGTGGGGTGAGTGGGATTTTTCACATCTTACGATGAATCTGAATCCCAGAGGATATTACTGTGTCCATGGACACAGCAGCAAGTACCCGAATGTACCAGGAGCTAAACGTAAACGTAGTGTTTATACCTGGAAGTTAACAGAGGGGGTTCTTTACCCAAAAACTTGAATGCAGGCATCCCCACTGTGGATTCATGGACTGCTCACCTGGAAGTGAATAGACCTGACCGTCAGCAGGGCAGGATTACATCGCTTTCTAATATCAGTGTATTTAGGGTTATTGAAAATCACCCCAAACCAGGCATTTCACTGAAGGGCACGCATTTGTGAGCATTTCTGGGATGGGCCCTGCCATGGGGTAACACAGTTGGACTGCATGCCACATGCCACCCACCGCCCACCTCCTGCCACACTCGTCTTAGACACCAATCTTCTCCATTTTATACCAACTCTGTTTCACATCCTTGAGGATGTCTGTGCCGTTGACTACCTTATCTTCCTTTGAATTAAAAGGATACTCAGCAATTTGGGAAATAAATTTTCATTGACTTTAGATAATCCTGGTATCAAACTAATGTAAACAAGGCCTTTCTGGAAAGGGACTAAAAACACTGCTTCATGGAGCGAACATTACACTGATATTAGAAGTATTAGAAAACGACGTAATCCTTCCTTGCTGACAGTCAGGAGATGCATCGCTCTCCTTTGGATTCTTGTTGGGCGTCCCTGCATAACGCAGATATGATGCTTGCAGTCCTGGCAGATGCCGGGGGCTGGGGACACGTGCCAGGCAGTGTCTTCACTTCACCTGCATGCTCCTCATCCTCATGGCCCAGGACGGGAGGGACTCACCATCTCTGTGTAACAGATAGGGAAACCAAGGCACCAGCAGCTTGTCTGAGACAGGAGTGCAGAAGTCAGGATTTGAGTCCCAGCTGCAGCCGTTAACCCTGGTCTGCCCACACTGGATGCCCAGTGCCCCCCCAGGGCAGGGAAATCCAGGGGCCCCAGGCCAGGCAGCAGTGGGGGCAGTGCTGTGGGGAGGCAGGAAGGCAAGGTCCCGGGTGAGGTGAGGATGCGCAGGGCACGGCCAGGTGGCTAGCCTGAGGGGCCTGAGTCCGCAGCACCGGCGGGGTCCAAGCCTTGAGGATGGAGGTGGGGTCTGGGGACCCTGTTTAGCCATCGTCTTCCCACTGTGCCCTCACATCTGGCACATACCTGTGAGCCCGTATTGATGTGTGGCGCTGTGGCCATGAAGCTGTTATTGCCGAGGTCTGTGCCACGTGAGGCACGTGTGGGATAAATAACCTAGTCGAGATAAATAACCTAGAATCACGGATCCTCAGCCCTGAGACGTTTGAGAGGGAAATCTTTCTAAGAAGCCTGCCCTCAAATACCTCCTGTTTGGTGGTGCTTTCTCTTAGCCGTTGCGAGTCCATCTAAGGACTGGCGCCGTTTGGGAAGCTCTCCGCCCAGAGGGTAGAGGCCCCCTGGCCTTCCCGCCGCCCCCGGGGGAGCCTTCCCTCCATGGGACCGCGGCCGCCATGATGGTGTGATAACGGGGCCGACTGCATGTTCCTGATCTCGGCCCTTTGCATGTTAGAACCCAGGGACTGTTTGGGAACAGCATTCCTAGAACTCTGCGGTGTGTGGGGACCCGGTGACTGCAGCTGTGTTGCCGTGACCAGGGCTCCAGTCACCTGATGAGGACCCGGGTATTGGCCTGGTATTTTAATACCCAGTATGACCCAAGAGGCATTCTTCTAGGTACTTACTTGTTTTCCTGTCCTTCTTAATTTCCGTTTAACTTGTGATACGACTGCCCTGGGGCCAGGAGGTGTCCCGTGCAATTCTCTTCCCCAGGGACTTTGCTGAGGTTTTGGGGATGCGTTCTGTGTTCGGGAGCTTTCCTTGGACACTTGCACAGCAGGTGCGTTTTCTCCAGGCACGGGGCTCGATGCAGACCGGTTAAATGCAGCCCATTGAGATGTGGTTTATGTTGTGTGCCACGTGCCGTCTGGGGCACTGTCGGGTCTCCATGCTGGGCTCATGTTTTCCGACTTGAGTGTGGTTTTATCATTTTCTCTGCAACACTAACAGTTTTTTCTCACGTGTTCGTGGTTCTTTCAGCATGGCAGTTGGATCTGTTTGTCAGTCTACAGTTTTGTCAATGTCAAAATACTCGTTTGTGTGTATTTGGGGTTTCTGGTCCTGTTTTCTGATGCTGACCTTTATTGTCGGCCTTCCTGGGTCATTTTGTTTAGATTTATCTCACGCAGTGTATGAGCGGCTCTTTTCACTGGAAGAAGCCCCCTTGTAGACGGTACTGCAGCTTCCCTAGCAGGGAGAGCTTCTTGGGGGGGCGGGCGGCACCTGCACCCCTCCCTTCCCAGGGTCCGGCGGCACGCTGCTCACCAGGTTTAATCATGTGTTGTGGAATCTCTCAACCCTGTGGCCATCTTTTGTTGCGTCGGATATCTCATTAGCTGGTTTTCGCAGTCTTGTGTGTGTGATTTCGCTTTTGTATGTTGAATGCTTCTATCTGGGGGTGACTCGGATGTGGTGAGAATCTAGGTCCCACCCCTCACAGTGCTTGGAGTCTCCTTCTCTGTATTTGGGAGGTTGTGTGCTGATTGCATGTACTGATGGGTTTCTGTGGGACCCCACACAGTTGTGATGTCCTGTGTGTGCTGACATTAGCTTGAGTGCTGTGGCTCTGGGACCCCAGCCCCTGCTTGGGAGGCTGACCTCTACCCCATTCTTTCCACTCATTCATTCATTCATTCATTCATTCCCTCAGCATTCATGTGCTGGCGGCTCCGCGTGCTGGACAAGGTTCAGTCATGGCCTTTGCCCTTTACTGAGAACTGAAAACACAGTCTGACCACATTTCTTCCTGGCCTGCAGACTTCCAAAGCCTTCCTGGTTTCACTGAGTAAACCTAGGCTTTTCAGCATGGCATGCCTCGGCGCTGGCAGGCTGGCCTTCGAGCCACTTCATCTCTAGCCTGCCCTTCCTTCATCCTCCTGAGCAGACCCCAGGATTCCACGGTGCTCCCTGTCGTGTTTGCACCCCTCCTGCCTCCTTATCCTTAAGGCGCATCTCTAAACCTCAGGGTCCTTCTTGTTCTCCTTGTGCATTGCTCAGGTCCCTCCCCTAGAGAGTCCCTTGGTCTGGGGCTGGAGCCCCTGCATCTCTAATTTAAAAGCACCTTAAGGTAACTACCCAGCAAAGACTGAAAATCACCATGTTAATGTGACCCCCATCCCCCCACGGGAATATGTGTCTTGAGTGGCATCATTCCCAAGATGATAGTTTTTCTAAATGTTTGGTGTGCTGAAATCTTTATGTTGTAAGAATAATAAGCGCTTTTGTAATGATTCCCAGTACTACAGACACATAGAAAGTGAGGAATGAGTCGCCCCTCTCGCCCTGGAGTGGGCTGTCTCCAGGGCCGATGCCACGGGTCGCGCCGGATTCTTCTGCTGGCCTGTACTGCTCAGGTTCCCGTCTATTCCCAAGAGAGGTTTGGGTATGGTTTCCTTTTTTGTTTCTTAGCTTTGGGAGTCAGGGTCACCTTTTCGCCTTGTAAAACAGTTGGAGAGGGATTTTTTTTTTTTTACACTGCTTTAGATGTCTCGTGGGGTACCAGGCCCAAATCGAAAGGCGCCAGGCGTGTGTGTGGCTGCAGGATGTTGCCAGACACACATTTCTTTAGAAACTAAATGAAGAAAAAATAATAGACTAGTGTATGTGACTTCCCTCTCTTTTTAAAGTCTGTATTTATCTTTAATGGTGGTTAAAAACATAAAATTTACCATCTTAAGTAGTTTTTAAGCACATTATTCATTGGTATAGTGTTTTCATGTTGTCGTGCAACAGAATTTCTGAATTTCATCTTGTAAAACTGAAACTTAACAATTGAAAGCACCGCTCCCCAGGCCCCCTCTCCCTGGCCCCTTGCAACCACCTTTCTATTTTCTGTCTCCGCATTAGGCTATCGTAAGTCCATCACACAAGTGGAATCACACAGCGTTTGTCCTTTCATGTCTTAAGTCACTTCACTTAACATCATGTCCTCATCATGTCCTCAGGGTTCATCCCGTTCATCCCGTCATACCATGTGGCAGGATTGCCTTCCCTTCAAGGTAGCGTAATATTCCATTGTGTGGATAGACCACATCATGTTTATCCAGTCATCTGTCCAGAGCCATGTGGGCTGCACTTCTTGGCTATTGTGCATAATGCTGCTTGTGAACACAGGGGTGCAAATATCCCTTTGAGACCCTGCTTTCTGTTCTTCTGGGTACATTCCCAGCGGTGGGCTTGTTGGGTCATATGGTTAGTTCTGTTTTTAATTTTTGAGGAACGGCTACTGGTTTCCACAGTGTTGTACCCTTTGACATTCTCACCAACAGTGTATAAGGGTTCTAATTTCTCCGCAACTTTACCAACAGTTTGTATTTTCTGTTTGTTTTTGATAGGAGCCACCCTGATGGGTATGAGGTGGTATAAAGTGATTTGCATTTAATGATTACTTATGTTAAGCATCTTTTCATGTTTGCTGGCTGGCTTGCTCTTTCTAAACATGTATTGACTTAGGTTTTCTATAGTGTTTTTGATGAACCTTTTGTTTTACTTTATAGGTACAAAAACTATTTGTGGTGAAAATGAAAACTCCAGCAAATTGTTTTAGATATTGTGGGTTTTCTCCCATTACACATATTTTTGGGATGCTTATTCCTGAATAGACCATTAAGGATGCGATCCTTTGTGAAAGTGGGAACACCCCCTGCTGTACTCCCAGAAAGCCACCTTCACCCTTGCAGATTGTTTATAAAGATTTGATGTGGTTAAAGTCCTTTGTGATAAATAACATAAAACACACCTGTCATGCTATAGACCTGAAATCTGAGCATAGAAGCTGCCTGGGACTCTAAAGGTTGTCCATTGATTTCTTCTTCTGTTTGTTTATGAGTAATCTGTGCTTATTATAGACTTAGAAAATACAGCCTGTAGAAGAAAGTAAGTCAGCTGACTACCTGTAATTTCATTACCGTGGCATAAATCACATGGACATTATTTCAGAAAAGGGGTCATTCGTGCTCAGTTTTGCAAACTGCTTTCATTCAGCAGTTGCTGGGAGCAGCCTTCCCTGGCCACACTCCTGTCGCCTACACCCCACCCCACTGCTTAGCCAGCCCTGCCATGTGCGAGGCCTCGGGGGATTGTTTGCGAATCATGGCCGCACAAGTGGATCTGAAGCACCAGTTCCTGCGTCCTCCCAGTTTTAACTCCTCCCACCCCCAGCATCCCCAACCAGAATAAACAGCTTCATCAGCAGAAGCATCTCCAATGCTTTATTGTGAGCTCAAGCCTGCGAGGCACTGCTGACCACCTTTGTGTGACAGGCACCAGTCTAAAAGCCATTGCTCTTTCTGGGGAAGAAATGCATGTTTTAGATCCTCTTGGACAGACAGCGAAAGCCTTCTCTCACTTCCCTCAGCCTTCCTCCCCTTTCTGAAGCCTGAATTTGGGGGCTTTAGGTGGCACTGCCTGCACAGTGCAAGCCCACTGTGAAGTGTTACCCCAGGTCTAATTTGATGGGTGTGGTTTGGAAACTTGGCCTTCCAGAAGGAATCTTTTCACCTCTCTCAGTGGGTTAGCTCCTTGCCAGCCTGGGGAAAACTCATTTAGAGATCCAGAGAATCATGAACTTGATCTCACATTGCTGTCCCCTAAAATGCTGCATTGGGTAGAGTGGGAGGGGTGAGTCATCCTGTGTTCACACAGCCCTCAGCCAACAGTGGTACCCCTGAACCACAACTTTGGGTGTGCTGGGCCCCCAAGAGCCCAAAGCATCTGGAATCTTTAACTTAACTCAGCCCAGAGGCTCCTGTCTTGGAGATGGTCTGACCCTGTGCTTGGCCACACAGGGCAGCCCCAGGTGCTCGGGAGGCTAGGGGCTCAGTTCCCAGGCTGCATGGACCAGCTTTCTTCAGAAGAACAAGTGATGCATTGCTGGGCACAACTTCTTGGGCTTCTCTCTACTTCCTCCTGCCCCTCAGTGCCCTTTCTGTTCTTAGGCTGGTGTTGGGGGGCTTTTTGGCCAATGGTGGGAGCAGGGGGAGACATTAGGTGGATCTGAGCCAGTCAGTGTGCCCACACTGGGATGCAGTCCTGCCTGACTGTGACACCTGGCGATTTGCAAAGGAGATAATCATAAAACTTGCGTGATCACAGTCGTGTGTGCCTGCTCCCAGAAGCCCAGGGCCACTTCGCCTTGGCCAGTAACTGCCCTTTCCTACAAAGCCAGGCATGGTGAGCCCAGCCTGCCCTGCTCTGGGTCAGCATGCAGGCCGTCTCTTCCCATCAGCAAGGTCTTTGTTCTTTCCCAGAGCAGACGCTTAGAGATGGGCTGCTCTCTAGCCAGAGAGAGAGCTGGCTTCTCAGCACAAACCCAGATCATCTTTCGGCCAGGTGGACCTGAGAAGGCAGGTGGCAGAGTGGCGGGGACAATGAGCCCATTTATACTCTGTCCTGAAATTCCGGGTCCAGAACATCAGCTTGGGAGTGGGGCATCAGCTGGTGGGGCAGTGGGGCAGTGGCCGAAGGCCCCGTTAATCCTGTTAATGACGCACACTTGAAGTGTGGAAGGCGGAATGAAGTTGTCCCTTCCAAAGATGGCTGATTAAGGTGTGTCCAGAAAATACACGCCCACAGTGAGGCACCTGCCGCTGTACATGTTTTCTGCTCACATGGCGAGTCGGTGCAGGGGGCGAGCACCCTACGCCCAGGCCTAGGCAGGTCACCAAGCTCGCATTCAGGCATGGAGTTTGTATCCTAGGCGAGAAGGCTTTCTTCAAGGACCCAGATTGAGGAGAGCGTGTGGGTGGGTTCTGTCTTCCAGCTGGTGCCGTCTTCCAGCCCAGTGTTTCTCAAATCCTACATGCTCAGAATCACCTGGGGAATCTTGTGAAAATGCAGGATCTGACCCTGAAGGGCTGGTGTGGGTGCATTTCTGACCAGCTCCCTAATGACATGAAAAGGTGAGGACCACACTTTGAGTAGCCAGGGGCTTTGTGATCAGCAGAGATTCAGTCTGGGCTGATGGCTGGGTAGCCTCCGGAAGCAGTGGGGATCCTGCTCGGAAAGGGCCAAGGGGGTTACAGGTGGGAGGAGCAGTACAGTGGGGGCATCCTTCATGGCCTCTGTGTGCAAGAATAAGAACTGCGTGTGCTTACGCAGTGCCCACTGTGGACCTGGTGCTGTTCTGAGCACTTCACACACATTATTTGCTCCCCACCACAGCTCTTGGGAGATGGGCCCGGTTTCTCCCCCTTTCCAGAGGTGAGGGAAGGTCTGTTACCTGCTCAAGGCCCCGCTGGCAGGAAAGCATGGGAGCCGGGCCCCTGAGCCCTGGCAGCCTGGAGTCTGCTCTACGCACAGTACCAGCAGCTGCTCGGGGGGGTGGACAGGTGCCCTTTCTCAGCCGCTGTGTTTACACTCATGCGTCAAACCGGAGCCTGCAGTGCCTGCATTAGGTGAGCACCCAAGGCCTGTGACCTGCTGGTGTCCCCTTTTCTAAGAGATGAGTGTGGGTGCCCATAGGGCTTGTGTGACGTGATGTAGAGCCGGGACGGCTACGTTGGTGTCCTGACGGCACCGGGGACTGCTTCAATGCTGTGGGCTTTCCAGAAGGTTCTTCTCCTCACCATTCTTTGCTTCTCAAAACCAGGCATGCAGATCTCCAACTCTGACTGAGACTCACAGCACATTTCAGCTAAAAACCACATTCCCTACCCAGCTTTAAAAGAAACTCCTCCAAATTCCTTCCGTGCTTAAGGTATGTTAGAGAAAACACATTTTCTGGTCTTTTCCTCAGTAGGAACAGGCTGTGCGGTTTGTGGAGGGTTTTTCTAGAGACGGGCTGGTTTGTAGGGTGTGGACTTGCAGGGGTCTTTATTCCTTGTGTCCCTCCTTCCCTTTAAAGACATCGCCTGGCTGTGGGACAGGAGTGCATAGAGCAGGGTGCCGCTGTCGCTGTGGGCCTCTCGTGGCTGCCCTGCTGCTGCCCGAGGCGGCTTCATCCCACCTCGGTGACCCGTTTGTTCTCGTGTTTCCTCCCTCCATCTGGAGAAGCACCTCATCCACTCATTCACTCAACAAGTATCTGAGAGCCAGTGCCGGGTGTGAAGGGGCTTGCAAGGTGCAGGGTCCCGGGCATCATGGACCGGACACTTTTCCCTTATGCCCCATAAATGCCCGAGGCTGAGCTGGCATATGCGCGGGCCGTTTGTGCCCACTGACCAGCGCTGACCAGTGTGGGGAACTCGGGTTGGGCTCCTTCCCTGGTGCAGACAGACGTCATGTCTCTTGTAAACCGGCATAGAAACTTCTTTTGTTCACTGATATTGGCATGATTGAATCAATGCTGCAGAGCCAAACAGGATGTGGTCTGGGTGACTCCCAACTTCCAGCAATCGATGGTTCTTGTTTTCAATTTCCTCAAGAGGTAAACCGCACCCCCCCCCACCAACCCCAGAGGCTTCCAGGCCCTGGAGGGGAGGGAGCCCTGGACTCAGGAAGAGGGGCCGAGCTCTGCAGGGTCCATCACCCCCGCCTTTAATTGCAGGGGGAAGGTAAACCTGGAGGCCTTTGAATTTACTTTGGCAAGGAGAGAGAGCGGATTTTCAGGTGGGGCTGGTCTGTTTCTTTGCAGGGCAAGGTGAATGGGGGGCAGTGGCTTTTTCCAAGTCCCCACAGTGTGCTGGATGCCTGTCCACTATTCCCTGGTATGCTGGGGCACCAAGCCATGTGGTCCCTAAATCTTGAATAGATACAAATAATACTTGAAAATATTGGGAATGAATAGAAAATTACAAAAACAGTGAATACTTGTATGGACTTCTAGCCCTACTCTGGCCAAGAAGTGGAACTTTACCTTTGACTTTGAGGTCCTGATGCCTCTCCCCAATCCTAGTACCCTCTCACCTCCCCCTCCACCAGATGTGTCTTTATATAGGTACCGTAAGCATTGAAGGTAGCCCCTATCCTGAATTTTTGTGGTTGTGATTCACCTTCTATTTGTAGTTGGGCTGTGTAGCCAGTAAACACTGTGTCCTTAAGCACTGCCCTTTGTTTTTGGTGTTTTTCACATTCCTGCTCATGGAACAACACGCTGTCTGTCTGTGGCTGGCCAACCTTGACATGGTCCCCAGTGACTCCCACCTCCTAGTATTCATACCCTTGTGTGCCCCCTCTCCTTGGCGTGGCTGCCTGAAAACCTGCTTCTGATAGAATTCATCCAAAGTGATATCCAAAGTGATGGGTGTCACTTCCGTGATGAGATTATGTAAGATTATAACTTCCATCTTGATAATGGACTTTCCCTTTTGCTGACTCGGATGAAGCAGGCTGCCATATCAAGAGGCCCACGGGGCAGGGAGCCGAGGTCCTCAGTCTCACAGCCGGCAAGCGACTGAATGTTGCCGGTACGTATCTGAGCATGGAAGGCCATCCTTCCCCAGTCGAGCTTTTGGATGAGATCCCAGCCCTGGCTGAGGTCTTGGTTGCAGCCTGAAGTAGGTCCCTGGGGTTACTGACTTTTACTGCAGTGTGGTTTTCCCTTGTTGTGTGCTAGCATCTCAGTTTATTTATTCCTTCATTCTCTAGGACCACAGCTTGCTGACAAACTGCACCTGCTGTGCTGTGTGCCTGTGCCCCCCTGGGGATAAGTCCAGTAGTGTGGTGGTGGTGTCCAGCTTCACTGCCCACGGGCAGCGCTCCAGCGCCCAGATCGCTGCACATCCCTGCCCTTGCTTGGTGCTGTCGGACTTCCCATTTTGGGAAGAGGTGTGGTGGATGTGAGAGGACGTCTGATGTGTTTTTAATGTATGCTTTCCTTTTTCTTCTCCCTGCTAGTTTATAGGTCTTTTACTAGAGAAGAAAAGCTAAGACGCACTCTTTTCATTTTTTTCTCCCATTTTGTAGATGGCTTTAATCTCACAAATATAGAAGCACATTGCTTTGCATTTACCTTCCAATTTTCTTTTTCCAATGGAAAACTGACTGAACTTATTCAAGGCAGCAGCCTTGATCTGGCCAAGATGGTGTTTATCCGTAAATACTACATCGTAACTCTAACTCCTAATATCCAACATGACATGCTTTCTTTATTGCTAACCATAAACCAGTGTTTATCAGCCATTCCAGTTTCTTCTAATGTGAAGAGCCTTCCCATAGTTTTTGCCCATCTTTTTTATTAGATTGTAGGACTTTTTAAAATTTTCTGGAAAATAAGCCTTTCTTAGCTGTTAGTGAATATCACCTCCCAATTTGTCTCTTGGCCATATGCACTTTAAAAACCAAGTAACGGCGTTCTGAATCCTGTCCCAGGGGACACCTCACAGAACAGGTTTCCGGGTGTTCCCAGTTCTGGCCTGTGGTCCCAGTCATTGGGTCATGCATCGTGTCTGTGAAATTAAGCTCCTGCTTATCACAGTTATTTAACACCGCCTTCCTGGGGCAAGCCTGCTCGTTTTCTGACCGCCTCTGTGGGTCACCCTCTGCTCTGGGAGTCCCTTCCTCTGTCAGTAGCTCATTTCTGTCTCTTAGTCATTTTGGAGAGTATCAGTGAGTCTGCATTGGATCTCAGGCTTGGGGTGCACCCCCCCAGCACACTCATCGACTCAGCACTTTGTTATGGCCTCTGGAGGTGATTGCTTTGCTGAAATGTGGGGTCTGGGGAGAGTGTGCCCTTCGTGTTTACCACGAATGCATTCCTGGAGAAAGTTAAAATTAGAAAAAGCGGCTACGTTTCCTGCCATTCAGGCGCAGTTGGCTCTTGTTTGTTTGCACAAGGATTCTTCTGGTAACAATCTGTAGTCGGTTTCTGGTGGAATGTGAGGTGAAGTCATGGTTTTTGGGATGGAGGTGATCTGTTTCCATGACGATCTTTGTTGAGAGCCACTGCTTTGTGAATTCTTGCAGAATTATTCTGAGTGGAAAAATAGTAGTGAACCAATCCCTTTTATAGCTAGCAAGAAATATTTTAGGTTACTTTTTTAAAAAGCTCTGTAATGGGAGTTAATGCCATAGAGTGCGCCCCTCCGTAGTGAGCTCTGGGCGTGGAGAGCCTGGCTCCTGATCACCTCTCTTTCTCTTTGAGGCCTCCTCCCACCTAGAGGCTGGCCTCCCTGGGAAGCCCCTCTGCCTGGCACAGCCTGGGGAGGTTTAGCAAATAAAAATGCACAGTACCCAGATGTAGTTGGCTGTTTGTACCATATTTACACTGGTACACCTATCATGTGTCTGAAATTCAAACTTTGCTGAATATTCTGTATTTTGCCTGGAGACCCTAGTGTACCCCTCACCCCCGGCTATGCTTGGCCATCCTCAGTCTTGGTCTCTTTGGTACCTGGGCCTTTCCCAGGTGAGGAGGGCCACCTCCTGCTCTTGGCTGGCTGGTGGCATTTGTGGGCACACCCGTGGCCTCTCTGCTCCGGTGCACTTCCACGCTTGGACCTCTCCTCGTCCAGTGCTGGGCTGGCTGCCCTCACCTGCCACGGGCAGGCAGTGGCGGGTCGCACTGTGCCCGGTTGCAGGTGAGGGATGCAGCGTGTGCCGGAGGGGTCACAGCCCGGCCAGCAGCATGCAGCCTGTAAACGGCAGAGCCGGGCTGGATGTCCTGGCCTGCTTGATGGAAAGCCGAGGAGCTGGAGGGCACTGGGGGAATGTAACGCCTCTTCTTGGAGCTCGTACGGGCTCGTTACAGAGACCCACCCCCAGGGGTCCGGGGCCGCAGGAGCCCACCTTGCTGGACTGGCCAGAAGCGCCATTCTCTAGGTGGGGTGGGGGGCGTCACAGGCGTTGTGGGAGCTGTGGTAGGAGCTGGGCCTTGAAGGAGAGGCCGTTTCTCTAGAGGCAGGGAGCAGGCCGGGGAGGCATCCCCTGCAGGAGGAGGGGGAAGTGTTGGGGGGCACTTCAGAGTGGGCCGCTGACCTGGGCGGGGTGAAGGGGATTGGCTGTGGGTGGGTGCTAAGGAGGCTGGAGGTAGAATAGGGCCCACCTGGGGAGAGCTCCGATGCAGGGCAGGGAGGCCTGGCCTCAAGGTGGGTGGGTGGCCGGAGGAAGCAGGGGCTTGGTGTTCATGAGCAGAGGCGTGATGCATGGACGGTGAGATAGGGGAGGAGATGCAGCGGAGACCTCGTGAGACCACAGCGAGCTCCAGCTGAGTATCCCTGGCTCCAAAGCCAAGCTGCACGTCACAGGTACCTTGAGGGTCTTTCTTTGATGTTTGGGCAGCAAATACGACTAATGGAGCATCTTACTGTACGTGCTAGGGGCAGGCCTAGGGGCTGGGGACCTGACAGCGAGTGAAGGTAGACTCCTGCCCCGTGGACCCTACAGGTTAGTAGCTTGTTGAAACCTCAGCGGCCAGTTCCCGGAGGGGTTGTGTGGAATTTCCTGAGTGCCACTGTGTTATAGGTGGTTCTAGGTGAGCAGGAAGAACCTTCACCTTCACGAAGCATTTATTCTGGTAGAGGAGAAATGAAGTCAACAAACCAGAGACAGAGGCAGAAGTGGAGCCAGTGAGGGTGTGGGCAGCGGAAAGCGTGGGGTGTTGGGTAAGGCTCGGGGTGGGCTGGTAATGTCCCCAGGGATGTCACATCCTTATCCTAGAACCTGTGGCTATTAATCCGTGTGGCAGAACTCTGCAGACGTGATTAATTTAAGGATCATGTGATGGAGAGATTGCCCTGGGTTATCGGGGTGGGGCCCTGTAGATGTAATGACAAGTGTCATTTTGAGAGAGGCAAGGGGAGACCACAAAGGAGGGGTGATGATGGAGACGGGGGTCAGAGTGATGTGCTTGGAGACGGAGGGGGGGTCACAAGCCAGGAATACAGGTGGGCACCAGATGCTGGGAAAGGCAGGAGGTGGATTCTCCCCTGGGAGCCTCCAGAAGGAACCAGACCTGCTGACACCTTCAGCCAGTGAAATTGGTTTCAGATTTCTGGCCTCCAGACCGTAAAAGAATAAATTTGTATCCTAAGCCACCAAGTTTGTGACCATTCAGTACAGCAGCTCTGGGACAGTCACACAGGGGCCTTGGATTTGAGGAGGTGACCCTTGAACAGACCCCTAACGGCAAGTGACTGGACGCCATAGTTCACAGTGCTTCCAGAAGGTGGGATGGGCTCCCCTTCTGATGTAGGCAGGGCCTAAGGGGTCTGCATGGGGATCCAGGCCCGGCTTAGAGTCAGGAATTCCTTGGGAACTGTGAGCTCTGATGGCCTCCAGTCTGGACTGGAGCCATGGTGAATTTATGTATTTTTAATGTAAAATGTCATTTGGGGGTATAAATACCCTATGCTTTTCTCCAGATTTAGCTGAGTATAAATGCATCTTATTGATGGAACAAAATATTTCCTTGGCTTTCTAAATTGGGAATTTCTGACCCTACAAAATAGCTGCTGGCTTTGACCAGAACTGGCCGAGAATGCCCATTCATATCCCACAGCTGTGGTTTTGTCTTAGCCAGAAGGCCCAGGGGTCTAGTGCCAGTTTTATGTTTGCCATCTGTTCCAGGTCGGGATCCCCACAAGCAGAGCCTGAGATAAGGACCCCGTGTCCCGGGAGTCCTCTCTCCACTTTCTTCTGAACTCATAGGAGCAGCTTTAATGTCTCAGTGTCCTCTGTTTTCAACCTTGTACTTAGGTACCTGCTTTGTCTTACTGCCAGTTCTAGGGTGCAGGACCCAACTTTTTGGTTTATCTTGACAGTCCCTCTGTACTTTGCCAGGAGAGGCCGATGGGGATCTGTCAGATGACGGGAGTGGTGGGTCGACACTCTAACCTCATGTCCCTAGAAGCCTAAGAGCACCAGCCACAAAAGCTTGAACTGCATTTATAGTTGTGTTAACCTTTCATGCTTAATTGATGTCTGCTTAGGAAAAGGTAGACCGAACCTACCCTTCATGTCGCATAATAACTACCTGGACAGCTGGGCTTTGACCAGGACCCCATTCTGCACATTTCAGCCTGTAGTTAGAGGACCCGGGGATCATGAGGGAGGTGACTCTCCAAGTAGCTGTACCCTTTGCTCAGCCTGTTGGCGGGCTGGAGAATGGTGTCACCAGCCCTGGGAGCACCAGTGGAAATGTCTCCCAAAGTGCACACTGCTCTCTCAGACGGCTGGCCTCTGGATTGGCTTTTTCAAGATTGCATTTAAAAAAAAAAATTTTTTTTTAAGATTGCACCTTTTTAAATGTCATGTTTAAAAAGTAGGATTTTGCCTGAGGTTGGGGACTGCTTTGCATTTCTGGATAGCATCATGCTTAACTTGATGAAAAGATCTAGGAACTGAGGATTCATTTCAGAGACATATTTTAAAATACAGAATTGTCCTCTTATAACTTTATTCAGGTCTTGGGCTTGAGAAAACACTGGTTCCAGTGATTTTGTTTCTGACGGAGTGTCTACATATTCTTTGAGTGTGTGGCTTGTTATCTGAAGACCCAGGGGTGGTCTGTGATGCACAGTCAGCTTAACGCATCATTTGGTGTCTTATGAAGTTAAGTATTCTGTCCTCTGCTCTGTCACCTTGGCTAGGTTCTCTAAACCGTGTCACCACAGCCCAACAGCGAGACAGGCAGAGGCCCTCTGCCCCTGGTCCCTGTACAAAGCTGAAGGGACGAGGGCTTTGGAGAGCCTTAGTCTGGGACAAGTCAGGCACAGAAGGGAATCTAGGTCAGTGGGAAGGGCTGGTGTGGAGCTCCAGCTGCGTGTCTCCCTCTCTTGCCTCTTTCACTGTTGCCAAGGTGAGAGGTTGCTGGGGTGAAGAATTGACCCCCAGTAAGAAGAATCCAAGAGGTCAGATGACTGGTGGTCCGCATCGGTGATGTCCCTCCCTGCCGTTGGGGAGGTGTGAGCAGAGCACGGGGCCGCTGGAGGAAGGAGCTCTTGAGATTCTGGAAGGAGGGGACCAGCTCCGAGCACCAGTGTGCGGGGTCCACCAGCCCCTGTTCTTCCCTGCTCAGTACCCTGCCCAGCACAGAGGGAACAGGATAGACTCCCGGGGCCGCGGCGTGCAGTGGGCTGCGTGCAGTGGCAGGGCTGGGTTTGAGACCCCAGGGAGCGCAGGAAGTCTGAGGCTTCAAAGCACCGACTTGTCCCAGATGTTTCAGCCTCCTCAGCATTTGCCGGGAGGCTCTTTCCTCTGCTCCCTCCCAACACGCACACACGGAGTCCCTCTGCTTCAGCCAGGAATCTACCTTCTTTGTACTTTCAGAGACGGGCGGTTCTGTACCTTCTGTCCTGTGAGAAGGAAAGAAGGAAGGAAGTGCACCCTCCTCCCTCGGAGACAGCCTGTCCTGCGCCACCTGCTTTGTCTCCCTTGGTTTCTGTGCGTTTGACTGATTCGGTGTCACCACCTCTGGTGCTGGCTTTGCCCTGTGGGTTGGGATCCCCACTGTCCGCTTCCCGGACTCATCGGTCACTGAAACTCTGGGGAGCCTTTGTTCTCACATCTGCTCAATGGGACCAGCGGTGGCAGCCTTGCCCGCCTCCCAGTGTTGTTCTGGAAAACTACCAAGAGGCCAGTAATCAACTCTGGTGTGTAGGACGTCACTGGGAGCGAGTTAGGAGCGCAGGGGTGGCCGCTCCAGGCCTGCCTGATTCAAATGTTCAGGCACTAGGTTCTCAACCATTTATTTGTTGCACAGCGTTTGGTGAGATTTCTCCGACATCATAATTTGGCACTAACCAACTGGTCTTTCATGTTTTGAAGAAGGAAGAGGCGGGGCCCCTCCCCTGAACACAGTCCCATGGCTAATAGATAAATACAGGAAGGAAGCCCCATTGCTCTTGGGTAATATGGGCCCCCGTTTTACACTTGAGGAAACCGAGGCTCAGAGTCAAGTTAGGTCATTTCGCAAAGGTCATCGAGCTGGAATGTGACCCCACAGGTTAGCCTTGGGAGCATCTCTCAAACCCCTCATTTACCGGGCTGCCTCCCGCAGGGCTGTCTGAGAGCCCTCTCTGCATTCACTTGTGGAGGAGGTCACGGGGTCAGCATCAAAAGCCTGGGACCCCACCCTCAGGAAGCTCTTGGGATGCCCACCTCCAACCCCGCTGCTGGAGCCCAGAATGGGGAGCTGGCTCGTGGTGTGGAGGCCCTGAGTGACCGTCAGCGAGTTGGTTAGGCAAAGCCTGGAAGAAGAAGAATTTTTAAAAAATGGAAAGAGCCCGATGTAGATGGATCTTCTGGCCTTCCAAGGGTTGGACGAGGTTTTCTCTGAGTTTGACAGCTGTGTCTTGCACGAGCCGCACATGTAATGTGCCCCCTCTTGGTTTCCAGTTTAAAGCTGAACAATGGCATAAAGATGCCAGTGAAGCAGTCAGGGTCCAGGGTTCTTCTAGAGTTTTATTATTTTTTCCAGAAATGTTTAATGTGGTCTAGTTTGGCAGCCTTTTCTAAGCGACTCACCTTTATCCAGTCTTCCTGAAGAAATACTCCACTTGGCTTCATGTGTTACTCATCTCATGCACCACTATTTGTTCACATAATAAGTAAATAACATAAACATTTCTGTAACGAGGGCCCCCAGCTGCAACCAGAAGCCCAAGGGAGGCGGGGAGAGGAGCTTCTGGCTTTCTCCCACCTGGACACAGGTGTGGGAGTCCGCAGATCTCAGAGGGAGTGGGGACAGGTGACAGCACCTCCCATCTTCATATACAGTGACTAACAGAAGCCTCCAAGCAGGAAGGAAGGACAGCCAGAAATGCGGGCCCCACACAGTGAACTAAGCCATAGACTTGACAGCATGTCCAGTACCAGGTAGGAACCCACAGATGTCAGTGTGAATGGGCGGGTGCGTCAATGGGACCATTGTCATCTGGTGTCTGATTGTTGGACTCAACAAACCCTGTCCCTTTGTGCTTAATATTCAACATTGGCTTAATATTATTTAAAGAAAGGCTGTTCCTTATACTTACTCTATACAATCTGAAATGGTATGTAACTTTAGGAAAGGTGAGTGAACCAGTTCTGTGTTCTGTGGTAAGAAAGTTCCACCACGTAAACCAGGTGAGACTTGGGATGCTTTCCTTTGGCCGCATCACCTACCCTCTGCCTAAAAACTTTTCTGGTTAGTTTGGATAGTGTTGATTTTAATAGCACTAAATGTAAAGGCCGTTGCCAGTCTAGAGAAGTGGTGTTTTCTCCATTTTATAAATGGGTTGTATTGAGTGGAATAATTTTCTTCCATAACAGTGAGAAGCCTAGGGTGAGGTGCACGGCCAGGCCACGAGATCCTGGGTTGTCATCAGCATCACTTGCCTAAGGACCGGTGATGCTAACTGCCCCTCAGGGGCTGGGGACACTGTGCTGCCGGAGGAGGCCAGGGGTGCCTCCCCTCTTGAGATAATAATTTTGAGCTGATGCAGTTTACCTTTGGGGCCATTTCTATCTCTGTGTCTAGCTGCACCTTCCTGTTTTTCTTTCCTTCCCGCTTGCCGTCTCTTATCCCACCTGCTGCGGAGGCCAGCACTTTGGGCGTCCGGCCACACCCCCGTGGGTACACGCCCACTTCCTTCTGGCTTGAGCCTACTACTGCCTGGCCCTTTGCCCCATTTCATATGTGCGCTGGTATCAAAGTGGGGTTGGCAAAACTGTCTCTGCAAAAGCCCAGATAGTAAATATTTTTGGCTTTTGTGCCTTAAGGTTTCCATCCCAGCTACTCTGTCCTTGAGGCACAGCAAGAACTACAGTCAAATGTAAGTGAATGGGTATGGCTGTGTCCAGCAAGACATTACTTAGGGACACGACAATTTGAATTCCATATAATTTTCACATCACTAAATATCATTCTTTTTTTTGATCTTTTTCTCTTTAACTTCTCCCGTTTAAAAATGCAAAACTGTCCTTTGTTCACGGCCACACACAGGTGACAGGCTGGATTTGGCCCATGGGGCAGAGCTTGCCTCTGCTGCAGGACAGGACTTCATCTGGTTCTGCTTTCTGCCCTTGTTTGACTACTTGGGTGCTTTTCAGGTATGGTGGAGGGAAGTGGGGGGGACCCAGATCCTGCCACTGAGAGACTGCCGTCTAGGTATTGGCAGGTGTGGGGTGTGAAGTGTCGTTTGGCCATTGGGGCCATCGTGGTGGCCTGGAAACCTAAGGAAGTCTGTCCCCCACAGCAGCCCTGAGATGGCGGGGCCAGGAGAATTCCTTTCCTGTTTGGCAGGTACAGTATATCATTGCCTGGGACTGCCACACAAAGGACCGTGTTGGGTGGTTTAAGCAACAGAAATGTGTCGTTTCACAGGCCTGGAGGCTAGAAGTCCAAGACTGAGTATCGAGTATCGGCAGGCTTGGCGCCTTCTGTCCCGGGCCTGTCCCCTGCTTCTGGTGTTTCTGGCTGGCAGATCCCTGCCTTCCTCTTCACGCGGTGTCCTCCCTGTGTGTCTGTCTGGTCTGCCTGCACATTGCCCCCTTTTGAGACCCCAGTCATATTGAATTAGGACCCACCCAAGGGACTTCCCTTTACCTGTTCCCTCTGTGGAGACCCCAATTCCAAATCAGGTCACGTGCTGAGGTCCTGGGCGTGAGGACTGCAAGATTTGAATTGGGGGAGGGGACACACCGTTCCATGTGTAATGGGAAGTGCAGGGGCTGGCCAGTGGAGTGGTTGGGCGGTGACTGTCCTGGGGTGAGAAGGTAGGGCGAAGCTGCCACCTCTGTCTTGGCAGGAGTATATATTTCTATCTAAATGTCATGAGCCTGTTACTGTTTATCCATCCCCCTTTCCAGACCTCCTCAGCCAGGGGAATCCCTCTGTCGTTACATCTTCAACTGAGATTGTAAGCTGTTAGAACAGCTCCTAATGGGTGTACAAAGTGGACACAAACAATGCCATCCACAAACAAAGACTCCTGCACACAAGGGAATCTTGTCTTCCTGGCATTTGGACAGCTCCGTCGTTCTTGGAGATGTCCCCCACATTTTGTCTAAGGGACAGCGTTCATATTGAAACAAACAAAATTGGGATTAGGGATCTTCTAGACTTTGGGACTTTATGCTAATTTGACAGACCCACGCCAAGTAAATCTTGTGCTTTTTTTCATGTGGAGGGGACCCGGAGAGCTGACGAGCCCCCTGGTGTCGGGGGTGCTCCCTTGGGGGAGTGGTGCTCCTGGGAAAGACTGTGCCTGCACTCCCCTCAGGGAGAAACCTGGGGCTTCCAGAAAGGGCAAAGCATGGAGCTAGGGGGGTGCAAGGAGCCATCTGGGCCTGGCCACCTAATCCACCCACTGGGACCTCACCGGCATGGCCATTCACAGCCAGACCTGCCTCGCCCCCTGACCCCCACCACTGCATCACTGGCTTGGCAGAGGGTTCCATGTCTGCCACCTATACCTTCCTGAAGTCCAACACCAGCGTCTGCGTCAGCTGATCGGGCAGCGCTGGGTCATCCCCTATCAGGGATGAGGTGTGAGTTTACCCAGTCACCCTTGTCTGGGAAACTGCCAGGTATTTGTGTGATGAAATAAACTCAGCTTCAAGGCCATGGGGCTGGAAGGGAAAGCTCTCTATCCTTAATAATCCTCTGGAAGGAGAGAATGAAGAGCTGCAGAGAGCTTGCAAGGCCCTTACCCAAAAATGCTGAGCGACTGTGAATAAGGATGTAAGCGAGTTATAAAAATGAACAGAAAGAAACCCGGCGACTTGTGGGGCTTTTAGACGAGGTAGCAGCCTGCAGTTGCTCAGCTGTGGGCAGCCGGGGTGGGGGTGACCTGTCCGGAGGACGTAGGAGGCTGAGGCACTGACCACGTGGAGGTGCTCCTCCCGCGCACGCCCTGTCCCCTCGCTGCTGACCACCCCTCACTCTTCGAGGGGGGCCCCAAATGGACCAGGGCAGAGGTAAGAGGCCCAACAGTGTTGGCACTTGTCAGGAGTGTAGGTTAAGATTCCCACAGCCCCAGCCTAGATTTGGGGAGTTGGAGCATAAAGAAGAGGGGCACCCAAGTTCTTAGATAGGCTGGGCTAGTGGCTCTTGAGAAGTGCCTTAAAAATCAGGAAGGAAAAAAAAAAGACACTCTATTCCCTGCAGAACAAATTGGAGAAATTGAGAGGAGTCTGCAGAAGTAGAAACCCTCCCTAAGCCCACTCCTGAGAAGCCATCTCTCAAGTCTCACTTTTTCTGGTCCTTTTTTTGGTAGCTTTTTCCCATTTTAATACGACGAGGTTCTCTGCTGCCCATCTCGGCCCAGACCCTCAGAGCGCTGCCCTTTGGTGGAGCACCACAAGTCTTCCGGGGCCTGTGAGCAGCACAGCAGACGCGTCCAGAGTGAGGGTGGGCGCAGCTTCTTGTTTCCTGCGACTTGGGCACCCTGTCCCTGCATTCTCGTGCCTCCTTTGGGATCAAGATCTTTTGTGCAGTTTGGGTATACTTGCTCACATTGCCGCCTTTCCTGTCGTGTTCACTGGCTCTAAGGGAGCTTCCCACTTGTGCCTTGTGGTGTCTTACACTGCTTGTACATTTAGGTCTGTCTCTACCTAGAGATTAACAACACGCTCAATTTTCTCTTCCCTCCTGGTTGATTCCCTTCCCTGCAAGCCTTTCTGTGCACCTGGAATTCATTTTGCTCTTGAAGCCCCGAGGGGGAAGCGGTGTGGCGAGGACTGGCTAGCTCTCCCGGCGTGCAGGGAATAAGCTTGCCTTCCTGTAATCCTCCTCTTAATTGCATGTGAAATATTTACATGGAAGGGGGACTTTTCTGGGCTCTGTGTTCCGGGTGAGGGGACTTTTGCAGGGAGTGGACTTGATTTAGGGAAGTTATCCAGAATGAAATTTCCGCTTCCTCAGTCACAACCTGGTGGGGTCCAGGATGCCTGCAAAGCCCAGAGCAGGCCTGTTACTGTGTTCAGAACATCAGCCTGGATGCAAGTGGCTAAGAGGGGAGTCACACGGTGGTGACCTTCAATTCTGTTCCTCTTTCGTCATTGTCATTCTTGTTTAAAGAACCTGCATGCTCTAGTTATCATGTTAGTGCTACAGGACTCGAGCCCCCTCTCAAGTGACTGGGAGGCTCCTGGAATGTGTCCTTAGGGTTCAGCTGATAAGATTATTCTGTTGAACTAACAGCCAGTTTTTGCAGCAGAACTGAAAGGAGATGAGGGGAGACACAACATTGGGGGACAAAATAGCAAAAACGCCCTTGTGGCAGCCTGGGCTCCTCCTCTGAGCCTGGCACATATGCAGGAGGTCACTGGGGAGTGCTCTTGGGGTCAGCAGGAGGGAAAGTGGGCACAAGGAACACAGGGCTGCAGTGCAGTCTCGGCAAAGCCCCCTGAGAACCCACAGGAGCTCTGCCCTGGGACAGACCTTTGGGGTTGTCAGGAGGCAGGAGCGGGGTGGGGATCACCTGTTCACCCCTGCACAGCTGCCCAGGGGCTCTCCAGCAGGGCAGCTCTAGCACAGGCCCTTCTGCTGGCCACCCTCCAAGTGGGGAAGCAGTGGGCATCTGGGTGCCCATCACAGTGTCCACCACCGTCCCCACCTTCCAGGTGGACTGGATGCAGCGTAGAGCACAGCTCACTCTCAGAGGGAACCCACAGAAAGGGGTTTTCAGCTGAGCAAGACCTGTGGCCTCCCTTTGGTAATGCAGCTTCTTCCTGGACAGAGGCCGGTTTTCTGGGCTTCTCCTCTGCCGTTGGGAAGATGGTGGCCTGGTGTAGGTGAGCGATGCGTACGGGCTGTCTGAACAAGTAGCCATCCCGGGCCTGCTGCACAGAGGCAGCGGTGTCATGGCCAAGTTGCCCAGACCTGTGTGTGGAGATGGGCCCTGTTCACCTGAAGGAGCAGCTCAGGAGGGAGAAGTAGCTTCTGGAACCCTCTGGTAATGCATCTTAGCCTTTCACATTGCAGTCTTCTTACCCTCGTCATCTCTCAATGTCCCCAGCAGAGAAAGGTCATATGTCCCCGGGGTGCCTGGCACCAGCGAGTTCCCAGCAGAGTCCCTCATTTATGTTTGCTTTTGGACTTCCCTTTCTGTTACCATCAATGGGACATTCTTGCTCTGCCCAGAAACCAGACGGGCAGCTTGTTTTCCACCCTGACAGCCATGGGACAGAACCCAGGTTGGCTGTCCTTCTGTGTGGGCACAAAGAAACTATTCTTATGCATAAGAGATTATGAGCTCCAAACGGTGGCCACTGGTGACAAGATGTGAGTGGAGAGAGCCGCATCCGGTCATGGTCCCCCCCTGGGTCTTGAAAAGCACTGTTCCAGGGATATGATGGCAGAACGTGCTGCAGGGAAGCATTGGCTGGTGTTGATGGAAGAGCCAGAGGCATTTCCCAGCAGAAGAGAAAAGGTCAGTGGTGTCCTGGTGGGATGCTCTCAGGTATCGTCTTGGCTGGCCTTCATCTCTCCTCTGTTGGCTGGCGGTAGGAGGAGCCACTTGGGTAGGATCATCTGCACAAGCTGGTGCAGCCTTCATGTGTTTCAGAACAACAAACGTGTCCTCAGCAGTGGAAGCACAGCTATAATTAAATGGATCATTTGGATACCTGGGCAGAAAGGGGGAGCTTCTGAGAAGGAACAGCTGGGAGGCTGCTTCCTTTCAGGATCATGTTTGAATAATAAAAGCCCTTCCTAACCAAGTGGGCAGCTGCTTGAATTAATCCTTCTAGGTTTTTCTGCAAGTATGCCCTCTGTCGAGCTGAGGGAAGATGATGGGATTTTGTCCTAGCTTTCCTCTCCCTCCACCTTTGTTATCTCAGTCTGTCTTCCAGTGTCTGTGCTTTAGGATAGAAAGAATGTATGGGATGTCTGCATGTTACAACCTGGGGGCTTTTAATAGCGAAGTGAGGAATTCAGGGGCTTGCTGGCCCTGGGATCAGTCCTCGTGCACTAAGGTCTCAGCAGCTGAGAATCCTGCCCCATCCTTCTAAGTTCAGCCCTTGCCTGGGAGGCTGTGGTGTGTTCCGGTTGAAACCCCGTGGAGGCATCTGCATTCCTAGCATTCTTTTGGCCTGGCATTGGCGGATGCCGGGGTTTCTGGAATCCACCAGCAAACAGGCAGCTTGGTTCTCTCTGGATAAACGTGATCAATGCCAATGGGCTGTACCACCTGACTTCCTGGTATGGATTTGGGAGGGAGCTGGGCGTGCCAGCCCCCTGCTGAGCGAGGCAGGAGGGGGCTGATGGGCCTTGCCTGGCACCCCTCTCCGGCCCCAGCAGTAACCTGAGTGCCATGTGTGTGGTTTGCTTTTTCTGACACTTAGCCAGGGTTCCTGGGACAGCAAGACATCTGGAAGAGGAAGCAGAGGGGGTGGGCACCCTTCCTTCTCAAGATGGGCCCTAGCGGCGCCCACAGTCTCCAGTGTGGCATAAAGGGACCCTGGGAGCCAGGAGGGAGGTTCGCCTTTGTTTGTCTTGGAGATGGCAGGTGGACCGACCATCAGGGTGAAATTTGGGGCAGCGGATTCAGGGCAGTTAAAGAGACTGTCCCCGGGCTGTGGCAAAAATGGGATCTTGATACACTTGGCCAGCTGTGGCTTTTTCCTCCCAGAAACAACCGCAGTGTTTTCTCCGTGCCCTTGATATTCATGATCCGATTTGTCTCATTCATTGTGAGGTGGAGCTTCCTAGGGTTTCAATTTCTAGGTCTAGAATTTGACCAGTGCATAATTTTGTGATTTGCATGTGATTCCAGCATCTCGGAGTCCGATGGGTAACCTGTTACTGACCCCACTGTTACCGCAGTCAGAAGTAGTTCATGTGAGCGCCTGTGGCTAGAGTTCAAGACTGGCAGACTAAGCGAGGGAGCAGGAATGATGCCTGACGCACTTCCCTTCACTTAAAGACCAGTGAAACCTGCAAACAGCAGGAGCTGGCCAGCAGCTCCTCAGGGAGAGACCAGTGGGGGGCACCCAGGCATGTTCTCACGGCTCTGCCCGCACCCGGGAAAGCCTCAGCCCACCAGCCTCTGCTGTAGCTACTCAAGCCCTGGCGTGTGCGTTCTGCCGTTTGACGGGTAAGCAGTGAGGCGCAGAGCGTACACCTTTCAAGTTCAGAGGGTTGTCAGTAGGTAGCAAAGCCCCAGTTTGTGTGCCCCGGGCTCTCCCCTTCCCTGGCACCTGGGAAGGCACAGGAGCTACATGGATAAGTACCCCCAAGTCCAGCACTGGCCAGTAGAAACAAATGGCAAGCCACAAACATGAGCCACATTGCTGATTTTTAGAGTAAAAATAAACAGGTGAAGTCAAGTAAATTTACTTAGGATAAAATTGAGAAACATGTTGGGTAATCTTTAAGAATGATGCCAGTCAGGCTGCCTGGACAGGCCAGCTGTCTGTCGGGTGCCTCTGGCCGGGCACCCTCTGCCTAGACCACTTGGAGGATGGCTGGACACGTTCTTCTCTTCAGGGGTGACTTTTCAGACCGGGGTCTCCAAACTTTTCTGATTGTGTGTATGTGTTTTAATTGTTGTTCGGGAGTTTTGTTTTTGTTTTCTTCCTTGAGGTGAAATTCACCTCAAAATTAACTATTTTAAAGCATACAATTCATTGGCATTTAGCGCGTTTATAGTGTTTAACCACCACCTCTCTGGTGTTGGGCCTTTTCACCCCAGAAGCTCCTGCCCCCAGCCCCTGGCAACCACCAATTGGTTTCCTTCTAAAGTTTGAATTGGGCTCCAGTTTGCATGTAGGGAGAAGCCTGGCTTTGACACAGAACAGCCAAGGCCAGCGTCCTTAGTGGCAGGACACCCGGCCTGCTTGGGCTGCCGCTGGCCAGGTGACCTAGAAGCACAGGTCCTAGCCCTACGGGGGCTGCCTGGGCCCCTTGGGGTTAAGGGCGGCCTCACAGCTGTCAGCAGGTGCCCTGGTAGCTGGGAGAGGGGAGCCCCGCAGCCATGCACCAGCCTGAGACATTGCTCAGCTTCTTTCATAACCTCTGCTTTCAATGCCTCTCATTGGTGCTGCCGTATTAAATGAAGGGTGCAAGTGAATCTCACTCAGCGAGGTCCTGAGCCCCTGCAGTGAAGCCCGGGGACTGGGGACCGATGAGAAACCTGAGTCCCACACCCCACAACACGTCCAACTGAAAGCGCTAAAAACGGCCTCTGTACTCTTCAGAGCCTGTGTTGTCGTCATGTAACCTGCCTGCCTTTCTTCTCTTCTGAAAGTGGGCCTGTCATGAGGACAGATGAGAAATTTTTAACATACTTGAGGCTTTGGAGATAAAGGTGTGAGTTGAAGGAAGGTTCCACCACCATTGTTTATTTCAAAAGCATTCTAATCTCTTGCTGAAACCTGCCTAGATTACAGAGACTTCCCAGTCTCTTGGGGACCCCGCATTGCCCTCCCTCTCCAGCTTGAGTTTCCCCAATTCGGTTCATTCTTTAAGGTTGACTGGACAGATTGCAGTTGAGGAAAGGCAGGGGATATATTTCATTCCTAAGTCAGACAAATGCCAATGCAGAGAGCTGGGCGCTTTCGTCTTCTTTTCTAGGTATAGACTAATTTCAGTTACGAGCACATACTAAGCATCTCACATAAATTAACTTCCTTGGGCCTCAGTTTCCTCATCTGTAGAAATAGAGCCAGTGTCTCAGAAGATTCTCAAAGATAAAAGGGAATTAAATGAGCATTCAGCTTTGCTCAAGAAATGAAAACAGGGAGGTATTTAGAAAGATCCAGAGACCAGGTGTAGCAGGGCACAGAGGACCTGGAACCAGGATTTGAGAAGTGGAGCTGCTTTTCAGGAATTGCATGTTCCCCCCGCTTGTGTTTCTCATCCTGTCGCCTGGCCTATGCGCTCACCCAGCCTACTCCCAGCCCAGGCATGGCAGCCAGCCGATGCCCAGCCGCCCTTTTCTGGACCGGCCCCTAGGCTGCCTTTGCATTTCCCAGCTCACGCTTCCAGGCAAGTCCTCGTTGCTGGCTCAGCAAACAGGCTGTGAATTGGCTCACCCACACGTCGCGGATGTTGCTGTCCCATCAGGGAGGGGGCAGTGCTGCAGGGGCGCCCTGGGCCAGGCAGTGAGGGCTTGGGTGCTCCCGGGAGAGTGAGGGAGTGCTCTGCATTCACCCCGACCTGGGCTCATAGGCACGTTCCCTCTCCTTTTTTTCCTTTGGACTCTGCCTCCACCAGCTCACTTGGGGCAAACCAGTTCGCCTCTCTGGGCCTCCGTTTTCTCATGTCTCCATTGCGGGGCCCTGAGCATCAGCCATGTGGCTTCTCTGTGAGCATGCAGCTGATGTGATTGGGGGGCCAAGCCCTGCTCCCTTAAATTTCAGCTCATGCTGTTTCTTAGGCGTGTTGCCTCTGAACTCAGGCTGTCCCAGGGGTCCCAGAGGTCAGAGGAGGGATTAACGTGACTGACTCACTGGCCAGAGTGAATAACTTGGGGCCCCTCTTCCCATGACCTGCGTCTTCATGGCGTGCTCTGATGGGCATTCATAGGATACCAGGTTGAGATGCCCCTCTCCCCATTGGGTGGGTGCAGGCCCTGGAGCCCACCTATGGGTCTCCATGAATATCCTTTCCAGCCTGTTCAAGAGTAGGAGGGGACTTGCAAGGCAGCTGGATCGAGTTTTGCATTTGGTAGAAGAGAAAGTGGAGACTTACAAGGCCAGTGTCTATCCAAGGTCACAGGGCCTTCCCGTTCAACCCACCACCCACTGTCCAGCGGTCCAGGGTCGGCCTGCTTGCTGTCAGCCCCTGGTGAGGGTCTGCCTTGCTCTGTACCTGAGTTTGTGCCCAGCCCCCTGGCTCCATGTGCAAGGGGCCCTTTGGCCTCCCCTGTACCCCCATCTGTCTCCAGCAGCCTAGACTTTGCACCCAGTAAACACACTGGATTCTTCTCCCTTCTTTGTCATCTCCCATAAATCCTGTATACACTGCAGTTTCTCTGTATGGGCTAGAATATGCATCCTCACCTTTGCCTTCAGTTTTTGATGACAATAATTTTCACTGACCCATGTCCTCTGCCGGAGAACAGTGGTCTCAGTCTTGGTCTGCTGACAATTTTTAACAACAGAACAGGTGTGTTAAACCTGGGGTCCGTGGACTCCCAGTGTGGGCTTCTAGAGGGTCTGCAGCTCAACTTTACAGGCATAGGTGATTTTCTAACAAGAAGTCTACAGCTCTTACCAGATTTCTCAAAGGATTTGCACCCTCAAAGGCAATAGCCCCCCACTTCGAGGAAAGCCTAAATCAGGCTTGGAGATAAGATAACTTGGGAGATAAGATAAGCTGGGGCAGGGTGTAACAGTGACAGAAGTGTCGTCTCTCCTGGGCTGGAGTGCTCAATCGAAACCAAGATTAAACTTGACAGAAACCAGCTAAAACCAGATTGGTAACAGGCCACCAGGGGTAGGTGACGGTAAAGGGTGGTCCTGCTGAATCATTCAGGCTACACAGAGTTCAGGTCTCATGCAGCATTTGGAAACAAATTAATGAATAGGCTTTCAAAGGAGGCTGGGTTTTTTAATGAAAGGTGTCTATGGTTCTGGGGCCACAGTCAGATCTGGCAAAGAGGAAGCTTCAGGGAGAGACCGTTATTTAGTGCTTGAAGAGCCCTTCTGTAGGTTTGTTTGATATTTAAATTTTGCATAGTGCTTACAGTTTGCAGAGCTCTCTTAGATTTGCTCTTGGTCTTCTTAGGGAGAAGTAGGTCGAGCCAGGTATTCATTAGTAGCCTTGTTCTACAGAGCAGGAAGCTCAGGCCTCAGAGAAGCTCCACAGTGATTAAACTGCAGTCAGGCAGAACCTTCCAACCCAGCACCTTCACAGAACGTCTCCATAACAAAAGACCTGGCATTGGACAGTGGAAGGCTAAGTGAGGTTCTGGAACCATCCATCAGTAGAAGGCGTCACCTGACTGTAGCAGAGTCCAGGTGGGGTCTGGATGGCAGGAACCCTGCACACCGGGTTCCTGTGCGGTTTGCATCTCTTGATTTCAGAAGGACTCTGTACCTTGAGAACCAAGCCTCCACCCGCCAGGGCATAAATATTTGTCAGGAGGCATAAGTCCCGGGGACATAGTTTTCCCACCGTATGGTGCTAAGTGTCTGTAGAATTCTTTGGGGTACCACACATGAGTGAACCCTACCTACCGAGCCTGAATGGGGCTTCTGCCACCGGGGCCTGTGGACAGGGCGTGGCGGGCACAGGAGCCTGCAGCGCCCTGCCTTTGCCATCCTTCCCCCCAGTAGGCTGGTCCAGGAAGCCCAGCCCGGGGCCGGGGCCAGGGCCAGCATGACCGAGGCAGGCTCTGTGCTGGCCAGGGTCTGGCCCTCCAGCCCCGGACCCCACAAATCCAGGCCAGTTTGAGGGGGGAAAGCAGGGCGGGCTCTGGGGGAGAGGAAGAGGAGCCAGGTCGTCAGTGGGATGCAGCAGCTGAGGATCCGCATCTGGTAAGAAGACCGCCTTTCCTTAGGGAACCTTCTCCTCCCACGTGGCCTGTGTGGGGCTGGCATGTGTGCCTGGACTCTGAGGTGAACCTGTCCGGGCGCTAATCTTAGCTGTGTGGCCCTGCTGAGGCCCCCTCTGTGACTCGGTTTGCTCATCTGTAAAACGGGAGTGAGAAGCGCATAGTGAGTGTGGCCCTGCGCAGTCGCTCTCCCACGTGTGATGAGGCTAAACCCACGGGGATGGTGGCGGGGGGCGGGGGCCATGGGGTGGGGTCTACATCCGAGCGGCTCCAGGGCCAGGCCCACCCCATGCTTCAGCAGCTCCAGCCCGGGTGCCCTGGTTTGTCTCCGTGCTGGCCTAGCGTGTAGGACTTGGGTCTTCAGAGACCTACATGCACCTGGGGGCGGGCGGGGGGGGCATCCCTGTCCTTTTCTGGCCACAGGGCTCTGACGCACTCGGCAGGTGCCTGGCTGGTCCTGGGATGCAGTTTGCCCGGATTCCACCCATTTATGGCCTCTTCCTTCTGCCGGGCCAGCCCCTCCTGACTACATGTAGGTTCCTTTTTCTGCCCTGTAGTATTTATTCCTGATTGTAACAAAAATATGTTTCAGGATGCACACTCCTTGGAATACAGGTATATTTTCAGACTGTTCTCCGTGCATGTCCACATTTTAGCCCCAAATGGGTTTCTGATGGGCCACATTTTAAAGTGCCCCAACTTAATGATATTTACTATATTCATAAACTGGTTGCAACCTCCACCTCTTACCTAGTTCCAAGTTATTTTACTGACCCAAAAGGATTCCCATCAGAGTCACTCAACATCATTCCCTCCCACGGGGTGTGTGACTGTGTGTGACTGTCTTCTCCCACTCATCCTAATGTTTCCAAGGTCGATCAGTGTTGTAGCGTATGTCAGAATTTCCCTCCTTTTTAAGAGGAATATTCTCTTGTGTGGATAGGCCGTTCGTCTGTCAGTGGATACTTGGTTGTTTTTGCCTTTTGGCTGTTGTGAATAGTATTGCCAAGGTGCATTATAATTTGATGTTCCAAATCTCCAAGAGTCAGGGCTTGGCCTGGTGCTGAAGTCACAGGCCCGTTTGGTGCCGTGTGGATTCATTCGTCTCTGTCACACAGCAGTGCCAGGAGAGGTGAGTCCCTGGGAAGTGCCGCTCCGTGAGAGGCGCCAGCAGCAGCCCCAGGCCAGGTGCTTCTCCAGGTGTGGTCCCGTGGTGTCCCCTGTGAGGGTCGGCTGGGGGGCTGGTTGCAGGGAAGCTGCCCTCTGGGCCGGCTTTCCACACCTGCCGTGGGCTCAGCTGGGGCTTGAGCGCAGACGGCTGCATCAGCTGGGACTCCCTTGCCTGCTGGTGGGATTGGCCAGTGGAGAGACAGGGCCAGAGGAGGAGGAGGGAGGGGGTCAGGGTGGCCTCTCCCTGACAGAGGGTCCTGTCGCCCCAGGTTCCAGTAACTGCCCCCCGCCCCTCTTCCCTGCTGCCACTGCTCCTCATGCATTCCCACTCCCCCACCCTGCTGTAACAGGCCCTTTATTACATTTCCTCCAGCCTTAAATGGTGCTAATCTGAGCACACCATCCCCTCCTGCGGGGATCCCAGCTGATACCCCAGTCAGTCCCTCCAGGACGGGGCCCGGAACCTGCACTCCGCAGCCCCTGAGTGCCCAGCTGCCCGCTGGCATTCTCGGCGTCCTTGTGTCCAGACCCCAGACTGACTGCTCTTGTCCTGTCTCTGCCTTTTGGAGCATCCATCAGAGGAGGCAGATGTTTTTGACATCCAGATTTTACCCATCTTCTTACAGGGAAAATGGGTGGGAGACAGGAAGGGAGAAGAGAGACAGAGCCTGTTGGCCTTAAGAAGGGTGGCCTGCCCCAGGGCCCCTCGTGCCAGCACTCAGCGTCCTTTTAGCGACCGTGCTTGGAATCCCGAGGCCCCTTTCCTCTGTGCCCCTGTTCGGGTGGGTGGGGAGCAGGCTGAGCCCCAGCAGCTGTCCAGCTCCCGCCCTCTGGCTCCAGCCACTAATCCTGCCCCGGGATCAGTTTTTTCTCCCTCTTATTTCTTTCTTTCTCTTTTTTGTTTCTCTTTGGGGTGGGCATGTCCAGAAAACCCCAGAAGGACTATTTGCTGCTTTGGGGGTATCACTACTTAACATTCCTAGTTTTTGGTAAAAATGGATCCATCAGAAATCTGTCAAGTGGCATTTTTGTAGGAAAACAGGATATTCCCTTTTATTTTTAATGGATTTTTAGCTGTGATACAGAAAATTTCTGGAAGGGAACCCAGTGGGATGAAGGCAGCCAGGCCTGCAGGATCCTCAGGCCCGCCTTAACCCATTGCCACGTGGGGCTGCCAGCCTGGTTATCTGCCAGCTCAGCACAGAAAGGTGAGCCTTCTATGAATAGGAGCGTGGGTCTGTGCTGCAGCAGGGCTGCTGGGGGGGTGCTCGGCACCACCCTCCGTTCTGTGCTGTGCCTGTGGGCTCAAGGGAGGTCATGGGGGGGGGCCTCGTGGGTCAGTGGCAGCAGCAGAGGGCCCCTGTGGTGTCCACATCACGGGGAGGCTTCAGGGCGCCCCCCCAGCGTCTGTGTCCTGGGACAAGTTTGTTCTTCCAATCCATTTCATTATCTCTACCAATCATACCTGCTTCCGAGATTTAAATTAGTTGATAAGAGCATTTGGCACAGGGCCTGACCTTCAGCACACAGTTATCTTCCTAGTTAGAACTGAAATGATGTCTGCTTTTCTAGGATAAGGGTGGACCCAGTCCTGAGAAATTGAGTAGGGGGTTAGACTGCAGGCAGTTTGGAGGTGGGGGGCCCAGGTGAGTGTTGGAAGGAAGGCAGATGTGGGGGATGGCGAGAGACCTGGCTAGAGGGCAGGTCGGGTCTGCAGCAGGGCCAGCAGAGCAGGGCCTTGGGACAAGGGGAGCACATGCTGTGTCCACCCTGTTTTCGTAAATAAGGTTTTATTGGAACCCAGCCGTGCCCACGCATTGTCTGTGGCTGCCTCAGAGCTAAGTGGTTACACTAGAAGCCAAATGGCCCACAAGCCCTAAAATAGTCGCTGCCTGGCACTTCCCAGCAGTGGTGTCGCCAGGGGACACAGAGCAGTGTCTGGAGACATTTTCGGTGGTGACAGTGGGGTTCAGGGTACTGCTGGCCCCCACGGGTAGTGGCCAGCGGCAGAGCATCCCACTGCACAGGATCCCCAAAGCCACAGTGATCGGCCCCCAAATGTCAGTAGTGCTGAGTCTGAGAAGCACTGCTTCCCAGAAGTTTTCTGTTTCAACCAGAGAATGGGCTAGTTGGGGGAGAGGAGTCCAGGATGAGTGATACCCGGGCGGTGCCCTTTACCAGGCTGGGGGTACAGGAGTGTGAGGCTGGGCGTGTTGGGCTGGAGGGCTGTGGGCCATCCTGCGCAGCTGTCAGGTGATTGTGGTGCTGCAGGGACAGAGGACTGGCAGAGAGACGCGGGAGGCTGGGCAGCCCTTAGCCCATGCCCTGGGGGGGGCCCAGCTGTGGCTGGGCCCCAAAGGAGAATGCCCTGTGCGGTCAGAGCCAAAGGACAAGGAGGGACACTGGGGACATTGGACACTCGAGCTCGGGCAGAGGAAGAGAAAGGGAAGGACTTGCTTGGGGGTGCCAGGAGATAACTTGCTGGCAGGCCCTTGAAAGCCAGCTCAGGAGGAAGCCGCCCCCCCGGGGAGAGCTGCCACCTGGGACTTGCTCCACGTGGCATTCATCATCAGCCCCAGTGAGGACAGTGGCTCCCAGCCTTGAGGTGGGGGCTGCTTCCAGGAAAGGTGGGGAGGATGCTTATAAGCTGGAAGGAGGGAGGCCCGGTTCCAGCCCCATCTCCCAGCACTGGCCGCGTGGAGCCCGTGTGGAGCAGGTCTTCTGCTGGAAAGGGGCCCGTGTGCTGCTCCGCTGCCAGGCCTCTGAGCCCAGGCTCTGCGAGGAGGCCTTCCTGCGGAGGAGGGGGAGGGGCGATGCCACCAGGAGTCAGCCAGCGGCTGGGTGTGAACCGTGACAAAGCAGAGGGCAGAGAAACAGTGGAGGTGGTGCCCCTTCTGCTTGTGATGGCCACTTCTGATCCGCTTTTTCTCACCCTCTGTATAAAGTAATTGTCCTCGGGGAATTTTTATTTGGAGGTGAAAGAAACACAGCTGCAAGCTGCCCTCGTTTCCGCCTTGCCCTCTAGCCGGGTCACGCTGCTCCCTGCCCAAGGGCCTCTCCGGTGTCACCTTCAGAACTGACGGGAAAAGAGGCCGTGACCAGCCAAAGTCCCGGCCTGGAGCCCAGAGCACCATGGACCCCGCTCCCGGTCAGAAGCACGTCGCACCGGTTGAATCCCTTGTATCTCTGCCTGGCCTGGACTTGTGGCAGGACCTCTGGAAGAACAGAGAATGAGTCACATAAAGTGCTGATTTATGCTTTGATTTAAAAAATAAGTGAGAGCAGATGTCTGACTGTCCTGTTAACCCAGGCACCAGCACGACACTGGGGACTCTGCTCTGCACTCCGGGGACCCGACTAATGCTTCCCAGCAAGGCAGGTGGAGGAACGGCTCGGGTTCTCGGAATTGACTGGAGATGAGCTGATCCGTCTTGTCCTTATGCTGAGCTCGTGCAGTGGGCCAGGTCCCCAGTCCTGCCTCTCGGTAGCTGGGAAACCTTGGATCAGTTACTTAGCTTCTCTGTACCTCAGTTTCCTTGCCTGCACAGCGGAGCAGAGATCGTGTGTGTCACAGGGTGGCTGTGACGTTGAAGTGAATGAGCACGTAGAAAGCCCTCGGAATAGTGCCAGACACACACTCAATGTCCAACAAATGTTGGGTGTGCTAGTTTCCCAGGGCTGTGTAACATGACCACAAACTGCATGGCTTCAAACAGCAGAAATTCGTTCTCCCTGTCTGGAGGCTGCAAGCCTGGGATCAGGGTGTCTGCAGGGCTGGGTGCCCTCTGCAGCTCAGGAAGAGGCCATCCTCGCCCCTTCCCCCTCCCGGTGGTTTACCTGCAGTCCTGGACGTCACGGGCTTCAGCTGCATGACTCCATCCAGGTCTGGCTCCATCCTCACGTGGCCTCCCCTCTGTGCCTCTGGATCCAGATTTCCCTCTTGGAGGAATGCCAGTGATTGGGTTTAGGGTCCACGCTAACCCAGTATAACCTCCCCTTAGCTTGATCACATCTGCACAGCCTGTGTGCACAGGACAAATTCCCAGCACCGGAGGTCGGATTTGAATGTGCCTTTTTGGGGGACACCATTCAGCTGACCACAGTGGGCTTGGCTGTTTGTGTCACCTGTACCGTGGTTGTTGTCGTTCGTGCCTGTGGCTCCCACACTTGCGCGTGCCTGCTCAGAGTAGCCTTGCCTACCTTCTTGCAGCAGATAATGCTCATGGGGCACAGCAATGCCGGAAGGCGTGGTCCGTGCCAACCCAGAGCTTCCAGCCTGGCTGGGGAGAGACACAGTTAAGTACAAAGGTCACCCCAGGGCTGGTGACCACAGACATGGCTCAGAGGAAAGCTTATTGGTTAGAGGACTCTGGGCATTCCGTGGACTCTGGCAGCTTCTTGCCTCCTGCCCTGAGGGACAGCTGACCAAGGGGACAGCAAGAACAGTGACTGGTGCAGGAATGTCCCCAGGCCCCCCGCATTGCAGCCCATTACGTGGATGACAGCCGCGGTGAATGACCGGGGCCCTCGCCAGAAGGCAGGTCATCAGACCGGCCCCATTTGTGCTGTTGGGGTGAGGGGTGTGCAGAACATGCTCAATGGAAGCTGAGGGAGAGACCTGGTTACGGGCCGGGTTTCTGCCTTTCCTCTGTTCTCATGTCTTATGTAAAGAAACCTCCAAAATGGGTTGTTATGTCTTAAGTCTGAGTGGGACGTGTGACTCTCTTCATAGAAAAGTGGGATCTTTCTTACCCCGGTCATCCACATGCCCACAAGGCGTGGCCTGATCCCGGGCCACACTCAGTTTTCCTCTTTCACCTCCTGGGTGGGTTGGGCCAAGGTGCTCAGGGGCTGCCCTGCTGGGAGCCAGCCCAAGGCCCACACTCTCACCTGGCCTCCCACCCCACCCTGGTCTGTTCCTCAGTGTACATGGTGCAGTGGTGTCCCCCAAGTCATGACCGCCCAGAACCTCAAAGTACAACCTCATGTGGAAATAGCGTCTTTGTCCAGGTGCTTGAATTAGACAGGATGAGGCCGTGCTGGGGGACCCTAAGCGCGTGATGGTGGCCTGAGTAGACAGCCAGGTGAAGACACAGGTCCGTTCTCCTGTTCTTGCACATCTTATGTGACATGTGCTCTTGTGTTGGGCTTCTTGGGTTCAGTGCAACACTCATGGCATTCCTCTGTTGCATGGATGAGTTTTTCTTATATCAGCAGTTTTATATGAATGAGCCGTCATGTGTTCATTCATTCTGTGGGTGGATGTTAGGGGTGTTCCAGCCAGGAGCATTATGAACAAAGCCAGGATAGACGTCCTACGCAAGGCTTTCCATGAACAGGCACTTCCTTCCTCCTGGGTGCCTCGGGTGCACATGCCATGTCTCATGGACAAGACATGTTCCAAAATTACACTTCCCATCAGGTAGATCTTACATGATTCCTCCCTCTGGGGCAGGAGTGGGTGACACTAGGCAGGGGCCCAGGGAGTCAGATGGGTGGCATCTGGCTCCTCCCGCAGACGTGTCCCCACGCCTCCCTCCCCGTCCCACGGAGGCTGCTTTGTAGGGGAGGAGAGCCTCCCCAGTCTCACCTGCAGCTGAGGGGCACCATTCCCCACCGTCCTGCCATCCCCTCCCCTCCTGTTTTCTAGTGGTTCTAGTGTGTTCTCAGATAGTGAAAGTGGCTTGCTTCCAAACCCCAATGATTTAGTTGCTACTAAGCAGGCCTTTACAAGGATGAGGTGACTTAGCAAGATTTTTGCGATAAGAGCACTTAGGATATAGAGGTGTAATGACACCTTGCCTGCCGACATGAAGCCCATCCTGCAGGAGTGTGAGGTGAGCCATCATCAGCGATAGTCTGGTAGTTGGGGATCTTATGAAGGAATGTCCTGGAAGTGTGCAGGCAAGGCCACGTGTTGCTGTAGATGTGGTGACTGCTTTGAGAGCTTGACTTCCGTTTGCTTCTTGAATTTCCACTTTTATTGGATGTGACAGGAAGAGGAGGTCTGGGGAGAGGCACACGGGGATGCGAGAGGCCTCACCGGCCCAGAAGAAGGGAGGTTCTGAGAAGACAGAAGATAGGTCTATGTCCAAGCCTTTTTCAGAAAGCTTCAGCCTTTAGGGTGTGTGTGCTCTCCTGGGGCCACCCCAACAAAGTACTACACTGTCCCCTCACAGGTAAGGAAGCCCAAGGTCCAGTGGCCCGGAGTCTGCAGCAGGTTGGTTCCTGCTGAGGGCAGTGAGGGAGAGTCCCTCCGGGCCTCACTTCTTGGCTTGCAGATGACCGTCTTCCCTCTGCGCCCAGTTTCTCCTTTCCAGAAGGTCCCCAGTCTTACTGAATGAAGGCCCACCATAAGCACTTCATGTCACCCTGTTTCTCTGCTTTCAAGGTGAGGCCGTACTTGCAGGTACTGGACCCTGGGACTTCATTGTATGGCAGGGGAGCACAGTTCAACTTGTAACGGAGGGTATTGGGAAAATGTGAGCATATATGACTTCTGGCATCATCTTCTCCCTGGCCTGATGGCATAGGTTTTAGCCAAGAGCTGTGTGCTTATCACATGACTTGCCCTGCTGTCCTAAAACCCAAACCCCTTTGTCTGGCCTTAAATAGCTCCAACAAATGGAAATAAGGTGCAGTGGGCATCATTAAACCTCCACTACATACAACCCACAGTTATAATATATAACTAGCAATGGAGGTAGATTTTTGAAGTGATTAGTGGTTTATAAAGAAATTATGCCACCTCATTTAATAAAGCACCTGTAAATGCAACTAGGTTTAAATCTTTGCTGTGGTGAAAATCATAGCATTCCTATACCACAATGGTGCAGATGGGAAGCAGTAAAGCCCTGTAAAGAAAAGGCCGTGTCTTGCAGAGACCTAAAGCTCTTGTTCACGGAAAGTACAGGGTTTGTGTGACAGCCAGGTCATAATCAACAGCCTAACTTCTAATCTGTGGAATGTTTACCATGCCCCAGGCCCTGGGCGCAGTGCACATGCATTATCCATTATGCAAGCCCTGGCTTGGGCACATTATCCCATGTGCAAGCCCTGGCTTCTGTTCTTCCTCTTGCAAATGGGGACACTGAAGCACAGAGAGGTTGGGGTGAGTGTGGCCGCAGTGGTGAGTGGTCAGATGGAGCCTTTCTGACGTCGTGCCTGAAACCTGACAGAAGCTGCCAGCGAGAGAAGTTTGGTGAGGACAGGAAACTGCCAATGCAAGGGTCCAGGGGCAGAAGAGAGTGACCCTCAGAAAATGAGTGCACAGAGACAGAAGCCAGGTCACAGAGGGCGGGCAGGGCCAGGTCCCGCAGTTCCCCGAAGGGGGTAGATCTGTTCTAAGTGCAGGGAGATGCCCCTGGAGAGGCTGAGTTTGTTAAAAGGCTCTGGGCTGCTCTAAGGAAAATGGTTTATTCGTGTGTGCTGGAGGGCGGATGGTGAGAGAGTGGGACCAGGCAGCCCAGGTGGAAGATAAGGTGCTTAGCTGGGAGCAGATAGTAGAGAGAGGGCATCAGATGGACACACTTTGAAGGTGACACTGGCAGGTCTTGCGGGTCTGCCTAGATTTGAGGGCAGAGTTAAGGTTTTTTGAGAATGTATGACCCCCAAAGCTTAATTTACTCCCTGTCCCTTTACAGAGAGAGTTTGCCAGACCCCGCTCCACACTGCCCTGCATCTCACTGTTAAGTAAGTGGAGACTGCTATGCTTCTGGAAGGAAAGTATGAAGATGCCACTTGTTATCAACTCCATGCCAAGAAATCCCAGTGAGGTTACCTTTTTGAGGGACTGAGAAGGTAGGAAAATATTAAATTATTCCCAAGTTCATTGAGAAGAAAAAAAGATATAAAACTAACTGAGAAGAGACTTTGAAATAGAAAGGCACTAGTTCATCCAGGTAGCCAAACACGGTAAAACCACCATAGTTAAATAAGAGCTGATTTTTTTAAGAAAACAGGTAGGCTAATAACAGAGATCAGACCCAGACAATAGTGCCCATACACATTTAAAATTCATCAAGATGACATCATACCAGTCAGGAGGGGAGTAATTGTTCAGGAACTGATGCAGGACTAATTGCAGAGTCGTTCGGTAATTAATTTTGTGAAGTTCCTCATTGCCGCAAAATTACTGCTTTGTACATCAATGTCAGTACACAAGCCATTTTTTTCAATAAAGGAAAATAGATGTGTTTATCTAATGTTTATCAAATTTTTCACTAGGGGAGACTTATCTGTGTTTCAGGGTGAAATCACAAAGGACAGATTGGTATGGTTGCATAGTTGGACTTTATCAAGTTAGGGAATGGATTTGTGGGTGCGTGAGCAACAGGGCAGGGAAGATACAGGCAACTAACTGATTTGCTGACATCTTAGATCGGAATTGAGCGGAGGATACAAAAATGATAGTCACAAAGCAGAAAATAAGTAGTAGCTATTTGAAAATTTTCTGTCTAATAGTCACGGGAAGGAGAGTTTAAAACTTCAGTGTTCTGTCCCCCATCTGTCAAATTAGCAAAGCATTTCTGGGACTGCAGGCAAAGGGGTGGGAGGTGGACCCCATTGCTGCCGAGTATAGATTGCCACAACTTCCCAGCAAACTGTTTGGCATGCTTCCTACTCTGCTAGAAGTCCTCCTAAGAAAATAATCCTAAATGTTGAGGAAGATTTTAGGCATAAAGGTGGTCACTGCCAGGCCATTTGGAACAGCAAAAATGTGGAAGCTGGCTGCGAGAAGCAGGGTCAGGAGGGTGGTGCTCTGCAGAGCTGCCCGCAAGGCGGCTGATCTGGCTGGAGCTTGCCTGTTTCCAGCATGTGTCTGTGTTGACTTGGTCCCTTCTGTGATCTCCTTTCTATCTGGCAGCCCGTGTTTGCTAGTTAGGCTGCTTAGTAGAACCGTAAGGCTGGGAGGAATACACTGAACTAGGATGTCAGGCATCCGCTTGTGTGTGTGGGTCACCATTTGGATTTCCTGTGCTCTCTGCCTGTGGAATTCTGCAAGGGCTGTCACTCATCCATGCCCCATCAGGCTTCAGCGGCTCCTGCCATGTCTTCAGGGTATTAAATTCCTGTTTTGAACTTGAGCCTCAGACGTGGCGTATGTGCGTTATTAAGAATTGTCAGTAGGATCAAGACAGCATTCAACCCTGGAAACTGCCTCCCCTTGCTAACTTGTCTGAATACAGTGTTTTCCTCTGCAGCCCAAAAACAAGGCTCGGGGAAAATCTCTTTCATCAAAAACCACACAAGCTTCCATTTCCTCATCTGTAGAATGAGTGGCACCCGCCAGATCTGCGTTCTCCAAGGGGTACCTAAGATGGACTTTTAAAAAAATGTTTTAAGTTAATGCATGCTGGAAAAGATGCATTCTGTCATTCTATCTAAGGAAGACCTTTATTTTTAAAGGATGGACTTCCTCTTTAAAGCCATAGAAAACCTTTAAAATTACCTCCGTGAATAAACAAGTTGTGTGTTGGTTGATTTAAAAGAGAAGTATTAAATAATCTGGTTTCTTCTCTCTTTTTTTTTAAGAAATACAGTAATCAGTGACTAATGTTTGGAAACCACAGCTCCTTCTAGTGGTGATGGCTCACTGTCCTGACGAACATGTCAGATGAGAATCTGGACTGTGCGCCTAACCCCTGACTGGGCCCTGCCCCCAACTACTCCAGTCAAGTGAGCGAGCTTCTCCTTCTCATTGCTGTTGTAATATCTTCAGAGATAATTATGCTTTCTCTGTCCAGTCACTGGCAGGGGACCAGAATAGGGCAGTATTTCTGGTCTGGGAAGATCACAAGACCCTACCTCACGGCCTGTTGCTGCCAGCTCCCTCACATGGGCGGCTGGCCTCTCCCTGTGGTGCAGGGGACCGACCACAAGCCACCAGACCTCCTGTATCCCGTGCTCGGTGAGCCCACGATGTGCATGCGGCATGCCGCACGCTGGCCGGTCTTTGAACTCCTCCCCATCTTCAGCAGCAGGGTGCTGGGGCAGACGGCCAGCATCCACCATAGCACATTTGGTATGATGGCCAGACTGAGATGTCTGCAGGTGTCCAGTCTCATGCCTGCACAGACGTGGTAGAAACCCCGCCCCCCGTCTTTGTGGGTGGGTTTCGTGCGTGCTGCCATTCCAGCTAAGTGATAGCAGTAGAGGGAAGGGACCAGCTCCTCTGTTCGCTGGGTCTTCGATGGTGCCTCATGCCCTGTGCTACTTAATAAATGTTTGAACAGAACATTCGTCCATTCAGCAGGTGGCACCAGACAACAGCTGGGGCCAAGCACTGTGTTTCGTGCTGGGGAATTATAGGAAAAGCCAAGTGGCCGGCTTTCAAGGAAACAAGTGTGGTTGTTAGGGAATTAGGGAGCCACGCATGACGTTACAGCTGCAAGGCTGAGGATAAAAGCAGTAAATGCCCAGAGAAGACGACGGATGAGTCCCGAGACTGAATTCCATTTGCAAAGGCCTTTTTTGACAAGGGTCCCACTCAAGGGTGTGTTTCACGTAGGAGAGATCGGGAGCTGCCGGGTCCTCAGGAAGGTGGGGAGAAGGACGTGCGGCGTTCGGGGCTGGCCGGGGCAGGTTTAGAGCCGAGCGAAGGGAGCCCTGGCGGTGCTGGCGAGGGGCCGAGGGGAGTGGGGCCCAGACAGGGAAGCAGGCTAGTGTGGGGAGGGTCTGGAAGGGTCAGCCAGAGTTGGGATTGTCTTCTACAGACTGTGGGAAGCCTCTGAAGAGCCCGAGATGGTTGGTTTTACCCAAGGAAATGGTGGGATCTGTCCAGCAGGCCAGGAGGAACAGTCCCCAGCCGGGCGTCAAGTCACCTGGCAGGAGGAGGCCAGGTGGGAAGCGGCTGGCCTGCAGGGCCTCCGCCCTGTCTGTGGTCCTGCACACCCCGTTTTTTAGTTTGTCAAACATCTCTAGTCGCTGCGCAGCTACTGCAGCCAGCATCACACTAGAAGCAGCGGGTGAGAAGCCCCCGGCATGTGTACACCCTTCACAGGTGCACGACCCCCCTGCTTGCCTCACGGAGTCTGTGGCTTGTCGTTTTTGAGTCACTGGCTTGGGGTGAACAGATAGGACTTGAATGTGTGCACGTTCCTAGCCTGGTGTCTGGTGACAGAATCCTTGTTCTCCGAGTTTTAGCTCTGGGGGTTGGTCTCAGACATGGGTTCCTTGAAATCATCTACTCCTGCCTTTCCTGCTGTTGAGCACAGAGCCTTGTTCCTAGAAGGAGGTGCTGAGGGGTCCTCACGCAGGCGATGTGGCGCCCCGCCCAGGGCATGCCCGCCCTTCTCGGACTCTGGGACTGGGTACATGGTTCGGCACCTGGCAGGGGCTCCCAACTGCTTCTGTCCCCGCACTGAGCTCAGTTGTTGAGCCAAAGCAAAGTGCACCCAGATGGACGCTCCACTTGCCCGGTGTGCCCTCCAGTGGGGTCGTGCTCTTTCTACCCCCAAAAGGAGGCAGCACCCCGCTCCCCCGGGGCCACTGGGCAGCCCTTCCTCTGGTGCGTAGGTGGAATCAGAAAGGGCGTGGAGCTCAGCCTCCTGTGCATGAGAGGAAGCGTCCACCAAGGTGACGGGGAGTCTCGCGTTCCCCTGCCAGCTCCATCCTATCCTCTCTGTAACCTGAGCCTGAGGAGAGCCCGGAAAGGGGACCCCAGTCACGTGTGACATCGCACTTGGGTCATTACCCAGACCGGTGGGGCCACGGGTTGGGACACGGACAGGTGCCCATTTGGAGGCCGCAGGATCAGCCTCCCTCCTGGCTCTTTGCGTCAAGGGAAAGGGTGGTTTGAGAGGCTTCTAGATGTGCCAACAGGCCCATTCTTGCCTCGCTGGGTCACCACCAGCTTACCTCCCTCTTGTCTCCTCAGTGGGCCTCCGGGAAAGCCAGGCGTCCCCACGGCCCCCGAGGCTGACAGCCACACACCTCCCTGTGGCCGGCCCGTCGGTCGGGGTCCCGGGGTGCTGCGTTTCAAGGCAGTTGCGTCCGGGAAGGCGGGTCGGCTGGCTGGGGTCTTGGGATGATCGTGGTCCCCCGGAACACGCTGTGTGGGGAGGGAGCGAGGTGGGCCCACCTGGTGTGGTTTCCACCCACAGAGCCCGGGCAGCGAGATCTCCCAGAGGGTCAAAACTCATGCTTTCTTTTTAACACACAGGAAATCTGATAAAATCCACATGACACTTTTACTGCAAAAATTAAAATCAAATGTGGAGAATGAGTCATCTTAAGGCCCCGGCAGAAATCGCCAGGGAGGAACGCAGAGCGGTCTCTATGCTCGTTCCTCCTGCAGGCGGGCTTCAGGCCCGGCCCCTTCGTGGGTCAGGGCCACCAGGACGACACTGTGCCCTCGGGGCTCCCGAGTAGGAGGCCCCCAAGATGCTCGGGTTCTGTCGTGGTTCCTGGTTGGTTGGTCTGGGGCAGAGCGCTGGCAGACTGACCCCGCAAGAATATGCAAGCGGGCGAGTGGCTGAGGGGCCGCGTGTGGGTTCCCAGCTTCGCCACCAGCATCTGTAAATAATTCTGTCCGTGAACAACGATGTCATCTGTTCAGAGGCCAGACTCCTGGTTCCTGGGAAGACGCTGGAAGCAGGCTCTTTTCTCTCTAAATGAATCAGCCTTTTTACTAAAAAAAAAAAAGAAAACTCATTAGCTATGAGTCAGACACAAGTAAGCTTTGATACCCCTTCCTGTCTTCTAGACCCGACTCCGGGCACGGGCTGGGGACTGCGGGGTGCAGTGGCTGCTCCAGCCTACCCTCCTGCGGTGCCCTGGGGGCCAGTCCTGGCTGCCACCAAGGGTGCATGCGGCTGCCGGCTGTCCTGGAGAGGTGACCTGCCTCCGGGGCCTTCAGGCGAGGTCCAGACTCTAGGGGTGGAGATTGTAGGCCTGGCCATCCAGGTACATCCGAGGTGCCATCCAAGGTGACCCGTCAGTGTGTTAGGAGTATATAAGCTAGAATTTCCAAAATAAGATAAAGATTCCTAAATTCAGCCTGCTTTGTGTAATTAAGTCACATGGCCATCTGGGGGAGGGACACTTGACATTTGTTTGAGATTTTGGCTCTTTAAAAGAGATCAGAAATAATTCCTACCAGAACTACCAGAGTATCTCTGAAGCTTTCGTCTTTATTGAGAGGGAATTCATTCATTCATTCATTCATTCAGTCAGTCAGTCAGTCAGTCAGTCAGCCACTCATTCGTATTTGAGAGCTTGCTCTACACAGGTCTGTCACAGCACGGGTACAGAAACGGCAAGTCCCGTGTCCTTAGAGAACTTGCATTCTCTTGGAGAAAAAATGCTAGAAACAAAAGAACACATGGTATATCTAGCGTGGAGAAAGAAAGTAGGGAAAGAGGGTGGCGGAGGGATGTTGCTCTTGCCCTGCTGACTTAGTGACCTTTGAGTGGGCCTGGATTAAGTGAGGGATCAATGCCTAGGCAGTAAATGCCCCGAGCTAGGGGCCTCTCAGGCTGTGGGAACAGCGCATTAAAGGCCCCTGTAGTCAGGGTGGGGGGTTGGGGGGGAGAAGTTCAGGCAGTGGGACCAGAGAGCTAGCCAGGAGGCATATGTAGGGCCTTGAGGGCATTGCAAGCCCACTGAAGTCAAGGTGTCTTTCAAGGGCTTTGAACAGAGGCCCAACTATAAAATGTTCTGGCTGCCAGTTGAGGGATAGACTACCGGAGGCCGGAGTCGGATGCATAGACCGGGTGGAGAGGAGCCAACTACTGCAAAAGAGAGGACCGTGGTATGCAGGTGTTCCGAGGCCAGATGGAGGGCCTGTTCTGACAGTGGAGCTGCCTGGGGTGGAGACAGGGTGTGCACAGGAGGGAGGGGCGATGGGAGGGGTATCGGGTCTTTGGCTGGCTGAACAGTTGACTGAGATGGTGAAGCCTCAGGAGGAGGTTTGGGGCAACCCAGAACTGGGTTTGGACCTGGGAAGTTTGAGGTTCACCATCCCCTGAAGGGGAGCTCTCGGTGGTCTGAGTCGGGTTCAGGGTCACCTGTCAACTGAGTGGGAACCCAGCCATGCCCACTTGACTGTGAGGGCTCAGACTGCCTGTCATGGACACACACACACACACACACACACACACACACACACACACACACGCAACACAGTCACCCCGGACACGTGTCTGAGAAGACAAGTGATGTGTTTCCTGATAATACTTTCCTAATTTTTAAAAATGTTTTATTGTAGACATTTTGAAACATGTACACAAAAAGGAAAATAGAAAGAATTATAAATAATTTTTTAAAGTAATACTTGTAAAAATAAATAATAAAATAAGGAAATGGCAAGAAATAAGTAGGGAACACAGTATAATGCAAAATACGGTATAGTGAACCTTCATGAACTCATTGTAAAGCAAGTCAGAGCATTATGTCACTTACCTCAACATTACTTTTCTAATAAAGCAGACTAATTCCAGGGGCGTGGTCCTTGAGTTGGGTGGCTTGAATTTGAGGCTCGGGGCCATTGACTACAGATCTGAGGCCAGCTCATGAGTCAGTCTAGGGCTGTGGGAGGAAGGTGGGGCAGAAAAGGCTGAGAGAGAAAGGACAGTTTCCCTGGGGGCACAGGTAAGGGGAGTGAGTTCCAGGCAGCAGAAGCAGGCAGGTGCCGCCACACTGGAGAAGCAGCATGTCTGAGTGCGGTCGCTGATGCACTTGGGTGTGGCAGTAAGTGACACACGTGGGAGGGCAGTGAGAGGCACTGGTGGAGGGCTCTCTGCGCCAGGGTAGGGGGTTGGACTTAGCTGGTATAAGTTCCACAGGAGACCCCTAGAGGGTTTTGAGCTGGGGAATGGCCTGGCCACGAAGGACAGCTTCAGAGAATCTAGGGCTCCCTGGAATGGACAGTGGAAGGAATCAGGGACCTGACAGCCACTGACAGTGACTATGTGGTTAGCAGGGCAGGAGAGCAGAGGGTGATTTGTGGGTTGCTGCTGGCGCGTTACCCTGGGCACATTATCCGGGGGTCGCCTGGCCCCGCAGTTAGTGGAGGTGAGAGCCTCACCGTGAACCCTCACCTGATTGTATCCGAGCCAGAGTGGGGTTCCAGGAGGGAGGTCCAGCAGGGGCTGGCTGCCTCTTGCTGTAAGATAACATCCCAAGGGGTGATGGCTGGTGTCTCTCTAGTCCTGACGGGGAATGTACTGGTGGGTGTCCAGACTCCATCCAAGGACAGTCTCCCACCATCCCTGGAGAGCAGGTTGCCATTCTGGCCTTTGCATGGGGCATTGAGCACCACGGGACAGAACGTGCTGCATCCCTGGAAGAGTATGAATGGGATGCTTTGATTTCTGGGAATCGAACTTGAACTCCTTGGCTTCACTCCAGCTGAGGAGTGAGTGGGGAGTTTGTTGGGGCTACACAGTTAGGGGCTTACCTGGTCCCTGAACAGCAGCCTCTATGAGGGTATCTTGCATTTTTAAAGGATTGCTGACCTCTATGTAACTGCTAGCACCCCTTCTGTCTCGCCACTGGGCCAGTGTAATTACTATAAGCCTCATCAGTAATAAACAAAAACTGTGGTCAGCCTCCAAAAATTCCAGTGGCTCCTGTGCTTCTCCTCTGCCCACCCCTGAGGCCGGGGCTCCACCCCAGCTGCGGCTGGGGAGTGACGGGGAGTGCGGGAGTCTGACCGCCCCTAAATGCTTGCTTCCACTTTTACCTCGGAGTCCTCCGAGCGCCCTGCGGAAGCTGCCTCCGTGTCCTCCGGGTGCCTCGGGCGAGCTGTCGGCGCTCACCCTGCCGGCCCTGTGTAAAATTTGCCTGTCCGGACTTCACCCAGCTCGTGTGTTGCAGGCATGGCCTTTGAGGGAGGTGGGCTCATCCTGCTGTCCCCTCCCGTCTCCTCCCTGTTGCCATGTCCACTTGTCTGGTGACTGGCATTCACCTTCTCTGTGCATCTTTTCGGGACCCTCCCCGTCACAGCGCAGGGCTCCCCCAGCACCCCTGGGATCTGTGGGGGCCAAGGCAACACTTTGCACTAATGCCTCATGATAGCACCTGCTTTGACTCTGTTGATCCCCACGCGGCCCTTTCCCACCGCCATGAAATCATTTCTCCTGGCTGAGTGGGAACTCGCAGGTACACCCTCACAAAGGGAGGTGGAACGGCAGGTGCAGGCGCTTTTGATTCTGGGCCTCTGTGCAGCTGGTCAGACGCCCCTCCTGGAGAACCCCTGGGCTCCTTTTTCCTAGAGCACACCTGTGCTGGGCTACATGCGTCCTAAACAGGAGTGCTGGAGGTGCGGGGTGGGCGTGGGAGGAAGGGTGTCCCTCTGTGTCAGGCAGAGTATTTTCCTTGCTCTGTGGGTCCTTGGGGAAGCCCTGGACTGGGCAGGGGGGCCCTTGCAGGATAGGCGGAGTGGGCGGCAGCCAGATTGCACAGCTAACCGCCAGATACGGGCTTTCCCCACGTCCCCACCTCCCACCAGCCCCGATTCCTTTTCTGTGTCTGCTGCTACCCACCCAAGAGGTGCTGTCAGACCTAGAATCGTAGTTGTCATTAAATTTGCGTGTCCATCCTACAAATACAGGTTAATGGGCTTGGAGCCATCCTAAAGCTCACCCTCCCCGCCTCCTGCCCGCACACAATCCCATTTTTTCTGTGTTGATTCTCTCCAGTAAATGAGACTTAGAATTTTAGACCCAAAGGATTTTCCCCTCCTCTCATTTCAGGCATGTAGCACAGTGTCATGGTTCCCCTTCAGAGGGGCCACGCCAGGAGCGGGCCCTGTGGGCTGCCACGCATCTGGTCGGGCAGTGCCGCCTCCAGCCAGGTGCCAGGCCTCTGCGCCCAGCTCCGCACCTGGCCTGTGCACAGCAACCCATGCAGCCACGGCTGCTGATAGGCCCGGGTCCCGTCTGTGCCCCATGTCCCCCTGGAGGGTGGGCTCTGGGTGGGGAGGAGACAGCTCCCCCAGGCTCACAGCCTGGGTCTGGAGCCTGTCATCTCCCCTCCCCACGCTGGAGAGAAGGGCTGGCGTGGCGGGGTGAGAGCACGCAGGTGTGACTTCACAGGGGAAGGACGGAAGCAGTCTGTGATCGCTCTCAGTCGGGGAGGGCCACCAAGTGCTTTGTTCCGTCCCTCAGTTAACTCGCATGCCTGTGAGCCGTGATGCACACGTCATAGTAAATGTCTGTGTGTTTGTGGCTCGAGCTTGGGCCTTCCTTACGCTTCTAACTCCAGCTTGGGACCGACTTCCTGAGCTCTAGGAGGGAGGTGGGTGGGAGGGGCGATAATGCTGGGCCCAAGCTGGGTGTTTTTTTTAAGGGTAAGGGAAGCATCACCCCCAGAATGGCAGCATTGCACCCCCACCCAAGAGGCAGCCCCTGAGGCCTTGCTTCCTGGCATAAGCGTCCAGCCTGGCCCAGGCTTCAGGACGTCCAGGCACTGCTGTCCCCATCCACCCACTGCTCACACACCATATTGGTCATCTCCAGTTACAGTAACAAAATGGTGGAGACTTGGGGCCAGGCTGGGGCTGGGGCTGAGAGGTGGGGAGGATGACTTACACGGTGCAAATGTTTTTCCTTACAGTTCTGGAAATTGGGAAGTCCAAGATCAAGGCGCTGGCTCATACGGTTCCTAGTGAAGGCTGTCTCACTGGCTTGTAGACAGCCACCTGCTCACTCTGGCCTCACATGGTGGAGAGACAGCAAGCTCTCTCATGTCTCTCTAGTTGTTGGGGTGCTGAGCCCATCCCAGAAGCCCTCCCATGACCTCATCTAACCCTAATCTCCTCTTAAGACCCCACCTCCAAATACCACCACATTGGGTGTTAGGGTTTCCATATGTGAATTTGGGGACATCAGTCTATAGCACATGCCTTTCTTCAAGAGCATTCAGGTGCAAAACTGTGGCATTCTGTGCCCAAATGTGGAAGGAAACACACCCTAGAGGCAGGACTGGGGCCGCTCACGTGCAGCTATGGCAGTGGAGGCACGGGGACCAATGCCCGCTGAGCCCCGATCCTTGTTCCAAGTGCTTTACGTGGGTTGTCATACTTTGCATACAAATCAAATCAGGACAGTGCTGTCATTGCCTCAGGTTACAAATACAAAAACCAAGGCCTAGAAGAATTAAATATCAGGCACAAGGAATCCCGTGAGCGGTGGAGTCTGCTCTCTGCCCTGCTGGCGCTCAGCCACACATGCTGCAGGCGAGTCTGGGGGAAGGGTTGGCAGTGGTCAGACTAGGTCACCCCCCACCCCCAACAGGACCCCTGGACTTCCAGGTCCCTCTGACTTGGTACCACACACCTGCAACAGAAGCCACGTTTCCAGCCATTTTTAGATAGAGCAATTGGGGAACAAGAGACGGACCTCAGAACAGGGTCACATGAACCCAGTTAAATTGGGGTGAAATTTTCCTGCCCAAGGTGGCTCTCTGTTCCGAGCGCTGTGGCCCAGCCGTGGTGTCCGCCCAGTTCTGTCGGGAGCCTGTGAGAGTCCCTGCCATGAGATTGGCTCTTAGCCCTTCTCTTCCTGTCCCGGGGCTCTGGGAAGAAGCCAGGCATCGCCTTCATCTCCAGAGCCCCCTCACTGCCTGGTCCCCCTTCCCAGAAAAACCTGAAGGTGTGGTTCCTGTGGCCTTCCTGCATTCACTCCCTCTGCTGGCTCAGCAGCAATACCGTGACTCAGCAAATATCCCATGGTTCCATCTGAATGAGTTACACAAGAATACCAGATACACAAAAATGGCCACTTGTGTGTTTTACCTGTGATTGCTTACTTGGGGTACAGGGAGATCTAAGGAGAGTGTGGAGGGGACGTTCCCTCCAGCCGTGCTGAGCCGCGCTGAGTTCTGCTCTCCCAGGTGCTGGAGTCACAGCTGCGGCTCCTGACACTGTGACCAGCCACTATCTGGGCAGAGGTGGATTTTGCCTTTCCTGAGAGCTGCAACTAGTAATGTGGACTGTACAGATCCTGTTTTGTCCTCCTCTTTGACTGTAATGAATAGGCTGGCCAGGTGCTGGAACAAATTTCACAACCCCATTGTGCCCCAGGAGGAGAGGGTGCAAGCCAGGTGCCTAGGGAACTGGTGAGATGGGCATAAAGTGGGCATAAAATCCAGGAGGGGGTCTCCTCTGCTTTCCAGGACCAGAGAAGATGATGTAGGGCTGCTTTCACTGGAATGTCCTCTGGAAGAAAGCATTCCTAATTCCCATAAAATTACTATTTAACCCATGTTTCTCTTGCTCAAGGAAATTTCCTTCTTTTTCTTTTCCTGCTTTCAGGAAGAAGCACATTGCAGAGCTGACATAGTGCGGCATGGGTCCCTGAGCTAGAAGGATCAGCAATTGCTAGAAAAACTGGAGGAAGAAATATGAAACCTTAGTAGTTTACCCAGGAAGAGAGCTTCAGGATGGCGGCTCAACGGATCCGAGCCGCCAACTCCAGTGGCCTCCCTCGGTGCAAGTCCGAGGGGACCCTGATCGACCTGAGCGAAGGGTTCTCAGAAACGAGCTTTAATGACGTCAAAGGTGAGCTCCTGGGGACAGAACGGCGGCAGAGGGAGCGGGTCGGGATTTACAAGCTCTCTAAGACCCAAGGACCTCTCTCCTGAAAGGCTGTCGAGTTCACGTTCAGATAACTGAAGTTCAGCTCTCTGGAACCTCATCATCTTATAACTGCAGCCCTGGAACTATAGCCACTTGTCCTGTTTTGTTTTTTTGATGTGTTGGGAGGTGGTTTTGAAAATCCCCTCATTATATATAGAATATATATAATTCATTCATATAGAATATGTTTTGTTTTTCTGTTGAGTTTTGGCGACGCTGAGGTAGGGAGCTCGGTGGAACAGAAAGCTAGGAGAGGAGAGTGAGACAAGTCAGTGCAATGTCGAGAGCATTAGAAGAAGGGGGGTCTAGGACAGGGGTCAGCAAGCTTTCTCCATAAAGGGCCAGGTAGGGTCTGTTTTCACATCCTTGCAGGCGCCAGGGTCTGGCCCAGCCACTCGGCCCTGCACTGCAGCTCTGAAGCAGCCGCAGAAGAGAGCAAACAGATGGACTGTGTTTCAGTAAAACACAAAAACACATTTATAAAAACAACCATCGGATTTGGTCCAAGGGGCTACGTAGTTTGCTGACCCAGAGGTGACCCCAGGGTGTAATCATGAGTCTCCGGGTTTCTCTAAGACCTACATAAAGCTGGGAGATGAGAAAATCTACCTTTTGAACCAGTGAGTGAATACCAGTGGGCCGTTTTCTTCCCGGAAGCCTATCCTGACCTCCCCAGGCCATGGCCAGGGTCTCCTGGGTGCTCCGGGTACCGTGTGCCACGTCATCATCACCCGCTGATGTTCTCACAGCATTTGTGACATTCTGTTGAAATTCCCCATCAGGCCGTTTCCAGGACAGCTAACAGTGGGAGCTTTATCTTTACCTTGATGTCTTTAGCCCCTGGCACAAAGTCAGTGCTAAGTAAACATTTCTTGAGCTAAAAGTGCTATCTCCCAGGTAAAATTGAGGCCCTCTACCCCGATGTACTGAAAACTGTGTGCACCATGCTTATCTGTTATCTCTTCTCCCTTCAGCTTATCCTCATCTTCTCCCTCTTCTGTCTATGCTTTATGCTCAGGGCTCTGAGCATTGCCTGAAATGTTCTTCAAAAGTAAAGCCTCGCAAAGGGAATCATGAGGTTTTATTAATCAGAGCAGCAGAGTTAGTGGGTGTTGCTAAATAACTGAACCATTTATTTTTCATAGTCCAGTAATGGACATTATTTTCTTTCTTTCTAGCCAAGCTAATCACAGTTAAAGCTGGAAAATGTGAGCGTAAAATAAGGGGTTTGAGCTGGCATCCTGAAACAAGGGGCAGAGAGCTGAATTTTTTTTTTTTTTACCAATGCTGATGTTCTGGGAGGAGCTGTCGTTCCTGAAAGCACTCCACACTGGGGAAAACAAAGGAGCTGGCCTGGGATATGCCGAGGGGCTGGTCGGTCGGCTTGTATGTGTGCTGGGGGTGGGATGCCCAGAGACCCCCTGGACTCAACTCCCAGGAGACAGTGTGTGTGGCCTGGGCAGCATTCCAGCCCGGCAGCCTCTCACATCCCGAGGGAAAAACAGGCTTCAAGGTGGGAGTGTATTGCAGCCAAAGGATCTGACTGTGAAATCTTGCGGCCCTGATGACTGTTTTGCCTGCCTGAGAACTGAGGCAGAGGACTAGGAAATGTATTTTGCAGTGCACTGAACTAACTTCCTGACACATGGAGTTTTTTGTATTGAAATCAAGGTGGCTGTGAATCTGGGCAGCCGTCTGGAGAATTTGTTAAGATGAAATTCGATAGGGATTTTCCTGCGTTTGGTTGGCTAGAGGCCCCAGCTCTGCTCCCTGGCTGCTCTGTGGCAGCTGACCGACAGAGGACCAGTCTGGAAAGATCACACCCCGGTGCCCTGCCACCTGCACAGCGAGTGGCTCCCCAAGATGAGCCATGTCCTTGAGTGAAGTACATTACGGCTTCTCTGCTAAGGACACTGCATTGGAATTTTAAGGAGAACCATTTTTATTCTTCAAGCTGGTGAAGCCAAAGTTATATTTTGCACTGATGCTGTTTCTTAGGCTATGTGCAAAGCCTGCTGAATGGCTTGGGTTTTTAATGTTAACAATATTACTGTAAGGGGATTGTTCTGAGGGAACATAATAGGGATATAACTTGTGAGGGATCCCAACAAGATTTTAACAGCCAGCAAGCTTTCTTTAATTGTCATTTGGTTTTAATTTTTATGTGACATTTTCATTAGATGCTTCTCGCAAAGTGGTTTATGTTCCTGGAGATGGTGCCTGGCAACCAGAGCAGGAGAGAAGATGTCCCTGTCCCCGACCCCAGCCTGATCCTTCCCCCCTTCTCCCTTCCTCTCCGAACCATTTTCTTGTATGTGGCAGTTGTTCTTCACTTCCTCTCCCTTGGGTGTTAAGTGACCTGTCTTTGGGGTGATTGAATAGGAGGGCTCCGCCTGGGGGACTCCTAACTTTGCCTTTGGTCAACACCTTGACCCAGTAACACGGGGATGGCCTGTCTTGCTGTGTGTGTGTGAGACGACTGCTCATCCCCTGAGTGCTTACTGAGCACCTGCTCTGTGCCAGGCCCTGCTCCAGGAATACCAGTGGGAGCAAAACAGATTTTGCTATATTGCCTAATGGGCAATATAGCCCTCCCCCGAGAAAAACAAAACAGGTATGTAAGGTACATGATAAATGCTAGGGAGGAAAATAAAAATCAGGAGGGGATGGAGAGGTCTCTTTAACATACCTTTTTGTGAGTCCGTACTTTGGGCAAAGCATCATCATGCCACACACGTTATCAGTGTCACTCCGCCTCACCCTCCCCAGAGCCCGTGGCGGAAGGGTGTTTCCCCTCCATCCTGCAGACTCTCCAGCCCCTGAGGCCACAGGGCGTCCAGGGCCTGGGCCGAAGCCCTGCTCCTGGGAGCCCCAGACCCGGCTCCTCCCTGACCTTCCACACAGAGGGTGGGAGGTGACGGCCTTCAAGGCCCAGGTATGCTTCCTACCAAACATAACTCTCTAACCTAATTTGTGTAAGTAAATAGAAGCATCCTGCTTTATTTCCTTAGACTGTGCCAAGGAAATACAATTTAATTTTCATTATTTCCTTTCAGGAGGAAGGAAAACAGGCAGATTTTTTTTGGAGGGCCAATTGGATAGACTAGAAACTCCACTGACTTAATCATATATTGGAGGAAATGTAGGTATAGCTCATCTAAAAACATGGTTCTTTCTTTGCTTGTTTACTTAGGCAAGTAAAAATAGTTTCCTTTCTCTCAGTGTTTGTTACAGGAAGCCAAAATAGCTGCAACCCTAAAACAAGGCACAATTAGGGTTGCCGGGGTTGAAGTATATGAACTTTCTTCGTCTTCTGAATACACTTGGTCGTGTATGTATGAGAGGGAGAGAAAGCACATAGTTATTTCATTATCCATTATTTTCAGAACACACACCACTTGTTCAGGTGACTTTTTGCTGTTCCAGTTGCTGACTACATTGGTAACACACATAGTTGAGAGCCAAGAACCGTAAATCAGCTTGAGTCCCTGTTCAGAGGGTTGGGGTTTCTGAGGCTGTTCAAACACTCGTTAGAAATAATGGGAACCGTGGCCAGAGACACAAACCTTTGATTTTCAAGGTACGTGGGACAGGTGGTTTCCATGTTGTTTTGAACGATCATTTAAACAAAAGTGATGGATCTTAAAAATATTTTTTCATGTAAGTTTGGTAAAGAATGGGTTCATCTTAGAAAGGTAAGACACAGGCTTGATTGTCGGGGAGCCTTCCCCCCATTTCTGCAGTTCGTGTGGAAGGTGGAACAGAGCAGGAGCTCTTCAAACCAGACTCTGCTGAGGTTCATTGCCAGACCCTGCTCACGTGCGGTGGCTCACTGAACTCAGAATATTACTGTTTCTAAGTAAATCACATCCAACTTCTCTACCTAGTAGCAGGTCCACTTGGTTACATAAGGAAATATTTGGTCAGAATGGAATGTTGAAGCACAGGGACGTGTTACTGTTCTGTCACGTTGCTTCTCATTTCTGTAGGTGATGGAGAGATCTCGTGGCCTTTCGCCTGACTTAGACTGTTGAGTGGGACGTGGTCGAGTGTGGCAAAACCAGGGCTCTTATTAGCCAGTTGTGTTGGCCAGTGACCCACCCCCGGGTTGCACTCTGGTTGCTTGCCGGGCTCAACGTCCACGTGGGTGCGCTTCGGGACTGCCTCCCTCCATAGCGTCGGACAGCACTCTGCGGTATCCTCACCATCTGTCCCTTTGTGTTTTGCGCAGTGCCTTCTCCCAGTGCCTTGCTAGCAGACAATCCCACACCTTTCGGAAATGCAAAGGAGGTGATTGCAATCAAGGACTACTGCCCAACCAACTTCACCACCCTGAAGTTCTCCAAGGGTGACCATCTCTATGTCTTGGACACGTCTGGCGGGGAGTGGTGGTATGCACACAATACCATGGAAATAGGCTACATCCCCTCCTCCTATGTGCAGCCCTTAAACTACCGGAACTCCACACTGAGTGACAGCGGGATGATAGACAATCTTCCAGACAGCCCAGACGAAGTAGCCAAGGAGTTAGATTTGCTCGGAGGATGGACAGATGAAAAGGGCTCCAGCAAAACCTACAGTAATAACCCCTTCTGGAGTGGGGCCCAGACAAACCCCTTTCTGAATGGCAACGGGCCGGTGATGCCCAGTGTGGGTGAGCTGACCCCCAGAAGTAATGTGGATTTGCTGCTTTTTGATACAGGCACATCTTCCTTCACTGAATCCAGCTCAGTGACCACAAACAGCACTGGCAACATCTTTGATGAGCTGCCGGCCGCACATCGACTCCACGCAGAGCTGCCAGTCAAGAGGGACAACCCGTTTTTCAGAAGCAAACGCTCCTACAGTCTGTCAGAACTCTCTGTCCTGCAGGCAAAGTCCGACACTCCTGCATCATCGGGGTTTTTCACAGGCTTGAAATCACCGGCCCCAGAGCAATTCCAGAGCCGGGAGGACTTCCGAGCCGCCTGGCTGAGCCACCGGAAGCTGGCCCGGTCCTGCCACGACTTGGATATGCTGGGCCAAAGCCCAGGATGGGGCCAGACCCAAGCGGTGGAGACCAACATCGTATGCAAGCTGGACAGTACCGGGGGTGCCGTGCAGCTGCCGGACACCAACATCAGCATCCACGTGCCCGAGGGCCACGTGGCTCCGGGCGAGACACAGCAGATCTCCATGAAAGCCCTGCTGGACCCCCCACTGGAACTCAACAGTGACCGGTGCAGCTGTGTCAGCCCTGTGTTGGAGGTGAAGCTGAGCGCTCTGGAGGTGAGGACCTTTATCATCTTAGAGATGAAAGTTTCAGCCGAGGTGAAAAATGACATTTTTAGCAAAAGCACGGTGGGCCTCCAGTGCCTGAGGAGTGACTCGAAGGAGGGGCCGTACCTCCCCATCCCACTCACCTACAGCTATGGGGACACGGTCCAGGTGCAGCTGGACAACCTGGAGCCCTGTATGTACCTGGCCATTGTTGCCCATGGCCCAAACATTCTCTACCCTTCCACAGTGTGGGACTTCATCAATAAGAAAGTCACAGTGGGGCTCTATGGCCCCAAACACATTCACCCGTCCTTCAAGACCGTGGTGACCATTTTTGGGCATGATTGTGCCCCAAAGACTCTCCTGGTTAGCGAGGTCACCCGCCAGGCCCCTAGCCCAGCCCCAGTGGCACTCCAGCTCTGGGGCAAACACCAGTTTGTCCTGTCCAGGCCCCAGGACCTCCAAGTCTGCATGTTTTCCAACATGACCAATTACGAGGTCAAAGCCAATGAGCAGGCCAAAGCGGTGAGGGGGTTCCAGGTGAAGCTGGGCAAGGTGAGCCGCCTCATCTTCCCCATCACCTGCCAGAACCCCGGCGAGCTCTCCGACTTCACCCTGAGGGTCCAGGTGAAAGACGACCAGGAGGCCATCCTGACCCAGTTTTGCGTGCAGACTCCCCAGCCGCCCCCCAAAAGTGCTGTCAAGCCATCTGGGCAAAGACGGTTTCTCAAGAAGAACGAGGTCGGGAAGATCATTCTGTCTCCGTTTGCTGCCACCACCAAGTACCCGACCTTCCAGGACCGGCCGGTGTCCAGTCTCAAGTTCGGCAAGTTGCTGAAGACGGTGGTGCGACAGAGCAAGAACCACTACCTGCTGGAGTACAAGAAGGGGGATTCCATCGCCCTGCTCAGCGAGGAGAAGATCCGCCTCAAGGGGCAGCTCTGGACCAAGGAGTGGTACATCGGCTACCACCAGGGGAAGGTGGGCCTCGTGCACGCCAAGAACGTGCTCGTGGTGGGCAAGGCCCGGCCGAGCCTTCTCTCGGGGCCCGAGCTCAGCACCTCGGTGCTGCTGGAGCAGATTCTGCGGCCCTGCAAGTTCCTCACCTACATCTACGCTTCCGTGCGCACGCAGCTCATGGAGAACATCAGCAGCTGGCGCTCCTTCGCCGATGCCCTGGGCTACGGGGACCTGCCGCTCACCTTCTTCTGCCGGGCGGAGCTGGACAGTGAGCCCGAGCGTGTGGCGTCCGTCCTGGAGAAGCTGAAAGAGGACTGTAACAACGCAGAGAACAGGGACCGGAAATCGTTCCAGAAGGAGCTCATGATGGTGAGTGCTTGGCGAGCGTGCGGCTCCGCAGACAGCGGAGGCCAGCCTCCCGGCCTGTCCCCGATGCATGTGGCTGTGGTTTGGGACTCCCTGGACCAGTGTCAGGCTTGTCGTAATTCCTCAAGCACGGGGATCGAGCCTGCATGTGCGCCTGGAGGTGGGCGTTTACTTGGGGCCCTCAGCACCCCAACAGCACAGAAGCCGCCGTGGGGAGGACCGGCTCGTTCTCTCCTGCTGGATTTGTGAGGTGCTCAGAGGTCTCGGGGTGGGTCTCCGTGTGCCCGAGTGTGTGGGGTTGGGGGGGAGGCCTGTGCTCCAACCGCCTCTGGGTAGATCTCTTGGGAGAAGATCCATCTGTGATTGGATTCCCGACAGGACCGGTGATCCGGAAGTCGGGACCCGCTGCCCTGGGTGATTCTGTTGCGAGCTCTTGTTCTCGCCTCGAGGCTTGCGCTGCTCTGGCTCCCTCCTCCTCGTGTGTGTGGGCTGGGGTTGAGGCAGCCTCTTCCTGCAGCACAGCTGGCTGTTAGGATCCTAACAAGTAAGAGCAGGATATTGATGTCACTGTGGGGCACACTGTGGCCCACAAGCCAGCGGGGAAGCGCGTCTGGGGCTTCTCCACAGCCTCCTACCGGCTGGGCCCCACCCAGCGCCCCCCACGGCCGCCCCACTCGGAACTCCTCAGTCGGGCAGCGCCTTGGAGAATTGCCCTGGAGATGCTGCCCGGCGTTCTCCTGGCGTTCCTCCTCGATGCCCCCTCGCCCTGTGCTGTGCGCTCCCTGCTGACTTCCTTCTGCCGTAGCTCCCTTCCCCGTTCCGGTAGGGACACGTCACTGGGTTTCGGTCCTGTGGGGTGGGCTTTGCCTCCTTCTCCCCCGGCTCCAGCAGTGGTCTGTGCCTCCTCGCCTTTGTGCGATGCGGCTCTCAGCACCCCCGGCCTTCCTGCACTTACTCCTCCCACCCTATACCTGCCTCCTTGTGGAGCACCTGTGGGAGCGGACGGGCCAGGTGTGTCTGAGTGAGTCTGAGGATGCCCGTGGGGGTGCAGGCACACAGCTAAGGCCATTTGTTGCCCGCCTGTGGAGCCAGGGAGACCAGGGATACAGACCACTGCGGCCTGGTAGGGAGTGGGGCATGAAGAAAGGCCCCTTGACGGGCCCACCAATACCAGGTGCAGGAGGATGAGGCAGAGTGAGACCCTGGCATTGCCCAGGGGAGGGAGAGGGAGCTGGACTTGGTTGGGGTCGGGGGCACCCTTGGCCACCAGGAGGTGGTTGGGTGTTTGTGGCAGACCCAGTGGGAGGTGCAGTACTGTCGTGGCTAGTGGGGAGCAGAGGTGCCGGGGGCCTCCCGGGCCCTGGGTGTGGGTCTTCCGCAGCGATGACTCAGGTCCCTCTTTCCAGGGCATGCCTGGCTGGCCCGCCTGTGAAATCACTTCCCAGAGCTCAGGTCAGGCCCACCGGGCCCGGCCTCCTCCTCGGGGACCTTGCACAGTGGGCAGGGTGCCTCCCCCCTCACTGGGGCCTGAAGCTGGGCTTCATGCATTGTAGAATTACGTGCTTTCATGGAATGTAAAGGGTATATCCATCGTTCATTCATTACAGCTGTCAAAACGCTTGCCCTGAATGGGCAGAGGTGAAAAATGAGGCCCAGGGAGCAGCCCCCTCCCAGCGGTGGAAAACTGTGACTGAGGCCGTGGCATTTATGTCCGCTTCCTCCTGGATTCTGTTAAAGTCGTGTCAGAATTAAGTGATTCCCCCCTTTTATTCAACTTGGGGCACTCTCTCTCTGAGAGCCGGGTTTTCTGTTGGCTGGAGTTAGTTTGTATGAGGGACGGGGGTCTGCAGCCGGGACCCTCTTCCCGCTGCGCTGCCAGCCCTCCCCCACTCGGCCTACACTCCCAAAAGAAAATGAAACTTGACCTTGGCAGGAACCTTGCCCCAGGTGAGGTTCCCCTTGTGGTGCAAAAGAACTGGTTTTGCAACATTTCCCCCCCCTCACTGCCCCTCCTCTCCATTGGCATCTTGTGAGCAGGCAAATGTGAACAATTGGGCAAACTTTCGACTAATTTCTTCCAGTGCATTCAGGGGGGCCACTGGAAACCGGGTGCTCCCAACACCTGGAGGACAGCAAATAACTGAAGAGCTGAGGGTCCTACTGTGATTTAACCAGCCCCCCACAGACCACCTCTCCCCACCCCTCTCATTTTGAAGAGAGTGTTCTGTTTAGGTACAGTGACTAAATGTCTCCGCTGCTGTCAGAGTGGGGCACAGGCCCCTTCCTCTGCCCCACAAGGCCTGCCCCTCTCACGCTGCTGGGGACCCACCTGTGCACCCTGCACACCAGCCCCTGCCGCCTTTTCTCTCTACCTTGAACATGCCCAGCTCTCCATTCCTCGGGCCTTTGCATACACTGTTCTCTCTGCCACCAATCTTATGTGGCTGGTTCTTCATCTCCTCCAGGTATCAGCGCAAAGGTCATCCCATCAGACCTTTCCTGCTTCCCTCAGTCAGGGAACCTTGTGCCTCTGGGTCACTGACCTCATCGTCCTGAACCGTAGTCTTCATGTGCCTTCTCAAATCCAAAATGGCCTCATTTACAAATGGTCTTGTTTACTTATTATATTCGTGGTACCTGTTACTACCTGAAGTGAACATAAGCTCCAGGGGAGCAAGGACACTGGTGCAGAGGAAAGCCTCCGAGAGCCGATGAATGAATGATGCAGGCAGGCCTCGGCTGGGCCAGGAAGCTGAGCTGGTGGAGTCCATGGGGTCAGGCCACGCTTCTCGGTCATTGCCACAGTGCATGTTGTCAGCATCAGGCCCCATCTGCAGGGCATCATGCGTGACCGTGTGGGCTTCTGTCTGCCCTTCATCACCCAGGGGATTTGTGACCACAGTCAGAAAATGTCCCTTCTGTCCCCAGCCCACCTAGCTCTCCAGTGGAAGCCACGACTGTCCCCGACAGTTTGGCCTTCAGCACCGATGAGTCCCCAGACCACACTGAAAGTGGCCGGGGCTTTGCTGGGTGTTAGTGGCACTGACGAAGGAGAGAACCTAGGGTGGACGGAGCCCTGGGTATTAGAGGGCAGTGGGTGGGGCCCCTGGGTTGGAGGGCAGTGGACGAACTTAGAGGACAGTGGACGGAGCCCCTGGGTGTCAGAGGGCAGTGGACGGGCCCCAGGGGATCTCTCTGCTGGTGGGATTGTGGGTTGGGATGAGCACCCATATTTGAAAAGCTTTTGAAGTCAAATCCTGTTGTCAAAGGCAGGACAGTGGTAATGGCGGGGGAAGGTGCGTCACCGCAGCTTTTAACAGAAGCAGCTGGGAGTGGGCATCTACACGCCACAGCCGTTAAACCCTCCTGCGGCACTCAGGGGCCATGCCAGGTGCTGGGTTTCAGGAACACAGGCCTTTCACGTGAGGAAGACTCAAGTGAGCCACCGCTGAGTGCAGGAGAGGCTTGTAATGAGCTCCGAAGAGAAGGGCCCTCAGTGCGGGCCTGCAGGGAGAGGCCGAGCTGGGGGAGGGTGGGGCGGTGGGCAGGTGCAGGAGCCCCCCCGGAAGGACCAGGCTCAGGTTGGAGGCACAGCGTGGGCGGTAGGGGGGGTAGATCCTGGGGTGGGGGTAGAACCAGAGGCTTGGAGAGGCTGTAGCTGTGGCAGTGCGGTGGTCCATGGGGCAGGGGGGTCGTGGCCTGGAGCCACCAGGGCCGGCAAGTGCTTTCTGTGGTTCTTGAGGGGGCGAAGTGTTGAGGGGATCATGAAGGAATCAAGGCGGGCCCAGGTGTGTCCCTGCTCCGGGGGCCCAGGTGGGCTTGCTCCTTGCCACATCCCACGGCCTCGGGGTCACCAAGGGCAGCAGTCCATGGTGTGCCCAGCTCGGCGTTCACTGCCTCAGAATCCCGGGTTGCCTGGGGCTGGAGGACCTGGTTTTCACACTCCTCCCTGGTTTACTCTTGTTGCAGCAACAAGCGGGCATTTCATGTTTACCAGAGGTTGGAGGTGAACAATACAGGTCCAATCCACAGGCTGCCAGGTTGGCACAGCCTCACGGCGTGTGCACAGATGCCCTTGGACTTTTATCCGCCATCCGATTTTCGAGCCTGGCAGCCGCGGCACAGAGCACACCCTGCCCCTTTTGGCTGGTTTGCAGCCGCTGCCCCCTCCTCACCTGGCAGGTCGGTGCTGGGTGGCTGGCCGGCCGCAGGGCCGGCGGTCGGCCCTTCGCTGCGGTGTTGGTCAGAGGCGCTGTCCGCAGGCCACGTGACACCAGCGCTGACCTTCAGAGCTCCCAGGTATTGGGTTTGCCCACTGCCCTGGCGCATCTAGGTTTTGTTTTCTCGAGAATGAAAATCACCCTCACTGATTTCTCTGTAACGATGGCGCGTGCTTCTCGAATCGGCGTTTTACAATCCTGAAGATGAAAGCAGAGGTCCTCCCAGCCCGTTTGCTCTGCGTGGCCTCTGCGAGCGGGTCAGCGTGAGACGCCGTGGGTACTGTGGGTGCCGCGGGACTTGGCATGCGGCCGTCCCGTGTCCTGCTTGTCCCCAGGAGGGTGGATAGGAGCTGTGCCTGGCGGCAGCCTGCGGCCTCATCCTGGGAGGTGCTGGCTCCTAGGTCTGCAGAGGCCCATGGCCGCTGTCCCCCGTTAGGGACGCTGCTGCCTGGCACCTCCATGTCCGTGCGTCTGCGGGCTTGTCCACACGCCAGTGCCCCCAAACGCGTCCCGTAAGCGGTAGGCCCACCTCAGACGTGAGAAGCTGTCGTTCGCTACATGGTGGCCGGTGCCTGTGGGAAGAGCAAGGCCTGAACGTGACAGGAAGTGAAGTTGTGCCCGTGTCAAGGTCACTGTGCTGAGACCGAGTGAGCCCGTCCGAGTGTGTGCCCACCCCACTTTAGCCTTTGGGTTCCACGTTGGAGTTTCTTGTTTTAGGAAGGGGAGAAACTACAGTCTATTCTTCATTTTCAGGGTGTCAAAGTCCTGTAGTGCTTCTTCTGATGTACTTCGTGGGAACCACTCTGGTGTGTTTGTACCATGAGTTACGAGCGCTAAGTGAGAAGCGGGCGTGGCTCAAGCTGCAGACCCGCGTGTATTCGGGCAGTGTCCGTCGTGTGACTGTGCGTGTGCGTGTGCGCGTGTGCGTGTGTGCATGTGCGTGTGTGCGCACGCACAGGCAGACAGAACCCGGAGACCCGGATTTCCGAGAACTGGGTTTTCATTCAGTGACATGCTTTCCATGTAAGAGGTTATTCCTGGTGCCTGGATCCCCTCTCGGATGAGGCGCCGGCTCGTTGCAGGGAGGCGAGTTGAGTCAGCAGGGTGGAGAGCTGACCTCGGGGGCGGGCTCACCTTCCCGAAGGGGCCCAGGCTGCCGCCAGAACTGATCCAGAATGAAGCCACTGGAGCATAGTGACCCCAAGTCACTGGTGATGGCTGCGGCCCAGGTGGCTTTGAGTCTGAGCTGTGGGAAGGAGGAATAGGGGTGCTGTGGGCTCTTTGCGGAGTCTCTCTGAGAAAGGGAAAGTTACTGCAGCATGCAAATGGGAGGAGTGTTTTTTAGGAGTGAGGTGGGGGTAAAATGACCACCCAGAGCCTGAGAGCTCCTGGAAATAAGGGGTGAGGCGGGAGGGGGAGGTCTGGGTGCCGGGAGAATGGTAGGTATTCATTCTCTGAATCGGCAGAAAAGCCACCTTATTCCCCAGAAGGGAAGGCAGTTAGCTAACCAGTGCGCATTTAGGTAGCACATTCTTGAGGGTTCCTGCATGGCAGCCCCGCAGCAAGAGGCTTGGCAGCCCTTTTGATGTCGGAGCATCATGGGAAGGAAGCAAGGGTGGAATTAACATACGGCAAAACTCAAATTATACTTGGCCGTATTTTCATAAGAATCGCTCTTAAAACAGGAGTTGGTAAACAATGGCCCATGGATTGTCTGCTTGTGTAAATGAAGTTTTGCCGTAACGCAGCCATGCTCACTCGTTCATATACTGTCTACACTGCTGTCACTCCATGCCAGTGGGCTTTACAAGAGAGCTCATGGCCCGCAGAGCCTCTCTTGCCCTTTCGTTGCCCTGACTTAAATCATACGCTCAGTTACTGAAATTCCAACCAGAATCAGCACCGTGCTCTGCTCATTGGGTATTTTTCTGGCCTGTGTGAACTTGTGTGTGTGCAAAAATTAAAAAGGAAGCTGCAGGGGGAGGTTCCAGAACCAGAGCCCAGCTGTGCAATTTTCTACTACTAAGACTTGGTAGGCACCCACGATGCTTAGGCTGCTCCTCGTCGATGGTGTGGGCGCTTTGTGGCAAACGAGACCAGTGCTGGCTCAATACAAGTTGTGTAAGGGAGCCCGAGCTAGTCAACAAAAGACGCCTTCATCCCTACACGCATCCCTACATGCATTGCACTCCCTGGAATGGAGCCGTGGGCTGCCCTGCACAGGTCCTGGGCCCTGTTTCCCCGGGGATAAGGCCCTACTCATTCTTCCTGCCAGGAATGACCTGAAGCAGCAGGTGACTCTGACAGGTTCTGCTACCTAGAAAACAAGGCAGCCTCCGTGCCAGGCAGCTGGGCACACAGACATGTTTGCTTTTGCGCCAGCACCAGTGGCCTGGTCGAGCCTCGTGGTTCATCCAGGAAGCCCTCAGGACAGCAAGCTTGGCTGCAGGGCCCCTGCCTGCCTCGGCGCATCGGGGCTTAAAGCACACCACACCAAAAACATTTAAATCTGGAATTCCACCGATTTATCACACATTCTTATGCCATACATGAACGTACATGCTGTTTATATCTTCTGAAGCACAAATCTAGTAAACATTTAGTTCTTTAAAACAATTTCACTGAATTTATCAAAATCCAAATGGAACCCGACCTTTTTCTGAAACGTACAACTAGTTGAAGTGTAATCCAGGCAACTATTTTATTTGGTTCAATTCCTGGTGTCATGTAGTGTCACAGACCTGGATAGGCCATTGGTCTGAGCACCAGGAATCTGGGTCCGCCTCTGTCTCTGATGCTCACCAGGGGTGGGGGTTCTGAGGAGTGGGTGGGCCCAGCACCCAGCCCACAATAAGTACTAAGTAATACTAGTTTATTAAAAACAAGAAGAGGCCACGTGGTCCCCAAACTCCCTCTTTCTAGCTGTGTTTTTGGTTAATTGTCACCCTTTCAGGTCCAGGGTGGCCTCAGATCGAGGTGCCAGGGCAGTGCAGCAATGCATCCAGAAGTCCCCAAACTGTCCCCGTGCCTTCCTATTGTTACGATCCCCCAATGTAACATAAAATGCGGATTAAGTACTCAGTCTGAAATAGCTGTGCTCTTTAAAGTAAGCAGCCCAGCAGGGGCCACTGGAGCGCCGAGTCAAGGCCATCTGCCGTCTTCACGAGACAGCTGACAGAGTTCTTGCAAGAGCGGCCGGTCAGTCCTCAGGATGGGTTGGTTTGGTTCATTGTTTGCAACACTTTCTCTTCGGAGTCTTGACGGACATGAGGTGCTCGGACAGTGTAGAGGGACAGGAAGGATGCCTGGCCTGGTGACGTTTTCTGCTGCCAGCATCTCTTTGGTTTTATCCTCAGGTGTCCCAGGGCCCCAGGGGGTCTAGTGGTGGCCGTGAGGCCCTTTTCCCAGGAAGCCAGGTCTTCCCCCTGGTGGGGTATACTTGGGCAGTGTTGCTGGATGGCAGGGCTTTGTGGAAGTGTGAGAGGGCAGCCCTCCCGTTGGGTGACATCCTCCTGGCCGGCTCAGACCCACATGCACGGCACATGGCAGCGGTCATGTACACTGGGGCATACAGTGCCATGTGCTCCTCACCATGTGCAGCCCAGGGGTCCTCCTGGCTCCTGCTAGCTGACGATTCTGTGTCTGTAAGCCCGGGATTGCACAGAACACCTTGGACCATCGAGCCCTGTGCTGGAAGCCCGCCTGATCCATCCCCTTTCCCGGATGGGGAATCAAGTCCCACGGTAGCCCCTGGCTGGTTGGGGCTGCTCAGGGACTCGGGCCAGGCAGGCACACACCTCCTTCCCAGGGTGGTGGCATTCCCTTCCCCGCTGAGCCCCTCTGAGTGAGTAACCCTGTCCTAAAGGCACCCCAGAAAACTCTGCAGCTTTGGGGAGAGGGCGGTCCCAGTGACTCTGGAAGGTGTCTGGACTCTCAGTTCCGGCCTCAGCCCTCTGTTCTTTCTCCCTGACAAGAGGCCTTCACTTTGTCTCCCAAACCTGAGCACCCAGCCCATCTGAGCCCCCCACATGCGTCTCTTCTGCCTGTTGGAGCCCCCCACCCCGCTGGCCACTGGCGCTGCATGCCCCCAGGCCCAGCCCTGGCCTCCCCACCCCCCACCCCCACCCACCCCCTGTGAGCCGCAGCCTTGGCGGAGAGCAGCGCTCCCCGCAGCCGCCACCTGCGGGTGGGAACAGGGCACACTGCCCTCCCCGTGTGTCGTGCCCTGGCAGAGGGCCACAGACCAGGGGCCCAGACAGCGGGAACACGCGCTCTCATAGGTCGCCCGCCAGCGGCTGTGTTCTGCTGGAGGCTCTGCAGGGAATCTGCCGTGTGCCTCTCTCCGTGCCCCTGGTCCGCGGTGCTCCTGGCCTGTGGCCGCCTCGCCCCTCTGCCTCCGTCCTTACATGGGCCTCTTCCTTCCGTCTCTGGGTTTCTGGATTTGTTTCTCCCCTTACACACCCATTGGATGAGGGGCCTGCCCTACTCCATCGTGACCTCGTTTTAACTAGTCCCGTCTGCAAAGACCCCACTTTTGAGGGACACATCCTGAGGTTCCAGGTGGACATGAATGTGGGGGACACTGTCAAACACAGGGTACCTGTAAGTCATAGCTTTTCTTCCATCCTGTGAGTCACAGAGGGGCCGGAGCCAGGGTGGGGGGGGGCACCTATAGGGCTTAGTGCTTCCGGGGTAAAGGGCGCCTTGCATCTGTGTTGGAACAGCACAACCAGACCTGCCGTCCATTCACCTCACGCCTGCTCCTTCCCCCGCAGGCCCTACTGAAAATGGACTGCCAAGGCCTGGTGGTCCGACTCATCCAGGACTTCGTGCTCCTGACCACGGCCGTTGAGGTGGCGCAGCGCTGGCGGGAACTGGCCGAGAAGCTCGCCAGGGTGTCCAAGCAGCAGATGGACGCATACGAGTCTCCGCACCGGGACAGGAACGGGGTTGTGGACAGCGAGGTGAGCAGGGCCTGTGCCTTCCCAGCCATGAAGTGCAATCACGACAGGATCTGCTTTATAGCGTTTTGATGGGGGAAAAATGGATTTAAGTGGGGAAGCATGTGCCTGGCACACCGCAGGCCCTCGCTGAGGGCGCTCGGCCCATCTGGGGGGTTGCTGACCGGCGCTGCTCTGGCCGGCGGCCGCTGGGCCTCAGGCAGGATGTTGGAACAGCGTCAGCAGAACTGCCTGCCCTTCACTAAGCCTCATCTTAAATTACCTTTAGCCAGGCTGAGTAGCACATGAGCAGAGCCCTTGTGACCAGTCCTGGTCTGGGTCTCTCCCCAGGACTGGGTGCAACCCAGTGCCTGGGATGATGTGGGCCTCTGGCCAGAGCTGGTCAGGGTCCTGCGCAGAGTAAGAGTCTTGGTCCTCTCACTGGTTTGCGGAGCTCACTTTAAGCTTCTGGAAAGATGGTTCAGGCTTGGGGGCCCCGGGAAGCAGGAAGCCCCAAGAATAAGGGCATCCTCTATTCTAAATAAGTGGCACCGCTAGAAAGGGCTGTGGGACAGGAGGAGAGAGGCCCTTTCTGTTTGTTCAGACACTGTTTGCTACACACCTATGGTTGCACAAAGCACGTTCTTCCTCAGAGATGTGCTGGCCCTGGACAGAGATGGTCCACCTGCCACTGGGTTTGTTTCACTCTTAAAAGAGTTGCATAAACAATGAGCGGAGGAGCTGGAACAGATAACCGGGTTGCATCTCTCACTGTCCCCTCGTCTTTCCCCCCCTCCCTCCCTTTACCTCGGACCACTCAACCGTCTAGGCCATGTGGAAACCCGCCTATGACTTTTTACTAACCTGGAGCCACCAGATAGGGGACAGCTACCGGGACGTCATCCAGGAGCTGCACACAGGCCTGGACAGGATGAAAAACCCCATCACCAAGCGCTGGAAGCACCTCACGGGGACACTGATCCTGGTGAACACCCTGGACATTCTGAGAGCCGCTGCCTTCAGTCCTGTGGACCATGACGACTTTGTGATTTGAACGGGCTGCCCCCTACCTGCTGCTGCTCTGGGGCCCGTGCCCTCCACCTGCCCTGGATGCCCGTGCTGGATGGGGCTGGAGCTGGGGAGGGAAGAGGGTCAGCTGCTCAGACAGACGCTGGGGCCCTCCAGGGGGGCCACCCCCAAGAACCAAGCACACGCAATGCTCCACGGTCTCCTCCTCCCCAGGGGAGGCCCCAAGGGAATTTCTAGTGCAGGTTGTTGCCAATCAAATAGCTTTCTATTTGTTAAGTATACATTTAAATTTAAAATCACTTTTTTTAAAGTATGGGGGGACGCATATGAGAAAGGTAGTATCTAATTTTTTAACGGACCATAAAATTAAAAAAAAAAAATTAAGTAGAGGCAGATGCTGTTGAGGTTTTTATGTTCTATAAAGACCTTTTTAAATTATGTTACAGGTGTATCTATTTAAGGTCATTGGGGGGCATTTCTGATCCCCAGCCACACTGCATTTCAACACTGAGCACAGAAACACACTTGTGTATGTGTTGAACCTTTTTCTGCTCCACACTTATAAAGAGTGAATCAAATAGGAATTGCAATGTTTCAGTAAATGAGTGCAGCCATGGCATTCTTTCTGAGAATGTCCCAGGTCCCACTCACCCCTCTTATTTTATTCTGCTCCTCATTTTTGCCTCACGTTGCAGTAAATGATCAACTAGGAAGCTTGGTTGAGGTTTAATTGGGCAGAGTTCAATCTACCAGAACGATTAGGTGCCCTTGAAATGAGGTGGCAGCTAGGAGTCGACGGTCTTTATAGCCCCTGCCTGTGTGCAGTTAGTCATTCGAAAGAAGAATGCCATTGCCAGTGAGGTAGGTGGTCCCTACTCCTCCGAGATGCCATTGTCCCGTTCCTTACTGGGGCAGGGAGTGTTCCCTGCAAGGCTGGAAGCCCCTCCTCTCTGTGGGCCTGAAGGAAACTTCCCACAAGGGACACCTTCGCTGGTGTGCAAAGGTGCTGGCTGCCATTTGCCAAATCTCTACTCTATTTCACCTAAAATTTAACCCGTCTCTCTTCCTGGTATACCCACGTCTCCTAGGGACTAAATAGTCTAAGGGAAACCATCTTTCTATACAGTATAAAGATGATCTGAGCAGGATGAATGCTACATAAAAATGAAAATGTTTCCCCCGTGGAACCAGGGACGTGGCAGGGGGTTGCATCGATGACCCTTACGGCTGTAGATCAGGGTGGAGCATGCTGTATTGAGTTCTGGGATTACACTCTAGTGATGGCATCTCCAAAGGGCATAAGGGGCAGGATCGAAGAAACATCTGGCAATCCAGGAATGTGCCAGGACATGCACCATCTTTTAGGACATGATGTCAGCCATCTGGGAATCTTGACTCTTCATTCTCTAAATCTGTTTTCTTGAAACATGTCGATTAGTATAGTCAAGGTATAATCCCTTCTTGGGCTGAAACATTGTTACATATCTATTGATTCAGATACTGAAGACCAACTGGCTAAAAACAACAACACACACAGACCAAAAGAAAACACTACGTCCCTTAAACTGCAAGAACCGAGACACACCCGCCCTGCCCACCACACAGATCAACCTTAAACTCTGCTTCTCAACTCTCCGCCTTCATCCTTCCCAGAGATCATCTCACCTTTTCCCCAAAAAAGAAACAAACCAGTTGCACCTTAAACCATGGATATTTTTCCTCAGGGGCTTTAAACAGTTTCCTATGCAACATGTCTTGTAGCACAAATTAAATTCTACAAAAGTTGCAGTAAATTTTATTTGGATATTTTAACCTATTAAGTGTGTGTGTTTTTTTCTGTACCCAACCAAACTTTAAGTAAAACAGTAAGACTTAGTGTCAATATGTAAATACCTGTGCATAGACTCCTGGCCCCCTCCCCTGCCAGTCAGCCCTGGACGTTAGTTGGTTTAACAGGTGTCTATTTTCTTGCTATTAATTTAACTGCTTTGGGAGCACGGAGATCGCCATCACTGACCAGCAGGAATTAGTGCTGCCCAGAGCATCCCAAGGGCACAAGGGGATGAGTTCCCTGTTTCTTGGCCCCACGCACCCGGAACTGGCGATCCCAGGCCCACAGATCAGTTAAGGACTGAACCATTTCCGTGTGTCAGGCATCATCCATTAGGTGCTACTTGCAGCAAACAGGACTCCAGGGGCCCTTCTCTGAGCAGGCCCTGGGAATACTGTGTTGTCAGGGAAGAGAACAGGGATGGGACCAGAGCTGAATGGAGGAAGGGGAGGGGTGGGGCTAAGGGAGCCTCCTTGAGAGGCGACTGATCCAAACTGGGAAGGCGGAGGCCAGGCGAGACCTGAGGAACGGCATGTGCAGCGGGGCTGAGACCACAGAGGCAGCCCTTGGCGGGCTGGCTCCGGCGGGCACGGGCCTCTGGGGCTGCTCTGCCTCCTGCCAGCCCTGCCTGCACATGTGAGCTGTGACCTCGGACTCTGTGACATTTGAGGAACCGGCGCGTGTTTGGGTCCTGCACACACAGTTTGCAAAGGTGAGCATTTTAATCAAGGCTGCCACAAAGTGCCACAGCCGGGAAGTTACCCTCTCACTCCCAAGGCCAGAGGTCTGAAGTGACCGTCTCCCTCTGTGTCTGTGTCTGTCTCCAAACCCCTCCCCTGAAGAGGACAGCAATCTTTGGAGGGGGGCCCACCTGAATTGAGGATGAACTCCTCGTAGCTTGAAGTACATCTGTGAGGACCCTCTTTCCAAATCTGCAGATGGGAGGTGGGGAGGTTGGGACTCATGGGCAAGTACAGCCCCCAACACTGCCTCTAACACCACGGCCTTTGGATGCGGCTTGCTTGGGAGGATGGCTAAGAGGTTGGTTTGCTCTTGCCCGGTGCCCTGCACAGGTGTGGGAGGTAATTCTTTAAAAGGGGAAAACATTTCTGATGGCACCTGCTGTGTTCACCAAAACCTGGTTCTTGAGCAAACAGCTGGACTTTCCCATCAGCCTTTGTGGGTGTGGCCATGGGACCCCGTGATTCCGGCCAGGGGAGGCTAGTGTGCCAGAAATGGCCATTAAACCTACGGAATCGTCCACATATTTTCTCCAGTCCTGAGTGAACAAAAAGAACCCGGAGGGTGTAAAGGTGAAGAGTCATGGCAGCAGGATCCCAGGTTCCTGCGTGGACCCCCGGCGGCTTTCGGCCCGGTTACGTCAGGCCACGGAGGCTGTGAAGGTTTTTGTTAAGGCAGCGCGCATGACTTGAACCTTAGGGACAGTGCGGCCAGATCACCGCCACTGCCACAGAAAAGCTGGAGCGGAGAGGGCTTTGTGCTTAAAAGGGAAACATCCCTTCCACATGTGGATTATGTCTGGTAAAGTTTAGAACTTCCTCACTTCTTTTTCCTGGCCTGCGCGCCTCCAGAATAAGTACTAGTCTGAATATGAATGGCTTTTATTTATACTTTTACCGAATATTCTCCAGGCCAGTTCAACAAGAAGGTTCAGTTAAAATCTCCAGTCCTTTGTTGATACTGATTTTGACATTGAAAATGATAATAGTTTGAGTATAAAGTTTCCATACTTGTCAGGGTTTTGGGTGACCAAATATTCAGGAAGAAGATTTAGTGGAAAAACTGCTCCAATTTCCCAAGGAAAGGACGGGTTTTGCGCATGATAAGTCCCCTATTCCTGGCTCTCTTGCAGTCCTAGCAAACAGGCATGAGCCAGACCTGTTATGATCACCCAGCCCCCACCCCTCCGAGGAGTCTCATTTCCTGGCAGCAGTGGCCAAGCCCAGGCTTGGTCCTGGGACCTTCTGCCCCCGGCAGTCGCCGGACACCAGCACCCATAGGTCTCCCAGCCATTCCCACTGCCATGACCAGACTGCTTTCTCCCTTTACTCTCACTCCTGTTTTAGCAAAACTACTACAACACTGTCCCACCTGGTCCACCTACCCACTACCTACCTCCGCCCATCCCTGGGATGCAAGACTAAGACCCTGAGACCCCCGTGCTTCCTGCTGTCTGGCCAGCTCTGGGCTCTCCACTCCCTCACACTTTAACAGCTCTGAACCCCGGGCCCATCTCCCCTTGTGAAACCACCCGGCCTGTAGGCTGTTCCCAGAGCTGAAACACCTTTTCCTCCATTAGCCACCCTGAGCATCTTGAGGGCACCGACTGTCTAGACTTGTCCCAAATCCCGAGCCTGGTGCAGTAACTGTTGTGGGAGGGCATTGACCGTATCTGGGAGGCAGAAGTGCATCTCAGAATGTGGGTGGTGTTGGCTACTGGAGCCGTCAGAATGGGCTTCATGCTGGATTTAAACCAACGGAAAATGCACATGAAAATGTGTCCATCAGTGAGTTCAAACCCAGCTTAGATTTTAAGAGTTCAAAGGGGAACTCATGGCAGGGGTGAAACTCAGTGAGGTGTACCTCAATTTCCTAAGAGCTCATTTTTTAGCATGAAGTAAACACTGTCAGTTTGGGCTATGATTTATGCTGTGATAAAATTCAGGTTTGCATAAAATAAACTGAAATGTTTTCATCCTAAGCAGACAACCTGACTTTGGGAGGCAGTGAGGGTGCCACCAAGTGCCCAGCCTTTGCTTCCCACCTGTGTTACATGAAGGGTTCGTCCTGTTTAATCTTCATGATGACCGTGATTTCAAAGATGAGGAACAGGCTGAGGGAGGGCAAACAGGCCCAGCTGGTGCGGTGGCCAGTCCTGAACGCCATCCACCCAGCCATGACCTCGAGCCACATCAGAGCGTTAGAAATAAAAAGGCATGAAATCCATTGCCTGAGAATCCACTGCCCAGAGCCTGGGGGCGTGGGAGGGAGGCAGGCAAGGGGTGTCCCTCCACCACTGTCACTGATGTCTGCTGGCACGGGTATGTGCAGATAACACATTACTATTTTGTGCCCATTTCCCTAAAACCATGACCCTGTCATTCCCATCAAAGAGCTCATCCCAGGTGGCTTTGCACATCATGAATGTCCCTGACTATTGAACTGTAGGAAACCACTTAAAAATGGTCAAGGTGGTCAATTTTGTTACTGTAGGTTTTTTTTAAGTGAAGTGGGGTAGCATGTCACAGCCCTCTTCCCTGACACCCCCCCACCCATCTGGTTATAGAAAGCAGGGAGTGAAGTGAGGGGTGGAGTGAAATTCAAGGCTTTGAATTCTTCCTGTGTCACGGACCCCACTGTCAGTTTGATGAAGCCTGTAGACTCCTCAGAATTATGTGAATGCATAATTAAGCCTGGGGTCCCAAAGCCATTATACATTGTTTCCAAAATATGTTTTTTAAATTGTGTCTTCTCATGCTCCAAATGGCAACCTACTAGCAATCAGTGAGCTCAGAATGGTGATGAGCAGTGTAGTAGCTGCTGCAAAAACATTAATGGATAAAAATACCTGAGATTTAGATGTAAACAAAATGAGGGCTTTCTTATATTGTGAGGGTCCTTGACTATGTGCAATGCACACTTGAAGGAGATGCTGATGTTCGGTTAGAGGTTAATGAAAATAAGGATGTAATAGTTTTATTTAAAAAACAAAAGAGCTCATCCTCAGGGAACTGAAGTCGCCCCAGGTCCTGTTTTGAACTGCTTGTGTTGCTGTTTCCTGCTCCAGGTTAGCAAGCACAGTGTTTCTAAGGCTTGCTTCCCTGAGCCCATGTTCTACCTAAGCAGGGGGAAGAAAAACTTGAAGAAATTCCTTGGCCACGTCCATGGCTTTTTCCGTATCCAACATCATTTTTCTTATTCTCCATTTCAATTGGTTTACTTTTCAAAAGAGTATCTGTATATCCATGTCACATGTATATGTATGTCATTTGTATGTAATTTTCACTTTGGGGGCAGCAGAAAACACCAGAGCCCACTGACAGCCGAGCCTCAAGGAGATGTGGGCCACCCGGCAGAAGGGCCGTCCGCTGTGTGCTGTGCGGATGCCAGTCTTGGGCACACAGGGTGGAAGGAGACCCTTCGAGGGAGAGTAGAGTCAGTTCCTGGCCCTGCTGAAGGATGTATTCCGGTAGGGAAGACCCAGTCCCGGGAGCAATACCTGAGGCTCAGGGGGGACTGAAGCGCCTCAACAGAGCGGGCCAGGCTGGGTCAGGACTGGCAGCGTCCCAGGTGTCCTGAGTGGCTTTACTGGGAAGTGGGGAGAGGGTGGTTAAAGCCGGGCTGAGGAGGTGAGGCTGAGCCCCGCGTAAGTGTGGGAGGGAGAACGTGGCGGGGTAAGCAGTTCTGGGACTCCGGCTCCACCTAGAAAGACTTAAGGCGTAGCCGAAAGATTTCAGACCGGGAAAGCCAGTGAGGAGAGGTAGAACCCACTGTAGGGCCTGGCAGCATCCACGGGGTCCCCCTCACACACCCGCTTCCCGGAGGGGCCGTTCAGGTTTCCGGTGCCGCCTCCCTTCATCTCCTCTCCCCCTTCATGCTGCTACTTTAGTCCGGCCACCACGGCCGCTGCCCTGTGCCTGCAGCTCCAGCCGCGTCCCCCAACTGCCCCTCTGCCTTTCACGTCCCTGTGTTTAGAGCAGGTGGGAAGATGCCCCCCAGTGCCCGCTCACAGGTCCCCGGCAGCCCCAAGGAGGCTTCGGCCTCCACACACCAAATCAGAGGAATAAGGACGCGGCACTGCGGGTTTTCACTAAACCAGATCCATGCAAACCGAATCACTGTTCCTGATGCTGCGAGCAAGCTCTTCATCCTGTTTGGTGTGATAATGTCTTTATTTTGGTAACTGATGAGGATAGCAAATCGGGCAGCTGTTACTTTAATGCTTCTCTAGGCAAAGTACGATGCTGGCCCCTGACAAACATCCATGCATCTTCCAAGACTTAGATTGTTGGACAAAAAAGGGGGATACAAGTCGAAAGTGTCTGTTCCCAGATCTTTACATCTGTGGCCTCTTCCACCTAGACCCCCGCTCCTCACGGTGATGGTGGCTTTGGTGTGTGTTTCGGGAGCTCAGCATCTTGAGAACACTCTTGCTGTATTTGGAACCCAGAAAACGCAAACTCACACTTCTGGTGCAGCTGAGGGCAGGGGTGTGACCAGCCCCACCCCGCAGCCCTCTGATTCGGAGACCAGCGACCTGCAGAAGGAGGCAAGGGCGCTGGTGGGAGCACCCGGCGTTCAGAGCAGAGGGTCCCCGGGCGAGATCCCGGCTCAGCCGTGGCGTCAGTGGGCTGCACGGCCGTGGCAGTGCTCATGGCTGGGGGCCCAGTGCAGCGGCTCATTCCTCATCAGGCCCATTCTGGAGACTCGGCACCGAGCATGGTGCTTCAGCTGTCCCGACCCTCTGGGGAATTACCCAGTCACCCTTTAAGAAGCCTCTTTTCAGAATCATCAGCCCTTGCCAATTTCTGTTGCTTGCACATATGAGAACCTTGACTTCTGACCATGTTTTTCCTTCAGGATTCTGCTCTGATCATCAGACTCACCTGAGAATCTTCTCAGATGCACCATCTGGGCTGAAGGCTGCCCCTTTATTTCCCTGCAGCCCTCTGCCCTTACCACAGATACATCTCAAACTCCCGGTGTGAGAGCTGTGCCCTTGCTGGTTGTGCTGGATCCTCTGTTGCTGTCGTGGAATCTGGTTACAATGCTCCAGATTTCTCGCCCGGGGACCATCGCGGAAGATTGAGGGCACATAGACTGTGAGGCAAGAATCCTGGAGGGGTGGAGTGTAGGGAAAATGAAAGTTCCTATGGCCAGGCATGGCGACCCTGAGCAGTTTTCCGGGACCTCTGCTGTTACAGATGGATACAGGGGTAAGGCTGTCAGAGTGAAACAAGCCTGAATCCCGTTGGCAATGGGGCATCTACTCCCAAAGGAGTATACTGTGTATATCTCTCCCATCCCCGAATATATCTGGGGGATAGATGTCGTGCAGGACCTCTGGTTGCAGACCACCACAGGTGAGTTCAGACTGAGGATATATATGTGGTGAAGGCAATTCTGAGGGGACATGTAAACTATGCCCCAGGAAGATGCCACAGTGCCCAGTTCACACTCAGTACATTCAAACTTACACTCAGTAAACTCTTGGATGAATGGCTGATTGAATGAACAACTTCCCAGTGACATGGCAGACCAGTGTGTTTATGGGAACGGAGGCTAAGTACCAGTGCCTGAATAGCTTTGTGTGTAATTGTGGGGTTTTTTTAAATCCAGCAAATACAAGTTTTGTGGGGAGTCCATTCTGGATTTTTTTCTAGAAAGTTCTCTCGCTACTCATTTTAGTTCACTGGTCTTCCCACTCTAATATTATATAGAGGTTTAGCTCAGCTGAACCTCACACTTCGGAATAACAAGTCTTTGCTTTATTTTTCACCCAACCACATATTTTTCTACACACCAAATGCAAAATCATTTCACGCCCAAGGTGTGACTGATCACACCTAGGTGAGACTAGCAGACGTGGGTGCACCTGGTAAATATCTATAGCCTCAGGTGAGCTGTCTTGGTGTCACAGGCCTCCCTGGACAGTCTCCTGACACCTGAGCCGGGGAGGAGACCGGAGGAGAGGCAGGCAGGCGGTTGCCTGGCAACTCCTGAAGTCACAGGGCCGTCCTTCTTGTCTTGAAGAGAAGAGAGCTGGAGAATTGAGCCACTTTCATTTTTGACTGTTAAGCCTGATTTGAATCAACATCTATAGAATGAAGACTTTATAGTAAAACCCACACTGACAAGGCAGCTTAACTTGTCACGTTGAAACATGCAAATGCAACCCTGTGTGTGTATAGAAGTGCTCTATGAAGGCCTGTTCTTGAGGTAACTAGTGAAGTCACAAAAATACAACCATGTGTTAAAAATCTCTTCAGAAAATCAGATTCCAGTTCTCCAAGGCACTTTGCAAAAACACCTTTATGTATTCCTAATTGTCACACTTTCCATGTGATAGATGAGTTGAGAAATCAAAGGTGGAAAAGCTGGTGAATGCATTCAGAGTGACATGGGACACTTGACCTACTTAGAAAGAATTTGCACAGACATGGAGATTTGAGTACTTCTCCCAGGACCTGGGAAAGAGCTATCATTTTTTAAATATTAGGTTTGTGCAAAATACAGAGAGATCTAATGGTTGGTGTCATATTGCCATGCATAGGGTATTCTGAAGCTATCAAAACAAGAATACATTTGTTTTGCATTCAGAAATTCGTACCCAAATTAAAGCAACTCCATTTTCTGTTGTGACATGTAACATACTCCAAAACTCTGCTTAAAATATCATTGAGTGATATGTGTGATATAGTCAGGTGGCATTGTCTCCCTAAAAGGAAAGCTTTACTTGGTGCTCATGTCACTGCAAACAAGGCAGGTTATTAGTAGTATTATTTTCAAAATGTCTCAAGACATAATACTTTACTTTGCATTGGTCAAATGTTCATGATATTCACTCTTATTTGGATATTTTGCAAGTCAATCATATGACAACAGGGCTCTGGTTGAAATATTATTACTTCGGGTTCCCATATATTTTCTTCTTCCCACACCTCTGGGAGGAAGTGAAGTGGTACCAGCCTAGTAATCTTGAGAAAATGAAATAACTCAACTATTTAAGATCTTTTTTGGAAACATAACTGCCATGGCAGACCCTTGATTTTTCTAAGTGTAATCCATGGACCACCTAGACTCAACAGGAGGAAGCATATTAAAAATGCAGATTCCAAGATGCTTGTGGGGGGCCCTGGAATCTGCATTTTCCAGACTTTCCTTCTGATTCTCAGGTCCTCTAAAGTGTGAGAACAAGCTCAATTTTCGGTTTTACAATAGAACACTAGACAGAAAAGAACCATAATGGCAGGAGGGGCTGTAGGTGCGCATTCTGTTTTGTGATTTCTAAATATTTGAGCGGCCCCAGCTGCAGACTCCCCGCCCAGGCTCCTCGGCTTGCACTCGTTGTCCTGCTTTGTTACCTTCTGCTGAACTTTCATTAAAGTCCAGGGGGTGTTTTCAGGGGATCATCTCTACTACAAACTGTGGCACTGGTACTTGGGCTGTCCCCACCAAAAGGGATAAATGGGCTGGCTGGCACTTAGCCACAGGCTTCCTTTGCCTGCCCTGGGCCTCCTCAGGCTTCCTGTTGGTCAGAGGTAGGGATTCCTGTCCCCTGCTGAGCTCCACAGGCCAGGCAGGTGGAGGCTTACCCAACCATCCGTGTTTGGGGTCTGGGATTTACAGAGGGGTGTGTGTAGAGTGTTCTTATGTGTGTGCATGATGTGTGTGTGTGCACCAGAGGCCAGGGAGGGTTCTGAGACAGGTCACTCGCTATTCCTTTCTTTAGCCACACCACTACTGCAGAAGCCACTAGCCACTCAGTTTTATTCCGAGGCCACCTAGACCAATAACAGCAGCACTTCGCACTCTCTCTGTGCCTGTCACAGGCCTACGAACTTTACAGACTTTAACTCATTTGAACCTCGCAACATCCCTGTGAGATAGGTACAATTATCATCCACGTTTTACAGATACAGATGAGAAAGTGAGGCACAGAGTGGTTAAGTAACTGTCCCAAGGTCACAGAGCTACGAAGTATGGTGCTAACATTCTAATCCAGGCAGCCTAGCTCCAAGGGCCCTGCTGAACCCCATTCCTGCCACACCCAGGTGAAGTTTTCCATGAGTCAAAATCTCCAGCAAGAGAAAGAAATGGTGACTTGCATAAATGAAAGTGGTAAATTGCAAAAATTTTATTTCTGACCTGGGAATAATTTATGTGGAGAGGATGAATAGGAGAAAAGGGTTTGCAATAAGCTTTTCTTTTTTAATTTCCTTTGGTCAAGCAGATACAATTAGTTCATATTCTCTCTGCCTGCTTCAGTGGCTGGCATGGAGACGGTATAAAATGCCTGCTGAAACAAGAGATTTGAAAACTTGCCACAGCATAAATGTCCATCAATCATGGGGTAGTTAAATAAACTGCAGTGTATTTATACCATGGAATGCTGTTCAGCCATCAAAAGAATAGGCAGATCTTTAATTATTGGTGTGAAAAGATCTCCAGGATATAGTAAGTGGACAAAAAAAAAAAAAAAAAAAACAGTGAGTATAAAATCTACCATTTATGTTAAAAGAAAAAAAAAGCTGGCCCACATCCACAGTATTCCCAGAATGACACTCCAGAAACTTGGTCGTGGGGTCGCTGGGGCCTGGAGATCCCCTGGGGGATTTCTGTTGTGTATCTTTTTGTGCCATTTGATTTCTCACTCTGTATCAGTGATATTTTCAAAATTCTATATAGTTTTTGCTGTTGATAATTTATGAAATTGGAGTCATTTAGTATTGGCTGCAAGGATCCAAGGAATAGAACAAATACCCCAATTTGCAAACTTAAAAATCAAACATATACCTAGTTTGCATATTGTTAATCAGCAAAGTGGGCATATATAAGCAAATAATCAATATTTATTTATATGCCTAGAACAGGACGTTTTCAGCCAAGGCCCCGGGATAGTTTTTGTGAGAAGTCCGTGAAACTCAAATGGTGCTGTAATGTTTGGTTTATTTTGCTCTGTACATCTTCTGAGGAGGAGAGTTGGAGTTTTTAACAGATTCTCACAGATTCATGATCCACAGAAGCTGAGCAACCCTACCCTAGAGGCTGAAAAACGAAGTCCATGTAAACGACTATATTATTCAGAGTTTTACTGAGCACAGAGAGGGATCCTGCTGCATCGAGCTACACACACAGAAGGTGGGAGAGGCCAGCACACCGGCCCTGGTCAAATGCCACCTGCCTGTGCCCAGGCTGCAGCCTGCCCAGGTGTTTCCAGCATATATGACATGCACGATTCTACCAGCCCGCCAAGACTGCATTTGGCTGAATGCATCAGAAACCTGACCAGGAGCAGCTGTGTTGAGGAAGGGGTTGGTTTTTCTCACCTGCCACGTTGTCCAGGGTGGGTGAGCAGTCCAGGCTGAAGCACACACTCTGGGAACCAGCCCCCTTTGTCTGCCTGCACAGCCATCCTTAGGGTTTGCTGTCCTGCAGTCAGGATGTCTGCGGCATCTCTGGGCGCCAGGTCCACTTTCCATGCAGCACGAAGGGGAGAGGGCAAAGGGCATGGGGTCTGCCAGCTAAGCCTGTGTCTTCTTACAAGGGAAACAAGAACTTTCCAGGCCAGGTAAGTGTCGGCAGTAGAATTCCTTTTCATTAGCCAGAACATGGTTGCACAGCTGCCCCCTGGCTGTGAGGAACCTGGGGCTGGGGAGCATTATGTTCCCTAGTTGGGTGCAGTGCAACCGTAAAGCAACTAGAACTCCTGTTAGGATGGAGGAAGTGGAGGATAGGGGCCAGTGGAGGCCATGCGGACCCCAGAAGGAGTCCCCACAGAGGCAGGAAATGTGTGTGTGGACCTGTTTTTCCACCATGAGCTGGCAAGTGTGGCTTGGTTGATCAGTTGGCCTAAAAACTGGTCTAATACCCTCATGGTGAGCAGGGGGCTGTAACTCACAGGCCTGCATTGATCAGTGCCACTGGGATCAAAGATGAAGGTAACTGTGATTTTTAACTACTGAAGTGTAATTCCTGTCAGAGTACATTACACGGCTGGGACATGGTAAAGGATTCCAAATGAAAGCAACACGCAAGGTTTTTCAATTTATCGAGGTATAACGGACTTCCAGCACTGTGTAAGTTTAAGGCTTATGAGTTTAATGAGTTAAGTTTACAGGTTTAATGTAAAAAGCATTTTAATAAAACCAACATACCAGAAACAAATAAATGAAATCACCAACAGAATAAATGACTCACTTGGAGACATGGCCAAAATTTCCATTCTGAGCAAGACTCTCAGCGCACCTCTGTTATCAGCAAAGAATTCCACCAGCCTCACCCAAAAGCAGATTTGCTCACATTCTTCACTGGTAAAAAAACAAACAAGCAAGGATGCCTTTTATCTGAGCCCTTTTCCTAGACACCACCAGGAACCAGAGCTCCTCCGGGCTGAGGACACGAGGCCCAGGCTGGGGCAGGGACTGAGCCTGCTGACCAGGGAACTGATTGATAGAAGGACGTGGGAGCCACAAGTGATAAGATGCAGAATCTTGAACCAAAAAAATGATCCAGACAGGTCATTAAAGGTACAGAGTGACTGTCCATAGATGCAATGGATTCCCGCTTACATAGAATTTGAGTCTCACAAAGTGATGCTGATTACCACTCAGTATGGTGCTGTCTTGGATGCTAACTGGAAGCATTCTCCACATAGGATGACAGCCAGCCTTCTGGGGTTACTTACCACAACCACCCAAACAGCCACGTGCAAACAGCACCCAACACCCTGCCTGAGAACTTCCTGACAGACCGGCCTTTCCTCTGGAGAATGCTTGGGAAACGTTTTGCTAAGACATGTATGTCATGTGCTATTTTTCTCCAAAGGCCAAGAACCCACGAACTGCCGGTAACTAAGTATGATTAGAAACTCAAAGGCATTCTTTCCCTTGGAAGTCTTCCATTTTCTTTGTAGTAACTCCAAAGTTTTAATTTGAAACCTTGTATTTTAAAGAGATGCTAGTAGAAAGTATAGTCTTCAAATTCCCCCCCACCTCCACCCCAACGTTTGTTACAATGTATGGTTGTCCGAAACATGCTGGACTTGTTGGAATCAGAATGTAATACCTGAGGGAAAAATTACTGAGGTATATCCTTGGAGAAATACCCACAGTGTAAGAAAAAGAGTAAGATTTTTCTTTCCAAAAGAGAAAACTCATAATACATGGATACTTGCTCAGCCTTTTAGAGAAACTATTAGAAAATGATCAGATCTGAGTTTCTCTTTCCTGGTTACACATGATGGTAGTTTTAAAAATCATCCACAGTACCTTTGATTCATGTTTTCTGCACACCCAGAGAAATAAACTATAAGGTGATTCAAAAGCTATAGTTTTGGGACATATCAGTCCTTTCATTTAGTTTCATTTAATTTTAGTTCCTAAGGATGAATTTAAATCCCAAGTTTCTTTCACAAAAATGTTGTTTATCACAGCTCCAAAATATTTTAAAGAGGTAGACTTCATGTAGTCTGAATCTTTAGAGTGCTGGAAGCATTCTATGACAGCTTGTGAATTTTTTAAATGTCCCAGTGGGAGGTGGATAAAAAATTAAAGAGATACCCAGTAGAAAACAGAGGGGGTTGGGAGCACTGAGGTTGGAGGCAGCTAGCAAACATGTGCTGCATGTCTGGCATGGTTCCTCCTCCAGGCCCTCTGCTCCTGCTGATAAGAGCAGCCAGGATTCTCTTATCTGGGTGGACTTGGAGGACCAAAATAACATCCTGGCAGCTGGGGTGAGACTGTGCTTCAGCAGAGAACCCTTTGAGGGCAAGATGAATGGGAGGATCACGTTTGAGACCTGAAAAACCACATCTGGAGCTGCTCTTAGTTCTCTGACCCCAACTTGGCACAAGTGGGGTCCCCTCTTTGGAGATGGAGGTCTCCATAGCACCCATCTGCCTCTTCCCTGGGTAAATATTTCTCCAGCACTTCCCTAGAGATGCCCTCCAATCCCCGGCCTTGGTCAGGTTCCTTCAGTAACCACTCGTGTGTACATCCCGTAACCCTTTCCTTTGGAGAATTTATCTCACCTCGTAAGTATGCCATCTGTAATGTGATCATTTCCCTGACGTCTGCCTTCCCCCTGAGACTCCAGGCTGGTGCTTTATCTGGCTCTGCTCACTATTATATCCCTGGTGCCCAGCCTCAGGGCGACACAATAAACACCTGTGGTAGGAAGGGGAGCAGTTGGGAGGGCGGAGGAGGTAGTTGGGGGAGGGTCATATTCCCAAGTCACCCAAACTGTCCCATTGATGGTCTGGGCTGACAACCCTACAGGGCTCAGAATTGGAGCTGAGCACAGTGTTTATTTTGCTGGGTAACTTCGATTATATCCACATGCAAACAGGGAGAATTTCCTCCATGTGGCAGGCTCAGCCAACCTCCTTGCTAATCATTCACTGTTCTTAATGCAGCATCCTCTATTGCACTTAGAGTTGCTTAAAGGAAAGAAACTGCCATCATATTTTATGAAACCATTTCATACCCAGAAATCCTAATGTATGGAAGGTGTCTGAAGATCGTCTCCAAGGCGTCTGGTTCACCCATCATTCCCTGCGGCTTTATAGCTGAACTTTGTCAAAAGGAAACACTGACATAGACCAACAAGAACTCAGTTGAAATTCTCTTTTAGTTTTCTGTAAAAATTTGTGACTTTTAACTGCACTTATTACCTTTGCTTTGCAAGAAGTATTTTTCTATTGCTGCTTTTTCTTCCTGAGTTATATGTACATATCCAGAGTTAAATGAAGAAAGACACAGGAATGTCTAACCTCCACCAAGTCAACCTGAGCCTCAAATAAGGGGAAATATTTGGTTCTTTGTGTTGCAAGTTGAACTCAGTGAAGAAGCCGTCTCAGAATATCGGAGATGCAGTTGCCTCTGTGAATGTGAGGGGCTGCGGCTGGCTAGCAGCTTCCTGACCAGTCCTGCACTCTGGGACCCCCCTAACACGCTGGAAGATCAGATGTGATCTCGACCAAGCCAGCCGCTCCCCAGGCACATGGAGCACTGCTGCACCCTGGCCTGCGGGCCTGAGAGAGCAGTCGGGCAGTTTCCTAAAGGGAAAACGCGTGGGGATTCTCCCACCTCTCCGCTCTGTCTTTGTCCTGTTCTTGACTCCTAAGGATTCCTTGCCCTTGTTCATTATTCATTCTAAGGATTGAATTCCCTTTGAAAGTCTTTCAGGGCTATAGGAACTGGTTCCTTTCCTAGTCTGTCTGGTTTGTTGTTGTTTTGCTTTTTTCTACTTGTCCATTTTTATCTTCCTTCAAAGATAACAAAGGAAGGAATAAGACAATTTAATGAGTCACAGTCCGTTCTTCCCTGAGGTGGCTCTCATACTGGCCATGGAACACTGACCATATTTTTGTTTAGACCTCATTTCTGCCCTGGTTCATTGGTTAAATGATGTATTATTTTTAAGAAATGGTGAAGTTGGATTCTTCTAACCATGAGGTGTAACCAGCACAGGACTTGCCCACCTACCATAAACAACTAGAAAACTGGACAAAACGCAGGGAACAGAAGTTTTCACACACTGGGCCAAAGTCAGTACAGGATTTCGGGAGAAGAAAAACAAACAAGGTAACCTCCACCACTGGGCCAGGTTTCCACCTGCAGGACCTGTCTGAGCTGCAGCAGAGGGAGAGGGTCCAAGCAGATCCTCACGGAGCCGAGCATCAGGAACTGGAGCTCAGGAAGGCCAAGGGGGCTGGATTTGTGGAGCAGAGTACTGGCATGCAATGAGCTACAGAAAAATGGCTCTTCAAGAGCTCTCCTTCAGCACCTTGAGTTTTTGCGTAAGATTGTACGGTGCACACATAGGACCAACTCTCCAAGTTGAAAATACAACTTCCAGGGAAAGGACAACTGTAGGTTCTCACCCAGGACCCTTTTGTAATCTGTGCCTTCAGACTCCCATTTGCTTCTCCCTAGAAATATCCCCAACAAAGTGATAACAAGTAGCTATGTCTCCAGTAAAGCCATAAGCAAGTAAACAACTATGGAGAATTGTAAGCCGACAGTTGCCAGAGCTCACACAGCTCCAACCAGCAAGTGCAGAGACCTCGTGGAATACACAGAACATTCAGGAAAGAACTCACAAAGCCATGCGTTAGTCATGGACAGAAGTAGCCCCAGAGTAAATGTTACTCTAAATGTATCACAAAAAAAAGCTAAAAACAGCACTCAAAAAGATCAGTGTGATTCGGAAGTAGTTTAACTGCCTGCCAAAAAAACATACCATACTACTTAAAGGAAAACAACAAAATCTGGACACTCAGCGTAACATTCGCAATGTCCACTATCCAATCAAAGTTCACTAGACATGTGAAGGTGGGAGGGAATGGGACACACAGGCAGGATAAAATCAGTCATAGACACAGCTCCAGAAATGATACAGATGATGGACTCAGCAGAGGACTTTAAAACAGTTACATAAAAATGCTCAAGAATTTTAAGGAAAGCAAGAACATAAGGAAGAGAGAAATAGAAGATAGAACCAAAGGAAACTGCTAAGCTGGATAAGATAACATCTGAGATAAAAAATTCCTTTCATACCTTTGTCAATCCAGGGGAACAATTGCTGTTGTTGTCTTTTATCTTTTAATATTAAAAAAATTCAAACACACACAAAAGTATAGAGAAGAGTATAATGAATTCCCAGTACCCATCATCCATTGCAACAATTATCCTTGTTCTGCTCCTTGTGTTTCCTCTGTTCTCCCAAAATATCTTTTTTTTTTTTCTGGAGCAATTGTAACAAATCCCAGATATTCTATCCTTTTGCTCATAAATAACCCCATATTTATCTCTAACGAATAAGTGATCAAAGCGTAGATGTCCACACAATACCATTATCACCCCCAAGAGATAGCAATAATTCTTTCATATGACCTAATCACCAATCTATCTTCGACATTTCCTGATTTTCTCAGGAAATTGAAATTGGCCTTGATGATTCACTTGCACTATCCAATGCTTTCAGTTGATACATGTCCTAATTCTCTTGTAATCCTAACAGTTTCACCTCCTCCTCTTGTTGTTCCATATCCGTTACATACTGGAAACAGTCTGATCACTCTCCAGGCCATTTGCCTGACTGAATGTTTCGCTTCTGCATTTGGCTGGCTGGATCTTCTGAGGCATCCTTTGAATTCCTTCTAAATCTTATGTTTCCTGTGAGCGGGTAGTTAGATGTCGAGACTTGATTCAGTTCAGGTTCAGTTTATAGGCAATGATACTTTGCAGCTGTCTCTGTGAACTTCTATTGCCAAGCTTCAGGAGGCACATGATGTCTGGCTGACCCACCTTTGGGGACATTAAGGCACATCTGTTGTCAGCCTGATCCATCCATTCAAAGTTCTTCATCAACTTTTCATCTAATGGTTTGAGCTCTCCCTTGGAATTATAATTTTAAAATGTCTTTGCCTACTGAATAGCTGAGGAACTGGACCTGTTTACTTGGTCTGTGTTGATATGGTATCTGTTTTTCAACTCAGGGAATTCCTCCACGATTCCTCTCTTTACCTCCTTCCAGGTCTCTTCACTGGGTCTTGAACATCTCCCATCTACTTGTCCTGCCCTCTCTCGTCAAGCCCTTTGGACTGCTTGATGCAGACATCATTCCATGCTCAGCTCCTACAAACTGTCTCCATATTCCAGGCCACAGGTAGGCACGAGATGTGAGGCCCTGATTCCAGCTCCCTGTTGGGACATCTTTTACACAAGTCAACTGTCCACGATGTCTTTGAAGCCACCGGTGCTGCAAGAGAGCTGCTGAGGTCACCACGACACCTCCGTGGACAGGATGCAGCCACTAATTCCACATCCTTTCCCTACTGTGATCAACACTGCAGAGCAGGGGACGTACAGTGAAGCAGTAAGTCTGTTCATTCGTACTCACATTTTCATGCTGGATCTTCTTCCTAAGACCCAAGCGTGGCTGGACCACGGGACAGTTTGTGGGACAGACACTGTCCTGCATCAAAGGGGTCCCTCCCTTCCCAAGTTAGGTCACTGGCTCTGGGCCACTCTGTGCTCTTCTGCCTCTAAGATGAGTTATTTCCCAGGAAATTCCAAGGGCTCTCAGCAAATGTATCGCTGGTGGGGTCATCCCAGAAGGCATGCCCAGAACTGGCTGAATTCTAGGATGAACCCAGGTTAGTGTAGCCTGTGGGAGCCTCTCCCTGACAGAACATCGGGAAGTGGGGTGGGTACCTTCAGAGATGTGCAATGTGCTGCCAAATGAATGCTTCTCCAAAGGAGGTTGTTTTTTTTTAAAGAAAACAATGTAAAATATCTTTTTAGTAATCCAGGCATCTTTTTGAAAAATGTTGACATCCCCTTAGGAATTCTGCAGGAAATAAAAGACTTGAGAAGTAGTTGTGATTGCGGCCTGGCCAGCCCTTCTGGGGATGGTGCAGGACGGGTGCAAGGCAATCATTTCCTTTGCCTCCCATGAGAAATTCCCTCTTGCTACAGGGCCTGATCAAGGATGCATTTCAAGTTAGGTGTTTTGTTTTTTTTTTAACCAGTTTTTCTCATCCACTGATCTAAGAATTCCAGTTCTGTAACCGTTAGAACGGTGAGGGGAGCCGGGAGGACCCGAGGGAGCTGCCATGACCAGGGTAGCAGTGACCTGTAAGCACTCAAGGACCACGGTGGGCCGTAATGATGAGATCCAGGGTTATCAAGGCAGAATTTCATCCCCAGCACCAGCACGGGGTCCAGCTGCCTCTAGCAAAAAGAGGAAAATATTCACACCTTAAAAACCAGCAAAATGAAGAACTTAGGACTCTTTGACACATCATTCACATAACATTTCACTTCATCTTTGGGTAGTTCTGCAGAGGCATTCACTCCCACTTGCCAAACGAAGAAGCCGCCAGTCCCCACGGGGCCCCTGGCCCCACAGCTTCACCAAGGCCGCTGGGCGCCCCCTCCCCTGGTCTGATCCACTCTCTGCCAGCTCCTCAGGCTCTTTCCTTTCTCCAGCTAAAAAGCCAGTGGATCCCATTTTTATCTCACTAGAGATGGCAAACACGCGCTCTCTTCTTTCTCATTAGAATGGATTTATTCCAGTTGAACCCCACCTCATTTTATGTTATGCAGGGAGGGACTGTCGAGCCCAAATGACAATTGGTGGGGACATTTGAAGAGTGTGCTGAGCAGTTTTGTGTCTGGACATCAGCTCTTCTCCGTATGTGGCTGGATTAAGGGAGCCAGGCCGCCTCTCAGCTCTCATGTTCTGGGAGAACAGGTGACAAGCCTTCACAGCTCCCGAGGTGAGGCTACCAGTGTCCCCACCTCCATACCTCCCAGGACTCCCAGAAAACCTTCCTTTCAGACCCAGATCCCTTCCCTTGCCATCTGTAGTTCAAGTGGCACTCAGTCACTGCTCACATCCAGATGTGCGTTCTCTGAACCCTCCCCCCGAGCAAAGACTGACTGCTTCTAACAAAGAGAGCAGCAAAGGTGACGCCACATGACGTGTGCAGCCAGAAGAGAAGAGGCCACCCAGCTTCTGGAAGATCTTCTCTTGGAGTCCTGCCTGCCGCGTCAGGAGTCCCATTACTCTGAGGCCGCCATGCTCTACAAAAGTCCAGGCCACACGATCAACAGTCCCAGCTGAGCCCAGTCTCCGAGTCACTGTGGCCCAGGTACCAGACAGGTGAGTGAAGGAGCTTCTGGGAGATTCCATTCACTCAAGTCTTCCACACTGTGGAACAGAGACAAGCCATTCCAACTGTGCCCCCCTGAGACTCCGACCCCCAAAATCCATGAGCACAATAGGGTGCCTGTTGTCTTCACCTCGACATTGCGAGGGTTTCATTTTGTGGCACCCAGCAGGGAGGGCGCACCTCCGCGGCTGTGCTCCTTGGTTGTGCGTGGAAAGTCCTCCCCCTTCACAGGCTCCTTTATGTCCCCCTCTCTTTCATCTGGCACCTGCTATGTCTGGAGAAACCCTGAACTCTGCCGATGCCTTCCAGAGAAGCCAGGGAGCACCTTTCAATAGCTTATTAACAGTAAATACAATGCACAGATGGACAGGAGTACGCCGACCTGGAGACCCCCGGGGGCACAGGCAGGGCAGGCGGGCGGAGGCCCCCCACCAGCCATTTGCTGCGCTGGCCCTTGTTGACCACGGCCTGTCATGAGACAGAAGGACGGGGAAGATGGATCTGAATACAGGGAAAGTCATGCCATTAGGACGTGCAGAGGGGGTGCGGGTGCCAGGAATCCTGCCGAACCCGGATCAAACTCGTCAGTCAAAATTGAGCCTGAGTGACACTTTTACTTTCCTGAAAATCACTGTACTGTCTCTAAAAAGTGGGCTGCTCTGTGTGTGAGGAGGCCCTTCACGCTGTGGCCGGAAGCACACCTCCAGCTCCGTCTGGAGCCTCCCTCCCAGGCTCATCCCGGGAAAGCCCCGTTCAGCACCTCCTCCCCAAGGACCCTCCTGCCAGGGGGGCGGAACTCCTGCACCTGAGGCCTTACCCCGCCCCCGCGCAGTGCCCAGGCATGCCCGCTCCAGGCTGCACACTGCCAGGCGGCCTGCACACGCTTCCCCACCTGCCCCCTTGTCCAGTCCCCGTGGTACACGTGCCTCCCCACCCGGGCCCCTGCAGCCCCTGCACCATCTGACCAGACAGGGGCGGAGGCTGACCTGGGTGTTTCTCCCTCTGCTGGCTGAGGAGCTGGGCAGAAGCCCAGCCCTGGTGGGGTGGGGTGGGGGCTTCTGAGGGGCTCTGATTTCTCCTATGTCCAGCTTTCCTTTCCTCCCTGGGGCCCTAAGGACTGCCTTTCCCACAACCAGACCCTTTCCCACAACCAGAAAGGGGCCTGAAACAGGAGAGGGTGGGGCCTGGCTGTGCACGCCTGCTTTCTCTTAACTATCTGGGTGGCAGCAAGAAACCCAAACAGGGACCCACAGTAAAACACGCTGCACTGCCTACACGTTTTCCAAGTTTCCTTCTCCAGCTGTGCCCGAGGACAGTGGGGAAGGGGACCTGAGTGTGTGGCCCCTAGTGGGGGGTCGGGCCACTAAGCCCAGGCGGGGAGGGCAGGAAACATCTGAGGACCATCAGACTCAGGGCCGATGCTCCTGTGAAGGATTTTCAGATACTGGCTTGCTGCTGGCACGGGAATCTCCATGCCTCCCACTCCCCAGACAAAATGAGACGGGTTTCCTCAGCAACGGAGGAAACATCTCGAGAGAATGCTTATGTTATTTTGAAGTGTTTTGAAGTCTTATCAATGGTTTCCAGGGATACCCAGGGTGGAGAATCAGGCCTTGCCAGGTAACTTGAAGAGGAGGCTCAGGGGAATGTGTCTGAGCTCACAATAGGCAAGTGTTCCGCTGCTCAATTAAGAAAGAAAAGCATATTTCACTCACCCGGACATCTTCGCCTAATTGCCAGTTTGGTCTTAGGTTCGGCCGCTCCTTGGGGAAGTCAGCAATATTATTTGGATCGCCAAGTTAAGAAATTAGACAGAGGTAAACAATTATGGAATTTGGGAATCACATGAGAATTGAGATTTCAGTTAATATTATGTATTACAACTTCAGGAAAACAAAGATCGATGGTAGCAACCCAGCTGCCAAATTTTGGTTAGAACAGTTTGTAAATCATATGGCAGCTGTTTCCCCAGAAGAAACGGGGTGATAACAAATGAGCTCAGTGAAAAATGACCCAAACCCAGACTGTGCCTGCTGCGAGTCAGTCTTGCCAGCCCCTCCCACCCTGTTTACCAGCCAAACAATGTTGGGCAAGTCTGATTCGCCGGTGGATATTGGTTTGTATTTGTTCATTTATTTCATGCCATCCGTTGAGATCCCTTTGCATTCCTTCCCCAGGCACTATTTTACTTTTCTGGGTCCGTGATCATCTTTGAGACCCACTCCTGCATCGCAAACTCATCTTTTTTCTTGTGCATTGTGTGAATATTAAGGATGTCTCCTCAGCTCTCTGAAGACAACTCAAAAAAACAGCGATGGCAAAGCAAAGTGCCAGCATCCTGCAAGTCCAGGTACCCTATGTCCCTTGAAGTCTATCTTCTGTTTAACTGAAATTAAACTTTGCATTTTAATTTATTGAGTCATGTTTCATTGCCATGGTGCTATATACACGGTTTATAAAAAGTGATTCTCCTCTATTTTCCTCCGCTTTTGTTACTGGGATCAAATAAAACTGACTACCAGCAGAAATGGATGAATCTAATTATATATCAAATTGATGTCATAACCACAAAGGAAAACAACAATTTATTCAACTAACTTTTGTTATTCAACAATCTTTGAAAAGTTTACCCTGACTATATACCCTCCAGTGAAGTATCTTTTAAGTCTCAAAGAAATGTTGATATTTACTTAATAGGTTTGTTTTCAGTAGTGATATTGGTGTGGTAATTACAAAACTGCCTCAGGTTTATTCTAGAACTGGGCAAATGAGTCAGTATGTAAATGCTGAAAACAAGGATTCTTGCTGTGGGAGGAGATAAACTAGTACGAGGTGCAGGAATGTGAGGAGGAACCCACTGGTTCTGGACGGGAGATAAAGAAATCATCAGCATGAACACATGATTTTCTTTTTAAAGTGTATTTAGAATCTCTCTCCACTGAAAAGATACAGAAACAGTGCCGTTCAGCAGCAGGGAGCACATCCAGTATCCAGATCTTGGTTTTTAAATACTTTTCTCCACCAAAGGGAAAAAATGACTGACTCTAGGCCTGGAGCCGGGAATGGACAAGGTCAGTCTGGAATACTTAGTGTCAGGAAGAAGGAAGTGCCCAGAGACTAACGGGGGCATGTAGAAATAGCTGACCCAAATTGGAATGATTTGAGTATCAAAAAATTTAAATAATTACACATTGAATTTTTAGGAAAACATTCATGAATCCAAAATAATACTTTGATCAAGTGGTGAGGGGACAGGTCTTCTTTACAGAATAATGCTAGTTAATAAATGGAGAAGAAACAATAGATTCGAACAATCACAGTTGTGTAGCCATGGATGTAGTGGTCTCTCCAGGCAGAGGCCTGACCCACCCACTATGTGGGCGGCTTTGAGAGCAGGACAGTCACGTGGTCTCACAAGGCCACTCCACAGATTGTTCACCAAAGAATAAAAGTGGTGATGTCACCAACAGTGGGACAAATGCCCGTTTGTCACGTGTGTCTACAAAATTCTGTCCTCAAATCTGTCATGAGAAACAATGAGACAAATCCGATCCAAATTATGCGACATTAAGAAAAAGAGAGCCAGAGCCTGGTCCAGACGCTTCCAGAACACCGGTCGTGAAAGACAGCAGAAGGGTGGACTGTTCTAGAATGGAGAAGACAAAAAGGCCTTGGACACCGAACACAATTCTTGGTTCTTGGTTGAATATTGGATTTTAAAGCAAAGTCTATGAGGGAAATAATTGGGGTAGTTGGAGGAATTTGAATACGGATCAAATATTAGATATGATATTAAAGTTAAATTTCTTGGGTGTGATAATGATAAAGATGGTTGTACAAGACAACATCATTATTCTCAGCTTTTAAAAGTGTAGTGACAGTGTACCTGCAACTTCCAAATAGTCAAATAGTTCAGGGGAGATGATACAGATACAGAGAGATACACATTACGTACATACATACGTGTGCATATATAGATGTGCAATATATACGGTACAATACAGATGTGGGATATACACGCCCATACAAATAAGCTAACAAATGAGGCAAAATGTGAGTTGATGAATCAGTGTGCAGATTGTTCTTTCAATGTTGCTATAAGTTTGAAGATTTTCAATGCAAAAATTTGGGAAAAGTTTGAACACTGTGGTACCTTTCTTATCCCAGATTCGGCTTCCTACACGTCACAGAGGAGGTGCTTGCTCTGTGGTTCAGACGTGCAGCTGGAGGGCACCCTCCCCTCGGGTGGGCTGAGAAAGGGCAGAGGTGTATGGCCCCCGGAACTGAGAGAAGCTTCTTGGCCTCACCTGCCTCTCCCACCTCCCGGAGCCCCCTGATCACCTCCACATGTGCTGTCTGTCTGCACAGTAGAGCTGTGCAGGGGCAAGGTGTAGGGCTGGCCCACAGGATGCACGCTGGGCTGGAAGACTGGGCAGGGGTGAGGGGCGCGCGGGTGAGAATGAGGAGGCTCACAAAGTGCAAACTCAGACTTTTCTCATCCTGAGAGAGTCTGAAAGTGGGAATTTTGCTTTGATACATAATGCCTCAAACCTAACCACCAACTGTAGAATGATTATTTTTCAAAATCATTTCCCGACCCTCCAACTCAAGCATATGGTGGGGTCGGTGACCAGGCTGGTGTTAAATAATGACTCTGGAACAGAGACATTCCCGGTAGGCGGCCCCAGAGCAGGTGGCAGCCACCACACACGCACCAGGGGAGCCACGTGGCAAAGAAGCCCACCCAAGAATGCGTGGAACGGGTGGGGCTGCGGGGGCGCCTCTGGAGAGCCTCTCAGCAAATCGGAGGCTCTAGCTCACCCGGAGCTCTCCTCTCAAGGAGGAGAGCAATGGCACAATCTCCAAGCCCAGCCATGTGCCCAGGATGAGGGTGCGGAGGTGGTGCCCTGAGAATTCTTGGTAGACAATCTTTAGGCCTATTTTTTAAGTTTTCTTAGGACTCTGTGCTGGCAGAACAGGACAGAATCTCAATATATGCTGTCCACAAACGCCCACCCTGTCCCCAGCTCCTGTCCACACACAAGACATTCCTTTCTGCCCCGCACACAGAGGCGGTACCACTGAGTGTTTCTCCACCAACGAGACCTTGGACACTAGCAGGTCACATTTGCTACTGCCCTTGTCCTGCTTGTTAAGGTCAGACAAATGGAGGACATGGGGAGACTTCACTAGGACACCACAAAGAGTGTGGGCCCAGGCAGAGACCCTCAGCTCCAGAGTGGTCCTGGGCAAATCTGTATTTAGTCACTGGTGCCGTGCTTTCTCACATGGAGTGGACACCATTGTCTGCCCTTTGAGGTGACCATGGACACTCGATGAAATAATACACTGTGGAGGAGCATTTGAAACTGCTTCCTTCTCTGCAGCCAGGCTGGAGCAAATGCCTGCCTGCCCCTAGCAGAGAGCCCGTGAATTACATGAGCTCCCTTGCCGTTTGAAGCCTTCGTAGGCACCACCCCACTAGGATTTGGAGGTAATTGCAGACATTCTTCAGCTGCCTGGCGCCAGAATGACTTGAGGTAAACAAGGAAATGTGTCTCCAGGTAACATAGCAGCACCTCCAGAGCAGGCAGGCCCTTCGGTCTTTTTCTCGACCCCATCCTTGCTCTCTCACAGCCTACGTATCAACTCTTCCTGCTGATGAATTGCTGCTTTGGAAGGAGGCATTTGGATGAATCACTAGGGGTCCACATGTGGCAGCAAAAAAAGAAGAAAAAGGACTGTGATAAAAACCCAGCTCTCTCCCTCCAAAGTCTTGCATTTTCATTTCAGAAAGTCTTTGCCAATGTCTAAAGAAATCTGGTGTGTCAATCCAGGGCCAGGACTTGCTGCACTAGACATGGTTTCCTTGGGAGTCCAGCTGGTAAAATCCTCACACTGGACATCACCAGCACTGAGACAGTAAACTTAGGGGAGCCCCACAGTGAGTGGATGAAGACCTTGAGAAGGTGTCAAACCGGAGAATCAACTCCCCAAGCATTCGAGAATCAGAGTTTTATTCTATTATAAATCCTGATGTATGCAAGTAAAAATCTTTTCTTAAGGATTTATAGTAGTTGCTCCCCCACAATCCCTTAAACTTTCTAAAATCATTACTTTAGATTTATCCTGATAAAATAATTTATGTGGAGACAGTTTATCTCCAGGAGAATCACCTTTTAGCACAAGGTCATTTTTCTCTAATGGAGAAATACCATTTCTTCCCAGAGACAGACACAAACACAAGCAACGTGTAGTCACTTAGAGCCTGAGTTACCCTCTGGAAGTTCACTGCCATTTGGATCATCTGGTTGGGTCACCCCTCAAGGTCAGCTGGCATGGACGTGAGGGGCAGAGAGAACAGTGGGTCAGGTGTAAGGTCCAGACAGCACTGTGAAGCCCCCAGCAGGAGTGCAGACTTTTCTGTGCTTCTCTTGTATGAAAATCGCCCTGAGAAGGATTTCCTGTGCTGTAAGCATGCGAATGGAGCCCAGTCACAACCACCACACATGCCCAGGTCTCTCCTGTGTTTGCTTCCTGGATTTGGGATTTGTTGACTTAATCCCACTGTTGTACCCCCTGGTGATTCTTCATTAATTAAGTGCTCTAGAAACAAAAGAACTCTGTATTCTGTAATCATGGGCTGCACAAAACATCAAAGCGGACCAGGAAGTTCTCAGGAGCTCTTTGATTCTACTCATCTTCCTCCGCCTCCAGGCATCCACCAGAGAGGGAGGCTAAAGGTCAACCTCGGGGTGGGGGTGTGAGGGGGATAGGGCCCCCTCAAAGCAGGGAGACAGGAGCTTCCTGACACAGTGGTAGCAAAGGGGCTTTTGAAAAGAGGAGCTCTGAGCAGCAGCACCGTGAGCTGCATCTGCTGGGGCTGCCAGTTGGGGTGGGGATGATACGAAACGAAATCACATTCCAGACATACTGCTGCTGACGGAGAGTAAATATATTCAGTAAGACCAGGTTCAAAGAGGGGTCTGTGTAACATCTGCATGAAATATCAACTGGGAATGATCTAAAGGTCCACTTGCGGGTCTTCACAAATCTGCTAGCAGAATTTTTTTCTCAGAAACCATGTACGAATTAAACTAGAAAGAATCCCAATGCGATGCCATGGAGAAGGGAGTGTGTACAACAGGCTGTGTGGGAGCAGAAGCCGAGCGGTCCCGATTCCAGATTCCAGCCCCTGGCGTAGGCACTGGGTGTAATGCCTTCCTGGTGAGGGTCCGAGGACTGTGAAGAGGATGCGCCATTCACTCTTAAGATGAGGTGACATCATGTGACAAGGTGATGGGACAACCACTCTGTGATTTTGTGACATTCGCTAAGGCTCCTCGGCTCTGTCACAGCCGACTGGCCTTGAAGAATCGGACGGCTGTTGAGGTGAGCTGCATGTCTGCCGTAAGAGGGTGTAAGTCCAGGGAGAGGAAATCCCGGGGCAAAATACCTCTAAAAACCGAAATCAGTCAAAGGGAGAAATAAAGTTTAAAACTCATTTATTACTTACAAAACTGCAGTCCAGCACATTCTCTCTCCTGCTCCAGCAGCAGCAAAACCGGCCCTCCCCTCACCTCTCGGGTACAGATAAGCCCTCCCTGCCCAGGTAACTACCTGTTGGTATGGAGAGCCATACTTCTTTCCACCTCTGAACACCATTCAGCAAGCAATTATTAAGCACCTACACTGTGCACATAGGCTACAAAGAGATGCTCTTTTACCTTCTCTCCACCCCAAAGGAATGATGCAAATGCCCTGAAGCCATACTTCTTTCCACCTCTGAACACCTATTGATATGCAGATGTACTAAAGCCAGGCGAGATATTCTGGACATACTACCATTTTACCCACAGGCCACCCCTCCAGAAATCTCGCCTTACAATTTACTCTTTCCCCCTCTTCTGACCAATCAATAACCTACAACAGCAACAGCAATAAAATCTTGATAATCCTCAAGCCAGAGGATTCAGCCTATGCAGATTAAGTAAATGTACTTTACAGCACACTCTCTCACTAAGCACAAAATATTTCTACACTTGTTTACTCATTCCTTACAACCACGCTAGATTGCTCACAAAACTTTTACCAAACATTAGACAAAGTGAAGCCTCTCTTTAAGCATTTTTTTCTTGACAACAACAACACAATCATGATAATTCTCAAGCCAGAGGATTCAGCTAGGTTCAAAGTCCCATGCAGATTAAGTCCAAAACTCGTGCATTCCAGGAGGCACACCCAGGACACAAGGACTGTAGAAACAAATAACTGTGATTGTGGGGAGCCACTTTTCTGTTATTCCAGGAATTCACAGGAGGTCAGTTTCCAAGCCTTTTCCCCACGGTGCCAGAAGACCCAGCCATCGCAGATTCATGTGTTGAAATGTCCAAGGTCATGTCCATTTTATTCCTAATTGCTGCATCCATCCTTGCAATGCATGTCCAATAAAGTGGGTGTCTTGATCACTCTCAGTCACCAGTGACCAGCTATAGGCTGCAAAGAGATGCTCTAGGCCCTTCTTGGTGGTTTGCTGATCGGCACAATGTGCAGGGCACTCCTTCTGGGATCAGCTGACTTCTTCAAAGGCCAATGGCAAGTCCCACCAATGGGCTATAGCCCACATTGTCTTTTGCCCCACATGCAACAAACACTGTTGTAGCCATTGGGCCACATCAGAGGCAGGCTTTCCTTCTAGCCAGGGCACCTGGGCGTGTGCTTCATCGTTCCCTGGGGATGCCAAAGGCAAAAGGCTGGTCACGTGAGATACTGTAGGTGTCTGTGCCACACCACTCCATGGCCTTTGGGTCCAGTCTCTTACCCACCTTGCGATGGTGAGACAGGGAACGTGGATGTAGTCAGAGTAGGGTGAGGGCCTCCGGGAAAATCAGGGCGGAATATTTGCAGTCAGAGCAATGTAACTACATGCAAGGAAACCCCCCTTGCTAAAACTCTATGTTAAACATTAAGCTCTAGAATCATTCTTCAGTTAAATCAGTTAATGTTCCCCAGATAAAGAAGAGTAGCAATGTTTTATAATGCTAACCATTTATAATCATGTGTAAGATTCACCTTATCATACTAAATGGCCCAGGCCTATGTGCTATCTTTCCTCCTTCAGATCTGATGATGTGATTTTGCCAACTGGGCAACTAATTTAGCAAGTAAGCCCAGGCATAAACAACACAGTAAACAGCAAGAAGGATTCTACCTTAAAGATAAGATTGCATTTTAATACCCAAGAAGTTAAGATGTTAGTAATTCTGAACTTACTCTTTTTTTTTTTTTGAGAGGGCATCTCTCATATTTATTGATCAAATGATTGTTAACAACAATAAAATTCTGTATAGGGGACTCAATGCACAATCATTAATCAACCCCAAGCCTAATTCTCAACAGTCTCCAATCTTCTGAAGCATAACAAACAAGTTCTTACATGGTGAACAAGTTCTTACATGGTGAACAGTGCAAGGGCAGTCATCACAGAAACTTTCGGTTTTGATCACGCATCATGAACTATAAACAATCAGGTAAAATATGATTATTCGTTTGATTTTTATACTTGATTTATATGTGAATCCCACATTTCTCCCTTATTATTATTATTATTTTTAATAAAATGCTGAAGTGGTAAGTAGATGCAAGATAAAGGTAGAAAACATAGTTTAGTGCCGCAAGAGGGCAAATGTAGATGATCAGGTGTGTGCCTGTAGACTAAGTATTAATCCAAGCTAGACAAGGGCAACAAAACATCCATGTATGCAGAAGATTTCTCTCAAAACAGGGGGGTGAGGTTCTAAGCCTCACCTCTGTTGATCCCCAATTTCTCACCTGATGGCCCCCCTGCGACTGTGCCTGTCTTAGGTTGTTCCTCCCTTGAGGAATCTTACCCGTCTCTGGCTAACCAGTCATCTTCCGGGGCCATACAGGGAAATGTGAAGTTGGTAAGTGAGAGAGAAGCCTTATTGTTTGAAAAGGTTAGCTTTTTACTTCTTTGCAGATTTATGCCCTGTGGCTTCTGTGCCCAGCATTTGTCTTGAGGTATCTTTACCACTTGGAAGAATTATGATACTCGGTAATTTTCGATATGAGGCATGAATTCTACTAAAGGGTTGTAATTAGGAAGGAAGAAGAAAAGCTATAGAAGTAGCAGGCGGAAGAAAACATGGGAAGATTGATTACTTCTTTGACCTATCTTCTTGTAGAGTAACTTCAGCATGTATAGGTTTTAAACTACTAATTAAATTGCGTACACACATTAACATAATAGGAATACAGCTACAGAACCAAAGCATACCTGTAATTACCAGCCATCTCCAGTGAAACCAAGAAAACCATGAACTTAGTCTTTAGCAATCAATACCGCAGCCTACCTTGGGGGCTGAGCAGGTGACCTTGTTTCACATGCCCCCAGACCAAGATGCTGATATCTCAGGGAGAAATCATCAGAGCAGGAAGGTGCTTGTGTTAATTTAATTCTAAATATTCAGGGACCACTTAACAAGTCCACACACCCCTAAGTTTTTTTCATGTTCTCGAAAAATCCTCAACTGCCTATAAAACCCCCAGACAACACACCACTACAGGCTCTCTTGTCCCCTCCTGGCTCCAGGATCTCTACTCTCTCACTGTTTCTAAATAAAAGCCTGTAACTTGCTCTCCTACCTTGAGTGTTTGTGAGGCTCATTCTTGGGCATCGTGAACAAGAACCCCGGCATCAGTGGGTAGGTGGTTATTACCTTGGTTGGAGCTGTTCCGGCAATGAGCCCCGTAGCCAGCAAGGCGCGGTACACAGCAGCCGGTTGCTTCTCTATTAAGATGGACCAGACCTCGGCTCCTTTCCGTAGTTGTGACCAGGCTCCAGCGGCAGCAGGAGCAGCAGCAGTGGCGGAAGCAGTAGCCTTAGGCTCGGGCCACGGGCCGGGGTCAGCACGGCCAGCAGCGGTGGTGGCGCCTCCACAACCACACGAGTGTGGACACATGTCCCTCGGCACAAGCGCCTCTTCTCCCATCATTTCTTGGGGTGGCCCTCCCAAAGGTCATATCCATTATAACAGATTTTGGGTTCAGAGGAATCCTACCGACTGGGCCAGATGTAAGTCTGGGGAGAGGATATCCTGGTGCAAAATACCTCTCAAAAACCGAAATCAGTCAAAGAGAGAAATAAAGTTTAAAACTTGTTTATTGCTTACAAACCTGCAGTCCCGCACATCTCTCTCTCTCCTGCTCCAGCAGCAGCAAAACTGGCCCTCCCCTCCCCTCTCGGGCACAGATAAGCCCTCCGTGCCCAGGTAACTACCCGTTGATATGGAGATGACCTTCTCTCCACCCCTGAGGAATGATGCAAATGCCCTAAAGCCATACTTCTTTCCACCTCTGAACACCTATTGATATGCAGATGTACTAAAGCCAGGTGAGATATTCTGGAAATATTATAATTTTACCCACAGAGGGCCACGTGGCTAAGACCCGAGGGAGGCCTCCAGAAGCTAACAGTGACCCCCAGCTGACCGCCAGCAGGATGACAGGGCCCCAAGGCTCCAGCCACCTTGCACTAGGTTCTGCCACAGCCAGGTGACGCTAGGAGAGGGCTCTGTGCCTTTGGTGAGAACTGCTACCTCTGCAGCCCCAAGTTCAGCCTGCTGAGACCTGGAGCAGAGAGCCCAGTGGACTGGCCCAGGGCCTCCTGACCCACAGAAACTGCGAGATAAGAAACGTGTGCCCCTTTAAGCCATTGAGTTCATGATGATTTGTTGCACTACAGTAGAAACTAACACAGATCGTCAGAAAATCAAATAACTTACCAGAGTAAGAGTTGTTTGCACGTGTCTAGCATGGAATGGAGATTGCTGGCATTGGACTCAAACTAGGGAAACCTCACTGCATCCCTTCTAAGACGGAGCAATGCGATGAGACAAACCTGATGGCGGCCCTGCGCGCTAACTCGGACAAGTAACTTCACCCCTCCGGGGCCATCTTAGACCTCAGGAAGTGAGGAATTGCAGCAAAACTGCTCCCTGAGTTTTCTCCAGTTTTAAAACACTCCATTGATAATTCCCAGGTCTGACTCTCACTGTTTCCTATTAATAAGAACATTCATTTACCTGCTTAAAACCCCGTGGCAGGTGGCTTCCCTGATTGACTTTACAAGTCCAAATTCCTGCCCTCGTCAGTGTTCCCACCTTGTCCTTTGTCCCCCGTCTCACCTCACAGTCCGGCGAAGCCAGCAGCCTTGCCGGGCCCCCTTCCTCACAGGAGCGTGTGCACCTTTGCACACTGGCCCAGGCTCATTACAAGTTAGTTGCCTTGCACAAGCTACCTAACCATTTTGTGTCTCCCTTCTTTCGTCTGTGAGATGTGAACGATAGTACTGTCTCATCTCCCTTGTGGGACTGTCCATTCGGCAAGCAATTATTAAGCACCTACGCTGTGCCACTCACTCATTAAGCACTGGTGTTCAGCAAGGAACAATCTCAGCAAAATCTCCACCTCCAGGGCTTATGTTCTGTAAAGAGCAGTCCAAGAGGGCCTCTGTGATAAGACGAAATGGCCACAAGGCCTGAATGAACTGGGGCTGCAGCCGTGCAGATAGATGCCTGGGTGAGGGCTTCCGGGCAGATACGGCCCCGAGGACACAGGCCTGGGTGTGCTGGGGCATCGGGAGGCTGGGGTGGAGTCGGCCAGCAGCCCCTGTGGCTCTGTGCTGAGCAGCGTGAAGCCGGGAGGCCTGCGCCCTGGGGGACTGGCCCGGGGCAGGTGCAGGTCCCCGAGGAGGAAAGAAGCCCAGGAGCAGCTCGCTCTGTTGAGAGGTGTTAAGTTGTTGCTCTTCAAAGGGCATCAGAGAGCTTTGCTACATCCTGATGCAGTTCAGGGGCAGCCCGTCCTGACCCAGTATTGATAAAGCTATCATCGTTGCCCCTGGCTTGCTGGGCAACTCTGAGAAAGTCACTTGTCTCTGGCCTCCTCTCTATGATTTGTACAGGAAGGAGTTGGATTCAGTCAGCAATTTCCAACCTGGGGACTTGGACTATAGGGATCTGCAAACAAAATAATGTAGGATGGAGACCTACTATCAATGCTGTAGGCAGCTATTGCCAGTGCCACGTGCTTGACTGAGCCCAGGACAGCAGCGGCTACCCTCTCAGAGCTTCTCCTGGGCTTTGTCTAGTGGAGGGGGCAGCCAGTGGGTAAAGGGGCCGCTGTCAGGAAGGCAAACCCCACGTGCTGCGTGGGCTGAGGCAGGGGCACGAGGAGGCAGATGAAAACCGAGGAGCCACACACACTGCGGGCTGCCACGTCCTCTGTGGGGACAGGAGCCTGTAGTTCATGTGGCCTTAGAGAAACATTCCTCTTCCTTAACAGGGACTTTAGCTTGTGCTCTCTCTGAGTTACTGCCCTTCTGAGGGGTGTGTGTGTGTGTGTGCGCGCGTGTGTGCAGGTGTCTAAGCATGTGGGTGTGTGCATATCTGGATAAGTGTGTGCGTGGGTGTATGTATTGTGAATGTGTGGGGGGTATGAGTGCATGTGTGTGTGTGTATGTGTGATGTGTGTATCTGCGGGGGATGTGCATGTGTGTGGTTATGTGTGTGAATGTGTGTTCCCATCCCAAAGAACACAAAGAAGCCAGAGGCAGACGGGGGGGATCTTTGGGAAGCCCTTGCAGGGATGTGACTCTGGAATGTTCTGTAGCAGCAAGATGCCAGGTCTTTTCCTAGACAGAGTGGCTCAGGCTCTGGAAGAGGGGCCACTGTGGTCGTACATGTCCAGTTGCACAGCTGAAGGGTGGGAAGCCAACCCTAGAGGTAGGGGTGGTGTGCTCCCCCGGGAGGGAAGGGCCGTGACGGCCTCAGAGCAGGAAGGAAAGGGGAGACTCCGTGAGCACGTCTGTGAGGCTGGGCGTGTTTCCCTGGGGAGGGGTGACCTGACAGTGCTCATGGCAGAAGCAAAGACTGCCTGGTTTAAACATGGCAGTTTTGTTGTTTGGGGCTGGAATCATATCAGCTCCATCCTAACATGGATTATTTTACAATGCTCTTCAGCTACGTAGCTGAGTAATTAAAATGGACAAGTAATTGTCACTTAGTAAGAATGGTTTTCCAGTGGAGGCTTTTTTTTAATGGAGGCCCGTGGTGGGAGGATCCTTGGTAGAGAAACGGACGGGGGAGCTGGCATCTCTGAGGCCCCTGCGGCACCAGCCAGGCCCTTCCCTGTCTAACGTTGGCGCTGCGTTCCTCTCCCCTCCAGCACGGCAGGCTTACAGCCCGTACTCAGCGGAGGCCGAGTGTCCGTAAGTGCTACTGACGGAACAAAGGCTCTGCAGCGAGGGACTGAATTCCCAGAACCCCAGGACACCTGAGTTCACCTTCAGGAGTAACACCCCACAGGAGATACAGGCAGACCTACCAGCACGGGGCGAAAGCTGCTCTCTGGGCTCTTAAACCCAATTTCTGCAGCTACTAGAGTCTGCCAAGGAAAGGAGGGGACTTACTTTGAAAACTCCTGCCACCCTGCCCTCCCACCCCTTCTGATGAGGAAGAGACTGAGGGTCATAGAGACAAATGCCAGCATGACTCAAGGGCCTTAGACCTTCTGTCGGGGAGACTGTGTTCTGACAAGGGTGCCTTCCCTGAGCAGGGCGGACTCTGTTTCTGTCCTCAGAGGCGCTGTCACCTGAATTCATGTAACCCGGGGGGCATCGGGGCTGAACCCTTCTGTCTGCTAACGTGATGCTTCATCTGGCAATTTCCAGGCAGCCATTTCTGTGGAACAGAAGTTACTGCGCCAGAGAATTGCCTCAAGCCAGGCTTCTCTAGGTACTTTTCTTTTGGCTTTTCCTTTATTTTGTCCTACACCAGACTGACAAAGGGGAGAAGATCTAATCAGGGCATTTCAAGTTATTTTAAAAAGAATCACATAAATATGGGACCTAGTTTCAGCTGTTTCTCTGGTCCTCAGCGACGGAAGAGCTTGTGTCAGCCAACATTGGCTGAAGTTTGGGGTTTGCTGATCCGGGTTTCTATTTAAGGGACGGGGACATAGCTGAGGCCAACACATATCAGTGCAGAAGGAAGACTCACTTCGGAGGGAACAGCCTGTGTGCATGGCTTTCCCAGGCTGCTGTTAGGATCCTGGGCCATAGGATGCTGGCAAACCGCAGAGGATTGCTCCCCGACCGACCCGTCACCCAACACCATGCCGACTTCAAAGGACATTGTACAGAGGAGCCACACTGAGCTTTTAGGATTTCAGTCCTGGATTTATCACAGTCAAATATGGTGGCTCTTCTTTCTCCCTCTCTTCCTCTTTAGTAATTGTTTTTCCAAAGACATTTCTCTTAATGAACCACTGGCTGATAATTTACTACTGGACCCCATCTCAGGCACAGAAGTGGAATAGCATCTGAAGGGGCCCTTCTTATGCTCTGCTGCTGGGATCTTATGGGTGGGTTGGGCAGCCTCTTGGCAGAGAAGTCCAGCAGGGGTTCAAACTAGTTAATAATTTGGATGGTGCCTCCCCAGCCCCATCACCACTAAGAATGCTCCCCCCCACCGGTGTGTTTCATTTCTGGGCTGAGCAGCGGGTGCTACCTGCTGGCCCCAGAAGCCCACCTTTTTCAGTCTCAGCCTAGGGTCATGTACCAAAATCCCACCCACGTAATTCTCTGTGCAAAGTTGCTGCTTGATTCTACCTTTGATCTAAGCAAGGGGAGCCGTGTCCTCGGGCCCAAGCTTTGGAGGGCCACAGTTTATACACACCCCCATAAATACATTAAACAATACATGGGCTACTTTTGTTCAGGCTCCGGCTCTTGATGCTGGCTCTTGAGACGACCCTAAACCTCCTATCTCATGAATAACACCATCCAGGCCCCAGGGAAATGTTTCTCTGTGGGTCTTTGGCCTCAAAACCAAAGGCTCACTTTCTCCTCAAGCTGTGAAGTTGTGTAGGTGTGCAGCTAAGCTACCAGGGATGATGAGATTACAGAGCATTTTGAACATTTAGAAGAGCAAATACAAAATAATTCACTTGTCAAATACTTGCTTGCAAAGAGCATGGATGCAATGGACTTGTGCACTCCAGGGATCATTACCAGCCATGCTGAGCACCCCTTTCTTATCTGTGCATTCCTGTTACTGATGCCAGAAATCTTCCTGGATGAGCAGAATGCTCTGAGTACTGGCACATGGTGGCAGAAAAGCATTTTTCAGTATTAAACCTTATTGCACTTTTCAGTTGCTCACATGTAGGCATAGGTGTAACATGTGTGAAGTTGAAACCAATTCTTTGTATTTATCTGTAAGTCTTGATATTACTTTAAGAGGTGGTGAAAATAATATGAGTGGTTATAATTTATATGACACAATTAAAAAAAACATTTTGCATTATTTTATGCTACAATGATAATCTATTTTATTCAGCACTATTACAATGTTTGATTATTATCAATATTGCACTATTATCAATGTTGATTACATGTAAATTATTGGTACTTCTGAATCTGAAGTATTACATTAAGACTTTTATTGACAATTCCAGTTGCTACAGCTTTAACAGACCAAACTTTCTTTAAAATGAAATGAATAAAAAGTGATCTGAGAACCCTAATGACGCAAGACAGTTTGCCTAATATATCATTACTATCAATAACATGCAAATTATGAAACTATTGATTATAACAACATAATTAGTGTGTTTTGCTGAAATGAAAAGATAAACATTTGTGGATGATATGTAATTTATGAACTATGTGAGTTGTTACTCAATATATCAGTAACATCAGACATACACAATAACACTCAGATGTCTTAGACATTTCAACTTTCAGTCGTTTCAAACCAGAGCTTTACATATATTGCTTAGGAGGTCAGAGAAGCTGACAAGACTTCAACATGGCCAAGAACTTCAAGAGGAAGGAAGTTCAGTCAGTGAGGTGTCCTGGAGAAGGGTCCTGTTTGCTGTCACAAGGAGGTGAAGTGAGCTATGCTGTCGGTGCCTTACTGAGTCCAGGAATTCCCAAGTCAGCTTTTGGAAGGCTTTCTCTTTTTTTATTTACAGAAACATAGAAACCATGACATTTGTCATGCTTCACACTGCAAGGGCACAAAAGGTGGAGGCTAGGTCCTAGCCCTGAAGGACTCCTAGGGTCTAGCTTTACAGAGGAGCACCCATTCATGTGACAATTTTAGCTCAAAACCACTTGCTAGGAACAGTATGGCAGTTCCTCAAAACATTAAAACTAGAATTATAATATGTATGATGCAGCAATTTCACTTCAGGGCACAAATCTGAAAGAATTGAAAGCAAGGTCTTGAATAAACGTTTGTGTACCCATGTCCACGGCAGCATTATTCACAGTGGTTGCCAGTAGAAGTCACCCAAGTGTGACAGATCCATGCAATGGAATATTACGTGGCCTTGAAAAAGAAGGAAATTCTAACATGGCCATAATGTGGATGAACCTTGAAGATGTTATGCTAAGTGAAATGAGCCTGTCACAGAAGACCAATACCCTTCTCTGAGGGGCCTCGAGTAGTCAAATTCATAGAGACAGAAAGTAGAATGGAGGTCACAGGGGCTGGGTAAAGAGTTTCAGTTTCACAAGATGAAGAGTTTAGGAGGGCAGCAGTATTGGTTACACGACAATGTGAATGTGCTCAGTGCCACTGAATTTTACACTTAAAAATGGTGAAGTTGCTGAGTCCTACACTTTATGTATTTTACCACAATTAAAAACACCCAACTTGCTACTAATTTACACATGTCATACATTCATTCTCAAAAGCTGCTTTTTACAAAGCCCAGCAAGGGCGTTGGGCATTGAACACTGACGAGGAGAGAGTGTGGTCTCTGAATCCACTCATCTCCTTACCTTCTCCATGGTTTGGCCTTTTCCCGAGCATCATATACTTGGAATCATACAGTATGTAGCCTTTAGAGGTTGGCGTTTTTCACTAAGCTATATGCATTTAAGTTTCCCCCATGTCTTTTCATGGCTTGATTGTTTGTTCATTTTTAGTGATGAATAATATAACAGTTCATTGACAGGATGGACCATAGTTCATTTGTCTACCACCTCCTGAAGGGCATCTTGGTTGCTTCCAAGTTTTACCAATTATGAATAAAGCTGCTATAAACATCAGTGTGCAGGCATTTGTATGGAGATAAGTGTTCAACTCCTTTGAGGAAATCCAAGGAGTTTGTTTGTTGAATTATATGGTAAAAGTATGTATCGCTTGGTAAGAAAATACCAAACTGTCTTCCCAAGTGGCTGCACCATTTTGCATTCACACCAGCAATGAATGAGAGTTCCTATAACTCCACATCCTTGTCAGCATTTGGTGTGGTCTGTGTCCCAGAGTTTGGCCACTCTGATAGGTGTGTATTTTTTCATAAAGCCTTCCCTCCTAGGTTGTGGTTGATATATTTGTCAGTGGAGAAATAAGTGTCATCCAGCCGAATGTCCAGTAAAACAAGGTCCTCAGATTTCTGGGGGAAAAATTCTAGCCAGCAGGAGTGAGACAAAGGTAAAATGATATCCCAGGCCTGGCAGGCCATGGCTCTCTTGGGCACAAAGCCCCGGAGTGAGTGCTCAGAGGCTGAAACTCCTTATGTTCATTACAGGGTAGCCTTACTCCCAGAAGTCATATTCTCAGCTTCTTAATAGAAAGATATTTCAGGATGAGGTTGCCTTTCAGCCTAGGCTGCCAGCATAGATTTGTGATCCTAATAAAACCAAGACTGGCCTTTTATTCCCTGGAGGTGTGCAGAGGTTTAATGGTGTGCTGGATAAAAATGCAAATAGAGCCTTTACATTCTCTTGAAATAGAAATCTGAGAAACGTATCAGCAGGCCACAGCTGGGAGCTAGCTCCTCTTAAAGTGCACCAACCTTCCAGTCCTTTCCAAAACCCTTTACTTATTTCCCCCAAAATTCGAAAATTGTGAAAATTCAGACAGATAATTGGTGACTCATTAAATTAAAAAGTATCAAAAAGTGACTTGCTTGAAATGATGGCTAATTTTATGTGTCAGCCTGGCTCAGCTGTGGTGCCCAGATGTTCGCCTAAACACCACTCTAGATGATGCTGTGAAAGTACCTTGTAGATGTGATTATCATTTAAGTCAGGAGGCTCCGAGCAAAGCCGATGACGCTCCATGTGAATGCACCTAGTCCAGTCATTGGAGGACTTGAGAAGAAGGAAATGAATTCTGCCTCCAGACGGCCTTTGGATTTGAGCTGCAATTTCTACTCTTGCCAGACTTTCCAGCCTGCCTGCCTGTCCTGAGAATTTCAGACTTTCTAGCCCCCATGATCGCGTGAGCCAATCCCTGGAAGTAAGCCTCTCTCAGTCTCAGTCAATTTCTCTGTCCCTTCATTCACATCAATGCGTTGTTTCCCCACTGGAAGGTGGCTCCCATCCCTAAGCCTGCCTCCAACTTGATCCCTCTACTTGTCACCTCAGAAGCCACTTCCTCGGGGAGATGATGGTGCCCCAGGCAAGGTGGGCTCCCCTATTGCCAGGGGTGCCAGAGGGGGGTACAATGCTCCCTCTCAGACTCGGGGCTGGTGAGACTGTACGTGAGTGAGGGGGCCTTGGCCCTCACAGTCCTCAAGCTTGCTCAGTTTATCTCTATGCCTCCCTCTATCGTGAAGGCGGTGATTCCAGAGGATCCAGGCTCAGTGAGAAGGCAGCGACCCCAGGTTAAATGCTGACACCCCCCTAGAGGTCCACCGCTGACAAGGCGACCCGCGGTGGAGCCAGCGTACCTCTGCTGGAGGGGAGGCCCCAGCACCCTCCTGGCCCGTCTGCGGGCTGCCCTGCAGGCACGGGAGGTGGCAGGAGGCAAGGATGCTGCCTTTGGCTCTCAGCGCACCCTGCTCACCCTTTTCTTGTTTCCTTCACTCTGTGCCATGGGGCAGAGCCCACACTCTGCCCAGCGCCCCCTGTGTGGCCATGTTGGGATAGGATCACAGACTGCTTTAGGCTTTATCAGCACCTGCTCACTTGCGTCAACCACCCCCTTCATGCTGCAAAGGAAAAGCCATCCACACAGAGTCTTTTAGGCTTTTGGGTTATATGAAACAGAAAGGAAAGATGAATAAAATCTCACTCCAAATGAGATGAATTCTCCCCATATTAAAAACAAAATAAAATAAAACACTGGAATTGCATACTGGAACTCCAAAACTGGCGAGCAGAGGGAATTCTGTACCATCTTGGAGCACTAACCGTCGCGGCCGGTAATCGTTGATGCCTCCTGGGCAGCAGCCCTTGGTTGTGTCCCCCCAGAAGGACCGGTGCTTAGTAAATTCTAAACTGTTCACATTAATTTGTAAAATCCATAATTATTACCATTCAACTCATATCAGCCTTGATGAAAGTTGCAATTGATGCTAGTTGAAAATGACATATATCTTAGAAAGAAGTAAATCAAAGGTGAGGTTTATAGCAATACATATTGTATTGTTTTGAAATTACAGTACGTCTTGTTTTTTGAAGAAGTGGAACAAATTTTATTGCATCTCTCCACAGGGATTTCTCTAATCCTTATCATGGGATATCATAATTGAGCATAAAGCATCCATCCACTTGGTCTTAGAATTATTCTTTGCCTACATTTTCTTAGCAAACCAGCAAAACAACATCTTGAGCCAGAGCTATTTCCTTACCTTGTTAAATTATTTCACTTTATTTGCAGTGCTATATTTCCCCCTGGTGGAAATACACAGGCTATAGCAATTGTAACCATTCTTTTCCTGAATCCACTATTGCATATTATGAAAGGGCTCAGAAAGAAAACAGTGTGTTTATGCCAGACTTTTCACCCCCAACTAATCACTTCACCTCTATTGGTCCCGTGTTTGAAATGTGCTGTTTTTTATTTTTTTCCCCCATTTGTAATGTTGTATAGGGTCTTGCAATTTAAATTGTTTTGTAGTATATTATACAAATGAAAAGATATATCTCTGGAAAAATATTTTATCACTCCAGATTTCAAATATTAATTAATAATGTTTTTACTTGTAGAAGATAATTTTACATATATATGACAAACATTAAGCAAAATAAGCATAAACCAAAAACCACACATAAGCCAAACAGAAACCAAACATTTATATTAGCTATATTAATTTTAAACATAGAACATTTAAGGCAAGAAGCATTATTAGAGAAAAAGAGGAACATTTCATCATGACAAAAGCGTTAATTCTCCAAAAAGATGAAATGATGTTAAGTGCTCACACACCTGTGTGTCACCATAGCCTTGATCCACAAGAAGCAAAGTTAGACCAGATTAAGAGTAGAAATGAATAAATTCACAATAATAGTCAGAGGCTTTCCCTACCTCTTCTAATTAAAAAAAAAAAACTAGTAGGAAAGACAGATTAAAATTCATTAAGGATATAGAGGATGTGAATAATGCAATTACAAATGACCTAATATGTATGAAAATCAATAAATTAGGTTTGTTTGTCTGTCTATCACTCCATCCATCCTGCAGAATATTCATTTTTCTCAAGTGCAAAGGAACATGTATCCGAATAGACCACAATCTGAGCCACAAAGCACATCTCAGCTCACGTCAAAGACCAAATTACATGGGGGGCATTCTGTACAGTGGATTTCAGCCAAAAATTGCAACTAAAAAGATACATAGAAAATCCCAATTTTTAAAACTTGAGCAATCTTTTTCTATATAACACATGGGTCAAAGGAGAAGAACTAGGAAGTTATTTGAATTAAGATATAAAGAAGAAATTACATATAAAACTTGTGAACTGCAAATAAAGCCATGTGTTAAGGGAATTTTATAACCTGAAATACATTCATTAGGAAAGAAAAAAGTGAGGACTCAGTGATGTTTGTATCTGTCTCAGTAAGTTAGAAAAATAACTTGAAGACAGGAAATAATAAAGAGCAGAAAGAAAATAGCCAACAAAAATACTCAACAGGCAAAAATCAGCTCTTTGAAAAGACTAACAAATTTGTTTGATATGAAATATCAAAAATAGTATCACTTGTAATAGCATCAAAATATAATATACGGGACCATAGGCTTAGAATAAGGTGAGAGCCTCTGGTGAAAGCAAGGCAGGATATTTGCAGTCAGCAATGTAAAACTACATGCTAGGAACCCCCCGCCACTAAAACTATGTTGAACATTAAGCTCTAAAATCATTCTTCAGCGAGATCAGTTAATGTTCCCCAGATAAAGAAGAGTAGCACATGTTTTATTATGCCAATCATTTGTAATCGTGTATAAGGTTCACTTTAGCATGCTAAAAGGCCCAGGCCTATGTGCTGTCTTTCCTCCTTCAGATCTGAGGAGGTAATTTTGCAAGCTGAGCAATTGACTTAGCCTGCAGACCCAGCTGTAGACGGCATAGTAAAAGGCAGGATTCTTTAGCAAATAGACAATACCTCAGCCCACCTTGGGAGCTGAGCAGGCAGCCTTTTGATATGCTCCCAGACCAAGACGCCGGTATCCCAGAGAAAAATCAAGGCAGGAGATTCCTTAATGTTAAGTTAATTTTTAATATTCAGAGACCACTTAACAAGTCCTTCCCCAAGGCTTTAGGGATAGTCCCCACCTTTTTTGGACAGGCTCTAACACAAGACCCCCAAATCCCTTACTCTCTCTAGCTCCACCCTCCTTCAATATGTAGATGATCTTCTCCCCTGCAGTCCCTCCCTACAAACCTCTCAACAGGATACTATTCTCCTTTTAAACTTTCTCTCAGAACGCAGCTATCCGGTCTCACCCTCCAAAGCTCAGCTGTCTGCCGCTCAGGTCACATACCTGGGAGTTCAGCTCTCCCCGCGCTACAAGGCCATTACCATAGACAGGAAAAAACTTCTCCAAACCATGCCCGTTCCAAACACCAAGCAACACCATCCCTAACTCCCAAATGGCAAGGACCACACACAGTAATCCTTTCCACGCCAACTGCAGTTAAACCCCAGGGTCTTCCCCAGCGGATACACAACTCCCACCTTAAGCCGTTTGTCTCCCCTTATTCCCCTCCCCCCAAATCTCCCACAGGTTCCTACTCCTCCACCCTGATGGGACCTCTTACTCTCCGCATTTCGCGCTGCTCATGTCTGCTTTCACCCATCACTGAAGAAGTTCCTGCCAGCACGGAGTCCTAAGACCTCCCTTACAACCGCCATGGTCATGCCTCAGGACTGTTAACCCTGGTCTCAACGCTTACTCTCTCACCAGACCTATCTTCCCAACACCAGCCCTTTCTTCTCTTTCAGAAGATTGGCTTCTGAAAGAATTCTTCTCTGTCCAAAAGATTGCGCCATCAAGGATTCCCTTTGCCCTACAGGTTGCTTTGCTGCCTACACATATGTCCCAAAAAATGCTATGAATTCAGCCACCCTATGTAAACATAGCAATCAGCCCAAAAGCAAAAAATTTCTAACCAAACCTTTAACCAGCTTATATTACAGGATTACCAACCCCTCTCCAAAGACGATGATCCTTATTGAACCTGGAAAATGCCATCGCCACTGCAGACCAAGGGCTCATCTGAGGACCGCCCCCCATCAATACAAAAATGAACTTCATCGCCCCTAAGCAGCAGGAAACAGTTACTGAAGACTGACCTGCACCCCTTCCCACATCCTCTACCACTTATAAAACAGAAAAGGGAGGAATGTAAGAAAATAGTAATTTATCCTCCATTTGCCCCATGGTCCCAAGCACATAAGCCGGTGAAAATTATGCCTGGGGCTTGCCTGGGTTTACCCCGCCTTCTCTCTAAACATCCCAACCCTCCCCCAAGGCAACAGGCCCAGCGGATCCGCCACAATAAAAGGCACAACGCTCTGCACCACGCTGCTGCCCTCTCTCTTTGTCTCTGTCTCTCTGTCTCTCTGTCCCCCTGCTCCCTCTCTCTGTCTCTCCTCTCTGCTCTCCCCCCTCCCCCTCTGGAGCAGCCACTCTCTCTTTCAGATAATAAGGTCTCTTGCGTGTGCCGGTGTCTCCTGAGTCGTTCTGGGTAAGGAAGGTCGCGGCAAGATACCCTTTCAGTCATAACCAAGAAAGTCACATTTGCATGCCCAGAAACAGGAATTACCCTAAATCCTAAATTGAATGTTATTTCCTATAATACAAGAAAATTTGATTATATTATTTATCTAAATGAAAAAAGTGTACAACTAAAAAATATATATATATATAATATACATTGTTAAAAAGAAAACCACAGGCCCCAGATGGAGTCACTGTGCTGGGCCAAGTCACCGAATTAGGGTTTAATACCTAACCTGATTGCAGCTTCGACCCCCCTGAAACACGTGGTCTTAGCTGGTCAGTCAGGGATTTTCTGGTCAGCACCAGTGAAGTAATCTGTCACACAGGCCCTCTCCAGCTCCCAGAAGATGAGGTAATCCACTCGCGAAAACCCCTGCTCCTTCCCCTAAGGGGGGATTGCCTGAAACAATCCTTTCTTTCCCCTTGTTCACCTTTTTCTGCCTATAAAATCCTCCCATTGTGTACAGCTCCTCAGAACGACCCTCCATTTGCCGGACGGGATGCTACATGGATGATCATAAATCGTTGAATGAAGCCAATTAGGTCTTTAAATTTACTCAGTTGAACTTTGTGGGTTTTTTTGGGGTTTTTTTACCCTTTTTTTTTTAAGCCTTTATTTACTTCTGACTTGAACAACACATAAGCCCTGTCAAACGTTTGGAAAATATAGAGAAGAGTAAGAAGCAATCTTTATAAATCCACCATTCAAGAATAACAATTGTCGGAGCAGAGACGGAAAAGCTAGTGATAGAGCTCAGGAAGCCTGGTCACCAGGAAGTGATGGGACATCATCGTGAACAGCCACAAAGTAATCAAAGAGATGTCTTTTTTGAACCCTCTCTAGTCCAAAATTTTTTAGAGTAACATGACTTTACTGCAGAAATTCAAAAGTGTTGGGGAAGGCCTTTATCTTCTCACATGTTTGTAGGCAGAGTGGGAAGGCACCTTCCCCCAGGTCTGAACGCAGCACGGTTAAGCACAAGCTTGAGAGCAACTGGTGCCGTCCTTGGAAGTTATCTGGCTCGAAGACGAGCCAAGACTCCTCACTCTGAGAATAGGGAGACCTTGAGGATGTGTGAAAACACCGCCCCTGCTTCTGGCCTGCCCCCCCTGAGAGGGGAAAGATGAGTATAGCACTTGGCTGAGGTCCAAGAAAGGCAGTATAAAAATAAAGGTGCTGCGCCACATCGGGGCTGCAGCCATTGTCTGTCTGTCTGTGTTGTCTGTGTTTTTTGTTCTCTCATTTCACCCACTAAGCTTAGGCTTTCTCTGAAGCAGTTTTTCTATTTCGCTTATTGTGCTTAATAAAAAGTGCTTGAGTAATTTGGTCTCAGTGTTTTGCCGCAATCAACCCGCAGCTCTGCTGGACAGAGCAAGTGGTGGCCCGTACGGGGCACTGACGTCCCCCCGTACCAGAAGCAGACGGCAAAAGCGACTGAGGACCCCAGGTCAAGAGAAAGGACCCCCCGAGGAATTCCCAGAAGAAAAGCATCTGCTGGCGTGACAAGGTAAGCGGGAATTGAGCTCAGGCTCACAGACAGTTGGGATTTCAGCCACTGCAAAAGTGAGCAGATCTCCTAAAGAGAGATCACAAGAATGAAAAAATAGAGGTCCCATGGGCTGTAGAAACTAATGAGAGCAGAGTTTTAAGATATCTCTGTGCCAGCCTCGAGAAGGATCCTCCTCCTAACGATTTTCCTTCGCTTTACTGTCCTGCAGAAGCAAAAAACAGAGCTAAAATTTTAGAGTTAAGGCATTCAAGTGCAGGGAGCCTTATAAAATTCATGGGCTGTTGGGGAAAATCGCCCACAGAAGAGGCAGTGCGCAGACAATTTCTCAAGTATATCTGTGCAAGCTCTGAGAGGATTTTCATCCTAGCCGGCTTTCTTTGCCTTATTGTTCTGCTAATTGTCCTTGGCATGTATTTTTGCTAAGCTGCTTTCTATTTCTCATAGCTACAAGATGAGATCAGATCTGTCTAAACATCAGGCTAAGAGCAGCTTGAAACAACTGCTCAAGGCAGCAGGGACTAGAATAAAGGATAAGACAGCAAAGACCTACATTAACGCTGTAGGAGATGTAAGTCCCTGGCTGCTAACAGGAGGAAGTTTCGGTAGAGAAGACTGGGAGAAGCACAGGGTAGACACTGCAAGGTACATGAGAGAGAATGGAGAAGACTCAGTTTCTCCCAATATACTCTCTCTTTGGGCTCTAGTGAAAGACTGCCTCTCCTCCCCAAAAGTTGTGATTCAAGAACATATTCAGGACTGCATAAAAACATTAGGTGAGATTCAAGAGAAAGAGTCACAGACAGGAGATGACTGTGCTGAGAGTTGACTGGAGACAATGCAAGAAAAAGAGGGAGTAGATAATATAAAACCAGAGAGAAAAAGGAAAAATTGAGAAATGCCTCAAGCTCAGACTCAGAAAATTCAGAAAATGAGAAGAGTGAAAGAGATGATCAGGAGAGACAAAAACTTAGAAGAGACGACAGTACACCAAGGAAAGAGATGAGTAAAAAAGATCTATCCCCCTCTTCCGAGATATTCCTCTGTAGTTTTACCCTCAGCTCCTCCTATAGATACAAAGGAAGAAATAATTGAGTCTTTAAGAAAACAGTTGACAATTTCTCAAAATCAGATAATCACCTCAGATTTTGCCCTCTGCGCCGCCCTTTGATCCGCGAGAGGATTTAATTGAGTCCTTAAAAGCTCAAGTCATTGCCTCCCAGGAGCAGATCTGGCAACTCACTAATCTGCTCGGAAAAGGGTTGAGAGTAACATGGGAGCCGGAAACAGCTGAGTCCTATTTGCACAGATACTTAAGTATATGCTGTGGACACGCGGCTCAAAAGTAGAACAACAACTAACAAAATTTTTAGAATTTATAGAACAAGTATGTCCTTGGTTCTCCGAAGAAGGTATCTCATTTAAAAGATGCTGTTTTACGCAGCTTAGGAGGTAGTCCTGCAGCTAACACGATGTAAACAGAACCTGCAAAATAATCAAGCTACACCCTCAAAGCAACATGTAAATAGCTCTATTCTATTAACTCCTTTCCTTAGAGGCAGTTGTCCTAGAGCTAGGCATTTCCTTGTCTGCAGCCCCAAGGAAGTGAAACAAGCTTGTAACCCGAATCAAGGCTCTAGCAGTGAGAAGTCACACAGTCCCTACACTTACCAGACAGGCAAGCGGCTCTCAAGAAATGACTAAAGCTCAGGCAGAAAAAACTAGGAAAACTGAGAGTAATTCAATCCCTAAACTCTAAGAAGTATCTTATCTTCTGCACACAAACCTGGCCTCAATACAAACTCCCTGATTAGAGAGGCTTAGCCCCTGAAAGAGATATGCAATATAATGTTATGCAGCTAAATATATTTGCCACAAAGAAAGTAGTCAAAAGTCCCGTGAACTACTACAATATGGAACTAGTTTTCCAAATTCTTTCAGTGAAAATCTATTCATCATTATCTTTGAAAATTGGGAAGTTCTAAACTAGAGTCCCAGAGATAGAAGAAATTTATATTTCGCAATACAGCCTGGCTTTAAATAACTCGTGCTAGAATTGTACATGCATTTTATTTCCAGCCCCCTGGACTGGGGCTGTCTAAACCTTAACCCAGTAATGTAAACTGCTTGCCCTTAGAGTGTATTCTTGAAAACTGAAGTACTTTTAATCAAATAAACTAAGAAGAAAGAAGACAATTAAATATTAGTAACTCAAATCTTTATGTCAGTTTGTCTGTGTATATGTTTTTATATGAAAAGTGTTGCTAACTGTAGTCATTATGTCTCAGTCTGTATGTTTGTGTGTCTAAGTGTGTAAATAAAAAATATTTTCTACTTCCAGAGGGTATTAATAAAATTGATTTAAAGACAAGCACTTGTGAAAATTGGGCATTCTACAACTTCCAGAAAATCTAATTAAAAATATTATGCATTAATGCTAATTTAAGCTTAACTGAAGTGGACATGTCCTTATAGTTAACAGCTGCCAAAGTTTACTTAAAGTCATTTAAGTTGATGTTACCTGTTAAATATTTCAAGAAGATGCTTAAAGAAAAGCTAGACTTTGATGTTTGGTAAAAGTTTTATAAGTAATCTGGCATGTTGCTAAAAATAAGTAAACAAGTGTAGCAAATAAACATCTTAATAGTAATACTGTATTAATGTGTAACAGTGTATATATCTTCAAACAGCCTGAGAATTTTTGTGGTAACCAAAATTCTTCAAGTTTGCTAAGTTATATAGACATATTTTGTGCTTAATGAGAAATTGTGCTGTAAGGCACATTTCCACAAATGATAAAATATGTTCATAAATGTATCAATCTGAAGAATGCTGGTGTAACAGTTTACAGAGGCTATTTTTCAGTGTTCACCGAAGGTTAAAGTATCAAATGGTTTTAAGTCCTAATGAAAACTACTTAATATAATAAAGAAAATATTTTAGTATGTTAAAAATGTATGTTTTAATGAGAAGGTATAAGGAATAAAAATGCATTGTGTTGAAAGTAAAAGAAGATAACTATTCAAAAGTACAGCTGTTTGTTCAAGGAAAGAAAACGCTGAGTGTTAGGAGGAAAGTTGTGGGAAGTTTGTGAAGGATTGATATGGTCTAACTGCGAAATTGAAAGCAAATGGATCTTGATATCAAGTACACAGCAAGACTAGAATGTTTGCTTGTTAAAAGAACAATAGTTTATTGCTCTACCTTTAATGTTGAAAAATTGTAGAAAGTTTTCTGATTGTTTATTAAAACAGTTTCTTATGCTTAAAGTCTCAATGAATTGTCTGAGTAAGAAAATAAGATCTTAATATTAAAAAGACTAAGCTAAGTGTTAACAACTATATAAACTTCTGCATTTGCTTTTAAACTTTCTTATTATCATTCTGCTTAAATAGTAAGTGTTATTTAATAACTATAATTCTATTTAGGCAAGTGCCTTAAAAGCTTTTGACAGCTTCCCAAAACCAAAATTTAAAAAGGTATTTTTACCTCTCAATTAACTCTGATATTTTCCAGAGGGCCCCTGGAACATATCAGTAGAATTTCTTCTCCTCATCAAAGAAAATGTTTAACTAATTTGGCTTATTTACCTGATATATACTTACCTAAAAAGTGCTGTCAAAAGGAATAATGCTAAATTTTATTACCAAGTGTTTTATGTTACAGAAATATCCAAATTTCCATATATCAACTATCTTACAGTAAGTTCTCATCAAATCTTTAACCATTGTCATTTGTAAATCTTTTCTTGTTTATAATCACTGTTTAATTACTACTAAACTAGTAAAGAACTAGATTTCAGCAAAATGAATACTAGTTACTTAAAATTAAGTAAACTAAAGAAAAATTTTTTTGTAGCTTCTTGTTTCAAGTGTTGCTGATAAAATGTTTTAAGCTTTATCTCTTAAGCTGACTGACAACGCTCCAGTTTACCTCTCCTCTGTGTTACATATATAACATCACTCATAAAACAGGCATTTCATACATACAGGCCAAGCTCTCATTGAATATTGTCATCTTATTCTTAAACATTATTTATTAATACAAAGAGGGAGGATTACTCCCCGATATGATAAAATTAATTGAAAATTGACGATCAATGCATGCTTTACATATCCTTAATTTTGATCTTCTAAAAAGTGATAGACGATCAGCAGTGGAAATACATTTTTCTGATAGTATTTCCTTTTCTGAAACAACAAAAGTTCCTGTGTGGTAGTCTCCAATAAGTTCTTCACTATGGCATAAAAATCATATCAAGGTGTAGAGCAAAGAGTTTGCTTATGCTGTTATAGAAGATCAATGCTTGATCTAGCTACCCAGAAAATGAATTCAGATACAATATGAAAGAGAACTTCCAACATCAACATCCTCTAGAAGAATCATTCCAGAAGGTGACCATCAAAAAACCTCAACAAAAGTCTGCACGTCAGACACAGAAAACTGAAGCCCACTAAATAATAGTATCTTTTTTAAAATTATTATTTCCAATAATGGCACTTATGTATGAACATACTACAGAGGAAATATATAGACAAATGATGGAAGAAAACTTAGACAGAATGATATTGCTGATTAGTCTGTTAGAGATGGTGATCGTTGTGATATTTATAAAGCAGTTTTGTTCCAAGAAGATATTAGCAGTTATACCTGTGAAAAGTTTCAAAAAAGAACTCCTGTCATATTGTATAAGAGTAATTATGTGTATTTAAATATATCACTCATTCCAGAAAATAATTTTTCCTCACCTAACTTATAGTTACAACAACTCGTGAGCCAAAAGTTGCACAAGTCATCTTTTTGTGTAGCAAGAAATTCCTCTATCAGTGAACTGTTAAAAAAGAATTTAATAAGCACAAGACTTTCTCTTACGGTGTTTACTAATATCTCCGGCACAAACATCACTTCCCCCTAAAGTGCTTGCTCCTGATGCCCAATTAAATTTACCTGTTAGCACTACTATAATCAGTATAATTACTGATTGTGTATGTATTGACTGTACTCATGTAGCCTCTTACTACAATTGTGCAATCATTGTAAAATAGTCTTCTAGATATAGACTTCCAAATAGTTAGGTATTTTTGTGTAATGACAAAACATATCAAGCCCTTTCTTCACACTATTGAAGTGTTTGTGGAGAAGGACGCATTCTTCCTGATCTAATAGACCATCTGGATATAAGCGTAAGAGACGTCTCTGAGCTCTGCCGTCTGATTGTGATGAAAACTTGAAACTTAGAGATCCTGCCGCTGTTGCAGTTGCAACTGCGTTCCTCCTGCTGGTTCCTGGACTTGTCGTAAGAATGCAGAAAGAGATATCCAAGCTGGCCTGTGCATATAGCAAAACAACAAATTTGACTGCTTCTGTATTATCTGAACTCAACCAAGAACTGAGAGAATTGTGAGCTGTAGTGCTTCAGAATCGCGCTGCTGTGGACTGTCTGCTGTTAAAAGAGCGTAAGATGTGAACAGTTTCCAAGAGTGTGCTATTTCAATTTGCCTGATTTTTCTCAAACTACCCAAAATCAATTAGATGATATCCATCATATTGTCAATAAGTTTTTACAAATGCCTGAGCTATCTAACTAGTTTTCTTAATTTCATTAGATATAACTAGTAATTGTAAGTCAGCCTTTGCTATGTATCTGTATTCCTATTCTGTTAATGTGTGTATGCAATTTAACTAGTAGTTTGTTAAAACCTATATATATATTCAAGTTATGTTTGTCTTTCAACATGTTCGATCTCAGCCATGTAATGCATATTTCCCACAAAACTGGGATACCATATAATCCACAAAGCCAAAGCATTGTAGAACGTGCCCATGGCATCCTTAAAGCTCAATTAGAAAAAACAAAAAAGGGGGAGTTATATCCCTGGTCACCACAGAACCATTTAAATCATATCTTATTTGCAGCCAAAACTGCATCTGATATATTAAATCAGATAAAAGACATGTGCAAAGAACCCCTAAATAGTCTCTGGCACGCTGTCACACCTCTCTTAACCCTAAGCATTTTATGTCTTCTATTGCTGTTACCAGGGCCTTGTGTCCTCCGCAGCAGGTGGAAACTCATCCAACAAGCCTTAAGAGACCTGCGTCTTTGGAAATTGCAGACGGCCCCCCTGCCCCCCACTTGTAAATCATAAGTTCTAAAGTCAAGTATGGTAGCCAATGACGGGTAAGATATGGTTGAATTGTAAATACCAACCTAAGACAGGGAGTGGTCAACAGAGGACTATAGCCCCATGATGGGTAAGGATTTACTTCAACCACACAACCTAAGACAGGCACATACCTAGACCCAGTCTGAGTTGGGCTGGTTGTTTTATTAAAGAAAAAATGGGGAGATGTTGGGGACGGCCTTTGTCTTCCCACATGTTTGTAGGCAGAGTGGGAAGGCACCTTCCCCCAGGTCTGAACGCAGCATGGGAAAGCACAGGCTTGAGAATGACCGGTGCGGTCCTTGGAAGTTATCTGCCCACAAAAACATATCTTGTCCTCGAAGACGAGCCAAGACTCCTCACTCTGAAAATGGGGAGACCTTGAGGATGTGTGAAAACACTGCCCCTGCTTCTTGCCTGTCCCCCCTGAGAGGGAAAGATGAGTATATCACTTGGCTGAGGTCCGAGAAAGGCAGTATAAAAATAAAGGTGCTGCGCCACATCGGGGCTGCAGCCATTGTCTGTCTGTGTTGTCTGTGTTTTTTGTTCTCTCATTTCACCCACAAAGCTTAGGCTTTCTCTGAAGCAGTTTTTCTATTTCGCTTATTGTGCTTAATAAAAAGTGCTTGAGTAATTCGGTCTCAGTGTTTTGCCGCGATCAACCCGCAGCTTTGCTGGACAGAGCACAAAAGCGTAAAGAAAGGAACCTGGTGACCGAGTACCCCTACTCAGGAAGGGGCCGGTCTGCTGTGGATGAGGGGGCCGCAGTCAGATTCTCTCAGGCTAAGCCAGTCTCACAGTCTCTTGTCAGTTTCAAAGCCTCCATCCTTCACCACTAACCAGGTCGCCTACCAGTCTCAGTTTTACAGTGGTCTTTGCCATGGCTATGCCTGCTCCTGGACCAGCGATCCCATGCCTTCTCTCTATCCCTCCATGGGATTCCTGGCTAGGAATAGTGACCAGAGCTGCCTAAGCTATCATAGCTCCGAGTCTACCCTGTACTCCCACAGCTGGCCCAGACCTCTGGAGACACCACAGGAAGGCCAATCCGAGAGTTCTCATTCACTTTACCTCCGAAGTTTGGGACCAGAGATGGAGGAGAAGAGAATGCCGTTCCAAGAGATACCATATCCTTGGAGACAACATGCATCCCTTTCCCTGCCACGGGTTCCCTGGGCACAAAGCTCACAGGAGGGTTTCACTGACAGCCACTGTCACTTGGACGTGCTCTATTCCAAGTTGTCTTTCAAAGGGTCCTTTAGCAAACTCAGAGAAATTTATAGCAGCTCCTTCCCTAAAGAATTTCAGGGCTGCATCTCTAATTTCTGTGATCCTCACTTGCTAAGCAGTGGCCTATGGGAAGAGCTCTTGAAAGACGATATGGTTTGGGGGACCTTTGGCTGCTGCCCCAATTCTGCACGTCACTACAACCACATCCTAGAAAGACATATTTTGGAAACCTTATGTCACCCCCAAGACTGTAGCGTTTGGAAAAATGGGCTTGGATTATTCTCACAGGTGCACCACATCTGCCCCACAGCAGCACAGGGTATTTGCGAGACAGCTGCAGCTGGCTGTATGTCGAAAGAAGCCCTTGTTGATTTACTGCCGAGAAGCTGACAAAGATGTGCTGTACTTCCTGAAAAAGTACGTGCCCCCTGACTACAAGATTCATTGGCATTGTTTCATTGGCAGTTATGCAACCATCAAGCCCTTTCTGAAGTATTTTCCCAACTTGTCTGTGGGTTTCACAGGAGTCCTGACTTAGGTTTCTGCTGAGGAGCTCCGAGAAGCTCTGAAAGAGATCCCATTGGAGAGAATCCTCATGGAAACTGATGCTCCCTACTTCCTCCCTCACGGGGTTCCCAAAAGACTTATCCGACGTTCCCACCCAGGCCTGGCCCTGTATGCAGTTCACGAGATTGCCAGAGTCAAAGGTCAGTCACTCTCCCACACTTTGGCCACCTTGCGTGGGAACACTTCCCTCATCTACAATGTTTAATCAGAGACTGCACAGTCAGGAGTCTTTCAGAAAAGAGAGACAAGTGGCCTGACAGCATAGACTTGGTTTGAACTTTGCCTGTGTGTCCCAAGTCGAGGGTGTGTTCAGCTAACTCACTGGAACAGAATAAACCAGGGCAGAATGTCTTCCTCAAAACCTCTGAAAAGGACTTCTGCTTCTAACTGGCAGGATGGGGTGCAATGGGATGGGAGCAGGTGAGGGGTGAGTACTACCCTTGAGGTTATCAGGGTTTCTCCTCCCAGCCAAATTGTGCCAGGGTAGTCAGTAAAGAAAAAGAGTTCCACAGAGTACAAGTTTGCTAATATAAATCCCTCTTCTCTGCAGTCTATGTTTTTGAGCAGTTGGTAGATAAAGCCAACCTCCTACTTTGTCTTTAGGGGGAAAGCAAGCAGGGAATGTTGAATTTTAAGTGAGTTAGGTGATTTGTTCTGTTTATTGCTAAAATCTACTTGTTAGAGGAATTCTATAATCCATACGGTTTGTTAGAGTCATAAATTCAGTGACTGTTTGAATTGCAATTTCTTATTTCTAAAGATAGGTCACTGGCATTTCATCTAAAAGGCCATAGATTTAAATAAAAAGTAGTTAACAGTCATAATGTGCCAGAGCCCTGTAGAAGAACTTGAGTGATGGAAGCCAAATTGGTTGACCCTTAGAATACCACTGAGGAGATGAGTTTTGAACTGAACTCCCAACGGTGGTATAATTCCAGAGCTCCTCAGATAACCAATATATCAACAGTTCATTCAAACTGCTCTGACTCAACAAGGCCCAAATGTATACCCTCTGAAATATTGTTCTCCAGAAGGACAGAAACAGAAAAGAGCTTCAGCTGTTTACTTGGCAAACAGTCGTCAGCCTTGAGAAACTACAATGAACCTGCATTTTAAGAGAAATATTTGAGTTTTGACATTTAACTTTGCCAGCCAAAGCAGTTACACCTAAATCCACAGTGCCAATCTATTTATGTAAGTCATTGTACTTTTAGGCTATTCATTCCATTCAAGTGAATCGGTCATAAAGAAAAACTAAAATAGCCTATTTTTGCATCTTTAACTGTTTCTCCAGCTTCTACAAGTAATTTTCCACCCAAAAGTGATGAGCTATTTGTCAATGAGATTCAACAGATACAGCCAGGATATCTAATTTACTAACCAAGACCTAACAGGGAAATTCCGTGGGAATCTGTGATGACTTTCTAGAAACAACAGTTAAAATAACTTCATCCCACTTAGTTCACATGTAGCCTTTGGGAGTGGTAGTGAGGAGGATGGGACTGGAAGGGGAGAAATGAGGGACCCTAATTCCAAAATGAATACATATATGTGTACACAAAATGAGGACCTACCGATATAGAAAATACAATTCATCATGATGTCTGTGCCATGTCCCTGCTCTACCTCAGTATCAATTTATTCACAGTACTTTGAACTTGGCCTTACAGGTAAACACATGGGTGCAGATATTGCAGACTTGCTACTCATAAGCCATTTACAACCCCTTCTGCCTTGCCGCCTTCTCCTAAAGAGACTAGAATGCTAAATTACTCAGTGGTTCAGCCTCTCAGCCAGGGTGGCCAGATGAGAGGTGACTCTGGTGATCAGTGAGATGTATGTCGTCTTTTTTTTTTTTTTTATAATTTAATAACTTCATTGTCTTTATTTACAAGCTGTGAACAGGTAGGTCTCTTTTTACGTCCAAAGCCTCATCTCTCAGCTACTGTGATCCTATTTCTGGATTTTTACTATATTTCAAGTTATACTTTTCCTCCAGACTACTGACTATGCTGTTTCCATCCTCTAAGTTCCAGGTAAATATTATTTCTTCTGCAAAGCCTAACTGCCAGTCAACTTTAGGTTACATGCTTTCCTCCTGCAACCCTATCAGAGCACCAACTGGTAATTGCAGTTTGTCTGTCTTTCCTACTTGGTTTTTTTTTTTTATGTTTTTATTTTTTAATTTATTTTTGTTATCATTAATCTACAATTTCATGAAGAACATTATGTTTACTAGGCTCTCCCCTATACCAAGTCCCCCCTACAAACCCCATTACAGTCACTGTCCATCAGCATAGTAAGATGTTGTAGAATCACTAGTTGTGTTCTCTGTGTTGCACAGCCCTCCCCTTTCCTGCACCACCCACATTATACATGCTAATCGTAATACCCCCTTTCTTCTTCCCCCCCTTATCCCTCCCTATCCTCCCATTTTTCCCCAGTCTCTTTCCCTTTGGTAACTGTTAGTCCATTCTTGGGTTCTGTGATTCTGCTGCTGTTTTGTTCCTTCAGTTTTTCTTTGTTCTTATGCTCCACAGATGAGTGAAATCATTTGGTATTTGTCTTTCTCTGCCTGGCTTATTTCACTGAGCATAATAGCTCCATCCACGTTGTTGCAAATGGTAGGATTTGTTTTCTTCTTATGGCTGAGTAATATTCCATTGTGTATATGTACCACATCTTCTTTATCCATTCATCTACTGATGGACACTTAGGTTGCTTCCATTTCTTGGCTATTGTAAATAGTGCTGCGATAAACATAGGGGTGCATCTGTCTTTTCCAAACTGGAGTGCTGCATTCTTAGGGTAAATTCCTAGAAGTGGAATTCCTGGGTCAAATGGTATTTCTATTTTGAGCATTCTGAGGAACCTCCATACTGCTTTCCCCTATGGTTGAACTAATTCACATTCCCACCAGCAGTGTAGGAGGGTTCCCCTTTCTCCACAACCTTGCCAACACTTGTTGTTGTTTGTCTTTTGGATGGTAGCCATCCTTACTGGTGTGAGGTGATATCTCATTGTGGTTTTAATTTGCATTTCTCTGATAACTAGCGATGTGGAGCATCTTTTCATGTGTCTGTTGACCATCTGGATTTCTTCTTTGGAGAACTGTCTGTTCAGCTCCTCTGCCCATTTTTAAATTGGATTATTTGCTTTTTGTTTGTTGAGGTGTGTGAGCTCTTTATATATTTTGGATGTCAAGCCTTTATCGGATCTGTCATTTATGAATATATTCTCCCATACTGTAGGGTACCTTTCTGTTCTATTGATGGTGTCCTTTGCTGTACACAAGCTTTTCAGCTTGATACAGTCACACTTGTTCATTTTTGCTTTTGTTTTCCTTGCCCGGGGAGATATGTTCATGAAGAAGTCGCTAATGTTTATGTCCAAGAGATTTTTGCCTACGTTTTTTTCTAAGAGTTTTATGGTTTCATGACTTACATTCGTCTTTGATCCATTTTGAATTTACTTTTGTGTATGGGGTTAGACAGTGATCCAGTTTCATTCTCTTACATATAGCTGTCCAGTTTTGCCAGCACCATCTGTTGAAGAGACTGTCATTTCCCCATTGTATGCCCATGGCTCCTTTATTGAATATTAATTGACCTTATATGTCTGGGTTAATGTCTGGATTCTCTAGTCTGTTCCATTGGTCTGTGGCTCTGTTCTTGTGCCAGTACCAAATTGTCTTGATTACTATGGCTTTGTAGTAGAGCTTGAAGTTGAGGAGTGAGATCCCCCCCACTTTATTCTTCTTTCTCAGGATTGCTTTGGCTGTTCGGGGGCTTTGGTGTTTCCATATGAATTTTTGAACTATTTGTTTCAGTTCGTTGAAGAATGTTATTGGTAATTTGATAGGGATTGCATCAAATCTGTATATTGCTTTGGGCAGGATGGCCACTTTGACTATATTAATTCTTCCTAGCCAAGAGCATGGGACGAGTTTCCATTTGTTAGTGTTCCCTTTAATTTCTCTTAAGAGTGTCTTATAGTTTTCAGGGTATAGGTCTTTCACTTCCTTGGTAAGGTTTATTCCTAAGTATTTTATTCTTTTTGATGTAATTGTGAATGGAATTGTTTTCCTGATTTCTCTTTCAATTAGTTCATTGTTAGTGTATAGGAAAGCCACAGATTTCTGTGTGTTGATTTTGTATCCTGCAACTTTGCTGTATTCTGACATCAGTTCTAGTAGTTTTGGAGTGGAGTCTTTAGGGTTTTTTATGTACAATATCATGTCATCTGCAAATAGTGACAGTTTAACTTCTTCTTTACCAATCCGGATTCCTTGTATTTCTTTGCTTTGTCTGATTGCCATGGCTAGGACCTCCAGTACTATGTTAAATAACAGTGGGGAGAGTGGGCATCCCTGTCTAGTTCCCGATCTCAGAGGAAAAGCTTTCAGCTTCTCGCTGTTCAGTATGATGTTGGCTGTGGGTTTATCATAGATGGCCTTTATTATGTTGAGGTACTTGCCCTCTATACCCATTTTGCTGAGAGTTTTTATCATGAATGGATGTTGAATTTTGTCAAATGCTCTTTCAGTGTCTATGGAGATGATCGTGTGGTTTTTGTCTTTCTTTTTGTTGATGTGATGGATGATGTTGATGGATTTTCAAATGTTGTACCATCCTTGCATCCCTGGGATGAATCCCACTTGGTCGTGGTGTATGATCCTTTTGATATATTTTTGAATTCGGTTGGCTAATATTTTATTGAGTATTTTTGCATCTGCATTCACCAGGGATATTGGTCTGTAATTTTCTTTTTTGGTGGGGTCTTTGCCTGGTTTTGGTATTAGGGTGATGTTGGCTTCATAGAATGAGTTTGGGAGTATTCCCTCCTCTTCTATTTTTTGGAAAACTTTAAGGAGAATGGGTATTATATCTTCTCTGTATGTTTGATAAAATTCCGAGGTAAATCCATCTGGCCCGGGGATTTTTTCTTGGGTAGTTTTTTGATTATCGCTTCAATTTCTTTGCTGGTAATTGGTTTGTTTAGATGTTGTGTTTCTTCCTTGGCCAGTCTTAGAAGGTTGTATTTTTCTAGGAAGTTGTCCATTTCTTCTAGGTTTTCCAGCTTCTTAGCATATAGGTTTTCATAGTAGTCTCTAATAATTCTTTGTATTTCTGTTGGGTCCATCATGATGTTTACTTTCTCGTTTCTGATTCTGTTGATGTGTGTTGATTCTCTTTTTCTCTTAATAAGTCTGGCTAGAGGCTTATCTATTTTGTTTATTTTCTGAAAGAACCAGCTCTTGGTTTCATTGATTTTTTTTCTATTGTTTTATTCTTCTCAGTTTTTTAAATTTCTTCTCTGATCTTTATTATGTCCCTCCTTCTGCTGACTTTAGGCCTCATTTGTTCTTCTTTTTCCAATTTTGATAATTGGAATGTTAGACTATTCATTTGGGTTTGTTCTTCCTTCTTAAATATGCCTAGATTGCTATATACTTTCCTCTTAAGACTGCTTTCGCTGCGTCCCACAGAAGTTGGGGCTTTGTGTTGTTGTTGTCATTTATTTCCATTTTAATTTGGTCGTTGTTCCATTGACTATTTAGAAGCATGTTGTTAAGCCTCCATGTGTTTGTGAGTCTTTTTGCTTTCTTGGTACAATTTATTTCTAGTTTTATACCTTTGTGGTCTGAAAAGTTGGTTGGTAGGATTTCAATCTTTTTGAATTTACTTAGGCTCTTTTTGTGGCCTAGTATGTGGTCTATTCTGGAGAATGTTCATGTGCACTTGAGAAGAATGTGTATCCTGTTGCTTTGGGATGTAGAGTTCTATAGATGTCTATTAGGTCCATCTGTTCTAGTGTGTTGTTCAGTGCCTCCCTGTCCTTACTTATTTTCTGCCCAGTGGATCTATTCTTTGGGGTGAGTGGTGTTTTGAAGTCTCCTAAAACGAATGCATTGCATTCTATTTCCTCCTTTAGTTCTGTTAGTATTTGTTTCACATACGCTGGTGCTCCTGTGTTGGGTGCATATATATTTAGAATGGTTATATCCTCTTGTTGGACTGAGCCCTTTATCATTATGTAATGTCCTTCTTTATCTCTTGTTACTTTCTTTGTTTTGAAGTCTGTTTTTTCTGATATTAGTACTGCAACCCCTGCTTTCTTCTCTCTGTTGTTTGCCTGAAATATGTTTTTCCATCCCTTGACTTTTAGTCTGTGCCTGTCTTTGGGTTTGAGGTGAGTTTCTTGTAAGCAGCATATAGATGGGTCTTGTTTTTTTATCCATTCAGTGACTCTATGTCTTTTGACTGGTGCATTCAGTCCATTTACATTTAGAGTGATTATCGATAGGTATGTACTTATTGCCATTTCAGGCTTTAGATTCATCGTTACCAAAGGTTCCAGGTTACTTTCCTTACTATCTAAGAGTCTAACTTAACTCACTTAGTATGCTGTTATAAACACAATCTAAAGGTTCTTTTCTATTTCTTCTCCTTTTTCTTCCTCCTTCATTCTTTATATATTAGGTATCAAATTCTGTACTTTTTGTCTATCCCTTGATTGACTTTGGGGAAAGTCAATTTAGTTTTGCATTTGCCTCACAATCGGCTGCTCCACCCTCCCTACCATGGTTTTACTACCTCTGGTGACAACTATCCACCCCTAGGAACACTTCCATCTATAGCAGTCCCTCCAAAATAGACTGCAGAGATGGTTTGTGGGAGGTAAACTCTCTCAGCTTTTGCTTATCTGGATATTGTTTAATCCCTCCTTCAAATTTAAATGATAATCTTGCTGGATAAAGTAATCCTGGTTCCAGGCCCTTCTGCTTCATGGCATTAAGTACATCATGCCACTCCCTTCTGGCCTGTAAGGTTTCTGCTGAGAAGTCTGATGTTAGCCTGATGGGCTTTCCTTTGTATGTGATCTTATTTCTGCCTCTGGCTGCTTTAACAGTCTGTCCTTATCCTTGATCTTTCCCATTTTGATTACTATGTGTCTTGGTGTTGTCTTTCTTGGGTCCCTTGTGTTGGGGGATCTGTGGATCTTCATGGCCTGAGAGACTATGTCCTTCCCCAGATTGGGGAAGTTTTCAGCAACTACCTCGTCAAAGACACTTTCTATCCCTTTCTCTCTCTTCTTCTTCTGGTATCCCTATAATGCAAATATTGTTCCGCTTGGATTGGTCACACAGTCCTCTCAATATTCTTTCATTTTTAGAGATCCTTTTTTCTCTCTGTGCCTCAGCTTCTTTGTGTTCCTCTTCTCTAGTTTCTATTTCATTTATTGTCTCCTCCACCGTATCCAACCTGCTTTTAATACCCTCCATCGTGCTCTTCAACGATTGGATCTCTGACCTGAATTCATTCCTGAGTTCTTGGATGTCTTTCCGAACCTCCATGAGAATGTTGATGATTTTTATTTTGAACTCCCTTTCAGGAAGAGTCACGAGGTCCATATCATTTAAATCTTTCTCAGGAGTTGTATTAATAATTTTACTCTGGACCAGGTTCCTTTGGCGTTTCATGTTTGTATATGGCGCCCTCTAGTGTCCAGAAGCTCTAATGTGGAGCTGCTCAGCCCCTGAAGCAATGTCGGGGGTCGCAGGGGAGCGGTACTGGTGCCTGGAGGGAGGAAAGAGCTGTTCCCTGCCTCCCGGCTGCTGTGCCTGTCTCCACTGCCTGAGCCAGTGGGCCGGTCACACCAGTACACGTTTTTGTCCCAGAGAAGCCGGATATGGATCCCTGCTTTCCACAAGCAGCCGGAATCCCAGTCTCCCCAGGAACTCTGCCTGTATTAACTTTCCAGCCCGGTAGTCATGCGAGTCTCATGAAAGCACCATGAGATGTAGGTTTGTGCTCCCAGCGCAGATCTCCGGAGCCAGGTATTCAGCAGTCCCAGGCCTTCCACTCCCTCCCTGCTCCGTTTCTCTCCCTCCCGCCGGGGAGCTGGGGTGGGGGAGGGGCTCGGGTCCCGCGGAGCCACAGCTCTGGTATGTTACCCCGTTCCATGAGGTCTGCTCTTTTCTCCAGGTGTGTGCAGTCCGACACCGTCCTCTTTCCTGTTGCTCTCTCAGGATTAGTTGCGCCAATTAAATTTTCTAATTGTATCCAGTTTTAGGAGGAAGCCTCTGTCTCTCCTCTCACGCCGCCATCTTAAACCCCATCTCCAAGTGCGGGTCAGAGATAGTATTCTCGCGAGAAGTCTGAGAGGCTGCAGTGATGGCGGCGGCGGGAACCGGCCCTGGCCCAGGAGTGGACGCGGGACCTGGACCCGCAGCTGCCGCAGATGCAATAGCAGCGGAAGAAGGGGGGACGAAGCTGGTGGTAGCGGTAGTGGCCGCTCTGGCCGGAGAGGGGACGTCTGTTGCTCCAGCAGCAGAGCCCGGTCCTGGAGAGGATAAAGGAGGTTGCATTGTCCTGGCGCCCGAAGGAGCGCGCTGAACTTTGTTTTTTAACAACATGGAACTCTATCTACCAAAAGGTTGCAAGGTGTCTACACATAGAACTACAAAACATGTTCATGGATTGGAAGATCCAGTATTAGAAAGATGTTAGTTTTACCAAAATTAATCTATACATTCAACGCAATTCTAATCAACATAACAGCAGGTCCTTGTGTGGACATTGAGAAGCTGGCTCTATAAGTTTTATGGAAATGCAAACAGCCAAAAATAGTTCTGATTATCTTAAAGAAGAAAAACAAAGTAGAAAAATATACACTACTCATTATTAATACTTACTGTAAATTGCAGGAGTTAAGACTGTGTCATAGTATAAAATTAGAAAACAGACCAAAACCAGCTAAAATGGACCAAAGTAACAACATGGCCGGATAACAGATCCACACATATTTGGACACTTCAGTTATGATACAGTGTCATGATCCAGCAGTGGCTAAATGACACAATTTTTGTTTTTATTGGAGCTTGGTCAATTTCATATCCATATGAGAAATAAGGCATAGTGATCCCTCCCTTACACTATACACCAAAAAATCAAATAAACAGTGGATGGATTATCGACCTATATGAAAAAGGCAGCAAAAAAGCTCTCAACCAGCACAATCCTGAGAATTTCTGCCCTAATGCCCAGCAACTGAGCTGTCCAATATGGCGAAATGTGGCTAATGTGATGGAGGAACTGGACGTTTTATTTGCTTAACTTTAATTTATATTTAATAGCCACATGTTGCTAGTGGCTACCATAACATGTAATGCAGTTGTAGAATGCAACATAAGAGAGTATCTTTCTGAGTTTGGTGTAAGGACAGATTGCTGGAACAGGGCAAAAAAGACACTAAATAACAAATATTTGGAATAGTTGGTATTAAAGTTAAGTGTTTCTGTTCATCAAAATATACCTTTAAAATAATAAAAATGTAGTATGTACAAATACATGTTTGTATTTGTAAAACAAGTAACTGACCAAAGGCTTATATCCAAGATAAACAAAGAAAAATGTGCAAGAGATTTATTGAGGAATTTTCCAAAAGAGACTAAGAAGAGATTCAGCCTCATTAGTTTTCAGGGAAATTCAAATTAGACACACTAATATCTTACTAGCTACATCCTTAGATTCATGCATTTTAGATAGCTAAGTTAAAAGGCTACCCTAAGTGTGAGCCAAGATATGGAATAACAAAGTCACATGTCCCAGTGGTGGAAGGGTAAAGAAATTGTTATAAACATTTAGAAACATGTTTAGTCTTATCTATTAAGAGTAAATATACCCCTATCCTATGGTCCATGCCCAGGTGCTGCATTAGACATAAAGCTAAAAATGAAACAATGCAAATGTCCTTTAAGAGTAGAGTGGATGTGTAAATTACAGTAGTGGAAAACAATAAAGAAATGAAAATGAACAAGGTGGGGGAATCTCACTAACATAATCATGAGCACAAGAAGCTTGACACAAAAGGACACATACTTATGATTCCATTGATATAAAATTCAAAAAGTTACCTGTAGTGTTTTAACAGTGCTTATGTGAGAGGAGGAGAGGGTAGCACATCGAAGCAAGAACCTGGGGGCTTCTGGGAGGGCTGGTGAGGTTTTGCTGCCTGACCTGGGCTCTGCTTACATGAACGTGTGCTCTGTGACATTTCACTGAGCTATTGTAAACTTTCCACTTCCATACTTTGCCCAGTTCATGTTGGGAGCCAATGAAGAAGTCATTAAACAATAAATCATAACCATACCTTCAGCCCAGGACGTAGGAATGGATTCTTGTTCCGCAGCTCTCTTGGACCACGCACATGATAGAGCAAAAGACTTCAATTCAAAAAGCAGTCATTGTGCAGACTCGATTCTGTGACCCCCATTCAGTCAATCTGGAAATTCATTCAGGTTTGAATCCAATATACTAACCATCTGGAAATCTTTTCCCAAACATGTATTGAAAAAGCAAGCAAGCAGGTATTTCAACATCATAGCAGCATATTAAGGCAATATGACTTTGTCTCTAAGTGTAATTAACTGCAGAACTTAAAGATGTTCAATATTAGGAATTCTGTTAACATTTAATCACAATAAAGGGTAAAAATCAGATACAGAATGTTTTGTTTGAAGCAAAATACCTCTTGATAAAATAAAATTTACTAAAATAGAAATATACTGATAAGTTTTACTTTCCTTTTTTGGATTTGAGGGGGAGGGGTTGAAACCGGCCCTCCTCGGGTCAGGGCGTACCTTCACGTGGGCTGTGCAAGGCTCCCTGGACTCCTAGGCACACATTCCTTCATTCTTCCTTCTCTGTCATCCAGTCTTGTGCTCTTCTCCTTTCCTTAGAGGCAGCTGCTCTAAAGGGCTCAATGTGTCCTTGTGAAATAAGATTGGGGGTTAGGGGGCAGAAGGAATGATATGGTTTCTTGCTTAAAATTAAATGCTTTCTTACCTTTTCATTATATTTTTAAGGACTCTGTAAGTTACTGCATGAATACATGCAGTTTCTAACTGGCAGTTTCTTTAGTCTGCACCAGCCTCTTTGCTTATCTGTTCCCCTAGTGATGAACAGCTAGGTTAGCTGCCCACCAAATATTATGAGGATCATCCCCTACATGTTCCCACATGGACCTGTGTGAGAATCACTTCGAGAGGCATACCTGAGAGTGGGATTGCCAGGAAACAACAGGGTGTGTGAGCTTTCTGGGGGGCACTGGACCCGGAGTGTTTGATCCTTAGAGTGGCTCATGTTTCAACTCATGGCCCTCTGTACATGCCAAAATTATTTTTCATGATAATTATGAAATGAAACAAACCATAATAATGGCCAGAAAAGAAATGTGACCAGTGAGGATTTTCTTTTTCCAAATTTCATAGATATAATCCTCCCAATAAAAATGAATAAAAATAAAATAAATATTACAGTACAAAAGAAGAAATAAGTATGCTTCTACTTTACAACGGTTTTAAAATCTACATAGTGGTTTTAAACTTTGATCCTTTAGTTACAGTCTGTATAATACTTACTTTTCACCTTTTAATTTTTTCCAGATCTATTGAGATGTAATTGACATATAATGCCACATACGACATATAATGCCACATACGACAACGATTTGGTAGCGGTATATTGTGCGAAATGATTACAATAAATTTAGTTAGTGTCCATCACCTCACGTGGTTACAATTATTTGTCTTGTGATAGAAACTTTTAGGATATACTCTCTTAGCAATAGATATTTCTTACAGTCGGATACAATATTTTATGTAAATAATTGTCCAGTAACCAATAATGGATTTTAATAAAACTGAAACATCTACAGGAGGCACAATCAAGCAAGTGCTAAATCTTACCGTTTTTGTATTTTTTTTATTTATCCTTCAGCTTTAAAATGACTAACAATGACAAGAGAATACATGTCATTTTCAAAATGTTATTCCAGTTCAGTAAATTGTTGGTCTTGAACTAAAACAAGCACGAAGAGGTGCAGTAATCCGAGTGTGGCTCTGGCCTCCAGCTGCTGCCTGGGCGGCTCAGAGCTCCTGCTAAAGGCAGAAAGGTAGCCCCGGAGCTGGGGGCCCAAACCGTACCCAAAGTGAGCTTGTAAAATTCTGCCCACATAACCAGAGTTCTCCGCATTAACTGCCCTGTAGAATACACTGTTCAGTAAGGTATAAGCAGTCATAACGTGCCAATTTGGAGCTTACATGTATATTACTGAGACGGTGACCAGGGCGGTTGTCGCAACTCAGACCCAACGACATTCCTTGCCACATAGGAGTAGTTTTACAACTGACTTTGTTTAGAATTGCTGGCACATGGTAACAAAAAGCAGCTAACTTTTCGTCCATTTTATTATTCTTTCCAAGGTTCTTTGGACCATGCCCAGCCCTGCCTGTTGGGATCTCGGCCGACTCTCGCACTGCCCGGGGAATGTGCCTCCCGCCATAGACGCACATCAGCAGGATCCAGTGGGCGGAGGAGGGGAAGCCCGTCCCGGACCTTCCACGCATGACACCACAGGCCGCAGCCCCGCAGTGCTTGTTCACGTACACCCAGGGCTCCCGCACCCCCAGGGGCGTGGGCACGAGGAGCCCCTGGTGAGAAGCTTCCGCAAAGGCCCAGGACTGCCGGGATGTGAGCTCCCTGCACAGCTGCTCCCATGTCTGCAGAGCCCAGGTCTCCTGTGCCTGAAGGGCCTGCTTCTCCCTCCTGCAAACCCCAGGCTGGGTGGGCATCCACGCCCGCCCCAAGCCCAGCTCTCGCCCACGCCTCTGCAGAGTCCCTCTAATTCCCCTACATCTCAGATGGAAAATTAGCCTAATAACTAGTAATCATTAATCGCATATTAAATTTCTTTGGGGCTAAAGTGGAACATAAAATGAAATAAATTGTTCTAATTTGGGACACAGGAAAATAAACAGTCTAGATTGAACATTTTTTTAGTGAATCAAAGTTATTAAAAACTGTCACTGGAGTCCTGTGGTAAACAGAGTGATTGCTCCCCAAAGGTGCCCACATCCTAGTCCCCAGAACCCGTGAATATGCGAAGGGCGGGCTGGGGGCAGGAGGACGCACCCATGCCAGGAGCTCCGGGGCGTGTGCAGCGAGCAGGGCTGCGGCGCCCACAGACACGGCCAGGCTCTGGCCTCAGGCACGGGTGGGTCCTCAGAGGCTCTGGGTCCTTCCCACCTTGCAGCACAGCAAATGGGCTGGACCGAAGGCCTTGCCTTCCAGCCACCATCTCTTCCTGGGAGCTGTGTCCAGTCTCAAGGGCATGGGGCATCCTAATGCAGTCTGCAAACTGCACCAGTGACTGAGGCGCGAGAAGAAACTTGTTCTGCCTTGTCTGAGTTCAAGATCGGTTCAAAGCCTCTTAACTTTTCAGATTTAATATTTTGTAAAGACGTGTGCTCACCATCAGTTTGCTGTGGCTGCTGTAACAAATCACCACAAACATAGTGGCTTAAAACCACGCAGACGTGTCATCTTACGCCTGCAGAGCCCAGAGGTCTGACGTGGGCCTCACGGAGCCGAGGGCAGGGTGTCGGCAGGGCCGCGTCCCGGAGCTGGTGGAGAGCCACGCTCGGCCTTTCCAGCTCTGGGAGGCCACATGCCCCCACCTGGCTCGTGGACCCATCTCCATCTTCAGAGCACCTATCATCCCTCTACCTCTGACCTCCTGCCTCATAAACCCCCCGTGATTACAGGGGGCCCATCCAGGTAATCTTGCTATCCCTAGTTCCTTAAAATAATCAGAGATTAAGTTTCGGGGATTAGACTGTGGACAATTCAGTGGTGGGGGAGTTGGGACTCTGCCTGTTACAGGACTCGCTTGCCATTTTGAAAAATCATTAAAAAAATTAGCCTGGTCTGTTCATTTCTCCGTCTCCTGAATTAGAACAATTTGTTCCATTTTAGGTTTAGCTTAAATCCTGAAGAGATTCAATACACAGCTGATAATTACTCATTAGGCTAATTTACCGTATGGGATTTGGCTATACTTACTCATTGAACTAAAAGGTGGTGGTGCATCAATTTGCTGTTTTCATTTGGGTTTTATTTAGGCTAAAAATAATTTGGTTTGTTATTTTTATTTATATAGGTTTTTCAACACAACTTGAGGCAGTTTATAAACTTAACATAGAATAAACAAAATTCAAACCAAAATAAGACTCAATTGACGAGACAAGCAGGTTTTACCAGGCACCTTCAGATCACAACTCTAGACAGGCTTCAAGGTGGGCTGGCTGCTGGTTCACTGCAATTTGGGCTAAAAGATGAACCCATCATGTTTCCTGGCCGTGCGGTCTGACAAACGAAATGTGTGTGTGTTTGGAAAGGAAACCTATGCCCACGCCTGGATTCTAGGAGGCGTCTGTACATCTAGGTGCCGTGGCCCAGATTCCCCTCTGGTGTGCCCTCGGGCCCTCATGCCTGGGTCAGCGCACACGTCAGCCACAGCCAGAGAAGCCCACCTTGCCTGGCCCTCCTTCCTCCCCTGCCGGCCCCTCGGCCATCCTCCCAGGACTGTTCCTTCCCCCGCCTCCTCGCCAGCCTCCCCCGGCCCCCGATCCCCAGTCCAGCGTGATGAACAAACACCCCTTACAGCCAGGCCTCCGCACCTCCTCACCCTCGCCTGGACTGCACCTCCTCAATTCTTTCTCTGACTGGCTTGCCTTCGCGTCTCTGGAGGCCACAGGCAGGGGTGGTATACACATACTGGATCATAAATGCGCTTTATTTCTCTCTGTTCCTAGGACTGAACACATTTTGCTAATAAATCTCAGACTACTGTCATCACAACTGAAAATCATATTTCTTTCAGATTTCACCTCCCTTGAAAGGAGATAATGGGAAATGATCTGCTTTGTGGTGTTCATGCATTCATTCAAAAACGTTTCTAGAGAACCTATTATATGTCAGGCACTGCACCCAGTTCTGGGGCCACCGAGATGATGAGGACGCCCTTAAATATGCATTAGAATATCTGTAATAGGACAGCATGTATTTACAGTAATGTCTTAAACCCAATTCTAATAGAAGGTTTCCAGAAATAAAGGTGTCAGCCAAACACAATGTCTCCATGATTTTTTATGTAAAAAAGTCTCCAGGACCCACGGTTGGCCCGAAGGGGACCCTGACATAGCTCACAGTGAGTTCAGAGACAACCCACTCTGCAGTTTCTCCAAGGGCATCACTGTCCTTCTGAGCATCCTCGGCTTGCCAAGCACACAGGCATGGTGGCATCCAAGGTCCCTCGTGGTGGTGGTCCCCTGACCACCCACCGGACGGGGGAGTGCCTGGACCCCAGTGGTCACAGCCTGAGAGACTGGGAAATAAAAGGAGAAACCCACTTCGGTAGGGCCCCATCCTAGTCAAGGAAGCCCTTCCCTTCTTACCAAAGTGGGACCTCCTGGAGAGGCCTTGAAATAAACACCACAGGGGAGTGCCTAAAAGGCCACTGTGTCTGGCCACAGAGTCCCCCTTCCCCCCTAACAGATAGGAATAGCCAAGGCCTGGCTCAGCATGGAGATAGGGGCCTGGGGACCTAGTGGGCAGTGCCTGCTGACCTCTAACATACAAGGGACATTTGGGGCTGCCATACCTGGGAATCACTCCCAGCAGTAGAAAACCAGAGAGAGTTCATTAACACTGGCATCCAGAGGAACGGGCCAGACCTGGGTCACTGCCTTTAGAGTTGTGTAATTTTTGTTGCATTATCAAAGTCTCTCACGCCCATAGATTGAAAAGTCAAACAGGCCTACAAGTATTTCAGACAGCAGTGGCCCCTTCCCTGCCCCCCCCATCTCCTGTTTCCCAGGGGCAGGCACCTGCACCCGTGTCAGCCAGTTCTTCAGTATCCGCCGCCATGTCTGAAATCACACCTCATCCTCGGATCACTGGACCCCATGGTAGCTAGTGACTTGCCTCTAGAGTGGCTGAGAATGTCAGTCTGTTTCTCACATTTGACTCCACAACACACGTGTGCCGTGTCCTGCCCCCACCTTCCTAGCGGGGTGTTGTGGGGTGAGGAGATCGATAGTCAGCATCGCATTAGTATACATTTGTAAATGTAGTTCCCAGCTGTGACTGCGAGTTATTTATGACGACCTGGCCAGGTTGTATACCCAGTTATCTAACTAAACACTAACAAAGGCATTGCTGTGAAGGCACTTTGTGTTCCGTCATGTGAGTGAAGGTTAACATCACCGACAACCAGGTGACTCTAAGTAAAGGAGAGTCCCCCATAATGTGTGACCCTTGTGTCCCAGCTTCCACATGGAGGGCGACTTCTGAAAGGACCCTGCCTGGCAGGAGGGGACTTCAGGTTAGGAAGCGGGTCTGGGCATGAGGACTTAGCCTGCCTGCACGCTGGCTGTTGGGGTCTGGGGTAAAGGCACCTCTTGTGCCCAGGAACTATCCCGACGTGCTGCCTGGTGGGCGGCTTGCAGGGCTGCTCCTGGGTGCGCAGGGTTCCCGCAAGCTCCGCAGCTAACATCAGCCTTTATTGCGCACCCTGCTGAGAATGTGCCTCCCCAGGGGACTGGTGTGCTCAACCCCACCCCTCAAAGTGAGATTCTTCCTGTTAATGCAAGTCCCTCTCCGACTTCAGGATGCTGGGTGCTCTGAGCACTAAACGCAGAGCAGCTTGCTGTCTGCCATGGAGAAGCAGGACCTCTGGGCGCTGGCGAGGAGGGCCTGTCTCTGCCCCGCCATGCAGACCAGGGGTGGAGGCCCACAAGGCCTCTGGTTTGGGGGCTACACTGACCATGAAATGTTCCGATTCAGAGAGCACCGAGGCAGCTCGGGAAAGCATTGTGCCTGGTGTGGTTTGATTTCATTGTCATGTTCATGGAGCTGCAATTCCAATCTCATGAGTTATTTTTTGGAAAATTGCTTATATTTCACATGATGGGCTTGAGAGAGCCGGGAGGCCTTAAACTCACCAGCTGGCTTGAAACAGCCACTGACAACTTGCCTCGTACTGTTTTCTGCAATGTCCTAAGTTAGTAAATAGAGAAGTAAGCAAGGAAATTGTAGGACATAAATTCCCTAACTTATACTTTAAAAAAATACTGATTTTTTTAAAACTAGCTTTGTGAACACACAATTTTTATAAAATGAAACTCACCAATTTTACAGTACAGTTCAATACGTTTTGTGCCAACTGTATATGGTCATGTAACTGCATCTACATTCAAAATAAAGAATATTCCACCCCTGAAAATCCTTGGTCTCCCCATTTCTCCCCTCGTTCACCTTCAGGAACCACTGACCTCCTTTCTGTCACTGTAGTTTGCCTTTCCTAGATAATGGAAGTGTAAAATTATATAGTCTGTGTTCTTTCATCAGAAGTATACAATCCATCCTTAGTATCTCTGGGTGGGAGTCCACTGAGTAGATACACCTCAGTTCGTTTTCCGCTCATCAGTTGACAGATATTTAAGTTTCCAATTTCTGGTTATTATGGATACGGCTGCCACAAACATTTGAACACTGTTCTCTGTGTTCATGATCTCATTTCTCTTATTGATAAACACCTAGGAGTGGAATTGCTGGGTCACATGGGAAGTGTCTATTAAGCCTCATAAGAACTGCCTGACTGTTTAAAGGTTGTACAGATGACAACGTGGCTATCCACATCTAAACTAACCAGAATAGGATAAAACTTAAAAGTCACATTGCACATGCTCAGTAACCACCTGTGACTTGTGGACACTCCATGGGATGGTGCAGATAGAGAATATTTCCATCATTTCAGAAAGTTCCGCCAGACAGCACTGGCATAGAACTTAAAATCTTGAGTTTCAGGTAGAAACTTATTCACTGATTTGGACAAGAGATTCTTTAAAGGCATAGGTAGCCCTTCTCACTTATTCACATAAACAGGAATGTCCTTGCCAAATCTACTCACATATGGAACCAACCCGTCTTGTATTTGCTTCACAGAATCGATGCTTGGGGCAGCGCAAGGACCAGAGAGTCCCACAGCTCGGAGAAGCTATCCCTGCTGGAGCGGCTGGCCGTTTAGGTGGAGAAGCCACCCAGAGCGACCCACTGCTCCCCCAGACGCAGCAAATCCCTGTAAACGGCCGCGAGATCCCAGCACCCCTTAGTATGGACAAGGAACTCTGCTCAAAGCTGGGAGTCTCCATGACAGGTAACAAAATAAACCGGTTGAAATCACAGTCTCAGAAGCAGCTTTATATGTTGCTTCTCAGATGGTCTCTTCATCCATCACTCCTTTTAAAAAGGCAGGGAGCCCAACTGATAAAGTGCAGGTCACCTGCCTTGACAGAGAGTTTCAAGTTCCCGCATATTTAAAGACCCTTTGATTTGACAAATAGAAATTTTTTCTGACCATTCCCAGGTGGGTTTGTTTCACCTTGGCTTCTCCATCTGAGGTTCTGATTTCCTGGCAGCTGGGGCTGGTGGTGGGAAATGGGGGCTCAGGACAATGAGGGGTATTGACTGTGGGCACGGCTCAGCCCCTCGTGTGTGGTCTTTCTCGGCGCGGGGAAGACACATCCTAGAAAAAGGGGTTTTGTTACCTCTGGGCAATGTTGCCTTTTGTGAAAAGAAGTATTTTAGCCACCATTTGAACAAAGCTGGCAAAACAATAGTGTTTCTTGTGGTCTTAGCCATTAATCTTCTTGTATGTGGAGGGAGAATCAGATGCCTCAGTGACGCCACCATCCGGCTCAGAGCAGAGCCGGCGAAACCAAAGAGACCATTGTTCCCTCAACAGGGTGGTGGGCGGGAAGCCGCACTCACCCCTCCTTTACCAGCAAGAAGAGAGCGGCACTGACCACCAATCACCGTAACTGGACTCTTAACATCGGGAGAACTTGCTGGAATGGCTTTGTAGAAGTGACTACACATTCCCAAAGAGGCTCCCATGCCTGTCATCTGCTTTGTTTTCATACCCGGATAAAGAGCTCTCAGTTTTGTGTGTGTGTGTTAAGTCTGGTGGAATGGTTTTTTTCCCGCCCGCCTCCTTCATTCCATTGTCTTTTTCCTTTGGTGGAAAAAGTCATTGAGGGCAATAAAGCAATCAAATTACCTTATGAGCAGTAGCCAGTGTTGGCGAGGCGAACTGTGTACGTTTGCCAAAACTCTGCATGAAGAAGCCCCATGGCAGCTCCTGTTCTTGGGGCTGCCCTCCTGGGACGGGTCGGCGAGCTGAAATCGTCACAACCTTGTGAGGGAGGCTCCCTGGGGAGAGGTGGGAGAGAAGACAGATGGGATAGGAAAAGGGAGGGACATTAGACTGGACAGAGAGTGGACACTTGGACATCCATCAAGATTTAACTCTGTGCACACCAAAAGCTTCCCAGATGGCAAAGTTCAGGTCCCAAGATGGCCTGAGTGTTGGTATTTATGCTCTGTTGCCACATGTCCTTGCAGAGACTGGGCAAACTAGCAGGGAAGCATAACTGACCTTCAGTAGGTTGATTGCAAAAATGGCCCCAGTTTTCTACCCCTTCCCATCTTCATGCCTTTTGCAATGTGACTTTGCACCTTTCTCATCAAGAGTTGGAGTGTATTTCCACATTCCTTGAATGCAGACTGGCCTCTGACTTGCTTCAGCCAATGAATGTGGTGGGAACATCTGAACCTATGCTCTCTGTGCACTTCTGTTCTTTCATTCAGACCCCTGCCTCCACTGTGAGGACGAGCCCAGGCTAACCAGATGGAGGATGAAAGACCTTATGGAGTGGAGCTATGTCTTCTTATCTGAGACCAGCCAGCTTCCAGCCAGCATGCAGACGTACGCCCAAGCCCAGCTGAGCCTGGACATGCAAACTCCAGGTTTGTAAGAAGTGATACATAATTGCTTATTTTAAGCCACTAAGTTTTGGGGTGGTTTGTTACACAGTAAGAAGGTAACTGGTAACTTCATAGAGACTGAGAGTTACTGAGGGCAAAGAGATTACAGATGACAAAAAACATAATAAAATCCAAATGACACCCAACGTTGTGCATGTGCTGTGGTTATAATGAAGCAAAGCCCTGCAAAAAGTTCTCTTCCCAGTTGGCCAGAGACTCAAAGCGTCCAAGTCAAAATTCCACTGGGACACCTCTTCTAGATTCCTCGGCTCAACCAACTCCCAACTCAAAAGCCAGCCGTCAGTGCCCCTGGACAAGCCCCACCACCACAGCAAGCAGTCTCTCAGCTCTGAGGTTATGTAGCCAGTCATCTGCACACCGGATAATCTGCACTGGATGAATTAGCACTTACTGTAGGAATGCTGACACCTTTTTACTGAAGTGGATGCAGACTATTCAATCCCACCACTTAGAGAAAAGAGCCATTAACATTTTGGGGGACATCCTTTAAACATGGCACTGTGCACGAACACACACACAGCTTTCATAAATGGGCTTCTATGATTCAGATCTATGCCTATGGCTTTTCTAAAGTTATACAATATCACATGTTCATTGTAGACCAAATAACAATTTAGCAATATTTTTAATTTGTTTAAAAATCAGGAAGTGTCTAAAGCCAAGATGACAGCCCTGCCTCCTTTCTAATTGGTGATGACAGGAGTGCGAGTTTCTTCCAGATCATTTCTCATAACATAGTCTCTGTAATTTTGCTTTATGTTCTGTGATCTAAAATACTAATTTGCTTCTCAGCTACATACATTTTACTATCCAATTCTTCCCCTGAGGTTCTTGTTTAGTATTATTTTTTGTTGTTTATTGTTTTTAATTTCCAAGAACTGTTTGTTACCATCTAACTGATCATGTTCATAGCAGCCTGTTCTTGTTTAATGGATGTAGTATTGATTCCCAAAACTCTCTGAGGATATTAATTAGGCTTTTAAAGGACTTATTTCTTTTTCTTGTATTAACTGTATTTCCTTGCAAGTCTTTTGCTGTCTTGCCACTTTCAGGCACTTGGTTTTCCTCCAGTGTCTTATGATCCGTGTATGTTAAGTTTGTATTTGTCAGTGACAACCTAGATCTATCAGCATTGATAGCTGTTGTGAACAGATATGAAGGTCACTGTTTCAAGTATCTGGTCATGTGTATTTCTAGAGTGCAATGCTTGACGGTATGTTTCAGGGATGGGCTTGTCCTTGGCTGTGAGGCCAGTAGGAGGGGAGGTTCTCTGTAGTTTGTGTGGATGGAAAAATGGCTCATGACTAGAGATGCACTTTGGTCAATGGATAGAGAGAGAGAGAGAGAGAGAGAGAGAGAGAGAAGCTCCCCTGGGAGTAGAATATGTGGGTGTACATCAAAATCATTTGGAAGATGTATTAAAACACAGGCTGCTGGTCCCCACCTGCTAATTCTCTGATTCAAATGTTTGGGGTAGGGCCTGAGAATTTGCATTTCTAGCAGATCCCCAGTGGACACTGATGCTGGTGGTCCATGTATGACATTTTAAGAAACACTGAATTAGGAGATCTCACTGTGGTGCGAAGACTCCTAGATTTTACCCCTACATGTTGATGTGACAACCAGAAGCTGCCTGGCACAGGGCCTCACTCTGTGCCCTTGATGCTGTCATGAGGACCACAGACAGACCTACAGACAGGCCTAGGGCTAACCTGGCTGCAGACTCCCAGCCCCAGCCTGTCCCTGAGTTTGGAAGGTTCCTGAAAAAACCATCTGTTTACTTCCCTGCAGCCTATGTAGGGCTGAGCTGTTTGCTTTCTGAGCCTTTACCACTTCCACCCTATAGGCTGCATATTATTCCCAGGTCTGTAAGCATGTCTTGTCTGTTCCTGGTCCCACTCCCTGCTGTCCAGCATCACTGTGCATCTCTCTCCCTCCTTTTCCTCCTACTTCAACACATTTAATATGGTAATTTCTTCACATACCCAAAAGTAGAGAAAATAAAGTATGATAACCCCTGCATGCTCATCACTAAATTTTAACCCTTCTCCTCTCTCTTCTTCTTTACCCCTATAATACAGATATTGTTCCTTTTGGATTGGTCACACAGTTCTCTTAATATTGTTTCATTCCTGGAGATCCTTTTTTCTCTCTGTCAGCTTCTATGTGTTCCTGGTCTCTGATTTCAATTCCATCAATGGCCTCTTGCATCCTATCCATTCTGCTTATAAACCCTTCCAGAGTTTGTTTCATTTCTGCGATCTCCTTTCTGGCATCTGTGATCTCCCTCCGGACTTCATCCCATTTCTCTTGCGTATTTCTCTGCATCTCTGTCAGCATGTTTATGATTTTTATTTTGAATTCTTTGTCAGGAAGACTGGTTAGGTCTGTCTCCTTCTCTGGTGGTGTCTCTGTGATCTTTGTCTGCCTGTAGCTTTGCCTTTTCATGGTGATAGGAATAGTCTGCAGAGCTGGGACGAGTGACGGCTGGAAGGACTTCCTTTCTTGTTGGTTTGTGGCCCTCCTCTCCTGGGAGAACAGCGGCCTCTAGTGGCTTGTGCTGCGCAGCTGCGCGCAGACAGGGCTTCTGCTTCCTGCCCGGCTGCTATGGAGTTTATCTCCGCTGTTGCTGTGGGCGTGGCCTGGCTCGGGCAGCTACTCCAAAATGGTGGAGTCGCGTTGGAGCAGGAGCTGCTGGGAGGCTATTTATCTCCGTAAGGGGCCTCCCTGCTCCCTGCAGCCCAGGGGTTAGGGTGCCCAGAGATCCCGGATTCCCTACCTCTGGATTAAGTGACCCACCCTGTCTCTTTAAGACTTCCAAAAAGCACCCGCCAAAACAAAACAACGACCACAAAAATAAAAAATAAAAAATTTGTAAAATTAAAAAAAATTAAAAAAAAAAAATAAATGGCCGCTCATTTTTCTTTATTCTCCGGCGCCAGCCTCAGGCATCTGCTCACCGGTCTTGCTGCCCTGTTTCCCTACTATTGGGGTCCCTATTCCTTTAAGACTTTCAAAAAGCGCTCGCCAAAACAAAGCAGCAAAAAAAAAAAAAAAAAAAATGGCCGCTCACTTGCCCGCTCACTGTTCTTGCTGCCGTTTCCCTAGTAACCAGGCGCCCCCCCCCCCCCCCCCCCCGCGCACGCACTGTGTCTGCGCTCTGGCCCGGATGGCGGGGGCTGGGTGCTCGGCAGTCCTGGGCTCCGTCTCCCTCCCGCTCTGCCTGCTCTTCTCCCGCCGGGAGCTGGGGGGAGGGGCGCTCGGCTCCCGCGGGGCCGGGGCTTGTATCTCACCCCCTTCGCGAGGCGCTGGGTTCTCTCAGGTGCGGATGTGGTCTGGATATTGTCCTGTGTCCTCTGGTCTTTATTCTAGGAAGGGTTGTCTTTGTTATATTTTCATAGATATATGTGGTTTTGGGAGGAGATTTCCGCTGCTCTACTCAGGCCGCCATCTTGGCTCCAATCCCCTCATCACTAAATTTTAAATGATTCTGTTATTTTAAGTATTGCTTCTATCATTTAAATGAAATCTGGGGAGGAAGAGGGGTTAGCCAAGCATTCAATCTGACATCTAGAGCAGGTGATCCCCTTGTAGTCTTAAATCAAACATCATCTGAATTTGTGAGTTTCCATTCTCAGCATTCCCACAGAGTTCTTCTAGCTGTCCTGTGTTTTCTAGAAAGTTTCACCCCGGTAACACATACAACTTCATTTCACAAATTCATCCACAAACAAGCTGAGCACATACAACAGTGGGGAACAAATGTATATGACAAAGCATAACCTCCTTTGTAAATCCCACAAACCTTTCAATCTTGAAAACACAAGTGAGGCCATTAACAGGGCTGCTCCATGGAAGGACAGGTTTTTGTTCATTTATAGGTGAAACTTTATCTTGCATTTAGTCCCTGCCTCCAGTCCTTAGGTTCTGGGTACTTTTCTTGTATCTGCGTATTCTTCCATCTGTGCAACTATCACAGGTCTAGGACATGTTTGTAGAAATTTCTAGAGGCTAGTGATTTATATGGTGGAGATCAACTCTGTTGACTTTCTTGAGAGTTAATGCTCTTCCATATATGTGAAAGATGGATGTGGAAATGAAGAATGGGGATTCACAGCAAAGGTTTCCCCATCTCCAGTGTGTGTTCCTTGGCCCATTACTTAGCCTCCCAGATTCTTGATATCTTCATCTGCTAGAAGAGAAAATAGTGTCCATCTCATAGAATTATTGGAAGGATTAAATACTATAATGTATGTAATGTACATAATGTACATAAAGTATCATGAGGTTCTACCCGGCACACGGTATGTGCTCAATTAAAAAAAACACATAATCCCTTTAACCTGGTCTTCCTGGGCGCTGTCTTTGCCTTGCAGGGCTGGGTGGGGGCAGTGCGGCCCAGGCAGGAGCTGGAATTATTAGGAAGTTCTTTATAATGCGGTTAACCAAGGAGAAGGAAAACCTTGGAAAATTGTCTCTGCATCTATCAGTGAGGATACTCTGGGTTGCATGTGACGGGGATCCCACTCAAAGGAGCTGCACATCTTGTGATGGAAAACCCCAGTGGTCCCTGGTATCAACCAGTCTCTCTTCCTGTCTCTGTCTCTGTCTCTGAGCCCAGCTTTCCCCTGTTTTACCTTCGTTCTCGGTTGAGGTCCCACCACTTCGGGCGGCGTGCCCCTGAGGAGCTCAGGTTTTCATCAGTGTAGCGGCCAGACATCCGGTGGAAGCAGGGCTGGTCTTCCCAAGAGCTCAGGCAGCACGTGGGAGTTCGTTCTCATGGGGGGGGGCTCTCGCCACAGGCCTGGGCGGGGCTGGAGGCGTGGCGAACGCTGATTGGTCTGGTGAGCCTTCGAATCACCGGGCTCAAGCCCTGGGGACCTAGCATGGGGAGGCGGCTTTCCCAAGTAGCAATGGACATGCCAAGGTCGGAAGAAAGAGAAATGGCTACCGGGCAGGCTGAGACAGCAGAAGAGCACCTCACTGACCGAGGAATGTGCCACGGACCCCGATCTGTGGGTGCGGGTCACTACTCCCCAGTGTAGCTGAACGTGTCTTTGACGCTGTAAATGGAGTGCATGATGGTGGCTCTTTCAGTTCCACAAAGCTCATCTTTGCATTCCTTTCACTTGCACAGGTTTTGCACGGTCTTGTCACCAAAACCAGTTCCAAAATCTTGGGCAAGAATGGCCAAGCCGGAGAAGCAGGAGCGAGCCCCATCCGTCCTCAGCACCCGGGCGGCTGACCAGTAGTTCTGGTAAAAAGCCGGCTGACACACTGACTCAAGCGATCCAGAGAAACTTGAGAGAGCAAAGAAAACAGAAGCCCTGAGGAAGGAGAGGCGTGACGGTCAGTGGAGCAGGGCCCTTGACTGGGAGAGAGTGGGACGCACACACAGCCCAGGGGTGCAGCTCACATTGTTATTGTAATTGGCATCCCTTTAATTACTAGGGATGTTGAACGTTTTCTAGGTGCTCATTTCCTGCTGTTTGAATTTTATTCCTCTACATTAAAGTATGTTGCAATTGCATAGATGAGTCAGAGATCAACCCATTTGCCTCCATGCTTATGGAGAATAACAATTCTACTGTTTGGCTGTTTATGTTTCTTATCTGGTCACCTGGATGGTTAACTTAGCGATACCGAATAAATAATATTTGAGGCTGGACTGTTCTCGCTGACCTGTTTTAATTTAAAATTAAATTTATATATAATTTCTAGGTTAGAAAACTGCATTCCTAAAAATCTTTGATCCCTGAGCAAACCCAAACCAGGCGCAATTGTGAGACAGCAGTTCATTGTTAGCCATCTCCGGTTTCTGTTTCCCCCACTCCTTCCAGTCCGACTGCAGGTGTGGAAGCCACCGAGAGCGGACCTACACCAAACTGGGCTTCATTTCTTAGGACCTGGAGTCCTGGTGACAGAGCCGGCAGGTCAGCCAGTCCTGGCTTCCTCACTCCCCGGCCATCCATCTCCTGGACTGTCAGGTGCCCTCACGGTGAGAGGGCCACCCCGGGTGGTCACCCCAGTACTGACACCCAGCATGTCCACACCCCAGTCCCTGGGACCTCTGAATACGTTACCTTACGTAACAAAAGAGACTTTGCACATGTGATTAAGTGAAAATGGGAAATTATCCAGATGTGTGCAATGGAATCCAGGAAGCAGGAGGTGGGTCCTCACAAGGGCAAGAGGACTAGATTCTGCCCCAACCAGAGAGAGCCTGGGAGCAGGCCTTCCCGGAGGCCTCCCTAAAAACACGCAGCCTGCCGGCACCTGGATCACAGCTGTGTGAGACCAGCGGCCTGCTGGACCCCCGACCCATGGAAACTGGGGGATAAGAAATGTGTTATTTTAAGCGTCTGAGTTTGTTATGTCAGCAACAGGGGACAGAGCTTTTCAGGACAAGATGCGCCAGCACGCTGCCCCAGGGTGCGCTGACTTGGACACAAACCCTGGAAGTTCAGGCCCCTCCAGACAGCCCTGCCCTCCTGGGCCAGCACCGGGTCTGCCCACAGCAGCAGCCCCATGCAGAGCCGCGCATCTGCTTGCACTGCGGGAGGGCAAAACGTCTTTCCACCCATCTCCAGCCCTTGCGTCTCCTCAAGCTTGTCAGTTGGGCCACTGGCCTATTGTTTTTCCTTAAATTAGTTTTAAACTTCCCAGAGGAAAGGTGGATTTAAGAGGGAGAGAGCTCAGCCAGGGGGGAGGGGTCTTCCTCTGCACCATTGCCCTGGGGGTTTGCCTGCCCCTGGGGGTTGCCTGCTCAGAGACCAGGAGCTGTGTGAGAACCACGGCAAAGGCCCGGGGGTCCCGGTGCAGCTCACCGCACCCTGCCTGGCCAGGTGCACAGGGGACTGCCAAGTGAGGGAATGACCGCCAGCTGCCATCTCTTGCTCTTTAAGGTTAAAGGCAATGCATGTGCAGTACAAGAATGTAGACAGGAGAACAAAGGTCTGTCTTCGCAGTCTTATATCCCTACGGTAGCCGCCATTACCAGCGGGCTGTTTTTCACTCCAGACATCTGTGCATACAAGCCTGCTTTCCCGCTCACTGCCTTCTCTTCCTCTAGCCTCCTAAAACCATATTGTAGACATCTCCCCGAGTTTACAGTGACAAATCTGAGATGTTCTTTCCACACTTTCAGAGTCTTCCTTTGTATGGATATGCTGGGTCCTAACTGAGGACCATTTAGGTTGTAGCTATTTTTCACACTGCAAACATCTGTGTGAGAAGTTGCTGTGTCAAAGAACAGCTCAACTTTCAGATCGGGTGGATAGTGCCAAATGCCACACCCAGCTCCTGCTCTTTTCTGCCTTAGCACGTCAGGCATCTCCCTTGCCGACTCCGTCCTAAATCACCCTGCAGGCCCAAGGGCCCGTCACCGCCAGGTGCCTGCTGGCTCCTCCACTTGCATTCTGTCCTGCGTTTCTGCCCCACCCCGTGCTCTTTAAATGTCAGGATTGGAAGGCAGATTCCTACCAATCCCAAAGCTCCAACCCATTTCCCCGCAGAGACTTGCCTCTGCCACCGCCTTCTTCGCAGTCTGATGAGTCTGTTCACAGCTGAAAACAGTCCTGGGCTCAGCATGCACACTTCTTTCCAGGCCCAGGTCTCACTTGCAGCGCCCCTGCCTTGGGCACAGACAGGCAGGGCCACCTGCCTCCGTACTGCAGTGCACACCACCTTGTTGGCGCCTGTTTCTGCCATCCTAGGTCCCCACTGCCAGGTGGAGCACCTGCCAGGCTGAGCTCGCAGCAGATGGAGGGCTTGGAATTCTGGGAAAAGGACTTGTGCTGGCTACTCCCCACGATGCCAGGCTCTGGGCCCAGTGTGCGCATGGTAACGACTCTTCTGCTGCAGCGGGAAGGCAGGACACTGAGGTCGCCCAGGCACGGAGGTCGCCCAGTGCATGTGTACACGTGAGAAATGCAAGCTTAGTGCAAGCCGTCTATTTCAAAGGGCTTCCTCCAGCCAGAGGAAGGAGTACATGGACATGTGCACATGCACGTGTGTGTGTGTGTGTCTGCGTGTGTGTGTGTGTGTGTGTGTGTGTGTGTGTGTGTTTTCTCTTCTTCCTCTGTCTCCTGCCTGGGCTGCATGGATCATGACATTCTGTCCATTTTCTCACCTGTGGAGTGAGGCTATGAGCCCCAGTGCACTGCTGGATGTTAACCAACCAGCACCTGGAGGAACAGAGCCCTGACCAGCATTCACTGAGTTCCAGAGTGTGAACATTGCCCCCACGGCCAGTTTTAAGCTACCAACATGACGTGACTGAATCTGGAGTTGCGGAAAATGCCCAGTAACCACCACCGTTCTGTAAGACTTCCACCATGCAGATGCAAGAGATGTAGAAAGCCTCAAACCACTGAGAACAGTAAAAGACATCTGAAGTAATGTGTTTTAAGTACTTATCATTGATTTTAAAATATAATTTATTTCCAGGTTTCTATACTTGGATTTTTAATAATGGCTGTATTTTATAACTGGCTCATAAAATTTCTGAAACTTGAGCAATTAGCTCTCGTGAGCTGCTATAAGCCCCTGATGGCTTGTACCCTACTAAATGGCTCTCAGAGAGAAGCAAAGGCCTGAGATTCTGGCATTTTCTTTAACATTTCTGTGAACAGTTCCCCTTTTCCTGTGCGGTCCCTGGGGGCTGAGTGGCAAATCCTTGCTTGGCCATGATGCCTGACACTCAAATCTTAATTCTCCACTCTTCCCAGGTAGACTGCTGATTTTGGGGGTCATTTTTGGGGGAGCCCTCTAGAATTTTCTAGAAAGATTCTGGGGGCAGTACTTGTTCTGAGTATCTCTTGTGAAGGTCCCCACTTCAGGGGACAATTGTAAGTCGAGGTTGTCACCTATGCTTCTGACTAATTGGCTACAGATTAGAGGTTCCAACTCCCATCAAGGGTTCGATTAATTTGTTAGAGCAGCTCTCAGAACTCAGAGAAACATTTTACTTCCTAGATTACTGGTTTATTATAAAAGAATATAAGTCAGAAACAGCCAGATGGAAGAGATACACAGGGCAGGGTATAGGAAGGGATGTGAGGTGTCCATGGTGTCTGAGCATGCCACTCTCCCTACATTTCCATGTGTTCCCCAACCTATTAGCTCTCTGAACCTTGTCTGTTTGGGGTTTTGTTGGGGCTTCATTTTATAGGCACATTTAATTAAATCATGGGCCATTGATTGGTTCAACCTCTAGGCCCTCTTCTCCCAGGGGCGAGGACTGAAAATTCCAGCCCTTTAGCCACATGGTCGGTGCTACCGGCAGCCAGCCCCCTCCTCAGGTGCAGTCCCAAAGTCACCTCGCTAATGTGACGAAGACCCCCTTATCACTCTCCTCACTTAGGAAATTCAAAGGGTTTTAGGAGCTCTGTGCCCAAAACAGGATGAAGACCAAATACATAGTTCTTATTATAAATCACAATATTGCAACCAAGTAGAGGGTGGGTGGCAAGGGGAGAGAGGCCAGCCAGATGGCAGAAGGCCGTGGGGCACGTCACGTGGAGCCCCCCACAATCCCTGGGCCTTCAGTGCGGTCACTAAGCCCACCAGCTGCTGAAGTGATGGTGTGACCTGGGGAGGGGACACGCACCTGCAGGCTGCACTCACCTGGGGGGCTGCATGTGGAAGCCACTGCTAAGGGGAAGCTGGGAGAGCCACGAGGTAACAAGGTGACACGGGGACTCAGGAATGAGCGGCAGCCTCACTGTTTCTTGTGTCTCTTGGTGGCATTTGTTAAGTTGGTTAAATTTCCTAAACACAAATAACGAGCTTCCCTAACAACAAACTGGACTGATATTTTCCAATAACTTCAAACTAAAATCACCCACTTCAAATAAATGCTTCAAATTTCAAGAAAGGTTGCTTCTCATGGCATTGATCCCGTACCAGCCAATTGCCACTCCTTGTGCTCTATCGACGTGCACGTGTGCTCACAGGACTTATGGTCTAGGGCTTCAGTTGCTTTATTATTTGACAATTTCTGAGCACTGGCTATACATCAGGGGCATCGCACACATTGACCTATTTACTGCAAGAACGCTTCAAAGTCAGTGATTGCACTTATCCTTCTGAGAGAGGAGGTCTCAGGGGCTCAGACAGGCTACCAGGCATCACAGAGCCCCTGTGGCCCCAACCCAAAGGGTGGCTGGAGCCGGATGGCTCCCATCTGCACCCCCCCACCCCCCCAGGGCCTGGGAGGCCACCCAGACCACTGCATGGGCCTGGCCCTCTGGCCTGGAGGCTTAGCCAAGGAGGTGCCCCAGCAGGATGTTGGAGGGGGTGAGGTTGGGGTATTTACCGCTCTGAGCTCTCCCTTCAGGTCCCCTGGGCTGGCTGCCCCTGCTGCCCTCAGGGCAGTGGCCTCAATTTGTCCCTCTTCTTCCAGATTCTGGTGGCAGCTGCCTCCCCTCTTCCCGCAGGACCTAGAGATGCCGTCGCTAGCCCCGGGCACCGCTCTGAGCTGGTCTCCCTATCCTGGGCCCAAGTCTTTGCAAATAGTTCCTCCATGGTGTTAGTTTCCTATTACTGCAGTAAAAAATGACCACAGACTTAGTAGTTTGAAACAACTATTTAGTCTTTCAAGTTCCAGAGGGCATGAGTCCGGAGGCAGCGTCACTGGGCTGCGTCAAGGAGCTGCCAGGACCGCTCGCCCTCCTGCGGCTCTAGGGAAGAGTCCGTCCCTTGCCTCCTGCAGCTTCTGGTGGCAGCCAGTTCTCCTTGGTGCATGGCTGCAGGGCTCCGTCTCTGCCCCCAGGCTCACCGGCCTTCTCCTCTCTGTAGTCAGATCTCCGTCTACCTGTCTCACAAGGACACTTGTGATGGCATTCCGGACCCACCAGGACAGTCTAGGGTAAGCTCCCCAACTCAAGACCCTTAATCACATCTGCTAAGTCTTTGCCATATAGGGTAACATTTGCAGGCCCCAGGGACCAGGATGTGACGTCTTTGGGGGCCATTACTCAGCCTGCCACATTCATAAAAACTTCCTCAAATTTCCTTAATTTACGCACGCTGTCTCCTCCTGCCAGGACTGGACTGAGACAACCTGGGTCACGATATATGAAAGAGTACAAATTCAGACCGTTTGAATAAGTTAATGTGATAATTTGCACACTGCTTTCAAAATGATCGATGTGCTATCAACTCCCAAATTCACATCTCCAGTCCATCCCTTTCCTGTGAGTTCCAAGATGCATCTCCGATGGACGGTGTGATGCCTCCATTTGGGTATTTCCACCGTCATTCTGTTTTGCAGACATCTCAGGCTCTCTGTGGAAAAATCCAACTCTTCTCCTCCCCTGCTCCTTCCCTTGCCTTCCCACTTCCCAGCAAATAGCCCCGAAGAGCTCTTCACCCAGGCTGGAAAGTCAGCTCATATCCCCTGTCACCTACATATCTCAACAGCAGCGCTCACACGCCAGGCCACTGGATGCCATGACCCTGTGGATCCTGTCTCTGGTTCATTACTGCATCCCCCACGTGCTGGTCCCCCCACCTCTGCTGATACCAGTCTAGCCCAAGGCCCACAGCAATGACCTCCTGAACACCTCCTGCCCCCACTCCTGTCTCTGCTCTCTAACCACCCTGTACAAGTTTCCCAAGGGATATTTTACAAACCTGGGTTGGATCACATCCCTGCTTCACTTAAAATCCATCTACACCTTTCAATTGCCTCTTGTCCTGGCTCAGCACATTTCTGTACTAGCCCCTTCCCACCATCACCCTCCTCATTGGCATCCCCTATGCCTGGGATGATTTTTCCCCAAATCTCCATATTTCTCATTTAGTCTTGATTACCCAGTGATGAGCAGTAGACAGCTAGTGACCCCACCCCTTGCTAGGAGGAGTTGCAGCGTCATCTTGCAAAGGGTGAGAACACCAGGAGGCATGCAGAACTGTGGCCACTGGTGGGGTCTCCCACATGGTGGACCATGGGGGAAGCAGGCTGAATATGGGGCCCCTGATCTCCCTAGAACCATAAAGCCCTTCAAAGTGCTGCATTTGTTCTGGGATGGCCATCTGTGCCTCCAGGGTGCCCACGAGGAATGATCGGGCTGTTCCTCCTGGGATAGGAGGTGCCTGGCCTGTGGAGAAGGTTCTATCTGCACAGGGTCCCCGAGTGTCCCTGCTCAAGGTCACTGCAGGGGTCTGATTAACAAAGGGTTACATCACCATCATTTGTTAGGCATCATGTGACCATTCCTCAGCTCGAGGTTCAGGTCTGTCTGCATCCCCCCTGGTGACAGTGATTGACAGCTGGAAGAGGAAGTCCAGATTCCTGCTGGGTGTCAGAAAAAATCTGCTCAACCTCAGATCTGGAATGAGTCACAGAATAAAAATATCTGCACAGGCACTGCAAAGCTTACTGGGCACAAACTAAAAAACGCAGAATCACCTTTAAAAATGCTGCTGGGATGAGAAGCAATGGACTAGAGCAGGTCCTGAAGGCTGAGCAAAAGGTCTAAGGGCAGACCCTTCATAGGAGAGCGGGGAGCTCAGGGCTGCAGGGAATGGAGGAGCCCTGGGGGGGAGGTCAGAGGCTGGGGGACCCGGGGTGACAGCGGCTGGAGGGTCACCTGCACTGTCCTACTTTAAATTATCTTCAAGACCAGGCATAAATCACTGTTTTTTTCCTTGTGGTCACTAGATGTCACTGCAGGAAAAAATCTCAACCAGAAAACAGAAGCAAGGGAGAGAGAAATTAATGTTTTGGATCCTAAGGAAGTGGTTGCCTTGGCAACGGGGAGCACGTGAAAGAACTTCCTTCTTTGTGGACAGCATGCAGCCTGGGAGTGGCTTCTAGCCGGGGCTGCGCACAGAAGGGCTGTCCACAGGTCGGGAGACAGAGGGAAGGGGAGGGAGGGAGACAGACAGAGCGTGTCAGACGCAGGGGGAGTGCCCAGTAACCTGTGCGGATTCGAAGTCTGAATTCCAAAGACACGATGAGATGGACATTTCTTTCCCCCCCGCCCCCAGCTGTTTAGTTGCCTAATACAGATATTGGCAAATTCAACCACAGCTACAGAAATGTGGGGAAAGGGACCCAGGAGACCACGCATGGGCCCACAACTGAGCTCTCCACAGAAGAAAACCCTCAGACCCTGAACTGGACCCGCAAGGACGGAGGGGACCGTGGGGGCGGGAGGGCCAGAGCTCAGGCCAGCCTCTGTTTCTCTGTGTTGCTCCCACGTTCTCTGCACAGCCCTTTGTAGGAAGGGAGGGCTTCCCTCCCAGGATGTGGGAATGGGAGAGGAGATGGAAGACGGGGGCCTGGGCGGGTTAATATTCCATACCCGTCTTGGGATTTTCAAGCACTGACGAGCTAAGACTCACAGCCGTGGGAAGGTGCAGACACGGGAAGGTGCAGGCACAGCCCCAAGCAGAGTGGTGACTGCTGCGTCCCTGGCCCTCCCTGCCCTGTCACCCTCTATCTCTGGATGCAGAGGTGCCAGTGTCCTTGAACTGCCCTCTGTGTTTTCAAACCATCCCCTCTTCCCTGAGCTTCAGGACTGCTTCCCTGAGCCCCGCTGGCCTGTGGGCATTGGAGTACAGTAGCTCACTAGAGCCCCTGGCCCTGTGACCCATCAGGGCACATTAGCCACATAAAAGGGAGTGGCTATGCCTTTCCAAACACATATCTAATTGCTAGAATGTATGCAAGGGAAGATAGAGAATTCTAGATCGGACTCCCCCCAGGAGCTCACCAAACCCCGCATCTCCACCTTGGCAGGGACTCGGCAGGTTTCTTGCATGAAGCCCTAAGGGCAGCGAAGTGGGCCAGGTCGGGGCCAGGCTGGGAGCACCCACAGAGGCTGGTGTCCCCTGGACGGTACACAGGGAGGGTGGCCAAGAGAAACTGTACCCCTGGGAGATCAGGATGAATTAAAAACACACAAGAGAGATATGTTCCCGGCACCAAGGTCCACGCAAAACTGAAGTCCGGCCCGTCCGACCGTTCTGGGGTCGCAGTCACATCAAGGGCACACAGGTGCGACGGGCAGGGGCGGTCTTGAGAAGCAGGAGGGGTTGGCAGCAGACACAGGCTCCTGGCAGGGCCAGGGGCCGGGGCGGCACTCAGCCCCTGGGGCCAGGCCTTCAGGACAAGCTGCCCTGGGGGGGCCCTGACCCCTCTTTGTGCTTACCTGTATTTTTATTTTTCTACAAAAATTTTGTTATTCACATTATTTTGAAGACACAAAAGCATTATTGGAGGATGTTTTGCACATAGCAAAAAGCTGGTTCCCACGCTATTTCGAGTTTTCACTTTATCTTATGTTCTAATTATTACTAAGTGTCTATTGCATATATTGAGCCAAACTATACGTACCGCTTGTTGTTAAGGCAGCTTGTTTTAGGCTTTATTCGGACACGCGTGCATGAGGAGAACATAGGTCGTGTTCCCAGGAGAGGCCTCCCGTCTGGCCATCAGAGTCGGTCCTGCAGCGTCAGGCTGCGGTTTGCCGGCCGTCACAGTCCAGGGAGTCTTGGGAAGAGTAACAGAGAGACTTGGCTCCCCGAGGGCTTCGGCGCTGCTGCCTCGGCAGCCGCAGCAGGAACCTCCTGCAGCCCCAGGGGCTGCTCACTGCTCCCCACTCCTGCCTCAGAGGGCAGGGACATCCGTCCCTCGGGTGACGTGCAGCGCATCCTCACCTTCGTCTGCTGTGAAGAGGGGAGGGCTCTGTGCATACTTAGCTCTGTGGAGTCCTGGACCCAGTTCCAAGGGTGGACGGGGAAGCCCCCCACCCCAGCCCCCCACCCCCAAGCAATTCTCAGACACCAGCAGGGTATCCAAGAAGTCAGCTTAATTCAACTCAATTCTGGTACTGTGTACCTGGGCACAGCATCACACTCCACAGGTTGAGGCTCAGTCTCACAACAGTGCCCTTCCCTGTGCTCCTGCCCACTTCAGAGACCAGTCTGGAGCCCAGGCTGGAATCTGTGCTTCTGACCTACTGGCTACAGGTCAGAGGTTCCCACACACCCATCAGTTGTAAGTCCAGGTTGTTACCTGGGCTTCTGACTGACAGGCTATAAGCAGAGGTTCCCATGACCCCTCCTTTGTTTCGATACCATGGGACTGATTGATCAAATCATTAGCCACTGGCAGTTGATCCACCCTCCAGCTCCTCTACCTTCCTAGAGGTCAGGGGTGGGACTGAAGTTGCCAGTCCCCTAGTCACATGGTTGATTCCCCTGGCAACCAGCCTCCATCCTTAGGTGCTTTCTAAAAGTCACCCTATTAACATAAAAAAGACACCTGTATTCTCTCTTAGTTTAGGAAATTCCAAGGGTCTTAAGAGCCCTGTGCCAGAAACAGGGACAAAGACGAAACAGGTATATTTCCTGCTATAAATCACAAGATCATGTAGCCACACACCAGCTGTGTTAAAGCAACGCACTCAATCAGGAAGAGATGCCACGTTTTGGTAATTGGCAAAGCCAGTGAGTTTGGCAATGCCTCCCTTGAATTTCCTTCTTCTTTTATGACTGTATGATACCCCACTGTCTGGAGTCACTTTATTAAAGCACCAATCCCTACTTGAAGGCTCAGGACCCAACCACCGCCTGCAGGCCTCTTAGCGGGGAGGGTCTCGAGCTCATTGTAGAATGTCCCACTTTAGACTCCAGGCCTGGTGTGGGGCCTCCAAGATGAGAAATTATAGTGCCCTCCTCAGGGCCTACGTCTCTGCAGTCCTACCGCAGGCCCCGGCCTTCACGGCCTCTGCCGGCAGACGAGCTCTTGCCAACCTTGCTGTAAGCTTCTGCTCACCTCTGAGGCTCTATACCAGAGGTTCTCAAAGTCAGGCTGCACCAGACAGTCCATTAGAAACTGTTGCCAGGCAGCTGCGTCTGGGGGGGTCTCTCCCTGGGCACCAGGTGAAACCTCAGCCTGGACGGGGAAGGGTTCTTGACTCTGAAGGAGAAATAGTTTTCGAGCAGGTCAGAAGAGTGTAGGTAAGGAGGGGATTCATTAGAGCGAGAGCAGGAATGAATGGCAGCGGCCTCGCAGGCAGCTGAGAGCAGGAAAACGCAGACGTGCCGAGGGAAGTGTGCTAAACATTTTCTTGGTATAGGACAGATTCCCTTGCCATCTCTTCAAGCCAGGGTCACTTGGCATCCCATGTTCACCGGATCTGCACTGAGTGTAGGGCTAACCCCTACACCCTGGGATTTGGGGGAGCTGCAGAGCATGGGATGGAGTGAGATTATGTTCTGAGAACTTCCCATTGTCTGGAGTTGCTTTATTAAAGCACCAATCCCTACTTGAAGGCTCAGGACCTAATCACCTCCTGAAAGCCCCACCTCCAAATATGACCTTATCTGGAGAGAGGGTCGTTCACAGGTAATGAGTCAAGAGGAGGTCCCACTGGAGTAGGGTGGCCTCTGACCCAATACTGCTAATGTCCTCACAAAAGGTGGAAATTGGACCCAGAGACAGACATGCAGAGAGGAAAGTCAATCTAAAGAAAAACAGGGAGAAGACAGAATCTGCAGGCAGAGGAGGGAGGCCTGCAGCACACCCCCCCTCACAGCCCTCGGAAGGAACCGGCCCTGGCAAGACCTTCATCTTGGACTTCCAGGCCCCAGACCTGAGACCAGGAAACTGGCTGGCAAATGTGGAAAGGGCGTCTCTATTCCCTGGATTTTTGTGTCCCTCGGAGCACAGAGGCCCTGCTGCTCAGACCTTCTGCCTTTTTTTATGGGGACGTGTGCCTGGCCCTTGAATGAAGAGTGGCGGCCAGCTTGGCATCACCTGGCCACTTGGCCCTTGTGCTTCTGAAGGAAGTCCTTGACTCGATGGGTGCAAGGGGCAGGCACCAAAGGCTCTCTACCCTGGTGGGCAAGGCTGGGTCAGTCTGCCTCCCGCTGCCCCATGCAACAATTCATGGTGTGCTCCTCCGTGGGGAAATCCATTTGGCCGAGCGAAATGGGAATGCTATGTTCATTCCTGCAAATTAAGAAAGCGGTGAGCAGTCCTCCGTCTTAGTCGTATCCCTTTACCTCTGTCCTAGACATCTGAGACTTACGACAAAAAAAAAATGCTGTCACTCAATCCCCAAAGGCAAGTTCTCAAGGCCTCAGAGCCTTATTCAGCAACTGTATTTTCCCAAGGGCATTGGCTCTTTTAAAGGTTATCACTTGTAGACTGAATATTTTTGGTTTATTGGAACAAAAGTGAACTTCTGCAGTATTCCACATAATCTGTTTTCTAAGACCTGTCCAATCAAGGAGAAGAATTAGAAATAAATGCCTGCTGCCCGGGGTGAGCTGTTAGGGCAAACGAACACCTTGTGGGGTGACAGATGGCAAGGGGGAAGGTTACCCTGCCGTCTGAGCTGGCTCCCACCTGGGGCAGGGTACTCAGCCCTCTCTGAGGACCGTCCCCAGGGCTCCATGTAGCAACCCCACTCATCACTTGCCACCCCATGTGTAGCCAAAGCTTGGTCAACAGCACTTACTGCAAAGAATGTTATTAAAAGTCAAACCAAGCAATTCTTGCCAAACCCCAGGGGCAGAGTTACAGGGAATGAATAATTCTGGAAAGATTCTGGCATCTGTGTACATTAACCACAAACAGCCACTAAAGCTGCAGTGTGGGCAACTGGGGGTCAGAACGTGGACCCGTATGAAATGTCAGCCCTTTTCCTCTGCCTGTTTGAGGGTGCCAGTACCTGGGCCCCCACTTACAGTCTCAGCCTGGGGGCTGCCTTCCCCTCTTTATCACTAGAGAAAGAACAAGCAAAGTCCTTCGGAGCAGTTTCAGCAGGGCGACAGCTGCCGATGCCTGAGGGGACTTACACAGCCCCTCTAGGACCCTCCAGGCTGGGGGCGGAGGCCGATGGCGGCTGCGGTGGACTTGGGACTTGGACGGCCTCCAGCTCAGGTCCAGAACTCTACTCCCCGGGGACTTCTGGAGCCTGTCCCCCACTTAGCCTCTCCTCGGCACCCTTCCCCGACGTCCCCCCCCCCCCCCCAAGGAGGTGCTGTCTTCAGGGCAGCAGCCCCCTCTGAGCTTCGGCATCAGCCTATCTAGGCACCGGCCAATCGGAACCTGGGTTCAGCCATCAGATGGGAATGATCCTCTTCTGGCTGCAAGAACAGAGACTCATTTAGGTTACCCCAAAGTCTGAAGGAGACCCTTGGAAATAAGAAATGCAAGGGTTGTGAACATGTGCTGTTTTGCCAACAGATCGAATTGTGTTAGGCTCTGAGCGATGGCGCTAAGGGTCCCACAGATGAACTGCCGATCCCCAAGGGCTCTGGGGGGACTTCCCTCACAAGCGTGTGTGCGCCCACCCCACCCCACTGCATTAACATGATTCAGCTAATTCCTCTCTGTGTCTTTCTCTGCCCAGCTTGCATTCCTGGAAAGAGGCATTCTGACTGGATTGGAAAACCACCATTTTCCCTGTTTGGTACTTTCTGTGTGAAGCTACTTTGTAAAGGGGAGGTCAGATTACAGCTTCCCTGGCCCTGGGCCTCTGGCCTGTTCCTGGTCTAACCAGACTGTGGTTAGGTAGCCACGATGTAAGCACAGAAGGTATTCCGTGCTACACTCGCAGCAAGGAAGCAGGTGCGTGGGCCGTGCTTCCCACATGCACCCTGTCCTAAAGATCAGCACGCAAGCCCAGGCCTCAGCCACGGAGAGTCTGTTAAGGCCAGGTGGTCAGAAAAATCCAAACGCTTAGCAAGCGTTCAGAGATTCTGAGGCTCCCCCACGCAGGCCTGGCTTCACGGGTGTGGGACCAGGGCAGTCACTGCAGGACCCCAGTCAGAAGGGCCTCCTGCTTGGGGGGTTGTACTCAGGGGTCACTGTCTTAAACTCCTAAATCACTGTCTCTTGGAATTTGTGTGTTGGAAGTGCTGTCCGATGGGATAATGGAGCAGCGTCCCACTATTTCCCTGCCTCCCCAGGACAGGTTCTTGGCCCTTAGCCCACTGCCCTTGGCTGCCCCAAGCCCCAGCCAGCCCTCCTCCCTGCCCAAGGCCACTGCAGGCCTCTGCCTGGGATAGGAGCTGGGCTGCATGGGTGGGGGAAGGCCTTTGTTCGGCTATCACCATCCACCCTTGGTGGAGGCCTGGGCATGGACACAGAGGGTCAGGGTTGGCACTGTCTCAGGACACAGCATGACAGTGGCAGTTTCTCCCACCAACTGGCAGTTGACATCTCAGTAGGTGGGGTGCCAGGTGGAGACCCCTGTTCCAGGTACCCAGTGCACTCCGACCGTGGAAGCTGCCATTCCCTGGGGGTCGCCTGTCCACTGTGGGAAGGGAGGTTGGCTCCTTGCTCCTGGCTGGGAGCTCCTGTCTTGGTGTGTCTGTGGGGGGCTGGCCGGAGGGGAGGCCGGCAGCAGGTAGGCACCAGAACCACACTGACCTTGGATGGGGGAGGCTCAGGGCACCCATGGGTGGTCAGCCCTCATCCTGCCAGTCTCCCTTCGCCAATGGGAGTGTGACGAAATGCCAAATGAGATGCACCAAGACAGGTCAAGAGAGAGACTGCAGAAGAAAGGAAAACAGTTTATCCCTTAGTACCTTTAACGGCACTTTTCTCCCTGATCACGGGGGCCCACAAATGACGTAGCTAACCATGCCCTGAGCTTGGGAAAAAGGGTCCTTACACCAGAGGCCCTCAAAGTTGTCGCACATTAGCAACAACTGGAGAATTTTTAAACTACACATTTTGCTGAAGCGCACCCTGCAGCTGCGGCCTCCTTGTCTGGCCCTGGCCCTGCGTCAGGCTGCGCTTCCAGCGCCCAGTTGATTCCAAAATGCAGCCAAGGCTCACAGCCAGCACGCTGGTGATGCCCGGGCCTTACTGTGCGCATGGGTCACCTGAGATGGAGCTTCACATTCGGCGGGCTGGGGCTGCGGCTGGAGAGCTGCCCTTCCAAGTTCCCAGGTGTGGCGGGTGCTGCCGGTCCAGACCCGGAAAAGCAAAACCCTAGACTTGGGGCTGTGAAGCAGTGGTTGGTACCTCTGGATGTTCGTCAGAATCATGGGGGCCGAGGGGATGCAGCCTTAATAATTCTGATGCTGGGATTGCTCTTGATCAGTTAAATGTGGATGTGAGGTGGAACCTGGGCCTCAGGATTTTTAACGCTCTCTTGGAGATTCCCACATGCACCCAAGGCTGAGACGGATGGTGGGTAATAAATGTCTCTCCCGCATGGGGCACTTGGGAGGGTTGCACAGATGCTATGTACTAAGTGCCCAGCACAGTGCCCACCACAGCAGGTGTGCACCACCGTTACTTCCCTTCCTGCTTCTAAATATTTGGGGGTCAACCTTTGCCCATCCCCACCCTGGCTTCTGGCAAGTTCTCAAGCATGGTTCAGGCCATGTGGGCAATGCCAGGGACTATGGCCTGCAGCACCTCCTTGAGGAAAGGAGTGAGAGGCCAGAATGACCTGCAGGGAAAGGCCAAGCTGAGCTGTGAACTCTGGGAGGTGCGAGGGGGAACGGGCGCTGCTGCCTGGGGCTTCTCTCCCCTTGGAGGCAAGGCTGTGCAGCCCCCAGCATGTTCCCCTCCAGTGAGCTTGCACAAGACCCATCTGATGGTGTGATTCCACATCCTAGAATCCACCAGGGTCCCAGACAAACTGGGCAGCGGCTCTCTCACTTGTTAACAAGTCCCTAGGGGACTTGATACATAAAACACAGGCCTCGGGGCCGCCCCCTGAGAGCTTCTGGCTCTGCCCATCTAGAGTGGGGCCTGAGAATTTGCATTTCTGTGCAGTTCCAGTGATGCTGATGCAGAACGTGACACCCGGTGGGCCTGCTCGGACTCTTGCTGCCACTGCTTGCCAGCTGTTTGCTAGGGGCCCACACACTTAGGGCCTAACACATGCACCTCATGGGGTCGGCCTGGGGGCTACAAGGACCAACACAGTATGCGAAATGATTTGGGACACAGTCCCCAGCCCTGGCTGCCTCAAAGGGTCCCCAGTAGGGCCTCTCCAAGCACTCCCAGGAGGTCCTGAGCTTCTGCTCCCAGAATGCTTTCAGAAAGACCACACCGTGGACACCTGATCTAGGCTCCCTCCAAGAGGCAGGAGAAGCCAGACTTTGTGGGTCAATTAGCAGGAGCTTCCCCAGGCACCTGCAGGTGCCCTGGGGAAGGTGCCTGATCTCATTACAGAGCCGCAAACATTCGGGGAGCCGTTGGACCTCTTGAGGCTCCGGTCCTCTAGAGACTCTGAAGAAGGCCCAGGGAGGTCATGCAGCTGGGGCCTCTGCTGCTCTCCCGGCAGATCGTTTGCAGCCCTGCTCAGGGAGGGCCTGGGGCATCCTCCGTGGTTCCTCATGAGCTAGCTGGAGCCACTACATTCTGACTGCTCTCCTTGGACGCCTCTGGAAGCAGCTCTAAGAGGCATCGAGTGACTGATCTAGTCTACTGGCCAGCACCTCTGCGCTCTCCGGAGCCCTTCCCACCTGGCACTGCTAGGCCCTCTGCAGCACTTTTTTTTTACACTCTAGAACAATCCAGATTGGAGGACGTGCTCATGCACTGTGGTGACTGGCCAGCTCCATGGGGCAGGGCTTCCTGTGGGGCCGAGGTCCTCCCTGAGCAGGCAGATGGACACTGGTCCACTCCCCCTCACAGTGCCATGAGGAACACCAGGAGATGCCAATCGCGGCTGCCAGAGGCCACACCCAGATCCGGGAGTCGGGGTGGACCCAGGCGGTCTCTGCATCATACTGAGAATCTAGGACAATCAGAATCCCAGAGAAGTGCTATTATATAGTATTTGCCTCTCTGCGACTCAGCATAATGTCCTCAGGGTTCATCTCTGTTGTGGCATGTGAGAGGATTTCCCTCCTTTTTAAGGCGGAATGAATGCTATTTCACTGTATGGATAGAACACACTGTGTTTATCCATTCATTCAGTGATGGATATTTGGGTCACTTCCACCTCTTGGCTATTGTGAATAAATGCTGTTAGGGATAAAATTGTGCAAAAATCTCTTTGAGATCCTTCTTTCAATTTCTTTGAATATATACCCAGAAGTAGGACGCTGGGACATGGCACATCTGTCTTTAATTTTTGGAAGAACCTTCAAATTGCTTTCCACTGTTTTGTACCTTTTTACATTCCCAAGAGGGCACAGTGTTCTGGTTTCCCCACATCCCCTCCAGCACTTGGCATTTTTGTTTTTGATGGTAGCCATCCTCATGGATGTGGAGTGATATCTCATTGCGGTTTTGATGCACATTTTCCTGATGACTAGTGATGGTGAGCATCTTTTCATGTACCTGTTGGCCATTTGTATATCACCTTTGGACAGCAGGCGTTTTAAGCATAGGATGCAGCATAAACAAAATGAATACTCGCCTTCTCCGAGCATACATTCTACTGGGCCAAAACAAAGACTAAAACCATGACAGTGTCTTGGGTGATGACAAGTGCTTGGAGAACTGCCAGGTAGGGTGGGTGACAAAGATAATGCTGGGACAGGAGGAGGTTTTGCAAAGCAAGACACCGTAGGGAGTGGGTGTCCAGTAGGTGTCCGTCTCTGTGCAGGGAGAAGCGGGGCAGGAGCCATCCAGGCAGGGCAAGCCCAGTGCAAAAGCCCTGAGGGGGAGCAGCCAGCTCCTGAGGCCAGAGACCCCAGGGGCTGAAGGGAACAGGTGGGGCCAGGTCAGGGGAGGAGGACTGGGGGCATGGGGCTGAGGGCAGTCACGTCAGAAGGCTCGGATCTTACCCTGAGCGAGACGGGGCATGAAGTATCTAGCACAATGTCTTGTGTATAAAGTGCTTAATATTAGTGCTTGTTATTAACATAAGCCCATTTTATTCATTTAAGAGGAAATGTCTTGGCTAATTTAATTTTACAGTTAAACTAGGAGAGCCTGAGAAGAAAACATAAAAAATCCCCTCTTCCACCCCAATGCTGGGGGTTGAATGCCGTCGAAGCAGATCTCTTGTCCTTTCTGAAGTTGCTGATCTGGAGTTTGTTCTGCATCTCCATCATTTGGCTGCTTCCTGGAGTTCTTCTAACTCTTGAAGAATTCCAGGGGCTGACCAAGCAGTGCTGCAAGAGAGCATTCTGGGGAGGTGAAAGGAGCGTGCACACAGCCTGCGAGATTTCATTGGACTCTGGTTTCTGTTACATCCACAGCCCAGAAGGAGGGATTCAGGTTCGGCCTGGTTCTTAGCAGAAATCTTCGACTGTTTTCATGCCTTCAAAGCAGTGTGGAAAGCTTGCCCTTCTCCACAGCACAGCGATGACCTTCAGGCGTCAGATCATCCCAGGTAGCGGGCTCACCCCGTGAAGGAGACTTTCCACGGGAGGCAGCGAAGTCTTCCTGGAGACACGAGTCACTCCGCAGAGCAGAGGCCCCAGCAGCCTCCCTGGCCACGGGGACGGCTGTTCCAGGGCATCCATTGGCACTGGGCGCGTTGAGAGAAAGAGCTAGGCTGAGCTGGAAAGGTTCTTCGCCCACATCAGGGAGGGGAGGGAAGGGGAAGGGTGAGCACAGGTGACAGGGCCTTTCCAGCTGTTCTTTCATCCCAGCCCTGTATGAGAGGCATCCCTCCCTTTGCTGAGAACAGGTAGGGTCATTAGAAGGCTCTCGAGCCGTAAAGGAGATTTCCCTTTGGGTGGAGCGCAGGACCATGTGTTGCAGGGCTCCTGGGGCTGGAGGTCTGCTGGGAACGCCACTTGCCGTCTCTGCTCTGAGCATCTGAAACCCCAGAGCAAGGCCGGTGAGCGGCAGGTTTGTGCTCTGTGTCGCCAGCATCAACAGTGCAAGGTGAGCGTGAAGTGCGACGTACATTCTCAGGGGACAGAGAGATGCGTGGTACAAGGTCTTATCTCCAGGGGTCAGAGTCTGAAGGCGAGAAGGGCTACATGGGCAGTGGGCACTGAGAATTAGTGAGCATTTGTAAAAAGAATAAACCAAACCGCCACATCCCAGACCTCCTCATCAATAAAGCAGGGAGAAAGGAGGCCCACAGGAAACCACCATAGATTAGAACAACTTTTGAAGCTTCTATTTAAAAGATTACAAAAGGGAACATTGCAGCTTAGGAGCGATAGTATGTCTTCCACTTGAAAACTTACATTCTCTAAAATGATTATCTATTGGATACATTATATTTGATTCTATAACAGTGATAATCTTAAAAATATTTTATTGTCAAAATAATGCATGCACGTCAGAGAAAAAGTGGAACACATCAAATAGTATAAAGGAAACACTGAAATTGCCCATAAACAGAGACTCTCACTGTTAAGATTTTTGGTTTTACCCTTTACTTTTGTATTCTTAAAATAAATATAGTAATTGTTTTCATGATTATATTTAGTATTATAAAATCATTATATAATATTATTACAAAAAGTATTTAAATAATAAATATTTTTAAAGTATATGTTTATAACATGAAATATAATTAGACTAAGCTATTATAAGCTAAATTAATGGTGTAACTTGAATTTTCCGTGTAACATTACACCATGCACATTATTCCATGTCATCACAAATTTTTAAAGACCACTGTAAGTTTTCCATCCTTTGGACACATTATACTTTATTTGACTGTTTCTCTAGTATTGGGCGTCTGTGTTATTTAAAATGTGTTACGTTATAAATAACACTGTAATGAATACCTTTATACAGAAATATTTGTCCACTTTATTCATTTGTCCAACAGACATTTCCTGAGCTACCGAGCATCCCTTACAGCCTTAGGTTGCTGATGGTCCACAGAGAACAGGAGAAAATCCTCACCTTCAAGCAATTTACATGGTAGTAGGGGAAATAGGCCATATATCAGTGAATAAATAATGTAGTTTCAGGTCAGAGTACGTTTTAAAAAATTAAGCAGAATAATGGAGCAGGGAGTGACCATGCCTGTGGGGAAAGTGATATTTGGCTAGAGACCTGCATGATAGGCAGTAGCCCTCTGTCACATACCAGGCAGAGGACATAGGATGGACAGAGGGTCTGAGGAGGAAAGTGGCAGGGTGGGTTGGAAGAACTCTGAAAAGAGCTGTGGGTGCAGTAAAGGAAGCAAAGGAGAAGGTAGCGGAGATAAAGTTCATGGAGCAGGCAGGGATCTAGGCATTAGAGGCTCTGTAAGTGTTCTGAGTGGTAACTGCGATGGGCAGCCATTGGAGATAAGGGTCAAGACATGATATGACTTGATTGACATTCAAAACATTGCTCTAGCTATTGAATATTAAATTGTTTGTGGGGAGTAAGAGTCAAAGCAGACCCCAACTTAGTCTATAAGGGTAGAAGTACCCTAATACCAAAACCAGACAAAACATCACAAGAAAGGATAACTAGAGTCCAATATTCCTTATGAACAACAAAATACGAGCAAACCCAATTCAGTAATATGTAAAAAGGATTATTCACTATGACCGAGTGAGCTGGAACTCGGGCATGCACGGTTGATTTAACACCTGAAAATCACTGAAGGGTCCTGGAGCTCTGGCTGTGCCCACTTCTCCTTTGAAAAAGTGAATCCCAAGATGGGGTACCCCTGAGTGAAAAGACAGAAAGTATCTTTGCAAAGGCCTTAGATTCGTGGTTCATAACTCATTGATCACATGATGGTTGGAGTGGCAAGTCACCCTCCTTGTCCTGGTTTCACTCAAGCTTCTCAGGATGTGTGTGTACAATGGATGTGAAAGAGTCCAGGTCCAAATTTAGGAAACTTGTGGTGTAAGTGGTCCATCCCCCTCCAAGAACACCAAGGCTATTGTCCACAATGTCTGGTGCCAAGCTGAGCCCCCCCAAAAGAATTGCAAGATGCTTTAAAGAAATGTGGCTTAGCTGTGTTTAGCTGATATTTTTTTAAGGAGAGACTGCCATCAGCTGCTATAGGATATCTGGCAGTTTGAACAAGTTTAACAAGTTGTGACATGTTGTAACTTCAGGGAAAAGGAAGAATAAGAACATTTTAGAAGAGGGGAGCTAAGATGAGGGCGAGAGCTCAGGGTGGAGGGCAGGGGAGAGGAGCAAAAATCCAACAGGAAGATTATCTTCCTTCTAAGCCCCAAACGACGGGCTCTGTGGAGCCTGCAGAGAGCTGGGGTCCACTGGGAGCAGGGCAAGGAGAGTCAGGAGCCTGACCCAGCTGTGCACCGCGCAGGAGGTGGGAAAGCAGCTCATGCATAAGGTGAACGACGGAGTTGCAGCCTTTCTGGACTCCATGTGTACTTGGTTAGCTTTAAAAGCAACCACGGCAGCAGCAATAACAAAGCCAGACACACAAACGTCTGCCTTGGGGCTGGCAGTGAACACATACCTGCCCAGGAGGGACTCTCAGGGGGTAGGCTGCAGCCACTGGTCTTCAAGAAGCTAAAACTGTGAAATGGTCTCTGACATTTGGGGCTTGGTTTTGAGGCCAGTGAGCAGAAATCCATGAGTGCAACACGCATCTGTAAACCGTGGGCTCAGAGCTCCCATCAGGGCCCTTTGCTAGTTGAGCTTCGCATTCTGTCAAAGGATTCCCGGATGTGTGACTTGGATTCATGTTGGATTATTTCCTCCATTCACAAGGCAGTGAGGTCCCCTCCAACAAGCCCTGCATTACTTCCTTGCCTGTTCTGGGAAACAAAGGACTATACATCCACAATGTAATGTGAGGTTTGCTGAGCAAGGAAACCATCAGAAGCGTTCTCCCGGGTTTGCACGCTTCCTCCTGCAGAAGCCGCGGCGAGGCCTGGTCACCTGCCTCCAGGGCGGACCGTGCTCTCTCCGGGACTGGCAAGTTCATCCACTTCCGGTCTAATCTTCTAGAGCAGCGGCTCGACCAAAGCATCTTGTACTTTTCTAGTGGCATGTGTATCCATTGCAGACTCTTGATGTAAAGGTGAATCTTCCTCCTATGTCCAAAAATATTCTCCCAGGGACCCAAACTGGGAATGAATGTCATGTGATGCTGTAGACGCTCCCATTCCCTTTCAAGAGAAAATGAGCTGCTAAATTCTTGCCCTAGGTCGAGTTCTCCTCCATGTCCCCAGAAGATGATGTATGTGGAGAGAGAGGGCTTCAAGCACACATCATTACTGCTAAGAGAAGGAGGAGGAGAAGGGCAGGCGACGCAAAATAAAATCCCAAACACACAGGAACCAGCTCTTCTAGGATGTGGATGGATAATGGATGATGATAGACAGGGTGGGACGTCTTTGACCGTAAGTGTGAAAGGCTCATTCAGGCTGACCACTCAAGATCTCTGGGAAAAGTCCATTTACCAATAGACCCTGCTCAACACAGAAATACCTCAAACCTCAAGGAGATTGCAAAGCGTTCTTCCTAGTGATATAGTTGTTGTCTTCTGGGGTTGCCATGGGTGTTAAGTGAGGGAAAGCTCAAGAAAGCCCCCATTAAACTGTAATATATTAATTCAATTTTAGGGATTGTTATCTTCAGAGTATCAAATAAAATCCGATTTGCATAAAAAGTGTCTATCGAGGTGCTAACTTGCCAGACACTCTAAGCTCATGATTTACTATAATCCTTACAATGACCCTGCAAGGCGGGCATTGGTCCCATTGATTTTTTTAAGTGAAGGTAGTTTACAGCTTGTCTAAGAGATGTTTCTAAGGGTTTAGAGCTTAGGAGACATTTCCTATGCATACAAAGTAGCTCGGACTGTGATTCTTGAACACCATAAAAAGAACAAGAATGGAATATGAATTTGCATTCCAAAATTAGTGGCCTTAAATCCAGATTTGAGTATTAAACACATACATACTTGGGTACATATTGTAGTGGGGGAGTGACTGGTCAGCAGACATTCATTCTCTGGGAAGAAAAACACAGAGAGAAGAGCACACAGTGAAAAATAAAGAAGGGGTGCATTCCTCAGATTACCTTAGCTGCCAGACCCCACCTTGCTAACTGGTGCTCCTGGGAGGAGATTAGCTCTGTCTTCCCATGGCTTTTCTCAGACTACTGGTCTGGAATCAGAAGAGAGACTCCCCGGCGAGGAAGAGACGGGGCAGGTTTGGGTGAACATGCTGTGTGGACAAAAGGTGCAAGAAGGCCCCAGGATCCTCAAAGGAGACACAAAGCGAAGTGTTTCTTCTAGCATTACGGGCTCAGAACATCCTAGGCTGAAAAATACAGAGTGGAGACAGTCAGCTGAACTGGAGAGTATTGGGTATAATTGCAGGAGTAGAGAAGCAGAAAAATGCAGCTTCTAGGCCTATGGGTAGGTGCACTTTCCTGCAACTGGGAGTGTACCTTCAGTGTGACACTGTGACTGTAGGGCTGAAGGGTGTTGGCCCAGCCCAAGCTGACTCATCTACAAATAGCTGTTGGCAGGTGCTGACCAGGTGCTATTCAAGGGGCTGGAGAAACACTCCCTCACACAGGTTCCAGTCTACTGCGGAAGGTGGACAGCTGCATGGATGCTGGGAGCTGAGAAGCAGTCCTCCCACAAGGAAGAGCAAGATGCCAAGGGAAGCGCAGGCCAGGCCTGACGCCCAGCAGCATCGGGGGCACAGAGGGAGCTTCTGGAGACCCTCTGGGCCGCCACCTCACACCCATCAGAATGGCTGCTGTCAGAAAAACCAGAAGATAACTATGTTCTAGTTAAATGATTAATATTATCTATAATAAATTATGTAAGATAAATTATAAAAATCTATTAAAATTACTATATTCTTGTAATAAGTATTGGTGAAGATGTGGAGAAATTGGAACCCTTGGGCAACAGTGGTGGGACTGTAAAATGGGGCAGTTGCTGGAGTCTCTCAGAAAATTAAAAATAGGATTACCACATGATCCAGCAATTCTACTTCCGGGTAGGTCCTCAAGAACGGAAGGCAGGAACTTGAAGGGCTATCTGCCCAGCCATGTTCCTACCAGCATTGTTCACAACAGGCCCAAAGTGGATGAGTGGATAAACAAAATGTGACATGTACGTACAATGGACTATTCTCCAGCCTCCAAGGGAAAGAAATTCTGAGATGCCACAACCTGGGTGAGACTGGAGGACATCGTGTGGAGGGAAATAAGACACCCCTCCACGTACGTGAGGTCCTCAGAGCAGTCGAATTCCTGGGGACAGAAGGTGGGAAGGGGGTGGTCAGTAACTGGGGGAAGAAAGAGGGGGTGGGACTTCATGTTCAACATTAATGCATCTGTTTAATGGAGACAGAGGTTCAGCTCTGCAAGACGAGAAAGGTCTGTGGCTGGGTGGGGCTGATCGCACCACATGGCAGCATGAATGTGCTGAGTGCCACTGAGCTATATGCTTAAAAACCGTGAAGATGGTAAATTTTATGTCATGTTTGCTTTACCACAATTTTTAAAAAGTGGGTGAGAGAGGCAGATGCTGGCAACTCAGAAGTGGAAGATGCAGGAAAAGGGGTGTCCTTGCTTCCAGGGGCCATGGCCAGTCTCCCCTTCTCCAGGCAGAAACCCTCTCCTCACTTGTGGGTTTGTGACCCTCCTGAAATCTGGGAGCTGCATTATGGTGACTGTGCTGAGGGTCATTCACCTGTTTATCATGTAGATGAAAATGCTTCTCAAAGAAAAGTGGTCACACAGACTGGCATGTGGGGCCCTTGGCCCATGGGGCAGATGTGTAACCAAGACAGCTGTGCGCCGCAGCTCCTCTCCCGAGGAGGCTGAAGCATGGGGACATCGTGGATTGGGGCCCGAGAGCCGGGGACCCCTTCCTTCACCTCCTCCTCCTCGCCCTTTGCAGTGGCTGGAGAATGAGGGCTTTCACTGCTCGGAGGGAGAGATGCATCCTGCTGGTGCTGTGTTCCAACAATAACACATCGCACTTCAGAACAGTCCTGGCTGCAACACTCGAGAGCTCGCAGCATTATCACGTGCAAAGAACAACCATTTGGTTTCTCCTGGGCTGGAGATAGATTATGTTTATTAACTTTTGGAGGTCCTTAACACAAAACACAGCCAGGATGCCCCCCCTCCCACCCCTTCCAAATGAAATTAAACCACAAAATTGAAAGTAAGATATATTAAGTATAAGGAAATCCCCCAAGGTTCTTATTTTTTTTCCAATAATCACTGCTGAAATGAGATTTCCTTTCTAATTTTAAATTTAATATAGTTTTTTTTTAGCAAAGTTTCAGGTTGATAGAAAAATTGAGCAGAAAGTACAGTGTGCCTGCCTACCCCTCACTCCCTCACGTAGATGATTTCCCCCTTTCCTATTATTTTGCCTCCGTGAGGTGCATTTGTTGTGATTGATGAACGAACAGTGGTGCATTACTATTGACTAAAGTCTGTACTTTAGGGGTCACTCTTGATGTTGTACGTTCTGTGGGTACATTCTGTGGATGATATCTACCCACCAGGAGAATATCTTCGGGAATCACAGCCCTAAACACCCTCTGCCCTCTGCCTTTACATCCGTCTCCCCATTCAAAGCCCTGGCAACCACTGAACTTTTTCCTGTTTCCATAGTTCTGCCTTTTCCAGGATGTCAAATAGGTGGAATCCCACAAAATGTAGCCTTTTTAGACTGGTTTCTTCCCCTTAGCAATAAGTTCCACTTAAGTTTCCTCCATGACTTTTCATGGCTTGATAGCTCATTTCTGTTTCCACTGAATTTCCGTTGACTTGGGGTAGCTCCTGGTGTTTATCCATTCACCTATTGAAGGATATCTTGACTGCTTACAAATTTTGGTAGTTATGAATACACATCAATGGACAGGTTTTTGTGTGGATATAAGTCTTCAATTCATTTGGATAAATCCCAGGAGCACGATTGCTGGGTTGTGTGGCAAGGCTGTATTTAGCTTTGTGAGGAACTGCCAACCTGTTTTCCAGCGTGGCTCTGCCATTTGATTCCCACCAGCAATGCAGGAGGGCTCCTGCTGCTCAGACCCTTGCCATATCAAATTTATATCAAAAACACTCTTATTCTGTTTATGAGAGACCCAAGCCTGGCATTAGTCTGTGTTTTGGGGAATTCCACATTGACGGGGGTGCATATCTTTTGAACAATTCCTGCACCATTTCAGGCCATGTTTGGGTCTTTCTGGCTCTCCTGGTTTTGACCACAGGGTGGTTCCTCTGGTGGGTACTTGGAGACACTGGCATATGCCTCATCATTTGTGTAAATGAAATATTAGTTTCTAAAACCCCATGCTCCAGGTTGATCACAACATCACATGTCCATCTATCTCCTGCTGCCCCCAGAAGGTGGCCCAGGTGAAGACTGGTGATGAGTGGGTTCTCCTGCACACGGGCATCTTCTGCTGGGCATACTGAGTTGGTATTTCCTCTTCTGAATGAGCTCTATACTGCTGACTTTAGACCAGTACTGGGAGGGTCTCTGGTGGTACTTGCAGGGAGGGGCTGGAGTCTCTAGAAGGGTCTGGCTTTGTAGTGACAGAGAATGTCCTCTGACAGTGTAGTTAGGAGGCTCACGGGAAATGGAAGTTGAGATTTCCTGAAAATGTGCAGATTCACCAGTGTTCATAAACGAATCCAGCCCTAAACTTTGCGGTCTCACAGTGGAATTGTGAACGGTGTTGGGGGCTCCCTGAGTGCAGTCACTTGGGCCCCTGGACCCAGCAGTCCTCTCCTGCCTATGGCAGAGCCCGGCTCCACAAGGAGAGTCCGAAATGCAGGCCCAGCACGTGGTGGCTGAATGCAGTGAATCACAAGGGACAGGTATGGTAACTCATATGCATTCTTTCTGCATTTTCCCTCTGATCTCTACCTCACCGGTACCCCTTTCTAGTCAGTGAATGTTTTCTATGTAAGAAAGGATTTGCCATGTAAAAATTTAAATACTCAAATCTGTATCTATGTTTTCTTTTGTTTTTTTTTTTCTTAAACAGCAGATAAATACACCAACACCCAACCTTATAAAACCTAAAAGTTAATACCTTTGCACTAAGAATATTTTGCAGGGTTCCCCCAAAACAGTAAACTCAACTATTATAATTAAAATAATTCCATTTATTAAAACTTGATTCATACTTAAATTATTAGGAAGACTTAAGTGTTTGCATAGTAACTTTTAAGAAACACAGAAATGCTATCGAAACATACACCTTTAATATCACCACAAGTTCTATGAACAGTTTCTCCCATGCAAGGCCAGTCGGCTGCCCTCAAACATCACGTGGAGAAGGGATGCCCGCTTCCTAGAAAACATCCCGTATCAGATCCTGTGGTTTTGCAGGACAGGGTCCATGTCTCCCTTGGAGGCATGTATCCCTGGCACCTGTGACCTAATGTTGTCAAAGAAAAGAATGCACTGGAATTCCTAACTGTTGCCATCAACCATCCACAAAAGGTGGAGTTACAGAATTGCCAATGATGAAGCTGTTCAGGAACCCAGGAGCCAGGTGGTTCAGCCCTGTCCCTTCAGGTGAGACTGCAAGGCAGGTGTCTAGAGGGAGAGCTATCCCTTCATTCCTAAGCTCCTTCGGGAATAAAATTCCACCAACTCCCTCGGTAACCAGTCATCCTTAAAAATCTTTGTCATAAATTTGCTGGGATCTCACATGTGCTGAAATGTCAGTTCATAGGATTGTGGAATCCCTCATATAAGTGAAGGGGCCTCAGGGGTCAGGTAATCTTGTCTCAGATTTGACAAGTTAGATCCAAAGACCCAACGAGGCTGAAGGATCTTACTAAGGTCACATGGCTAATTGGGGGCTGAGCAGAAGCCCTGCCAGATGACACTTTCCACCTGTTCTTCTGTCAGTGTCGGACTGTGCTGATCCTGTGCATTGATTTAAGCCTGGGGTCATGCCCTCCTCCTGCCAATACATTGATACGGATTGAACACCCATCTGTGTGAGGCTCTGGGTGAGGCTGTGAGTGGCACAGCACCCTTACCAGCATCTGGGTGAACCAGCCCAGTTGTCCCCTGGGTCCCCACCGCTTGTCTTTGGGTCTGGCCCTCTCCCAGGGCAGGGACAGCCAAAAGCTGTCCGTGAATCCCTGACTCTGTGTCCTTGCTCTGTTGTGCTTCTGTGCCACGTCCTCCTGGGCCTGCCTGTGGCCATCTGGAGCCAGGTGTCCCAGCACGTAGGGACTTCCCTCTGGGCTGCAGGTGTCCTGGGGAAGGGCTCCGTCAGTGGACGGCACGCTCCCCTCCCCACCCATGAGCTCTGTGCCCCTGGCTGGCTTGGGGCCCACCTGGTGCCCGGCTTCTCCGCTCTCCCCAGGACAGTCAGCCCTCTCCACCCCCCAAATCCTAGTGATAGAATTGTTCACCCTCTCACTCCAAACAGATTGGTGGCTAGTTTGTTTCCTCTGAGGCACTTTCACCTTCCATGCTTTTATCTGTGTCTCTTAAGAACCCTGTGAAGTGGACCAGGAGGCATGGGCTTCTTGTCTCTCTTTCAGAGACGACCAGAGGGAAGACCAAGCCTTCAGCAGTTAGCTGAGGGCTAAGGCAAGTGGCAGAGCCTGTCCGAGATCCAGACTGCCCGATTTCCTGGGGCAAGGAGGGTCGCGGGCCGGGCTTCACCGGCGTGCATGCCCCCAAGCCCGGCGCTGGGTGGCGTGTCTGAGACTAAGTGCAAGCCCTCCTTGCATCTGCTCAGGCCGCAGCGCAGGTGGGTCTCTCTGTGGCCGCCCGGCCCCCGGCCCAGGGGAGAAAGGCGCTCTGGGTCAGGTCATCTTGTGCTTCCAGTTTGTTCCCAGGACCGTCTTCTTCCCATTTTCCCAGGTGCATTCATGGCCCTGCTCCCTGGCCTGAGCCTCCTGACCTGGTCTCAGGGAAGGTTTTCCCATCTGGGTTCTCCAGAGGAACAGAGCAACAGGATGTATATTGAGAGGCCTATTTGAAGGAGTTGGCTCACAGTCACCAGGCTGGCAAGTCCGAAACTCACAGAGCAGGGAGACAGGCTGGGTGCTCTGGCAGTGTTTCTGTGCCACAGCCTTGGGGCAGAATTCCTTCTTCTCCTGGAACCTCAGTTTTTATGCTAAGGTCTTCGACTGCTTGGAGAAGGCTCACCCACACCAAGGAGGGTGATCTTCTTCACCTAGTCTACTGATTGCAAATGTTAATCACATCCACAAAATGCCTTTACAGCAACATCTAACTTAGTATTTGACCAAACAAGTGGGCCCCACAGCTGAGCCGAGTTGACACAAAATTAACTGTCACAGAACCTCCCGACTACCTTTGTCAGATTCCTGCCCCTCCCCATCCCATGTCTGACCCTTCTGGCTGGGGGTAGGATGCCCCCTGGCCACTTGGTCACCTGCTGGCCCTGGGTGGTGTGTCTGACACTCACATTTCTGACTCCATTGATCTGATGGTCTGTCGATAACTGAACCCCTGCTTAGGTGCCCAGCATTTAAGAGTCATTTTCAGGATTTACTGCTCAAGGACTCTTGGCAACATCCCCCTTTATTTGTAATATTATGCATGCATTGAGCTCTCTCTTTTGTTTAATGGTGTTGCCTCTAAATGATCTATGAGTGGGCAAACAAGCAAACTGATTTCCTGTCTCTGAAACACAGAAAGAGGTGGAGAACAGAATCACTCAGTTTAGCTCATCAAATTCACTGATTAAAAGAGTAGTCTTTCAGAGTATCTTTGAAACAAACATTCCTTCCACCAGCAGATGAATCAATGAACAAAATGGGGCATACACACATGATGAAATATTATTCACCCATAAAAAGGAATGAAGGACTGATTGGTGCTACCACATGGATGAACCTTGAAGACGTGATGCTAAGGGAAAGCCAGTCACAGAGGACCACCTACTGCATGATTCCATTTACATGAAATACCTAGGATGGGCCAATCAATGGGACAGAAAGTACATTAGAGGTTCCCAAGGACTGGGGGAGGAGGGAATGGGGGTCATTGCTTAGTGGGTATAGAGTTTCTGCTTTGGATGATGAAAAAGTTTTGGAAATAGTGATGATGGATGCATAACACTGTGAACGTACCCAATGCCACTAAACTGTACAAAAATGGTTAAAACCGCAGCCTTACTGTATATATATGTATATACATATATACTATATGTTTACATATATATCTATAAAATCACCAACAATGTTTTTGAATTAATAATGTAATATACCCAAAGCCATTGAATTGTACACTTTAAATGGATGGATTGTATGGCATGCAAATTATATCTCAAAAAAGCTGTTTAAAAAATAAATCAGTATTCCCACTGTCACCCCAGCAGCATGAGAATGTTAGTGTTACTCATTTCAATCTTTTTCAAGGGGAAATCAAGAAATGAAAGAAGGGCTCTTGGTGCCCCAAGCAGCCCCTACTCGAGGCAGCCCCTCTGATCCCTGGGAGTCCCCTCCCCATCCCAGCAAGCCCTCTGTGTCATGGGATGCATTTCCAATCCCCCTTGGGGCTGGGATCCTCCATCCTGCCCAGCTGCCCTGGAAGGGACCCCGTGGCAAGCCCCAGCCAACAGACACTCATGCTGAACCGAGGCAGCCCAAGAGGGTCACGCTATTTTATAAACACCATCTCTTTTCAAAGTTAAGCCTGCGGATTGGACACAGCTGTGTTCATTCTTCCCAGGTTTTCATTTCCAAGCTGCCCTGTGCACTTTGATCTTCAAAAGTCCAGTCTGTTGATGTGGACATTGTTTGTTTTAACGATTTGCTACATCATTCTAATTTGTTCCAGATTCACTCACTTTCAAGGTGCCACTTGGCATCTTCTCTATTTGAAGCAATGATGAGAGAATAACATGGTTACAAAGCGAGGCATCCGGGGACGTGTCACCAGCTGCTGCTCTCACTTCACTTTTTGCCTTTTTGGAAAGCATCCCACGCGGGTCACTGGAAATGTGTGTGACAGAAGGAGGGAAGTGTGCTGTGAGGACAGGAGAGTGAGTCACTGAGTGCCTGTACCTCAGCCAAGCCAAGTGTGGTCTTTTGGGGAAAATCAGCATCCAAAGATCAGGTGTAGGGTAGGAATGGCCTTCTACAACTTCATTTCTCTCCCTCTCCGAAGAGCTACTAAAATCAACTGAGTTGCTTTTTATTAAAATATTTGAACTTACCCTGAAATGCTTATACCAAAAACAAACATCCATTTCTGAAGAACTTATATTCTTGATACCCTAATATGTCTCTAACACAAGACTCATGATGATACACACAGCCAGGCACACAGGCACACATGCACACATACAAACTGTCTTCCAATTTCTTCTTCGGTTCTGCCAAGATTGTCCCTGACCCACAAACCCATGAGACTGCTGGAAATGGAATAGTGTCTGCCACTAATTTCTAATGCTTACAACACACTATAAATCAGGTGGCATGGGACCCACTTGACGGATGAGGATGCTGACTCTCAGAGACAATGAGGAACTTGCTCAAGGCCACCAGGCCAAGGGGTACTGGCGCAGGTGTATCTGAATCAAAAACACATGCTCTTTCTGGCATCAAAATGCTTTTCTGGTGGCCCACGAGGCTAGGAAACCTCATAAGATGAAGAGCCCACCTTTGAAGGATTTATGGTAAGATAAGCAAGCATCCACCATCCAGTCCCTCCTCTTTGAAACTAACATTCCGTTACCACGTACCAGTGTCCCATCTTGTATGTGCAAGGACACCTAGATCACTTGTGAAGATGAGTAAGGCTCTGGCATCATACCCTGATGGGAGGAAAGCCTCTAACACAGACACCAGGGATCCGGGATGAAAGCCTTGCTTTCTGGCCTCTTGCCGTCATCCTGGGCAAATGGACCTGCTGTGACTGGTTGTCACATAGGTTACTACACACAACAGCCTGTGTGTGTGTGTTAAGTTGCTACCAATTAGAAGGCTTGTATGCCTGCTCCCACCATGCTGCTGGGTATATGCTGATGGTTTGACTAGTCAGGACTATGGCAGAGATTACCCCATTCTTGACAGCAAGTCCCTGTTAATACCTGCTTGCACCCCCAGCATGTAGGATACCTTCCCTCCTAGAGACACTGGCAGTTTGTGAAATCCACCCTCCCCCACGCTGCAGTTTTAGTTGGGGAGCCTGGTAAACGTGAACCCATTTCTCTGAGGGCCAAGCTGGGATATTTGATCCTCGGCTCTCTGCATTAAGAAAACTTAACATTTAATTTTTAACTTTTCTTTCCATCTGTTCCCTCCTCAGTGAAGCCACCATTGAATGTCTGAGGATTATCAGTGACCTTTTCCTCCCGCCCTCCAGCCCTGTGTCATTCTCAGCCAGTTCTCCAATTTTACATACTTGCCGTATCTCTCCAGCCTGCTGCTTTCTACCTCCACGGGCCCAGTTCTCTGCCATCCTCCGTCAGGTCCTTCACGGACAATGAGGACATTGCACCATCTCCTCCTCTGGCCCTCTATCCTGCCGAACCCAATATAATCCCCCTGTACCCCCTAAAATCTGAGGGATCCTTGGGAAATCCAACTATGTTCCTGCGACCTCTCTGCTTGAATCCCTTCTGCAGCACTCCACCTTTAGGCTAAAAACACACACCTTGGGCATGGCCTCGGGCTCCACACAGTCTGACCCACGGGCCGCCTGGGCCTATCTATCATTCTGCTGCACTTCCTCTGCTGCTGCCTTGTGCTTTCCCACCACAGGATCTTTGCACACACACCCCGCCTCCTGCCTGGACCTCCTTCTCTCCCTCTTTCCTCAGCTAAGTCCTGCTCACTCCCTAGATTGCAGGATAGCTGCCACTGCCCCCCAAAAGTTTACCCACCTCCCTAAGTCTGTCTGCATCTCATCCTGGAATGTGGCCCCATGTCTGTCCCACTGAGTAGTGAAACTGTGGCCATTTTACATTTACTTACAGATTAGTTATTAGTATCTCTCCCCGATGGGCCACCTGCTTCCTGGAGTCAGAGCCGCAGTCACACCTGTTGTCTCACCATTGTGTCCCCAGCACCAAGCAAATGTCTGGGACATGGTAAGCATGCCACAGATACTTGGTGGCCGAAGGATGGACTCCTGGTGGCCAGAGCAGTGATGAGTATTCAATGGTACCAAGACACCTTTTTGCCAGTCAATCTGCCAGTCAACATTTAGAAGTTTGACTTTGCCTGTCACCAAACTTCCACACACCAGTCAGGGGCAGAACTGTATGCCTCTCTGAAAGGTTTACATTTTTAGCCAAGATCTGTATCAATTACAAAACTTCTTTCACCTAATAAAGGCTTTTCCTAGTTCCAGGTCACCAGGCAGGATGGCCACTCACAGCAGTTAGACAGCAGACGGGTCAAAAAGATGGCCATCCAAAACAGGGGCGACAGCGGGCGGAGGGCCTTCCCAGGCGGTCCCGAGCGCCTTCACACTGACAGGCGTGCTCTGTCTGGGTGCACACAACCAGCCCGTCCAACCGAGGCTTCACAGATAATACAGCTTAGGCTGTGGCTAAATAAGGAAGAAAATGAATTTAAAAAATTCATTTATAAAGTCTATTTATAGAGGAAATAAGCCAAATCAGAGGGTAGCAAACTATGGATCATGGCTCAAATTCAGCCTGTTTTTGTATAGCCCACAAGCTAAGAATGTTTGTTATAAGAACAGGTGGCAGAGACCCCATGTGGCCCACAAAGACTAAAATGCTTACCTCCTGGCCCTGGTCAGCCAGCTCGTGGACGAAATAATCACAGGAAGGCAACCGAGGTGGTGGCAGTGACGGAGCGGGCATGGAGATGGGTGTTCAGGAACCCCCGTGCTCAAGACAGTCAGGTCAGAAGTCGGGGGCACCGGGCCCAAATCCCTACGGCTTTCAGGACCGTAGAGTTATTTAACCTTCTAAACCTTTGTTTTCCAACCTATAAAATGGGAATAATAATAAATAATAATAGTACCTGCATTGCTAGGAAGATGTGACGACTGATTGGGACAATACATATAAAGCATAAGGCCTGCTGCGTAGTGGCTATGCAATCAATGTCAGCTATTACTCTTTTCTAAAAAGTTTACTATTTGTTTCTCCATCTCGGAAAATTTGATAAATATCTCGTTCCTTTGAAAGGTGCTCTCGGAGACAGCTGCGATTAATGACCATTTTGGCGCGTTGCCTCTGGCTTGCTGATGTCATCCACGCATCCAATCAGTCCTTCCTCTGCTTTACTGAGTAGTCCGCATGGGTCCCCCAGGTGGAGGCTGAGGTGGGGGTGGGGCTACAGGAGGGTCTCTGGGCGTTAGCACTGCGGCAGAAGGAGGGGGGGGGGTGGAAGCACAGCAGGGGGGGAAGAGCCCCCGGGCCAGGACCCAGCGCTGACGGGTCCCTCCTCCAGGCAGAAATGCCCAGGCCCAGGAGCACGGTGCTCAGTCCCGGCCTGGGCTAGCCCCGAGGGAATGTGGCTCCCCCTGAAGCTGAGGTGGAGTCTGAAGGTGCCGTGGGCTGGGGGTAGTGGCCCCTGCACCCTGGCCATCAGCAAGTCCTCCCGCACAGACAGCCTGCACTGCTCTCCTGGGGCCACCACAGTCCGCCCCGTGCTGCCTGGGCCTCCGGCCCTCCGTGCGTCTCCGGGGGCTACGCTGCCGGGCTTCCTGGGCCCCCCTCCCGAGGGAGGCTGCAGTGGAGACCCTCTTCCACCGCAAGTTCCCCCGCCCTCAGCCGCCTGGTGGTATGACCCAGACTCCTCCTCCAGCAGGCTGAGCCCCTGCTTAGCATCCTCTATTCCGGCTGAGGGTCCATTCACAGGACCACGGGGCACCAGATGCTTGAAGGGCATCACCTGCCTTCCCCATGGACTGCCCCTCCCTGACTGCGGAAGCAGCCCCCCCTCTCAATGGCCGGAGCCAGTCACCCCTGGCTCAGAGGGACTCCTCTTTCACCAGCCGATGCCTGGGCGCGGAGCCCACAGAGCGGGGATGCGGCTGGAGCTGGCCCTCTGCTTCTCGCAGCCCTGGCTGCCTCCCTCCACAGTACAGCACCCCCTTCAGAAGCCAGAAACCCTGAAGGGCTCCAGCTTGCAGGGAAGGGGAGTAGCAGTCTCCCAGCAACCTCTGGAAGGGTGGTGTGCCAGTGGGGCTCCTCAGAGGGGCCGATGCCAAGGTGGGATCAGGCGCAGAAGAGAGGCCCGGGGGAGGCACCGTGGGGACGAAGGGGCTCGAGGAGCAGGTGCAGGGTGAGCCTTGGGCAGGTGCAGGCCCCACACCTGTGAGGGACACGTGGGAACAAGGAGGACCTCGGACAGCAGCATGATTCCAAAAGAGGTCTGAGCAACCTCATGGCAAGTACTTGAACTAAAGTCACCCATTTGGAAGCATCCGGGGAGGTAAAAAGGGGAGGCAGCAGAGCGGGGTTAGAAAAGCCTTCAGGCTGTGATGGCACAGTGACCCCTCTGAAAGGAGGGCAGGGGCCTGGGTCAGGCAGGACGGACTCAGTGGGCACTGCAGGCCTGATGGAGGCTCGGGTAGCCCCATGGGCAGCCCCACAGCAAGGACTGCCTGCTGCAGGCGCACTCCGTGGGCAGATGCACCCAGGTCCCCCGTGCCCAGGCAGGGCCTGGGCACCGCTCCAAAGCTAGGCTGACCAGGAAGTTGCCAAGGGCCAGAAGCTGCCAGTTCACTGCATCCTTGAGTTGAAGGCATGTTCTTTCCAGACAGGAGACTTAAGCAGTGAACACACACACACGCGTACCACCACCACCAGGCTACGCATTATTATGTAATCAGTTTTCCCTTTTATTGCCAACATTAAGTAAAATGACTGCTTATTTTTTTTTATGATAAGGGAAACAATGTTGAATATTTTTAGCTCCTATTTACAAATATTTATAGTGCTGAACAGCATTTCCTCAAAATGAAATTCCAGGGTCAAAATGACGATCATTTTTAAGATTCTTGGTTACAAAGCACTCATTTTTTCACAACATCTGAATCATTTCATGCTTCACCCAGCAATATAAGACCCTGCTTAGCTCCTTGAAAAAGGCTAGTTTAGGGCAGTCTCGTTAAAAGAAGAAAAGAAAACCTTTCATCATGAAATTTATTTATTTATTGCAACTTGAATGGGATTTTTGAATATTGTAGAAGTTGGACGTTTTTTTCTAAATGTGGTTAAGCCAGCAGTAGCTTTTAGGAATTTGTTAATCTGTGTCTTCTAAGAGATGGATGCCAAGATAGGATTAGCCTTGCCCAAGACCCAGTAGGATGCTGCCCTCTGAGAAAAACTAGAAGAGGCAGGCGATGGAAGAGCGTGAGGGAGGTTTGCTGTCACGTGCAGGAGAGAGGGAAGGAAGGAAGGTTCCAGGCGATGTCCACTGCAGTGCCATCTGGGGGACTCCTTGGGCCAGCACTGCCCATCAGAGCAGCTCCTGGTGCCCCAGGAATGTCCAGCCTTGGAGGCCCTGCTGCCCTCAGTGCCAGGTGGGAGCAGCGGGCAGGAAGTATGGCTTCAGTGTGGGTGTGGTGAGAGAATTCAGGGCCAGGAGGCCCATGGTTGGTCATTAGCCTCTGCGAGGTTGGAGATACATTCCCATGGCCACCACGGAATTCTTCTCCCTGTAGCTATCATGGTGTTATTTAACTGACCTACGTGAAGCTTTAATGTAATCACCAGCTATTTGCTATAGTAATGTCTAACATACATGTTTCTCAATTTAGGATATTCTTGCAGTTTTTATATGTATTTTTTATTGTAGTCAAATGTATCTTTTTTCTTCCTTTTATTATACTATAATCTTGAGAAACAAGCTTACTTTGTTTGAATTTTTATATTTAGCTTTTGAATCATTCTGGAATTTATTTTAACATACAGTTTGAAGTAGAAATTGTTTTAAAATTCCAAATCACTAGCTAGTTTTCCCCCAACAGTTTTATGAGTAATCCTTCCCTTATTTGTTGATTCAAAATGCCACTTATAACAAATATTATATTTTTATATGTTTCTTTGATATAACTTGAATGCTATTTTCCCAACACCACAACTAATATCTGATAATAACTCAGCAGTAATAGTTACATGAACTATATACTTATTGTGCACTGGACATTGTGCTAAAACTTGGTCTGAGTATCTCATTTAATCCACACAACCAACTTTCATTATAGATATTTGTATTACACTGGCCTATAGAAGAGGAATCTGAAGTTTCCAGGGGTTGACGGACTTGCAAACGCATCGAGCCAGCAAGTGATGACAGCAGAGATCCCACCAGGCCAGCCGTGTCCCAGAGCCCAGCCTGGACATGACTCCCACTGCACCTTCAGCATCTATATGCACAGGTGTGTCGTGAGCTCTCCATCCTGTTGCGTTGCTCTCTCTGCCTAGGAGAGACTGACATCTGTCCTTCTCCTAGTGACTAGGCAATCACCTTCCCTCCTCCTCCTTTCGCTATGTCTGCCTTCGGTGGGAATGAACAGACTCCAGCTGGATGGGTTTAAACCACTGACATGTTGAGGTAAGTGTCTCAGTTTCCAAGCACCGTAACAGTGTATCCAAAGGTGGGTGGTTGCAAACAACAGCAGTCTACTCCCTCACAAATCTGGGGGCCAGAAGTCTGAGGTCAGGATGTGGGCAGGACCATGCTCTCTCTGAAGGCTCTGGGGAGACTCTGTTCTCAGCTTCTCTTAGCTTTGGTGGTGCCCGAAATCCCTGGCATTCCCCCCTCCCATCTGCCTCTGTCTTCACAAAGTTACCCCCTCCCTCCTTCCCAGGACACTAGCTGCCCTGGGTTAGGGCCCGCCTACTGCAGCGAGGCCACCCACAGTGACAACAGCTGCTCGGTCCTCTCTCCAGGTGAGATGAGAGGAGGGATGGGGCCTGCGCAGGTGGCCCCGCCCTCCAGGCACCTGTGCGCCCCTCTCCGTGCCTGTAGAGTTGCCTTCTGCTTTGTCCTCCGTTTCCCTGTGCCCAGCACGTGTGCTCAGGCCCCAGCCTGTGCCCTGGGGTCCTGGGTGAACCGGCCTGCTCACAGACCCACCTTCCTCTTGCGTTATCCTGAGCAGCTGGTCAGGCCGAGGGGGTGGAGGACAGACTGCAGCCCATAGCCCGGCTCAGGCCTCCAGTCCAGCTTTCCCAGCACCAAAGCCGATTTCTCTGAGTCCTGTGTCTGACTTTCCACTGGTCTGGGAATTGGGAGTGAGATAATAAAAGAGGTGGCTGGGAAAGATTGGCCTTTGGGGGCCAGAGTTCATGCGTGGAGAGGGACACTTGCAGCTGTCACAGGCAGCCGGTTGGCGGGCCTGCCTTAGGAGCTCGGTGTGTGGTGGGGCAGCGCTGGCAGTAACCGGAGGGGAAGCGCGTGAGCCGCCTGCCGGGTCTCTGCCGTTACCTTGACCGGACCCCCCTGCCCGCAGGGCCACAGCAGGGACTGGAGAGCCCTCTAGAGGGTCCCGCAGCCCCAGCCGGGCAGAGCTGCCGGGCGTGGGCTGCTCAGGTGGGCCAAGGGGTTCTTTAATTGGTTTTCTCCAGTTTCGTAGCCAGCCTGGTGTTAACACTCAGGCACAGTTCTGTATTTTCCTCTTCATCTTGGCTGAACTGCACCCCAGGTCAAGGCAGACGTACCCGGTAGTTCCGTGGCCTCTCCACGTTCGCTTGAGATCCAGAAATGTGATCACTATGATTCTGCATTTTGGAAATCAGACATGCCTGTACCCACAGACACAGTAGATCTTAACAAACAAAGCAGCCGTGTGAGCATCATGTAGGAGAGGGCAACGCAAGCCGAGCTGAGTGACGTGAACACAGTCTAAAGCACAAACTATTCCTTACGTGAGACTTGTATCAGGAACATCAGAGTGTGGGAAGGGGTGACACAGACTGAAGACCATAGGAAATACACCTGGTCTCTGCCCCCCATTCCCGGCACGGAGCCCCTAAAGCCCTTGTCATTTCCTCAGTGATAAGAGCCCTAGGAGCATCTTGTGTTCTAATATTTGGTTTTTGATCCTGGTTCCTGACACGGAGCTCCTAAAAACCTTATAATTTCCTGGGCAATAGGAACATCTTTTGTTCTAAGAGGTGAGTCTGGGTGGGCTTCCACATGGCTCCTGGGTGGGGCTGGTCACAGAAAGACCAACTCCTGATTAGAAGCTCGGAATTTTCAGCCCTCTCCTTCATCTTCCAGAGAGGGGAGAGAGGCTGGAAATGGAGTGAATAACTGATCGTGCCTACAGGAGGAAGCCTCTGTAAAATCCCAATAGTATGGGGTTCAGAGAGCTTCCAGGGTGGCAAACACATGCCACATACCAGGCAGAGTGTGATGCACCCCAACTCCATGGGGACAGAACCTCCGGCACTGGACACCCGCCCACACCTCACTCCATGCATCCGTTCTTCTAGCTATTCATCTGTACCCTTATCATAGCCTTTAATAAAGTGGGAAAGGTGAGTGTTTCCCTGAGTTCTGTGAGCTAACAAATAATCTAACCCAAGGGGGAGGAGGTCATGGGAACCTTCAATTTGTAGCCAAGTTGGGCCGAAGTGTGGGTAACCTGGGGACCTCATATTTGTGATTGGCATCTGAAGTGAGGGGAAAAAACCCTACACATTTGATGACGACTAGTACCAGAAGCAACGTGTTCTGGGTGAAAGTAAAGGGGACACACAAAGAGGAAAAGACTGGACGTTTTCCAAAGCACAGGCCATGCCAGGACCCAGGGTGGCGGCTCCGGAAGCACCAGGAGCGGTGGAACCATTCTCAAGCAGAGGCAGGCCCGGACCCAGCCTGCTCCTGCCCCGGGCCTCAGGTCTGCAGAGGCCAGCCCCGGGCCGAGGTAGGTTTGGGGGGAGAGCAGCTGCGCTGGTCCCACCAGGCTGCTGGGATGCTTCAAAATCATCACCGGCAGCTGCTAGTCAGGAGTCTGCTGAAGGTGATTCTCCTAGTGAATAAATGCTGAGGAGGAGAGAGAAATTAACCTCTAGGAGTTCAGTTGTACTGACTGGGGCAATTCCACAGCAAGAGGTGGTGGTGGCGCTCAGGGGGCCTCTCTTAGTATCTCGCTCGCTAACATTCTGCAGGCCAGCAAAAGCGAGCCCTGAGACAAGGCTCTGAATCAGCTGGAGGTATAGATTGTCTCCGTATGTTCCACTGTGAGGCACTGCACAGCCTCGTGGGGAAAAGTCTGGATGTATAATCCACACCAGGGAGGGGTAAAGGCCTGGCACCCATGACCCAGTTCACCACTTTCCTGATGGGAGATGTGCTCCAAGGACTCTCGAGCTGTTAGTTCTGGTTACAGATGCATAATGCAAACGATGCTGGCAAGAGTAAAATCCACAAGAGCTTTCTTTCACATTCCCTCTGCTCGCTCCTTCCCTTCAGATGCACACACCTCGCAGTGGCCTTGGAAACGCTGCTGGCTTTGCATTTTTGAAGTATATTAGTGCAGCTGTGGTGCAGTCTTCTGATCACATTGCTAAGCCTCTGGTGAGCTGTACAGCACACGTAGCTGGACATCATTTAACCCAATTATTCAGCCTCAGGCACAATACGTCACGAGGCAGATTTGATTACTGTTCTGTTCTGCACATTTCAGAACCACCCTGGTGAAGGGGCTGATCTGCCCCCAGCCTCCCCGGGTCCCTGGAGGACACACAGAGGAGCAGGGGCTAGAATGAGGGAGGGGCCTCATGAAGACGGGGGGAGGGCTCTGACAGATAGCGTCCTTTCCTGAAAGGGCGGCCACAAACCCCTGGTGGACCATTAGCCTGATGGTTAAGTCCAGGGCTGAGAGTGCAGAATCCTGGGTGAATGTTTATCCTGCACACTCACATTTTCTTGAGGACAGATGCTGGCCAGTGTGAGCTGGATTATGCTGCAGTAACAAATACAAAATCTCAGGGGCTTAAGCCAGCAAAGACTTGTGCCTACATGACCATCACAGGTTGCTGGCGGCTCCTCCCCACCTTCCTTTATTCAGGGACACAGGATGATGTGGGAGACTTAACAGTCACTTAGACCACGTTAACCTTGAATGTGGGGAAGTGCTGTCTTACCACATGCACAGAAGAGGGGGGGAGGACCAGAACGCTGGGGATAGCCCACTGACCACTGCGGGAAGGAGCCCCCTATTCTCTCTCCAGGAAGGGAATGTCTGGAAGAAACTCCACTGGCCCTCTTCCTCATCCCGGTTCACTCGCATCCCCCGAAGACACCTCTGACTGGTGAGACAGAGAGGCACAGGCCACCGGGGCTGACCAGAGGGCGTCTGCAGCGTCCCTGTGCTGCAGTGAGCACATGCGGGTCAGCTGCAGGTCAGGACTCCCGCCTGTCTGTCCCCAGGCGTGGCACCCAGTGTGGTGCGCAGGCGTTCTGACTCTTGCCGCTCCGCAGACCCCAACTCTCTTCCTGTGAGTCGGCCTGAGGTTGTTCCAGGGGGGAAGCCGACAGGAAGCCCAGCTGGGGCCATAAATTCAGATTGAATTCTTCGATATAAGTGTGTACCTGTCAAAGAAACAGCACCTTTTTTGTTGATTTAAAACGCAATCTCTATGGCTCCTGTGTCTTATTTCTCAGCAGGGGATTTAGGGCTTATGACTAATTAGTGCCCTGAAGCCCAACAAACCCCTCTTCATTCTTATGTTTTTTTCATTTTGTAGTAAACTTTTCATTACAGTAAAATACACATGCAGAAAGATGCACAATGTGAATAAGTGAAAAGATGAATGAATTTCGATAAACACACACATGCAGCTAACATGTTGATCACCAGAACATCACCTTGATCAGGACACAGGGCACGCCCACTCCCGCACGTCCACTTTCATTAATTAGCCCCTCTTCCCACTATTCTCACTTTGGACATGAATAGATTTGTTTTGCCTGTTCTTGAACCTCCCATAAATAGAACCATATGCTTTATGTCTTTGATGCCTGGTTTCTATCGTTTAACATCATATCTGTGAGCTTCCTTTAGGTTGTGGGTAGTTTTGATTTGTCCATTTCCATTGCTGTTTGAGCTCTCACTGGATTCATCCCTTCTTTCTGATGGACTTTTGGGCCGGTTCTGATTTTTGACTGTTATTAATGCCACTCCTATCAACATCCTTGTGTGTATGTCTTTGAACATTCATATGCTCTTCTGCGGGACGGTTCCCTGAGGATGAAATGTCTGGGTAACCAGGCATAACAGGCTATGTGGATATTCACCTTCCAAAATGGTTGTGTCCATGTACACCCCCATCAGCCGTGTACGAGAGATTCAACAGCTCCACACCCCACCTACCCCCGAAGGTTTGGTCTTATCTATTCTATTTTAGCCATTCTGGTGGGCTTGAATAGCTTGATATTTCCCTATCACCCTTTATTTTCCCATTTTAGGTAATAATAAATAGAGCTATCTCCCCACTGCGTGGGAACCACCCATCACAGGTTTTTATGTATCAGGAATAGTTTGATATTCTGGGTCTCACTTTTCAGTCCATAATCCAGTGCCCTGCAGATTGGTTTGCAGATAGCGATCAGCTCAGGCGTTCCCCCGCCCGTGTGAACTAAGCCCCACAGTCCACTAAAATGTGTAACTTCTTAAATGGGACTCTAACAAGAAACATATTTCTGATCAGAGGTATTGGCCACGGTTCATATCAATCTGTCCTCAATCCGGCCGTCTTCAAAGATACTTCCACTGAAATGTCCTCTGTTCTAATTATGAGAGTGTATGAACCAATCAGGTTCCAGGAAAAAAAGAAAAAGCTTACAGTATTTCCCCCTGTATTGGGAACTTCTTTGAGGTGCCCTGCTTGTGCATGGGACCTCTCCAACCATGCAAACAGCAAATCCAAAATGGGACAAATTTTGTTTCTGTGAGAAGGAGACAAAGGAACAACATTGTTTCTCTTTTTAAAACATTAAAGGGGAGTCACACAGACTCTCTGAATGTAGGGTGGGCATGAGGGTGAAGAGCGTTTTTCCCGTTGCGTGTAGACAGGAGCACAGCTGGTCTGAGCACGTTGCTGCCTTGTCAACCCAGGTGGGATGCATCACCCAGGGGATGATCAGTGGGGACAAGCAGCATCTGGTGGCATCAGGGAGGAGAGCAAATGAACAACCTGCCCCTCGGTGGGCTCAGCTGATGGGGAGCACATTTGTGGGGGCCATGAGCAGGGACCCCACTAAACACACCCTGGGGCCTCTGTCCCAGGACAGTTTCAGAAAACCAGTGTCAGTGCACAGGATACACAATGTGCCCCTCAGACTGTGCTCCCAAAGGCCACAGGGGTGCTGGAAATCCAGCAGAAGGGGATGCCAAGCAGATGGGGCATCCGGGCTTCGGGAGCTTCTGGGGCATCTGTTTCTCTCCCAGGACACTCCTGAGGCCCTGACTGGCTGCAGCTATATGGACATTCCATGCCAATAAGGAAACACAGAGAAGTATTTCTAAAAGGTTATGTCTATTAGAAGTCCAGAAGATTCCATGTAATAGATCGTTTGACCCCAAGACCAATGGAAAACAACAACAAAAAAGTAAAAAGAGCTGTAGGAAACGTTACTGTATCTTCCTATCCTGTCCCATCACTCAGACCAGAGAACATAAACTGGGGAGAAGGACAAATGGCCTTGTGACTAAGGAAGCCAAACACCTTTGTATGTGCTTATTGACCATTTGGATTTCCTCTTTTGTAAAGTGCTTATTCAAGCCTTTTGGCCATTTTCCTATTGAGTTATCTGCCTTTTAGGAAGGAAAAATTATTTTTCCAAAGCTTAAATTTTTTATTTGGCATTTTCCACAAGTTTTTCTGTGTCATTAGTGCATGTATTTGTGTTAGATGTTTATCCATAATTCTTCTCAACCACAACTTTCTTATTCTCAAATTCTTCTCTGAATGTTTTTAGACCAAAAACATTGTTTTAGTAATTACTGTAGAGAAGGCTATTCTTTGCTGTGACGGTGTCATACTTTAGTCCTGTGTATCACGCACCTGATGTTTTCTCTTGCTTATTTATTTCCTGTTTACTGTCTTTCTCCCTCTTGTTAATTTGCACTATCTAGATCAATGAATACTTTATGAAGAGGGTGGTCCAAAATTTTTTTAATAAATTCAAGTAACCTGATTTTATTTCTGCTAAGGATAGGTTATCTTTCCCACTTTAAAGTTTAATCATTTTATCAGAATATCGTGAGACAATTTCTGCTTATTTTGCCATGAACATGATGGGGTGCTTCATTTCTTGTCTTACTAAACTGCATTTTACCTTTAATGACTATTTCTGATCCCATTACAGAAGGCTGTATTTCCAGGCCCTATTTTCCATGTCTACTCATTTCTTTTACATTTTTGTATTGCTTTTTACAAAATTATATATAAGTGACAGATTTACATTTACACAAGCATTTACACATGCTTGTGGCTAGAAGTCGAGCAATATAGAAGGATATATAAAAGGGAAACTCTCTTCTGTCAGTACTAACATATTTTCGACAATCTTTTTCATGACTATAGTAGCAGTCTTTAAATGCATGTTTTATAATTCATTCAATCATTTTCCAATAGATAGACATTTCAGTGATTCCTTCCTAGTTTTTTGCACTTTCAGCCAGATTTTCACTGTACATTTCTTGTACATGCATGTATTTCCATAGGATATTTTCCTAGCAGTAGAATTGCAGGGTCAAAGGGCATGTGCATTTCAAATGTAGCAGATAGTTAAACTGCCCTTTAAAAGTATTTTTCCAATGGGTAGGCCCCAAATTAGTGTGCTTATTTCTTATATCCCAGTGGTCAGACTCAAAGTATTAAATCTGATGAGAAAAATGTTTTCTTTTTCTTATTCGCATTCTTATTTCTTCACAAATACACTATTTGAAGATTTTTCTCAATTTGTATTTTCAATGTTTGTAGATTAACTCTGAAATGCCATTGCCTTTTAAAAAATTTCTTGCAAAAAGGATAGTATTTGGTTTATTACATGCCTTATTCTCCCTTTCCACCATCATAGTTTTGTTTAAAAGATGATGTATCTTTATTTTAATCTCTTTAACAGTAGAAAACCACTCTTATAAAATTTCCTTTGTTCAATGAGATTCATGTATTTCAGGGCAAAGATTTTCCTCTTGGTTGTTATAACAATGCTCTTTTATGTTTTAAATGTTTATTCTAGTTCTCTGCTTCTGTTTTTTCACTGCCTGTCTCATTCTTAAAAGTGATGTTTTCTTTTATTGCTGTAGTTAAGGAATATTAAAGGCCTGCTTGTCTTTATAATGAAAATATCAAACAACACAAAACTCTGCAATGATATACCCATCTCCCAGATTCTATTATGCAAAAATTGCCACATTATTTATCTGCTTTCCTCCTTGCCTTCCTTCCTTTCTTTTCCTTCCCTCCTCTCTTTCTGAAATATTTTAAAGCAAATTGTGGATATCAGATCATTACTCCTTTACCCTCTTACCATACATTTCTTTTAAAATCTGGGCATTTTTCTTACATAATCATAATGGTTTTAACATCTAACATAATTAATAATAATTCCTTGATATCATCCAATACTCATTTCATGTTGAAATGTCCTTAATTGCTTAAAAAATGAGTTATACAGGTGATTTGAAAGGGTTTACTTTAAAAATCTATTCCCAGCAGCCTAGGTCAGTGGGCTCTGACCTAGAGTCAGAAAAGAAATGAAATGGAGGGACCTCCCCTCTCCCCCCACCCTCCTGAAATTCCAGCTAAATCAGCTTTCCCATCCCTCTTCATGCTGAGTAAATTGCAGACCCTGGAAGAATAGCACTTATGGACAGTTTAAGAGGAAAATTTGATTTAGTGTCTTCATTTATTCTGCACTTCCATTAAGCCTTTCTTTCACAGCTGCCAATCAGCCCAGCAAAACCCGTGTGGCAAGCCATAGGTTGGAGATGAGAATGGATGGCTTTTCTTTTCAAGTCTACAAGAAGTTTCTGAAGCTGGGAGTACAGTTTGGTTTTGCAAGAGCTTAAGAGTAAAGAATCTAGGCATAGGGGCCAATTCCTGAAGAGAATACAGTTCAGAAGATCAAAGGGCAGATGATATAAATTGGAGCCCCGGACTCAGTATTTTCCCTGGAGGTCACAGAAGTCTTGTTTACAGAGGAGGCTGAGATGCAGCTGACATACCCTGGCTCTGGGCTGACTGTCCATACAAGTAGAAAAGGGTTCTCTCTTGGAACCCACTGAAGCCCTTTGAAGACACACTGACAGCAAAACAGCCTCACTACCTGCGGAGGAGCACCCAGGCCAGTCTGAGAGACGGCGGGGCCTTCCAGCTTTCCAGGAGCAGAGGGCGAGGCTCCCGGTCAGACCTGACAGCTGAGAACTCACTCCAGCGGAACCCGATTTGCAGACTGTGGGGTGAGGCCTCAGGTCTGCTCTAGGCTCAGCCCCTCCCCCGCTTTGGTCTGGACCATGCCCCTTGAATTCTTTCTGTGGATTTGCTCTCTGTGACTCTATTTCCCATTTGTGCTTCTGTTTGTCATGGAGCAGGTATGATGTCCTCGTATCTGCAAAACATACGAACCATTTTGCCATGACAATACTTCAAGGGGAAAAAATGAGTCTTCATCCTGACTTAGTTAGATGCTTGTCTTGCCAATGGGTTTCAGTCCCGGGCAAGTTTGCTAGGGATTCAGTGTGACCACAGGAATCGACAGCAAAACGTTCTTGGGGTGAGAGGGTTTATTACCCGGCTTGTTCTCCGGCGGTAGATCGAGCACTAACATCTCTGCCTCTGCCCAGAGCACTGGGCGGAGCTCTTTTTATAGAGTCAACAGCCATGTACTGCGCACAGGTGTGCAGTGAGCTAGTCAACCAGGGCCAGGTGAGAATCCCGGCCACAGCAACTCTCATTTTATCCACAATGCTTCACTCTCTTTTCCTGCCTCTCTGCCTAATTTGGGCAGATCCAACGGGATGGAGGGAGAACAAGCATTTCTTGGGCAAGTCATAGGATCTCTCCAGGCCCCAGCATCCTTTGCTGAACACTGGGGATAACAGTCCCTACCTGAAGACTGTTCTGGGGGTTGAATGATACACTGCGGGTCCTTGAAGAACTCTAAGGCCAGGTGTGTTCTCTTTCTTTGGCCCGTAGTGTCCACAGCTCTTTCTCATTCTACAAACAGCTTCACAAATGACTTAACTTCCTCACAGGTGCCCTGTGGTTTATCAGCACTGTGGTTCCCTAACATGGAAAGCTGGGCCACCTGGATTCCCTGGAGCGGCCTCTCAATGTGCACCTCAGCCCATCTTACCCGTCTGGAAGAACCGGGGCCTTTGACCATGCCCGCCCCACCTGATGGGAGGTGTCAAAGCCCCTCTGCCTCAGACCCTGCTCGGGGCCTTGCCCTGCTCATAGGACAGCAGGTCCCATCGGTAAGAACTGTCTCCTCTTGGTCCTGTCTGGGCCTGCAGACCACGCGGGAGGGCAGCAGGCGGCTGCCTCTCAAAGGCTGTGTCCACCCCACAGCTCTTCTTCGCCGCCCTCCCTGCCAGCTTCCCCTGGGGGCAGTGTGCCCTCCCACTGAGCTGGACTGGGCCACATGGCCGTGGTGACTAAGGGCACATGGGCAGAGGCTGCTGTGTATCTGCCCCAGAAGAAGCTTCAGGGGCAAGGCTGGCCCTACTCTCTGCCTTGTGCCCTGGCTGTCCCTGCAGGCCGCTATCCAGAACTCTGCACTGCAGAGTTCCTAGCCTTGTTCAGGAGGCAGTTCCCATGCACTCATTACTGGACCCCAATGCCTCATTTCCTTGCCCCCGTTGGCATGCCCCTGGAGAGCACATCCACCTGAAGCAGGAGCAGAACTGCCTCCCAGAGCCCCCCTCCCATCTGCTGTCCCCTGCCACAGGAGCCCAAGGCCAGGGGTCTGGCACTTGTTCCAAAGTCCCATGACATTTCAACATCTACTGCTTCCTTCAAAAGCTTCTCTCCCTCCCTGTCTTCTTTGTAATTGAAGACCCTGTAGGTAGGGAGCGCTCAGTTCTTGCCCGTGGATACCCTTGCATTTGAGGGGAGAGCCCTGGGGGCCACGGGCTCCGGGTGACAGAGCTGGTTCCAAAAGGTTGGGGCAAGAGGCGGGGGTGACTCTCAAGGTGTAGGTGGCCCACTTCCCTAGTATGCATTATGCTGGCTCCGAGGGGCTCCAGGGGGCCCTGCTAACCCCTGCTTCCTTTAGCCGGTAACACCTGCCCAACCTGTGGGGCAGGGCGGCTTCAACAGCCCTCTCAGAGGCCGCAGGCCAAGCTCTGATCCTGGCTTCTTCTTTCTTTCCTTTATTTTTATTTTTTGAGAGGGCATCTCTCATATTTATTGATCAAATGGTTGTTAACAACAATAAAATTCTGTATAGGGGACTCAATGCACAATCATTAATCCACCCCAAGCCTAATTCTCAACAGTCTCCAATCTTCTGAAGCATAACGAACAAGTTCTTACATGGTGAACAAGTTCTTACATAGTGAATAAGTTACATGGTGAACAGTACAAGGGCAGTCATCACAGAAACTTTCGGTTTTGATCACGCATCATGAACTATAAACAGTCAGGTCAATTATGATTATTCGTTTGATTTTTATACTTGATTTATACGTGAATCCCACATTTCTCCCTTATTATTATTATTATTATTTTTAATAAAATGCTGAGGTGGTAGGTAGATGCAAGATAAAGGTAGAAAACATAGTTTAGTGTTGTAAGAGGGCAAATGTAGATGATCAGGTGTGTGCCTGTAGACTATGTGTTAATCCAAGCTAGACCAGGGCAACAAAACATCCACGGATGCAGAAGATTTCTGTCAGAACAGGGGGGGTGAGGTTCTAAGCCTCACCTCTGTTGATCCCCAGTTTCTCACCTGATGGCCCCCCTGCGACTGTGCCTGTCTTAGGTTGTTCCTCCCTTGAGGAATCTTACCCGTCTCTGGCTAACCAGTCATCTTCCGGGGCCATACAGGGAAATGTGAAGTTGGTAAGTGAGAGAGAAGCCTTATTGTTTGAAAAGGTTAGCTTTTTACTTCTTTGCAGATTTATGCCCTGTGGCTTCTATGCCCAGCATTTGTCTTGAGGTATCTTTACCACTTGGAAGAATTATGATACTCGGTAAATTTGATATGAGGCACGAATTCTACTTAGGGGTTGTAATTAGGAAGGAAGAAGAAAAGCTATAGAAGTAGCAGGCGGAAGAAAACATGGGAAGATTGATTATTTCTTTGACATATCTTCTTGTAGAGTAACTTCAGCATGTATAGGTTTTAAATTACTTTCTTTCCTTTTTTAAATTTACCAAATGGACAGGCAAACCTGGTGATATGTTTTACAAAGATTGTGGCAAGCGCAGGAAGTAAATTACCTAGTGATTAGACACCACAATAAATTTGGTGAATAAAAGCTCAAGAGCAGAAGGAACAGAACCATTCCTTTTGTTTTGCTCCGTGTCGAATGTAGGAGGGAAGAGAACTGACTCAGTGCAATGATCTCAGGGCAAGTTCTCCGTCAGCCGAGGTCGTTAGCGGCGGCTTCTTCCCTCCCTCATCCAAAGCAGGCTCTTCGTCCATCGGCTTCTGAGGTGTAGTCAGTCTTCTGCCAAATAGAGGCTAAACCTCAGGGCTCCGACCCGCGGCTGCTGATCCGCACTCCCAGCGCTGGGCTGCTGGTCACCCCACTGGCGCACCGGCGGCCCTAGCCTCAGACTCCACCGTGGTGATGCTGGTTTCCGAAGGCTTGGTTATCTTTGATCTGATATCCACATGAATGTGCTTTGGACAGTGATACGGGTTTAGAGCGGCCCTCTAGCAGCCGGATCCCCCACGTCCTCTGAGCTTTCACGTCCAGTTTGTCCCCTTAAGACTTCTTCCCCTTCAAGACCCTCTTCCAAGAATGTGGCCAAATCCTACATGGCGGTGCAGGTCGCCCCGGGAGACTTTGCTATGGTCACGCTTCGGAATCTCTTCCAGGGCACGGCCCTTCACGGCCTGTGAGCACATGGCCTTTTCGGTCTACAGTGGGCCTCCAACACCCCGCAGGTGCCTGAGCGACTCAGGGGGCTCGGCCCAGGGCATCCCCACGTGTCCCGGCTCCGTGCCCAGGGCCTGACCCTGTCCTCCTGGCACTGCAGTGATGAAAGCAGAGTGGACAGTGGAAGGAACTGGACTGTCAGGGGCACCAGTGCTGATGCCAGACAGCCCGGGTTCAGGACCCTCCTCCTCCTCCACCGCCCTGCTTCCACCCAACGTCCCGGCACAATTGTTCTAGAACCGCCCTCACTCAGAAGCGTGCCAGGAGCTGGCAAGATGCAGCCAGATGTTAGAGGAAAGGTCATATAGCAGCCCATCCTCATTGACCTTCTTCAAAAGTGTTGTTTTCACAGACCCCATTGAAGAGAGGCTCTTGGGTAAGGCTGTAAATCTCCCCACAGAGGAGCAGAGGGTCGCTGCTCTTTCTTCTGCCTACTACTGTGAGCACTTTAATTCCTTGGTGTGTGAATCCCAGTCAGGGGGCTTTCACTGCGTCTGTGCTCCCCTGGGCAGGAGATGGACGGGTTGATCGGGTCTGGAAGGTGGGCCTGACAGCCCTGGTGACTGGGGATCTTGAACAGATGGAGAGGCAAGCAGGCCACAAGACACACGTGGCCTCTCCCGATTTTGTTGCAAATGCCCTTGGCAACACATGAAGGAATTGAAAACCACCCCAAGTCTGTTTGAGAACGTCACTGCTGTTTGTGTAAAACTATTGTAGAAGTTGTCCAAAGGATCTTCAGTCTGTAGCCATGACACAGGACCCGAGAGGCACAAGGAGAGTGGGTTTATCCCAGAGAGCCCCCCCAGGCTGCTGACCAAGCAAGGACTGCAGGGGCTTTGGGGAGCATAGCCCTGCATGTGGGTTGACAATTCAAGAACACAGATGCATCTTTGCTCCCTAGAAAGGTTGGCTTTGGTTCAGACAGAAGTAACAAATCAAGAAGTAGAATTTATGTTCTGTTAATAAGATTAGTCATTGTCCACCTGTGTACACCAGTAGAGAAGAGAGAAAAACACATGATCAGGGTCTAATGAGGGGATCCAGGCTCCTTACCATCAATTTCCAATTCAAGGTGACAGAGGCCTCACAAGCGTGTAGCCTCAGCTTGATGGACAGAAGAGCTTAAATACATTCAAAACAATCTGTAATTAATAATAATAATAATAGTAATAATAACACTATCTTAACCATTCAATTGAGAGACAGGAATGGAGTATCATATAAGAATTAGGTAAATGGAGCAATACAAAAGGGAAAATGCTGCAAAAATAAAGGAAACACAAATTTAAAAGTGATAAGCTGAATCAGGTGTCATAGACTCAGCATTCTTCTTTTCTCTCCTACAGTGCTTGCATGTTTGCATTACTATGACAACAGGATGAGCAGCACCAAGGTGACCTCTAAGTCACCTTCATGCTCTGTAAGAAGGGCACACACACACCCAGACTGGAGGTGGGCTTGGCCGGCCAGCCCTCCAGGGTTGAATCCTGGCACCGAGCTTCCGCGCCCATTGCTGCCTCCGGGAAGCCTGGCCTCCTAGTCTCCAGCCCAGGGCACGAAGCCTGCCTTGCAGGGTGTCCTGAGGATGTTCCAACAGAAGCTGGGGCCCATGGGGCCCCTTAAATGCCAGTCTCTTCTTCCTTCCCATTTCTGCATGGAAAGGAAAAGCTACGGGGGAAGGACAGTAGAAAAACCAGACTCACAGTCTCTATAACTTTGGGGAAAAAAATCTCTGAGACTGTCCCAAGACATATTTAGAATAGGAATCTAAAACACACATATTCTAAATATGTCTATTATTGGCTGTTATTAAGTAATGCAAATATGCACTATGCATAAAAGAAAAACAGCCCTATCTTTGATTCTTATTTGTGATTAATATTTCTCAATGCCCAAGAAATCCTTTTTGATGTTTGTACTTAAACATTTGATATTTGTTTCCCAACATTCTCTATGTAATTGTTTTCTGTCCTGCTAAACAAGGTCAACAAGAAATTATTTTTTTAGACAAAGAAGCAAATGCCACGTGCATTTTGTGGTTGTTCTTCTGACAGGCTCCCTCCATTAAAACCTATTTGAGTTTTTGTTCTCATGTGAGATCATTAAATAAGTATAAATTATAAACATGTCTTCCAGGTCAAAGCAGTGGGAAAGACCCTCCTACTTCAACCTCAGCAGAAATTTTTGTTGTTGCTAATTAAGTGATTTATTCACAGGATTTTTTAGATTCAACATCTTCACAAAAGATACCGTAACAGCACAGAAGTGCAGGCCCACGATAATGATCTACTTTCCCTCTGACAGCCCCCCCACACAACTTTCCTTATGTTTATTAAAATCTTCAACTTTCCTTGAAGCTCATTTGGGAGAGGGAATCCTGAAAAGCCCTACAACTTACCCACAAATGGGGAGATGTGTTCACATTTCGGGGAGAATTTCTGTATCGCACAGTTATTATATCACGTATCTTGCTTGATACAGGTGTAACTATAGCAACCACCTATAGCTGGAGATGAGAGGAGTGATCTCCCATGAAAATTAGCTTCACCGAAGGCCACTTCAATGAAAGCATAAATGTTTTGAGGAAGGAACAAGTTAGATGTTTTTAAAAGAATAAGGAAGGGATATGTATGTGTGTAGGTATGTGTGTGTGCATCCTCTTTACTTCTTCTGTTTTCTGGGGCATAAAACTAGGAAAATACCAATATAAAAGAGAAACACATTTGAAAAATATGCAGTTTAGTTTCATTCATTTTTTTAAATGTGTTATTTGGAGGCATAATACGGTCGTTCTTATTTATATGCATGAACTCCAACTATGACAAGTGTTACTTGTTCGGAGAATGAAATAAAATTCCCATCAGTGCTGAGGGCTGGGCGGAGGTACAGAGTCTTGCAGGCGGAGGCCCGGCTGGGTAACGGATGAGGGCGAACCAGCGGCTGCTGCCTGTCCCTGTCCCGCAGCACCGTTCGCTAGCTGCAGAAGCTTGGCCAAGTTTCCAGACTCTCTGAGCCTAGGTTTCCTCATCTATGAAAAGGGTTAGAGGGTTGTTGGTGGGATTAAGTAGGATAATGAATGAAAAGCACGCAGGATAAGTAGTCAGTAAAGGTTAGCTATTATAGCCATGATCAGACGCCTCACTGATGAGGCGGTGAGCAATGGAAATCTCAGGCACTTGGAGACGTGGGTACTGAGACATACTCTTCCAGAAACTAGCTAGAGAATCCCTCCCTTTCTCTGGTCTTTGGTCCCCACACCTACAGTCTCAGGGCTTGGACTACATGATATTTAAGACCCAGTTTCCAAGTCCAATGCTTCGAACTCAGCCTTCCACCAAGTACATTTCAGATGCCATCGTCTTGCTTAGAAATGGTGTTAGCGAATCTTCTAGTCTCGGGCGAGGACGCTGGGGTTCCAGAAGCATTAGAGCCGAGGAGGGTGGCGCTGAGGGCTGACGCCATTACGTCTCACTCTTTTCTCACTGTCCTTTGAGTTCACAGGTCTTTGTAAAGCTATCTGATGGAAGGAAACACATAAGTCATGCAGCTAACTCCTTGCCCCAGAGTTCAGATTGATTGCTGCGTTCATACCGTATTGATGCCATCTTCTCCCAGAGCCTTGCCTGCCCTGTGTGTTCCCACGCCGGTAATCTGAGTGCCCTTCGCATTGTCCGGCTGTGATTCCCACACTTCCCCTTGACCTCTGCAGAGTGACCAGTGAATGTATTTACCAATATGCATATGAAGGAGTTTTTATTTATTTCAGATTTTTTAAAAATCAAAACACTGTGTAAAAGAAAACATATGCCCTCCCCACCCCCATCATAACTGGGCACTTAAAGGACATGGGTGGTTCATTTATTAGAATCACATGGGGAAAATGTATTGACTGTTAAATTTATAATTCTATTAAGTGGATACTGTTATTGAAAGAAGAGGCGGAAACTTTATGTCATGAAAAGTAGTATTAACTCGGCAGCCAGATGGCAACTCCCACCTCTCGCAGCTGAAGCCAGTGGGCTTCGCAGTTATGCCAGTGACCAGGGCAAGCTTATGAGGTGGGACACCTGGCGGGAGTCCCACCACACAGTCCAGAGCGGTGGCAGGAGGTCAAAATGAAGGATGGCTTTAAAAAAAAAGTCTTCCAAGAGGGAATTTGCATACATCATCTGCAAACAGATGCAGTGGGTGAGAAATGCATGCAACTAGGCAAGCCCGAGATACTTGCCTATTTAGGTTTGAGACCTCTTATTTGATCAATTTTGACAATTTATAATGAGAAGACATAATGACATCCAGATTCCTAAACTTAGCACAATTATGTTCACAGTATTACCTTATTTTTTAATTTGCTAAATAGGTAGTAGAGAAAAAAGTGTAAAAGTGTGCACAATAAAAATCTCTAGCCTTCCTCAGCTCCTGTCTGTTAGTTCCCACTGTACAGGACCCCCCAGCATGTAGCCAGAGTCATCAACCTCTGGTGCGTTGATCCAGAGCCTCTTAATGTACATGGAAGAAAAGACAAAGAACGTATTCAACCCCTTACACAAACTAAGGCACTCTGTAGACACAGCTCTGACGTGCCCACGTTGTACAGCAAGAACTGGACCCTCTCCCTCATGGCAGCACACTGTATCCCACGGAGCGGGTATACCACATTTGATATATCCTGTTGATGAACATTTACTAATTTGTCACTATCAACAACACTCCTTCTTTGGGGGAAAATCCTATTTTGTTTATCTTAAAAGTCGGAGTTTGTTTTATCTCTGTGGTTATATTCTCTTTCTAAATCCAAATGCTATAGGTTTTCATTTCTTTCTTTTTTCCCCTTGATCATACTTCCTAAAAGTATCTCTACTGTATTAATTTTTTCAAAGAGCCAGATCTTGACATTATCATTCCTACACACTTCATTTCTAATTCATCATGGTCTTTTACCATGATTAATATCTTTTTTTCCTTGCTTTTATTTTTATGTAACTTCTTGAGTTGAATTCTTAGTTAATTCTTCAAAATCATTCTCTCATGATAGAGGTCTTTAAAGCTGTGAATTTGAATTAACAACATACTACAAATTTGATTTATATTTTATCACTATTATTAATTTCTAAGTCATTTGTAAATCTATTTTGATGAATGGTCGATGTGTTCTTTGACTCAAAAGAATTTGGAAAAGTGTTTTCAAAATGTCCCAGTATGTAAAATATATATTTTTTAATTATTCATTTGTGGTCTGTTTCCAGATTTGAATACATTTTGGTTATCTGTGTAATTTCAGCTTTGCAGTATCTGATCAAATTCCCCTTTAGCCTACCTATAACCAGATTTTGTAGATATTCCATGGTTATTTGAAAAAAGAAAAAAACCAAAGTCTCATCTCTATTTGTAAAGTACAAAATTCAGTATGTGTCTATTAAATAAATATGTTAATTGCAATGTACACACCCTTTTCTTTCCTTATTTATTTATTTTCTCCATCTTGTAAATTCTGAGTTGATACACAATGTCTTCCTTTATTACTATGTTCTGATCATTCATCCTAGCAGTTCTAATGGTTTGCACTTCTGTGTATTTCAGTGTTATTGCTCTTTGTGCATGCAACACATTCATGACTGTACATGCCCCAGAGCATTTTCATGAAGTATGAAAATAAGCACAAGAGAGCCGTATTAACTCTCCCTTATTTACAGAGCAGACTATAGAACCATTTCCTGCCTCCCGTGTAAAGTATTTAATGACCAAATTTGGTCAAACCACACTTAGTGCACAGAAATCAGTTTGCACAGTAATTTCACTGATGCTCTCAGAAACTCAGTCAGTATCTTTTCCCTGAATGTAATCCAGGCGTTTTGTAGAGCTCATTAACTCTAACTCTTCCAAGGTATTCGTTTACAATTTCTTAAATGATGGGATTGCCATCGCAAAGTGAGCAGGGTCTAATTTGTACTCAGACATGAGTTTCTGCTCTTGGCAAGACTTGCTCTATTTCATCCCAAAAAAATTTACTGTGAAGATTAAAAACTCAACCACAACGGGGGTATTTTCAAAGTAATGTCAAGTTAAGCTATAATTCACATTCTGCCTTGCTAAATTGAGTTTACCCTCTCGTGCAATAGGGAAGAAATTTAAACACGTTTACCAAGTCCTGAGTTCATATGCATCTATATTTGGGGGTTGATATTTCATGGAATTTGGAGAAGTAACAAAAGAGGTTTTTTTTCTCCTCTTGACAGCACCTTCTTGGCAAAATCTTTTAAATATCTTTATATAAACCTTTTTGCACTCATGCTAACACTCTTTAACCCTAAACTCCTGGAAATGAATTTCTCATACCAAAGGATGATAAACTTAAAATGTTGAGATGTAATTTGAAATCGCTCTTTGAAAAGCTTATGCAAGTCCTCACAGTCATTTTACCTGATGTGTATCTGTGCCATCTCCTCACACCCTCACTGCACCAGATATCTTCAGTCTCCTGTGTTTTCAATCTGCAGGAAAAATAATACATCAACCCTTTAATGTGCATTCCTTTTATTGCTAGAAAGTTTTCAATTTCTCCTTCCCCCCCCAATTTTATTGAGATACAATTGACGTATAACATTATGTAAGTTTAACATGTACAAAAATAATGATATGATATAGGTATATATTACAAAATGATCATCACAATAAAATCAGTTAACATTCATCTGCTCATGTAGGTACAACTTCTTTTTCCTTGTGAGGAGAACTTAAGATAATATGCTTTCTTAGCAACTTTCAAATACACACAAAACAGTGTTGTTAACTATGGTCGTCATGATGTACAACATTTTCCTAAATTTTAAGACCACTTGTATTCTGTTAATTGCTTGTTCATATTCACTGCCCATTTTTCAGCTGGGTTATTTGTATTTTTCTTATCTTTAAGAGTTGTGTGTAGGGATATAAATCTTCTGTCAGAGTGATTAGACTGTTTAGGCATTCCATATTCCATCCTCTCTCTTGTATGACCCAGTGGAGTTTTTCTTACCAGTCATTCCTCCATATGAAAAGACACAGCAACATAGATTGGTATTGTTAGTTTCATTTTACAGGGGACAAGAATGGAACTCAGAGGCCACGTGAAGATAGACAGACCTAAAGCCCAGGATCAGGTTCCGAGGCCCTCAATCCCGCCCAGGCTGCGGGACCAGGCTGCCACCAGACTGGCCACTGCAGCTGCTCCCATGGCGTCCTGCAGCGCACCCAACCTCCCTGTGGCCCAGCATCACCGACTGCCTTGAAACGCCAAACGACCCCTAAAATCCTAATCTAGTGCCAACTTGGTTTAAACTCCAGGCTCCTCAAATTTATGGACTTTCAGTTTTCAAGAATATCTCTGTTCAATCATAGGGGGAAAATGTTATTTTGGTTTGGTTTGGTTTGTGTCTGAGAAACCAGAGAACAGTTCTGTGGGTGGGACTGAGTCCCGAGGCAGGTGTGCCTCCCACGGGGTATTTGCCACAGGCCCTGGAGAGCTCTGATCGCAATCCCAGAGGCCTCACTGCGAATTTCCCTCCAGAGACTGCGGTTGACTAGAGGATCTGTGTCGTGTGATTGACCATCTGTGGTGGCCGCCAGCCTGCCGAACTGCTTTGATGGGGGCCAGGGAAAAGCGAAAGCCTACATGGTGTCCTGCCTCACTGCTGCAGCATAAATGCAGCATTCCTTTTTTAGAACTACTACATCTCTTTGGCAAGTGGACATTGGTGTTCTCGGAGCAAACTACCTGAGCCAGTTATAAAAGCCAAGACCAGGAAGTTAGCGACATCACAGAGCCGCAGAGTGAGTCTAGCCTAGCATCCTGCCTGGGCCGGGGGGCATCTTTGTTCCAGAGCGGTGTCTGGGCCACACGGCCTGGTCTTCAGTGGGAAGGGGCCTCTGTTGGCCCAATAATCTCCCACTCTAGTTATCATAGGCTCTTGGTCCACCTCTGTGTTTTGTTTAAAATCCAATTATAACACTGCTTGTGAATTTAAATTATGCAAATTTGAAAAAACAGTATTTTAAGATCAATGCATTCTAACTACAGTTAGGTACCAGTGCATGTGTGGAGGCTGCCCTGAGGGGTTGCAAAGGCTTCCTAAAGAACATAACCTGAAGTGTCAAGGGTCAGAAGGAGTCAGACAGGTGAAAGGAGATGGTGAGGAGGAGCGGTGAGGAGAGGATTCAAGGCAGGCAGCGGCGGGAGCAAGGAGGCAGCAAAGAGGGGTCTCAGCACCCCAGTCACTGTACACTGGGCTCTCCCGCCTTTGGGTTCATCCACTAGGCTCTGCTGTGCCTTCAAAGCCTCAGATGCTTTCTCCTTGGTCATCCAAAATGCCCCCGGGGACAGAGCTCAGGTCTGTGGCCCCAGACTTAATAACCTCATTGGCCAACCCAATTAAACAGCCCTGTCCTCAGGCACTCAGGTGCACCGTGGCCTCCAGTAACCAGCGAGTCCTCCAGCCATCCCTGGAAGGACGCTGACCAGCCCAGCCCAGGGGTTTCTTGCACCCGGGAGGAGGGGTCTCACTGAAGCCTCGTCCCAGCCTGGTGCAGGCCAGGAAGCACCCATGTGTCCCATCTCCATGCGAATCTCTGGTTTTCAGCACTGGCAAAGCCGTCCCTCTAGAGACGCCCGCTCAACTCTGGTGTCCTTTCTGTTTTTTCTTGCAAACTCAGTAAATCAGGGATGATTTCAGCTCCCACTTTATAGCAACAGTTTTCTCCCCAAGTCAGAATATTTGTTAAGGGCTTTAGCCCTCTCTTGCCTATTACAGGTCGGATCGTTTGAAGACAATACTGTCCACTTCACAGCACAGACTGGCCACCACAGGGCGGCCCTCATTCCTGCTCGTGGGCCCCCGGGCGGCTGCTGCATTATGTCCAGCAGCGAGTCTCAAGCGGGAGTTTTCACCTGCTTATCCCCGTAACCGCGGTTCCCGGGAGAGCTTCCAGGAATCACGCCGCCTTCTTGAATTTCAGTTTCCTTGACTGAAAAATAAAGATGGCATTTATTACATCCCAGGTTTGTTTTGAGAAGGAAATTCAAAACAATATGTGAAAAGCATGTAGCTTAGTATTTGGCACATAGAGCTGAGATTATTAAATAATGTTATTATGACTTTGAAAAAAGATACAAAACATTTATATTTAGAGCATCTTTCTTTTTATATGGTTCAGACAGATTTTAAAAATCAGGTTTTAAAAAGGCATTACACCCTGGCCTCCGTGGAGTTGGTTTCCTCTCTCTGAGAAGTTCAAAGTGATTACCCCAATGTGACCATTCAGTGTTAACCCTCTCGTTGGCCGTAGGCTCGTTTCTGGGCCTGCGTGTTCACTGTGATGGCAGCGGATTCCACTGGTTCCTGGCCACATGAACGGGATGGCCAGCCCCACTCTCCCCTCTTGCCCCACCACACACCAGCTACAGAAGACAAGCATTGTCCTCCCAAGGGAAGCACAGCAGCGCTTACAGATTAAGAAAACAAAGCCGCCGCCACCCATTTGTTTTAGAGCTTTACATGTGCAATTTCCTTCTAGTCTCTCTGAAGTAAATGGAGCCGTTTGGATCTCAGTGATGCACAAGGAAATGAAGGGGGCAGAGCCTTGTGGAGGGCCATGCGGCTGGGAGGGAAGGCCGAGGCCGAGGCTGAGGCCATTTCCACACCAGCGCGCTGCACCAGGGCGCTCTCGGAGTGACACGGAGGCTGACTCTAGTGAAGCTGGCGCCCTCAGTCTCCAGGATTCCTCCTTCCCTGCAAAGGCAGGTGCGGCATGCACACCGCCTCTGTGCTGAGTCTACCCTCTGCCATCCCCAGGTGGCTCCAAGGTGGGTACTTGACCCAACCTGGGCCAGATTTTCACCCCAGGAATTGGAAGTGAAGCTCAGGTGGTCTGTGAACGAGTGGCTGCCAATGTGCGTTGTTGAGAGCAGGCATCTGTGTTGCACCCAGGCGGGTCATGGGGGCAAAGGAGAGCTGTCTGCAGGGAGAAAGGCAGGGGCACAGAGAGAGGCGCAGGGCAGAGTGGCACAGGCAGCCCGTGCAGCCACCTGTCTGGCACTCACCTTGCTCTGGCTCTTGGCTCCAGGAGAAAACTCCAGATCCCACAGAATACAGCTCCTCTTTTTTCTTAATCCATCTAAATTTTATTCTGGTGCTTATAGCTTAAGAAGGCTACACTTTCCCCCTAATCTGTCTAAATTTTATTTCTGTTGCTTATAATTTAAGAATCTTAACAAAGACAATCTGTCAGTCGCACAGGAGTTGCATGTTCCAATTTCAAGATAGCCAATGGCACTTGGTGATAAGAATATTGGAGGTTGCAACAAATATGTTGGCCTTAGCAAATTCCAGCACCACAAAGAATCTATCACAGCAACGAATTACACAGGTAACCAGTCTCTCTTCCCTAAAGCACAGAAATGCAGATACCTGACACTTGAGAAACGATGATTATGAAAGAACAATGGACGCTGTCTGGCCCTGCTCCTGGTGTATGCAAGAAACCCAAACCCAAAAGCCCGGCTTTGTCCTGTGAGTGAAGCAAAGTTTCAACTGCACACAACTAAACATACAGCATTGAGTGCCCTAGAATTGACTGCCCGTTCCCTACAGCAGAGACTGAAGCTGGGCCGGAGGAAGGGCCGGGCGCCAGCATGCCAGGTGCCACCCCTGCAGGACGTGGAGAACCCGCGGGCCTGCAGAACCTTTTCTTTGGCTTGCTTAACTTTTGGCTGTTCCTGACTTGTCCCAAATGCACAAACAAGAACACAGGAAGGTACATTTTGTTTTAATTATCATCTAAGTCATTATTATTGTTCTTTAATTTTCTGGGAAGTGCAATTTGTTTTAGAACAACAATGAAACCGGACCACGGAAATGCCATCACTGCCCCGTTCCACGGCTGTTCTTGCCATCCACACCCTGCGCCAGGGCCCCAGGGGAGGGGAGCAAGCCTCCCCTCTCGGAGGGCCCCCTGAGGCCAGCACAGCAGGCTCTGTATGCTACTGTCCACGGTGGAGGTGACCTTTTCTCCTGACGTCAGCCTCTCAGGATGGGTCAGTGCAGGCCAGGGGAGACGAATGAGCAGTCGCAGTCGGTGCTCAGCAGTGTTACTGGGCGCCCTGAAACATGAGGCAGCCGCCGATCCAGCCCAACATCTCCCCTTCTCCATCAGGGTTAATAGGAGGCAAGGATGGAAGAAAGAAACGCACAGGAAAAATGCAGGGAGCCCGAAGACAGAACGGGGAGCAAGGGCGGCCAGGAGGACAGGAGGCGACCCAGGGCAGCGGCGTGCCTCACTGGGAGGAGCTGGGCCCGCCAGCCCTGCCTGGAGCCTGAGAGGAAAGCTGATTCCCGCCCCCTTCCTTCTTTCCTGCCTCCCTCCCTCCACTCTCTTCCTCTCTCCTTCTCTCCTTCCTCTTTCAATTTTTCCTTCTTCAGAGCCTCAAGGGGTCGCTGGTATTTCTTCATCCTTAAGAAATTACAACAAGGTTCACAGCTCTTGGAATATGCAGTATCTCGGAAGCACAAAGAATTTATTATCTATTTTCCAAACAAAGCAATAATTAGATCACTCCTGATAACTAATACCATGTTTTCAGCAGCCCTAGGTAGGTGATGAGCTAATAATATTTGTAATTGATCTTAAAAATGTGACAGCTAAGAAGTTCTTGGAGAGATGCCTGGAAAGGCACCAGTTATTAAAGGATTTAGCAATGCCACGTGGAAAGGAACTTCAAGAATTCTTTTAAAAATACGATGTCAGTTTCGTAAATCACTATGCTAGAGTAACTGTGGAGTTATTCTTTGACAATATAATTACGTTTTAATTGTAGAGCAATTATGCTTCAATAGTAACGAAGGGGAAATCCATGGCCAGTCAGCTGCCACCACCGTTCAATGTAAAGACCGTGTGTTTCCCAAGGTCCAGAACGACTTCTATTCCCATGGCTGTTTGCACCTTTTACAAAGATGGCGAGGATACTGTCAAAGCCACTGGACACTCTAATTCCCCAAAGAAACAGCCACTGTCCGTCAAACACCCAGCTAGAGGCTATTTTACAAAATGTTCTAAGACACATTCAGGAAAATACTCCGTGTTGTGCCGTCAGCTCCCATGGGCCAACGCAGCCTACAGGGACAAAAGGAGGCATTTTGTAGGAGGCTAGGTGGGGACGGGGCCTCATCCAAGAGTCTCCCTGGATAGTCCCATTCAGAACTGTCCTTCTTTCTGCTCTAAATACGAAGCAATTCAGGCTAGAAACCACAACTAGCATGAACGAGCAATGAAATGGTCCCTAAACCCAAAGATCTGAGTATTACTGTCTCCCCTGTTTTTACACTTCCCATAACCCCACCTCTTTGCTTACAGATCTGCTGTCTGGGCTCTGAGGATGGTGGAAACTACAAAACCCTTTCACTGTGAACTGCTTTCTCCATCGCCAGCTTTCTAAGACATGAAAAGCTTTAGCTCCATTATAATTTTTAACCCCTGAAGCGATGCTCTTTGTAAAATGGTAGTATGGCATTTGGGGGAATCTGAGTTTTCACCTAAAACGAGAGCCCATTTTTTAGGAAACTGGAGTCTGTTTCAAAGACAATGTGGACAGAACTCCTACAAACCAAACCCTCACTGGTCTAGATTCTTAAAGGGCAGAGAAGTCTGTCATTTTTGGACTTGAGGGCAACCCAGCTGAGGTGGAAGGGACAGGCAAGGAGCCAGCTGAGGGGGTGTCAGGGGACTTGACTTGGGGGCAGTTTTGGCAGCGTGGAGGGGCAGCGAGGAAGGGCCTTTTCAGTGAAGAGCTGGAAAACGTGTAACAAACCAGCTGCATGAAGAAAATGTGTTTGCCCATTTCTGTGGTGTAATACTCCTGCCACAGCTGATGTCAGGCAGGCAGCCTGACCCCACTGAATGCACCGTCAGAAAGGGATGCACACTTCTTACTGTCACAGCCCATCTCTCTCTTCTCATTTCTGGGCCATTGAATGAAGGTTTTATGTCCCCCTAAATATTTCAGATCACACTGTGTGGTGTACTTTAAGGGCAGACAATCATAAAGTGTTCCTCAGTTTTGTTAGGGAAGTGAATATTTGCCATTTGTTTTCAGTTCTCCAGAATCCAAAACTCATGTCTACTTTTAAGACTTCCCAACCTCACTCTGAATCTCAGTAGAAGCAGAGCTAGAAATGCCAGACCCTGACTTTCTCAGCATCCTTTGCAGTTAGGCTATGTGACCAGGCTGCACCCTTCAGATGTCCCCTTATCCTTTGATACTGGAGGCAGGGAGGCTGACCCTTGGAATGGGGGCCTCACCAGCCTGCTTGCATGCTGATGGCTACGGCGCCAGTGCAGCCCCACCTCCTGATTCTATGAACTTTTCCTGCTAAATCAGCCAGACCTGTTGCCATCTGCCTGGACTCCAGGCCTGCAGAAGGGTTTTGGTGCCTGCATGGCGAGCACCTCGCCACACACAGAACAATATGGGGTCACTGGCACAGCGAAGGAGAATCAGGACGGGAATGTGCTCTTCATCCTCACTCAGTGGAACACGGTCTGCATATCGGGGGTGGGCAGAGCTGTCTCTGGAGTCAGGCTGCTGGTCCCCAATCGTGGCCCCACCACATCCTGAGCAAACTGTAGGCAGTAGGACCACTCTCAGTGCTCTGCGCCTCACCGCCCAGGTCTGTTTAGTGGGGAACCATAGCCCCAGTGCTCACAGCATCACTGTGCAAGGAAGACATGCATGTGAGGCTCAGCGGCCACGCCCGTCCCTAGAATGTCCCTGCGGTTACTGTTTTCCTCTGCATGGTACCTTTCAACCATCTAACGTTGTTTGGGGACAATCAAAATTTTTTCTTTTACTTTTTTTATTGAAGTATATTTGATATAAAATGTTATATTCATTTCAGGTGTACTACACAGTGACCTGACAATTAAATACATTACAAAATGCTCACCATGATATGTCTAGTTACCATTTGTCTTGATACCAAGTCATTACAATATTTTTGACTGTATTCCCTACATTGAGAATCAATATTTTTATCCTGTAACACAAAGTAATTTTTAAAGTGGCAATTTTCAAGATTTTGCAACAAGGTCAGGGATGCCCAAAAGTCTGCTCATGTTCTCCAGGTGTCTGTGGGATGCCGCAAGGAGTTAACCAGATCCGGGTAAACTAACTACAACTGGACTTGGCTTAAACCTCCCCTCCATCCGTCCTTCTCCAGGGAGAGAAACAGCACTGTTCACGTGATGGTTAAATGCTCCTATCACGAGACTCAAGCTCCAAGAAGCTGGGTGACTTGCAAGTTTTAAGCAGCAGAGCCAGAGTTGATCCCGAATCGGGGCCTCCCTGGTTTGGAAGTCTGGGCCACTTTGTTGATGGCAGCAAACAATTAGGACATTTTCAGACACTTTGTGTGGGAGTTGGTGAGCAGGGGGACAATTCTAAGGAAGGGTACTTTCTCATGCACGGAGAATGGGATCATGAGCAGGTGTGTTGTTTATGAAAAGTGACAAGGGAATACGCTACAAGAGCCTTGAGGATAGTCACAATCTTTGTCTAGTTCTGTTTCCAGGAATCTGCCAAGGGGACTCAGAGACACCACAAAAGCTCTCAATTCAGGGCTGTTTCTTTCAGCTTTATCTATAAAAGCAGAAATTGGAAACAATCTAAATAATTTAAAGGATGGAAATGACTGAAAAATGATAATGCATTCCTTTTACACAGCCTAAAATCCATGTTTTCAATGGTATGAGAAATTGCTCATGAGGTAACGGTTAAGTAAAAAAAGACATGAAACTATAGTCAGTATGTCAATTATGCATACTGAAACAAAATATGCTACAAATGATTCTATCTGGCTTGAGGGATCATTGGTGATTTATAATGTTTCCCAAAATCTGTACAATGAGATTTTGTAAAAGAATCCACAAAATTCTTTAGTGCACATTTTATTTACTTATTTTAATGTATTTTCCCCAGCTTTACTGAGATATATTTGATATATAACATGTACAAATTTAAGGTGTACAGTGTGATTATTTGATACACATATTTTTAAATAATTACAACATGAGGTTAGTTAATACATCTATCACCTCATGTAACTACTATTACGTTTTTTGAGGTAAGAATACTTACAATCTGCTCTCACAGAAACAACAAATATAGATGACAGTATTGCTAACTATGTCACCGTGTGGTATACTAGATCCCAGAACTTACTCATCTTCTGACTGGACGTTTGTGCCCTTTGGTCCGCATCTGCCCATGATCCCACCTCAAATCCTAGCAACCACTATTCTACTCTCTGCCCTAGAGCACATCTATGTATCAGAATAAAAATGGATGTGTATAGTAATGAAACAAAATGGCCTGGATTCCAGTATTAGAAAGGAAAATGTTCTAATAAGATTATACTAAAGAGCAAAATATTAAAGACTCACAACAAAATGACCACAGCGGATGGAAAAGAGCTGGGGCGGAAGCATAGAGAAAGCAGCCACCCAACATTGATACCAGACAAAGCTGAAATCCATTAAGAAAGTGCATTGCAAGAAGTCTTGTCCTTTCTAATGAGTGAATTACAGAATTCACTCACTAAAAGGAAAGGACGTCTTCAGGCTCTCTGCCACTGACCTGCTGTTGGCCAGAGAAACTGGGGATAGCATTTGGCATCTTTCTGCATCATTTTCTTTGTCCCTAACAGCAGAAAAAGCACTAGCAACCTCACAAACTTGCTGTGGAATTAGATGAGCTGCCTATGAAAGCACTCACGTGGCAACACATCTAAGTAGCTGTTCAATAAATTTCCTTTTCATTTCATGTGCTGAGCAGCGTTGCAACAAAATATGCAAACGAAAATTTATTACACATACAAGAGAAGTGGACAGAAATACAATTGTTGTATGAGACTGTAACTCACTATTGTCCAAATTCAGACAATAGCAGCTCAAATGGTTGTCAGGAGACCCCATGATATACAAAAAGACTTTGTAAACTGTAAAATAAAGCCTAATGGTGTTAGCTATTTGCAAGAAGCAAAATAAAATTTATGGGACGTGATTATATTTTTTTCCAAGGTCAAATAAATTCTCAATAAATTTTAAGGTGGAAATCTTGCAGTCCATATTTATGACCCCAATATAATATCTAATATTAGTCATTTATATTTGGGGCAGTTTATCTAGTTTAAATCTCCAAGTGCCCTCCTGAAAGATGCTTATAACAAATGAAATAAAAAATTTAATAGGATTTGATTTGTAAAATAAAGCTAGATATTGAAAATAATTATAATAATAAATCAAAACATGCCTAAAACATGTAATTCAATTTTAGATTTTGGATGCAGGATTAATTTATGAGCTCTGATGTCATAAAAAAATCACAAAAGACATTCAAAAGATAGAGTAATAAAAAAATGTTTAAAATATATAAATGAGGGAACTCTCTTGTCCCCTCCTGGCTTGAGCCAGGAGCTCTGTCCTCTGCTTTCTCTCTAAATAAAAGCCTCTGCCTTGCTCTCCTAAACAAACAAACAAACAAACAAATAAATAAAATATATAAATGAGGGCAGGCTGAGATAAAATAGCCCCAGAAAATATCAAGACTCCATAAAGAGCTGACAGAAATTGATGAGAAAAAATTAAAGACCCAACAGGTAAATGAACAAAGGATTTCAACCCACATAGAACCTACTTCACTATTAGCTTGTGTATAATAGATGGAAATTCATTAACTACCAGTATATTCTTCCTATGTGCTGAACATTGTTCTAAGCACTGATGTACTAACTCCTTTCAAATTCACAGGAGCCCTGTAAGGGAGATGATGTTACTCCCATTTTATAGATGGAGAAATGAATCACAGTGAGGCAAAATGACTGATCCACAGTCACCCAGCCAGGAAATAGCAAAGCCAGGGTTCAAGCCCAGAGTGCATTCTCCGTCGGTCACTGGACTCTGTCACCAAGGTCCAGGAAGCAGAAGGTATGTGGGCATGAAGACATAGATGCAGCAGTGATTCATAGTCATCAAAACATAGAAATAACCAACGATGTGGGAGTTCCAAAATAAATTACACCAACTGAAGAACTTTTGTACTGTCATTAATTTGTAATCACACCACCTTTGAGCAAGTTGAAAGATATGATGTTAAGCATAAAGAACATTAAGTTGCGTGTACGCTATGTTGCAATGGAGTAGAACATGAGAGCATATAGACTTGGATGGGAAGGATGTATGGAAGGTGGAAACAGTTGGCATGGCTATACATTGTTCCCATATAATGTCAAATGAGAGGAGGGGTTGGGGACGAAAGGTTAACAGTGCTCAGGAACTCTGCATGTTCCCCTTGAAGGGACAGCCCGGGGCACACAATTCCTGCCTTCCCACCCCTTCTGGGCTGCCTGCCTCCTCACCTCCTGGGGTGGAATGCCCTCCACCCTGCCCATGCCCGACCTCTGGCTGTCCTCTGTGTCTGCATGGCAGCCTGCACCTCCCACTTCTCGAGGCTGGAACCATTCTTCTTGCCGCCCCCAGCAGATCGGCAAGGGTGTAGCCACGTCTTCTGCATTAGCCCAGCTCCCCCCACAGAGCCTGGCCTGGATGCACTTATTGAAGTGATTGCATATCTCAGCACTGCAGATGAAGTTCTAATAGCTTCATGACACTCATCAGAAAATGCAAATTTCCTTCTGAGAATAGCGTAAACTTTAACCTAGAATTTCATATTGTAAGGTGGGCATCCAGAGCAGCATAAATGGGAAGATTGCTAGGTAATATTTCATACTGAAAGGGAATGACAGCATATGCTTATTAAACTGAGATTCAGAAAATTAATTTTTGATTTTTAATTCCAAGGGCCCCATTGGTAATAACAATACCTTAATAAAAGTAATAACAATACTTTAAAAACTTGCACATTTTTCTAAAAAGCAAATTTCAGTGTAAAACACTTTGATGAGAATTTGAGTGACTTTAAAAAGGCCCCAGGAACTAAGGTTTTCATTTATCCCATTTCACGCATGCAAGGTGGAGGTGCTATTGCAGGTGACAGAATTTGCCAGAGAAACCAGCTGAAAATGTCCACCTCGGGGATGTATTGAAGGACATCCAGGAAAAACATTTACCAGTGAATTAAGTGCAATCCTGAGATGGCTCCAGCGTTGCGGTGTAGTAACTGAATCAGGGGTAGCTCACCCTTGTGTGGCTCTTGGCCATTTTCAAAGCACTGTCTCGTGTCAGCCCAGTTTCTGTGCCCCCTCTGTGAGGTTTCCGGGGCTGTGTTCCCCACTTTTGACTTGGGCTCAAATGAAGCTAAAAGCTGGAGCTATTTGCACAATGACAGCACAGAGCCTCCCGAGGACACCCTCTCCTGTCATCTCAGAATTGCGTCTTGAGGCGACGTGTGCATTAGGCTATCGGTTTTATAGAGACAGGAAATGAAGATGAGGGAACTTAAATAATATTCCTAAGATCGCACAGCTGGCAGATGGAAGAGTCATGGCTTGAGCTCCGCAGTTCTGAGTCTGAACCGTAACCGGCACACTTAGCCAGCAGGTCTTCAAGCAGTTCCCGGGACCGACACGTCAGCATCACTGGGGAATGTGTCAGAGATGCAGGCTCTCACAGCCCCCCTCACTTTTGCGTCTCAATCTCTGGAGGCGGAGCCCAGCAATCCGCATTTCTGCAAGCCCTGGGGTGATTCTGATGCGCTCATCCTCACGTGAATATACACATGTACACGCATGCACATGCATGCACACACATATATGTGGACATATACATAGATACATGGATGTTAAATGGTGGGATGAGGGCTCAAATCTGGACGTTCTGACTCCCTAACTCCATACTCTTCCAAGGGATGCTGCTAGCTCATCTCAAACCCCCTTAACATTGAGTTGCTTGAATAATTAAAAAGCAACTCATCAACAACAAAAACAAAAAGCACAAAGACACAAATAAAAAACATTGTCTAGACCCCACCCCAGGACAATTAATGTCTGTCTACTCTCTAGGGGTGGTGCCAGGCACTGCCTTTGTTTAAAGCGTCTCACATGCCAAACAGCTGTTACCCAGGACTGTTTGATAAACCTCAGCCATTTACACTCAAGAGCCAGGCTCTAGGAAGTGCACTGGAAGCTCTGTGTGTAGAGGGCTCTGTAGGCGTGAGGTCAGTGTAGGGGTCAGTCCTCACTGTTAGGTGATTGCTTGCCTGCCAGGGTCCTCCTTCACCAGGACACAATCCCCTCACCCTCCGGAAAAACAGGCGGCTCTCCTATTCCATCACTTACTCTGGTCTCCCTGCCGGAGGCTCTTTGCATATGCTCTTCCCTCTGCCAGGAATACTCTACTCGTCCCTGCACATTCTGCCTGCCTACCCCCTCACCCTTCCGAGTCTGGTCCAGGCACTGCCCCCGGCTGGAGCCTCCCTGCAGCACCTGGGCCATGTGTGCAGCATAGCGGTGTGGTTTGATTTTTTGATTAATGTCTGTCTGCCCAACTCAACCATAAGTTCATGGGACCAGAACACTTGTCCGATTGTGTGCATTGCTGCATCTATCTCCTCCACTTAATACATATTGTTTGAATGAACAAGTGAATGAATGGGCAAGTGGGGGCCCAAAGTCATTATAATTCTGGCAATAGAGTGAGAATGACATGAACTGGCTTCACAGGCTGACGAAGCTGACACATCTCAGGATGCTTTCAGCAATACGGCAGCTGCTCAGAGCCACTCTGATCTCTCCAGTCAAAAACTGCAAGCAAGCTGACCCAGGCTTTAACTGAAACTCTCTCTAAGACCAGGAACACACAGGTAATTTACACCCTCCCTCACACACTATTTAATATTCAGTTTTAATATTAGCATCCTATATAAAGCAGAGACTTAGGTCACCTGCATCTGGCCCTTTCTTTTACTTCTCACTAAGAATCCATCTGTATAACATGTTGGGAAAAGTAAACAAAATCCGTGGGACACCGGAGAGTTGATTTTTGCAGCAAACTTCAGGAACGTTCAGTAAAAGCTACGAAACAAACGAAGCTGCAGATACCAGGGATGGACGAATGCTGCCCCTTGCAGTGAGGAGGTTTGGGTGGTTGATTGCTATTTTATGGGCTGAATTCCCTCGAATAAGCAGCCTGTCTAGGAAGTGCGGATGCGTGCGATGGGCCATTCTTTGATACAGTTGTTAAAGGCACCTTGATCTGACATCATGTTAACTAATCCCATCCCAGGACGAGATCTCTACCTCCAGCCACCCTCCGGGTTGCAGCCCCTGCCTGAGCCCTGAATCTGGGCCTTGCCCTACAGAGGCTTCTATTCTACTTAGCAACTAAAAGTAGACTGGACCAGAATCCAGAAACCTGACATTTTACACCAGAACTGCCACTAGCTCACTTGGGCAGGAAAAGCCTGTTTTCCCTGTTTTCATCTCTTCAGATAATGATGAGATGGGCCTGGAGGAGCTGTAATTCTCTTAAATTCTAATATTGCGTGCTTCCTCTATGAATTCTGAACCTCAGTGCCTTCTTCACAGAGGACACCACTGTGTCTTGCTTGAGACATCTTTATGGGAGACACAATTCAACCTGTGACAAGCGTTAACACAAATATTATTTTTCTGACATAAATCATACATGGCTAGAGTTTTGGCTTTTTTAAACTAGCTGAGATGGAGAAGTATCCAGGAGAGGAGAGAGAATTCTGAGATCCATGCAGTCTCCTAAATGAGAGTGACACATTGGTGTAAATCAGAGAAATAGAACCCCACAGTTTTAGGAAAGAACAACCAGTCTAAAACACATTCAGAGGAAAATCAATAGGATCTCAGGAGTGTGCATGAGCCATCTATGGCTGCAGAACAATTTACCCCAAATCTTAGAAAATGAAAACTTCTCACGTTGCATGGTTTCTGTGGGTCAGAAATCTGAGCACAGCTTTGCTGCATCCTCTGCTCAGGGTACCTAACAGGCTGAAGTCAAGATGCCAGCGAGGTGTTAGCCACTAACAGTAGCCTGGAAGGACTGGCTTCCAAGTGCGTGTGGTTGCTGGGAGGATTTGGGTCCTCGCTGGCCGCTCTTGGGGTGACCCTCAGTCCCCATCAGGCCTTGCCAACACGGCACTGTGCTTCATCAACCTACATAAGCTGAAAAGGCGACGGAGGGTCTGCCGGCGGGATGTAAGTCATGGTTTGATGGAAGCTAGTCATGAAGACACCCAGCACCTTTGCCGCATCCTATTGGTCAGAAGCAAGTCTCCGCCTCCAGCCCACAAGGCTGAGGGGATTACAAGTTTCTCTGTCCACCTTAGAGGTGGAGTCACTGCAGATCCACCTTTGCGGCTCGCCTGGCCCTCTTCTCCTAGGTCCTGCTACTGAGGGTTTCTTCTAGGCTGCCGGGGGGGCTGGCGGGGGAGCTGGGAACTTACAGGAACTACTCTGCAGGTAGCCCAGCCTCCCGCCACGGCACTTCCAGGTTCTGCCTGTCCTGACAGTCACCTTTTACAGCCACACTGTATCCCCTCCTGCCTGCCTTTCTGAGCATCAGCTTCCTCCCCCCTGGTCCCCATGCTCTGCCCTTCCTGCAGGGCCTGTGGCTCACACACTCCCCAGCCTGTGTCTGCACTTACTGGCCTCAGGAGGTTCTATGGCACTTGCTAAAATAAACGTGTGTTGACCTTCCAGGCCGTTGGACATTGCTGTAGAGGGACAGATTGCTGACCGCACAAGCAGGAGCAACCACTTCATTTCCTGCAAATTAACAGCACTGGGGCCATGCAAAGGGGGGTGGGGGGACCGCAGCACCAAGGTGAGGTCCTCGTTATGTCCAGTAACAGCCCCACGCCTGCAGTGTCTTCCCTGCCAAGCACTAGCTGGCACCCTTATGCCAGTGCCCCCTACCACCGCCCTCTAGAGTCAGCCGGCAGGGTCACGGGCAGGGCCCGGGCCGCAAGCCCCAGGGCAGAGGCTCCCTCTCCCAGGGCTTGGACTGGCCTCTGGCCTGGACAGTCCTCTCTCTGCATTTCCCCTAAGGCACATGGTGTCCTTTCCCATCCTTAGAGAGCCTACCCTCAATTTCCATAACTGCCAAGTTTGGAAACAGGCTGCAGGAGCCCCTGCCCCTTGACCAGGCAAGGGACTAAATAAATACAGAGGAGGAAACCCGCAATTTGTATCACACACAGTCCAGGGCCACGCTGAAGAAGGCTCTTAAGGAGCGTGTGAGATCTTATCCACGTGCCCTCTAGAAGAGAAGCAGCATTCAAACGGGTCATGCTCCTATGGCCTAGACCCTGTTTCCCAAAGCCTTCAGGTCTCCCTCTGGAAGTGACATGATGCACTGAGGCAGGCACTCAGTCAAGAGATGTGCTTCCTCTGCAAATCAGTGCACTCCACAGAACGCACAAGCAACGGCGGCGAGAAGGAAACGGAATGAAAGTCTGAGAGCTGGAAGGAGCCTCGGAGATCATCTACTCTGGTCTCCTGTTAGGGAAGGAGGCGAGGGCCCGACAGATGAAATCATCAGTCCAGGCCCTCAGCTAGTGAGAGGACGCACAGCAGCTGGCGCCCGCTCCCGTCCCCTCTCGTCCCATGCCCCGGGCTGCTCGTGGGCTCAGAGCCCAGACCTGGGGTGGAAGCTCCTCAGCCAACCACAGGGGCTGCCTGCATGCCCACTGGCGATAAGACGCGAGAAGAAACCATGCCACTGGAAAGAGCAGCGGCTCTCCCTGGTGCCTGACAGCGTAAGTTACAGGCAGTCATTTCCAGACACGTACGTAAGCATTTCACAGCACAGAATGCCTTTCAAAGGCAAATTTCACAAAACGCCTGTCCATGAGGAGATAATAGTGGGTTTTCAGAAGAAGAGGAAACCAGGATGGCTGAACATTGCTGCTTTCTCTGAAAACCACAAAAACCGCAGCAGGAACGAATGTGACAGAAGAAGGCTTCCTGCCAGTCGTGGGAAGGGGGAGATGAGAGCCGTCCGTTTATAACTGAGACAGAGACAGATCCCCCCCGCCCCCACGGAAGGGAAAGATGCCTCTGGGGAACAGGCTGTTCCCACGGTCACCAAACACGCTCATTCTCCAAGAGACAAACAGGGTGCCTTGTCAGCCTTCAGTTTATGTAATAATGCAACGCAGTATTGAGGAGACTTTGCAACAAAGGGTGATTAAAAGTGGAAACACACTCAAATATACTGGCATTCCCAAAAGCTACATGCTGAGCTTGACAATTGACAAATGACAACGAGGAAAGGCATTTATTTCCTAAAAATGAAACAGAGTTTGGTTTTTCTTATTATTACCCTTTGGGTTAAATTTAGTCTTGTGGAAGACTTAAACTATCTCAGAAGCCATGCACGACCTTGGGGCTCCTACGGGCTTGGTTTCCGTGGGGGCCAAGTGGTCCCAGCCAGCACCCCAGCCGTGCTTTCAGCTGCAGCAAAGAGCGGAACCCACATTACAACAGGCCTTGGGGCTGAGCAGCCCCGGCTTCTCCCAGCTGATGGGCTCAGTTTCTGACCTGATTACAATGGCCCATAGGAGACCCAAAGGACGTTTTGAGGAATTGGCTTGTAAAATGAGCTCAGATAAACTAAAAAGAGACAAAAGATTGACTCCGAGAACCACGTTTTGGAAACACCAGCATGACATTTGGAAACTGAGCTGACAGTTTGCACGGGACACTCCTAAATCTTTCTCACATTCTTCTTTTTCCTGCACCCCTTTTTCATATCAACAGTCAATATAATTGTTAAACATGCTGGGATATAGAGATAATGATGCAGCTTCTTAAAGATGACAATAGTTAAGAGAATTTCAAGAGCATTTCATTCATGTTGGGCTAGAAAATCATCTTAATGAGCTCCCTCTGAGCCCACGTTTAGTGTTGAAACTGTGGAGGAAATAAAATAAGAACAGTTTAGCTCAGTTCACCAAATGGCATGCTTACATCTTTATTGAAGAAGGAATGCTGCCATACTCAGCGATTCATCATAGTTGCAGAATTAGCTTCAGAGAGTAACACTGAACAATAATAGATTAAAGAAGAAAAAAGCTTGAGAGGAACTCAACTGATATAGAGAAAGTATTTAGTAATGCTCAATAGCTGTTAATGAAAAGAAGTTCTTAGCAAACTGGGAGAAATGAACTTCCATAACATGATAAAGTTTTACACCAAATTCTTGCAGCCAGTTTTGTATTCCTCATGGTGAAACTTTCGACACATTCCTTTTAATATTGGTTCACAGGACAAGGATGCCCATTATTACTGGTACTATTAGAGATGCTGTCAGAGGTCCTGGTCAACAGTAATAAGGACAGAAAATGAATAAAGAATATAACAATTGAGAGGAAGAGGAAACCATCATCATTTACAGATCGAACAATAATTTACCTAGAAAACTAATGGGCTCCACAGATAAAGTAGTAAAGCTAGAAACTATTATTCAGCAAGTTTTTGGTTACAAGATCAACCTTCTAAAGCATGTCTCTACTTCAGTAATGACAACAAATAGTGTCATAAAAGTAATAACCCTTTCACAGGAACAGTGCATTCTTTAGGATTTAAAACTAGCTTAGCCACTAGATTTCTTCAAAGCTATGCCAAAGGACTGAGAGGGTGGTCTGATAAATGGAGATGCTGAATATTCTGGGGAGAGAGGACATAATGTCATGAAGAAGTCAATTACCAACAAACTATCATTCATTCAATACAGCCCCATCAAAACTCAGTCCAATTTTTTTAGAAACCCAGTAACTTACTAAAAATTATGTAGAGAAACAGAAGTCCACAAACTTCTCTTCAACAGATGACTTCACGATGAGATTTAAAAAGACAGCAACAGAGTGAAATAAAATATGCATAAGACATAATTGACAAAGCGTTTGTACCCAGAAAATATAAAGTATTACTACCAATTCATAAGAAAAAAAGACAGAAAACCAAAAGAAAAAGAATTTCAACAGGCACTTCACAAAAGGAATCATTCAAATGACCAATAAACACAAGTAAGTTTTCATTCTCATTAGCCATCAGGGAAATGCTATTAAAACCACAATGAGGTATCACTGGACTCCCATCAAAATGGGTAAAGCTTAAAAGACGGCAAGATGGGACACTATAGGAAGTCTTGTATACTGCCGTCAAGAAATACAAATTCCACAACCTTTTTGCAAATCCACTTGGATGTATCTTAGCAATACTAAACTTATCCAGCACTTTTCCACTTCTAGATCTATACCCAGGAAAATGTATATGTATGGGCATAAACATGCATGTTCAAGAATCTCCATAGCAGCATTATTTGTTCTGATCACACACTCTTAGCAATCCAAATGTCCTTCAAAAGCAGGAGGTATAACCATACGATGAAACAGTATACAGCATTGAAAGCAAACTCATCTATGTGCACCGAGATGAATGACTCTCAGAAAAATATGACTGACCAGAAGAATGCATATTTATGATCTCATGATGGGAAGTGCAAAAACATGCAAACTAACCTCATGGTATTGGAAACTGGAATAGCAGTTACCACTGGGGACTGAGAAGGGGACAGCAACTGAGGGAGTTCACAGAGGGGCCCTGGGCCCAGGAAATGTTATCCTCATGACGTGGTGCTTATGGTGCTTATAAATGGAAATGCATCAACATGATCTCAATTATATGTGGAATGTAAAATTGTCAAATTCACAGAGGCAGAGAGTAGAATGGTAGTTGTCAGGAGCTGGGGGGGTTGGGCGAAATACGCATCTAATGTGCAGCAAGGTAACAGTGGTCATTAGTAATGTATCCTTGCAATTTGCTAAGGAATAGATGTGAAGTGTTTACACCACCACCACACACACACACACATACACACTTGGAAACTGTGTAGGTGATGGATATGTTAATGAGCTGATTATGGGATCATGTCACAATGTATACCTATATCAAACCATCAAGTTGTACACTTTAAATATATACAATTTTATTTGTCAATTGTACCTCAGTAAAGATGGGGAAAAATTCGTTCAGCTACATACTTGGGAGATTTGCAGCAATTGGCTTGCAAAAGATAGTTACAGTCCACATGCAAACAATGGAGTAATATCTGGAATGCATATTTTAAATAGCTCCAATAAATCAATTTGAAAGATCAACAACTCAAGAGCAAAAAGGAATAAAGATAGAAACATATTTCACAGGAGAGAAAGTGTAATAACATACAATACTCTAAAAACAGATGTCCAACTTCACTGAAATAAAGAAGTACCCAAAACAAAAATATATATTTTTCAGGAATTCATTTGTTCTAGGTTGAATTGTGTCTGCCCCAAATCCATATGGTGAAGCCCTAAACCTCAGTACCTCAAAATGTGACTGTATTTGGAGATGGGTCTTTAGGGAGGTAATTCGGTTAAAAATGAAGTCATTAGAGTGGGCCCAAACCCAGCCTGACTGGTGCCTTCGTGAGAGGAGATAAGAACACACATAGGCACAGAAGGAAGGCCACAGGAAGACAGAGTGAGGAGACGGCCACCTACAAGCCCAGGAGGGAGGCCTTCGAAGACACAAGCCCTGCCAACACCTTGATCTCAGACTCCCAGCCTCCAGAAGTGTGAGAAAGCACATTCCTATGTCTGAACCTCCAGAATGTGGTACTTTGTTTTGACAGCCCTAGCGAACTACCACGCCTATGAATAAGAAGAGAGACGTTAAATACATCAAAATGATTCCCCGTGGGAGAATAGAAAAGGGAATCTCAGAACTGGTAGAGAGAAGGCATCCTGCATGGATCAAGAGCAAAAATGTGTCCTGAACTGAGACGTGTCAGCAACTCAATCCTCTCACCCTGAGGTCACCAAGCAGAAAGAGATGACAGGCCAAAGCCCTCACAGTACCCACAGCAGCCAGCTGTAGATCTTCCCCGGGACCGAGTCCCAGCCCAGTACCTTTTATGTTCCTTCACGATTCCCAATCGCAGCCGTATCTTATTCTAGTTGTGCAACTTTTCACTTATTCCCAGTTCTCCTCTTCCTAAAAATGAATTGAGGTAATTTACAAATGACATATGATAGAAAAGATAAGAATAAATATTTGAGGAAGTTAGCACATTTGGAAAATATGTAAAGAAAGATGAAACAGATTACTGCATCAAAAATACCATAATTTCCTAGCGAGTTGGCAAAGGAGGTCCCTGATTTGGCCCTGAGCTTTTAGCGAAGAAAAGAGGCTATGTCACAACACCTGCACAGACAACATGCAGTCACGAGGGCAAGTCCAGCCAGGGTCTCAGGAACCAGCAGCAGCCCCGTGACACGGAAATAAGGACTTCTTTTAATCATCACCACCTTGAACTGTAATATGGTTGAATTTTCCTTCTCATTCCTTAATCCTATCTTAAACAGCATCCAGATCCTTCCAGCCACCTTTGGGTTTTAAAACTCAACTGAGTTCACTCAGTCTCTGTGTAATTTGCATCTCCTCCCCGCCCCTGAGCAAATGTTTGAGTCCAGGTACTGTCTGTTTGGATCTGAGACACCGCCTGCCCGCTCCAAGGTGCTGGTGTGTGGAGGAGGAAGACGGAGTCTGTGCCCAGCTGCTCAGCTGACGTCCCCTCTCAGTTGGCTGTCACAGCTGCTGTCAATGCCCTCCAAGGGGCAGGATGTGAATCCTACAATCTCAGGGGACTCATGACCTCCCTGCTATATCGTCCCCTCCTACAGGAGAGCCAGCTCCTGCTCAGCCTCCTCCACTCTCCCCAAATACCTACCCTACAGCCTCTCCTGGGGCTCCCCTCTCCCCATGAGCTGCCTGTTGAGTGGGGCAAGTCTACTGGGGTGCCAGGAAATGTGTAACAATGGGTCTCCCCACAAAACAGAGTATGTATATATACACACATATGGCTATTATAAACTGTGCTGACATGAAGAATGTGTAACACAAGTTTATAAACAATGGCATACAGGACACTCTTTATTGTAACATATATGTAGCCAAGTGACTCTGACAAAATGCCTTCTTGCTTGTTGGTGAACTCGTATATCCACAGCCAACCTTTGCTTACAGTTGACAAGCAAGTGTAGTTCAGAGACAAATGTGGTTTGATATTTTCCTTTATGTTAAAAAATAAGACAAAAATAAAGCAGTGAAGCTGTGTGTTGAATGAGCATGAGCATCTTTAATGGCATGAGCATCTTTTTTGCTGAATTGAATAGTCTTTAACACTTAAAGGCAATTTCCACAATTTGTTTGTGCTATTCAGAATATAGTGTCTGTAGACATGCCCACTTTCAAATCTAATTTACATTATTAACATTTCTCCATCAATTTCTTAAGTCTAGACAATTAACACAACAGTAAACCAAGCCCCAGTTTGTAGCATTCGACAATTTCCAGTGTAAATACCCTGCCCATGGCCATCTGATGTCACCAAATATGCAGCTGGGACGAGATCATGGTGACACAGCATTAGACAGCATTCTATGACAGACGATAGCTATTAGATAATAACAAAATGTAAAATAATTAGGATGGTGAGTTCTGAGTGTTTATTACCTTTGTTTTTAACATAATTTGCTTTTTTGTAAATTTATGTAATTTAATTTTTAATCATGGCGCTGTTTAACAACTGGCTCATAAAATCCTGGAAAGTTAACAGTTGATTGTCACGAGCCAATACGAGACAGTTCTGGGATGCCACTGGATTAAGCAATTGAACAAGACACGTGTTGGTGGGTCAGCCCTCTCCATGGTGCCACCTAAAGGAACTGGTCCTGTCCCCAGCCCTGCTACATGGGACCCCCTGGCGCCAGAGCTGGTTGGATCCAATTGAACACACATGATCTAGGAGGGCTGGTCAAGGGACAGACTGTATCAGATTCTGTTTCTCAGGATTAGAAACGATATGCAGAGAAAGGAAACAGTAGACAGCAGGGCAGAAAAAAGACACATGGAAAGAAATTGTGTTTGTCAGTGGTGGAATACAACACTAGAATGGAGTGTCACAAACTCTTTGCTGAGATCAAGAAGCTACCCTGTTCTGAACCTTCTTGAATGGTGGTTATTCAAATTTCCCCTTTTAAAAATTTATTTTAAAGTCTTTACTCTAGCCCCCACCTGCGCCACCTATTTTGGAGTACAAACAAGCAAAACCTAAGACAGCTGTCCCATCATCCGCATTCACCTGAGGTTGCCTGAACACCGCATGGGCACGGCCAGGTGCCCTGTTAGAGGAATGCCCCTGGGCACAGTCCTGAGGGGAACCGTGATCCGTACGACTGTGTGGGTCATACAGCCCATTCTGTGGTCATGCTCAGTGTGACTGTGAGCTCTCAGGAGCCCGACACAGCTCAAGAACGAGGTCAAGGCTGACTCAACAGCAGGGCTGCAGAGTCTTCAATGAAACACTAGTGAAGCATCAGGGAAAACAGGCCCACAAGGTCCATTTCGATGCTAAAACCCTGGTCTAGACTGAATTCGGGTCGGCCACCTGGTCTTTTGCTCTGTAGCAGAAAGCGTGCAGCGTGCCATTACACGCCTCCTGGCTCCCGGAGGGCATTTGAGGGCGGCATCAGTTAACTGAATGGATATATTTAGAGTAAATCTTGTGCAAATTTTTCTTTTGCATTTTTGTGTATTTGCTTCCTGAAACTCCTTTCTTGGTACTAACAAAGCTAAAGGGAACTACACCAAAAAAGATCAAAGAAATTAACTCTATTGGAACAGAAAGTAAATATAGGCCAATGTATGCATTTATGAAACCCATGTGTAAGGGTTTAATTTACATGCCAACTTGACTGGGCCATCCAATGACAGACATGTGGTCAAACATTATTCTGGGTGTGTCTGTGAACCTGCTTCTGGGTGTGGTTTGACTCCATGGACAGAGCAAAGCAGAGCGCCCCCCACCCTACCCCATGTGATTGGGCCTCTCCTCCCATCCAGTGAAGGTCTGAACAGGACAAAAACCCTCCCCCAGGAAGAGGAAACCCTCCTGCCTGACGGCCTTGAGCTGGGGCCTTGGTTCTTCCCTGCCTTCAGGCTGGCACTACCCCCACTGGCTCTCCTGGGTCTCCAGCGAGCAGATCCTGGGACTTCTCAGCCTCCGTAACCACATGAGCCAATTCCTTATAACACGTGTACACACACATTCCGTTGGGCCTGTTTCCCTGGAGAACTGGGTGATACGGCGTGTATATGCCTTTCCCTACAACACGAGGACACCTCATAGGGATGCTGCCGGCCCAGTATAAGGTAATGACTCCCACTCATTAATTCATCCAACACGTAGTGAACCCTTGGGGGGCCCTCAGGTCCTGGCTGGAGGGTGGGAAGGGGTTTGGTAAACTGACGTACATGGTGCCTATGCAAGTCATTGTTTCTGTTCATCGCTCCACCTGGGAATGAGTGGTTTTATAACAAGTGTAATTAGATAATGAACAGAAGTTAGGATTTAACTGACCAAATTGCATGAAGCCACCACCCACAGCCTAAAGGACATATGCCGGCTTTGGAGGCAGCGCAGTGGGGGTTCAAGGCCCTCCCTGAGCCCCACAAGAAGGGCTGGAGCCCTGTCTCAACTACGTGAGGCAGCTGCCACTCCCACCAGGGGGTTCCAAGCCTCTGGTAAAGGAGAGCTTCAGCCTGTCCCCAGGAACCACTCCTGATCCACCCAAACTCAGGCTGTTGAACTTCAAAGTTGATGTCCTCTGTCCAGCACTAAGAGAAAGCCCCCAGCGCTTTTCCCAGGCACGAAAGGCAGTTTTCAAGTTCAAAACTGACTTTAAAAGTCATGAAATCATGGTAAATTGATTGCACTCATGGTCCCAATTCTTCACCCACTCTGCCTTTTGCAGGTAGCTTTGTGGTCTCCTCCCTCCCACCAGAAACGGGGTGACCAGCCTGACCTGACTTAGGTCTTGGGCACGTGATTTGTCTTGGCCAGTGAAATAAGATGGACAGAGCAGGATCTCATCTCAGACTGGCCTGAAGATGCGTACATACCCCACGTGTTCTCTTGCCTTGGTGCTACTGCCATGGGAGCCTGTCGGGGAGACCCTGCCAGAGGGTGAGAGAGAGCGTGGGGTAGAGCCAAATGGCCATAGTCTTCCAACCACAGCCAGCCTGGGTCATCGGCAGCCAGCCCACTCCCAGAACTTTGCATGGATGTGACTAAGATCACCAGATCCACCTTGCAGACCCCAAATTGACCCGGCACGTTGAGAAAAAGGTGCTTTTGTTGTATGCCTTTGAGATTTTGGGGGTGGGGAGGCTACTGCTATACGGCGTGAATGTGTTAATTGGTAACTAATACAAAGGTAAATTGATTTTATTTTATATAGCTAGCACGTTAGTAAATTCCATTGTTCTATTTGTTTAATTCTGCCCCCAAACTGATACTCAAACTGAAACTAGAAAGAACCAGCCAGCAGCAGAGAGCTCCTCTGCCAATTTGGACAGCAATCCTTAGCTAATGATTTGGATGACAGGCATGGCTGCGAATCACTGAATTTCTTTTCAGTTTTTGCAATTGAATTTCTTCAGTGTTTCTTCTTTAATGACTAGTTCATGCTCCTAGGACAGAATCTGAACACTGATCAATAACTTGGTCTTCGAATTTTATAAAGAACGCTGCAAATTAAAGATGCAGTTAAAGCAGTCCCATTCATAAGGTCAACTGGGACCTTACTGCTACACTGCTGGGACCCGCGTTGCTTGTTTTCCTATCAGGGAACTTCAGGATTAGACAAGCAGTGAGGGAATGCTGGAGACTTATCCTTAGAAACCCCCTCTAGTAAGGTGAGCAAGGGAGCACCTGCCAGGCCTGCAGGGGAGGAAGTCTGAGAACACCCCGCAAGAGCAGGATTGCACATGGGTGCAAAAGTGATCAAGACAAGGCATTCGGAGTCCTCCTCCTGGGAGAGGCGCTGGAGTTCCAGGGGGAAGATCACATGCATAACTACCTAAATTGTGTTGAAACAAGTTTGACAAACTATGGATTGTGGAAGTTAGATGAGGGGTGCATGGTGGTGATTACATTGTTCTCTTTATATTTGTGTCTTTTTCCAGCTTTACTGAGGTGTAACTGACAAATAAAATTGTAAGCTAGTTGAAGTGTAGACATGGTGGTTAGATAAATGTATACATCCGGGGAAGGGCTTCCCTCACAAGGAGTTAAATAACACACCCATCAGCTCACTTATTCACCCCTTTTTTGGTAAGAACATTTAAGTCCTACTCTCTTAGCAAATGTCAATCATACAATACAGTGCTATCAACTCTAGTCACCATGTTATTATGCATTTTTTTAAAAAGTCTAGAATAAGATGTTTAAAAAAAAAAAAACAATGACTTAATGAGGAAGCCAGAACTTCTGGGCTGCTCCCTCAGAAACACCGTCCCTGACTGCAGGCAAGGTGGGTCCTCATAGGGTCTCTCATCTCACACTGTGCTCATCCTTTGGGCAGAGAATGGTCAGTTAGGGAGGCCGAGGCCAGTGTCCTGAGCGTTCTAGAGTGTTCTGAGGGGTGATCCTGGCCAACACAGCGGGCGCCCCCGTGGGGGCGTGGCGTCCCTGGGAAGCAGGTGGGTGATGCTCCATAATGAGGCAGAGGTGAGCCTGCTGGTGGCAGGGTGCCAGCCCCAAGGAGGGGGAGCTCCACCAGCGAGCCAGGGCTCCAAAGGCTGTGCAGACAGGTGCCCACGCAGAAGCCAGCAGGAGAGGCGGGAGTCACTGACATTCCTGGGACGGAGTCTGAAGAGAAGCCAAAGCATGTTCATTCACTATGTCCAAAATAACTTCCTGCACATTTTATAGAAGTTTGACAACACAGAAAAAAATAAATGAAGGAAAAAACCACCACCCGAGTCAGCAGCAGACAGTGCTGGGAAGAACGCTCCCTCTGGGCTCATGCCCGCACACACGCTCACCCAGGCGCTCCTGGAGGCTATTTCATAACCTGCTTTTAAACACTTAAAACAGCAACCTAAGCATTTTTCCAAATGCTGCCATTCTAAGAGCAACATATGAAGAAACCAAGACTTGTTTAGGAAAAAAAAAGGCTGATGAATTAAGCTGGACACTAATTCCAGATATAACCTGCAACTGAGGTAGGAGTGACATCCCAAAATGAACACAACAAAGGCCAGTGGACATTCTATGGATGCAAATAAGGAATTGCAAAGACACCCACTAAATTACTAGGTAATGCTAAGGTGAAGACCTTTTAAAACGCTAAATTTTCCATTTATACATATTCAAATCTTTCATTACTCCTTGAGAAAGTGTAATAAACAAAAGTTTATTGAAAAGGTAAATTCTGAAGTTTGAAAATAAGAGCAGACAATTTTCCTAGAGTAAAAAGAGGATAGTTTCTAAGACACTGAGATTTGAATTTGGAATCATAGTTTCAAAGAGCAGAGAATCAAATGAAATATGCATGAAAAAAGTGCTTTGAAAATGTAAGTTGTATTTCAATATTAATATGATAGTATCACTCACTTATTTACCTGTCAAAATAGCTGTCACAAGGAGAGGGTTTCCCTATGAGATTCGATGTATTGGTGAATTAAATGTGACAGAATTAGCAGTGTAAAGTCAATGATTTAATCATGCCACAGCTTGGTGAGCAAATCCACTCTCCCATGACACACAGAATTTACAACTGGAAGTTAATAAATGCAGTTCTCCACATCGAGCATGCTAGCAAGTGCACCTTCTAGAATATTCCTACAGAGACTTGCATTTAAAAATCAGCTCTCCTGAATATAATTATTAATGCAAACCCCTAAATACCGCAAAGTTCCTGAGTTTCAGAAAAAACTCAAAAAAAATGTTAAAGATAAACAAGTACATATTTAATTTACATTTTATGGCTTATATTTACATTTTTTCATCTCTCTTCTTTTCTTTTTTTTTTTATTATTATTTTTTAAGAACAGTTTTAGGCAGCGGGAGTCTATTAAACAGAGCGAAAGTACACTCTCCAGAGAAGAGCAGCTGTCTGGAAACCAGAGGCAGCCTCACTTCTCTTGTTTCCTAAACCAGGGAATGTTGCTAATCAGAGTTTTTTTCACATTCTCGAAAGCACTTGTGTAAATATAGCAAGGGGAGCTTCTCATTAATTTCTGTTGAAACACAACTTTTAGACAAAGCTCAGTTACAGTTGTGGGGCCTGATCTGAGTCTAGTCCCACACGCGAATCTCATGCTCACATCCAAAGCCTTGGGGCCGCGTGGTGGGACCGCCGGGCATCCCCATGCAGAGCCCCGGAAGCTACACCCTCACAGCTTAGACATTCACTTCTCGGCTCGGTCCACGTCTGCTTCCCCCTCCCTTCCCCTCAGTCTCTCTCACCGTTTTTTGCCGTGTTTTTCTTTCCTTATCTCCGTCACCGCTCCCCTCCTCTCCGTCCTCTGTATCTCTGCCTCCACATTGCACATGGTGGAAGGAGAAAGCACTTGCGGACTCTCTAGGGCCTGGAGGGATTATAGTCAGTTCCTGTTACTGTCAGTAGTGACCGTCTGTGAGGTCGCTGCAAACACATAACGAATGAATACTGAACCATCGCTCCCGGGAAGAATACAGGGGTAAGTTCCTGCGAGCCTCTGGTCACCACATTTTTGCCACCCGATCAGTGCATGCATGACCTTCTTTCTGTGTGTTTCTGTTTAAGACGCATTATGTGATATATACGGTGGTATCATTAACACTGAACTCGCGGCTCGTGGCACTGTAACTTATTTCTGAACGAAGCTAAGCTAACATGGACTTTCTTCGTAAGGCGCATCACAGCCTTCTTGAGGTGAAGAAGACTAGACGGCATTTCAGCACTACAAATAGGAGCCATTGTTTTAAACTTTAAAATCACCCACAAAAATGTGAAAAACGTGGCACAAAACAGACCATGACAAGGATACTGCACAGGATGAAAGCAGAAAGAGAAAAGCAGAAGCAGAGAGCCACCCTGCTCTGCCTCAGCTGGGAACGTGGCAGCCGGTGACTCAAGTGTTCCAAGGCTCTGCCCATGCCTAGAAGTGACCCCGGAAGCACCAGGAGACTTGATGTGGGGTTACAAATACATTTTAATGGGTAGGCAAATTCGCAGTTAAGGAAACCTCAAGTAACAAGGATGAGATGTCTCTTATTTCTCACCTTTTTGATCTCAGTCTCTTTATTTGCAAAATATGTTGGGTGAGAAGATAGCTGGGGAGGTGTAAGACAGTTTGCAGATTGTGCTCTGGGGACCCTGGGGTTGGGGCAGAGGGCCTCGGAGCTGGGAGCAGAGAGGTCTGTGCCGCCCACTTCTCCCCTTTCTCCCTGCCGCAATCCCTTCTTTAACAGCAGAACTGTCTCTCCATTACTCCAGCTGCGTGTTTCCATGGAATGTAGATTTGCAGGACACACGCCAGCCTGGAGGTGGGCCTCTGACCCACTGGGGCTCACCTGAGGACCTGGCCTCCCTCCCCTGCCTCAGTGAATCAGCACAGAGGGGCAGAAACAACTGTAAACAGGACAGAGTCCTCCAGTGCACGGGGAAGGATCTTGGGAAGGAAGGCCTCTCTGTTTTGTCTGGGCAGGCAGCAGGGACATTGTGAGCCTCGGGTCGCTACCTGCCATCTCCCACCTGGGAATGACGCCATCGCCTCGGAAAACGGAGCCAAGAGACGGGAGAAGTAGAGAGGGAGAGGAAACCAGCCCAGCCTGATAGCAGGGCCCAGCTTCTGACCGGACTGGGCTGAGGTCCGTTAGACTCCCCAGCAAATGCATTTAAAAAAATAGGTTTCTTTACTTAAATACATTGGAGATGGACTTCTGCCACTTGGGAAAAAAACCAAACACCCTTATTTGCATTCAGAGGCTGAGCAAGTTGTAATTCACTGGATTAGGTGGTCTTTATGATTCTTTCTCTTTTTATTTTGGTATCTTCCCTTCCCCCCACCCCCTAATCCTGCTCGTTTCCTTCACCAGTTCAAGACAAAGGGCTGCAGAATTTAATTCATTGTTTGTCATGTTTTTTTCAACCAAGTCTCAGGTCCATTTTTCTTCTTTTGAAAAGCTGAAGGATAAATGATATCTTTACCTCTGTCATCAAAATCATATGAACTGATTTCTGCTTGCAATGACGACGGCATCTTCCTCCCAAGGGTGACTATCCTTTAACTCTTCAACAAGCATATGGCACATACCTACCCAAGTGATTGACAAAGAAAAACAATGACATGCCTCTCAAGTGTGGTTAGGGCTTACTCAGGGAGTCACCTCACAGGAGCCGTGATTTCAGGGCTTACACGTTCCTGCAGGAGCAGACGGCTGCTCGCCCGGGTTCACTTCTGACTCATACTCCCTGCGCTTGCACTCCTGGTTTCCGCTGCGGTGTCCCCCAGGCTTGTCTTTCTGAGACAGAAGCTGCCAGATGCAGCGCACAGAGCTTGGCAGCCCTGTTTCCACACTCCCCCAGAGCTGTCGTGAGACTTGTGATCTCCAAGTGGAAAGCCATCTCTCTCAAGTTGCTCCATCATTTTTACACCAAGGACTTTTTCTCATCCATGAAGGCCTTTTGACATCATCTTTTTGACCAGGAAGATCTGTGCTTCTCAGAAGATGCACTCAGTAGGTCTCATCTACACTCTTTCTTTGTCCTGCTCTGACCTGCTACTTCTCACTGCATAGAACAGTAGCTCCCACTTGCTGAGTTCAATCTATGTGTGAGGCATTTTCGATATATTAATTTAATCACCACAAAACCCATAAACAGTGGGTATGTTTTTCATACTTTACAGACAAGACACTGAAACTCAGAGAGGTTAAGTGATTTGCTTAGGATCGCACCGCTCAGAGATGACAGAGCCAGGATTGGAACCCAGCCCTGTCCAACTCCAGAGCATACAAGGTTATAACTGCCCCCCTCGGTGGGTGTGCCAGGGAGTTCAGGGAGAGCAACTGCTTTGCTTTGAGGGATAGGGGTGGAGAATTCTTCTAGAGATGCAAAGAATTAATCTCCAAATTGCAATTTTCCCTTAAAGAGAGAGACTCCCTAAGCCCGGTTGCCCTGTGTTTGCCTTAGCTCAGCTGCTAGCATCATCGTTTCAGAGAAACCAGAGCTGCATGTTCACGTGCACTAAGAGGTCTGTTTTGTTTTTATTTAGTGCAGCAGGCAGGGATGGGGGAGCAGGGAGGCCTGCTTTGAGGGTAACCTAAGCAGAGAGAAGATCAGGAGGGAAAGGCGGGCACTGGAAACAGGTTAGCAGGAACAGAGTGCACACCTGGGCTGCCAGCACGGGGCTGCAGAGCCCTGGACATGCGGCGAGGCCAAGGCGAGCTGCGCTGTTAGGGTAACATCCACACCAGGTTTCAAAGGATGGGTATGAAAACAAGAATGTAAAATATCCCATCGATAATGCCCTCATATTGTCTATTTTTGAAATGAAAATATGTTGGATATAGTGGGTGAAATAAAACATGTTTTAAGATGAAATCCACCTGTTTTTGTGATAGTTTTAATGTGGCTACCAATAAACTTTAATCTCAGACATGTCTCCTGTTTGAGGCTTGAATTCCATTTCTATTGAACAGGCTGGGTTAGACAGATAAACACACTGAAGCAAGTTAGTACAACTACCACCAGAACCTTCCAAGACTTAGGGGGTTACATGCCGCAGGAAGAGAAAACTTCAGGAGGAACTTTCAGGATTGAATAGATGCTTTTATGAAATCCTTAAATACCCAGTCGGAGTGCTAAATGTATAATGCTTATAAGGCTGTGATTAAGAATCTGCACCAAGCTAGGATGAAATGCATGATTAACTCAGGAACCTAATTAAAGCTGTGGAGTAATGGGATGGATGGTGTGGCCGTGGGGCATGCACCGGTCCTCTCAGATGGGGCGTCCCCACCGTGCACGGTGCTGCAGCAGGCACAGAGGGCTTGGCCTCCCTGGGCTGGCAGCTTACCCAACACGAGTCACTGGCAAGAGGGACGGGCCAGGGCGTCGATGCTCTCTGGCCTTGCCGTGCCGTGCTGGGGGCTGGTGTGGCTGTGACCCCCTTGCCAAGACCACAGCTCCTGCCGGATGGCTGCTCCTAGAGCCACAGCCAGTTCTCAGGACCAAACCCTCCCCCAGCTCCGGGAGCTCCATCAGACCCGGTTGCTTTCCCTGAACTCTGAACTCTGCACGCAGCTTGTAAGCTTGTTCACTATGCCCTCCTTCCCGGTCTCTTGTGAATGTACCGACCAGTCCTCTCCCCCGTCCCCAACCCCCCCCACCCACCCCAATAAATGCAGAGCATAGAATGGAGGGCAGGTTTTACGTAGGGGTGAACTCAAGCTGAACAGCTGGGAGAGAAACCAGGCAAATGCAAACCAAGACACCAAAAGCATGAACTTCAGGGCCACCCGAGACCCCTGTGCAGGGCCCGGGAGGGGGCGGGGCAGCGGACTCGTGGAGAAGGAGGGGGCGGGCAGAGCACGCTTTGCAGCCGGCAGACCCAGGTCTCAGCTGCGGCCCGCTGCGTACCCTTCGCGGGTTCCCTTACTGCTCTGGCCTCCTCTTCCTCATCTGTGAGATGAGCAGTGTTGACAGGGTCAGCTCAGTGGTTGCCTGGCAAAGAGGTGGCCAGAGGCAGGGGTTTCTCAGCCCCTCCCCACCACCGCTTGGCGGGGCTGCAGGGCGCCGAGAGGACTGCCCGGTAGGGGGCGCGCTGCTGAGAACGCGCCGGTGGGAGGCTGAGGACTGGGGAGGCCGGCTGAGGGCAGAGGACACGGGAAGGGTGGGGAGGATGGGGGCCACGGCGCCCAGCGGGGAGTAAGCTAAGGAACCCCATGGGGTGGAGTGCGGCGCCAGGCAGGAGGGGGCCACGGTAGGCGACCCAGGGACTGGAGGAGCTGCAGGGGGAGGGAACTAGGGCGGGGGGTCTCCAGGGGGCGCCTGTCCCGGCGGCTGCAGCCTCTAGGGGCTCGGGCGGCCACTGTGCAGGATTCACCCTGTGCGTTACCCCTTCCCCCAAGGATAGGGCTGCGGAGGGCTCCCCGTAGTTCACCCCTGCTCCGGGTGGGGTGCCGGTGGGGAGGGAGGTCCCCATACCGTCCCCGCCCGTCGGTTAGCGTGTCCTCCAGGCCTGCCGGGCGCCCCCCAGGTGGCGTCCCCTCCTGCGCTCCCCATTCAGCGCCCCCTGCGCTCGCCGAGTCCTCGCCCCCCTCCCCCGGGGCTCCCAGGAGCGCTGTCCCTCCGTCTGAGCTGCTCCTCACCCTTCCTCGCTGGCGCGGGCGCACTGTGATGCCGCCGCCCCCTCTTCCCAGGCCAGGTTCCCCTGGCCCTGGGTCCCGCTCCATCAGGACAGCGTGACGCCCGACTGTCTGCTCTGCCGACCCTCGGGTCCTCCCGCCTTCTAAGGCCCACCTGTTCCTGGGATGTCCAAAGCAGCTCAAGTCCCCAGCCCATCCCGAAGGACCCTGGGAGGGTCACCTGGCTGTAGGGTGTCTGGGCAGAGCAGGAGGCCCCCTCATGCTCTCCGGAGTCCATCTCACTGCTGGGCATCCCCTGGAATTCTCCTGCTCTCCACCACCCCCAGCTCTGTGCCCCCAGATCTCCACCAACACAAGGCTCAGAGGTGCTATTGATGTTGGAGGCAGGCGGGAAATCGTTAGTGGGGTGTCAGACCCCAAAGGGGCAAGAAATCCATCCTTCCTCACCAGCGGACATTTTCCATGTCCACGCCCTGCTGTATTATTGGGGTGACCCTCTCCTTCCCCATTCCTTTTCTGTCCTAAAGCCACTTCTCCTGCCTATGAGCCCAGTTTCGCAGAATGCAGATTATTTTCACCTTTTCTGATCTAAATCCCTCACATTGAAGCTGAACAGAAGATGGGCACTTTTCCTGGTCATTTTGATTCTTGGCCTAAACAAGAGCATCTGCTCCAGGAGGAATTCCGCATCCTTGCGGGTCACCTTACTCGTCATACTCCAGAAAGATTTCACCTTGGAAGCGCCCTTCTCATTCCGTGCTGCTGTCTGCCTTTGTTCACCTGCTCCTGCTGAATCCCACCACCTGCCCCAATGCCTCACCCAGCAGATGATCAATTCCTGTTTGCTTAGTTAGTGAATGGATGCTTCAAGATAGATCAGTGTAACTGGCCACAATTATTTTTTAAAAATACCCTAAGCCCATCTGGACCGGTGACAGACTATCAGCCACACCCCCTCCAGGGCAGGGTCAGGCAGATCCGGTGTCCTGTGGCTCAGTCCCACTGGGGTCAGTGATAGCAGCTCCCATTTCTCATGGACTCATGGGCTCTGACAGTCTTACTTAATCTCTTTTTAAATCAGGGTACACGGCCTTTTACAAACAGAAACCTAAAATTCACAAAATGCATCATTCTTCGCTGCTTTGACCCGTTGGTGTAATGCTCCAAAACGGAATCCAGCTTCGAATGACCACATCCCACCTGCAGATGCCCCACCCTCGCTCCCTCTTGACCAGTGGCAAGGACAGAGCAAGCTGTTGAGGCTGCCCATGTTCCCTGCAGCTCCACGCTTTTCTGGGCCTGGGTTCCCTCCCTCCACACCCCTCCCACCCCTCCCACCACCACCCATGCTGGTTCCACCCATTGGCCGGAAAGCAATGGCTGGCAGGCATCACAGCAAAGCACCCCCACAGAAGGCTCCCTGCTCCCTGCTTTCCCTCCCAGCTCTGTGCTCCCACCACTGTCCTCACAGGGACTCCCCCCATCAGCACCCAAGGCTCCCCCTCCCCCTCACAACGAGAGCTTTCCATCATCACCACATATCCAAGCATCATGTTGAAGGTATGGGTTTGGTAATCCAGGTAGATTTGTCTTATTCTACAGACTCAACATATTGTATGTCAGCCAACAGAATTTAACATTAAAAATCATCCCAGCTTTGTATGCACACAGTCCAAACCTCAGAACTTTAACGTAACCGAGCTTACTTAACACAGCACGTTTCTCTCCTCGTTGTATCACCTGTGTATTTAAGAGGGAGTTGAGGCTGGAAATAGGATGGGGTGGGGTTGGGGAGGGGGACATTGTGACATGTCTGGCTGCCCTTGAGACAGTCCCTGATCTCTTCAGATCTTGTGTGAGCTTCCTGCAGTGCCGTGTAACACAATACTGACAAGCCAGTCACTTTCAACCAGCAGGAATCGGACCCTGAACAACTCTCTAGTGATAACTTACCTTATATCAGATACTGAATCAGTTTCCTCAGGCTGCCGTAATAAAATATGGGGTGGCTTAAACAGCACACATTTATTTCTCACAGATCTGGAGGCTGAGGTCCAAGATCAGCGTGCTGGCAGGGCTGGTTTCTCCTGAGCCTCTCTCCCTGGCTGGCAGAAGGCCGCCTCCTTGCTGCGGCCTCACGTGGCCTCTTCTGTGCATATGCATCCCTGGTGTCCCTCTGTGTTTCTGAATATAGTCTTCTTATAAAGACACCAGTCAAACTGGATCAGGGCCCACTCTAACAGCCTCATTTTAACTTAATTACCCCCTCAAAGACCTTATCTCCAAATACAGTCACATTGTGAGGTGCTGGGATTTAAGGGTCCAACATAAGAATTTGAGAGGACACAGTCTGGCCCCTCACAGACACGCTGTCATTCTCTACCATGGCTTCAAATGCTGGTTGTGCCACTTTGAAATTGCACATCCATGGGCAAATCTCAGTCTCCCTGGAACCTCAAGCCCCACATCTTCCAAAGGGGTAGGTAATGATCTCTGTCCCTCAGGGCACAGAGAAGGATCAAATGAGGTAATGTGGACACAGTGGTGAGAGGCACACAGTAGGGGCTCAGGTCCTGTGAGTTCCCTTCCCTCTGACTTTCTCCAAGCCTTCTCCTCCCCTTCTCCGTACCTGCAGACAAGACGCCTGCCTTGAACTGTCACAAGGAGGAGTGTTCATTGTCAGGACAAGGACAGGCTGTGGCACACACTCTCCCTGAGAGCTCCGGGTCCCCGTGATGGCATGACCCCGTCAGCTCCACTGAAGTTTCTGGTCCAGGGCGGCGGAGGCTGAGGGAAGTCACTATGCTTCACTGTGGTGGGAAACCAAATACACATTCTGGGTCTCAAGAGGAAAATGCAGGGGTTAATTTAATATCTTTTTACCAAATGCTTGCTACTAAAACTTGCTGTCTACTCAGAAGTCACTGAAGGGCCCCAGAGATACCTTCTAGTCAGTTGGAGTTTGTTTGCTTTATTGCTTTTACATTTCTCAGCTACTATTTTTAAGGTGACTTTTCTATATTTGCAGTTTTTTATTCTCCTCATAACTAAATATATTCCCATAATTAACACATTTTCACTTAGCAGATCTATTTTTATCATCATTTATGTCCATCTCCTCTTCTGCTTTTATAAACTGAGAAATGAGATTTTTTTTCAATTGGTTAAACATGACTTTGAGACTTCATCTCAACCAAAATTTGTTTTCATTTTTACACAATTTTCTCCATCCTCCTGCTTTGTTTTCAGCTGACTTTCAATGGACAGAGGACTTGGAGAAAAATCTAAATATCATACACAAATAACACAGCTTCCCTTGTACCCTTAACCAGTGAGTGGCTATATAGAGGTTTGTGTGCTTCTGAGAGTCTTACTACTCCATTTGATGTATTCAACCTTACTGACTCCTTTTAATAAATGCACTCTGACTGGGCTTATAAGAGCTTGCTTAGTTCGATACATTTCTTTTTAAACGTCCCACCTGAAGGGCTGCCACCTTCTTGTTCTTGCATACGCGAATCCAATTTGGTAATTGCTAAATGGATGCATTTGCTAAATGACCCGCCTGCTCTCAGTGGCACTCACAAAGGACTTGCCAGTAAGGCGTGATAAAAGGCGATGGTGATTCACACACCAAGTGGGACTTTGCTCTATAGTATCAGAGGCCCTTTTCAATATCAAGAGTTCTAGCAGTCCACAAAATGCTCCATTCGCCAGATAAACCAGTCTCCCTTTGCCATGGAGTCCATCAGTGACCCATTCTGCTTTCATGGTCAAATATCATCAACTTTTTAAGGCACACAGCACCCGGCTACTCCTTCAGAGAAAGTGGGAAAAGAGTATGAATCTAAAAATGGAAAAACTCAGCCTGGAAATGAAAATCTCTTCCTAGAGCTGGTCAAATCCAGGGAGGCAAACCAGAGAACTGAAAGATAGGCCACTGGGAGTTTTATCCAGGACTTGAATAGTTCTGGGTCTGCAGCTTAAGTGGAATTTGGAGGACGGGACTACTTCTGAGATCGTAGGTAGTTTATCTAGTGCCACTGGCACAAAGCTAATGCCTTCAGAACTTTCAGCCTGGGGCTACGCGACTGCACGCCGAGACTTACACCACAGTTTAATAGCCAGAATGCATTAAGTGAACAGGTGAAGAGTCCAGGATAAGAATGGTGACATTACTCTATGTATGTCCACCTGGGGCCTCCACTACAGAATCCTACACGGTCTGTATCTTCTCCCCCTTTAAAAACTGAAGAAGTTGAGACCCAAAGAGGTCATATGACTTGGCTGATACCCCATTACAGCAAGACTGTTTCTGACCCTGGTTTTCTTTGTGAACCACTCCATTTCCTTCTGAACTGCCTTGCACGGTGGAACAGTGCTGGCCGGAACATGCAAACCTGGCCTTCTTCCCAAGGGTGATACCTGGGAGAGACTCCTACTCCGTCTGTATCAACTCTTCCCTCATCCTCACAATGAGAAAAGAATGCCTTCCACGCCACCTACCTCACTAGAAATGGCGAGGAAGGGCCTCAGATGAGATTGTGGGGAGGGTCTGAACAAGTAAAATCACACTACCCACAAGGGACTAGCATTATTCTACTAGCATTTTCCTCTTTTGTGTCAACTGAAAGCTACGTAAGGTGATTTTTTTTTTCATAACTTTGGTACAACTGCATACTTATTAGGAAATTTTCCTCCTGGATGCTACTGAATTCTTTGTTTCATGTTAAAAATCCTGGGTGAAGGGAGGAATGGGGATTGACCCATGAGTATTGATTTCAACAGGTATTGTACCACAACCTGGCATGCCAGAGAGATTACAAAAAAAGACAATGTCGGTGGCTGTGGCACCACCACAACCTCAGTGGCCAGCCGCAGAAGCATAATCTCGGAGGAAGTGAGATTTTGGTTACAGGCTACGACAAAGAACTTGCTATATAAGTCACCACACAGTTGTGATAGTTCCACTAAGAAGCAGATTTTCTTTGGGCCCAGGAATCATTGTCCAAAATCTCTGTTCTCCTTTGAGTAGGTATGAAGTGAGATTATCTGTTTATTCATTTTTCTTAAAATTCTAGAGGAATGGAGCCCATCAGATTTTCCTTACTTCATTCCTAAGCCTTCAGATTCCTTTGTCTTAGCTCATTGCCATCAGCTCGTTAGTTTAGAAAAACTAAATACTCCCATGAGAATTGTGTGACCCCATTTCTCACCCATCACAACTTTGACAATACACTCTGCTGGTAGGTTGTAGGAAACAGACATTCTCATAAACTGCTGGTGGGAATGCAAACATCGTGTAACCACTATGAAAAGGAATTTGGTAATATCCAAAAGCATGACCTATATTTTATCCTGCCCATTTGCCCTTACAGCTAGAAATCTCTAGAAATTAACCCTAAGGATAATAGGAATTTACCCAGATTTACCTCCAACCATATGGAAAATACAAATGCACAAGGCTGTATTCATTTAAGCATTTCTGATAACTGCAAGATATTGGAAACTACCAAATGCCCAAAGTAAATTAGCTCAGTAAACTCTGGCACATACATACAATGGAATACTATGTAGCTATAAAAAAAATGAGGTACATGCATATATTTCCTTGCTCTGTTAACTGAGAAAGCCTAGAAGCAATGACACTCCAGTAGCAATGAGCACAGTTATCTCCCAGAACTCGGTTTCTAATACCGTTCTCCAATAAAATGAACCAAGGCTCCTTGAAGAAATGGCTGATTCTAGGACTAGGGCATGAAACATACAAGATAAGCCTGATACATCTTACAGTGCCAGAAAGCAATGAACTGCTTTAAAAAAAACACACAGTGTTGAGGATATGTCCAAAGAACAGAGGAGCCACTCAGAGAACTCCCAATGACCAAAGCTGAAATAATTTGTGCAAAAAATATAGTAGCATTGGATTATAACCTAATATAAAATAAATAGTCATGAGTGCATGCTAGTATAAATAAATGATCCAAATAATATATAAATGGGGGAGAATGGACAAATCTCCCATGAAGATGAATTCCAAATAATTTTGTAAATGTTCTGCTCTCAAGGCGGGGGGCACATGACACACCCTCCTTGTGGAGGCCACGCATGGTGACTTCCTTCTAAGAAGGACAGAATGAAAAGGGGAAAAGAGTAATTTTACAATGAAGAAGGCTGACAAACACTGCTTCAAGCCAGGTGATCAAGGTTAACATCATCCATGCTAAGGTACGTTGATGGCATGTACTTTGATTTAATGTGGAGAAAATGGTACTTTACCTCTATAGATTCCTCGGAAAAAACCTCATAACCCCAGTATAACCAGGAGAAAAACATCAGAAAAATACCAGTTGAGGGACATTCCATAAAATACCTGACCAATACTTCTCAAAACCAAGGTCACAGCCAAGAGGACCCTAAGGAGACATATAAGTAAATGTAATATGGCATCGCAGATGAGGTCCTAGATGAGAAGAAGGATGTCATGTACAAGCTAAGGAAATCTGAATAAGGTATATACCTCTGTTTATAATAAGTGTCAGTATTGATTCATTACACAATACTGAAGAACAAAGTTGGAGGACTGATATTTCCTGACCCCAAATTTACGATAAAGCTACAGTAATCAAGACGGTGTGGTGTTAGTGAAAGAATAGACAAATGGGTCTATTTACCTATTACAAATAGCATCTGTTACAATGATGAATAGTTTTTAAATTGACTGGTTTAATGAATCACAAGATAAATATGAGGAGCATTTTTTTTTCTTTCTAGGCAGACCTGCATAATAAATGAATTGGAATAGGAAGGAAGGGCTGGAGAGAGGAAGGGCAGCAGGCTTGGCACCTGGGAAACCATGGAGACCCTCATCTTGCTTCAGTCTTGACAAGTCACGCCCAGGGCAGTCTGGGTGTTCAGCCCAGAAGCTACTCCATGAAATAAAGCCTAGTGAAATGAAGCGGTGCATGTTCCTGGGGTCTTAATAGACCTCTGTGATAAGGCGAAGAGCCTAAAGGTGCACCCTAGAAAGTGGGCATGAACCAGGAGGAAGACGTTCTCTAAACCGGGGCTTTCCTTCCCTGAGATCCACAGCCTCTGAAGTGCATTGAGACCCAGGACACGTTAAAAAATCATTGCAAAACATGTGTTTGCCATGAGTGTCCCTTTGTCCACAGAGAGTGTCTGTAGCTCCCTTCAGGTTTTCACAGGGGCTCTTAGCACCCCCACGTCTACCTCTGCTTCATTCTTGGGCTTGCAGACAGACAGTCCCATTCCTTACTCACAGCCCGTATTCCAGAAGGACAAGCTGCATGTGTGAGCAAGAGCATTCAGTGGAAGCCCAGAAAGGATCAGAGTTATTTCTGGGCCTTTTTCTGTATGCAGGAAAGAGGTTCGGAGCCACTTAAATAATTCTTTAGTAAAGAAAATGTAGTTTTTTGTGAATGTTTCTACTCTGAAGTGCCAACACCTTACATAACACTCATGTATACACAACACCTGTGCGTAAATCTTACCACCTACATCATGGACACCTTTTTCTAGAACCAAAATTTGGTGTTCTTAACTCACCTTTTATCATTTTCAATTCCTGCTAAGAATGAAAACTTTTGAGATGACAGTTCTGATGTTGATATCAAGTTATTTTTAGGAATTGGGTTACAGATTTTTTTTTTATCTGAGATGACAATTGCAGTATTTTCCTCTCTGAAATATCTTTGGGAAGCTACCCGTTTCTGAGGAATATGTACATTTCAGAAAAGGGATAAGCCAGTTTCTAGGCAAAGGTACACTTGGGGTGAAACTATGGCAAACAATTGTCTAGACGAGGCAAAGCTCTTGCCCGTGCCCAGGGATCTTCAGGAGTGTGGGTAGCCTGCTTGATTTCTTCAGCTTTACTGGCTAACGCTGACCGTTGCTTCCTGGCTCACTCACCCTGTGGGCAGGCTTTCTTCCTTAGCTGGACACACGCCAGACATGACTGATTCACAGAATCTTAGCAGGATTTATTCCGGATCCTATTCTGCAGTTGCTCCTAGAACTCCAGTGTGATGACAACGATATCTGCTTTGCATACTTATTTGCATAGCCAATGATTAACTCTACGTTGTCTAATAAAAAGTGCCTTTAGAATCAGAGCTGGGCCTCACACTTGTAAGGTGGAAGGGAGCCGACAACCTCCCTAGAGGCAGCCCTGAGATCCTTGCCACGGAGGTGTGTCTACATGGCTCCTCATCAAAGCCACATTAAAGGAAGGGAGAGAGAGCAACCCCGTTGGCAAGACAAAAGTATGATCTCTTGTAACCCAGTCACAAAAGTGACACCCCATCATTTTAGCCATTTTTATTGGCTATTTGTGAGTCACTAGGTCCAGCCCACACTCAAGGGAAGAGATTACACAAGGGAGTGACTACGAAGTGGGGATCATCACAGGTTGTCTGAATCACACCCTCTAAAGTCTTAGTCATTTACAGAGAATCAGTAAGGCTCAAACTCTTAAAACTTGCCCGTTGGACTAGGATGGCTCTGTCCAAGGCCAGGATGCGAGGAACAGCAACAAGAGCTGTGGCAGCCATGTGGACGAGCCACTGAAATCTCTTGCCAAAGGGACATGGCTGACTGACAGCCCAGATGCCGCCTCTCTGGATCCACTGCCACACTCCCGGGGGGCCCCACTTCCCACAAGCTGCTCCCAGTCAAGGCCTGAGCACTGGGGGTGGGGAGGGCACCAGTACAAGGCCTGTTCCAGCCTGATAAACAGCGCTTGCAGCCGTCCCTTGGCTGAAGGACTCCCTGGCAGCACCGCCAAACCACCCTCGGAAGGGTGCTGAGGCAGAGACCCTCCCTGCCCCGCCCTTGCTTCCCCCGTCCTTCCGTGGGTGTCTGATCTTCAGTGTGGTCTCCGGACTCTCCCCCTTTATCCTTCTTTGGGGTTTCCCACAATGAATCCATGTCTAATCCCACCCTGGCACTGGCCTTTTGGAGGACCCCCATCTAATGCAAGGATTTGAGAGACAAAGACAAAAGGTTCTCTTAGGGACCAGAACATGTGGCGCTTGATCCAGTCTTATCTGCGCTGAGAGAAGAGAAATTTTCCTACCCACCTCATCTGGAAGATTCCCTGCATCTATGGAAATCCACAGGGTCCCATTATGGCAGCAGTGGCCACAGCCCGGTGGTATCTCTGCTAACATCCCAAATTTCTGCAGGAAGGGGCTCCTGGACTTTGCCTTCATTGACCACAGCAAGCAGGACAGAGTAAGAGCAGAACTTCCTCTCCATGGGGTTCTCTGGACCCTTCCTGGCCAGCCAAGGTGGGAAGGGCAGTGCTTTGCCACGGGGCTACAACACGTTTAGGTGTCAGAGCAATCTTACTTCAGCCCCTTTCCAGGCTCTTGAGCCCCACTGTCAGCACAGCCTTAACCAGATAGCTCCATACGAAGCCACCTCCTCCTCTACTAACCACAGACTTCTCTCTGTCCCAGGCCCAGTGGCTCCATACCAGGGTCACCCGTCATCAAGTACATAACCTTCAGTGGGCTTGGAGAGATACAAGGCCAGTGTGGAATGGCTGGGATCCTGGCCAGCAGTCAGGACGTCTCTGGCCGAAGGACCCACCTAAATTCCTGTCCCACTGATGGAAGTCCCAGAGCACTAGACCTGACCTCAGGATGAAAGGTCCCTTTATTAGCCACATCAGCGACAGCAGAGGTGTGGCATGGAATTTGGGGTTTCGGTCTAAGGGTGACTTTGTATCCCAAACTTGTGCAAACTGGACATACTGGTTACAATGGCATCATCTGTCATTGGCCTAATAGCTCTCCGGGCTTAATGATGGAACTCATTCTCTTTCTCATATTTATCTCTGGCCACATGCTGGAAGGATGTTTGTCCTTGCTACATGCTAGCCATGCCCCAGAAAGGACTGTTTGGCTGCTAGAGAAGTAGGGTTACAGATACACCTGGCTTCTCAGCGCTAATCCAAACCAGGGCTTACAGACCAAGTGTCTCAGATGTCTGACTTGACCTCTTTTCTTAATTCCACTGGTAAAAGTAAACTTTTTCACCCCAACCCAGACTTGAAATCAAGACTTCTTAATAAATAAATGTTTATATGACAAATGCTTTTGGACTATTGTACCTTTCTTTTACTATAGAAATCTCCTTCTACAGTAGAGGATTGCTCAGACTTAAAAAAAGAAGGAAATCCTTGGTTAAGGTTCAAAGTTGTAGGAATAAATAATGCATAAGTCTAGAGATCAAATGTGCAGCCCAATGGCATTAGTAACACCATATTGAACACTGGGCAAGCGCTAAGAGAGTGGATTTCTGATGCTCCCTTCACACATGCACAAAACGGTAACTCTGAGATGGTGTGCGAATTAGCTTGACTCTAGAAATAATTTCAGTACGCATTGTATAACAGATCATCATGTTGTACACTTTAAGCATACACAATTTTTATTAAAAACATAAAGTAAAAGGAAGTCGTGGCATGTGCAGCCACCTGGAGGAAGTGAAGCCAAATCCTTTCCACACAGCACGGCAGATTACCGCAGGTTAATTACTGCCAGCACTTGAAATAAATCTACCAGACGTATTTGGACTATAGAGATGCGTGTGTTCAACTAATCAGCACCCTCTGCTCAGGATGAACTTTCAGAAGTTCACTCTCCCAGGAGTAAACTGTTAAGATTGATGCTACCGGGAAAGAAGATAGTTATTAGATGGCCCTTGTGGCCTGCACAGGGTCCTTCTGGGCTACATCTGAGCCGGCTTGGTTGTTACCATCCCAACTGGGAGCATCTGATTCCCGCCACGCCAGCTGCAGCTGCAGAGCTCCACTGACACTGCTTGACTTCAAGTCATTTAGGGATTCTGAGACCGTAGCTACCTGACATCAAAATAACCCAGCAGCCTCAAGAAATAATACGCAAAACAATTATAAATAAAACAGCTGTTTGAACAACTGTGGTTTTTTGGAGTTTTTTTTTTAATCCTTTAACTGGTTGCTTTGTCCACTGACAGCTCTTGAAAGGGCCTTCGCTAATAAAGGATGCTAGTTAAATAATGGATTTTTTGTGCTGGGAATGACTTCATGGCTATGGGTGACTGACGCCTCCACACGGGCCTTGGATAGGCAAGGATGTAATTAAGAAGCCAGCTGATGTGGGCTGACAAATCCCTCCCCATCTTAGAACACTGATGCATGGAATAAATTTCATTCTTGGCATTTAAACCGGCTTCCGAATTAGCTATTTCCTTTATTGCCTGATTATTCAGTGTTTGCTTTTTCCTGCATTTTTAGACACTAGCTATAGCAGTGCTATTACTTAGGCCTTAACTATTAAGGTTTTCTATATCCATTATGAATCTGTTCAGAAATTTATGCCTTTAATTGGTTTGTTGTTTAACAAAATAAAACCTGTTCATGGTTTAAACAAATCAAAAATTTTCAAGAAGAGTTTTAGTGAGAGGCACCAAATTCCTCCCTTTCACCTTGCTCTCCAGCCCTTGCTCCGAAGGCAGTATCATTTAACTTTATTTTTTCTTATGGTAATGCCCTATGTCTGAATAGTATGCATATACCGTTCTGCTCTGATGTATCAATGTTCAATTTGCTGTTGACTTTCTGTTATGATGTATCTTATTACACCAACTTCCCTGCATCTAATAGAGTCATATCACTATTTTTAATCATTTTCACAAACACTGGCCCCCAGTACACCTTTTCCACCCCTAATTCTGCTGCAATGTCTGCTTCCCAAGGACCCAATTAACACAGTGATACCAAGAGCATGTGAGAGAGCAGGCAGTCAGATGGGATTTGAATAGGATGATTCAATACAGTAAATATCTCAGTTCTCCCCACGTTTATTTATAAAGTCATCAAAATGCCAATAAAAATATCAAGAAGTAGTTTTAGGAAGGTAGAAAAGTTGACACTGATGTTCATGTGGAAAAATTAAACATACAAGAAGAGGTGGGAAAACATAGGGAAGGAAAAAAAAATCTGTGATGGGTCCAGCTCTTCCAGGTAGGAAAACATTATATAAGTCTCTGTGAATCCAACAGTGTAGCAGTGGGTCCTGAATAGATAGACAGACAGAATAGAACTAACAGTTCAGAAGGAGACCCCAGTACCTGTGGAAACGTAGTACATGGTAAAGGTAGTATTTCAAATCACCAGGGGAAAGACAAACTTTTTAATAAATGGGGCTAGGACAGCTAGGTAACCATTGGGAAAAGATAAAATTAGATCCACACTTCACACCATGCAAGAATAAATTACACATGGACCATAGATCTAAATGTAAAAACATGAAGCCATGTACATACTATATGTAAACACGGGCGAATTCCCTGTAAGTAAGTGTTGGGAAATGCTTCGCAGCTATGACACAAAATGGAAAAGCAATAAAAGTAAAGAGCATTTGACTCCATAAATATTTTTAAAAATCTTTTATACAGAGAAAAATCATCACAAATAAAGCTAAGAAAGAATTAACAGCTGGGGGATATTTTTACCACATTTATCAAGGAGAAAGGCTAATATCTCTAATATAGAGAATTCTTAAAAATTGAGAAGAAAATGACCAAAACCCTGACAGAAAAATGGGCAAAAGACATGACTGGACAATTCATAAAGAGATATAAAAAGGGCCAACAACCATGAAAATATCTTCAGACTTGCTCACAATAAAAGAAATGCAAAGTAAAACTACACTCAGGTTCCACTTCTCACCTATCAGATTGACAGAAATTCAAAAGTATGACAACACATTCCACTGGTGAAGCTATGAAGAAATAGGCTTTCTCCTATGTTGCTGGTAAGAATGAAAATTAATACAACCCTTATGGAGGGGCATTTGGCAACATCTAACAGAACAACATATGTGTTTACCTTGTGATCTAGCAAACCAACATGAAGACAAGGTTATTCATTGTAGCATTGCTTATAACTGGAAACAATCTAGACATCCTATGGCGCATCCATGTTGTAAAGTAGTGCACAGCTGTATAAAAGAATGACAATATCTCCATGATATGATATGACATGATGGTTTTTAAAAAAGATAAAATGGACTAGAGGACATAGGCTTGAAACCTTCTGTGTGGGAAAAAAGGAAGAAAAAGAAAATATATGTGTTCTGCTCACTTGTGCAAAAAGAGACACAGGAAAGATAAACCAGAAACTAATGGCACTGGCTGCCTGCAGGGAATGAGGCGAAAGGACGGGGCAGGGAGTGGGCCTGTGAGTTGCGTACTGACTTTTGGAACCACACCAATGTTTCATACACTTAAAATGAATAAGAATGAGAAAAATAAAACTAGCAATGAAGTACAAACAGAACATAACTTACAAATTAACTGTCACATGATTTCAAGTGAGTAACAACCATGCTGGAGCTGTGAGGAGGGAGAACAAACCCAAATAACATCCCGACACAATATTTGACTCTAGATCCTTAAGCTGGAGACAGAAAGAACAATACATATCACACTCTAGACAGAAGGCTTGCTTTTCTCAATAGTATGAGTTAGCATTTCTGAAACTACTCTATATAGGCTAGCCTCAAGGAAATAAGCAAATATATGCTGGATCATGAGGGCCAGATGTCTCAATATCTGAAAAGGCAACTAAAAATATGGAAGAAGGAAGGTCAGAGTGAACTCTGAAGTGATTTTTGGAGATATTAGCAGGAAGACCTGGCTTCAAAGATAGGTAGGTAGATAGAAAGGTAGATGATAGATTAGATAGAGATGGATGGATACATAGACACAAGTGCAGGTAAATGATAATAGGTAGATAAAAATAGTGATTGATAGAAAATAATCAATAGACATAGATAGGTGGTTGATAGATGATAGATATAGAAAGAGAGATGATTGATGGATAAGCAGATAGATGATGGGTGGGTAAATAAATACTGACATACTACTTTTGCTCTGTCTGCTGAGGGGGCCAAGAAGTAATGATACCAGGTGGTGATGAGCAGACCTAACACCCAGATCCTGGTTTCCAGAAATCATTCCCCAATAAAAAGAATCAGGGTTTCTCAGAGAAATGGCTGGTTTCTGGTGTGAAGATGGAAAGCATCTTGGAAAAGAACATGGAACATGTTGTCGTGTCTGAAGATGAAGATTGCTCTAAGAATGACGGGAATATGTCAGAAGGACATGGGCCCATCTTGAAGGCACTCCTGCTGGCCAGAAATGAGACAATTTGAGCATCAACTCATCATGATAAAATATTGACAGACACACACACACAAAAAAAAAAAAACAAAGGGAGAAGAAAAACATCCCCTCCTTTTGGTAAAATGCCAACTAATATGTGTAGACGAACCATGAAATCAGAAAATCCACTCTTGGGCGACCACCACAATAAATACTGACTCTGGGTGTGGGGGTCTGGGGTTTCTTATGGTTATGCTCTATGTCTGAATAGTATGCATATACGGTTCAGCTCTGATGTATCAACGTCCAATTTGCTGTTGCCTTTCTGTTATATAGGCTATATACGGTGGCCTGACAACCGTTCATCATTGTAGCATTGGCACGGAACCCTCCTCACTGAATGACGAGAGAAGACGCCTCAGAGAGCAGCTTCCAGACCAAGAAGGCACGTCCGCCGTGAGAACCAGAACAGGACTCAGGTTGAGGTGATCGAAACAAGAGATTTCTGTTTGTTCCCTGGGGCCACTCTGTTCCCCTTCAGCCTTATCAGTGCTCGCCACCCCAAAAAGGACGTCTGAGAGGTGCAGGGACGTTGCTTGCCTGGGAGCCACCGACCTAGTAGAACGGCTTGGCTGCCCCGGCCTCCACAGCAGGTTGACTCGGAGGAGGGTGGGTCCTGCCAGCCGGCAGGTGGGCGATGCTAAAGCTGTCCGAGGCTGCTCCCCTGCCTTGGGGATGGCGGGGCTCATGCGCTCCAGCAGCCTTGCCTCTTCAGAGAGCACACAACCATCATTCTCAACGTCCAGGCTTCACGTCCCTGCACGCAGAGGGTCTCCTGTGAACCGCAGCATTTTTATTGCATTGGAAGCTCCTTGTCACTGTTCAAACGAAACATATCGAGACAGTCCTGGGGTGGGCACTAGATGGCTAACCTCCCTGTCTTTGGGTAACACTAAGGAGAATAATGACATTCTCCCAGATCTGACTCGATCATTTTAATCACATAACCGTCAGCACCCCTGCTGCTAATCCGAGCTCTGAGCTTCCCAGTTCCTGGAATCAGCCTAGCAGGGAATTCGCTTAATGAGCCACCGTTGCAGAACAGCTCACTCAGTCGTTGCAACTGGGAAAACAGATTCGCAGCAAAGGGAAATGGGAAGGTTTCCATTCAACCCCCTCTGGGTCCTATAAACAACAGCCCTGCGTTCTGTTTTGATTCGGTTGTCAAATCAAAATTTCCACTTTCTGGTCCCTTCGCTGATTACCATCTGCTTAGCTAACGGGTTCTGAAGATCCCAGTGCCATGTTTGGTCTTTGTACCTGCTTCCCCGTCTAGAGTTTTCTTTGCACGATTTTTGGAGGGGAAGGGAAACCATAGGCCATGTATGTGACAGTAGTGCTTGCTTTCTGGACGACAGGAAATAAAACCATTCAAAACTTATCATTTGTTTTATTTTAATATTGACATAGTGTAGAGGCAGCATCCAAACAGATTTTCATTTATTTAATGATATGAGTTCCTTTATCACAAAAGTTCATTAAACTGACAGGTTTACAAGTTTCATTTATTCAGAAAAAGTAATAAAAATGCTGTGTCTCTCTTCCTTTCTTTTTTAAAAGAAATATATACACTTCTTGGAAGGGTTACATAACCACATTGGAGAAAACATGGGAAATAGGAAATATTATCTATAGTCCCAACATCAGAAATCACAAATGTTTGGTGTTTGTTAGAACAATTTTGCCCCAGCCTGTTGCTTGCTTTTTTTTTTTTTTTTGCATTTCTTTTGAAGTTCTCAATTTTCCATTTTTATTTATAGCAGATATGTTGATTTCTCATATCACTTTTAAGTTTAGTAAGTCATTCTACCTCTATAGTGGTCAATTTTAATTTCTTTTACCATATATATATATATATTTTTTTTTAACTCTTTAATCCACGTAGAAGTTACTGTGGTGAAAGGTGAGTTTCCAGGTGAATCACCTGGACTCCACACGTGTCACTCCCTGCCCTGCTGTGTAGCAGCCACCCACCTCTGCCTGCATGTCAGCTCCTGCCGGGATAAAGACTGCCCTTCCTTGCTGACCACTGGACATACAGCCATCGGCACAGCTTGTTTTCCAAGGGGGTCTTGTTGTGTCCCCTGGCAAGAACTCACCCCACCTCAGGGTCAGCACATCTTATCCTGCAGAGCCCAGGATCACAGGGACAGGAATCACCAATTCCCAGTGGCCACTGGGAGCCGGGGTAGGCAGGGCACTCCTACCCCACCCTTGGGTCCAGGGCAGCCTTCTTACAATAGGGGCACAGTCTGATTCAGGCGCCTCTGCGTAGCGCCTCTGTATCCGTTGGGAGCTGGTGCCTCTGTTGTCCTCGGCAGGCCGCCACAGCACTCTCCAGTCTGGTGGTTTCTGGAGGGGGTGATTGGAACACACAGCAGACCTCATTCTCAGGGGCCCAGCCCACCCTTCCTTCCACTTCCCAGAGGAATACACTGTTGGGTGCACTTCCATGCTTGTGGATCAGGCACTTCTAAAGCTCCCAGGTAGTGGAGGTCCTGGACATAGTGGAAGATCCCTGTACAGCGCTGAGGCCCCTCAAAGCTGGCAGTCTTCCATGTCACCCAGGATACAGACCAAATCAATGGTTTTTGGTGTGGAACATGTTGCCTCCAGAACGAGAAGATGCTTACCAGGCATCATCCTTTCTTCTTTTTGAGAAAGGATGCAAGATGTAGCGATTTGCCTTCTACTTTAGAGGGAATTCTGAATGTTCTCCAGACAGCTAAGCCCCTAAGAACTATGCTGAAGTAACAGGTCCTTGAATCTTCCTAGTGCCCACCTGCCACCCCCTGTGGCACCCCAAGTCCTCCAACATACCAGCTACCTCCTGCTCATCATGACATGACGTCACTGATGCAATGGATTAATGGGATGTTCTACATGATGTCCAGATGGACCCAAAGCTCCTTGCCCCATATTATGATAGAGGTCAGAAGGGTTAATACAGATCCTGAGGAAACAGTGAATGTATGTTGCTGTCTATAACAGGTGAATATGAATGGTTTTGGATTCTCTTTCCTGAGATGGAAAACACATTTACCAAATTAGGGGTTGTATGGTGTGTGCTGAGGCTCTGTTAATCTACTCTAGCGACAAAACTACACCCACTGCCACAGCTACAGTGGGCCGTTACTTGGTTGAAATTGTAGTACTGCAGTTATTCCCAGATCCATCTAGTTTCTGCAGGAGCCAGGCTGGCAAGCCAAATGGGATTATGATTGGGAGACCACCACCCCTACATTTCAGGTCTGTGCTAATGCCCTAATGTCCCCCACTTCTCCCCAGCCATAGGCTGTGATATTTTTTTTTTTTTGAGAGGGCATCTCTCATATTTATTGATCAAATGGTTGTTAACAACATTAAAATTCTGTATAGGGGACTCAATGCACAGCCATTAATCAACCCCAAGCCTATTTCTCAACAGTCTCCAATCTTCTGAAGCTTAACGAACAAGTTCTTACATGGTGAACAAATTCTTACATAGTGAATAAGTTCTTACATGGTGAACGGTGCAAGGGCAGTCATATCACAGAAACTTTCAGTTTTGATCACGCATCATGAACTATAAACAATCAAGTCAGATATGATTATTCGTTTGATTTTTATACTTGATTTATATGTGAATCCCACATTTCTCCCTTATTATTATTGTTATTATTTTTTTGATAAAATGCTGAAGTGGTAGGTAGATGCAAGATAAAGGTAGAAAACATCATTTAGTGCTGTAAGAGGGCAAATGTAGATGATCAGGTGTGTGCCTATAGACTAAGTATTAATCCAAGCTAGACACGGGCAACAAAACATCCACGGATGCAGAAGATTTCTCTCAAAACAGAGGGGGGAGAGGTTCTAATAGGCTGTGATATTTTTTATTGATAATCCTGGTCAGAGGAGAGGAGGTAGTTTCAGGGGCTTCCACTTGACTATGCTAGCTCTCATTTCATGAACCAATATGGGCATTCTTCCAACAACGGACTCTATCAATCCCAATTATAATGGGGAACTAAAGAAACGACCACCAGATGGATTCACCAAACCACGTGACACCCTCTAAAGTGAACTTTGACCAGGATGCCGTTCATCACCTGGTCCCCAAACCCCCTCCCTCCAGCGGGGACTGTGATGACACTTTGGGTCTCTGAGTAACAATGTCAACACAGATACTTTTACTGCTAGTACTCAGAAAGTCCTGGTATTCTCCTTCCCACGGCGTCTAGGCACTTGAGCCAGTGGCCATCGTCCCTTTGGGGAGAGGCTGAGGAAATTGTTCCAGCAAATAGCTGTGATAGCGTTAGTGGGCATTCACTTCTGGGAGCCCGGGGAGCACGTCACTCAGTGGGCTACAGGTCGGAAACCCAGCTCCCGTCCAGGACCTGGGCAAGAGTTTGATCTGTCCTGGGGCTGAAGCCCTCAGCTTTCTGCTCATCCATTCTCTTTCCTGTGATTCTAGGTATGAAACACACCGTTGTTGGAGGCCCGTCTGTTTCTCCTCTGAGATACCATGTTTTTTTAAGTACCTTCACAGTTCTTTGGAGGTCATGCCCCTTGCTGCCACCCCCTAGCTTCTGGCACCTCAGCGCTGGCTCCTGCCTGTATTGCTTCAGGACTCCAGTGTCCCTAAAAATCATTACCAATGAGCCAAGCCTCTCCTACCATCAGCCCTGGCCAGGGTGGCTCCAGGGAGAAACCAATGGCCAACATGGAACAAAGTGGGCACGCCTGAATTGTCATGGCAGATGGTGGCGGCAGGAATTAAAAGGCCCAGGAGAGTGGGTGTGCTGGAGTGGAAGAGCCTCCCCCACATGTCTCAGAGATGCTGGTGCCCCTCTCATCGGCACATTCCTGACGGCCTTTGTGAGTCGTGTCCCAGGCCTTCCTATGCAACATAGAACGTAATACTCTAGAAAAGTCTTCTTGTCTCTGCCAATCCAACGCGAATTCTGGAGCAAAGACTGTCCATTGGAAGAGCCCCATATTGGGCTGGAATTACCAGGTTCTAGTATTGTGACCCTGCTCTGTCATCGGCAGCTGGTCACCCGAGAGAAGTATGGCCTTTTCTTCCATGCTGAGGCAGGTCCTGGGGGTACGGGAGGCCACTGGAGGCCGGCAGCCCACTGCTTCGGGTAGCTGGATGGCAAGGTCTCTCCTGAAGGAAGATTAAACCAACACACCTCGAGAACTGCTACATCTCTGGTGCAATTACAAGTGTTTTCATAATTATCCATATTCTTTTGATATTTTTCACGTGTTTTCCAAGACCTGTTACCTTTATATTCACAAAAAAATGTATTCCATAAAAATTAATTGATCAGCTTGGCACTTTTCTCACTATCCCTCGTTGCTGCTGCTAACCTTGGAAAAGGCAGCAGTACAGGAACGGAAGGCAGACTAAAGGAAGGAAGGGTGCAGTTGGGTATCAATCCCCCGATCAGTAACATGGCTATTAAATTACCTCCCTATAGAGTTTCTGCGACGACCTGAGATCACCCTGGAACACTGCAGTATGTTCCAGCGTCATGACTGACAACACTGAGTGCGCAGCGTGGGGTCACGGTGCTCCGGCATCAGAACAGGGGGAGACTGGGAAGGGAGTGAGGAGTCACCTAACATGACAAGAGACAAAGCTGAGAGTAGGCACCCAAGTGGGGCTGAGTTCATGAGGAGCTGAGGTTAGGTGAGGGCCAAATTCTGCAGGAAACTCTGAAAAGATGGAAACAATATGAGCTGCTGAAAAATCATTATTACCATGGAGCCAAATTTTCCCATTTCTCCTCACCTCTCGGGAGGGCTTATCTGCACGGCATCGGGCTGCCGAAGCCTCTTAAATTCTCATCCCCTACCGTCCAACTTCCCTATGAAGGGGGCATCGCCGTAGCACACTGGTTCTATAAACAGGTAAATCAAGAGAGAAATGCCCAGGTATTTGCTTGAGAACACGTGTCACATAAGCTCCCATGTTTCTTGTTTGGCAAAATGGAAATAACACTAGTTTGTCTCAGGTATGTGAATGAAAAATGAAAGCTGTGTTTCCTTTTTGCCTTGGTGACCAGGAATTTTAATGCCAAATTCAGTTGTAGAAAATGATTCATCTCAAATCCTTTTCCTCCTGTTAAACAGATTCTTTGATTTATTTCTAGGTATTTTGTTTTGCTTTATGCGTTGTAACTCTTAAGATGCCTTAAATCTAATGGAAATGGAAGTATAATTCTGAAGTAAAAAAGAAAAAATTCCTGTGGGGTCAGTATGAAGCCTAATGAGTTAACATTTACACAGAAATTCGAGAATATTGGTGAGAAGTATTTTCTTAAGCATGATAATAACCTCTTCCATTCTGGAAGCTGAAGAGCTCTTATTCATACCCATTAATTTCCAGTTAAGGAAAGCATGGCTTACAGCTGTCATATTTCTTTGGAGCAAATTAACTTCCCTTAGGAACCTATGGTGAGTTCTTCACAAAGTCCAGTAATGGGTGAAGAACAGTCTGGGGCTTTGGAGATTCCACTCCTCATCCGGGCTTTACTGTCACCTGCCCACAGGACCATCGCCAAAATGCTTCTCTCCCTGGGCCTCAGCCTCTTCATCCGTGACAGGTGGGCTGGATATTGGATCTTAACCAGTTTGGGATCAAAAGTCCTGGGATTACCATGAAAGCTAAGGACTGGCTCCCAAGAAGATATACACATTTCTGTGCAGTTTCAGGGAGTTTGTGGAACAAGGGAAACCCGCTCCAGGGTCCTTGCTGAAGAAGCCCAGATGACCTCTCAGGTCTCTCTGAGCAGTTACATTTTATGTTTCCAAGATGAAGGTGCCTCTTTGGAAGAGAGAAAGAAATGGAAATGCACAAAGCTGCCAGCTTCCCCAAAGAGCAGGCTGCCTTTGTCTTACCTCTCCTGGGTCTCCATTAAATTAACTTGTGGGAAAAGAAGTGGTACATGTCTATAGGAAAAAGCCCATTGGTTATGGGCCAGATGCTGGGCATAGTTTACATTTTTTCCCGAGACCACAAATATTTCCATGCTTTGAAATTGTTTTTCCTTTTTTCCTGATGGGAGTTTGAATTTGCCTCCTATAACTCACACCCACATAACATTCTTATCACTTCAATCTTCGTATCTAAGGCTTTCTCAGGATCACCAACCCTGGTTCTATTACTGAGTCATTAACTAACATCATGACTCCAAAAGGCGCTCACTGGAGAAATTTTAGAAATTTCAGCCCATTGTTTACATCCCTTCTTTATGTATAGCAATGGGACTCCTTTTATGTAGGTCACACAAGGACACCTTGAACCGCAAAGGGAACGTGTCTAATCACTCTGGTACCAAAACAGAAACACAGGCGTCTGGAGGCTGTGCTCTCCTGAGATGGGCTCTGCTAACCTCCTGTCTAGGCAGGATGGCCCACCCGTCGCTGGCCTTCTGCGCCCTCTGCGGGACATCCCCTCTCCAACTTTCCTGTCTCTGCCTCAACGATTCAGAGACCTGCCTCTGAGCCCCGGGCGCTGACTGAGCATGTTCCCCACCACTGGGCTGGGGGTTAAGCCCTGGACAAGCCTGATCCTGAATCTCTTGAGGTTTCAACTGTGGGACTCCTGCCTCCATTTTGTGTCCCCCATCTTGAATAGCTGTGTCCCCTACATGACCCCTGCCTCCATTTTGTGTCTTCCATTTTGAATAACTATGCCCCTCCATTTTGTTTTGTGTCCCCCGTTTTGAGTTTCCTGCTCAAGCCACGCCCATTCCCACGGAAACCTTGCCCAGCAACCCTCCTCAGCCAATCAGCTGAGGCACAATAAACCACCCCACTTGGAAAGCCCCTGCCTGTTTTTTGCTACAGTATAAAAGCAAAAAGGGAACTTTGTTCAGGGTCTCAGACGGAGTCCTGTGTTTTGACTGGCTGCTGGGACCCTAGTTCGAACTAGCAATAAAGACCTGTTTTGCTCTTACATCTCGCGACTGAGGCTGGTGACTGCGGCTCCGCACGGGGGACTCAAGGAAACGGGGCGCAACATCAACAGAGAATTCTTTGGGTTGCAAATAACAGAAACACAAGTCAAACTAGGATAAGCATCGAGGGGTGTGCATTTTAAAGATCCTGAGGCGCGTCCAGAGCTCAATAGCAAGAACCCATGTACACTCAGGAGCCGGTGAACCCGGCAACACTGCAGCCTCGGGAGTCTCTCGGACCCCCACCCAGCCCCAGCATCCGTCACTTCTTCTGTCCCCACGGCAGAAACCCAAGCCACATGTCCAAACCTTGGCACCTGAAGGAGGCTGACCTCCCTTTCTCAGTTCCAAGTCCCAAAGCCTGCAGCGCACCGCCGCCCACCTGAGTCAGGGGTCCACTGAGGATCCCGACCCCTGCGGCGGCTGGTGGGGTCGTGCAGCGGTGTCCGGGCTGCAAGTCCGGAGCCAGAAACGGAATGGAAGACAGATGGGCGAAGCTCCCAAGCTGGGCGGCGCCTGTGCTGGGCGCAGGGCGCTCCTCTCTCCTCCTCCTCCTCAGGCCCTGTACCCAGTCCGAGCTCCTCCAACCCTGCATCCATAGACGGTTGTACTCACAGGACTATTTTAAAAGAGGCTTCGCTCCCCGCAAACTTCTCTCTTGAGCGCATCCCTACATAGACTATGTAATAAGCAAACCTGGGAAGTCGAGGTTCACATGCCTCTTGAAAATAAAACCTTTGCCTGTGAGGACGACCCGACGGCCCCGGTTCGGGCTCTGCCGCCTGGGCCCGTTCCCCTCCCCCAGCTCACCGCTCCCACCGGAAGCAGAAGTTTGGCGAAGGTCATGAATGATGCAAGGAAGGAACTCACAAAGTCGGTGACAGGAACAGCTTCCGAAGGTGCCCTCAGAGACTGGCCCGGACGGGCGTTCTTGGCCCCGCGTCCCGCCGGGCGGACCACGCGGTCCGCGCTGTCCCAGGCGCTGCAGCGAGGCACGTGTGCGCCGACGTCCGCTCTGCACCTGAGTGCGGGCACCGTCTCCAGGTGGGCGGCCCCATGGCATTCTCCTAGAAATGGCAATGCGTTCAATGCCCCTCTGACCTCCCCTCTAGAAAATGAGGTTGCCCAAGCTCGGGGCCACCCGCGGTTTCTCTTTGGGACACCCGCGGGAACTCTGATCGAGAGGGTCCCCGCGGGAAGCCTTCTCCCGTCTTGCAGGAAAGGCGCCCCAGCCCGTCGCTCTCAGGCTGGCGTCTCCGGCCCTCTGGAGACATCCGGGCGGCGGCCAGGGGGATCACGACGCTGCCGACTCACGCGTGGACGTGTGTGTGTCTCTGCGGGGTGCTTAGCTTCCATGGGACTCTTGCAAAGTGATCCGGAAACTGAGGGGGATTTCAAAGGGCCATTTTCTGGAAAGAGCTGAACCCTGCCCTACACCGGCCTTCTTCAGATTTCACTCCAGCCCCTGGCACTTCATTCTGCAAACCAGCGCCAGAGACGGGGGCCTGAGAGCACAGGCCGTGGGGACAGGCCCCTGAAGGAGGCAAGGGCCCGCCCGGATCCCGCGCACCCAGAGCCCAGGAGAGTCTGGAACCTTCTCCCGCCCTCGTCCTGACTCCCCGGTGTTCTCATCGGCGCCGCAGCCTCAAGCACAGCTTGCAGATGGCTGGGCGGAAGCCAGGTCCCACCCGCCGCACCGCCTGACCTGCCTTCGCAGGGGGGCCGTCAGGAACCCCCTCAAGCTGGGGGGATCTGGGGACAGCGGGAAACGCCACGAGCCTTGGTGAGGAGCCGGGCAGGAGGCCCGACTGTGCCGCTCAGGGACTAAGAGCGTGGCAGCCTTTCTGGGCCTCTGCCCCGTTCTGCAGCCACGGGGTGAGGGTGCCACCCCTGCCGCCTGTGTGGGCATCAAAGACAAGCCCGGTGCTTCGTTCAGAATTGAAACCAGTCTATTCCCCTGCAAACTAGACTCCACTCAATATCCTTATTTGTAAAAAAACAAAAAACAAAAAACCCTGTCTTTCTTCATTAGTTCATCCTAAAAACCGTCCCCGAGTGTCTGCTCCGTGCCAGGCCCACGTCAGGTGTCAGACTGCCCACGGCCTGGGCCTGGCAGTGCCTCGGTCGTCAGGCAGGGCAAAGGCCAAACACGGGTGAGCAGAGCACAGGTGAGGTAACGGACCGGGGTGACATGCTCGGAAGGACCCCAGGGGCCGGCGCGGGTGGTCGTGGCTGTGGGTGGACGGCTGTGGGCTCCGCTTGGGTCATGGGAGAAGCACCCCTCCAGGAGGCCTGGTCCGGAGGCCTCCGAGGGACTGGCGTGGGGCCTGAAGGATGTGGGAGAAGCAGACCCCGCCAGGGCAGAGCGAGGAACGACCCAGAGGAAACAGCACGGACCCGCCGAGGGGCAGGAAGAAGGCGGCACCTTGGAGTAACTGAGGAAGGGCCCCCGCGACTACAGGGCAGGCGTCCTGGGGTGAAGCAGGGAGCAGGAGGGGACCCCCGGGGCCTGTCCAGGCGCAGCGGGAAAGCCGCGGGAAGGGCGGCGACCAGGGTGAACTTCTCTGTCGGGTGCACTCCGGCTGCGGCGTGGGAATGCTTGGAATGGGCCAGGGAGGCAGATGGGGTACAGGCTGGGCCACAGGCGGCCGCCGGGCACTCTCCCCACCTGCCAGCCTGCTATACACACACACACACACACACACACACACACACACACACACATACCTGCCAGCCTGCTACACACACACACACACCTGCCAGCCTGCTACACACACACACACACCTGCCAGCCTGCTACACACACACACACACCTGCCAGCCTGCTGCACACACACACACACCTGCCAGCCTGCTATACACACACACACACACACACACACACACCTGCCAGCCTGCTACACACACACACACACACACACACACACACACACACACACACACACACACGGTTGGGGAGGGAGGGGGGCAGGAAGGAAGACGAGAACGCAGGGAATCCGGTTTCAAGGAAGCCGGCCCCAGCACGCCAGGCTCCCTGCCCGCTGCCACGCGCTCCACCAAGGCCTTTTCCGAGAAGATGACCCCACAGGGCACTTGTCCTTCCCAAGCCTTCAGTGCATCTCAGTCTCTCTCATCTTCCATCTCCGGCTCCGCCTTAATAGTCTGGTGAAACCAGTATACGTATCTTTGAGGGCAAATTGGAGAGCTTTTAAGAGGATTGTTTTTAATCACTTATGGCAGGTTCCATTTGAAGCACTAATTGATAATGCATATGCAAGAGGAACAGTGTTTTTATAAGATGTTTTATGCATTTAAAATCAACTTAAAAATCGATCAGTGTAAGTAAGATTCCCCAGGCTGTTTACATATGCTATCCATTGTCTATGTGTCATTTGATATCAACAGCCTGCTATCTCCAGAAATTTTATAGGATAAATGAAGAGGATGTCTTTCCTTCCTTTGTACTTGTATTGTTTTGCTACAGTCTGAAGCACTGAGATATTACATCGGAGGTAAAAAAAAAAAAAAAAGAGCAAAACTACTGGCTCGTTCCTAGCATGGAAACCTGCTAATAAAACAGTAATCTCCCAGCTCTGCGGTAGACAGCTACGGAAGGAAAAGTCAGCCTTATTAGCCAAGGCCGTCCAGACGGAACTATGGGCTTTAAAAGATTGTATGGCTCTTGCGAAGCTCTTAAGCATTCAAAAGAAACACAGGCTACTGTGACCTGTCAGTTTAACATTAACATGATGGATAAATACTGTTTTACAGTGCAAATATGTTAGCTACCTCAGAACCTCAGGCTCAAATGAAATGCCATGCTCTTTAATTATAAAATTTCTATAGTTAGTGTCCAAAAATAATTTCTCAAGTTATCCTAAATGTAGGCATTTTAAAAACATCTCCTTACCCAGTTTTCCCCCCTCAATCTGCAGTTTTCTGGAGTTGTAGTGAAACAGTTTAGAAAATTAGTCAACCAATTTGAACATAATTAGTCAACTAATTTAATGATAACCTTATCATTAAATTACGTTGGAGGTGATATTTTCCAGAGTTTGAATTCCCTGTCTTTTTGGGTACAAAGCCATTCTCACCTGTAAACAGATACCTCCCTTTAATCCCATTAGCTGTCCCCCCAAACACTGGGCTCTGGGCAATACTTACAACTTAACTTGGCTTCTGTTAACAAAAGCAGAGAGTGATTCGTAGAGTGAATGCGTGATTAGCAAAGTCAGGTGAAGTAAGGTCCCTGAAGCTTGTTGACTCCCACCAAGGGTGCTAAACCAAGACACCAGGACTCTGTAAACCTCAGGGGTAAATGCAGAACCACCTACATGAAAAATTCCCTTTTAGCCTCACGAGGGCTCTCCCTGCAGCCGTGAACTTCTGTTTTGTTTCCTTATCATTGCCTTTGCTGGTCAGTGACAGCTCTTTTCAAACTGTCTTCTTCCCCCTCCTTTGGTTTCAGAGCTGGCCAGGGCCCATACAGGGCTGATGTGAGGGCCTGGCTCTCCTTGCAGAGGGTGTGGGGTCAGCCACTGCCTTCCTCTGGTCCCTACAGGTCTGCCACTGTTGGTGCCATTGAAGCTGCAAGCAGGATTTGCAGAGGCTGGCTTTGCACCACAGAAGCCTGGGAGAGGAGCAGCCGTGATATGTGGGAGCCAGCTTAGAACAGCTCACAGGAGCCATTAGTAAATTTTCAGGAATTTTGCAAGCCAGTTGTTACACCATTGCTAGTTTGAAATCAGCCATGGTGGGAATATTTATACCAAGGAAATAGGCCAATGTTAAAAAACCAGGCTTTGGGTTTTTTTCCTGCAGAGCCAGTTGTTAAGTATGTCTGAGCATGCTTGGGGACTGGCTCATCTCCTGGCTGCCAGGAGACCAGACACACAGTCCCTAATTGCTTTCTCAGGCTGCTGGAAGGCCTGAGAAGACAGTGCTGCAGGCGATCAGGTTTCCCAGAACAAAGTGTGGTTGAAGCCAGAGGTTATGTCAGAGATATTCCTCCATTTAGCCTTGAAAACATGAGTCACTTCTGTTGCCTTTTACTGAGCAAATTGCATAATAGATGTCTGGAAGAGCACGAAAGACTGCATCTTACTTATCATTCAGTTTCAATATTGCTGCTCTGGGAATTTGTGGGATGACCTTGAAAGAAAAGGTGAGGTTGAATAAGTGCCTAAAAAGACCACTCTGTATCCCGTCCCTGGGAAAGAGGTGCCTTTCCAGGAGAATTTTGTCACAACATCCAGGGTTACCTGCGGGCCCGAACAATGGTGAAAATGAATTGAAAGTAAATACGCTGTGTGGTGGACACTCCGCTGAACGGACTCTGAGATGCCCCCACTGCCCTGAGCGCCCCCATCACAGCGCAGGCTGCTCCCTCTCCAGTCCAGTGGGTGCATCCCTGTGCCGGAGGACCTCCTGCTGCAGAATTAAAGCCCGCAGGTGGCCACTCTCACTGGGAGACCGCACCCCGGCGCCCAGGGCGAGCCGCCTGTCGGCACCCAGAGCTCCTCAGCAGCGTTAGGCCCGGTGTCACACACGGTGACCGACCCAGTAACACGCCGGTATTGGGCTTCCTCCCTCCCCATCTCAGGTCTCTGTTTCTCACTAGCGTTTCCTTGGACTACCTCCCAAGTAAACCCGTGGGGCTGATCCTTGCCCCCCGCCAGAGCCTGGATCCAGGCCTAGAGTGTCATCTCTTTCACAGAAACTTTGCTCGCCCCACACCTGATCATGAGTGAACCCTGGCCTCATAAAGGAACCGGACCTGTGCGGAGAGAGAGTGACTGCGGATTCCAGCCAGAGCGGTTCTCCCTGCAGCTGAGCCTAGAGGGGAAACGTGTTACATCATGTTGCTTGAGATGAAATCCAACTAGGGCTCCGCCCCATTCCAGAGCCTTTAACCAATGATCTATAGGGACCTGACGACTGAGTAGAGACCGTGTCTGTTTGTTATAGAAATTTTCGATCATACACAAAAGACAAAAGCACAGATGCCACTGTCACAATATTGTAAGGAGACTGAGGCCACCTTATGGGGGATGGACTAGTGTAGCTGGGACACAGGACAGAGTGAAAGCCAATCTGGTGCATTAAATGAGGTCACCATGCCCTACACTTAATGAAACACAGTGACTGTATCGGTCAGAGTCCTGGCAGGATACACAGTGCAGCTCAGAGGCCTCGAGAGCCGTGAACGAAGAGCCAGTTTGCAGAGCTGTGGGCGGGGCGAGCAGACACACAGAGGCCGCCAAGGCAGCAGGAGCCCAGCAGCAGTGGGCATCACACTGTGCTTGCCACAGCCACACCAGGGCAAAGGGACGGGAGAGGAAAGAGCCCAGCAAGCAGCCAGTGAGGATGGAAGCCACGGAGACAGGGCTGCCCAGAGGCCTCACACAGGGATACGGCCCCTGCCGGCGGAGGCAGCCCCGAGTAGGGAAGGGGCAGCAAAAAAATGCCCAGATCCCTCTCTGCTCCAACTGGAGCTACTCCTCCCAAGCGCCAAGGCCAGCAGGAAGCCAGCCGGCGGGGGAGGCAGAGAGTGCAGACTGTAGGAGAAAGGTGCAGAACGCACAGGGAGGGCTGGGGCAGAGAATGCCACACAGCGAGCCCTGCTACCTAGGTCAGCAAGGGCCATCCCTGGAGGATAGAGGTGCCCAAGGGCGGCACTGCCAACATCTGGGATGGAGCACTCTGCTGCAGAGATTGTCCTGGGCGGCACAGGGTGTTTGCCTGCACCCCTGGGCTCTACCTGCTGGATGCCAGTAGCAGCCCCCAGTCATGGCACCGAAACGGTCTCCAGGCATTGCCAGTTGTCCCCTGGGCGACCAAATCACTCCCAGCTGAGAGCCACTACTATAGGCAAGATGATGTGACCACAGCAAGATGACAAGGTCAAGGCTTCAGCCACACACCACCACCAAAAAGAAAACTGGGGCCACTAAGCCCCACACCACCCCTTCCTCGGTTAATGCAGGCAGAGAGAGCTGATGGTGGGAAGCAAACTAAGGCACTTTTGTTTCTGAGGTGGCTGACAAAACTAATATGAAAACACTCCCACTAGGAGCACAGGAAAAACATAACTAAAGTGAAAGATGATAATGCATAGCTAGGCCAGGAGCCATGCGGTCGGCTCTGCACACCATGGTGTGCACTGCCCTGCACGGCCCCGGGGCAGTGGTGGGGGCTAACACCAGCCCGGAAGCAGAGGACAAGCTGGGGGAATCTTTGCAAGAGTAAACTGGCAATCCGAGATCCTGGCAGAAAGTCAGGGCTCCTCAGTCAGGGCTAGGAAAACCTTGCCAGCCCACCCAAGGAAAGGACAGGGAGCGAATGACTCCTCACTAGACTGGGCAGGGGAGAAATGTCTCCCTTTGCCTTCTGCTGGTCTGCCAGTTGACTTCATAGCTGTAGGAATCTCCAAACCATGACATTAGTGGGCAAAAAGCAAGAAATATTGTACAATGGCAGTAACACAGTTCAGGCACCAGTACAATTACACTGAAAACCTCATGGGTTCACCAGGGGGGAAATAATGCTGAAAATGAGCTTAAAATCTACAAAATAAGAAAGCAATCGACCATGAGGGGAACAGAGCAGAGGAGCTGTGCATATCCCCCATCAGAGAACAGAGACTACAATAGCAAGAATCAGTCACCAGAGCAAGACTCTGAATAAAGGAGGACAGGTTTGCAAAAGGATGTGAACTACTACAGCTTTAAAATATTATACCTTAAAACCAAAACTCCATAGAAGAGTTCAAAAAATAGATTAGATCCCACAGAAGAGTTTTACTTCTGATACAGTTATAACAAGTCTGGGTTAAATGCCATCTGATTTCATCACTGAAATAGTATTATAGCCTCTAGAGGGTACTTTCCTGAGGGGGCCAATGACAACTATGGAGAAATGAGCCCAAAGGCCAAATTTGAGGAACTACAAATTGCATACTGCCCACGGCACAGTAGGTGTCCTCTGCAGGCGGGTGGACCAGTTAGTCTGTGCAATAGACCGACTAACTAAAGTTGCATTTGCTGTAATTTCTTAATGAGGATTCCTCTCCAGTTATTTCCTTGGATTCTTGTCCCACTTCTTTCTGGAGCAAGACGTGCCTTTATGGGATCAGGCAGGTGGTAAGGGCTTCATTGCCTGTGAATCACTGTTATTTGGTGGCTTTTGAGAAACCCACCCACCAGTATTTATCCACTCCACTCACATTTACCGAGTATCTACCTATACCATCTACTTTTCTAAGTGCTTGGGATCAATCCATGGTGGGGGGACTCTTGCTTCAGGGAGCTTGCATTTATGATAATGTATTAATAAGTAAATTACATTGTATGTTGGAAGTGGTAGGTGCTATGGAGAAAAGGAATAGATGCCTTTCATCCTACTCTACTTACTGGCAAAGGCAGCCAGTGCCTACTCTTTCTGATTATAAATTTCCTGAAAGAAGCATACATTTTTCTTCAGCTTTTCTTGTTGGGCTTCATGTCCTTAAGGCTATCGATGATACATTTTGTCATTTCTGATGTAAACAATAAAGTACACATATGGTCATCTTTCTTGTTGCTGTTTAAATTATACATACAGAGACAGTCCCGAGGTGGGGAGCCTCTCCTGGCTCCCCGTGGATCAACAACCCAGGCAATCACTGGCATCAACACAGCCTGAAAATTGATTGAAAGCCCAGATGTTGCTCCCCAGCTGAGCAGGCCCCTGGATCTCCAGCGAGCAAAACCCACAACTAGCTGGCTTCCGGGGAAAAATGCATGTGGCACCATGGGGAACCAGGGAGTGGCACAGAATAAGCCCCTGGGGAGGGCAGGTACTTCACAGAGCCCACTGGAATCCTGCACAATCACCCGGCCCCTCCCCACCCCTACACCGGGGACAGGCAGATCTGGGGTCCAGATACAGAAAGGAGGGAGAGAACTAACTGTGCTGTGGGACTTACTGTAAGGATAACAATGGCAGCAGAGGTCCAGTGCTGCCACCGCGGAGTCCCCCCGTCCGGCCCCAGGCAGACGCTCAGCTCTGCCCTAAGACCCAGTTTCTGATTCTTATCTCCAGCTCTGTCGAGTCATGGATGCGGCTGAAGCCACTACCTCTGCTGTGATTTGTTACAGCCGCCGGCGGAGTCTACGTCATCTTTATGACACGCCGCACCACGGCTGTCGCCTGTACTCCTCTGCCCCCTCCATGAATGCTTATTCTCATGGGAGACTGCCAAGCAAAGACAGGCGCACCCCCGCCATCCTGAGCTGGCAGTGCACTAGGAGCCACCAACTACAGCAAGATAGTTCAGATGATTTCCTACGTGCAAGCAGAGGGACTCCCACAGGGACTGGGGCTGGAGGGCTGCTTTAGTGGGTGGTCAGGAAGGCCTGCCTGGGGGGGTGACATTCCGGCTGAATCTGGAAGGGTGAGAGGGAGCCGGACATAGAGTGACAAGGGAACCGAGTTGCAGGCAGAGGAAACAGCGACTGAAAAGGCCAGGAGGGAGGCGAGCTCGCCGGGTACAGAAGAGACCTCTGCAGACGAGGAAGGGGCAAGTGGTACTTCCTCAGGGGGAAGAGGGCTTGGGGCGGATGCCAGAAGCTCGATCGCCGTGAAACTGAGGGCAACTGTGTGAGCTCTTGAATACACTGAATATCTGAGACATGGAAAGGATTGATTCTGCAAGGAGATAGGATTTTCTTCCATTCATAACTTATATTGAATTACATACAACTCATCCTTCCTACAGGAATAAAGTTGTTACATAGCAAGACCATTTCAAAACACTGACTGTGTGTCTGGTTGATTGATCAGTACATTAATTGGAAAATAGGAAGTGAGAAAGCCTAAAGTGAGAGAGTCAGAGGGTCTGTGGGACGCCTAGGGTGGAGGACCTGATATGAGCAGAGGACAAAACCACAAGAGCCTTGAGAGGTGCGTGCAGGGGTGCTGGGTGGAGCCCCTCCCTAGGAAGTCCAGGAAAGGATCTTGCTGAATAGGTGCGTGAGGAGGGCCAGAGGAACACGGAAGTGCCCGAAGGGGTCCAGGCCGCCAGGAGGCCCGCCACATGGAGCCTGAATCCCAAGTACGCCTCGGCCTGAGGAGAGGGGCCCACGTGTGGGGGAAGAAGACAGCCGAGCATCGCTGGGGAAGCACAGTACAGTTCTGGTTGGTTAATAGTGAATACATTTTCCCAGAACCTTGAGGTACCAGTCCTGTCAAACTCAACTACCACTCACTTGACTATTTTGAACTTTATCTGAACTGCATTATGCAATAAAAATATGTGTTCCCAAAATTCCACTTATAGGGATATTTTCTACATGATAGGCACAAAGATTTACCTCTAAACATATTGCTTATATCATTTTTAGAGTGGCAAAGAGATGGAAACACAAAATTCACAGATGGGTATGATAATTCATAGAACACTCAGGCTGTGGATTATTATGCAGTCACTAAAATTTGTGTTAGAAGAAAAATTATAATAGCTTAAATTTATTCAGCACTGCCTTATAAAGTCCTTAAAGAAGTACCTAGCATGTTGTATCAGCTCATTTAATCCCTAAAACAACCTGTGAGGGATGCACTAGTATCATTCCTTTCTTTTCAGATGAGAGAATAAGGCACAGAGATGTCAAGTAACTTGCCTAAGGACACATTGCTAGTGATTCTGAGAGGAGGTAAGAAAGCAAGAGGAATTAATTAGCAATTTCCAAAACGGGTCCAACATCTTAAAAAGAACCATAACCAAAGCATTGGAAAGCCCACCGTTGCTTTTTTGAGAGGAAAAGTGCCCTGAGCCACAGGTACAACTCCACCTCACAGGGCACCAGGTGAGCATCAGCATTCCCACCAGATACTTTGCCCCTCTTGGAGGTATTACAGTCCCCAAGGGGTTGTGCTGCTTTGAACACTATTCTTGGCATCGGATTCCAGGTGGGCAGCTCTAGACAAAAGCACCACACTGGTGTGGAGGGAGGGTGTAGTTCCTAGAGGCAGGCCTCAGTATCTTCCACAACCTCCTGCGGTTTGAGTGAATCACTACTGTGACTTCCTCCTTGGTCTCTTCACTGAAGTTTCCATCCAAGAATGTCAGCACTGGGAAAGGGCCCTGGGGGGGCATCTTGTCCAGCCCACATCCCGCAGGGATCCTAGAGCAGCACTCCTTCCACAGCGGGATTTTCCTTCCCTGGGAAGAACTATGCCTCTGACTCAGCAACCCCTGCCTGTCAAGAACTGCCGTGTGCACACGAAAACCGAATCGCTCTCGCTGGGAGGTCTCTGGTAGATTACAGATGACCACAAAACCTTTGACACTCCTCCCACTGAGAAGAGGATCAAGGAGATCTATGTCCCCTCCCTGAATGTAGGTGGCGGTCTGGGAATGGTCTGTGGTAGACTGTGACACAAGTACCACTGTGCCATTTTCTGGGCCCAGCCCTTAAGGGACTGTCAGCTTCCTGTCTCTTACACACTTGCTACTGGATTCCAGCCACCTGGCTGTGAGAAGCCCGGGCCATATATGGATGCCCAGGTCAACAGCCTCAAAGGAGCTACCACCTGACAGCCAGCATCAAATGCCAGCCACGTGAGGGCGCCATCTTGGACATCAAGTATAGTTGGGCCTCTAAAGGATTCCAGCTCCAGCCACACAGACTGTAACTGCATGAAAGAGCCTATATGAGACCCTCCCAGCTGAGCCCAGGCAGCCCACGGAACCACAGCAGATAATAATGAGCTGGTGTTGTAAGTCACTAAGTGGTGCCATCAGCAGTGGGTAACCAGAACTAGTTTGCATGCCTTCCATCCTACAATCTCAAAAGAGTCTTAGGAGTCATTACTTCAACAAACATCTATTGAGTATTTTCTGTGGTCCAAGAAATGTTCAAGGCACTCAAAATTCAGCAATGAACAAAATGAACAGGGTCCCTCTTCTCATGGAATTTGTAGTCTACACTGGAGTCAAAGCAGAGAGAAGATATCAGATAATGATAAGGGCATACAGGGGGGTAAAACAGAGAAATAAATGCAACCTTGTTATATATATATATATATATGGCACTACAGTCTAGCTATAAGCAACTGGCTTCTTTCTGTTAATATTTATCTGGTGTATCTTGTTCTACCTCTTTAATTTCAATATTTTTGTGTCATGCTTTACTTTTGTTATTGTGCATCTTTTAATGGCTGCACTCACATATTTATGTTTGTTACAATCATTGATATTTTTTGGACTTATTTCTTCCATATTGTTTTCTATATTTTTTAAGAGCAATGCTTTTTCTTTTATTCTCAGTAATTGGATCACCTCTGCGACATCTCTTCCAAGTTTCTCCCCAAGCTCAGTTCCTGCTTAAATTTCTCCAACCTCTGATGTATCTGTTAGATGCCATATTGCTAAATAACAAAACTCCCCTTAATTTCCACCCAGTCATCTTTGTGTTGTAGGCACATAGACTGAGTCCCATCAACCTCCAGCCTGGCAGCAGGGCAAACACTCTAATATGCCCAGCACGCTTTCCAAGTCCTCTCTGTAACACCCTCTGTTCCCAACCCTTCCCCCCAGGACATAGTTTCAAGGATCATTACTCCATTTTGCTTTTGCCCCTTTAAAGTACGGTACCCACATCTGAGAAACTTAGTCTAGAGTAATCTGATCTATCCCAATAAAAGTGAGATTCCTCCCTCCCTTATTTAGTCCAAACACTATCAGTGCAGGGGCCAAGGCTGCACTGGCTCTTGGGAGCTGAGGCACGTGTGGACTCTCAGCAAACTCACTGTCAACCAAGGTCTCTACCCCTTTCCCTGCTGTGAAGCCACATCTCCTCTGTTTTGTTTTACATCTGAATCATCTTAATGCAAGTGCCAGACTGCACAATTATCCCCAATCAGACTTCATCCTGTTAGAGTCAGTCCACTGCTCCGGGCTGTCAAGATATTTTTGGATTTCTCCCAACATTGTGTCATCCACAGAAGTAGATGTTTTCTTTATTCTGATTTTTTTGTCTGTAATTTCCAAGGTCCTAATCCAGTAATTCTCTATATTCCTTGTCTTAGTTATTGGAAATACAGTCATACCTGTTGGCAATTTGTGGAAGGTGGTTGAGCAAGAAGACAGAAGAGCAGCCATAACAAACCTGTATATAAAGTCTCTCTGGAAGCTCCAGGGTGAGACTCATGTAATGGGTGTGATGAGCCAGCTGTAGGAGCCATCGGAGAGGCTGCTGACGGACGGCAGAAGTTTTGACGTCCAAAAGACCAACCCAGAGAAGCCGCAGAAAGGCAGGATTGCACTGGGACTGACACGTCATGAGCATAAATATACTAATTTTTATCATATCCTGTTTATATCAAGAGGGGTGGGTCAGCAATGGCAATATTAAAAAGCAAACAAAACCAAAAACAGAGATTCTTAGGAGCAAATGTGATTGGTGCCCCAGATTTGACCATATTATGGGCTAAATTGTGTCCCCTCAAAATTAGTATGTTGAGACCCTAACCCCCAGTATCTCAGAACGTGATGGTATGTGAAGATAGGGTCTTTAAGGAGGTAATTAGATTAAAATACAGTCCCTAGGGTGGGACCTAATCCAAAAGACTGGTGTCCTTATTAAGAAGATGAGATCAGGTCACAGACACGCACAGAGGGGCAGCCTGTGAGGATGCAGCGGGGACACCCACCGGCAGGCGAGCAGAGAGGCCTCAGGACAAGCCCCGCCGACATCCTGACCTCAGACTTCCAGCCTCCGGGATGGTGAGGAAGTAAGTTCCCATCTCAGGCCCGGCTCTACAGTCCTTTCTTACTGCAGCCTGAGCAGCACACTACCAGCAAGCAGGGAGCTTGCACTAGCTCAGAACGTAACACCCTGTCTGGCAAGGCCTCCCCCCGCGTGGCAGTGACTCGGGCCGCCTCCTTTGTGCTGACGCCGCATTCCCAGAAACCCCCTGACCCATGGCTCCCGTGGATCTCGGGCTGTCTCAAGCATTCACCGCATGGGCGCATTTCTCCTGAAAGTGCGCAGGCCACCCGATGATTTGTGAACATGCCTCGTGTACACATATATATTAGCGTGCACACCTACAGGCCTCTGTGCCCCGAGACTGTAACTATAGGCAGACATGTGCACCAGCCTTGGGAAAACAGGCGGATCTGCGGCTGACAGAAACCTCAGCCTCGGGGCACTGGAGAAATAGTTTCTGCAAATGCAACGCTGAAAGCCAGACCCGGGACATGAGTGAATGAGCCAAGATGATGCCATCTGTGGGGCTGTCCAGATAGCCAAACGGTGGTGCTCAATAGTCTGCTGTCTCATCAGCTGTGCTCTTGGAAGTTCAACCACAGTACCACAGTCCAGAGATTTTGTTAGTTTGCTTTGCAAAAGTGGAAAGATGTAATGATTTAAAAATTCAGTCAGGCCTAAAGAAAGCTGAGAGAGGGACTGTGATACGTGGACCAGGAGGACTGGGTCAGTCTTGACACCTGGGCCCTACGGAGACCTGCCTAGGACTGGCCCAGCATGAGAGTCTCCTGGTCACAAGAGCACTGGGGATGGGCATGCAGGGAGTCTCAGACGTTCGTAGCTCTTTGTTTTACACGATGGGTCAGTGGCACATTTGAGACCAGAAGGCAGGTTCCATACCTTCCCACTGGTGTCTCTTGGCCTCTAGGGGTTGACAAGAAAAGTCATGTGACCAGGGAGGCACCACCCCCAGCACAGGGCCCGGTCTCAGAGCCTTCAAAGAATTCAAGGTCCTCTAGGAGACGTCGGCCCTGTCTGGGCTCCTGCCTCTCTCTGGCCCTCCCTGGCAAAATGCAGATTGAATCCTATCAATCTCGCTGCCTACTGTCCCTGTTGAGATTCACCCCAAAAGCACTGAAGGGCTGTCACCTCCCCTGCATGGTCGAAGGGCCCTACAGCATCCGGCCCTGATGCGGCCCCCACCTGGCCTCACTGCTCCCCCTGAAGACCCAGCCATGTGGCCTCCAGTCCAGCAGAGCCCTACCCGCATGGCCACCTCCCCTCCCCCAGGGGACAGGTCGTCCTCCCCTGCAGGAGGCTCCAGGGGAGGTCAACTCCCTGAGTTTCCAGGTCAGGTAGAACGTTTGCTCCATCGTTGGAGCCATTCAGACACTCATCCGGGTGACAGGCAAATGGCCAGCTCCCCCACAATGCAGAACAGGGACAAAAAGCAGTCTCCCTCCATCAATACTGGCCAAATGAGAGAATCGACACATCCGCCTCCCTGCGGGCCAACAAATTAATGGAAGCAGTCGCGTCATGCTTTCTTTAGACACCATTCTCACAGGATTATTTTCTTTTTCTTAGATGGCTGTGGATGGAGACATCAAATTAGCCACCTGACCAGAAGGGTTAAATTTGGAGGCAGGTGTGACAGCTACAAGAATCAATGCTAATAGCCTGACAGTAAAAGAAAAACATTAAAACAGGCAAAAAAAAAAGGCAAAATGATTCTTCAACAGCTTACAATTATCACTGGAAACACAGCACTCGATGAAGCCCTCAGGACTCCGAGCAGGGGGATGCTTGTCCCCTGATTGGAGTGGATGCCTTTTTTCTTGAAATTCAAATTATTGTCCATGTACTCTCAGCTTAAAGACAAAGACAGCAGGTACCGTGCCTTCTGGATGGATTTCCTCCCCAAAGCACCACGATGCTTCCGTGCTTCAATGAGCCAGGACAGGAACTGGCAGACTTTCTTTGTGGGCCATACAATCCCTGGCACAATAACTCAACTGCCATTGCAGGGTGAAAGGAGCCACAAACAACGCTAACAAAGCAAATGGCCACAGCTGTGTTCCAATAAGACTTTATTTATAAAATCTGGTAGCAGGGCAGATTTGGGCCCCTGGCGTTAGTTTTCCAGCCCCCACCTGAAGCATTCATTCCCGTGGGACTCCTCATGTACCACCAACAGCAGATGAGGGAGTAAAGGGACATCTCAGTCTCGGAAACTTTGAGTCTTGAGCAGCCTCGCTGTCACCTCGGCAGTTCTTTGGGCTCCACGAAGTCCGTCCCCTCGCAGAGAAAAGCCTGGAACAATGACAGGTGTCATCACTCACTGCCTAACGAAGAGCCCTACTTGGCTCTTACAAATACTGCTAATTAAAGCCAATACCCTTACGAAAACAAGGGAGCCTTGTTTTGCCACTTAACTCTGAGCATTAATCGAAATGAAGCATCCTCACACAGAGATAGTGATGTAAAGTAACCCTGCTTGAATCCCTCATTGCCTGTGTGGGTCTTTGGCTGTGTTCTTGCCACCGGCCTGGATAAGCCCTCCCTCTCTTCCCTTTTTTCCCCTTTTTAAACTTCAAGCCTCATTGCCAAGAGGAAGCTTTAACACCAAAGTTAATTAACCATAAATTAACTGCCAGCCTAAATCGTCGGCTCTGGAAATGGCTCCAGTGGCCATTAAATTTAGACGTCGCTGCGGCTGTGTTTTTGGGAGGATCAAAGGGCCTGAGACGGCCACCAGCGCCCGAGAGCAGCCGGGCAGGGCCCCCCTCCTGACCACCCAGCGTGAAGATGCGGTGGAGGACCTGGGGTCTAACAACCGAGAAAACATCGCACAGAGAACATTGCAAGGAGAAACAATCTCCTCTTAAAGAACAGGAACTATCGCTCTGGAATTCCAGAAAAGCTAAGTCAAGTCAATGAGGCCTCACCGGATCGTGATTTCTGGGCAGTTCATTTTGGCCTAGGTTTCCCCGAATATCTATATTTCCAGGACATATTTAGAAAAGAGAAGTAGGACTATTTTGTATGATATGGGGAATGGCAGGAAGGAGGACAATTTCAGATATTTGTTAATCAGATCTTGTCACAATGATGCGATAAAATAGGTCATGCCTGTGGGCTTCAAAGAAATGTAGGGTCATCCTAAGACTTATAATTAGAAGGGTAAATGTGCTACAAATTTGAAAATTAAAATTAAACTCAATCATTGGAGCCCTCTTTAGCACACAGACCCAAAAGGCCTGCATAACTAAAGTTAGTCCCAGGATCAAGTTTGGGAAGAAATCAAGATTATTTCAGAAATACTTGGAGGAAAATCCCAAAGGAAGACTAAAGTTGAGTAGAGAAACAGGAAGTGGTGCTCCACTTCCATCTGGGACATAGACAGCGGGAAAATGCATCATTCCTGCCCTAATGATGACAGAAAGAAGGTAAATTACAGAAGCATAACATGTGTTGGCCTTTCAGAGATCTTGGTTGCAGTGTAACCAAGTGTTCCAAAAGCCAAAGAAATGAACGTGGCTTCAAGGTAGAGTGCAAGCACATGCTCATCTGCAGCACATGAGGGGAGATGTGAGACCACAGAAGCAGGCCAGAAGAATTCAGCTATACAACTCTAAGAAACCACGGAAGGGTGAATATGAGTTTGCATGAAAGTACAGACCCTCGGCAGACACAAAGAGTTTGTGCCCCGCTGTAGGCTCTTCTCCGCGGACTTCCAGCAAATTCTTACACAAATAGTCAGGGGTTTGGGAAGAGACTGAAGACAGCTTCCTCAGTGGTGCAGGCCTGGAGGGAGGGAGCACTGTGGGTGCAGGAAAGACATGTAGCCCCACCTGGACCCTACTCACCTGGGAACAGAAGTCCCTAGCCTCTGGGAGAGAGACAGCAACCCCAGCTCTTACGGGGCACAAAAGAAGACGCACTGGGGGAGAGGGTAGAAATAAAAACCTTCTATTCCTGGAATGGGGATTTGAACAGTGCTGGGCCCAGGGTCCTATATAAACACTATTGAAGGCACAAAAGTCCCACTAAAGACACAAGGCAGAGTATGGCCACCACAGTGGGGGAGGGACAGCACCACTTAGAAAGCACCAGGCTCAAGACACTGGCACACAGGCCTGCCTAATCCCATGGCATCACCAGCCAGCAGAGAGCCCAACCATCTCAATCACAGGCTACAGGTACCAAGAAATGAAAACAAGAGCCTACCACTGGGTGAGAAACAAGGCCTGGAGAGAGAGAACACCACTGAAACAGAGGCGCACAGAGAAAACCTAAAGCTGGACATGGAGCAGGAAAAACCTCCAGCACCCCAGGCCCCTCCATAAGTATAAGGTAACACTAGGGGAATTCGGAGAGATGGGGGTGCAGTGAGCACAGCCATAGCCACAAAAAACCCAAAGCCAGCTCAGATCCTGACAAGAGTGACTCAACCTCACACTAACAGCCTAGGACAAAAGGTGTGCCCACTCCAAGGGCAGATAACCCTCTTTAACTCAGTCTTTACTGTTGTGCATATGACCAGGAGTAACATAATAATTATGAGACATAGCAAAGCAAAAAGAAGCAATCTTCCAAGAGACAAAAATAATCAACAAAACCAGACTCAAAGATGCCCCAGATATTGCTACTATCAGACAGGACACTTAAAATAAATATGATCACTAAGTCAAAGCTCTAGCAGAAAATGTGGACATGTGTGAACAAACGAAGAATTTCAAGAAGTATGTAAACTATAAAAGCCCAATGAAAATGCTAGAAATAAGAACAAGAGTAACAAAGAAAAACCATGGAAACAGAAATGAAGAATGCCTTCATCAAGCTCATCAGTAGACCTACTGTGGCTAAGGTCTACTAAGACCTTATTAAGAATTAGGCTAAGGAAAGAGTCAGTAAAGTTGAAGACAGGCCAATAGAAACTACCCAACAGACACACACAAAAAAAGTGAGAAAATAAAAAAAGCAGAGCATTGACGAATTGTGGGACAATACCAAATGGCCTCATATATATATAATTGCAACCCCAGAGGGTAAAAGAGAGAAAACAAGGAAAAAGCAATATATGAAGAAAAAGTAGCTGAGCATTTTTCAAAAATAATGAAATATTTTAAGCCAGAGGTCTAAGAACAGTACAGAACCCCAGGAAGTCTCCCTGCCTTAGCTCATAAGCCACCTGGTCGTATCTACAGAGTAGTGCAGAAACATGGAGGGCTGAGGCTCAACTGCTCAATGTGTGGACAGAAGACCGGGCTGTAAAACACGTAGCCTGAAGGTCCACAACTATTACTCGAAGTGCCTGAACGTTAAATAAGCCTTTTGATGAGATACATAAAAACAACACAAGGGAAATTCAAAAACCACCACCACCACCACCACCACAATATGGGCTGGGTCACAACTCTAGAAGCAGCTCCTATCTGCGTAATATAGAATGTCTATTCATTCAACAAGTGTTTTCTATATTTTTTCCATGTCAGGTTTCATAAGTAGTCTTTTTCAGTAATGTTTCTATTTCATCTAAAGCTGTTGAATTTATTATTTATAAAAAATGCATAAAAATATGGTACCATAAAATCTTATTGTATACTTAAGTGTCAGGGTCTGTAGTAATTTCCCTTTTTCTATTCCTAATCCTGGTAATGGTGTTTTTTCTTCTTTCATGCTCAGTCTTACCACAAGGAGATCAATTTATGAATATTTCCAAAGATCCAGCATTTGACTTGTTTTCTCAACTGTAAGTCTCTTCTATTTCATTGGTTGCTCATTTTATTTCATTTATTCTTTTTATTTCTTTGGTTTTGATTGCTCTTACATTTCTCCTCTCTGGAGATGAACACTTAGACAATTGACTTTTAAACTTTCTGTTTTACTTATATTCAAAGTTATAAATTTCCCTCTGACCCTCCTTCAGTTGGATCTCACAAATTTTGATGCATTGTACTTTTGTTATTACTCCTTTCAAAATAAATTTGTATTTTTAATTTCCATGATAATTTCTTTTGTAACCCATGGGATATCATAGTGTGTGATTAATTTTCAAATATTTAGGAAATTTTAATTTCTATTATTAATAACTAGTTAAATTTCATTTTTATTAGAGAACATATTCTATTCTTCTTCAATCCCTAAATATTTATGGAGACATGCTTTGTGACTAAGCATATGGTTTATTTTGGTGAGTGTTCTATCTGTAGCTGAAAAGAATGTATATCCTGTAGTTGTTGAATAAGGTCTCCTATAAATGTCAAGCCGGTCAAATTGGCTAATAGTGTTGCTAAATCTTTTCTATCCATAATAACCTTTTTGCTGTTTCTTTGATCAGTTACTGAGAGTGCTGTTTTAACATCTTTAACTATAATCATAATTGAAGATTTATCTATTTTTCCTTAAAGTTTGGTCAATTTTTTTGTTTTATATATTTTGTAGCTTTAAATGTCTATACATTTTTATTAGCATGTCTCTTGGATAAACTGACTTTTTTATCATTATGTAGTGTCCTTTACTTTTGGTGCTACTTGCCTGGAAATTGACTTTGTCTGGCATAAATACAGTCACCCTAGCTTTCTCGTGTTTAGTGACTGCATAGCACATCTTTTTATTTTTTTCAATGTATCTGTGTCCAAATCTAAAGTGTGTATCTGTATCTTGGGGTTTTTTCTTTTTAAAAAGCACATAAATGGATCTCGATTTTCTTCTAATATGACAATCTCTGTCTTTTATTTGGATTATTTAGCTTATATCTATTTAGTGTTATGGATATGATTGGGTTTAACTCTATCGTCTTGTTACTTGTTTCCCATTTGGCCCAACTACTCTATCCTTTTCTTTCTCCTTTCCTGCATTCTTTTGGGTTAATCAATTATTTTTTCAAAATTATCCCACCCACCTCCCCTTGCCCCTCCTCACCACTCCCCCCACCTCCACCCCCACTTTCCAGCCCATCCCTCAGCCTCCTGAACTCCATGCACCTGACAATCCATGGCAGAGAATAAGCGGGCAAGGAGACTTAACCTGCATTTGGGTCTCCTCCTGATTTCTACTCATATGATTGATCTACGTGGCCATTAAAATGCCTGGCTTCTTCTTATCCCAGAACATTTTTTCTGTCTGCTCTCACTCAGACTTGGCAATTGCCGGAGACAAAAGTGGTGTCTGCTGGGCCCTCTTCCTCTGGGAACTACTTGTCCTTGTCTGGAATTTGGTTCCTTCGGACTTCCTTTGCATCACAGCCTTTAGATGGTTTTTTAAAATATGCTATTTGTTTACTTCATTTAAGTTTTCTAGTTTTTATGGTACAGACAACGGTCTGTTGTGATCTCTGCATCCTAACCTGAAGACAAAACACCCATTTGACAAATTGTTATGTACCAGATCTAATGTCCATTGCTTAGGATGCAGTGGTGAACAGGAGGTATGTTCAAGCCTCTAGACCAGAACATCAAGATGCTGCAGCATGTTTCCAGAACAGCTGGAACCAGTGAGTAAGCAGAACCGCTACTTTCCAGAACAAGTTTTTATGGATCTAATGAACTTGATTTGTGCTAGAAGTGAGTCATTTTTTAATATGCATTCAAGGCCATTTTTATCACTTCTTTCCTAATTGCCTGTTCTTCTGCAGCCTTCTTCTTGCCACCTGTGCAAGTGTGTAAAACTTGGCCTTCTTCCTCCCTTTATTTTCCCCATACCCCCTTTGCCCTTAAGACCACAATTAAACACAACCTAACAATCTCACTCTTCATAATACATAGTACCTAGGGAAAATAAAAAATACTAAATATGTAAATATATTAGCAATAAACCCCATTTCTATGCAATCTTGTCTCTAAACCTATCTATCATTCAACTGGTGTTACAGTTCTTCACTGCTACATAAAACAGATCAACTGACAGTTAATATTTACATCACCATCACAAAATAATTTGTGGGAATGCACAAATGCCAGGTGGCTGCATGTTAAGCAAAACTCATCAAGGCAGTGCCTACAGGATGCCAAGAAAGCAGCTGTAAATTGAAAACTTCAGCCTGTTTGCTTTGTGAAACCTAACTATGCAAATGCTTTGATTTCTTCTGTAGAATCAGTTTAATGTTCTGTCAGGATCAATTAACCAGAAAACCCTCCCAGGCCATTAGTACCCAACACCACCTTCAAGACTCACCTTCAAGCAAGCAAAATAAAACACAAAGCACTACATTTGGAATTACAAATCTAGTTCTCATCTAGGTCTGCCATTAATGAGCCATACGTCCTGGGCAAGAGTTGCCCCTTGCTTGGGCTCCAATTCCTCATCTGCAAAATGAGAAGGTGGACCAAGCATCCTGGCACCTGCCATCTATCACATCCCATTCTTGGCAACTGTCCATTAGTTATTTTGGAAAAATACATGTTCTTTCTGGGTTAGCCCAAGACCAGGTGATGAAACAGGAGAGCTTGTCTTTGCCTCTGAGCTTTGTCTGTGATTCGGTGACTCACCTGGTCTACACTAAGAACTTCTTTCTCCCTCTTTCCCACCAGGACCTCTCTCATTATTTACACCAAGGCTAAAGCACTGGAAATAAATTAAACCTTCACACCACCTCAGGCTTGAAAAAGGAAGTAGAGAAGACTGTTGAGCAGTGTTATGAGTTGGGCTTAGAGATCAGAAGTATCTGGATTCACATCGTGCTTCTTTCAGCTGTGTGACGCAAGCAAGCTGCACACACCTTGCACCTACTCTCTAGGATTCTTATGATGATTAAATGAGAAAATGTCCACATGTAGAGTCCAAAAAATCATGTTTGAGATTTCAGAAGGATTCAGCAAATGTTACATATTGTTATTGTTATCCCTCCTTAAGAGGAAATGATCAAAATCTTAAGGTAATAGAATTAAGTTATTTTTTAGTTTGAATTGCTATGCAGGAAGTGCTCATTCTTTACCTTCACACTGTCGATGAGACACAGGGCCCTGCCTCACTGAGACTGAGCTTGGCAATGTGGCTTCCTTAGTCCAGGAGGACTTTAGTGAATGGGACATAAACAGAAGTTTTAAGCATTCTTTCATAATCTGTCTTGGTTTCTGGAGGCTTCTGATCTCTGCCTGCAGAACACGCCCCAGGTGGCCATTACGCGCTCAGCCTGGGAGCCAGACAGAAAACCAGATGTGGGAGGAGCAATCTGAGCTCGGTTTGCAGTCTGAAGCCCAGTTGCACTGCAGTGAACCGACGCATGTAACAGGAAACGATCATTGTTTTAAATTGTTAGGTTCTGGGGTGGTTTATTACACAGCACGATTATGGAAACAGCTGACTGATACATGTTGTGTGATGTTTTTGTGGGTCAAAGCCTGGAAACGAGAAGCCTTTCAGACGACAGTCGTGTTTCCTGTGCTGCATGTTCCCATGCAGCCACTTCCTTCCTCATGCTCTGCCTTTGGGGTTTCCCCCACCCCAGGAAATAAATCTTCACTGAGTACCTCCCGGCCAGGTTCTAGGAATATAATGCAAACAAAACATTATCCTTGCCCTTTTATTGTCTAATAACACACCTTGTACCTACTCTGTAGGATTCTTATGAGGGTTAAATCAGCAAGAAATAACAATTCAGTGGGTTAGGGTCTATGATAGGAAAATACCAGGTGCTACAGAACCAAACAGAAGACACGCCTGGCCCAGATTACAGGGGAAGAGAAGGTGGCGAGGCATAAAATGAGACCTAAAGAATGGTTGGCAGTGACAAAGCAAAGCGTGGAAGGAGGCATTTCCTACCAGGAGCTCTGTAACAGGACCAATTGTACCAGCAAAAGTCCGTCTTTGAAGAGGGAGTTCCTGCCCCAAATCCCTGCTTTCCTCCCCTGCTGAGCTGGGTTAAACCACAGAGAAACCTCAAGACAGATCAGTGTTTGTCTCGCTCTCCCTTGGGGACCTGATTGGAAATACCCACGCTGGGGCCCACTTTCGGAAAGTCTGAGTTAGCACGTCTTGGAAATGGCGGAGGCAACGTGCCCTGTCAGTAGGCTTCCAGGAGGTGCTGACGCTCCCCCGGTTTGGGAAGGGCTGCTGCACCGCCCTCTCCACCTTCCCTTTCTCCCGGGCACCGCCCTGCGCCTCCATGCCAGGGTGCCTGGAGGAGGCAGCCCTTCAGGCCGTCACACCAGGCAGGGGAAGAAAGAACCGTGGGGGAGTGGCAGCGACCCCTCTGCTCTTCCCACAGAAAACTCCCAGCAGCAGTGACCGGAAGTCTCTGTAGCTGCCAGATGCCCGTGTCCACAAGGATCATTTGTAGCTGGGGCTCTGGGGCCCCCACACACAGAATACAGCAACGGAGGCTCTGGGCAGGAAAGACCTTGTCTGGGGCTGGAGGGCACAAGAAGTTTCCAAATCTGGAAATTGCATGTCATTCTTCTGAGCTTTCAAACCCAGATTTTCAAGGGGAACGTGGATAGAGGGAACACTCAAGCGTATTCCTAGAAACCAGACTTGGGCTAAATCATTTACGAAGCTGACTGTACTCAGCTCTGTTCCCACACATGGGATGACTGTCTCTCCTCACCCCTGTCATCGGGCCACACACCCACACACAAACACCCACACATGCTCTCATGCACGCTTTTACTTGCACACACACACACACACACACACACAGAGCTGCAGAACCTGAGGAAAAAGTCAAGGTCGAGCCACCCTCGCTTCAGCAAATACAGTATGAACTCATATTTTTGTTCCGTCACAGTGGATCGCCTAGTTAGGCGCCCAGCGACCACGAGAGCTGGGCCTGGGGCCAGCTCATCCAGCTTCCTCTGTGACCGTCTTTTCTCTAGCAGAGAAAATCATTTGACTCTATAGTGAAAATCTAACTTCCTGTCAGGCAGTATGGAGGGGAGGCAGGGAGCGGTGGCCGTTGGATGTGGTGTGGTGTGCACTGCATGTGTGTGACAGGCATGTACGTGTTTGGTGTGTGTGTATGGTACGTATGTACGTGGTGCAGTGTGCATGAGCGTGGCATGGGGGTGGCGTGGGAGTGTGTTGTGGGACGTTCTGGGGTGTGTGTGGGATGTGTGACAGGTTTGTCGCTGTGTGTGTGTCACTGTGTGTGTATTGGTGTGTATGCTCAGTGTGTGTGGTATGAGGTGGGGGGGGCACTATGGTTTGTGCGTGTGTGATTGTGACATGAGGACAATGTCCAGAGAAGCAGTGCAGTGACTGAGAAGGAAATTTCTCCCTAACGCCCTATTTTCTAGGTTTTCCAGTGTTTTTCAAGTTTTCTTCCTGAATATCATTTTCCCTGCATGGGCCTAACTCAGAAGTGAATTTCTTCTCTGGAAATAGAAATTATCCAATCAATACACTTCTGAGCAACATGCAATTTAGGACAGATTAAAGTTCAAAATTTCCTATCCATTTCTAGGAACACATTAGATTTTGAAATGTCAGAACAGCTCCTTTCCCAGTGAAAGGCCATTTCCTTTCCCGGAGAGGAAGGCCGTAACTGGGCCACATCGAGGCCTGCTGTGAGCACCGGACACTCTTCCCACGGACCTTCCGGCAGGTGAGAGCCACGCGGGGTTTTACTTCTCCGGAACAAGCTTTGGTTTTCCTGTCCGGGGTGACTCCCGAAGCCCACGTGCAGAAGGGAAAGCCCAAAGCCGGAGAAGAGGAGTGGACGCGCCTGGTGTCGCGCAGGCCTTGCTGCCCCCCTGACGGCCGACAGCAGAGGATGGCAGCGCGCCCCGGGACGATGGGGCCTCCTGCCCTTGGCCTCCGTGTGGCCCTTCACACACTCCCCTCAGGGCAGAGCAGTGGCGGGCGTGTAAGCCGGGTGGACACCAGTCTGTTCCTCTGGGCTCTTCCGAGGGAGCAGAAGCAGAGCCGTCCCTGGGCAAGATATCCAAGGAGGTGGCCCAGGACAGTTGGTGATGGCCAGCCCCAAACAGCCCATGGAACGCCACCACCTGGGCCCCACTTTGCTCGCCAGGCCCATTCCCCGCCCTCCCTCACCCAGCGCTCTGACCCAGGCGGCTGGCCAGCACGACTCCTCAAGGCACCATTGACTCTGCGTTCTGGTGGCTTGGCCAGTAGGAGCCCAGGCAGGCGGGGGGGAGAACAGAGTGAGGCCGGGGTAGCCGGCCTCCCCGGATGGAGCTGCCACTGGCACGCTGCCCTCCTCCTCTGGTGCCCCAAGAGCTGAGGTGATGGAAGGGGTCCGGTCCCACTCCCGTCCTCTGTCCGTCAGGCCGAGGAGGGGTAACAGCACCCCGACTGGCACCAGCCCTGCTTTGGTGCGCTGCCCCCGGGCACTTCCCCGACATCCTTCTCACAGCTGTGTATGCAGCTCCTTGTCAAACTCTCTCAAATGGCCCAGCCTGCAGGCACCATCCACCAACCAGCGGTCAGGACCCCGCTGACGCGCTCAGGTCATGTGAACACCCCATCGTCTCTCCACGTCTGAATTCCCGTTTCACCCAAGCTTCAGGGAAAGCAGGCTCGGTGAACGAATCCATGCCTGCACCCCCAGGACCCCCCGAGCAGCTGGCCACAGCACACCTTTCACCCCACGCCAGCACCTCCAGCCACCTCCACCCCGTGCCCTGTCGGCTCTGTCCTTCCCCCTCCATCAGGACTTCCTGCTCTGCCTTCTGGAACCTTCGTTCCTTTGAAAGCATATACCCCACATCACCAAACCCTCACAGAATGCTCCCACTGCCTCCTGGCCCCCCACCAAGGACACTGCTTTGCCAGGGACCCTCTGCAGGTGCGCCCCCTCTCCTAGAGCCTCCCAGCTGGGACAGGAGCAGAGTACTTCCAGATCGCCACTGCAGCCTCCCAACGGCCTCGTGTCCACGCTTCAGAAGCAGGCCCCGCCCCAGCCTACACACACCAGCCTGCACCCAAATGTCCTCTCTCTGAAGGTCAGCTCCCAACCGTCCAGCAGACTCCCAAGCCCTGCACTTGATCACCGAGCTTCTCAGCCTCTCTCTGATGAATTCTCACTTTTCTGCTTATTCTTTAGGAGACATGACCAAGCTGTGCTCTTGAGGGAGATGAGTCGCCACCCCTTCAACCCTGTACAGTTCTGTGACTCAGAAGTTCCCTAGAAGCTTGAAAAGCATTGTCATACAGCTTCAAAAGGACCGGCTAAGACACCACATGGAGTACAAAGAAGGTGAAACTGTCTCATCAATGGATTCTAGACAATATCAAAAGGCTTGTTCAGGGACAGGAAATGAGACACACATGAGAGTTTGAGATAGCGACTGGTCCTTTCGGCTACTAGCATTTTATCAATTCTAGGCAGTCATGAATTTTGTTTCAAGTAAATGCTTTTATTTTTACTAGGGATGGTGCTGCCTTTAAGAACATCTAAAAATAAGATGAAAGAACAACGGTTTCTTGCTGTATTGCCACACAGGGAACCTGCAATGATTTGCTATGATAGAATTGATAAACAATGTCTTGCCCTCACAAAGCAGTTTTTCTCCTTTTCTGTAGATGGTGACACCTAGGAAGGGAATGTTGTACTACAGATACATATAGAAGATAGAGAAGTCGGCAGAGCCAGGCTCGGCCCCTGGCAATCTGGTATATGTCACCAGGAGGCCACTAAACAGATGAGAGACATGAGCTCGGGGTCACATCATGGCAGTGAGTGGCTCCAGGCTGGCGGGGCTCTGGGGGAGCTCAGAGGGGATGGTGGCTCGGTCTGTTCCCCAGTGAGGGGCATCTCTCTGTGACTAGCTGGGCCCTGGTTTACTGTTCTCAACTTCAGATACACTTAAGGGGTTCCTGAGGCCCAGGGCAGGTGAATAAGTGGTCATGCAGGCAAGGACTGGGCACGCCAAAAAGCCTGTGTGGGAAGGTCACACAGTCAGCAAGGAGACCTGGCTGCCTGCCCAGCGTCCCCACTTCACCCTCTGTTATCACTGGATGCAGCTCTGAGGAGTCACTTATCTTTTACGGTTTCTGTGTTCAAATGGAAGGAAAAGATTGCAACATTAGTACTTGCCGTTTGCTGCATGCCAGATACTGTCCCAGGGCCCCAAGTGCCTCATCTCACAAAAACTCTATGAGACAGTTACTATTTTTAGGGAGCTGATGCTCAGAGAAGTTAAGTAATTCTTGCAAGATCACATAGCTAGTGACATAGCTGGTACCTAAGACAAGTCTAACTTGTGCTGAGTCTAAAACTCATGCTCTTAACTACAGCTCTTAACTATTCAAAGGTCTTGAGACACAATCCCCACAAATGTCAAGTGTGCCAATAGCCGTTCTTTGATCACAATTCATTTGACAATGCTTTCTTTAAGCCTTGTACTATGCAATGTGTTATGTGCATAAATACAAGTTAAGAAGTGGTCTTTGAGGCAAAAAGCATGTGCATAAATACCTGGTCAAAAGTAGTATGTGATAGTATGTAGGTTAAGAAGTCCAGGTGAATTGAGAAGCAGGAGGGACCACAGCAGCTGGGTGGTCAGGGAATGGGAATAGAGGAGACAGGCTGGAGACATGCAGAGTTAGGGTACCAGGCCTCCCAGACAGAAGGGATCCTGAGCAATTCCGGAGGTGCGCAGGCATGTCCAGGAACCTCCATGCTCCTGGTCTGGTGGGACGCAGCTTACGTGGAGCGAGACACCCTGCATGGACTTGGAAGGAGCAAACTCTCATTGGATCCCTACTGAGCTAGGAAATGTGAATTTCATTTCAATGGCAAGAGACTTTTGAGCAGAGGAACTGACATGCTCTAAGCTGTGATTTAGAGAGATGAAACTGAAGTTTAGTGCGCAAGTAGATTAGAGGGAGGCCAAGGCAGGTAGAACAGGTAAAAGCCTGCCCAGGAAAGACAACTACGGATCTAAACCACAGCCATAGCATGGAGCCTAGAAAGGCAGGGAAAAGCTCCATACTGCTGGAAAGGGTTTGAGAGGACACAGGACTAAAGGGAAATGGGAGGGGTGCAAAGGGGGATGAGCTGAGCATGTTGGCAGAGGAGGAGCATCACCACAATCTGGTCTTACACATTTGAGGTGGAGAGGCCACAGGCAGAGGGAATTGTAGAATAAGAAAGTAGAAAACCAGTTCCACCTAGACGTGCACTCCCATGATGGTAAGATCATAAAGATAGATGTGAGGTCCAGGAAGGGAGCAAAGAGAGAGCTGAGGATGGGACAATGGGACACAGTCACTTGGGAAACCGGAGACAGAAGAGGAGTCCAAGAAGTTGGAAAGGACAGGATTGCACATTGTCACGGGAGCTGCGACAAATGGAAGGGAGGACACAAGAGAAGGGGCAGGAAACAGTGAAGTGCTGCGAAGGAGCTGAGGGGCTGGAGGCTGAGCACGGGCTGCTGGCTTCCCTCTGTAGATGTATTTTCTACACCAGCCAGATCACGGTCTCCGTCAGAGTGGAGACCGCATGTGATTTTTGCTACCCTGCAATGCACAACGCACAATTTACAGTGAGGGTAAAAGGACGGCCATGTGAAGGGCCCAAGCTCCAGCCCCACAGCTCAGCTGAGAGCTTGGAAACACTGCAGGAGGCAGGAGTGCCCCTCAGGAGAGAGCCGCCGGAGGGCAGGCACTGGCACCTGGGCCGCCTCTGTCTCCTGCAGCTCTGCCCCTTCTCAGAAGGAAGAGTGCCTGCTTAAACATCAAGGCGAAATACAGTCCATCGAAACACTTCCCTTCCCCTGTTGACTGAAAGATGACAAAGAGTGACCGAAACAGTCTCCGATGCAGCCCATCTCAGCCACGGATCCCGAACAAGTGTCAACAGAGAGAAAATGGTTACCGAGCATATTGAAAGATTTGCCAGTTCCAAAGGGAAGATGAAGTCAATCAAACTTAAGCACAGTAAAAGGATTCCTGTGAGTAGAACAAATTTGTTTTAACTCCCCTGTATTCTCAGAATGATTTGAAAGCCTTTTACATCCTTAAGATCAAAGCAAGCTATCTTGAAAAAAGAGCAACCTCAAATCAAAGAGACCCCCATGAGACACAAGACGACTGGGCATTTTCACTTCCAAGCGGCCGTAAAGGGGAAATGGTATTTTGCAAAAAGCAAGCAGGAACCTAACAGAACAGATGGGAAAATGCTTCCAGAACTATGAAGAAAAAGATAAGATGGGAACTGAGAGAGAAGAAATGAGAGATTAATCCCTTCAGGCACATTCAGGTGACAAGTCCTTATTGAGCACCTGCTGCGTACCAGACCCCGTGCTGGGGGCCGGGATGTACCAGGGAGCCACAGAAATGACGATCCTTCTGCTTATGAGGAGGATGGAGAGGTCAGGAGGAATGCCACCCCCGCCGCATAGAGAGGGTTCTGGCATTGTAGATGGAATCTGCACAAATTCCACTCACACTCAGTAGATGAAGCAATGTCTGAGCACCCACCATGTGCCAGAAACTGCAGCGTTACAGACGGGAAATAAAGAATGGCCGTTGTTCTCCCTTCCCCACGCATGCCCCACTCCCAGCTCCGCTCTGATCTTTTGGCTGCAGAAGATCAACAGCAGCTTCCAGAGAAGAGCCCTGCGGATCCCGTAGTACCTTCCGACCGGGGGAAAGGAGGCAGGGGAATTGTATGCACCCTCCTTCTGTCCTTGGGCCTTGCTCCCCCCTCACCACCCAGGTAAATCCTGCAAGAAGGGAACGGTTGGATGGGGCCCTGCGGGCCTTGGAGCCTTTCTCTGGGGGGACAATAAGGAAGGGCGCCCCCTCAAGAGGAAGGCACAGCATTACAGCCCAGAGCAGTGGCCCGGGTTGCCTTTCCCCCAGCCAGGGACACTTGGTGACATCTGGACACACTGGTGCTCATCGCAGCAGGTGCTGGGGAGGGGTTACTCTGGGCGCGCCTAGTGGGCAGAGGCCAGGGATGCCGCTAAAGCCGCTAGTGCACAGGACAGCCCCCACGACAAAGAGGGACTCAGCCCACAAGGTCAGCAGCACCGAACGTGAGCAACTTTGGTCCACAGAGATAAAGCTGGATAATGTGGAGAGATAAGGCAATCCGCCCTTTCTGGGGGGAAATTCAAACAAGCGCTGTCTTTCCTGATGGTGCAGCCAGCAGCACCACTTCTTGTGTATTATCCCTTTCCTTCCTTGACGCGAGGACACTGGCAGGCAGAGGTTAGGGTGAGGGGCTGGCAAACCTTAGGCAGATTTTTCTAAGCCACACAATGGCACTAAATTTTTATACAGACCTTCTGCCTCATCAGCTTCCATACCATCCGACCCCATGCTGGAAGCACAAGTGATTCTGCTCCCGGAACGTAAACACTTCCCGAGATGGGTACCTCGAGGCTATTAAAAGGAAAAAGCTAATGAAAGCTGGCCAGTGAAATTCTTTGAAGGATTAAAAATATAAACTCACATTTGACATGGAGTCATGGGTAAACAGATTGGTTGGACGTTTTAATCAGATGTCAAGCTTGATTTTTGTTGAGTGATTTATGATTCTGTAACAAATGGAGTTCTAAATTACAATTGATATAAAGTCAGAGTCGATGTTTACGTTAAAATTGCCTCACATGTTCAAAGGGCAGCTGTGAAAACTCCTGCCTCCCCAAACTCTTAATAATGTAGGAAAATGTTAAGTGAGACTTTGATTATGAAAATGATTGCTCCTCTTTCCTCTCGCTGCCACTTCAGCAAAGGCAGAGGGCGTCTGGGGCGGGGCCTGAGAACATGAATATGCGTCAGGCCCCCGGCTGATGCTGAAGCTGCTGGTCCAGGGCCAGACACAGCAACGTCCAAGGCAGTGAGGGAGGAAAAGCGATTCCGCAAAGCCAGGCCATCAGCTGTCATTTCTAAATGAGTTGAGGCTCCGAGTCTCTCAAAGTCTCCGCTGCTTGGACAAAGAGGTCGGATCAACAGCTCTGCTGGTGCAAATGCCCTGTGCCTGCACCCCCGCTGAGAATGCATGGGACCCCAGCCCAGTGCCCATGGCTGTCTTGACCGGCACATGAGTTACTGTGACAAGTCCAGTCCCAGAACGAGATTCTTTTTTATGGAGACAAGATGGCTGTTTCTGTAGCAGGACACACACGCTTTTGAGAGCATCGTGTCCTCAGTCATCATGAGCAGAGAATCAGCATCCTGCCTAGATGACCCCATAGCTGCCTTTGGACCAGGAGCGCAAGAAGGTCCCACTCTGTGCAACAGTCACTGTGTGGACCTCAGCTCCTGACAGGGGTGAAGTTGTCAGGTTTAAAGAAATGATGATCAAGGGACATTGGTTGCCAGCCATCTGTCTTTTGTGTCATTTTCCTCCCTCCAAATTAAGAGATGAAAACCACGGTGCCCAAGACGAAATGTGGGGAAGGCCAGAGAGCAGGTTTCAAACACTCGAGGCTTGTCTTTGGCAAGAGGCCTTCGTCCTGGCCGGTGTGTCCCCAAGGATGAGAAGGTGACAGGGAGCAGTCAGAGGCAAGAGGGGTTTCCTCCTGGCACCAGTCAGACAACAGGAAGCTCACCTCCAGTCCCGCTTCCCACTGGGCCCCAGCCATGGCCTGGGCCTTTCTTTCAGTCTCAGTGACTTTATCTGCAACCTGAGAGCAATAGCAGTATTTATCGCACACCTTTGTTGTAGACAAAGTGAAATCACTCCTGGTGGGCGCTTAGCATACTGCCCAGTGGGTAAGACAGGTGAATAGGCAGCTATATACAAAGACACAACTAGGGGCCAGTAAGAACTGAAATGTACATAGATAGAAGGAGGGGACCTATGGGTTTCACACTGTGACCCCAAGTCTGTTCCAACCTCTCAGAGAGGCTTGTCTGACATCAAGGGCATCAAAGCAGATACAGAAGAAATGGAAGGTTCAGGGGAGGTCAGAGGGCGGCACACAATCAGAATCACAGAGCCAGGCCCCGGCCTCCCCGGAGAGTTAAAGGGGATGGGACACGAGGACCCTTCCCCTTCTCTTGCCCCCCCGACTTCCCTGTGAAGTGGGGCTGTGGAGGGGAGGGCTGAGGCCACGCGGGGGCCTTTGTCTCCGGAAGGAGGAAAGGGCAGTCACCAGCAGCCGGAAGCTCCAGGCTCCTGACCCCAAAGTCAAGGGGCATTTACACTGAGGCTGTCCTTCTGGCTTGTATGCTAGCCTTCCCCAGCAACACAGATCAAATGCTGGGCAGAAACCTACGCTAAAACACACACACACAAATGTATTTGGTTCCAGCAAGCTCGTGGCAGATTTCCCAGATTCTAGTGGGGCATTAGGCAGACGGGTGAGGGGTGTGCAAAAGACCAACACAGTATAAACCCCAACTGGCAAGGAGGCCCCATCACTGTGCCTCCAGAAGGGTCTCCAAGTCTGCCTGGGTGTTGCACGGGGTGGGGAGCCTGGACGGGGCGAGGAGTGCCCTAGAGTTGTTCTGTTCAACGTGTGGCCTTTGAGGGGGGCTAGTTCAAGACGTGCTGCGAGGGTAAAATACATTCCAGATTTTACTGCCTTGGCAGGATGAAAAAAAGGCAAATATTAATACTTTTGTATTGATTACATTTTGAAATAATAGCCTGGATATAATGAGTTATATGTGTCATATATAATTGCATATTACATATTTATACATAATAGCTTATATATAACACATATAACCCAATTTTATATTATACATTAAATTAATTTCACCTGTTCAGTTTTAATTTTTAATGTGGCTGAGAAATGAAAATTTTAAATGTGGCTCCTATTACTTTGCTATTGGACAGGGCTGGCCTGGAAGACAGCTAAGAGTCAATCATTCCTTTCAAACAGCATTTTCCAAAATGTGTACCTGAGAATATGAGTCCCAGGGGATTGTTCTCCACCAAAAGATCTCCTTAAGCCAGATAAGTCTAAGAAGTGCCATATATTTCCTCCTGCCTCCAAAGACACACATCTACACATAGTTAAAGACCCTGAGAAGTCATGTAATGACCTGCTTAATCCAGCATGTGCCGGTTAATTGCATTCCTCCATTCTGCCCTTGAATATCCTACAAGAACCAGTGTTGCACAGGACATACTTTGAAAATGCGTTGCCAACACACACCGTGGGGAACTCAGCCCTCAGCAGCAAGAGATGCGGACGACACAGCATGAAAGCCACGTGCAGAATTTAAGAGGCTCCATGGGAAAGCAGCGAAGGGGAGCGAGAAGTCCCCGTTCTGGTCACTAACTCCCAGGATCAGAATTAGTGTCTGTGGAGGATCAGTGCCAGAAAGACAGACGCCCAGTCTCATCAGCCACCAACTAACTCATCTTAGTGTCTTGCTCACAGCCTGCTTTCCCAGGCAAGAAAGTTACTTTGGGAGGGAGCAAGAATTAAAGCGTTAAATGCTCCATGCTGTGTGATTTAAAACACCCACCTGTGTGGTTACAGGGCTTACGGCTGTGACTGTTCCCACTCATTCAGCGAAATACCATTTGCTTTGGGAGGCCAGGGATCTGTGATTTGAATGGTTGGGCTCCGTCAGACCCTCAGTTCACTGTGGGAAAGTTAGCGGCATTCCTCTCTGCTGTCTCTGTGGGGGGAGGTCCCAGTAGGTGGAGGGGGCTTGAAAATGATCGGCAAGAGGACTGCCATTCACACCACCAGCTGCTTCTCTGACCCGGAGTGGCTTCTTCGTCCTGGGAAGAATCATTTGAGTGGCCTCTCCTATGCCACTAACTAGCCCTGGCCTTGGGGAAGGGGCCGCTGGACCCTCTTTGGTGTCCTGAAAAGTCCTGAGACTGGGCTTCTTCCTGACACAGCTGACGCGTTCGATCAGCCCCACCAGGGGCAGCCTCCTCCCAGGGACCCCTGTCACACTGATGGCAATTCCAGTGAGACAGACCTTTCTCAACATCGTGGACCAAAGTCATTAAAGGATTTTCTCTGCCCGCCAAACCCCATCAAGTACAACTTCATGGTCTGTCCAGAAGCTGCCCTATCATCAGCTCTGCCTGAAGGTGGGGGGCCTTCCACTCCGGGAGGAGCCAGAGCCTCAGAGTACCCCGGGAGGCACAGAGGCTGACACTCAGTGCCTGAGAATGGGGGTCCGGGGCCTCACCTTTCATCCACCTGGAGCTCCTCAGGGTTCCCCCTAGTGCATGGGATGGGAGTGGGGGCTTCTGAAGCTTCCTATCCACACCCTGGAACGGACACTACAAGGCCAACTTTAATTTCCTTTCTCCCCCTTGGGATCCATGATGTCCAGAAAGGACTGTCTCACTAAAATCAGGTACGTTTCTTCATAATGCATCCATGGAGACATCCATATATGAGGAAAGAAGGGAGGAGGAAGGGAGACAGGGAGGGACAGGGAGGAAGGGTGTCTCACCCATGGGTTTCAGCTCCTGGTAAGTTCACTCTTGATTCAGTGAGACCGAAAAATGACAAAGGAACATTCTTGGGGTGAAAGGGTTTACACCCAGCTTTATTCCCACAGTGGCAGGTCAACCACTAGAATCCCGTCCACTCGGAGCGAGTCTGCAGGCAGCAAGCCGGCCTCTGCTCCTGGGCCCCTGGGTCCCTCCGTCCCTGCAGCCGTCCCCCCAGCCTCTGTCCTCGGCGCTGCCCCCACTCCAGCCTCTGCTCTCCTGCAGCCGTGCAGCCCAGGGCCCTGGGCGGAGCTCTTTATATAGGGTCAGTAATGAAGCATTGCCCACACGTGGGCAGGGAGCCAGCTGACCAGGGCCAGGGGAGAATCCTGGCCACAGGAACCCTTGTTTTCTCTAGAGGGAGAAAGGGAGGGAGGGAGGAGGAGAAGCAGGATGTGAAATAAATTTTCCTGCATGAAGCACTTGATTTCTGGGACATACTCATTTGAGCTCAGGATCTGCAGCATGTAATCTGAAAAAGTGTGGCAAGCCTGACATTACTTGCTTACGAACAATGTCCCTGATCTGTTGGTCTCCTCTGTGCCGTTACACGGTGAACTCGTCTGCTCCAGGCCTCTCCTAAGGGTCTCCCTGACTCCACCTGAGGCTCACCAGCAGGAAAAGGTTCCCGTGGCCCAGTGGGGAGTCACTGTGGGGAAGGCGCTGTGGGCACACAGGCCACCTTGTGAGGGAAGGGCCACCTGCTAGGAACACCTGACACTGGGCATGCCCCCACCCCAGCCCCAGGGGGAGACCGCGGGAGTGTAAAATAAAGCAAGCGGGACCTGGGACACCCAAGCACAACCCTTGCAGCAGGGCCAGACCCGCCCTAGGAGGCAAGCCCACTTCCTCCAGCCACACAGGAAGGCAACAGCCCTGGCAGCCAAAACGGGACGCCTGCTGAGAACTGAGATCCCCCAGCTTCCCTCAGCAAAGGAAGCCCCAGGACTTGTGGGCAACCTTTCCCTTGCAATAGGAGGATTTCTCCACTTTCTCTTTGAGGCAAGCAGGACTGTAATTATTTGCCATGAATGATGCACCTGTGCAGATACTAATACAGGACGTTCCCCTTATGCAGGGGCGCATTCTTCTGGAAGGCCAGAACAGTGTCCCCTTTCTTCCCCTGATGTCTCTTCCCTTGCTGCCCTTGGCCGCTGACCGTCGCGCGAGAGCGGGCAGCCCTTGGCTACAGGAAGCAGCAGTGTTCTCCTCTGGGACCCGTCCCTGCGGCCCGAGCTGCTGGGTAACGACCAAGGCCCGGGGGGCCCTGCTGGCCAGGCTGCTCAACAGAGGGTTGTGCCAAGCACTTCAGACCACACTCACATCCCACATGCTCCACGGGGCAGGCAGGCCAGCCGCACCTCGCCCTTCACAGCCCCAACACTGGGGAAGCCACCCAAAGCTTCCTTGAGGACCCCTTGGTTTAGAAAAGGTGGAGAAGCAACAGAATAAATGAATGTTTAAAACCAGCCCGCAGCTCACTCTTTGTTCTTATGAGAAAGTGAGGGCTGGGGTGGGAATGGGGAGGGCCGGGGGAGGCTGGAGCAGATGCGGTCACTCCCCTGCCGTTGGCCTGCCACCGCCCCGCCCCCCCACTCCGGGGTTGGGGGGGTCCCCATCTGCTCCAAGCAGGAGCCAGGCCCCAGCTTCCCCACTGTGCTCTCGGCACACCGAGGCACCTGCTCATCCCCCCAACCCTTCCCTGCCCCCACAGTGACGACAGCTTCCCTGAGGGGTCATCAGCGAGCTGGGGGTGGGGGACTGGGCGAGCGCAGGTACCTGTCTGCACCTGTCTGCCCTCTGCACGTTATCTGGATCTCAGCATCGCCTCCCTGAGGGAGGCACACATAAATCAAGCCATTACGGGGCACAGAGGAGCTAATTAGCCGTCAAAACTCTGGGTAAGGGTTCTTGGTGTTATATTTAGCCAGGGGGTTTTGAATTGTGGCACGAGGCCTCTTTACAGCAGGCGGTGCCTGCTTCACTGAGGTGCCTCCCTGGAGTCCAAGGATGGGCACTAGCACCTGTCCTGGGTTCCGTGGGCAGGTGCCGTTACGGGTCACCGGAGGACGCAAGCGGCAGGCAGGCCAGGGGCCCCAGCCAAGGTCTTAGACAGCATCCGCACACACCACATGACCTCCTGGCCCACATCCACCCCTGCGCCGTTTTCCTGTTCTGTGTGGCAGAGCTCTTGAGGACAGTTGTCCATACACGGGTCTCCGGGTACGTGCCCTCCAGCCACGCTCTACCCCCCATCCCGCTGAGGTCCTCCGGCCGCCACAAAGCCGGCGGCGAGGTCACCGACGACCTCCCACCACAAGTCCAATGGCCGGTTGACTCCTAGAGCGTCGCTCGCCCCGGGATACCTTCTGCACCTACCCAGTGGCCCCCTCCTCACCTCTGCGTGCATGGCTCACAGGCGTCCCTGACTCTCCTGTCCGAAGACCGCCAACCCCCCCAGCCCCCGCCAGCACAGCCCAAGCCGCGAGAGGCGAGCGCACCCCCCGGGCTGAACGAGCAGAGCTGTGACCTTCTTCCTCTCCTCACCCAGTCCACCAGCCCACGCGGCAGCCCCTTCCTACCCCTGCCGCAGGCACGCCGAAGCGCCCCCACCTCCCCTAGGTGAGGAACACCTCCAAAACGGACTGTCCCCCACGATCTATTTTCAACTTAAATTAGATCCTGTTCCTTCCGTGCTCAAAAGCATCCGGTTGCAGCCTCCCCATCTATAAAGGCTTTGGTTACGTCGGCCCTGCAGAGCCAAGCTTAGCACTCCATGCCAGCGTCCGTGCCTCCGGAAGTGCTGGGGAAAGCAGGCAGAGGAGGGGGTTGCGGGAGGACCTCTAGATTTCTAGGTCTCGGCCTGCGGTGCCGACCACAGGACCACAGCAAGCGTGGTGACGCATGGGTGCCCGTCGTTACAAAAGCCACCACGGTGTCTCAGGAAGAGAGGAGATGAGCAGGTCCACTGGAGAAGCGGTCTCTTCTTTGTACGTCTACTGGAAAGCGAGTCATGCCTGGAGAGCTGATGTGTTGATACTGGGCTGGAATCCTTATGCATTTACCATCTACAAAGTGACTCAGAATAACGGAAGTGACTAAGGGAAACATGCTTTATTACATGTCAGAGGAAACACCTCGGGAAATCTAGATGACACCACAACCAACAGCATCTGTCGATCCCCTGTGGCTAAACCAGAAAATACTGCTTAATTTTTGTAACTCTGTCATAGCTGCATTTTTAAGGCTGCATCATCGCTTGTAGGCTTTAGTTTTGAAAGGAAAAGAAGCAGCAAATTCAATCTGTAAAATTCGCATCAAAGCAAGAGAACCAATTACGTGGACGTAGGTCCTTGCTCATTTCCTGCAGAATGATACCAAGAAGAACTCCAAAATCTCCCTTTAAACACCTGCCGAGCTCAACACGTGGGCTGCAAGCAGAGCAAACGATCACGCTTTGAGGACGGGGAGCACAGGAGGCTGATAGAAGTGTGAATAGCTGAGAATGAATAATTTGCCTCTCTGCTCAAATGTTTGTAAGTAAAAAATGGAAACAAAATCGAGCTGTGCCCTTTCACACACGGCAGCGCTCCAGGGCAGAGAGACCTGCAGACCAAGTCTCATGGTGAGCCAGTAAAAGTTAGCAAGGCTTTCCAAACCTTCCTTTAGAGAGCCAGTCTCTCCCAAGCCCACACCTCCGCCAGCCTCCTCCTGGGCCCGCGCTGTCGCCTTACACACCGTGTTCCTCTTCCCATCGGGTCCGGCATCTCCAGAGGCCCTGGTGCCCCAGGGGATGTGCACCAGCCACTGCTGGGGGGTGAGGAAGGGATGGCTCCGTTCAGCCACTGGGATGCAGGAAGGTGACTTGACAGAGTGACATTTGGGTCGCCTGGGAAGGATTGTGGCTGCAGGAGACAGGAGGGCCCCCAAGGCGCCAGGCCAGCATGTGGGAAGGCGAGGGGGGATGGTACTTAGGGAGCAGTGGTTGGCGGGCCGCTGGTAGCGTGAGGAGCAGAGCGAAGGAGCTCTGAGGAGGAGGAGACCTAGACCCAGGCCGGGCCAGAGCAGAGAAGGCCTTGAATGGCACGCTATGGAATTTGAACTTGATTCAGAGTCGAAAGGCCTTGTCCTCTTGAGGGTTATTATCTGAGCATCACAGAGCTGCTCTTCCCAGGGAAGGACACCCAGAGACCCCACAACACCCCACCTTCTGGCAGGGGTGTCCCTAGCACACTTCTGGGCTCACCCTGACTCCAGCTCAGGGGCATAGAGCTGTTTCTTTGGCAAGACCCAAACTGGGCAGAAATGGAGCTCTCTCCTCCCAAGGCTAGAAAGGCATCACATTCCAAGAGTTCACCAAACCCTCTGACCTTTTTATATCTAAGTGTCAGACTCGAATGAAAGTTATGGGTCCTCCCTCTCCCCAGGAACATCCACATAAAGTGTGGCCCCCCAGCCAGGGCATCCTGTGCCCCTCCTAATGTCCCAGGACACCAGACTGTGCACAGCCCCAGGAACAGATATTACCATAAGTGACAGCAGCTCCTAGACCGCACTTGACCAGCCTATGGTACTGGACACAAATACCCCAGTGAAGTCAAGATGATAATTCAGAGATCACGTTGCCATTGCAGTAAGTGCTCTGACTGCTATACTTATACTTGTCACTTCAATGAAACCCAAAGGTAAAGAGCAGTCCTAGAGCATGCCAGGGTGGGCACAGGGGGCTCAGCTGTGATGTGTGACATGTGATGTGTGATTTAAGCACCACCAGGCAGACACTCTGGGTGCTGCTCCGGCTGTTGCCCGACTCTGGGCCCTGCTGCTCCAACCTTGTAGGCAGACCGGTTTGCCCTTGTCCCACTGCTATTTCTCCATGGGGATGGGTGGATCCCCCACCAACCCCTCATTCTAGCAGAAATCCGATCTGGCTTCCCAGTCCTGCCTCATTGGGAACCCTCTTCCTGAAGTCACAGGGCAGGATAAAACAGCCCCAGGTCAGAAGTTACCAGAAGCTCCCCTGGACCCCTGCTGCTGAAGCTCCCTCTGGCCTCCTCCATCTCCAGCCAGCTCAACCCTGTACCTGCTCTGCCCAGGGCCCCCAGGGGCCACCCTTGAACCTGAACTGGTTTGGCAGCATTGTTTCCACTTGCAGAGGGAGTTTAAACTGCAGGTTTCCAGGCCCACAGTTGTATGAGTTGAAGCCTGGAAATCATTTTTTTCAGAAACCTGCTAGCTGATTCTGACCTTGTGGTGAGTCTGCAAACTGACCATCATGTGGCTCCTGGCTTCCTTGTTCTGTGCCCTGTGGCATTGCTATGAAACTGTGCTGTGGCCTCCATTTTCATGTCTACAACACACATTCTGAGTACTTTCCATGGGCCAGGCACCAGGCTAGGTGCAGAGACAACAGAGGAGGGAATTTACGAGAAATTTAAAGACACCATCTCTGTAACAAAAAGCTCATTGTCCACTGAAAATAAGAGAAATCATTGCCACACACCATGGAGAGGATTACCGAAGTCCCATTAGAGCTCAGCAAAGGAGACGCTCATCCTACCCGGTGGCCAGAGGCGGCTGCCATCACTGCATCTCGAAGGACTGACTAACGAGATGAGATAGAGAGGGGTGCTCACCATACCAACTCGTTTTCTTCTACAGCATCAGGTTTTGTGGTTACAAGGGCAACCATTTTAAGGCTGACCCATAATTTATAAAATCCATCTCATATTATTGCATGCCTAGGTTGCTTCCAGTGGTTTCCTATTCTAAACATATTGCAGTCTTGCAGAATTAAAAATAATATTTATTTCCCTTAGGAAAATTCCACAGTGTACAACTGCCCAGTCAGAATACTGCATTTTCACTTTTTTTTCTTTATCTATGCACATTTGAAAGGTGAAAATTTGATTATTACTTTAATTTCTATTCCTCAGAATATTAATAAGGAGGTACTTTGAAAAATATCGGCAATTTTCAAATCTTCATTTGAGAATTATTCTTGACTTTTGATCATTTGTTTCAGGGTTTGTCTTTTACTGATTTCAAAGAATGTTCTTAATCTTATAAAGCTATTGACCCTTTGTTACATATATGTAATATATAAATATTTAAAATAAGCCATTTGCCTTTTATTTTTGAATAAGACATGTTTTAGAATATTGAAGTCTTCTTTTGCATAGGAAAACCTACAAATATTTTGCATTATGATTTCAGCTTTGGTTAGCAATACCTCATTGCTTAATTCCTATTTTTAACTGCTGTGTGTTTAATAGCTTCTGCTATGATGTCCTATATTTTATGTCCTATCGGTATACATTGTAATTAAATACTGATTGAATCTACGCTTGAAGGGCTTTTTTTCATGCATCGATGTTTTTGTCACTGGCTCACAGGAATCAATTAGCCAACAGATATGAGGAACTTGCTCCTGTCTTGAAGATAGGTTCAAATCAAATGTCCCTTTTATTAGCTGTGACAATGATCGTTAAAGAACACGTTTAACCCAGTTACTCCAGCAGATGAATCTTTTTTTCCTCCTACAATGATGTCTTGCAAGAGCTCTGTCCCCATTCAGTTCAAAGTAGGAAGCAATCCAGAAAATATCTTGAAATATCAAAAGTCCTTGTTTTCCAGCTAACCTCCTGCCCCGTCATCAGAGCAGCCTCTCCTCTTCTTAAAAAAAACTTCTTTCTTCCCACTCTCAATTCCCAAGCCACTAAAACAGTTTGCACGAAGGTCCCCAATGACCAGGTCCAGCAGGTCCGCCCCTCTGTCCCCTCTTTAGGAGCATTTAACTCTGTGACCCACTCCCATTTCCTTGAGGTTCTCCCCACTCAGCTTGCAGCTTTCAGGACCTGCTCTGGCTGGCCTACCCTCTGCCCCTGCTACCCCTCTTTAAAGGCCCCCTGCAGCCATATCCCTTTCTTCTAAGAATTCCAAAATCAGCTTCCTTTGCTCAATGGCATTCCTTCTCAAAGTGTGGTCCCTGGACCAGCAGCATCAACTGGGAGCTTGCTAGAAAAGGCCAATTCTCAGGCGTCACTCCAAACCTACAGAATCAGACATTCTGGGGGCTGGAGCCATGGATGCTAAAGCCCGGAAATCATGGTTCTACATGATCTCATCAACATTTCCAAACCACTTTCTCCAGGCCAAACATGTGAGCTGTAGACCCACAAAGCAAACTACCCACAGGACGTCTCCTTTTCTGATAACAGGCACCTGACTCCACCTGGCAAAACACTATCATCATCTTATCCCTAGAGCTTCCCGGCCCACCCACCCCCATCATTAGCTGTGCCCTTGTCCAGCTCCACTGGGCTTCTCACTGCCTCCCAGGGTTTGCTCAGACCTCTCCTTCTCATGGGCCCTGCCCATCACTGTCCCTAAAACTGCAGGCTGCCACCCACCTACCCCCTCTCCCAACCCCTCTTCCCCTGCCGATCCTTTTTTCCCCCAGAGCACTTACCACTTTCTACGTATTCATCTATTCATTATGCTTACTGTTTACTGTGTGCCTGGAATGGAAGCTCCATAAGGATCTTTGACTGTTTTTCCCTGCTTACCCCAAGCATCCAGAATAATGCTTGACATAAGAGAGGCACTCATCAAATAGATGAACGAAAGAACCCATCTAATTCAGTCCTCTTCCACCACGTTTCTATTGTGTTAAGTCAGGCTTGGAAGATGACTAAGCCATGACCTCATGAGCGTCAGTCTGTTGCTGAGTGGAAAAGCAGATTGTAGAGAAGACCACTGTGCTTAGCGTGATGGGCTTTATTTGCAGCGTAGGTGCCCAGCTGCCACACGCACACAGCCACAGAGCAGGACCAGGAGGAAAGTGGCCGGAGCACCTGAAGTCGTTACCCCTCCTGACCTCACGCACAGCCCCACCGCGTGCAGACGCGTCTCTCCCTCCACCGTGCCTCTGGTCACCAGTGAGTCCCTACCTGCCAGACCCAGATGAAACGCTCGTTGCCGCTTCCAGAATTGCAGCTGTTGAGTCTGGTTGCCTCCCGTTGGCAACTGCAGCCCCAGTTTTCTGGGGCATTTTTCTTTCTTGGTCTCTTCCTTCCCTGTGCTGTTTCCTCCTCTGTCTCACTCTCCCTCCGCCTCCCCGCCCTCCCCACCTACTCACTCACCTACACCAGCCTCACACCAAGCCTTTCCTGGGCCTTTCCTGGGCCTCCCTACTCCGTATGCTCTTCCCAGAAAGCCCCCCCCACTCAGCAGGGAAAGGCCAGGCTCCCTCCTGGCTTCCCTCCACCTGCCCCGAGGCATCTGGGGCTTCCAGGCTGCGGCCTTGCACCTGGCTTTCCTGGCCTCACATTTCCACCTCAAATTCACAGGCACTTAGCAAAAACAACACTCAGGTGAAAATAATCACTTTCAGGGCTTTCCTAACTGTTGCTTGTTTGTTCTTCCCAGTGAACTTTATAATAAACTAGTTTAACTCTGGGGGGAGAAAAATAACTAATAGTATTTTTATTGGGATTATTACATGTATAAATTAATGTATAGGACCTTCATGTTTAAGTTGTTGAATTTTCTTTTCAAGCACACGTGTCTTTCCATTCATTGACATTCCACTGTGTTTTTCAGGAGGGTTTTATAGCTTTCTTCAGGCAGGCTTTAGGCATTTCTTAATTCTAGCTACTGTATTATCTTCCTCACTGTCATAATTTGGGCCTTCTCTCCCATTATATCTTTTGTCTTGTTTTGTCTGTATGTAGAAAGGGATTGATATTTATACATTAATTCCGTAAGTGGCCACTTCACTAAGTTCTCTTTCTTATAGCTTTTTCACCAACTATTTTGTTTTGGAGATACATAAGCATGTCATTTACAAATAAAGATAGCTTTAGCTTCTCCTTCCAGTACTAATGCCTTTTATTGCTTTCTCTTTTAAATGCATGAATAATTCCAACAGGTTGTTAAATAACAGTGAAAATAGTGGGCACACTTGTGCTTTTGTCCCCCTTAATGGGAAATCCTTAAGTGTTTTCTAATTAAGTGAAATGCTAGTTTGGGGGCTGAGATGTTTTCTCTCATATTAAGAAAGTATCCATCAAGTCCTATTTTATTGAGTGGGTATTGCCTTTTGTCAAATGGTTTTGTTTTGTTTTTTTACATTTTGGAGATGATTTTTAAATTTTTATCTTTATCTCTATTAGTGTGATGGATTATATCAATGGTTTCCTAAGATTGGTTTAACCTTATTATATTAGTTATCTATTGCTGCATATCAAATCATCCCAAAATTAATAGCTTAAAATAAGAATAAACATTTAGTTTCTCACTGTCTCTGAGGGTTAGGAATTTGGGAACAGGTTGTCTGTGTTAACTAGACATTGATCATCAATAGCTATTGACATCACACACACACCCACACACCACACAAACACACAAGACAGCTGGGCAGTGACTATCTCTTGTTGGAAGAACTCACCATCACCTATGCAGGCGTCTTATTAAAAAATTGTACTCGGATTTTATCAAGATTTGACCCAACTACCAATTAATTTATGGGAAATACAGAAGACAGAACATGTAAAAGATACCATAGGAAGGCAGCAGGCAAATTCAGACCCTAGGAGACTCTGTGTGATGAATAATCTAATTTTCCAACACATGAATTATAAAAAAGAGAGATGTAGGGAATATCTATATATAAAAACAGATTGAGACAGGGTTTTCAGTAACAATATATGGATCTCATGTGGATTCTGACTCAAAGAAACCATAAGAGAAAATCATGAGACAATGAGAAATTTGATCAGTGTCTGGCTGTCTGATCATATTAAGGAATCACTGTGAATTTTTTGTTGTAAAAGTAGTACTTTGAATGTTTTTCTTAATTCCTCTTCTTCTAGAGAGACATCCTGAACTATTCATGGATGCTGGGACATGATGTCATTTATTTATAAAATAAATAATTTTATATTTCAAAACAATATGGAAGTGGGAGGCGGGGGGAGTATGAAAGAAGCCATATTGCCCATGACTGGTCATTGTTGAAATGGGGTAACAGGCCCACAGGTGCGTATTACCATACTCAAAATACTTTTTTATATATTTGACATTTTACCGTATAAAAGCTTTTTAAACATCTGAGCACACCATTTTCTTCTCCCATTGTGAGCTGTTTCTTTTCTTCAAAGTCTTATTTCAGTTAATGGCACCACCTTCTACCAGGGGGGTGGGGGGGGTACTTAAACCACAAAGCTGGAAGACAGCCTAGCCTCTCTGCTCTTCCCACTTCACAGAATGCATCAAATCCGATGTTCTCATGGTTCATACCTCCTAAATATTTCTTAGCGAGGGGACATTCATGTAACCACTTTGAAGAGTACAATTCAGTGACATTTAGTGCATTCCTGATGCAGTACAACCACCATCTCTCTCTAGCTTCCAAATTTTTCGTTACACCAGAAAAACGCTCTGTACCCATTAAGTAGTCGCTCCCCATTCCCCCTCCTCCCATCCCCTGGTAACCACTGATCAGCTTTCTGTCTCCATGGATTTGTCTGTTTCTGAACGTATCATATAAAAAGCATCATGCAACCTGTGGTCTTTTGTGTCTGGCTCCTTCCACTTAGCACGATGCTTTTGAGGTTCATTCAAGATTTTGTTAATTGTTCCCCTTCTTTCCATCCCTACCACCACCGCTTGACTTCAGGGCTTTCTTCCGTCATCCCTGGGCTGTTTGAACAACCTTTGAAGTGACCTGCTTGCCTCTCCAACCCATCTTCTCTACTGCAGCCAAAGCGATAATCTTTGACCAACACCTCCCACTTCCCACATTAGCCAACCATCCTTCCTTCAAGCTTCACATTCAGGTGGGCTTAAACTAAAGCTCTTCCCCCATTGTTCTTTCTTCTCTCTCTTGTTTCTTTGATCACATTCACTCTAATTATTCTAACATTTAAAATACTCTTTGTCCCTTTCATGGCACCATTGCTTTCATTAGCCAAACACTGGGAGCCACACCTCCAAGCCCAGCCACCGAAGCAGGTTTGGAGTAATTATATTACATCCACAGGATGGAACGTAATTATCATGCAGTCATTAAAAGGAATGAGGTTGAAAGAAACTGACATCAGCAGCTTCCTGGTGTGGTGAACCGAGAAGGCAGCATCATTTACACGGCGTCCTGCCAAAAATGACTTGCCTGACCCTGGTAATGAGGAAACAGCCGGACGAACTCACATGGAGGGACATTCTACAAACCAGCCAGCCTGTACGCCTCAAAAGATGTGAATGTCATGAAACATGGAGAGCGGATGAGCAACCGCTCCTGATTAAAGAGTTGGGAGAGGTTGGACCACCAAATGAAATGAATGCACCTGGACTGGGTCCTGAATTACAGGCATAATTTCAACAAAGACATTATGGTGGAATTTGAGTATGGACTGCGTAGTAAGCAGTGGTATCATATGGATGTTAAACTCCCTGCAAGTGATTTGTACCTTATGTGTGTAAGGGAATGTCCTTGTTCTCTGGAAACACACACCACAGTAGTTAGTGGTAAGAGATGGTGATGTCCCCAACTCATCCCCAAATGTCTCTGCAATAATAACAACCATTACAAATGGTTACCAATTGTTACAATGGTTAACAAATGTTAACAATTGGTGAAACCAGGTAATGGGATTATAGAAATGACTTGAATTCTTTTCATACTTTTTCTGTATGCTTGAAATTTTTCAGAATAAAAAGTGAAGTAAAATTACATAAGTCATTATCAGCTGTCATGGAAAGATGTCCCTAATGGCTTATTAACTTTCAGAATACATTTATGGGCTCCACACAGAAGAGGTCTGGGGAGGTGCCAACACCCCACACCCTATTCACAGTGCCCACTGCCCGGGCCAGTCTTCGCTCCTACCCCGTGTCCTGAGAGGCAATACTTTCCTCTCAGAGTATCTTCTTATGGTTGATAAATCCATATGGCACATATTGTGAATGTATTTCATAAATCCATATGTCCCATACATGGTCACCAAACTATAGGAACAAATTGAGGGGAATGAAGGAGTATACTTTTTTATTTTATCCCAATCTGCAGAGTATAAATCTTCTTAACAGTGAGCACCCATGATTTTATACTGAAATATTATTTTAAAGACTCTAATCATCTCCTATAAATTCTTTCTAATCTATAGGACTGTGCTTCGAGTTACTCATCAAAAAGTGTTATGAAAATCTATCTGTAAAACACGCCAAGTCTCAACAATTATTAGTGCAGCCTGGAAATTAAAACAGCAGGGTATCATTTCCATCAATCAGACTGACAAAATGAGGTAAGCATTAGCAAAAAGGGAATGGGAGGGGTTGGCCTCATATACTGCTCATGGGAAAATTAATTAGTTCAGCCATTTGGGGCCATATTTTGCAATATCTATTACAATGGAAAATGCACATGCTCTGCAAAGCAGCAATTCAATTTTTAGTTCTGTGTCCTAGAGGAACTCTATGCAAAAAAAGAGAACTAGACCAGGGTGTTCATTATAGCTTTATCTGCAACAGAAGAAACTGGAAGTATATCTACCTGTGTAGGAATGGGCAAATAAAATAAATGCTCATCTGCAAGGTTCAGCTGTTAAAAAGAGATGCACTAGATCTATTTGTGGCAATATGCATACATCCAAAAAGTTAAGGTAGAGGGAGAAAGACAAGATACAGAAGAAGAACTTCATGCATTTCTGTGTAAAGTTTTTAAAAACAACACTATATACTATTTATATAAGCATAGTTTTTTAATTATTTTTAAACGGAACAGAAGAGTATATGCCCAGCTCATGAGAGCAGTTGACTTTGGGGAAAATGAGGAAAGGATATGGAAATAAAGCAGAGAGTGGGTAAATCCCATAGGTGCACAGACATTACCTTTATCTGTACTGTTTAAATTTTTTAATTAAAAATGTCAAAATATTAACAGTTGTTAATTCTAAGTGGTACAAAAATGAGTGCTGATTTCTAAACATTTCAATTTTAAAAAATAAATGCGAAGATTTAAAAATACATAAAAGGGGAAGTATTTCCATAATATTCCTATACCACCGAGGGTAGGGGTGAGATGTTCCTTGACAAGAAGGAATAAAGCCCAGGCCCCTAGAAAAAAATTAATCAACACCTTGACAGCAACTTGATTCTAAGGCATAAAATGTAACTGGATACTGAAGAGTCCAGAAAGAGCCACACACAGACATGGACTGCATCCAAATTCACCCAAGACACAGCCCCTATGTGGGGTCCACTTTCTCTGTAATTTTCCACCAGCCAACATGTTTCGGGGAGCCATCAGGCCAGCCACTCAGATGCATCTCCTTCAGTCCTGACTTCCTGTTTGAGTCAGTGAATAATGAAGTTGGAAGGGGATGCTATTTTTTGGTGATGTAAAAATGAATCTACTTATTGCAACAGGAAGGTCAAGATCCAAAGCCCTCTTCTCGCACCGGCCCTAAACCGAAGCTCTAGGTATACTCAGCACGCCCTAGGCAGTAGTTCTCAAGGGGCATTCATCAGCATCACCTGGGAAACTTACTAAAAATTCAGATTCCTGGGCACCACGCTCTGCATCACGATTCAACAGGACTGAGGCTGGGCTTGGCGTTCCCTTGTTAGCCACCTTCCCCCAAATGCGTCGGAATCAGTGAAGTCTGTGGGGCGCAGCTAGAGAAGGAATGGGAAAGATTACCAGCTGGGGGTCAGCACTTCCCACTGAACAACAGCGTTGGCTGTGCAGAGCCGGCTGATGGGTTCGGTTTGGTTGATGGTTGGTCGGTCGTCGGTTAATGGTGGGTGGGTGGTTAGTCGTTGGTTGCTTAGTTGCTTGGTAGTTAATTGGTGGGTGGGCAGGTGGGTGGTTAGTTGGTGGTTGACAGTTGGTTAGTTGGTTGGTTGTTGGTTGTTTGATTAGTGGTTGATTGGTAGTTGGTTAATGGTAGGTGGGTGGTTAGTAAGTCAGTGGTTGCTTGGTAGTTAATTGATGGGTGTGTGGTTAGTTGGTTAGTTGGTAGTTGACAGTTGGTTAGTGGTTGGTTGGTTGGTGTGTTTTTGTTTGACTAGTGTGTTGTTTTCTCAAAACTATGGCCAGAATTTCTGCTCATTTGGTTCCTGCTCTCCATGAGGCATTTGGGATTTTCAATGGACAGTAATGAGGTCTTGGATGGTTAACACAGAAGGCGTGCTCTGGGTTAAGTCTTTTCCTCAAATCCATCTGTTCCAGAAACCTGTCCTGAGTTATTTTAGAACCAAAGCATAAGCCTAGTGCTTCAGTCTTTGGTTCTTGAGTGACATTCCTCATCACTTGCTAGAAAGAAGATGAGTGTAACTGAAGTATAAAGAATACTTCTTAGGCAAAAACACTGCGGTGGTTAACTGGTGCCCAGACCTTTGGTCAGACATTCTGAGTGTGTCTGTGAGCGTGTTTCTGGATGAGACTGAAATCCGAATCAGTAGACTGAGTGAAGCAGTTGCCCTCCCTGCTGTGGGTGGACCCCGTCCAGTAGCTGGAGGGCCTGAGCAGAGCAAAGATGCTGGCCCTCCGAGAGCGAGGAGGAGCTCCTCCTGCCAGACTGCCTGCCAGTCTGGACATCAGTTTTCACCCTGCCTTTGGACTCAAACTGAGGTGTGGGACTTTCCTGGTGCCACGCCTGTCAGCCTGTGGCCTGGAGCCACGCCACGGGCTCGCCTGCTTCTCAGACCTGCAGACTTGGGATGAAACTTCACCACTGGCTCTCCAGGGGCCCCAGTGTGCCAGTCACAGATCTCGGGACTTGTCAGCTTCCGTAAGTACATAAGCCAATTTTGTATGATAAATAAATGTAAGGGAGATACACACACACATACACACACACACATGCTATTGGTTCTGTTTCCATGGAGAACTTTGACTGCTACAAGGAGCAATAGGAAATGAATACACTCATTTTACAGAAAAGAGACTGTGGTCTAGAGAAGCAACGTGAACTTGACAAAGCTCACACAGGTTGTCGTGGGCCCAGGATCCAAGACCAGATCTCTGAGAGGCCATGGACTTCCACCTCAATGTCTGTTCGCATCCTGCTGCTGTCACCCCCTTATTGCACGTTTACTTTGCTCTGGCTAATAATTGAATAATGGATGAAAGATGATCACTGGGAATGATCACCTAAAGACACCAACAGACCTAGTGAGAGAATGTAAATTTCCTTAACGGCAAAATGTAGCCCCGCATATGGAGAGGGACGGCCTCATGGGCTTGAGATGCTGAGCAGCTCCCCATGCCTGGGGGGACCCTTGTGCCTCCTGGGTGGGCCAGCCAAGTGCACGGGCCGGTGTGCAGCCCTGGGGCTCTGGATAGCCTGTACCAGCTTCCCCTGCCTCGTGCAGACCCTCATTCCCATGTTCTCTGCGGTGTCCTTCAGCCAGTCGGTCACCGCGGTTTCACAGTGCTCATTCTGCACTTGGCTATTGAACTAGAAAAGAAACAGACCCCAAGTTTTGATGATGAGGCACTAGAATTCCATCACATGGATTCCTACAAGGTATGTCCTGGTAAAGCCCAGAGGAAAGCAGTTCAGAGTCATTGTACTGTGACCCCCATCCTGCCGCATGCTAAGAAAAGTCAGCCAGGAGCCCACAGGGTGGGGAGATGCCAGCATTCGCCCTCTGAGGCTGCCAGCTGCACGAACACTCCGCACTCCGTGGCTGGGGTTGGACACCTGCCTGACGTGGGCTGGCTGATGCCCGAGGGACAGCAGAGGAGACCCAAACCACTTCAATTCAGGCCACAGAGGAGCAACGGACAGCAAAGAGCAGCCGCAGCTGGGAAGCAAGGTGACCGTCTGCCCTGGGGAGGGAGGGGGAGGGAGGCCAGGACAGACGCTGAGCTGAGAGGGACTTGCTGTGGCGCTGGGGCCAGGGCCCATGGAATTCTTCAGAAAGGAAATTTCCAGCTGGGTAGACAGGACGTAGAGCAGAGAAGGGACGTTTTGATGCAGGTGGAGAATCATCAGACTTGGAGGAACGAGATCTGCCAACTGCAGCAGCTTGGTGAGCACATTGCCTGAACTCTCTGGACATCCATGTCTCCACCTGCAAAATGGGTTAATGGCACCTATCCGCCCTGGAAGCTGTCAGAATGTGATCAGGTCATTCGTTTTGTAAACTATTGTTACATTGTATCCGCCGATGCTGAGGTCCAATGGAGCCCAGTAGAGTGTTTGGGAAGAGTCTGTTGATTCCTAACTTTTAGCGAGGGTTACTGTATGCTTGATGTAATTACCCCACAGCCATACTATAGGGTGGACGCTGTGGTCCGCTGCCCAGGGGAAGACTCAAGGCTTTGGGGACCCGCTCCTGTGAAGCCGAGTCCTCACCAGGGCTCTGCCAGGGCTGATGGAACCCTGGGCCTCTCCGCTGCTCTCACACCCCGCTATCGGGATCTGCTTTGCCTGATGCTTTCCCGTCTCAACCTCTCCTTCGGGGAGGTGTGAAAGGAAACCAGCCCCCACCCTAGTGGGTTCTGCACACAGAGGGTGCTTCTGTGCACAGAGCATGCACAACAGAGCCCGGACATGACCAGCGTGGCAATCGGAGCTCTGAACGGGCCGCTCACACTCTCCCACCTAATTCTCTGCCTGATCTTGTCCAGGGCCTCCTCATGCTCCTTTCTCTGCTTTCCCAGCCATTGTCTGAGGCCTGGCGGAAGAGAGGCTTCGCTTATGCTTCCCGCAGTCTTGGAATGTATAATGAAGTCACCAGCCTGCAAAAGAAAAGGCCTCTGTTTGTAAGGGTGATGGGGCTCGATTCCGGGATGGGCGTCATGCAGCCCTGATGCTCAGAAATAAAGTGGTAACTGTTAGGGGCATGTTGTCCGGTCCAGCAGCTCAGAGAGGGGACATTTCATTTCTTCTCTGTGAGCTCCTTTATGTCCTCTGATCGGCTCTGCACATCTATGACCACATGATAAGCCTTTGCTTTATTGCCAGAATGGTGTGTGCCACCCTGCAGCAAGAGGCCTGATTTGCACTCCCCACCAGACCGTGCAAACCTCGGGGCAGCAGGGCATCCACTGTGCGCGGAGGGGCTCCTGGAGGCTGTCTGGGCCCACAGCGGCTCTGGCTCCAGGCCCCGAGGACATGCTGTCACCTGCAGTGAACACCAGAGACATCACCCTGTGTTGGAACCTGGGAAGAGGCCACCACAGCTGGGAGCACTAAGTGCAGTGGTGGCCGGAATGAAACCAGTGAGGCAAATCGTCTAGGCCAATGCCATATGCCCCAGGCAGAGGCAGAGTCAGGGCCGGGCCAGTTGTCAACGAGCAGAGAGCAGGGGAGAGCCCAGAGGGGCAAGCGTGACTGGGAATTGCAGCGCGCACCAAAGCCCGCGGCAGCTGTCCCAGAGAAGAAGCACCGGGCCCAGAGCAGGAGGCCGTGGTGCTGTGCCCCAAGTGGACCAAGGGCACCTCTGTCAGGGTCATAAAGTGAGCCTGCTGATTCAGAATGCCGGCTCCCTCCCCAAACCAATCGAACAAGGAGCCCCAAGGCCCTGGCCCAGGACCCTGCATTAGAAAAAGCACTCCAGGAGGGAGTATTTCTTGTTGCATGGCCACATGTTTGACTTCCATGAACTGGGTTGCCTTGCACAGCTGGTTCTTAAGGGTTTCATGTACTTTGGGTGTTTCCAAGACATGTGGGCATCTCCTCCATCGGTTCAGGTACCACTCAGAGCTCCATGGTGTGTGCCTTTCCACTCCCAAGGGATGGGTGGTCCGCGTGGCTTCATCTCACCACCACGACCACCTCCACACACGTGCACACATGGCCAACAATCCCCCACCTGTCCATATGGGCATATTCAAGGCAGTGGTGTGTGTGTGTGTGTGTGTCTGTGTGTGTGTGTGTGTGTCTGTGTGTGTGTGTGTCTGTGTCTGTGTGTGTGTGTCTGTGTGTGTGTGTGTGTCTGTGTGTGTGTGTCTGTGTGTGTGTGTGTGTCTGTGTGTGTGTGTGTCTGTGTGTGTGTGTGTGTGTCTGTGTGTGTGTGTCTGTCTGTGTGTGTCTGTCTGTGTGTGTGTGCCCAAAAGCAGAATGACGTAGGAATGACCTTAGCTCATCAGTTAATGAACCTAGAATGACGATGAGCCTGGAGTTCATCAACTGGACCCTGCCAGCCTCCGCCCAGGGGACACACCCACCTCTACCCCACCAACACACAGGGGTCCCGCATCCCACACCCCTGCCAGCATCAACAGTAGCCAGCTTTTGTTTTTCCAATGTTTGCCCATTAAATAGGGTTAAAGGGAGGTCTCAGTGTGGTTTTAATTTTTCTCTTTTTACAAAGGAGTGATAGCATCTCTTCATATGATTGCTATTCTTGGAGTTTTCTGTAAATTGTCAATTCATATCTTTCTCTTGTTGATTTACAGTATTTCCTTATGTATTCTAATATGACTGCCTTATCAGTTTTAGACATTACAATTTTTTCTCTCTTTTACATATTTTTACTAACTTTAGGGTGTATGTTCTAAACTACATGTTTATTTTTATTTTTCAAATTTTTCAAATTTTTATTGAGATTTAATGAATTCAACTCAGGTGTACAACAGGATGATTTGATACTCGTACATATGGTGAAATGGTCACCACAGTAAGTCTAGTTAACATCCATCACCAGACATAGTTACAGAAAAATTTTTTTTCTTATGATGAGGACTTTTAATATCTCTCTTAGCAATTTCCAAATGTATGACACAGTATTTTAACTATGATCACCATGCTGTATATTACATCCCCAGGACTGATCTATCTTATAACTGAAAGGCTACCATTTGACCCCCTTCACCCATTTTGCCCACTCGCCACCCTCTACCTCTGGCACCACCAGTCTATTCTCAAGGGTGTTCTTTTCTTTAATAATTTAATTGAGATATAAACCACATCCTGACAATTCACCCACTTACAGCGTACAATTCAGTGGCTTGTAGTGTACTCACAGAGGTGTGCAACCATCGCCACAGTCAGTTTTAATAACACTTCCATCACCCCCCAGAGAAGCCACAGATCCATTAGCAGCTACTCTTCAGTACCCACCCCCCAGCACACCCACCCCTAAGCAATCACTGATGTCCTTTCTGGCCCAGTAGATGTGCCCATTCTAGATGTTTCATATAAATGGAGTCACACAACATGGGGTCTTTTGTGTCTGGCTTCTTTCACTTAGTATGATCTTCTCAAGGCCCATTTGTGTTGTAGGAAGTAGCAGGACTCCGTTCTTGACTGCTGAGTAATATTCTCTTGTATGGATATACCACATTTTGTTTATCCATCAGTTGATGGGCATTTGGGTTGTTTCCACTTATTGGCGATTATGAGCAGAGTTACAATGAGCAGAGTTTGGTTTGTGGTAAAAACCCTCTTCCTGGCTTACAGACAGCTGCTTCGTCCTCACATGGCCTTTCCTCTGAAAAGAAAGAAAGAGACGGAGAGAGAAGGAGGGAGGGAGGGAGGGAGGGAGGGAAAACGGGCTCCGGTGTCTGCGGTTGTAAGGACACGTCCCATGGGCTCAGGGCCCCGGCCTAATGACCTCACTCTACCTAAATTACCTTCTAAAGATTTCATCTCCACACAGTCGGTTGGGCTTTGAGGCTCCCACATGTGGATTTGGGAGGACATGCTGTCCTAGTGCTGCTGTGACAGACTTGGTGGCTTAAAGCACCACTAGCCCCCTACCTCACAGTGTGGTGGGGGCCAAAGTCCACAATCAAGGCTCTGGCAGGGCTGCATTCCTGCAGGGGCCTCTGGGGCGGGGGGATCCGCGTCCTGGCCTCTCCCAGCCTCCAGGGGCCACCTCGCGCCCTGACTCTGGCCCCTTCCTGGCACTGCTCCAGCCTCCCATTCTCCAGTCACCACATCTCCTACTCCTCCCCAACCCCCTGCCCCCCTCGTATAAGGACTGTGTGATGACATGGCACCCATGTACGTCATCCAGGGTAATATTCCCATGGCAAGGTCCTAACTCAATCACATCTGCCAAGCCCCTTTTGCCAAGCAAGGTGCTATATGCACGGGTTCCCAGGGTTAAGGCACGGGATTCTCTGGGGGCCATTATTCAGCCTGCCAAGTTCCCTTTACTCTTCTACACCACAGACCTTTTCTATGAAATAGAAAAGTAGAATAGGAAGATCTCTGAGCCCCCCACAGACTCCTCCCGCCTGGGCTTGTGGTTAGCCATGCTCAGAAGTGCAATTTCCGGTTTGCTTCCTGTGTTCATGTCACCTGCCAGCCATGCTTCACTAGCTTGGAGCACAGATGAGGTCACACCTGTCGGGTCACGTGTGTGCTTTGTGTGGTCTTCGTACTTTCTCAGAACACCTCTGGGTGAACACCTTTGCTCATCACATAATTTTCCAATTTTAGGAAAACTTCAAAATGAGTATATTTTGCTCAAATATTCAACAATATTCCATTTTTCAGAATTTCTAGCTTTTACTGCAGGCATTGATTAGAGTGTGTGCACATTCATTAGTTCACAATGGTCACAATGGTTCACATTAGTTCACAATGTCACAATGGTTGCTGACATTTGTGTACCAAGCCGTGTGCTAGACTGCATAGATGTCTACAAGCCAATGGGGAAGTAAGAAAAAACTGGTTGAGGATTCAGGGCCCAAGGTGTCTCATCCAGAGACCCCGCAGGAAACACAGCTCTAATGAAGAGACTAGTGAATGGATTTCTTGCCCTGCCCGGTGTGTGGGCAGGAAGAGGGCACCACAAAAGAGAGGGTGAGGAGCCCAGACACTTGCCTCAGTGGGTGGTGTCACCATTCCTGGGGCCAAGGGGGATGAGGGAACACAGGTGAGCACTGGAACCCTAGCGGAGGAGCCGTCAGAGACACGATGGCCAACCAGCACATGGTGGGAAGAAATGCCACAGCCTCTCTCTCCTCCTGCCCCACTGATGGGACCCACCCAGGAGCCACAGGAAGGGTGCTCAGGAGACGCAGCTATGAAGGTTAGTCTCTGGGGGCAGAGATGGCAGAGAACAGATCCTGCTGGGCTGGGGGTGGGGCACCAGGGAGGACCAGCCTCCTCGCCTTCTGGCTGTCACCTGGTGACTTGGCTTCCTGGGGCCAGTCATTCACTCTCTCTAGGTTTTTGTTTTCCTCTTCTAAAAATGAACAGAGAGCTGAAATCTACACATTAAAGGATGACCTCCACATCTATTTTGACTTTAAAAATCTATGGTTTGAGATATAGATATAAATACTGGAACACATAGATACAGCATGTATATTCAACATGCCACCAAGCCATATGTTTGTTTCCTGTAAACATATGAAATATTGCGAAGAGGTGGATTTCTAGGCACCCCGATGTATAAATATATCAACTGAATTTCCCTCAGCACACATAATTCAAAGCGGGCTTCCACAGAATTAAGAGGAAAATCAACACAGAAGAGCATCTTCTAGTGTTCGGACCGGCCTTACTTCTTTGGAGGGTGCAGAGTAGAGGAGGTGTGACTGCCTCAAACTTCCTGGGATGTTATTCTTTATACGGACAACTGTCATGAAAATAATGAAGCATGTGGTGCAAACTACACTCCAACATCAGCCTTCTCCCCTTACACGTTATAAATTCATCAACAAGACAGTCAACAACATGCACACAAGGAAGAGTTTTGCAAAGAGCAAGGGCCACATCAGTAGCTTGTGCCTCCCCTGGGGAAAAGGGAAGAAAATGAAGCCTTTCAGCTCATGTCCTGGATATGGCAGCGGAATCTGACAGTCGCTAGGGCAACACTATTACAATCTGGTTGATAGACTAATAATACCTGTGAACAGAAAGAGACAGCCGTCGGGCAGCACATAAAACTACTGCGACACATTCAGAGAGCATAACAGAAGCCAGCTTTCCAGTGTTTGATGACACCATCGGTGGAGAGCCCCCTGCCCTTAGCTCAGAGCTGCTGCCCTTGGCAGAAGTCATCTTCCAGACTTGTGCTGCTGAGAAGGCAGCAAGATCGATCCTGTCCTGGCGCCATGGCCAGGTGTTGAGATAGAGTAACTAGAGAAAAATAATAACAACTGATGGAAAGGGGCCAGTTGTTAGTTCAAAATGAATACAGTTGACCCTTGAAAACCACAGAGCTTAGGGGTACCAACCCCCAATGCAGTCAAAAGTCTGCATTTAAGCTTTGACTCCCCAAATCTTCACTAATAGCCTTCTGTTGACCAGAAGCCTCACTGATAACATAATCAGTCAACTAACATGTTTCGTATGTTATCACTATTCTATAATATATTCTTACAATAAAATAAGCTAGAGAAAAGAAAATGTTTTCCTAAATTGTCTCAAATTTCAAAAAAAATTTCAATGTCTTTATTGAAAAAAAATCCAACATGTAAGTGGACCTGCACAGCTGAAACCCGTGCTGTTCAAAGGCCAATGATTCATGCACAGAGATTTCTGGAATGACACACAGGCAACAGTGTTTCCCCCGGAAAAGAACAGGAGTTCCCCTGTGAAGGTCCTTGGGTAGAAGGGAGAATTTTTTCTTCGTTATGTAGCCTTTAGTTCTGTCTACATTTTTGACATGCATGTGTATTAGTTTTGCATGAAAAGCTTTCACCTAAAATACTCAAGCACTCCACAAGCTCTGGTCCTCAGATTTTCGGTGAGAAGGCACTTGTGCAGAATGGTGTGCAGGGAGTTTGTGGTGTGCTTGCTCCTATTGCACACCCCTGGTGAAGGTAGGATGAGTGAGTTTACTTAGAACTCAGAATCTAAGTAAATCAAGTCAGAGGCTATAAAGCACCCAAGAAGGGCCGTCTCCAAATGCACTGACGTTACGGCTGGAGGCACCTCGGCAGGCTCGGCTGCCGGCCATAGCTGGTGCCACCCAGACGGGGCGAAGGCCCTGCGATCCGTTAGCTGAACAGAAGGGACGCCTCTCCTGCAGGAGAGGACAGCGGGACCCCTGCCGGCTCTTCCCATTGAAGCTTCCCATGAAATGCCCCCGGGGAGATTCCTTTTGGTGTCCAGGCCTTTCCATCTGCCCCAAGCCCGTGATGATCCTGCTCTGAGCTCCTCTTGGTCTGTAGCCTCAGGCTCCACTGCCCTCTCTGTGTTTCATTCCCCTTCCAACATCCTGACTCCCGTCTCTTTTCCAGGGGTCCCCCAACTCCAGCTCCTGCCCCAGCTCTGGAACTTGGTTTGAGGGTGAGGGCTGCAGCTGGTGGAACCGCTCTTAGGAAAGAACTCCGTGAGCCCCTGGACACCATGGGGCCACGTGACTGGTGTGGTGCTGAGCTGTGGGAGAGGCCCTTCTCTCTACCTTTGCTGTAAACCGAGGTCCACTCTTGGCACACAGAGACCCATCAGCTTCGGGAACATCTGGAGGTGGCAGCCTTGGCCAGGGTCTGTCTCTTACCGTGATGAGGACCATCCATGACCTCTCACGGGAGCGGGAACCAGCAGGTGGGGCCAGAGCAGACAGGGAGCGATGACGTGCATGCTGATACACAAATTATTGCAAACTTAGGAGTTTGCCGTGAACCTCTCCATGAAGCCAGTCCAAGAGGCCAGATGGAGAACCGCTGGAGTTACACTTCCCTTACGTTCTCACATTGCATCTGCTCGGGTCAGCAGGACATAGGCCCCAGCCACCAGAGGAGAGCTGGGGCGTCCTCAAACGATCCTGACGCTCACCCTGACTTTCTGGGCTTATTATGACCCTGATCTCATGTTGAACTCCTGTATTCTTGACACGGCAATCCCGATATCAGTAAGGTCACTCAACATTGATGCTAGCAGTTCAAGTCCTTAACTGTCCCATCATCTGGATCTCGGCTTTCCCCAGGGTTGCCTTGAGTGAGAACCTCCCTGCTTCTCCAATATAGTTCCCTATCCTCAAACACTTGATTGGCACCCCAGTCAGGCAACTTTGCCCTCCCATGAAATGGAGTAACGGGTGGGCTTTGACCCACACCCTTTGACCACAACCGTAGTCCCTGAAAGCATCAGAAGTAATGGAGAAAAATCCCCCCAAATTCAAAACAGTCCACTCCTTTGCTCCTTCTCTAACAATGATTGAAATTACAAAAATGTCTCATTTTAATTTGGTACATTTATCAGTATTTCTAAAGTGTCATGAACTAATTCCACCCACCCCTATTATGTAGAGACCTAGATTAAAATGTATCTCTTTACTGTATAACAGTTAATCCTTTCTTGAATCCAATGCTCTCAGGCTAAACCTGGCTCCGTGGCATCGGAACTGATTGATAACAAAAAGCTAGTGCTGGCTGAGAATGGATATCCGGTTCATTTCTGCAACTGCTCTCCTTTGTCATTTTTATCAGAGGGCTTCCCCAATGATTTCCCATTTTGGGGATGAGACTTAACGTATTGTGAGTATCTGCTTTGCACCAAGCTCTGGGCCACATGTGTTTCCAGGTGGTTTCTGATTTATGTTTCACCCCCTCTGGCGCTAGCCCCTCCCCTGGCTTTCCAAAAGGCAAAGTAGACATTCTTGCCTGGAATGGTAACCATGAACTTGGCTGGAATCACTTCCAATCAGAAGGGAAGAATGTTCTCCTGCCCACTGAAGGAGTATGACATTTCCCCCCACCCATCCATCATTGCTCAGGAGATTTCTATTAGAAACTTGACATGTTATAGCAACACCCTAGCAACAAGTTTACCTGAAATTTCATATAGCTTTCCAGAAATTGTTTTCTAAAAAGACTCATTCCTTCCCAACATTTTTACCCTCAAGGAAATAATTTCTCTTTATTGCTTTTCCTGATCACATAAGAAACACAAACTCGCTTTAGAAAAATCAAGCAATATACAGATATGAAAGCAACAAATCTTGGCGGATTCGCTCCCCTCCTGCCCTCCACCTCCTCAAGGAAAATCTTTTGCAGTTGTTATTCTTAATAGACTTTAAGTTTCTTTCATGGGCAATAAGCAACAAAACTATTTCTAGGGGTCAAAAATAGAAAATGACTTCCATTTCTTTTTAGAAAGTTATTACCAGAATGCCTGAATTCTGGACTGTTCTGTTGTTTTCCTTTCTTTTCTAGCAATAAATGTTCCCTTTATCCTGAATTTCAACTTTCTATCTACCAGAAACTTCATTTAATGAGAAATAGATCTGAATGAGACCAGTCAGAGCATAAACTAGGTTGAAAAACTTTGAGTAAACTTGCCCAACCAATAAATTATGTTTTGGTATGGGGGGGAAAAGACTGAAATAAATTAATGTGAAGGACAAAGATCATGTGGTTACTCAGCAGCAGTCACACCAATATGATGAACTGGAATTTTCTGTACCTGAAAATAAGCAACCTCTTTTTAAACCTGAATGAGGGTCTAACCTTATGCAATTAAAATTGAAAGGAAAAGTAAGTTAACTTCACATACATCCTAAAACAGACCAACATTGTTCTTTTTCTAAATATGGGAAGTCTAAGCTAGCAGATTTTCTTATTGACTGGCAAAGAGGAAATTTGTGTGATATATTGGGATCTGGCCTCTGTCTTTAGGAAGGCTTAGCATCTTAACTCCAATTCTTCATATCTAAAATAAGCCAGTATGCTAAAGGAAGGCCATTTATTCTATGTGAAATATACAAGATTGAAATAATCCTTAAGTTAGCAACAGATTTCTTCAAAGAAAGAAAAAGACCTACATTCTTATAGTCATTCATTCATTCAAGAAATATTATTAAGAATAAATTCTTATATCAAATCTGTCGCTGAGAAACATGAAAAGAATATGTTCATAAAGCCTAGATCCTGTAAAAAAGAAAGAAAGGAAGAAATTCTTGATCAGACTCTTTGATAGACTTTGAAAATTTCAAGATTAAGAAGAGATAAACAAATCATCATACCACACAATGCATGTTACAGTCACTGAGAGCGTTTGCAAGGGCACTGGGTATATACTAAGAAGCAGCATATACTAAAAGAAGGTAAAAGCCTCAAACACGTCTAGGAAAAGTTTTCTCATTAGGAATGGCTACAAGTTCCTCCTCAAATTACCCACTTTGCAATTTTTCACTTAAAAAGAAAAAGACTTGCTTCACATATTAGTTCCCTAAGTGTGCTGCAACAAATTTCCACAAGCTAAGTGACTTAAAACAGCAGTAATTTATTCTCACGCAGTTCTAGAGGCTGGCAGTCCACAACCAGGGTGTCAGCAGGGCCATGCTGCCTCCAAAAGCTCTTAGAAAGCCTTCCTTGCCTCTTCCAGTTTCCAACGGCTGCTGGCAATCCTGGCATTCCTTGGCTTGTAGAGCTGTCACTCCAGTCTCCCCTGCGGGCCTCTGTGTCCAAATTCCCCTCTTCTTCCAAGGACTACAGTCATTTTGGATTTAGGGCCCATCCTAATCTAGTGTAATCTCACCTCAGTTTAGTTACCTCTGCAAAGACCGTATTCCCAAATAAGGTCACATTTGTAGATTCCAGTGAACATTAATTGTGAAGACCACTATTTGGCCCAGTACAATTTGTAACTGTTCAGAAAGGAGCATTTGTTTTAAATTGCCTTTCTAGTCAAGTAAACTTGAGATCCCTCTTTGATTGACTGGTTGTTTAATTTCAAAAAATTCTCACACACTAAATACTTCCAGAGAAAAGAACAATCATGATCAATTTAAAGCCAACTAATTCTTGGAAGGAACCTATACTCTGAAAACAGGGTCTGAAAAGAGAGGGAGCCTCTCAACCAGAGCCTTCTTTCTGCCAGAGAGTGACCAGCCATCCCCATCTGCCCAGGACTTTCTAGTCCTGTGTGCCAGGAAGCTCACACACACCAGGCCAACTGGGACAGCTGGTCAACCCAACAAGCCCATGTAAAGGCAATGCAGCTTTGAGAAATTCAAGGCACTATCAGGATGTGAACAGCACTGGAATTTCCACCCTGCATGTCTGTTCTTAAAATCTACTTGCATCAATTACCTGACTAGAGGTGGACTGGAGCCTTGTTATGCATTCAACCAACAGTCAGCCCTCAAAAGACACGTGAACAGGATGAGTGAGTGTCTGTAATGACAGAACCATGTGACGGCAGTGTGACAGACTCTCCAGGAAACCAAAGGTCTGGAGCCCTACCGGGAACACCCACACTGTCTTCAAACCCTCCTCTGTGCAAAGGCCTCTAGCCTTATAAAAATTCAATACTATGAAAGGCCTCAAGGGACCAGAGCAGAGGCCAGTAACTGACACGGGGCCTGAGACAAATGTTTAGAAAAAAATCTTCTAGGACCCATTCAAATACAAAGAGCATGGAAAACTGGCCTGCTCCTGTAGAAGCAGGTGGAAGAGTTTGTAAAGCCCTGGTATGGATGAGAACAAATAGGATTTTTATCTCAAAATCCTAGCTGGGGCCAGTCACTTAATCTCTTCAGACCTCAGTTTCCTTAACTGTAAAATGAGAAAAATAATCTGCACATCCCAAAGTCAGAGGGTCAGTATGAAGAATGCGAAGTACCATGAGTCTGAAAGCACAATTTAAATATAATGCATTTTTATGAGAAGAGCACAGAGGAAACTTTGTTTACTCTGAACCTGCCTGCTGCAGTCAGAATGCCAAATCAGCTCCATGACTTAGAAAATGCAGTTGCACTGTTCCAACCTGCATGACAGTTCTGAAACTGCAGATTCCTTCTCTAGAAGAAAACAATCCTCATAATACCTGAATAAAAAGGCTTTATTCGCATGTGGTTTTATGTTTAAAAAGAAATACCCTGTATATGCTTATTATAGAAATTTCAGATAGGGTAGAATATAGATAAACACTAACCAAAAAGAGAAATATTTTCCAGTTCTTATCCCATACCCACCCCAAATTTATATTATGGCCCATAATCAGATGTTGACTGAACTCTAAAAATTGTTCAAGTTGTGAAAGTGACATGTGGGATTCCTTATTTGAGGGACCGTGGACTGCTGAAAGGCCTTCTTTGTCTATCCTCATGTTCCAGAGGCTGTGCAATTTGTACATGAAATTACGCGACCTCATACAATCTCTCTGGGTGTTGTTGCCTTTAAGTCACCGCAGGGTGAGATGGATGGGATCTCAGCCACAGCCCTCAACAGGGATGTGAGGATTCAGATGACAGTGACAGGAAGGGCTGGTGACTCACTGTTCTCTGAGAAGCAGAGCTGGGGAAGCTGGTGTCCTCCTTGGGCCCTAAACACGCATGTGTGTTTATGCTGAAATTGCATGGAAACCAACATTTGACTTCCTAAATACGCAGAGGTCATCACTCCCAAATAAGAACATACGTCCTGGTTAGGAGACTTGGAACCTTGCACAAATATGTTATCCCAGCCTCCAGAAGGAAAAAACAGTGCTCCCAAATGGAGCAAATACCAGAATCCCCACAATGTGGTCCCAAGCCCCCATTCAACTAGCTGGGCCCCCTAATACTGACCAAGAGTGGTCGTTTTCCAAACACTGCTTTTTCATTTCCTATCATGCTTCCTCTCTCCCTGCCTGCCTCCTCCTCTCTCTCTCCCTTCCTTCCCTCCTTCTAAACAAAAAGCACTTCCTTTAATTGAAATCTTATGTGGAAGCCCCTTATACCTTCTTCCTTCCCAGTCCTCCTTTCTGGGAAGATCTCATTCTTAAGAATAGAATTTTTCTTGGTCTAATCCATTGACTAGGAGTCATGCTCTGAGAGTTGGCCACTATTTGTAAGAAAAAGGGTTATTTGCCTTGGAAATATTTCGGTCTTATAGATTCTAAAGGACCTGACTGACATCTCCTCCAGAGACCCGAGACCTGAAGGCCCGAAGACCTCTGTGGCGAGGGCGGAGGGGAGGAACTTGCAGAGGAGCAGAGAGAGGAGGGGATGTCAAGGTCCTTCGGAGGCTGCCTCTGGGTTGGTAGCCACTGACGCCCATGTTTCCACTCTCCTCTTCCCTGCATGTGAGCTCGTGATAAGTGAGCAGTGGATTTTCTTTCTGGCAATGAATTAAATCTCCATGCCTTTCCAGATTGAGGTCATAACCGAGGGGTTATGGGTGAAAACGGAGAAGCCTGACTGCTCTGTTTGACACTCAGGGAACAATTCCCAAACTGCTCCCCAGAGCCTCCAGACTCCAAATCCCTGCACAGGTGTCCCAGACCGGAGGCCTGGGGCAGCGCTGCTTGGTGCACTGAAGTCCTCCAGGAAACTGCTCTGAAGGACTCTCTAAGGAAGGAAGGGGGGAGATGTCCAGGTGGCACTGGGGAGCAGGGCTGGGGGGACGACCTCACGAGACCAAAGATGGGAGGGGCACTTTGTCAGGAGTCCCTTTCCCTGACTATACACTCTTCAGCCCAGTGGGCCAGGCTGAATGGTCTCCTTGCGGCCTCCCAACCAGGAAGAGTCCCTGCCAGAGGCACCGTCTGTGAAGTCCTTGGAGGAACAGAATGCCCTTCTGACCTAAGGCCGATGCTCTGAAATCAACAGTTGTGGGTGTGGAATGCCTTGAACTTTGAGTAGGAGAAATGACTCTTCTCTGGTTTGAGAATGTTGCCCCAGGCCAGGAGTTGACACTATCATTTCAGAATAAAAGCTTCAATGGCATCTTGCAAAATTCACCCTACTAGCTTCTACATATTCTTATCTTAAAAAAGGAAGAAAAACAAAAAACTTTCTTTAAACATGGGCAAAAGTCTTGAATAGACATTCCTCCAAAGAAAATACACCAATGAAAAAAAACAAAAAGAAAATACACCAATGGCCAATAAGCACATGAAAAGATGTTGACAATCACCAATCATTAGGGAAATGCAAATCAAAACCACAGTGGGACACCAGCTCACACCCACCAGGATGGCTCCTAACAAAGAAAAACAGCAAATAACAAATGCTGGTGAGGATGTGGAGAAATTGGAAGCCTTGTGCTCTGTTGGTGGGAAAGTAAAATGGTGCAGCCACCGTGGGAAACGGTATGGTGCTTCTTCAAAAAATTAAACATAGGTTTACTATGTGATCCAGCAATCCCACGTCTGAGTATACACCCAAAGGAATTGAAAGCAGGGTCTCCACAAAATATCTGTGCCCCCATGTGCACAGCAGCCAAAAGGTAGAAGCAACCCAAATGTGAGTGACGAAGAATGGGTAAACACAATGTGGTCCATCCACACAATGGAATACTACTCAGCCTTGAAAACAAAGAAAGTCCTCTCACATGCCACAGCATCGATGAAGCTTGAGGACATCTAAGTGGAAGAGGCCAGTCACAAAAACACAAATACTGTCTCTAGAGTCATCAAATCCATAGAGACAGGAAGTTGGTCGGGTGAGAACCAGCAGCTGGGGGAGGAGGGAACGGCGTTCTGTCATTCAATGGGGACAGGGTTTCCGTTTGGGAAGATGAAGAGTTCTGGAGATTGGGTGCACGGCAATGTGAGCGTCCTTAACACTACTGAATGTGTGTGCACTCACACACGGACAAGACGGCAGCTATGATGTTATGCATATCTTACTCCAATTACAAAATTTTAAGCGATGATATTTGGAAAAAGAAGTCAAAGGCCAGACATCACAAAAAGATAAGGCACAGTGATTTACAACAAAAGGGAAAACAAGTTATTAACAGTTGGTCCTATTTAATAAAGATCAGGAAATGTAGAGAAATGAAAGGCTAAATCATGCCTAGTGATAAAGAACAGAGGGAATAAATATGAACCACAACAAAATAAAACAGAACAACAACAACAACAAAAGAACAGGGACAGACCACAGAGAGTTTTCTTGTTAGCTTCTGAAAGATCTAAATATCGGGTGCCAGATGGTTGTTCTTGCAAGCGATACTAACTCAGCACTCCCAAAGTAGATGTTACAGGCCACTGTCTGCTTTCATGGGCCCCCACACTTCGTCTTATCACATTCACCAAAGTAAATAAAATGATTTACATCTATCTCCCCACGATACTGTCACCCCCATCAGGACAGGAATTGCCTGTTCCCCTCAGCATGGTAGCCACAGACCAGCTGACATATGAAAGGCAACTCCATAAATATTTTGTTGACTGAAATGAATATTAATTAATTGATTGATTAGATGCATGCATGCATATATTAATAAACTACACCGATAGACCCTTCTTGGAAGTATAAACTGGTACCACATTTTATAAATGCAGTTTCACAAATCTCTCAGCATTTGTAAAGCACATACCCTTTGACTCAGATATTCTCCTTGCAGAAATGTATCCTGCCGTTAAACTCCCCTAAATGTGCAAAAGTGCATACACAGATGTCTGTTGCACCATTATTCCTCCAGATCCACGACTGCCGAGGAAAGAGTTCCAGGGGAGCCCAGGTCTTCAGACCCCGGGCCTGAGTGTCATCTGCCTCCCACCCCAAGTGGCCAGCCCTCTTCTCCCAGCCAGCTTGGGACTGCCGGCTCCCTCCTGATTCCCAGTTCTCTCTTCCGCTGCCGTAAGGACCTTGGAAGCCACGGCAATAAGAGGGCTGCCCGACCTGCGGCCTTCATTCCGATCCCGTCCTGACAGGGAGGAGCGGAGCCCCAGCCCCACAGTCGGGGGGCCAGCATGGTGCGTGGTGTCCGCTCCTTCCCTCTTCAGCCGCGGCCAAGCAGGAGCTCACTCTGGTTTCCTGATGCAAGTTCAAGCTCCTCGCTGGGTTCTGGGCCCGTCTCTGAACCCCATCTGGCCTCAAAGCCTATGAAGGCCTGCCGGGCCACTTCTCCCCTTCATCCCCTCCCCACAGCCCCTGCCAGACTGTCATGTCCGACAGGCTGAAGGCCAGGCCGCTGGACTCCCTGGCCCAGCAGTACCCCCCGCCTCCAGCTCCAGGTACCAAAGTCTTATCTGCCTCAGACTCAGCCCCAAAGGAGATCAGGGTTCACGATCCCTCGGGAATGTGGTCTATCTCTCAAAACCACCTAAGCCCGGGGTTCCAGGGAACCAGCCTAGACGCGGGAGGGAGCAGTCAGATGTCTCCCATCCCACCCAACTCCCGATTCCCAGGTCAACCCACTGTGGGGCATGCAGACCAACTTTGGATGCTGTCAGGAAGGCTGAGGCCTTAACGCCCCTTCTTTGTTCCTGGCCCCTGCCCACTATACCCTGCCACCAGCTGCAGCCCCGCACCTCCACAGTGTCTCCGTGGAAACTCGGCTTTTCTGAGTGTTGCCTATAAAGTAGCCCATATTGTAATGCAGTGATTTATAGATTGCTAGGCAAGCAAGGCATCCTTTTTAGGGAAACAGCTGAGTGGAAAAGACTTCAGGAAAACCCCAGTGTGGTTGTGGGAAGGTGATGTCAGCTTAGCTGAGGAGCTAAGGTACCTGCCTCCCTGTAGAGGACCCCACTGCCGTCTGCCCAGCAGCCCCTTCCTCTGCTGGGATGAATCGTCCCCCACCTGCCGACCCTGTGATCTGCATGGCCCCCAGGTGGATGTCCAGGTCCACACACCACAGCACTGGGACGCTGACCCAAGCGGGGCTGAAGAGCTCTCCCTGTGGGAGGGAGACCCTGAGAACCCATTCGTGGGCTTCAGCCCCGGAACTAAAGTCAATGCTTTTAATCAGAAACTTACCACGGGTTGGTCTACTATACACGTAATTTGGAAGACAGCCTTTCGACATTAGCCTGACTCCTGTCTTGAGCAGAGCTGAGGCCAGCACGGGAGCTGCTGGAGGCACCATTTTGAGCCCTTTTGAGTAGGATGCAGAGACAGTCCTGCTGCCGTGGAGGAAAGGCTGATGAGGAAACCGAGAGGAGGAGAAATCAGAGCCCTTGCGGGGGATCTCTTTGGGAGTCCCATTGACTCCGGGGCCTGACCTGATTCTACCCTGAAACTCAGCAGCCTCCGGGCCTTGGGTTCATCAAGGCCCCTTTGCCTCTAAAATAAACTCCCCTTCCGGCTCACACGGTTCACATGACTTTCTGGATTTTGCAACCAAAATTCCTAAGTAACCCAAGGTGCAATTGAGAAAGACCAGCACTGATCAATTTGCAATGAGAATTTCCTGTCTATACTCTCAAGAAGCTTTATAGAATGCACTAAATTGTGACTATATTAATTTGGCGGCCAAGCAGCAAATATTTATTTTCCTTGAAATACTATTCTAATCAAGCTTTCTCAGAAATAGCAAATGACTTATTAAATTAAATCAGCTTTGTTTATTGGACACGAGGTAAAATGCATTGGTAGCACAAGGTTAAGTAATCGCCTTTGACTCCTTGATATTCTGAATTTCTAGCAGAATCTGCCAGTCTTCCCCTGTCCTGCGTAGCTGAGTCTCCAGTTGCCTGAATTTCAAACCTGGGTTTTTTGTTGTTGTTTTCTTTTTAACCACAATAGGAACATGTATGCCTGATCACTTGTCCAAAATTTAACAGGAAGGAGGAAATTGGCTGAAATAAATTCAGTGAGTTCTGCTTGGCTTTTCCCCAGGGTTGTGTGTTTATGGAAGGTATCTGTGTGGGCATGTGCACTGCCACTCTACACCCACCTACCACACCCCTGCTGTCTGCCAGGCCCTATGCCAGCTGCAGGATACTCAGGATAAATGCAACAGAGTCTCAGCCCTCCAGGAGCTCACAGAGCCATCAGGAAGATAGACAGTCAGCCAGGAACCATGATGTTGTGCGACAGACCCAAAAGGGAGATGGTCTTTGGGTACACAGACTAGGGAGTAAGGCAACCTGCCAGGTGGCTCTGGGAAAACCAGAGTAGTGTGGGGGTGGGGTAATAGGGCCCTGACGGTAGACTAGGAGGTCTGCCAAGCAGCCAGGAATGGGAAGGAGAGAAGGATGAATAGAGGCATGGTATTGAGAAGGTGTTTGGCTTAGTGCTTGAGAAACCGCTGGTAGACCCGTTCTCTGAATGAACCAGCACCCCACCCCACCATGCCCTGCAAGTACATGAGGTAGAAATGCCTTTCATCCTTCCCGCCCGCCCTCCTTTTTTTTAATGTTGTTTTTTAATAACATTATTGAGATAAAATTCACATAGCATACAATTCACCTAGTTAAGTGTACAACTCAATGGTTTCTTGTATGTCCACAATGTTATGTAACTATCTCCACTACCTAATTTGAAAATATTTCATCACCCCAAATAGAAATTCTACACTCATTAGCAGTCCCTCCCTTTCCTCCCAGCCCCTGGAAACCACGAATCTACTTTCTGTTTCTATAGATTTGCCTATTTTGGACCTTTCATATGAATGTGGGTCATATACTATGTGATCTTCTGTGACTATCTTGTTTCACTCAGCACCATGTTTTCAAAGTTCATCCATGTTGTAGCACCAATCAGTACTTCATTCCTTTTTACCATCAAGTAATATTCCATTATGTGGATAGACCTGTTTTTTTGTCCATCCATCCTTTGGACATTTGTGTTATTTTCATTTTTGGCTATTATGAATAATATTTCTGTGAACTTTCACATAAAGTCTCTGTGTGAACATATGTCCATGTTCTTGTTTCTCCTGGCCATATACACTCAGGGAGTAGAAATGTTGGGTCACATGGTAACTCCCTCTTTAACATTGGGAGGAGCGGCCAGACTGCTTTGCAAAATAGATACACTATTTTATCTTCCTGCCAGCAGTGTAGGAGGGTTACAATATCTCCAGATATTTGCTAACTCATTATTTCCTGTCTTTTTGCATATAGCCATCCTAAAGGGTATGAAATGATATTGCAAAAGGTTTTGTTTGTATTTCCCTGATGCCTTAGGCTACTGAACATCTTTCCATGGGATCTTTCTTTTCTAAAGTTCTTCCTTCAACTCAAGAAATGCATGACTTCCTGACTTCAGAAGTGACATAAGGAGCTGAAGGACGTTGCTTCCGATTGGCTAGGCAAAGTCTTGCCAGACACAGAAAGGACAGGGGCATTGTCACAGCTGTGGGGCCGGGAAAGACCCAATGCACAATGAAGAGGGGAGGCTCTGAGAACCCATGAATGTATTTCATTCCCAGCATTAAAGAGGATGTTTTAGTCTGAAATTTACAATGACTAAATATCCTTATATGTATGTGCACAATGTGTTGAAAGGCTTTTTAATATATGAAAACAGTATAGACTCAGAAATCAGACAAAATCTAACCTTTATTCCCTAATTCTGTCACTTGTTAATTGTATGGCAAGTTACATAATCTCCATGAGGCTCAGGTTCCTCATCTGTAATATGAAAAAACAAATAAATACCTACTTTGCAGGTCTATTGTGAAAATTAAATTAAATAATATATTAAAAGAACCTGTCACTTGGTGGTCACTTAATAAATTTTGGTTCCCTTCTCTTTCCCCTAATACTTGACTGGGGCCTGTCTCACAGTAGCACACTGTGGTGAACTTCGTTACTGCTGTTTCATAGCAATAGCAAAATGCGCCTGGGCCTAGGAAGGAATCTCCAACGGCACTTGGCTTAGTTGTTTGGTAAAGGCCTGATGCCATCCACAAACACTCCTCACCGCCTCCTCGCCTAGTTCTGCACAGCTAGGCAAGCTCAGAGAAGAACCTTATGGAGCCCAGGATGTCAGTGTTGACAGCACAAGGAATCGGTGAGATGGTCCAAATGGACCAAGGAAACTTGCTGAGGGCTCAGTGATCTGTGGAAGGTGGAAATTCTGGGAAGGTGGTGGGCAAGTTGGTCTCTGAGCTCAGAGGAGGAAGAGGAGGAAGAATTGATGGTTAAAGAGGAGGGGCATAAAGAGAAATTGATACATGAGCCAGGCGCAGGCTTGCCGAGTCTAGGGGATCAGGGGAAGTGAGTAAACCTTGGGTTGGGCAGAATTCACACTTGGAACCGAGCAGGAAATCTAGTGGTAAGAAACGGCCTTTCCAACTGCCTGCTATTCTACCATCTGTGGCTTTGATTAAATGTGACTGTGAGAGACCTCCTAGAGGGCAGCCACCAGCATTCGCAGTGATTGGTGACTTTTCTCGCCCATGGTCAATCCATGGACAGAAGGAAAGAGGATTGTCTGCCAATACCACGGGCCCCCATCCCCATCCCGGGTGCACCGCGCAGGGCTGGGGATGGGGCAGAGTCCCCACAGGGCTGGTCCTGGAGCCAGTGCCTGCCGATCTCCATCCCCAAGCCAGGACAGGCTCCCTGACGGGGTCTGCATCCTTCTGTCACGCTTGTCTCCCCTCTGGCAGCCCCCAGCATAGCTGGGGGCCCCAGACTATCCAGGCTGTGGTCTTCAAGACACCAGGTTAGAAGATGCATACCTTTTGAGTAAATACATATACACAAGTCCATATATTATATATAAACACACACATAAAATGTATGGCTCCCTCCCAAATTCAAATGTTGAAGCCCTAATCAAACAGGATGATATTTGGAGTTGTGGCTTTGGGATACAAGCAGGTTGGGTGAGGTCGTGAGGGTGGGGCCCCCAGGAGTTATTGCAGACACCAGAGTTCCCCCCATTTTCACACAAAGAGATCACACAGTGAGGTGGTGGCCTCCCAGAAGCCAGGAGATGAGGCTGCAGAATGAAACCTATCTTGCTGGCACCATGATCTTGGACTTCCAGCCAAGAACTAAATTTCAGTTGTGTAAAGCCCCCCAGGATACAGTATTCTGCTACGGCAGCCCAAGCTAAGACAATAAAATATACAAAAACATTTACTTCTTGGCAAAACTCTTGAAGTACTCCATTGCAGTTGTGAAAAAAGAAAAAAAAAACCTGTTTCTCTTTATAAATGCTTTATCAGCTTAAAGCAACAGTTAATTTTTTTAAGTTGTTTTCCAAACAACCCACATACCATATGGTAAAGACCTCTCCTGAGGCTATAGCATTCACCGAGTTAATTTTACATTACCAGTTTAGCTCCTTGCTTCTGGAATCTTCCAGGTCTTCTAACTCACTAGAGAACCTTGTGTGCCTCATATTTTTTTAAGCTTTTGCTCTGTGTGAAGTACTGTGCTTGTACTTATTTATAAGAATGCTTCAGCACTTAATATGCTTCGTTTTTATTATTTTCCAACTTCAAACTAACATCCAAAATACCATAGTGACTTTATAACTTGAGGCATTTTTCCAAATAGCATAATTTTTTTTTGAGTGTCTTTAAAAATGTTTACCCAGTGAGTCCATTTGCTGCCCAGCAGGTCCAAGAAATGTTGAGCTGGAGGCCAGCTTAGTTGCCCCCTGGGGGAAATGTGAACATCAGGTGGGAAAGTGGGCGGTAGAACAAAGTGTCCTCTTTGAAGCTACTGATGCAAAATATTTCCCCACAGTCACTGTGCATTAGTTCCACGGGAGCAATATTATTTAAAGCCTACATCGAACATACCTTATTTCGCTCCATTTTGATAGAAGCTGTTTTATCAGACCATGGCCAGTACGCTTTTCCAAGGCACAGTTGCTTTTAGAAGAGCTATTCTTGCCTGTGAAATGCACAATACTGAACCTCAAAAGAAAAGTGTTTGGTCTAATTGCTTGCACGTTATAAGATTCTCATAAATGTCCTCAGTAGCTATATCACTGAAAAACTGGAAAAAATTATAGTTAGCCACCCTGATGGCTTGAGAACTTTAGGGTGCTAAGGGACAGGTGTGACCCTCATTGGCAACAACGTGTTGGGCCAAGACTGTTTCACTAATGCCTGTCTTTCCTGAACTGCATCCTGTGCCCACCAACCATGCCACCTTGAGAATCTGTGTCTTGTTCCCTCACTGTCCTGCCTCCTAATCAGGGAAGGACCTCGCATGGACCTGTGCTATGAAATGTAGACCCTCATTTTGAAAGAGAAGAACAGTCCATCCTGGGAAATGTGAGTATCACTTAGGCATTTCAGTTCCATCAGACAAATACTCACTTAGCACCTACTGTGTTTAGAACCCAGAGGAAATCACAGACTCAAAATGTCAGTGAAGAAAGGTTCCTCTGGAGTCATCCATCCAACCCCGTTATAGATGAGGATGTTAATTTGCAGAGATTGAAGTCTCAAGGTCATCCAGAGAGTGAGAGGCCGAGCTAGGGCTGCCTCCTGGGGCCCTGGCTTCCAGGCTACTGACCTTCCCCACCCTGAGCAGCTCGGGGTGACTTACATCAGCCTCTTCTCGGCCCAGCGGGGGCACGTGCGGCTTGAAACTCCACTTAGGCAATAACTGTTAGTGGCTTAATTAAATGGGAAGACACAGCAGCCTTGCCCTTCAATTATTTCAATGCATTTTGTTTCCTTAGTGTCCTCCCTTCCCCTGCCCCACCCAACACCCAACACCCACCTCTCCCGCAAGGAATTAATGTACAAATTTGAGCTGTTTTCCCAGTAAGAAGGCAAGTTTCAGAACAGGAAGTGTATTAGCTATCAAAAAAAAAAAGCTTTGCTGCATCAGAAGAGCAGGACCTCCCATGGACCCGTGCTGTGAAATGCAGACCCTCGTTTTGAAAGAGAAGAACAGTCCAGCCTGGGAAATGTGAGTATCACTTAGGCATTTCAGTTCCATCAGACAAATACTCACTTAGCACCTACTGTGTATAAATCCCTGGCTGTGACGGGATATAAAAGATGAAGATATACTATCTCTGACTTCAGAAGAGCATGTAATTTTGAAGAGGAAGAAAACAGATATCTAAATAAAGTGTTTTTATTAATGGAGGGTAGGAAGTATTCTCATGCAAGTCCAGTGGCACAGCTCAGGTCTATCTGCAGGACGGAGTTCCGTGTCCGCAGAGATCAGGACAGGCCCCAAGTTCCTGGGACCTGCAGAATCCATGTGCCAGTGCTGGCCATGCACAGCGCCCCTCACCAAACGCTCAACTATGGTTTTGGTACAACTTGGGGCTTGCCTTTGGGTTCAGATGTCCTGAAGCCCTGTTTGCATAGGAAGCCCTAAATTCCATTGAGAGGGCCTTTAAGAAGGATTTGGCGCTGAGGTTAGATCACCTGCATTTAAGTAATAACACTCCAAGTCTAAACAACCAGGAGGAGGACATGGACCCTTCACAGCAAGGCCTGGGCAGGCCACTTCTGGAAAGAAGGGTGCTCCCTCTGAGCGGAGGCAGAGTCAGGGGGGCAGGGAGGCAGGAAACCAGAAGGCAGCCCAGGGCCCTGCCAGCTTCCCTGGCCGCAGGGCTCTTTCCAGCCACCAGTCTGCTCCCCAGGGTGCCCAGGGCCATGGTGACACAGGCCTCTATGCCTCCCTTCCACTCCTAGACTCCATCTTTGCCCCTCCTGAGCTGACCGCGGAACGCACCTAACTTACCCCGACCCTCCTGACGTTGACCTGGAGACTCGTCTCCCTGTCTGTGCCCTCCTCCTGCCTCTCCAGGATCTCACTCCTGGCACAGAGGTACCACCTGTGCCACCGCTGTGTAGCTCTCACTCAGTCTGGTCCAGGCCCCTGGGGTCCCCAGCCTCTAAAGATGGTCACCTGGATTCAGCCAGGAAGAACCACAGCAGCCCAGAGTGGCCAGCTGGTGCTGAGCACGAGAAGTGGCGGCTGCCAACTGGAGTGGGGACCGCAGGGCTTTGGAAGAGCAGACATGGCTGTGTCCCTGGGCGAAGGGCAGGGGGGACTGGACCAAAGTGGGGTGCTGCAGCGTTACAATGGACTGGACCCAACCAGAGCATGACAGGTGCCAGCCAGCTGCACCTGTCCTGAGGAGGAGGGGGTGCAGACAGAACACCCAAGGGTGGGGACTCTCCTGGGACAGCTGGAGACCTTGCACGGAGGAAGGAGAAGTTCTCAGGATCTTCCAGACCAGAGTTTCTCCAGCATTATTTTTGTCCATGACCCATGACAGAAAACACATTTTGCATGGGGACCCATTACACATATACATTCATACACACACACAGCATATACACGCAAACACAATATACACAAGGGAAACAAAAGTCTCACAAAGCATTAGTTATCCTTAGTACCGGTACTCAGATATTTTCTCTATACTATTTCATTTTTTTTTTAATGCAGATCATAATCCTCCAAACTGATTTCATGACACCCTAGAGGGTCATGACCCATAATACGAAAAACACAGGTCTGCATCTCAGGTGCCTTTCAGGTAGGAGAGCATTATGTCTGGAAGCCAGGTGGAGGTGGCAGTGGTGGGGGGCGGAATGTGGGCCTGGGTGGGGACTTTACCATGTGTAGGCTTTTGATGGCTCTGGCAGAGTGCAATTCTAAAACCACGGGTGACAGTATCTTCCTATGAACCAGGGTTTCCACCTGTACATAAACTGAGAGGAAGCTTAATCATTATTATAAACAAACAGGAGAAGAAGGTGCACTCTTCCACATGACTTTCTGTTATAAAATAATAGCCAATGAACTAAATACAACCAAGAAATTTTAGTATGCTCACCTTGTGTGTTGCAAATCATTTAAATATCACAAACTCATGAGTGCTTGCAGAATATTAATGTATCTGGCTTAGCAACCGGGTAGGGATAATTCACAATTACTGTGATGCATGCACGTTCACAATTACAGGAAAATTTCCAGGCTAAAAAGAATGGTAAAGTAAATACATTCCACACACAGAGAGGATAACTAAATAGCCCACAACTTTCTCAATGCATGAGAAGAAAGCTCAAGCAACTGCAATGTGTAATTAAAAAGTGAGAAGAGCTGCACTGCAATGAGAAAGAATAAACCCCTGAGAAGCACAACACCCTGCTTGCGCAGCACAAGAGTCACGCTGAGCAGCAGTTGCACGCATGGAGCACATTCTGCATAGCTCCATTTAGGTGAGATCTGGAGCAGCTAAAACTAACTGGTGATAGAAACCAGATCAGTGGTTACCTGGAGGGATGTGGTGCTGGGGTGGAGATTACAGCAAAGGGGTACAGGAGCTTTCTGGAGTGTTGGAAATACTCTTAAGTTTTGATTGGGCTGGCGGTTACATGGATCATAGACTTATCAGAATTCACCAAATTGTACACCAGAAATGGATGCATTTGGCTGTATAAAAATTAGACCTTAGTAAAATTCACAAAGTTAACTTTTACTTTACAGTTAAAAATTAAAATTTACTATTTAACTGTTAAAAATTAATTAAGTTAAATTTGACTTAGTTAAAAATAGCTAATATGAATCACCATCCTCAACTGAGGATAACATGGATAAATGTACTGAAAAGAAAAAAGAAAAATCAAACAAACAACCTGTCCCAAAATAAGAATGTTGATAATCCACAGGTACACAGGTCTGGTAGAAATTTCTAATGCCCCATGGCAGCCAGTTTCCTGGAAGCCAACTAAATAGATCTCAGCACATGCTAGTAACATGTCAGGTTTAGTTTATGAATATCCATTTTAGAACCTATTGATAACCCAGAGCGCTTGGTCACAAATAAAAATGCAAATCCTTGGATTTGTGCACCTGAGGCCGACCACCAGTAGGACCTTCTCGACATCCATGGTTTGCAAAGCTCGTTTGAGAATTGCTGCAGTCCCCAGGCGTCCTCCCCCAGCAGGAACACAGAGATGGCCTTCCGGGCCCCTCAGCTGTCTGGTTGTGACAAGCCCGCGCTCTCTCAGTGCCTCCCTGACCCACGCAGCCGAGCCAGCAAATGGTTTGCTGTGAGATCGCCTCACGCATCCCACCTCCACCTGGGCTGTAATCACCAGATGCCATTTCCCAGCTTGTGACCTCCATTTATAAAACCTGGCAGGTGTTCACTTTCTGTCTTACCTGAAGACTGTATGCTCTGCCCGTGGGGGAGGATGACAAGGGACCAGCTCTCCAGTGGACATTTGCTCCGGGAAGTCTCTGCCCTCCTATTACTGCACCAGGAAGGTGCAGCCCCCACCATCAGACAACCACAGGCAGACCCCTTTTGGGTTTCTCTCTATGCAGGTGACACCCATGGGCCACAGTGAAGGCTGGAGTGGTGTCCCAACTCTGTACAGCCCAGACAAAGATGGGGAGTTAGGAGGAATGTGGGAAGCCAGGATCTCCTGTAGCTAGGCTCCCCCCTACATTTCTGGGCACACAGTAGACATGAGGGGCCTCAGACCATGGGTCGAAACACTTGGAAGTTATACATTGAGCTGCATTTACAGATTGGCCTCATCCCCTGTTCCCCAGAACCTTCAGCTTACTCTGCCAGGGTCAGCCTTGTGACCCAGAAGCTAAACCAGCCCTAAGTCAAAGCGCGGGTCAGCTGGGCCCGCCCTGGACTTCCAAGTGATGAATGACCCGGTCCGCTCCCTCAGGACCTGGGACAGCAGGTGCCCTCCTGCCCCAACTCTGGAATTCCTGGCAGTCGGGTCGGGGGAGAGCATAGGCACAGGGGAGTCCATTTTAACACCCACTTTGGGTGATCAGTAAGCCAAATGGGACAAAAGCAACTTCACTCTCTCTGATGTGGGGGAGCAGGAATGTGCGGATGGGAGAAGCTGTCGGCACAGGAGAGAAAAAGAGAAGACCAGCCCTGGTGGCCCCCGAGCCCAGGACTGAGGACTGTCCCCAGAGGAAGGAAGCCTGCAGAGGGGGGATGCATGCCTATGCCGGCTGCAGGCTCTGTCCTCTGCAGCGGGCCCGCGCCCACTGGGTAGGCACCACTGCCACTTACAGAGAACCAGAGCAGGCGCTCAGAGTGGCACCAGGGGACTGGGGCGGTCCATGCCAGCTGAGCCTGGCCCACAGGCACTTGCAGAGCTGCCAGGAGTGAGTCTCCGGCTGTGCAGCCTCCCCGAGGCAGGTGGGGAAGGAGCAGCGGAGAGGGCCAGCCCACGGCTCGGTGCTGCCTCCGGAGCCGTGCCCCTGGCCCCTGACGCACACCGGCTTGCCGGTTCACGCGTCGCCTCTGCGTCTCGCCGTCAGAGGCGTGTGCTCCCCGAGCGAGGGGACCGTTGCTGGTGCTTCTTCGTCAGTCTGAGAGTAATTGTCACAAGGACGTAAGTAAAACAATGGTTTCTATTCTTTGCTATTGTCGAGTAGGTTCTACCTGTTGCTTTAAATATTAGTGTGAAGGAGCTTCCTCAAAAAGAAAAAACTAAGCTCTGAAAGACTTTAATGGAAATTGCGATTTCAATGCATTTGAAAGCTATGCGTTTCCCAGGTAACTGCAGAGAGGCTGGCCGTTCCTGCAGGGCCCTCTGACGCAGGGACCCCACCTGTCCCTGGGCAGCGAGGGGAAGGAGCCGGCTGGCACGCACCCAGCTGGGCCTCGCTGGCATGGCCCCCTCATGGCCAGAGAGGAAGCAGCCAGCAGGTGGCTAGCGAGGGACAGAAGAGATGAGTGCTTGCAGGAAGCAGCTATTCCAAGAGTCTGTGGACAGGAAAGCAGTGAGAAGGCGTCCAAGGGCAGCCAAGGGTAGGAGGCCTCCAAGCCAAAGTGTGCCTGCTGCCGGGAGGCCTCATCTGGGCTCTTGTCGCCAGATGGGTCTCAGCATGGGGGAAAGCTCACGGGATTCTGAAACCTGAATGCATCCAGGTTCTAGCTCAAATGGTGCCTGGACAACAGCCCCCAGGCTCCATAAAAATGCAGAAATAGAAACTCAGAGGAGCTTCCAAATGACCGTAGGAGCAATTGCCAGCATTGGGAAGAACTGAGACTAGTTATCAGGCAAGTGAAATAGATTAGGAAAAGCATCCTGAGGCCCCAGCTGTGGTCCATGAAGGTACAGACTGGCCCTAGTTTCCGCCGCAGGCTCAGACTTAGGTGTCCCAGGCGGACCACAGCCAACTCCCTCCCTGCCCTCCGGGTGCAATGCCTGGGAAGGACAGGGAACTGTTTCTACCATGCTTCATTCTCCCAAAGCAGAGGACCTGCAAACATACAAAAATACACTCAGCCCCTGCAGTAATGGCCGAAATTCAAGTTAAATGAACAATGAGGTCACCTTTTTATCTATTAAACTTGTAAGTTCTTTAAAATGATAATACTTCCTGTTGGGACCGGTGCAAAGAAATAGACACCCGTGACTATTTCTGAGAATGCAAATGGGTTCACTGTGGAATCAGTGTATCAAAAATAAAAATAAAAAATATGGACATACATGTATCTGTCCAGCACATCCTCTTCTGCGAAACCACCATCCTCCTTCTGTTGGGGAGTTTCATGGGGTTTCAAATCAAGGAGCCATTTCTCGCCACTCTGCAGGGCGGTGTGAGACTCAAACCACTATGCAAAGATTCCCTCAGGAGGTTTCCCAGGGAAAGACACAATTACACATTATAAGCTAAACTTTTTGACACCACTTAGAGAATTGCCACTTGAAAACCAAGCCCAGACAGAGAAAAGCAGAGCAATGATAGGAAGAGCCACAGCGGCTACCCTGCTTACATTTTATGAAACCCTAGATTCAGCTATTCCTGAAATCAGCTTCACACTTTGACCCCTCAGTTAAGCGAGCCAATAGGTTTCCCTCTCTGCATTGTGCTGGTTTGAGCTGAAATCTTTCACATATAACCAAAGAGTTCTGACATATGTTCATTGTCCCAGAAATATCATTTCTAAGTAATATACCCTAAGGAAATAGTTAATTAAGAAGGGACTTAGTTATATTGCTGTGAGAAATGATTTCTTACACAAGACTCTGAAAGGCAAAACCATACAGGGGAAAAATAATGGTTTAAATCCACTGAAGGCAAAGATTTCAATTCAGAGATAAATTTAATAGCTAAATGCCTTAAAGATGATACTTTAGCATACTTATGATCAAAGTAAAGCAAAATCTAGAATATATAAGGAAAAAATAGAAGGTGGGAAAGGCTATGAATAACTTATTCACAGACTGAGAAAAAACCAAACAGCTAAAAAATATATAAGGAAATAGCCTCATTAATAAGCATAAATCCAATCAACAAAAATTGTCACTTTGTACCTATCCGCCTGGTTCAAATTTTAAAATGAGATAAGGAGCAGGAATCCTAATGCACTGTTAGTGGGAGCATAAACTGGCAAAGCTCTTTGGAAGAATAAGTTGCAAACATTTAGTGACAACATATAATATGACCCCAGAAATTCCAGAATATATATCATGAGAGAAATGTTCACACTGGGCCATGAAGAGATATACATGAAGATGTTCCTTGTGGTGTTTGTTATGACGGCATATAGTTGGGAATAATCCAGAAGTCCAGCACCAGGGATGAAGATACTTAACATTGGTGCACCCACATGACTGAATACTCCCCAGACGTGCGATGTAGGGACAGAAGCTACATACATCAGCGAGGGAAGAACTCAATACATAATGCTGAATGAAGATTAAGAAATGCAAAGTTTGGAACATATAAGAGAATATGTATGTCTCACCAAATTACATGTATTTGTAAATGAAGGTCTAGAAAATAGATCAGAAGGACACACATAACTTACTCAAAGTAGGATCTAGGAGGGAGCAGTGGAATGAGATTTGGGGTGGGTGAAGAAGAAAAGAAAAAGTGGGAAATTGTCTTAAGTATTAGAAGATAGAGTGCCCTGAGCTGGAACTAATGCAAAATTCAATTCTGTGCACCTAAGATAGAAAACAAATGAAAAAATATTGAGCATAACACAACCACTGTTACAGGAAGAGCTGTCAAAGACTGGAAGCTACTTAGCTACTCAAGAATTCAAATATCCAAGAACATCCAATCATATTATATTACATCCATATCATGAAATAATATACAGCCATTAAGAATTACACTGCAGTGTGATATTGTGACGTATAATGAGAGAGAGATATTTGGCCTTTGTCCTGTTCTGGCACAAAGCAGGTAACACCCTTGGAATTCCTTCTAAGGACAGCCATAAAAGTGTGTTTTGTCATATTAATGAGCTGACTTTTGGAAAGCACCTGAGGATGGAGGCTGGTTGCCAGGGGAACCAACCTTGTGTTTAGAGGTTGGAATTCTCAGTTCCACGCCTCTAACCTCCCGGGAGGAGCGGAGAGGGGCTTGAGATGGTTCAGTCACCTATAGCCAATGATGTAATCAATCGTGTCTGTGTAACGAAGCCTCCGTAAAACCCAAATGGACAGGGCTCCGAGCGCTTCCTGGTTGGCGAACATGCGGAGATTCAGGGAGGGTGGCCTGTTCAGACAGCAAGGACGTGCCATGCCCCTTCCCATAAAGCTTGCCCTAGGCATCTCTTGCATCTGCCTCTCCCCGGATTATATCCTTTTATAATAAACCAGTAATCTAGTAACCAAAATGCTCCCCTGAGTTCTGTGAGCTGCTTAAGCACATTAATTGACCCTCTCTTCTACAGCCAGTTTGTCAGAAACACAGGTCACAACGGGGATTTCTGACTGGCATTGGAAGGCAGCTGGGGGCCAGCCTCATAGGACTGAGCTCTTAACCTATGAGATCTGACACTATCTCCAGGTAGATGGTGTAACAATTGAGATAAACTATAGGAAACCCAGCTGGTACCGGACAACTGCTTGGATATGTGGAGAAAAAATAATCACTTGGGAACTGGAGTCAACCATAGTTGCAGAAATAGATTAATCAATATGCAAAGTTATTCACAATTAAAAAGTCAAAAAGCAGATTATAAAAAAGTGTGTATGATTGATTCATACGTAACCTAGAGAACCTTCTGAAAGGGTGTACGCCAAATCTTTAAATGAGGTCACCTCTGGGATTACAAGTATTTTCCCCACTTTTTCTCCTGGTTTATGTGTATCTTCTGATAATTCAGCATTAAACATATACTACTAATATAATAAAGAAATGTGAAATTTCTAAATGAAATTTTATTTACTAAGAAATAATGTGAGAATCATGTGCCCACTCTCAAGCATGATGCCTCTATAACCGATTTTAGTGACTGTAAGCATTGGGCCATTTTTGCATCATTATAGTATGTCAACCCCTAGACATGTTGATTTCTGGAAGGACAAAAGTGATCGGCACCTTGAAAGAGGGCATGAGTGACCTGCAGGTGCTTCCCTTGGTGGAGGAAATGCCTAAATATAGAAAATTCAACTGTGAGAATGAACTCATACTGTTCCATGCAGTGAACATAAGCCCGTTTTCTTCCTGTGCTATTCTTCAGGGGAGCTGTTGGGGTGGATGTCGGCGTATAAGGTGGCTTTGCACTCTGTGCTCCGCTCGCTGCCTATTTCTGGGTCATTTGGCACCCATTGCCCACAGCATCCTGTTGGAAGGGGCCCAAGGGAAAGACCACAGTGGTTAAGGGCTGGCCCTTTGCCAAGAACAACACTCACCCCACCCCGGCTTCCCAGGCCAAGGAGGCAGGCCGTCTCCCCTGGTGGGGAACACAACTCAGAAAAGCACAACCTGCCCTGGCCCCACTAAGACTTTCCTGGAACTTATAAAAATAACTTCCAACGTTAGAAAGGACATTACTTCAACTATGTTTCCTACTCCCAATTGAAAAGTCTCATGAATAATCTCCAGTATGACTTTGAAGTGCTTCCTTATCTATCCTGTACATGACCTTTTTCTCAGGTTCAAACGTTTATGGCGGGAGTCATTTTGTAATTGTCAAAAAAGGTTTACCTTCAGCCCTAAATATTACACCATCATGTAATGAAGAAGAATTTTCATTTTCCACCCCACTGGCAGCTGTTCTAGCTTGGCTATGATAGGCAAGATTTGGATCCCATGGATGTGCCTGTAAAGAGTAGAAACTAACCGAGGAAGAGGTGGTGTTGGGAGATGGATTCGGGCAGCAGAAACACCTCTGGTGTACGGGCAGATGTCCTAAGGGGAGGGAAGGACTGGGGGCCTCTCCATCCTAGTCATAGATCATCCTACATCAAAAAATCTGTTATGAAAACCAAATGTGCTGTGAAATATATGAAGAGCTTGGTGTCCCCTGGATGTCTCACTTGCCTAAAAGCACAGCCTCTGAAAATGTCTTAGCTAATTTTACTAACAAGTTCACTGCTAAGAAGGTAGCCAAAGCTATAAGAAGAAGTGACACGGCTAATAACAGGCTGAGCAATAAGGAAGAGGGAATGAGTATTGGGACAAGATGGAACTTGGGGGACAAGATGGAACTTGGGAGACAGACCATCCTGGTGTTCAAGGTAGTAGCCAAGAAGGGGATTTGTGCCAAGCCAGGTCTGTGGCTGATCTAAGCTAAGGAGCTGAGGCTAGGACAAAAGCCCCCAAAGAGGGGTATAGCACTACAAGTGAGTAGGGGCTTCAGATTTTTGTAATGTTGACTAGGACAAGTGAAGCATTATAGGAAACCATCCTTTATGTTGACATTGGCCAATTAATCAACATTCTGTGGGTATAATTTCTCAACAGCTAAACATGGTTATATGAATCATAAGCCAGGACACCTTCAGCTCTTCACCCCAATGATATCGTGAGGATTTTAGGGACCTCCTGGGGAGGTCCCTGGGATTCCATGTTCTACTCCTCTGCTCCCCCAAGCACCCTACCAGAAAAAGGCTTGTTGTGTGAACAGCATAGCCTGCTTGAAGTGAACACTTGCTGGTTCCTAATGACTGTCTCACAAACGACTCTTAAATAGTAAGAGCTTAAGTTTTGCAGGAAAAGTACTAAATTTTTTATAGTCATATGATTATATGTAGTGTCTCTTTCTATTTCAAATGTTTGCACTTTGTACCCTCTAGTTTTCAGGCGCATACCTCACTTCCATCACCACCAGTGTTTGCCAGAACAGTTCACCTTTGCCAGTTATTTCAACACTGGGTCATGCAACTCAACTTCCTTCTGAATAATTCATTTTCACAAATGTTTCATTGAGTGCCAAGTATGTGTCTGGTGCTGAATTAGAACCTGAAGATACAGGTACTTATAGGGCAAGGGTCCCTGCTCTCAATAAGTCTACAGGAGAGATAAATTTCCCATATATTTTGGTGGACTGCTGTCAGAGACATGAGCACATGCCATGAGAGCTGGCCTCCAGGGGGTGTGCACTGTGGTAGACGGGCTCTGAGAAGGCACCCATGATCTCAGCCTCTGGCTGTTGCTGTGTGTGTAGTTTCTTCTGCTCAAGCATGGACAGGACCTGTGACTTGCTTCAACAGAATATGGCAAAGGTGATGGGAGGTCACTGTGTGATAACGCCACGTTATATAAGACTCCGTCTAAGCAGACCAGAGGTAGAGGCTCTCACCACACTGGGAGTTGATGAATTCAGTGGCTACCCTGGGAAAGCCACCTTGCAGAGAACTTCATGGCCTGGAGGAGGTGAGCACAGTCTCCAGATGACAGTCAGCAAAATGCCAGGGCCCTTGGTCCTACAGCCAAAAGAAAATGAATTCTGCCAACTACCTGAACAAGCTTGGAAATGGATTCTTCACAAGTCAAGCCTTCAGACGAGAACACAGCCCAGCTGACAACTTGGATTGCAGCCTTCTGAAGACCCAGCAGAGGATTCCACTAAGTCATGCCAGAATCCCTGATCCACAGAAACTGTGAGGTAAGAAAGATGGGCTGTTTTAAGCCACTAATTTATGGTAATTTGTTATGCAGTAAAAAATAGCTAATACACATTCCTGGCCAAAATGAGGTGGTAACAGCTGGTGAAGTTATTGTCCTTCTGTTGGAAAATCAGGAATAGAAAAGCCATTATGAAAGATCACCTTTGTCTACACACACACACACAAATACATGTACAAACTCTCTGCAAACCATTCTCTTTGTCATGGTAGGAAAGGCAACACTACTTAAACAAAGATCTAGTGCTATGGCATTTTTTCCAGGCTGCTCAAGGAATTGGGAAGAGAAGATTCAAAAAGCAGAAATACAATAAATTGACTCCTTAAAACAGTGTTTTAATCAGGGTCCAGAAGATCTGCTTTCACCTTAAACATTGGATTTTACTCTTAGGTTTATCTATGAGACATTTTGTTAGTTTCATCCATTGTTCCAGTGTATTGGGATAATTTTGAATCTCTACTCACTCACTGTGTATCCTTCTCAGACCTGTGTCATCAATGTGCAATCTCAAGTTTTAAAATCATCTCCATGAGTAATAGATGGATGGACACGACTTACTGGCAATTCATGTTGTAGAAGTTAACCACAAGTTCAAGACAGAGCTGCAAGATGTCTAAATATCATGTTGAGCTGTAATGGCTGGGGTACCGGGTCCATATCCAGGCAGGTAATGGTGTTTGATGTGGTCATATCCATCCCATTGGGCCAGTTCTAGGAAAAATGTTTAAAAGGAGACACTGAAAGAGACCAGGAGTGTCTGATAAGGAAAGTGCTATCTGTGATGGGTGAGAGCTTGTTTAAATGGAAAATGATTGTGGGAACTTGTAAGAAAAAGGGAAGGACAAAATAACTTCCTTTGATTACTTTCAGGGCTGCCTCAGAGACAGAACTCTAACCAATGAAAAGAAATGGCACTAGCTCTCTCCTTTTCCTGGAAGGCTCCTCTCCAGGAGAGCAAAGAACTCCTTCCTCACCTCTGCCTCTTTGAGCAAATGTCGCCTCTTAGTGAAACCTTTTCTGCCACCCCAAACCTCGTACCCTCCTAACCTGCCACTCCCTGACCCCTCCTCTTTACTTTCATCCATAACACTTATCACCCAGCAAACCCGTGTTTGGCTTGTGTATTCACTTTCTGCCCATCTCCCCAAATAGACAGCTAGTCCCCTGAGGAGGTTTTTAATTGTTCACTGATGTCTCCCCCATACCCCCCATTTGTTTGTTGGATGCACCTGGTAGACACTCAATAATTGTTTACTGGATTATTAGGTTAATTAATTGGTTAACCAATTTTATTCATATTATTCTGCCCTGAGGTAGAGCCATTTGTCATGTCCTTCCCCTCTAGATTACAGCTTATCATTTACTTCTTGGCAAAACTCTTGGAGTACTCCATTGCAGTTGTGAAAAAAAGAAAGAAAAGCTGTTTCTCTTTGTAAATGCTTTATCAGCTTTAAAGCAGAAGTTAATTTTTTAAAGTTGTTTTCCAAACAACCCACATACCATATGGTAAAGACCTCTCCTGAGGCTGTAGCACTCACTGAGTTAACTTCACGTTATCATTTTAGCTCCTTGCTTCTGGAATCTTCCAGGTGTTCTAAGTCACTAGAGAACCTTATATGCCTCATATTTTTTTAAGTTTTTGCTCTGTGTGGAGAACCGTGCTTGTACTTATTTATAAGAATACTTCAGCACTTAATATGCTTCATTTTTTATTATTTTTCAACTTCAAACTAACATCCAAAATACCACAGTGACTTTATAACTTTGAGACAGAGACTCTTTGAAAAATATTTTGGATTCCTTAAGTACTCAGCACATTGATGAATGATTGAATGAATGAACCAAGGAACAAATCTTGTAGGACCCAAAGGGCAAATGACACGTTAAAAGAGGGGGAGCCATTGGGAAGACTTTGATTAGAGGCTCAGAATTTCTTCTTGTGGCAGGAACTCAAGCTTACATCTTGACTTCTTGTAAAGGAGTAGACCCAGTTTGTTTTTATTTATTTTTATTTATTCAACATAATTCAGAGTTTTTCCAAATGAAAAGAAATTCTTAAAAATCTTCCTAGAGTCAAGTAAGTTTGGAAAACTCTGCATTTAACTATGTTAAACAGACTTCTTTATGGCAAAACTTATAGATGCCTTTAAAATGCTAAGATTCATTCTAAATGAATTATTAATATTCACAAATGTTTCCTTTCCATTTTTTTTTGGAAGCACAGAATGCTCTGCCCATGGAATAGCCATGGACACCTCCCAGCATTCCACGGGACAGTGTTTGGGAAATGTTTCAATTCATAGGTTAGAAATTAGCACTGACACCTTTTTCCCTTGTGGCCTTCCTAAGTGGAAAACTCTGTGTTAACTTTTCTGTTTGCAAAAGAACTGAGGTGCAAAAGAATAAGATCTAGAAGGGCTGGGCATGCCCTCTGAGTCTGTTAGGAAGGACCCAACATTATTTTTTAATTAATAAAAACAGTAAACTTTGTAAAGTCTGTGGATATCAAGGTAAGGAAAAAAGGGAGAAAGTAAAGAAAGTCTGACCCCAGGTACAAACAGGCAGGAGGGAGAAGGACATCTGTCTCCCTGGGGGTGCAGCACGTCCCTGGCGGCAGGGGGTCTCTCTCTCCCTCTCTCCTTTCTCAGGCTAAGGCAGAGAATGAGCTTCATGCCCAGTGGCTGGGGTTGTGCTTCAAACCTGTGAGCGCCAGCCCACCGAGCCCACCAAAGTCCCCTCCAATACCATGTGGCCCCGTGGCGTAGGTGGCCAAGCCAGGAGTTAGAAAATTGTGGCAAAAAGGCAAAAAATGAAGAAAAGCCTGCAAAACATTTTTTCCCCTTCCAACTTGTCATTTAAAAAATAACACTAAGGTTCAACATCTTTGGACATCCTTTCAAATTTCCGTGAAGAAAGAGTGTTTTCAGAAAGCTGTGTGGCTTGCAGAATGTGGCATAACGCGAGCACCACCACCCTGTTTCTTCCCTGCGGGGTTTCAAATACCAAAGTCTGTCACCTCTATTCCTGTTGGGAAAGGGAGACAGCTGAGTTTTTCTACCAAGAGCTTTAATCAAAATAGTGCATTCAAGTTACATAAGCGTATATATGTAGACAGAGAGAGACTTCGAAGTTTGGGGAAAATGTAAACCAAAATGCTTTTCGTCTTGTGGTGGCGAATCTAAAGCCCGCTGGTGGCGGGAGCTCCACCGTAAGCAAAGACACAGGTGTGCTTGACCCAGCGGGCAGCGCCGTGGCCCGCGTGCAGAGGGCAGCCCTGAGAAGGTAGGAAATGCGGGCTGCATCCGAATGATTAGACGTCAGCTATGAGGCCAAGGAGCCTAATTCTGCAATTTTTCCTTCCATCTCCTTTGCAGACTTTCCACATTTTTGACAATGTGCACAGATTGTTTTTGCATTTAGGGAGAAAGGAAAACAAGTTTTATTAAAAATTAGGAGGTACGAACATTTCCATGAGAATAAAATATTTTTTAAATAACATGTTGAGTAACATGATTTTCATTCCTCAGTTGCCTAATAAGCGAGGGGAAATTGACCTAATTATGTGAGTCCAAAGAAATAGAATCATTACTAGAATGTGATAAGATTTCTCTCAGGCATCCCTGGCTTTGGCCTCTGGGCTCATTAGTGGAGAGTTTTCCCTGGCATAAGAAGACATAATGCAGGCGCCCCCCACCCACCCACGTCATCTCTACCAAAGAATGGGAAGCTCCCGCACATCCAATTTCCAGCCAGACCCCAAAGCCAGCAAGTGGTGCCGCTGCCTGCCCACTGAGCAGGAGCAGCCAGTCCCATCCTAGAGGCAGCGGGACAGGCCTGCAGCCCTCCCGTCTCCATAAGCAGCGGACTGGAGTGACATGGGCGTTATGAGTCATCAACCTGAAGGGCAGCAGGTCATGAGGAGGATTCTCAAAAGCACCCCCATGGGAACCGGAGGTACCCGAAAGAAGGACTTAGGTCATTCCCCATTCAGACAGCTGCGTAAGAGGCTGACTGACTGTTCCTGCCCGGCTGACTCATCAGGGGAAGGGGGTCTCAGAGGGAAAGTCTCGGAGTAGCCATCCCTCACCCTGTGCATCCTGCCTTTCCTACCACTGGGCAGACTGGCAGCTGGGCCCCTCCCAAGACGGCTGCCTGCCTGGCATGGAGGCCTCACAGCAAGAGGCCGTACAGTGTCTGGCCATGGTGGACTTTGAGTTGGAAGAGGACAATCAGGAGGCTGAGACCCAAGCAGCGAGAGGCCTGCTGCCAAACAACCCCCAACACTCCCAGCCCTGCGAGTCGGCACTCCGCTGTGTGCGCAAGGCCGCTGGGGCTGGGCACGACAGCACCAGGCAAGGGAGGAGACCGGGCCCCTTCCCACCCCTCCTCCCGGACTCCAAACCCCAGGTTGGCCAGCGCATGTTTCTGTGTCCTGTTGGACCCTCAGAGATAGGCTGAGCTGTGACCAGGCTCTTGGAGGGGCTCTCCTCTGTCCTGCGCGCCCCCGGGAGGCAGCTGTCACCTGTCAGGGGTGCTTCGTTGCCTGGGAGGCGGTGGCTTTGGTCCCTGTTGTCCTGGCTTGTCCTCAGTCTCAGGCAGGCCTGAAGAAGGGGGGCTTTCTGGGTCCTGCCCATTTCCCCTTGGAGGAGATTTCCTATGTTCTGGGTCCAGGATGGTTTCGGGACCCTCCTGCCAAGAGTAGAGGCTCTCTTCTTAATCTGTTCCCTTCCTCCAGAGAACATGATCGTGCTCTGATCCCTACGGGGCAACAGGGTTCACTGCTCTTCCCACAGCTTACAGCTCCTGTGTCCTGCGTGGGGAGGTCCGGGGGTTCCCACAGAGGCAGCTGTGCCTGTCCCAGGCTCGCACCGCTTGGGGTTTCCTCCTTCATCCCCCTCCCCGGCCAGTCTTCCCCGGGAGCCATCAGGGAGGTCTGTGGGGAACCACGAATGGGTGCCACTAGTGTCTGCAGGGCCCTGGAGTCAGTGCTCTCGGAAGAGCCCACACCAGCCTCTGGCAGCGAGTCAGACCTAGGCTGCAATCTTCTTGCTGCAGGGATGTGGGTCCCGACCTCCCGTGGCTACAGTCTCTTCCTGGAGCCACGCATGGTTCCCTAGATTTCAGGCTAGTAGTTAGCAGGGAACACTGGTCTTTCCACCTTCCTGCACCCTAAGAACCTGGAAGGCCCCCACCTTTTGCTAAAATGAATAGAAAGCTGTTAAAAGGATTAAATGTAGTACATTTCTATGAGCTCCTCAGACTTTGTTTTGTTTTGTTTTTGACGTCTGTAACAACATTTGGGGACTGACTGGTTTGTTTTGTATGATATGTTTATATACATCAAGCAAAAAATTCCGAATTTATGTGTAGTGTGTCACAATTTATGAAGGGCAGGGCTTTCCCTTGAGTGCATCGTCTCATTGATCTTTACAGCAACCTGAGACACACATACATCTCCCCAGTCACACACGTGTAAGTGGCAGAGCTAAATGTTATTCCAGCTCTCAGGCCCAAATCTATGGTTATGTTCTCTATAATAAGCTTATCCTTGTAACAATCCTGAATTATACAAGCCAGATGCTATTTTTCTAATGTTATTTTAATTAAAAAGAAACAGATTTCAAGTAACTAGGGTCCTTGCTCTCACAGAATAGAACAGAGGCTTTCAGTTTAAGAGTGGCTCTTGACCCAGCCCCCTCTTGAATCAATAATGATTATACTGTGTGATCTTGTGCCAGGCATTGTACTAGATTTAAAATTAACATCCATTGACACTTAGCCTTAAGTTGGGCACATTCATTGCCATCCCATTTAATTCTTAAAATAGCACTCTGAAATAGAGACCACCACATCCATCCAAAACATAATTCTGTTGTTTTTAATTCCCAAATTAATATATATTCATCAATTTGGTTTTTTAAGGTCAAACTCTATAGAAATGTATAAAGTGACAAGGAGGTTCCCCTTCTCCCTCCCAACACTTATTCTCCATAGGTAACCACTAGTAGGTTATTTATCTTACGGGTTGCATATATGTCCTTCCGGGTAATGTTTGTACGCACAGAAGCAGACCCATACATGAATACTCTTACGAACTTCTTGCTGCAGGGATGGGGGCCCCATCTCCTGTGGCTACAGTCTCTTCCTGGAGCCTCGCATGGTTCCCTAGATTTCAGGCTAGTAGTTAGCAGGGAACACTGGTCTTTCCACCTTCCTGCACCCTAAGAGCCTGAATATGTACTTTTTTCTGTCTATGTGGGTTGATGCTATTTTGCAACTTGATTTCTTTACAATATATATATCTTGTCAGACATCTTTCCTTATCAGTAAATAAATACCTACATTATCCTTCCAAACACCTGTTCAGGTCACCATCAAGTGGCTCATCTAAGATGTATCCAGCCAGTTCCCTAATTGATAGCTATGTTATTTCTAGATATTGCAACTATCTACTGCTGCAATAAATTAGCTCCATGTCTTGTAGGCAAAATCAACTTCTACCTCAATATTCTCATCTGTATAGTGGGAATAAAAATAATACCTCCTAGTAGGCTGATATGAGGAAAAAATGAGATTTAATGTAGAGCACTTAGAATGGCACCTGGAACAGGCCTGCTGTAAACACTCAGTAATTATTGAATATTATTATTAAAAATCTTGGTTAATAAACATTAATGTAAATCTATAATTATAAATCTTTGTGATCTTTTGCAAGAATAAACACTATGTCTGGGTAAGTAAAATTCATGTGTAAAAGAGCACAGACATTTAGAGTTTTGACAAACGTAGTCAAGTTGTCTCCTAGTCATCTGAAAGCGTTGGGTCACCCGTAAACAAACTGGAGTCCGATCAGCAATGCCGTTCCTCCTCGCACCGACCTGATCACCCATGGGTGCGCAGCCAGGAGACGGCGGTGTTTGCGAGGAGGCAGTCCTCAGGCGACGTGGCATCGTGCTTCAGGCTCTCTTGCAAATTTTGTCAGGCTATTCTTGGCATATCTACAGTTTGGGTTTATGTATTTTTTAATAACATTGCAAAGTCTAGTTTGGCGTCCACTGATCCCAAGGTTGAGGGGTCATGGGTAGTCATAGGTCCTTCCGGTGAGAAAGCCCCTCCGGGTGCCACAGCCCGCTTCTGGCCCAGAAGGTTCCGAGAGAGGCACTCACCGTGTTGCAGCTCCTTTAAGTCATGGATTTTCCAGCCCAGCTGCCTATGGGGTAGGACAGCCGAGTGGGGGGATGGAGTAAATGCCAGCAGCAGGCAGCGGCGGCCCTTCCTTCAGAAGCCCTGAGGCCAGCGGTTAAGAGACAGGCATGGACCCACTACCCCTGGGTTACCTTAACCTAGCAGCTTGCCTAACCTCTGTCACCCTCCTTCTATCCACGGTTAGATGAGGACGACATCAGTCCCCATCTCCAGGGCTGATACGGGGCTCTTGGCACCAGGAGGGCCACGAACTGCTGAAACACTCCTGCTGGGGAATGGCCACCATCCTCATCTCTGCCTGAGATCCTCGTATCGGATCTTCCAGCCCCTCCCCTAGGGCCTCCCCTCATCCTCCCACAACTCAAGGGTTTACGCTGGGCATGTCAGCAGGCCTTGGGGACCCCTTTATCACGGTGGCCAAGCCTGGCTGGATCTATCATGGCTCATGCCCTCCCACGCTTGAATGAGGTGAGTATCACCCTTGCCTGCATCCTGGAGTCATGAGAATATGTGATGAGATAACTCACAGGCATCACCGGCACCTCATACCAGCTGACAGTCAGTAAGGAATCGTGGTTCTGGGGAAATGAGACCATTGCCGTAGAGCAGAAACAAGCAGCCCCAGGGCAGGATCACGTCGAGGTGCTGCCCTCTCTCTAGCTTCCCTCGGGGAGGAGCCTGGTTTCCAGTGTCTTGAAGAAAACAGAGGAAGCCAAAGAGTCAAAGGCGAGCCCCATCACGCAGGGCTAGAAATGAGGAAGACGGGGAACGGACACAGAGGGGCCTCCTGGCCGAACGTCTGTAAAGGGCTAGTTTGGAAAATTAGGAACCGGATGTGGGAGAAAGCCACAGCTCCAGGGAAGGTCAGTGTTCCCTAGAGGGGACAGCCAGAGGCCAACTCGGCGCAAAGCCAACGAGGTCGCGTCTTCAGGACCGTTCACTTGCGGGGCGCCTTCCAAGACTCTGTCAGGGGCCGAAACTGTGTTGACATGGTCACATGAGTTTTTGAAAGTTTTGCAAAAGTAAGATGTCTTAACGGTTACAACCACTCTCTCTCCATCGCCTTCCTCTCTGCCACCCTCTCCCCGTGTCTGTGGCCGGACAGTGGAGTCGGTAGTCTGGGGACCTGACTGAGGAAGTTGCCTAGGTGATACATTTAGTTAGGATTTAATGGGCACATTATCTGGTGTGTGGCTACTTTCGCCCATAGTTATGGTAATTCTAGGCAGCTCAGTATAGGAATGGCTGCCAGGAATAATCCAGCACCAGCAACATGGCTGCGCAGATGTACTGACCCTCAGGCCACTTTGTGACACCAAGGTCTCTGGTTCCCAGCATCACAAGTATGTGTGTAGAGGAGCAAAAATGAGTTTAAAGTAAGAAGCCAGTAGTTAGACTGCAGAAAATCCTTTCAGTCATTACATGTGTAAAATTATAAACTGAGAATTCAGTTCTCATAGATACCTAGTACCATGGATGTTCTCTGCCATCAGGAATGTATCCACAATACTGCACATACTATATACAGATATTTTTTTTCTTCCCATGGGAATTGTGTAAATTGAATATCAGGATTTCTTTGTAAGTTGCATTACCATGCAGGAATAATATACACAGTAGGTACATTTGTGCATAAAAATGCATGCATAGTTTATGCACCCAAACTTTTGGGTCCTGTTTTCGCATGTCTGACACATCATGTCCTTACAAAGTCTGATGGTTCTAGATGAAATGGCTTGCAAAATTGCCATCCACAGAGCAGAATGGCCTAAGCAAATAAGGTTCTCATGCAAAACATGTTTTTCTCTAAGTCAGTGTTTGTACTATGAAAACAACTCAATTACAAAATTATGTGTAATCAAAAGTCTATTGCACTTTCCTTACTCTTTATAAATAAACACTCATTTTTGTGCCTAATTTTATATTCATAATTTTATGTTCTCCTTAATGAAGCTCTTCAAAATTGTATAAGCTTCAGGCTCCACAAAACCTGGATCTGCCCCAGCATAAAATTATGGGGAGAGAAAATGTTTTCCTACAAGTCTCCTTTAAGTTAATTTTAGACATAAAACCAAAGTTGTAAAGTCGTATCCCCTACTTCTAGCTCCTGTGAACACGACCGTAGTTTAGATAAGAACAGGGGGTTCCCATTGCTGCGATACTCACTACCCTGCAGTCCCCAGGACAGGCTCCCCCAGTTTTCCTCTACCGTCCTTTGTCTGTAGAAAGACCCTATCCGGGAGCTCCTACTGCCCTCAGCTGCCGGTTCCCATCAGTTCCCCCAGTCCAAACAGTCCCTCAGTCTCTCCCCACCCTTCGTGACCTCAGCACTTTGAGGGGACACTGCCCAGTTATCTTGGAGAACACTCCTCAGTTAGGGTTTGGTCAGTGTCTCCTCATGTTTGAAGCAAGGTAGTACATTTTGGGCAAGAACACATCAAAGTGATGGTACATCTTTACCATGCATCTTATCAAGGCGTTCATGATGCCAGTATGTGTTATTAACTGACATTCACTTGGTCACCTGGATAAGCTGGTCTCTGCCGGGTTTCCTCTTCTTGGTATTGGAGTGAGAAGATCCTGAAGATACTTCCCCTCCAACTTTCTCCCACTAATTTTAGCATCAGTGGGTCTTGCCTACAATAATTATTACTGAGGCAACTGCTTAGTAGCTATTCCTTATTTCCTTCATTTTGTCTCTAGTTAGTAATTGAAATTATATTTTGAGGAACAGCTGTTTTTCCCCTCAATTTATTTACATATTTACTCAAATTTTTATTTACACCAGTATGAACTTAGATAGATAGATAGGTAGATAGATACATAGATAGATAGATAGATAGATAGATAGATAGATAGATAGACAAATAGATACATATGTATATAAGTATTTATATATCTATATCTATCTATCGCTATAAAATCATGAGTTTATACTAATACCTCTAATCCCAACTCAACACTACAGGTTCATTGTAACCTTCTCTAGGTAAAAACATGAGAGAGCCTACCAGTGTCTTGGGAAGGGCAGCAAAGCCCGTCCTCTGGAAACGTCCCACCCATCCTGCAGCCCTGGGCCTTGGGGACACTCCTCAGATGCAGGCGACCTCTGGGCTCCTCCTCTGGCGACAACACTGGGAATAAGTAAATCACCTTTGTCCTGTGTTTCGGTCATAAAGCCGAGGACACAAAATAAAATTAAAATGATCACAATTGTCAGTTCTCCAAACGTGATGACTGGCAGTGATTGAGATAAATTAAGATGCTGTATTGTACTGAATTTTATAGCTAAAATTATACTGTGCTGACATTGGAGCTCTAGTACACAGCAAGTAACTGCATTTCAGGTGAAAGAGCTGCATATAATTTGAGTTTACCCTTCAAAAAGGTGACTGAAATCCCAGGATTTTGATGCCCATATAATGTGATGTTTATACCACGCTGGCAGGCTAACAAAAGACATATGACCCCAAATAGTGCCAATACTCCAAGAGGCAGTCAATGCCTTCTCCTTAAGAATATAATCATACAAGCACTTAGAAGCTGGTCCCTTGCTACATACACTGGCTTCCATGAGAGGAATTTTCCCTAAACACCTTGTACGAACTACTTTTCCCAGGGGAATTGGGGTCAGTGCCCTGACTGTGAAGTCAGGGAAAGGGAACAGGCATCTGCAGCCAGCTCACCCCCTCCTGCCAGCAAAGGGCAGACATGCTGGTCTGCTCCTCCCAGCCCCACACTTTCCAGCCCCGTATCACACATGTGGACAGAGGGTTGCTGCTCCTGCCCTCGCCTGTGTTTGCTCGGGTAGGTCTAGTTCTAAGCCTGGTGCTGCTACACATCCCAAGCCATGATCCGGTCCAGGAGTACTTTTTGGATTGCAAATGACAAATCAGTTGAGGCATTATTGAGGACAGGCCTTGAAGATTTTGGATATTATAGCTTTGGGCAGATTTAAGACAGTCCAAATGAGATTGGACCTTGGCAAGTCCCTGCAGCTTTGAAAAGCTTTTGTTTTCAAAAGGAAGGGCAGCAGGGCCCTGACCTTGACCGAGTACAGGCTACCCACACACCTTAGCAAATGCTCCAAGGCTGTGACAGCCTCAGCAAACTCCGGCGGGTGGCAGGAGGCCACAGAGCCCTGGCCATAGTGAAGGCGTGTGCCACTGGGACCAAGCAGGCGTGTGAACCAAACATGAGCTGTGTGGGAGGCCATGCATTCCAGCTGCCGCAGCTTGACCTTGAGCTATGCAGACACAGCTGACATTTAAACATGCACACCAGTATTGCAGGTGAGGTTAAGGTTGGAAGAGGCCTTCCTTGACCTTGACCATGGTGGGTAGAACATTTTTTTCTTTTTTTTAACTGGGAGGCAGCTGAGTCTACATTTGCTGCAGACTTGCTAGCTTTAAAATGTGGGTGCCAAGCCTGGGAAGACGGGCAGCGATAGTTTGGCTGTCCAATCCCGTTCGCACGCACGGCTAACGAGGACGCTGGAGAAACCAAGCTTTCATCGTGCGTTCCCCACAGGGTCCCACGCTGGCTCTAGGTACATTCATCACAAAAGCTCTGATCCTGGCTTCGGACTTTAAGGACCTGAACTAATTCACTTGCAGGAGATGGTGAATTTTTAATCATAAACAAATAAAAAGAAACAGGAATTTCTTATGAAACAAATGCTGTCATTTTTGGGTTAAGGTTGAGAAAAAGCTCAGTGAAATTATTGCAGACCCAAAAGCTAGAAACACCTGTGCCTCTAAGAATCATGTTTGCTCAGAAAATCGAGGAGACATCAGAGTGACATTAAAAAAAAAAAAATCTTTAGGCTTATAGTCAGAAGAGTATCCCTGGAGAAATGATTAAAATAAGGCAGACTAGAAGGATTAAACTGGAGAGACAGAGAGAGATTTCTTTAAGAGGCAGGAGAAAGGGTAGGATTTTAGCAGACATCCAAAATAGCATTGAAGGAGGAACTGAGATCTAAGGGCCAGGAAAGACCATTATAATCAGGAAAGAAGTTGCAGCCAGGGCTAACTGCTCTTAAAAATAGGGAAGATCTTGTCAATGTGACCTTGGGTGTTCACAGATCAGAAAGTGATGGAGTCAGATGAAATCGGACAGATCTAACCTCTCAGGAACAATGCTGGGAGGACCTCCTGGAGGGGGTGAGGAGGGTCCCTGAGAGCATCAGAGTCTATGTTAAGAGCAACTAGGAACACCACCGAAGGTTGGCTGCTATTCCAAGTGGTTGCAGAAAATCTGAACAGATTCAGGAGCTGGCCACCCAGACCAGCGTGCAACACTCAAAGCAGGCTCCTCTGGCACATCTCAGGAGGACACAGTCCAGGTGGTCCCAGTATGCCCCACGAGAACAAGCCTCGGGAGCAAGGACTCTGAGAAGGCAGAGCCCAGATGCCCCGAGCGGGGAGGACAGTGATAGATCAGGTCCAGGCCTGGAATGCTCTCGTGTGATGGGACAATGTTCCCCGGTCCAGCGATCAGACAGAGGAAGGGAATTGTAAGGAGAGGAGCAGTGCTTGGCTGTCACAGACCTACAATGTTTTTATTTCCTTTTTCTCACAAGGCAGAGGACAGAGACGAATCATTTTGGAAAACTAAAGCCTCAAGGCGATAAAAGGAGATAAGGCACTCCAGCCAACATGCGTGAGACGGAGAGGGAGCCATTCAGAAAGTGGTTCAACCTGCTGGAGCCTCAGGCCCTCCGAGGAGCAGGACAGCAGAGGCAGAGCCCCGCCACCGCACGTGCAGGTCGGGCCCCTGCAAGGGGGCCCCAAGGGACCAGCGTCCCACAGCCAGGGCTTCCTTGGGCAGAGCGGGGATGAGACCTCGGTCAAGCCCCAGAGGGCCTCGGAGCACAAGCGCCGAAGCTCCTCAAGAAGGCAGCAGGTGGCGTGTGCCTGGGGGCTGCCCCGCATGAGCTGAACACAGCGCCACGGTCAGGTCGCAAGGGCTTATTTTTCCCAAGTGAGTTCAACTCTGAGATCAAGGACGTGAGCCACCACCACAGACTGGTGGGCACCCAGGGGGCTGGAGGCCGGGTTCTCCCCATCCCCACCCTCTGTCACTGCAAGGCTGGACACCGGCCTGTCCCACAGAGGCAGTGGGTATGCTGTGGGGGCTCTGTTATTCCTGTCCCCGTAACTCTTGGACTCTTTAAAAGAGGCTCACAAGAGAGGTTCACTCCACCTGCTGAGGTCTGGGCAGTTTGTCACCCGTGGCCACACACGGGAATCACCCGCGGAGACTCGAAAGCATATTGATGCCTGGGTCTCACCCCAGAGATCCTGAACTTGCAGACGCAGGGTGTGGGCTGGGTCTTGGGAGTCGTGCACAGTCTCCAGGTATAGTGGGGAAAAAGTTCACATCCACCCAGAACCACAGAACGCAACCTTATTCGGAAATAGGTTCTTTGCAGATGTCCTCAGTTGAAGACCACACTGAGAGTGCCCTGCATCAGCGTACCTAAATCCAAAGCGAGTGGCAGGAAAGGACACACAGAGACACGGAGAAGAGGTCAATGTGAAGACAGGCGGAGACTGGAGGGATGAGTCCACAGGCCAAGGGACCCCGAGGGTCTCCAGGGACCACCAGCTGCTAGGAGAAGGCATGGGAGGCTTCCTCCCTCCATTCTGCGCGAGGACCCGACCCTGATGACATCCCGATTCGGAACTTCCAGCCTCCGCAGCTGTGGGAGAGTAGATTCCTGCTGTTTTCAGCCCCTCCGTGTCTGGGTTTTGTTAAGGCAGCCCCAGGCCCTAACACACCCATTACCCACCCTGTGTGGCCACATTGGCAATCTCGGCCCTTTCTGATGCAATATAGCCCCCCTGAGTGAAGGCCCCTCGGTCTGCCCACCAAGAGTGTATCTGACTGAGCCAAAGAGGAGTTAGAAACTAGGGAGCTTCGTTTTCGGTCCTTCATTCCTTGACTCTTAACTCACAAGGGCAAAAAAATGTTAATTCCAACTTCAATTCCTTTGGACTACTACTTCTTTGAAGTTTAACTTGCAAGGGGACCTAATCTTCTAGTTTTATTTAATCCCCAGGAACTTCTTAATGAAGAGAGCGTTTGTAATCAAATATGAGGCAACTTATTATTGCCTCTTCATTTTTGGAGAATTTTTTGGATGTCATTTGATCACATTGCAGAACTTCTCACAGGCCATGTCTAGATATAATTTGAGAGGGGAAATAGACAGTGGAATGAGTGTGTGTGGCCTTGGGGAAAATGTGACCTTGAGTTGATCGAACTCCTGCAGTGTTCCAATTGATTTCTGAGCTCCTTGGAAACAGGTTCCTGTACTGCACTCCAGGTTCCTAAGAGAATTCATAAATGACCCGAGCCTGATCTGGGGGCAGCAGCATCGCGTGAAGGTGGGAGCAGGCCTGCCTGGCAAACCACAGGGCCCCTCATCTGAGATGTGCGGCTTCCCCTCGGTGGACCGTTGGCCCAACAAGTAAGCCTGCCAGTAAAGAATAAGCTGGGAGCATGGAAGCCCCACCCCGGCCTCTTGGGGAGGGATCTTGCCAGAACTCTCCAGGCCCTGCCTCACCCCCAGCAGGAGAACAAGCTCTCTGCGGCCCAGGGTACCAGCCCTCGCTGCTGTGGTGCAGTGACCTCTCAAAAGTCTATGCCCCTGAGAGTCTGTCTTCTCCCTTCTCCCCCAGCACAGATCAGTGCAAGTCGGCACAGAATCAAGTGTGTCAGCTGGGTACAGACTCACTCTCGCCCTCCACAGCCTGGGCCAAGTCCCCACTGCAGGCAGGGAGCTTGCAGACCCCATCTTGAGCCTGGCCTTGTCAGTGGTAAAGGTGACGTCAAGGTCTCTGTCTGCTGGGTGTTTTGTCTGAGTTTACCGTTATTCAGAAATAAGGAGGAAGGGGAGGGCCATTTATTGAGCCTGAAAGCAGGCACTGCTGACCCTCCCTAGGGCTGGCCCTGGGGCCGGCTCCCTACCAGGACATTACAGGGAGCAGAGGAGTTAACATTTGAACCCAAGTAGTCATTCTCCAAATGAAAAACTATCTGGACAGCACCAAAAACATTTTTGGCAATATATATATATATATATACGTATACACACACACACACACACACACACACACACACACATATCTCACATACGGGTATGAAATATCTACTCGTATGAGTTTATGAGAATATATACACCCATAAGTCTTTTGACACATATAGACCATCTATCACAAACGTAAGTGTGTGTGTGTGTGTGTGTATCCAGTAATTTCTCTTACAAGAATTCATTCTAAGAAATAGTCAAACAGCTGCATAAGCACGTGTGTAAGGCTGTTCAATGCAGCTTCGTTACAGTAACATAAAATGGAAACAATTTGAATATCCAAAATAATAGTTGATTAATTAAATAGAATGCAATCAAGTCATACAATAGTAAAAGGATTTTTTAAAGGCATACAAATAAGACAAATGGAAGCCTGAACAACAGCGGTGAGATTTGGAATTTGGGAAGCAGGCCAATGAGTGGTAACGACTAGCACAGCTGAGAAACCCCGAGCAGCAACGAGAATGCGAGGGACCAAGGTGCAGAGCCCAAAAAGGTCTAGGAATTGGGGGCACCAGGAATTGGGGTGAGCTGGGAGTGGAACAGTGCTAATCCAAGGAGGACCTGGTGAGGAAATGCAGCTTCCTCACCCTGCAAAGCCTGGAAGCAGACCCCCTGGAGAAAGGAGAGCAAATGACCTCTGACCGGGGGCCCCAGGCCTCACCCAGTGAGGGCCCTGACTGAAGACAGGGAGGCCAAGTGTGTGTTTGCATTCTGGGTGCTGAGGCCCTGGTGTCTTCCCTCTAGCAGCTCCTGGGCATAAGCTGAGATGCTGGCGGCATCTCCTCCAGAAAAGGTCTGAGGATGTCGACATCAGGGACTCGAGCTAGTGCCCAGCCACTGGAGGAGACTGACAAGGTAGGAAGACTGGGACCCAGTTTTGCAAAAGGAATGAACAGGTGAGCCTGGAGGGAAGGCTTCGGGGCTGTGCGTGGCTCTTGGGACACGTCGGCCGCCCTGACTACCAGCATCGGCCAGTGTGAAGTTCCCGAACTGAACACGGTCAGGATTCGATAGAGGAGACAGGATAGAGGGAATGTTCCATAAACACTGGGGGAAGTTACGCCATATCTGGGGACACAGCGCAGAGTCATGCTGCCGGAGAGCAGAGATAAGAGCAAAGCCGGGGGTCTGTTAGTGCAGGAAACAGTTTGGGCGTTGCTGACGAAGCACCAAAATTTCATAACAAACGTGACACATGTGTGCTGTCCCAGGGAAATTTATTGCAGATCTCAGAAGGAAAATGATATACCTAGGAAGCAACCATAACTCAGACCCAAGGCTAGTGGTTAGAAAGAATTTTAGAGTTGTGGATAAGAGATTAAAAAGAGCTTACTAGTTCAGTGACTAATTATGGCCTCTGCATTTGCTTTTTATAAATCAGTTTCGGTTTTTTGTGACCAAATGAAGCACACCAATTACAATCATTGGTCTGCCATTGGTAGCCTAGGAATGTTCTTCAGGAGCCCTGGGGAAGGTGGAGGTATGCCTGGGCCAGCGAGATGTCACCAGGTCACCAGGAAAGCTGGCTGAGCCACTCAGAGATCCTCCTCAGGGTAGGTGTTCAAATGGCCAAAGCCCGGGTTAGAGGGTGCTGTGGGTTGAATTGATAGGGTGAAGTCCTCACCCCTGGTCCCTGTGAATGTGACTTTATTTGGGAATAGGGTCTTTGCAGGTGTGATTAAGATGTATGTTAAATTGAGGTGGTACTGGAGTAAGATAGACCTTTATCCAGTATGACTGGTGCCCTCCCAAGAAGGGGGCAGGAGACACAGACACACCCAGGGAGAAAGAAGGCCATGTGTCCACAGAGGTGGAGGCGGGAGTGATACATCCACAAACCAAGGGACGCTGCAGAGGGCTGGCAGGGCTAGGAGAGACGCCTGGGGCCGATTTGGCCTCTGAGCCTCGGCAGGAGCCAGCCCTGCTGACACGTCTGCTTTCTGGACTTCGCCTCCAGAGCAGTGGAAGAATGGGTTTCTGTGGTTTTAAGCAGCCTGGTTTGTGGTCCTTTGTTCCCGCAGCCCGAGGAACCAAGCTGATGCGGATGAGGTGCACCCAGAACCGGGATTGGAGCCCAGACCTCCCAAACCGCTTCCCTCCACCTGCCGCTGGTCGCCAGCTACCCTCCTCGAGGGCGCTGGGCAAACACAGCAACGGCTCCCTGCAGAGAAGATGCTGAAACCCGCAGATCTAGCGCCATGTGAATGGAGCCGGCCTCCCACGTCCCAGCATCGACCGGGTGACCGGGCTGGCTCTGGCGATGGGTTCGCATCACTGGTCCTTGAGTACAAGACTACAAGCCCTCCAGCCCGATTTTCAGAACTCAGTACTGGCGCAGAGGAAGACAAGCCTTTGTTTTTCATTTGTGAGGAAAATTTCTCTGGTCACAAGCTACTGAAGAAAACAAATGTGGGACCAGATGATACCTATTTCCGAGTCCCTTTCTGGCTCCCAGCTGTACACTACTGTTTTTCAATAAAGGACAATTAGGCCCATTATGGCTGTGTAGTCCCTAAGTAGCCATGGGTCTGTGGAATTTGTGTAGTGTGGAGCACACATTGGTCTCCCTTAAATGTCTTATTAATTAGATACCTCTTATCTGAATGCCCCATAATTTCTAGCTGTCCCCACAGGGGGACCCTGTGGCTGCACGACGCATTGTGGGCCGTCGCTGCCACCTGTACCTGGCGCCCACGGCCTGGCTCCCAGGCAGCTGCAGCTCCAGCCAGGTAGGCCCCCTGCTGCCAGGTGCCCTGCGCACAGGGATGGCGCCAGAGAGGGAAAAGGCCTTCCCGTGGCACCGAAGCTGTGAAGACTTCAAAGTGGCACCTGCCAGCTTTTAAAATTTCTCTTTGTTTTACTAACTGCTGTCCTTGTACTTTGTTCTAAAATAATCTTAGTAGCTCTGAGAAAACAACTCAGATACATCAAAGGGACCAGAGGGAGAAGGGAAGAGAAGGAAGCCGTGCGGGGAGGGGCTCCATGCCATTCGTACGTGACTGTTTTTCTCTGTTGTCTTAGAATTTCAGGGAAGGTCCCTTTCCTGAGGGCAATAAGAAATAAGTCAGTCCAGGTTCTAATGCAGAACTTCAGGACACATTGTCTCGCCAATGGGTTTCAGCCCCGGGCAAGATCACTATGGATTCAGTGTGACCAAAGAAAATAACAGCAAAACACTCTTTGGAGTGAAAGGGTTATACCCAACTTTATTTCCAGGTGGCAGGTCAGTCACTAGAATCCCGTTCACTCAGAGTGAGTCTGCAGGTAGCAAGCCAGTCTCTGCCTCTGGGCCCCTCTGTCCACACAGCCGTCTTCTGGGCCTCTGTCCTCAGCGCTGCCACCACTCCAGCCTCTGCTCTGCTCTCCTGCAGCCGTGCAGCCCTGCCACCATGTCGCGCACAGAACACTGGGCAGAGCTCTTTTTATAGAGTCAACAGCCATGTACTGCCCACAGGTGTGCAGTGAGCTAGTCAACCAGGGCCAGGTGAGAATCCTGGCCACAGGAACTCTCATTTTATACACACACATCCCCAAGGGACTTGCTCGAGTTGACCACATAGGCTCTCTAGTCCCCAAACCCATGACCGTAAGCAGGCTGTGCAGGCAGAGCTCAGAGCTTACGGAGATCGCTGGTGGGGACACGGAAGAGCTGAACTGCGAGGGTGGGGCAGGTGCTAGGGTGTCTCTAGGGCACCACCTCCAACCCCAAGAGGCTCCTATGAGCTCTCCTTAGAGATTGCTGGTGCCTGCGTCTTACTCCCAACCCAACAGTGGCTGAGCTGCAGGAACTCATAGCCAGCCTGCTGCATGGAGCTGGAGCTTAGATGAGAGGGCTTGGGAGAACCTGATCTGCTCCCGTGGGAGGGCCCTGACAGTGGGACCTGACTGGGACTCCATAATGGCAGGGCAAGGAGACAGCACCGCCATACATGGCCCAGGCCCCCACATTTGGTGTGGTCTGAATGTATCGGTTTTCTCTGGGACATGTGGATGCTGAAAACATAGCCTAAAAAGTGACTTTATGGGAACCCACCAAGTGGGCAGCCTTCGATGGCACGGGGGCCTCAGCTGTAAGAGGCCGGAGGGTGGAGCCCTGGGGCAGGAACCTAGGAGAGCTGCAGGAAGTCAGCCAGCGGACTGGCCCGCTACAGAGCAGATACCGTAAGTGCCCCAAAAGAGCCAGCATTTGGACACCTGTTGTGACCAAGAGCTTTGAGAGAGGCTCAGGATGGGTGAGGGATAACTGCCATTTGGGATGGGAGGGCTGAGAAATGGGAAGCTGGCAGCGCTGAAGCTGAGCCTCATCCCACCTCATTTGCCCTGAGCCAGCTTCCCAGGAAAACTTGGGAATATCAGTGTGTGTGTGCTCACGCGCCTGTGCACTCTAGTTCTTAAAATCACATGTCAATCCTTCAACTGTTTTTTTATCTTTTCTGCCACCATTATTTGTTTAGATGTTAAATGTTAAATATTAAGGTCAAAAATAGAAATGGGATAGAAAATGTAGGAAATAGCAAGGAATGAATTGCCATCTTCTACACTAAGGCTAACAAATAGATGCTTCTGTTAAGCAACCTTAGTGCTCTGAGACACTGTAACTAGAGAGGCTCTCTTAAGAGTTTTTTGCAGATATAAAGGTTTCCTATAATCAATACAGCCAAGCAAAGTGTCCAAGAAGAGACTCAAATCCACACAGGCACTGAGCAGATGAAAATGGTGACATTTCAAATCAAGGGGAAAAAATAGGTACAGTAGATGATACTGGGACAATTGGTCAGGGAGACAGGAAGTGAGACTTACTGCAATCTTAACACCAAAATAAATTCCAGAATGTGTCCTTCACAATACGGTAGCCACTAGCCATGTGTGGCTATTTAAATCTAAATTAATTAAAAGTAAGTAAAAGTAACTCCTTATTCTATTATATTTGCCATCTATCAAGTGCTCAAGAACCACATGGGGCCAGTGACTAATGTGTTGGACAATACAGAACAGACCATCATCACAGAACCTTCTATTGAACAAGGCAGCACTAGGGAGTTCAGATGTGTAAATGTTAAAACTTACACAATTTTTAAAACACTGGAATAGAGAAGGATCTAAAAACAACTCCAAAACCTAGATACCAGTGAAAATTTGTTCAGCTCACTAAGTGAAAGCTTAAAAATTTCTCAGTATAAAAAAATAATCTCATAACCAAAGTTTCACACAGTGAAAAGTCAAGGGAAAATGTATAACCCAAAGCAGATAAAAAGCTAATTTCCTTAATAAGAGAAAGACAAATACCCAACAGAAAATGTGCCAGGGGCCAGGTATTCCACAGAACTAAAGGTATAAATGGCCAACAAACATACAAAAAGATGTTTAACCTCACTCACAATTAAGGAAATACAAATTAAGTGATGATGATGCTATTGTGAAATAATGGGAGAGACCACTTTTCAATTATTGTTGATAAAAATTAAAAAGATAGCATGCCTGACTGGATCTATACTGTTGGAACTCAACCAAGAATTTGGAGAAGTGCAAATTGTAGCACTCCAAACTCTTACAACTACAGACTATTTACTGTTAAAAGAACATATGGCATGTGAACAGTCCCCAGGAATGGGTTGTTTTAATTTGTCTGATTTCTCTCAGACTGTTCAAGTTCAGTTGGACAATATCCACCATATCATAGATAAGTTTTCACAAATGCCTAAGGTGCCTTAATGGTTTTCTTGGTTTCAATGGAGATGGCTGGTAATTACAGATATGCTTTGGTTATGTAACTATACTCCTATTATGTTAATGTGTGTGCACAATTTAAGTAGTAGCTTAAAACCTATATATGCTGAAGTTACTCTACAAGAAGATATGTCAAAGAAATAATCAATCTTCCCATGTTTTCTTCCGTCTGCTACTTCTATAGCTTTTCTTCTTCCTTCCTAATTACAACCCTTAAATAGAATTCGTGCCTCATATCAAATTTACCGAGTATCATAATTCTTCCAAGTGGTAAAGATACCTCAAGACAAATGCTGGGCATAGAAGCCACAGGGCATAAATAGGCAAAGAAGTAAAAAGCTAACCTTTTCAAACAATAAGGCTTCCCTCTCACTTACCAACTTCACATCTCCCTGTATGGCCCCGGAAGATGACTGGTTAGCCAGAGACGGGTAAGATTCCTCAAGGGAGGAACAACCTAAGACAGGCACAGTCGCAGGGGGGCCATCAGGTGAGAAATTGGGGATCAACAGAGGTGAGGCTTAGAACCTCACCCCCCCTGTTCTGAGAGAAATCTTCTGCATACGTGGATGTTTTGTTGCCCTGGTCTGGCTTGGATTAACACATAGTCTACAGGCACACACCTGATCATCTACATTTGCTCTCTTACAACACTAAACTATGTTTTCTACCTTTATCTTGTATCTGCCTACCACTTCAGCATTTTATTAAAAATAATAATAATAAAGAGAGAAATGTGGTATCCACATATAAATCAAGTATAAAAACCAAATGAGTATTCATATTTGAACTGACTGTTTATAGTTCATAATGCATGAGCAAAACCGAAAGTTTCTGTGATGACTGCCCTTGTACTGTTCACTATGTAACTTATTCATTATGTAAGAATTTGTTCTACATGTAAGAACTTGTTTGTTATGCCTCAGAAGAGTGGAGACTGACGAAAATTGGGCTTGGGGTGGATTAATGATTGTGCATTGAGCATTGACTCCCCTATACAGAATTTTGTTGTCGTTAGCAACCATTTGATCAATAAATATGAGAGATGCCCTCACAAAAAAAAAAAAAAAAAAGAAAGAAAGAAAGGACAGACTTCCAATGGTAAAATAAATAAGTAACCGGGATGTAATGTATAGCATAAGGAATATAGTCAAGATATTGTAACAGCTTGGTAGGGTGATAGCTGGAACCTAGAATTATGTATATAAATGTTCTACCACTGTGTTGTACACTTGAAACTAATGTAATGTAATACTGTGTGTCAACTACCCTTCAATAAAAAATAATTACTTAAAAAAAAAAAAAAAAGATAGCATGCCGAATCAAAAACACAATGAGCTATCACCTCACACCTGTTAGAACGGCCATGATGAAAAAGACAAGAGACAGCAAAAGCTGGTGAGGATGTGGAGAAAAGAGAACACTGCGCACAGGTGGGGGGTTTGTAAACTGGTACAGTTACTATGGAAAATAGTATGAAGGGGCCTCAAAAATGAAAAAGAAGAACTGCCAATATGTTCCAGCAATCTCACTTCTGGACTATATCCAAAGAAAATGAAAACACTAGCTCAGAAAGATATCTGCACCCCCATGTCCATAGCAGCAGTCTTCACAGTAGCCAAGGTATAGAAACAACCTAACTGTCCATCAGTGGATGAATGGATAAAGCTGTGACATTACTCATCCACAAGAAACGAGGAAATCCTGCCATTGGTGACATGGATGGGCCTTGAGGACATCATACTAAGTGAACTAGGTCAGACAAAGACAAATACTTTATGATCTCACTCAGATGTGGTATCTAGAAAAACAAATAAACTCACAGAAAAAGATCAGATTTGTGGTTATCAGAAGTAAAAGGTAGGAAGAGGAATTGGAGGAAGGAAGACAGTCAAAAGATACAAACTTTCAGCAGTAAAAGTGCATGATGACTCTCGTTAATACTGCCGTGTGATATATAGGAAAGGTCAGAGAGTTGGTCCTCACAGTCCTCAGCAGGCAGAGAAAATGAATCTTTTTCTTTCTCTCTCTCTCTCTTTTTTTTTTTGCTTTCTTTTTATTGTATCTACATGAGATGGATATTAAGTAAACTCATGGAAGTAATAATTTCACAATATATGTAAGCCACTAGGCTGTACACGTTAATTTGTATAGTGATTATATCAGTTACATCTCAATAAAACTGGAAAAACATTTTTAAGTTTGTGTGTATCATGAGCTACAGTGTGGGGGATCTGGTTGGTGCACTCACTGTCAGTAGAGGAATAAACTAAAGCGACTTTCTGGAGGCAGTTTGGCAGCAGAAACCTGAATTTAAAATGCCTGTTGCCTTTGACCCAGTATGCCTGTCATTAAGAATTTAGCCTACAGATTGACTTGGAAAGGTACACAAAGTTATATGCACAAAATGGTGACTTGCAGCATTTTTTGTTGCAGCAAAACAGCCAAAAACTTGGATGTCTGTCAAGTGGTCTATTTAAATAAATCATGCTACAGTCATATATGAGATACCATATACCTATTAAGAATATTTGGGCTGATAAGGAAAGATCCCCAAGATATATAAGTGAAAATATAAAGCTAGAATAATGCATGATATGATGCTAACTTCGTTTTGTTTTAAGATATACAGAATACAAAAATAGATTCTGCATATATGCAAATAAGCTTAGACACAAGAGTACACAAGAATCTGCTTATGATTACTCCCAATGAGTAGACCTGGGGGGAGAGGGGACATGGTTTTATTTGACTCGTTAGACATTTTTATGTTTTTTTTATTTTTTTTACCATATGCATTTATTTGTTTATATTAGAAAGGAAATCATTGGGAAGAATCGATAAAGGTGCTGCAGAAATGGAAAGCAGTCATCACTTCCTACCTAAATTTAATTTCAAAAGGATGGGATTCACCTGAGTAATGCAGACAGAGGGACTAGCACGGGCTGGGAGGCCCCGAGAGCTCCCGTTCCTGCGGTCTCAATGTCAGAACGCCAAGCCAGGTGTCATCTCCCTCCAGCTGCCGGTTTCTCCGCGGGCGGATCCAGCTCCGACTCCGAGAAGGATCTGCTTCCTGGGAATCTTGTCATCCAGAGCAAATCACGTGACAGCCAGTGAGCAAAACAGCAGCCAGCGTAAAGCCGTGGAAAACAGACGTTGATCCTGGGTCTGGATTTCAAGGAGGTTTTTCTATTCACCAGAGGTGCTCGGGTGGAAGGCCATGAGAAAGGTGCAGAGCAGGTTGTCGGGGGCTCTGTGACACTTGCTCTGCTGTGGGGGAGGCTGCTCCTGGGACAAGTGGACGTCCCATTGTGAAACAGAGCCCTGGGGCTGAGGCACTGGGGGCCTCACGTGGGGCTGCAACCCTGCCTGGGGGAGACGGCTGGAGAGGGTGCTGCCGAGGTCGTGAGCGGACGGTATAAGCCTTGTTTGTTCTCCGTCGAAACAACGGAACTTCAGTGATAGGGGAACATGTTTACATTTTTCACATTCCGTAACATCCCACTTCTCTGAATTAACTCATCATAAATGTCATATTCTCTTCCTATCTTCTCTCACATGGATACATATTTTGCACATTTCTTATTAAAATATGCATAACATGTAGTATTTTGCCTTTTTCAACCACGTGTTTTCCACGTCTCTGCAGAAACCTGCTGCGTAGAGTTTCACCTACCGTGTTTAGTACATGCTCCTGCTGTTGGGTAGGTCCACATTGTCCCAGCTTCTGATTTCTGACTTGGTCACCTAAACGGTATGACTCCCAAGAGCATGGTCGAGGTATACAGTTTTCTCCCATCTGTTAAATTACCTCCTAAAAATACTCAGGACTGAAAGTACAACGTTTTTGCAACAAGGTGCCACATGGCCTTCCAGATGGGTTATAGTAGTATTCAGTGCCTAGGAACCGCTGAGAGGAATGGATGGGACAAGGGTGGGACCATGGAGCCAGGGACACAGTGGCTGGCCAGTTGGCTGGGCTGCAACAGCAAATGCCCTAGGCGGGAAGACCTACACAAGTGGAGGCTGGAGACCTCAGATTAGCGTGGCAGGTTCTTGTAAGAACTTTCTGGTTCATGGAGGACCACCTTCTCTGAGAGAGAGAGAAAGAGAGAGAGAAACTCTCTCCCTGTTCATACAGAGCCACCAACCTGGCAGTATAACACAGAGAAGACAAGTAGTGATTCTATAGCATCTTACTACACTGATGGACATGACTGCAACGGGGTGTGTGGTGGGGACTTGATGATGGGGGGAGTCTAGTAACCATAATGTTGTTCATGTAATTGTACATTAATGATAGCAAAAAATTAAAATTAATAAAAGCCACCAACCCTTCCAGATTAGGACCCATCCTTAGTACCTCAGCCTTACACACCTCCTAAAAGCCCTATCTCCAAATACGGTGACACTGGAGTTACAGCATCAACATATGAACTTGGGAGGGGGACACAGTTCAGTGCAGAGCTGCAGCCTTGCCCACTAGGGAAGCTGCCGGGCCACCCCAACTCAGCTCCTTCCAAGGATACATGAGCATACCCAGCCCCTTCTCTGGAGGAAAGGAACGTGAGTGCAAAGGAACATGAGTGGAAAGGAGCATGAGCTCTGTACATGTTTGGGGGGAAATCAACAAACAGAGGGGTAGGGAGGCCAGATTTCCATATGGAGACCTGGAACTGCTTCCAGCCTAGTTCGTTTACAATCATTGACCATCATTGACTACGAATTGCGCTACAGTAAATTGGGAACAAGGCTGTTACATTCTAGAGGTCACAGTCTGCTCTGAGGTTCCCCCACGTCCACTCTTTCTGGACCTTAGCTGATCTGATGCCACCACCAGCACCTTCCCAGTGTCCCTGGGATGCCAGGGTAGTGTCATGGAAGCAAAGTTACGTGCTGTAGAGGATATCTAAACACACCTTTGGCCTCCTGACAGCTCCAGCAGCTTGGACGCAGGTGGCGCATAAGTTCAGGCTGAGCTCCAGCAAGTAGGCTTCATAAAGATGAGCTCACACGGCATCACCTGTCCCAAACTCCACCCAGTTCCATCCCCGCCCCCTCCCACCCCCATGATGAAATATCCCAAACAGCAGGGCAAGACGGCACAGTGTGCCTACAGGTGTGCCCCCTGCCATATGTTGTCCCCTGCAAGCCCTCCCATATGCCCTGGCCAGTCAGCCCTGTGTGCATCGAGATGTTGGCCATTGGGCTTCCTCTTGAAAGGACATGTGGTGCTTCCAAGACCAGAACTGGTGGGCGAGGCTGCAGGAGAAAGACCAGGAACAGGAACCCCTCTCTGACCCCACTGCCCACCTGTACCTGGGGCAGAACGCTTGAGTCCTGCTGCTCGCTCTCCCACCCAGTCTCGGGGCTCTTTCTCTCCAAAATAAAAAGTCCATATCTGGGTCTAACACATGAGTAGGTAATGTAGACTTTACTGGTTTTCCATGCAAAGGAAAGAATGCCATGTACATATATATATATATATATATATATATATATATATATGTATATATCTTTTAATAACATGTAATATAGAAAAATTTAATGAAACTTCCCCATTTGTCATTTGTTTCCCTCTCTGGGATTCAGGCCAGACCACCTCTCCCTTTCCCCATCTCTTCCCACAGAGTCTCGAAAAATCACCTTTTATCATCTGAGGCTCTTTTCAACTCTATTCTGCAAACATATATCCCCTCTCTTCAAAACAAACAACCATGTCATTTGCCAAAATTTGGTTAGATACCCCTCCTCCAGTCTGTCCCAGAAGCTTCAGTTTATCTTGCCCATGAAGGTCAAGGTCAAAAGGAAATTCAGATGCTACAGTGTAATAAACACATGAACATGGCAGAAAGGTAAATGAAAATCTGACCCAGACCCTTAAGTCAAAGACACTGAAGCCAACATAAAATGTCACTTACCTCAAGTCCACCAGAGCACACACTTGAGTGAGTTAATTAGTCATGAGAAAGTATTTACTTACCCTCATCTACCCTGATGGCTCTGAGAAGAAACTGACCATTTCATTCACCATGGTGTCCCAAATCTCTAGCACACTACCTCAGAGGAAGTGCTCAATAAACATTTGTTGACTGTGCTTGGCCCCATTTTTGTGCTACCCCAACCTAGCCTATGAATGTATGTATCTTAAAAACCAAAATAAGATTGCACAAGGCATATTTATGTCTAAATGTAGTTTGACATACTTTGAGTTTGAGAACAAATGTAAAAGGCCATCAAACATTATAATTGCATGTGTGTAAATTCAATTAGTAAGAGATGTTACTACTAAGATTGCAGGTAAGGACGATTCACAGAATCCTAATGACAGTGCATACGTGTAAGCATTTCAGTGGCTCCATTTCACAGAGGAGGAAACCAAGGCCTGCGGGTGATCATGGGTTCACCCAAGCCATAGAGCCAGCAGTGGCAGAGCCAGAATTGGAATCAAGTGGACTGGCATATGCAAGGTTCTGTTTCTGGTTAGCTCCAGTGGTTCCCCAGAGATGGCACTGGACCAGACACTTTGTCTTGCTGCTACCTCTATCTGTGACCTCTGCATACCTTAAAGCTAGCTTTAAGCCTCTGTTTTCTCATCCATAAACAAGAGCCATCTGGAGGTGCCGAGCACAGGTCTGGGGAGCTGATGTCACAAGCACAAGACTGGCTGGGCCAATCATCACTTCCAGGAAGAGCGGCTTGGCTGAGAATGAGCCAGGCCACGTCCAGTCTGCTGGTAGAGGCAGGTAACCTACCCAGGGCCAGAACTGCTGCCAAAAGTCAAAGACCACAAGTTCTATCCAGGTCTGGGCAAAAATAATTGGCTAGAAACCCCCTTACTCCAGTTAGGACATTTTACCCTATAAACCTGGGAGTGATTTTGTGCTCTGAACAACCAGGCAGTCGGTGTGGGATAAGGCCCAGGCAGGATCTTTGGAGTCCCAGGGAAATGCCTTTTGAGGAAACGACACAGGAATTGCATTCATTTATAAGAAACTTCTAGAAAAACCACTTTGGTTTTTACAAATGTTTTTCCTAAAACAGTGCTATGGTCTAAAGCACTTTAGAGAGAAATTTAATAGCAAGGATAAGAATAGCAACAACAAAAATGCCTCCACTCACAGTTGCATAAGTTGTAAGGTTCCACTCCCATAACATCCATTTCCATACCATCCTGGCTAACCAGAGAATTTTGGTGGACAGGTACTCTAGCCTGGCTCTTCAATGTGAGATCGGCAGACAAGACCAATGGCTTCACCTGGAACTTGTTGGAAGTACAGAATCTCAGGCCTTACCTGAGTCCTACTGAAGCAGAACGTGCATTTTTAATAAGATACCAAGTGATCTGTGTGCACACTCAAGCTTGAGAATGCTGACCCACAGGTCCTCTGGCGCATCTGACAATTTTCAAGTTGGGAAACAGAAGCCCAGAGAGAAAGTCATTTGCTTCAGGTGACAGGAAGTTGGTGGCTGTGCCGGGGACCCCCCAGCCCCCCAGCCCTGGCTGAGGCATGATCCTTACACTCTCCTCTGCCCCAGCACCTCCTCCCAGTTGTAAGACTCCTCCCCTTCCTGTAGCCCCAGAGATGGATGAAGGACGGAGCAGCTGGGTGGCCTTCTAGAGCAGCAGGCTGCAAGGGACACACAAAACACTTCTGCAAACGAACAGAGATGGAGAATGCAGACTTCCCAGAATCCTCACGGGGTGCTGGAACTGGATGTGGAGCTGGTGCTTTCCCCACACTCTAGGCTCCCCTTCCAAATGCACAGATGGATTTCCCTATTGGAACCTGAGGGATTTCTTTGATCACAGGAGTGTGCTAAGTTTGAAATGTCCCTGATGCTCATAGTACAGCTCTTAGTCAATGATTTGGTGGATGAATATCTGGGTTTCCTCGCCCTTGGGGTGGCCCCTGTGCAGTCTCTTAGAGGACCCTAGGGGACAGAGGCCAGGAGCCCACAGCCGCATCCTTCTCAGGAACGCCCCCCTAACTGGCTTCTTCCCTCTCTCTGTCTCACTTCCTGGCACTCCTTCCGGAGCTTCCTGGGATCACCTCCTACATCATCCTCTTGCACTCAGATCCTTGTCTCAAAGTTTGCTTCTGAAGGACTCCACCTGGACTGGGTGAGAAGCCCACATACAGCATTCTAAGCCATGTGGTTTCCAGTGCCTTCTAAATTTTACTCTTGGTGACCAATGAGGTAGGTTTGGGGCAGAGCTGAATTGTCATGGAGAACAGAGATGTGGACAGGCTCCAGAGATCCCCAAGTCACCTTTTTCTTTACCCTCCCAAGCTCAGCTTTACATCTGCATATGTTAAATATTTAGTGAACACTGGCTTGGCTGGGTACCAAATTATTCTCTCCTTCCCTGCACCCACTATCCAGCTTTGTGTGATGCCCAATAAGCTGTTTCTTGGTGACATAACTGCTTCAAAGTCTGTTGGTACAATGTAGCCAATGAAATTCAGAAGTGAGTCACCAATGGTTGGTGTCTATCGTCAGCATATCCATAAAACTGCTATGTACTCAGTTTCACGGACATCAAAATAAAGGTTCTAAATATACTTTGCTGTTCCTTGTAATGTATTCATAGGTACCCCACGGGGATAGCTGTTGCTACAAGTCCAAATTAAGGAACATTCATTCCAGATCCTTTCCCTGATTTCCTGTGCTCTGTTACCATTAGAAGTTTGCTGTTAAGGCAACATCTTCTGGAGACCCTTCTAAAACCAGGCAGAACCCTCTGAAACTAGTGCATGGGTCAGCAAACTCTTTCTGCAGAGGGCTCAACAACAAATATTTTAGGCTTTAGAGAACATAAGGTCGCTGCCATAACTATTCAACCCAACGGTGTGAAAGCAGCCATAGATGATGTGCAAACCGATCGTAGTGGAGGGGATCTAATAAAACATTAGACACCGAAATTTGAACTTCATATAACTTCACAAAGTATGAAAGAGTCTTCTTCTGACTTTTTAAAGACTATTTAAAATATAAAAATGATTCTTACCTGACAGGCCTTAGAGAAACAGGGCTGCAGGCTACAGTATGCCAAACCCCTATCTATGTTCTGTTAGGCACTCTCCACTGTCGGTGGAGGGGAGGAAAATAGAATCAAGGGAGGTGTCATAAAGGAAAGCAAAGAGGAGTCTCCTTCACCAAGTCTCCCTCTGCCCACATCATCCCTTTGCTCCATCTCCTTCCATGATACGCAGAGCAAAAGTGCCCCAAGTGGGCGATGCCCACAGACAATAATAAAGTGTCATAGGCCTAGAAAATATTTAAATACTTAGAAAGTATTTTGATGCCTTATACTGGTGATTCATGCTTCTTAACTCTCCCCAAAATGAATCTAATGGGGAACCTCATATATGAAGATACAAGGGGAGCTTTTATGTAAAAGGAGCTGGGATTAGGGAGACAGACAGGCAGGGGAACCCAGCGTAGTCTGGCCTGACCTCTGCTTCAAGCAGGCTTCCATGGGCAGCTCTAGGGGACACAGTTTGACAACCACTGTTCTAAGAAAAGGAGGAGGCAAGTTCAAACAAACGGCTGCTGCTTCTTTGCCAAAGGCAGCCTTATGTGCTTGGCATATATACAAGAAGTTGGCCAGCACGCTGTATACCCAGTGTGCTCTGCATTGCAGCCAGCCCACGCCGGTGTCCCCTCGGCAGCGTGCTCTCCCTCCAGGCAGTGTGGCTGAGGGCGCCCCTGGGAAGGCGCTGTCAGTCAGCAGTTGAGCTGGTGGGTCACAGTTTAGCAAAGCATCAGCTTACAGTAAAAACAAAAAACAAAAAAACCAGTGCCTGGGGAAATGGGAGGCAAAGACAGGACAGGAAAAATGCTCAATTATATGGGAGATGGTGCAATAACCATGCGTACTGTTTAGACGTTTTGTGATGGGCTGAGCTTCCAACACAGAAAATGTCTCTGATCACCCTGATGAAATATTTACTTGTGTTTCCAAAATGAGGAGAGACAGTGTGGTTTGAATGGGAGGCACATATGCTCACCCTCAGAAGATAGAAAATGGAGCTTTAAATTCCGGGTGAGTCACTTCTGGCTGTAGCCTTGGACAGGTCACCACCTCCCTGACCCTGCCCAGCAAGGTCTGAGAAGGCTAAACGAGATAATGTTGAGAGGTGCCTAGCCAAGTACTTAGTGGCCAATCCATAAATATTTAAACTGAATCTGTATTTGCAAACTGAGTGGAAACTGAAGAACAGAAAAGCCGTCCTTTTCGGCTGACATCGTCCTGTGTGCATGCAAAGGGCACATCAAAAGGAGCAAAATACCGAGTGTATTAAATCCTAAAGTTTAAGAAAACCCTCAAAGATATTGTAGTAGATAATCTACAAGACAAACAAACAGCTCAAGTGCAAAGATGCTTTAAAAAATATGTGACAAATGTGATGAGAAAAGATAAAGTTGATAAACATTATAGTCACCTTCCTTTTAGCTACCTCAGTAGATCCATTCTGAATCATTACTTGGTTTTCACATGAGCTGGAGATGATTATATAATTTCAAAAGAGTCTGTAAACTACTCATTTGCATCTGATTTCTCAGTGTCTAATTTGTTCATCAGCCAGAGCTATGTGTATACAACCAGATTTTTAATCAGCTCACAGAATGTGTAAAAGCAAATTAATCTTCCATTTTATGATGGAAAAATCCATATACTAAGAATTATCATGCATTTGGTACTTGGTACACAGAGGAAATGATTTACACAACTGTATTAGCACGTGTCTCTAAAAACACTCACTTTAAAAACTGCTGCATGATCAATAAATATGAGAGATGCCCTAACAACAACAACCAAGAAAAAGTACACACTTCCAATTGTAAAATAAACAAGCAACCGGGATGTAATGTATAGCATAAGGAATATAGTCAAAATATTGTAACAACTTGGTATGGTGATAGCTGGTACTTAGAATTATCATGTATATAAATGTTGAATCACTGTGTTGTACACCTGAAACTAATGTAATGTAATACTGTGTGTCAACTACCCTTCAATAAAAAATAATTATCTAAAAAAAAAAAAAAAAAAAAAAAACTGCTGCAAATCCAAGGTGGGCGTGCAAATCATGCCTGCATTTCCACACGCCCATCACTGACCTGCACACACAGACCAGTGTTTTCACGGCGCATGCGGCCCATGGCTTGAGGACGTTGCTAGGAGAAGGAGGCTTCTTTGCCTTTTACCTTCACTTGGAAAAGAGACAAAGTAATAGCTGCTGGCTCCACGGAAACCCCCCAGAGCTGCAGCTGTCGTGTGGCTGTGTTCCTACTGGGTGAGGGGCAGGTGCTCTTCGGGCCCTGGGGCTGGCACCACCTGCACAAAGGGCTCCCTGACCCCACAAACCCATTGGTTCTGCAGGAGTGCTGATATCCACCCTGTGTGGCTTCAGAACCCGGTTGCCTTCCCAGGCTCAGGGCTGCTCCTGGGCCTCTTTCTAACGAGTGGCACCGGCTGGGGGAAGTGACTTCACTGGTGGGTCCCTGTCATAGCAGCGATTCTGTGACAGTCTGAGACTGCAGCCTTCTAATGACTTCTCTTTAGCACCAATCTCAGGAGCCACCCCTGGCCTGAAAGCAGACTGACTAGGTGGAGCTGAGCCTCACTTTCTCACACCGTTAAAGGGACTTACCTTGTCCGGCAATCCCATTTCTGGGAATATATCCAAGAAGACTGAAAGCAGGGTCTGCAGGAGATATTTGCACACCCGTGTTCATAGCACCATTATTCATAGTAGCCAGAAGATGGAAGCAACACAAGTGTCCATCCATGGATAAACACAATGAGGTATATATATTTCTTCTATCTATCTATCTATCTATCTATCTATCTATCTATCTATCTATCTATCATTAACTATATAAAATGGAGTATTATTCAGCCTTAGAAAGGAAGCAGATTCTGACACAAGCTGCAACATGGATAAACCTTGAAGACATTCTGCCAAGTGAAATAAGCCAGTCACAGAAAGGCTAACACTGCGTGATCCCAGTTACAGCGGCCAAATTCACAGAGACAGACGGTAGTACACTGGTGGCTGCCAGGGGTGTCAGGGAGGAGGAATGGGAACTGCTGTGTAATGGGTATATTGTTTTAGTTTTGCAAGATGAAAGAGTTCTGGATATTGATTGCACAACAATGTGGATGTACTTAACACTACTGAATGTACACTTAAAAATAATAGTTGAGGTAATAATTTTATGTTATGTTTTCTGCCACAATTAAAAGAGAAAAGGACTTGCCTTGGAAGACCTAATCCTCCTCCTGGGCCAGACATCTGTCTTGTCAGCTAGGACCTGTCCTTCATGCTGGGTGGAGGGGTCTGTGAATCTGGAAGGGAAGACATTTATATCTTAAATTTCACTATGCGCTAACTGAAATGTAGTATTTCCTTCCATGATGAATGTAATTGACAAATCACAGAAGTATTAGCAGTATCTGAGACTCTGTCACCAAGAGAAATCAGATATTCCCCTATCACATTTCAGATATTACTAATATCTTAAAATATAATTTAGGTATATCAGTAATTCAAAGTCATCATAGTTAGTAGACTGGCTACTGTATCTTGTTAATTAATGTGTTAATAAGGAAGCACATATATTCCTATACCATAAACTGTTAAATATTTTGATAATTATTTCAATACAGCTGGTTTCCTTCATAATCCTATGTATTTTATTGAATTAATGGAAAAATATTACATTTTAGATGAAAATGAGGAAAGTCCACAGTGCTTGAATTTTCCACAAAGAGGCTGATTCTTTAGTAGACTGTCACTAAATACGTGTCAATGTGGGTATATAAAGGGACATCCCTGGTGTGCGTCAGTGAAATACGCAAAGCCCGTGCCTGTTTCCGTTGTAATGTCGGCATCAGGTAAGCAGAGTAAAGGCCTCCAAAGGTGCATATGTCCCCAGGAAATGAGGAAGCAGGAGGCAGCCACAAGCCGAGGAATGTGGGCAGCCTCTGGATGCTGGAAAAGTAAGGGAACAGATTCCCTCCTGGAGCCTCCAGAGGGGATAGAGCCTGGCCAGCAATTGGCTTTCAGCCCAGTGAGGCCCAGTGAAGATTTCCGCCCCACCCCAGATCTGTAAGATAATACATACATGGTGTTTTAAGCCACCAAGTTTGTGGTAATTTGTTATAGCAGCCGTAGGGAGCTGATACAACCTGGACGCTCCAGAGCGGTCATGCTCAGCCAGGCCCCCCACATAGAGGCAGGGTGGGGCTCTTGCTTATAAGCTGGTCCTCTGATCAGCTGCTTATATTCTGCCTTCACTCAACAACAAGATGTCACTGAACAACTCTCACTTTAAACAGCACTCACCCCATGACCTGTGATGCACTGACATTTCTATTCTGTTCTATTATTATATACAGATAAAATTGATTTTTCATTCTATTAAAGAATTATGACACACTGACACCATCTCTGAGTAACAATTACCGCTTAATTTAGGAAAATATGGTAGTGGATATGTTTTTGGCCTCCTGGGCCTTTCATCCGAAGAGGAAGGGTGAGTATATCACCCAGCATCACGGTTTGGGGCAAATTCCTTTCTGGCAATTCAGGATGGTGGAGACTGTAAAGAAAGGGGCAGGAGGGTTCCCGGGGGAAGGATCTGGAGTGAGGGATTCAGAAGGCCAGGACCTGCGGACTTTGAGGAAGGTAATGCCCGGTGCTCAGTTTTAATTTGCCCCATCTATCCTGGACTCTGACTGGCCCCATTTCACTCCCTATCACCCCTGAAGCTTTCTAAGAGTCCTTTTGAACAATCCCCAGTTGGGTGACATGTGGAGGAACTGAGCTTGGATTTCACATAGGAATCGTTTGCATTTTCAGTGGGATTTTGAAAGTCTTGATAAAAGCCACATATCCTCCTTTAAATTACTCTTAAGGAATTTAAAATATATCTAATACATGTGACAATCTTTTTAAAATGACCTTAAGCTAAATGGTACTCTGCTCATTTGGTTTACTTTACATATTAGGAAGATATCCTTTGAACACTACAGATAAGCACTAGCTGACCTAAAAATGTCAATGTGAAAGGAATGAAGGCATGAAGCCGTTAAGAACTATGTTCACCTGCATTTCTGTTCTCCCATCACTTTGGGTCTGGGACCGGAGGGGGGGCTTGTGGTGGGATTCCGAGCATGTGAGTGGGAGGTGACTCATCAGGTTACACAAATTTCATGAGTTCTGAATGGCTACCTGGCACTGAGTGGGGTGGATGGTCCAAGGCTGATTCTGGCAACCCAGTATTTCTTTTGAAAACTCTTCCAGTTACACAGAAGTGTAGGTTCAAATGCAACACTATTACACTTGACAACCTCGAAGAGTAAACAGCAAATGCGTATTGGACAGTGGCAGAGTTTATTCATGTGTTACAGACAGAATAATCGTCTAAGACGTCCATGTCCTATGACCTGGAACCTGAGGATATGTTACCTTCCACGGCAAATTAAGGCTGCAGATGCAATTAAGGTTACTAATCAGATGGCCTTGAAAGGGGGAAATTACCCTAGATTATAAGGTGGGATCAATACAATCACAAGGGTTCTGGAAAGTGGGAGAAGGAGGCCAAGGAGGTGGTCAGAGCAATGTGATAGGAGAAAAACTCAGCTCATCTTTGCTGGCTGTGAAATAGATGGAGGAAGAGGCCACAGGTCAAGGGGTGCAGGCAGCTGAAGGTGCTGGAGAAGGCCAGGAAACAGATCCTACAAAGAGCCTACAGAAAAGAATGCGGCCACTGATGCCTTGAATTTAGCCTGGTGAGACCCGTGCCAGTTTTCTGACCTACAGGTAGAGGCTAGTGCATTTGCATTATTGAAGCCTCTAAGTCTGCAGCAGCAACAGAAAACTAAGAATCTGCTTTCAGAAGATAAGTTATGGCTGTCAGTCAAGGGATGCCTGAAGATGGCAAGCAGCACCAGTGGACTGAACTCCCTCTTAAGGGGTCCCTTGTTCAGGGTAAATGCTTTATAAGTGATGAATCAAGAGACAAAAAGGTCACACATAGGTACTCTCACATACACCCCCGACTCTTGTATGTCTTCACAGGGTTCAAGGACCCCGTCTCTATTAGTATCTATTACTGTAGAATAAATTAGTCCAAAATAGAGTGGCTTAAGACAACAACAATCATTTGTACTGTCTTTCAGAGTTCCTATGAGTCAGGAATTCCAAAAGGGGCAGCATCTCCATCATGTCTCAGCTGGAGACTTAAAGCTGGGAGCTGGAATCATCTTCAGGATCTTTTTCACATGTGGCCTCTCCGTGCGGCTCGTGCTTCCTCACAACATGGTGGCCAAAGACAAGTGGAAGGAGAGGGGGGCATGGAAGAGGAAAGGAAGACAGGTTGCAGCTGTGTTGCTTTATATGACCCACCCTCGAAAATGCTGCATCGTTGCTTCTGCTGCATTTGGTGCCTGGGGAAGTTCTGTGTCTAGACAGTGTGCACACCGCCTGTCTAGTGCTTCCCCTGCAGAAGTGGAGTAAAACAGATCTGGATTCAGTCACCTATTATAGCTATGTGAACTTGGCATAGTTGACTATAGCTGGTTTAGCAGTAATAATCCAATGTTTTAGGTGTTATAAATCACCTTTTACAGATAAGAAACTGAGTCTTAAAGCACTGCTAATACCTCCAGCTGACACAGCATTTGCACAACTTCTCATGGGGTGTTCACAACCACCTTTGAGATGTCAGAGCGTTTTACCTGGGCCAAACTACTGAGCAAGGAACACTCCACGCCTCACTTGTATGGCCCAGGGGTGGTGCAGTTGGTAGGTGGCCGAACAGCCAGCTGTGTGCCACCTCCCACAATAAGATTACAGGTGCACACCTTTGCCAGGTAACTTGGCAGGGCGCTCCCACTTTGGTTTGGGAGTGCTGCCGTCCTCTGACTCTGGGCTGTCTTGTGATTTGCATTAGCCCCGGGCGTGCTGGCAGACGTGAAGACGTGAAGACTGACAGAGGCTTGAAATGTGCCTGCTCACTGGGACTTGTTCTCTGGAACTTCCAGCATCAGTAAGAGACACATTTGGTTTAGTTTATCTATGCCTGGTCTAGCATGGCAGCTTCGCTGGGAGGAAAGGGAGGGCTACATGATATACAGGTGAACCGCCAGGAGAGCCAGATGCCATCAGCCGGGTCTGCAAAACTGCAAAGGTATTGGTGTGTGTTCTGGCCTTACCCCAGAGTCATTTCTCCAGAGTGGAAAATCTGCCCAGGGGCAAATGCAGGATAAGGCAATTTGTCTCTGCACTTTCTGAATCCCGCCTGCTCCTGGTTCTCACTCTCCTCTCCTGCCCCAGTATGACCCCTCCTCACCTCCACAAGGAGCCCAAAGGTTTTATGAGACATGTGTTCTCCAAAGCTCCCACAGCTCTCTGCAGATGACCCCTGCGATGAGTCAAGTATTATAGGCTACACACGTCAAAAACCTCAGAGCTCCTCCACCAAGTGTGCGAAGTAATCTAATGAAATCCATTCAAGCTCAGGCAAATGGATAAAGCTCACCAAAATCTAGAGATGGAATGTTTCATGAATTTCCTAAAACACTTCTTAGAGATAAGGTAGGTGGAATAGCTATGTAGCTATGTATAAGGGTAGCTATGTGGGTTTGAGGATGGGGAGCATTTTATGCTTAAAGTTATGGCTGTAAAATGATTCTTATGGAGGATACAACTCACACTGCTGTGCTTCAGGATAACATATATGTCTAAGGCTAGTCACTAATACACTTGCCCTTAATTCACACTTTTAATTAGATATTACTGTAATTATTCATCCATCTCTAATTTAGCCACTGGATATTTGTGTGTGGGTGGGGGAGGGCGGCTCTTTATGGCTTCCATAGCTATTCTTATTTACTCTCTGCTCACAGTCTGAGTCGGATTTGGATATTGAACCTTAAAAGCAATGCCTCTTCTACAGATAGTCCCCTGGAATGTAAGCTTACTAAAGGCAGGTATTATCTTTTTCATCTTTGTGTTTCTAGAAGTAGCACCTTGCCCAGGACATAGCTGGTGATGAAAAAAAGATTTGTTGAATGAATATATGAGAGAATGAATGAATGAATGGGATGATCACCAGGCCTTTTTTTGCTACTTGTAGTGAAATTCACTACTTGGAGAGCCAGCTTGCTCTCCTAGTGCTCTCCTAGTGAGGTCTTCACTCACAGATTAAAGTCCCTAGAAGGGCTGTCATATAAAAAATGGCCAGAATGCCTGGTGGTGGTCACATAAGATGAATCTGAAGTAATCTCCTGGTGAATATCACTGGGTCTCATGTTACTAGAAAAACTTGGATTTCAGTTAAGCTAATATTTATTGAACACCTACTATGTGCCTGGCATGAGAGGGGAACCTTATGGTAGGAGAGATATTTGTTTATTTGTTGACTCATTTAATAGTTATTGCCCCTACAATGACCAGGCACTGTGTAGAAGAGAGAAGGTCCTTGTTTTCATGAAAATTACAATTTAACAGGGAAGCCCTTCATTTGACAAGCATGTCAGAGAACACCTACTACATGTCAGGCATTTCTTACAGGTGACAGAACCAGACAGGAGTACCACCTTTTTGAATAAGCCCAACCACCATCTCAGAGAGACCTGGGTGTCATTTTACCCAGGCTACAAGCATTCTCCAGAGGACCTGTCAGCAGGCCACAAGCCCACCTTTCCCTTGACCTCTTCTCTCAAAGAGCCTGTCAAAAACTCTGGCCAAAAAGGCCTGCTGGCCAGTTAGAGACCCTTTTTTTCCTTTGTTTTACTTGCCAGAACAGATGGGTCCCTCTGAGGTTTAGCAATAAACCTGCTCGGACTATGGAGTTCGCGTCCTTTTTCTTTCATCTGGTGCCGAATCCCGGGAGCAGGAGCCGAGAGCAGGGGCTCTTTTGCAGCCTGGGAAGCAGCTCATTCTGGGCCAATGCCGAGATCCTGAGAGCCTCCTGGGTCTCGCTCTGTTTCCCTTCCTTCTTTCAATAGGTACTCAGGATAGACGAGGGAACAAAACAGACAAAAATCATAGCCCTCGTGGGGTTCATATTCTAGTAGGGGATACAGACCATACCCAAGATAAATAAGTTTGTACTGTATTAGAGATAAATGTTAAGAAAAAATAAATCAAGTGTATTTATTATCTTATAGCTCTAGAGGTCACAAGTCAAAAATAGGTGCATAGGGCTGTGTTCCTTCTGGAACCTCTGGGAGAGAATCCACTCTCTTTTCCAGCTTCTAGAGGCCACCTATGTTCCTTGGCTCATGGCCCCCTCCTCCACGTTCAAAGCCAGAAGTGTAGCAGCTTCTAATTTCCCTCTGCCTCTCTTTCTGCATCTGTTCTCAAATATCCTTCTCTCGCCCTGACCCTGCTGTTTCCCTCTTATAAGGACCCTAGTGATTACATGGGATTCACCCAAACAATCCAGGATAATCTCCCATCTCAACACCCTTAACTTAATCACATGTGCAAAGCCCCTTTGCTATGTAAGACGCCAGATTTATAGGTTTAAGGAATTAGGATGTGGGTACCTTTGAGGGCCATTATTCTTCCTGCCATAGCAAGGAGGCAAGCCACGAAGCACTGGTGCAGAGAGATGCCATTCTAGATAGGGTGTTAGAGAAGGCCTCCCTGAGAAGGTGGCTTTGAAGTGAGTATGTGGAGGAAACCAGGGACCTGGTGATGTTGGGGGAGGGGCATTCCTGACAGGAAGCACCAGGTGCATATCCCTGAGTGGGGAGTGTGCCTGGTGTACTTAAGGAGCATCATGGAGACCAGAGAGATTGGCTGAAGAGGAGAGAAGGGGCCGAAGCAGAGATGCTGCAGTGGAGAGATGCCAAGGAGATGTAGGCTACAGTCCCTCACTGGACTCTCCCACTTCACATCTGGGGCCAGAGGCACGGCCTGCCTTTGTTTTGAACTATCTTCTCAAGCATGTTTGTAGAGCAACGGCCTCGGGCAATAGAGAAAGTGCCTCCTGTCACCATTGAGGGCAGATATGCTTACTGTCCATGCAGAAGACTGGGGTTCTCCAAGCTCAGACCCACTATATGTGCATCTGCCCTCCCTCAGGGCCCTCTGGAAACTGGGGATCAGTGAGCCAGCCCATGAAAATGCGAGTCGTCTAGCTACTGCTGCTGCTATAAATGATAAAGTTTTGTGTTTCTGACCCAGGAGTCGGGTGTCTTCTGCCAGCATCCACGAACTTCTGGCAGGCCAACTTGTTAGCTTACAAGTGGGGGGATAGCTCGGACCCTGCAGAGCTTTTGATAGGCGCTAATGCCTATAGGGCTTATTGGAGGCCCGAGGAAGGAGGTGGATGTCACCCTGAGCCATGGGAGGGTTTTGAGCAGAGACGTGACATGGCCTAATTTCGGTTTTATAAGGTTCACCAGGGCTGCCCTATTGAGAGCGGACTGAAAGGGCACAAAGAAGCAGGGAGATCAATTGCTAGCTCAATCACTTAGCAGTAAGCCAGAGGCAAGATGATCTCCACCTGAGCAGCAGTGCTAAGGAGTGGTAAGAATGGTGGGATTTTGCATGTTTTGGAAGTGCAGCTGACACTGTTCTGGGTGTGAAAAAAGGAGGAGCACCAAGTCGCTGGCCTGAGCAAAGGGAGGTCTGCAAGTTGCCCTTAACTGGGAATCAGATTTCCGGAGGAGCCGGGGAAGGGGCTGGCAGGAGTTCAGCTGGGCAGTGGAGTTAAACAGCCAGTGGGCATCCAAGAGAATGTTGAGGAAATTGGATATGGATTTGTTATTCATGGGTGAGGCTGGGCTGGAGATGTGAAATTCACTAACATGTCTATGTATTCAAAGCCACAAGACAGAGATCAGTGCATATGAAAAAGCGCAGAGGCCTAGTGCTGAGCCTCCCGGTTTAGTATTTTAGAGGCTAGGGAAGTAAGAAGGTATCAGGAAAGGGACTGAGAAGCCAGGAAGTAGGAAAGCCTGGTGAGCTTGTTACCTCAGAAGCCAGAAGCAGGGGGCTTCAAGGAGAGGCAGTGATCAATGACAAATGAGAGGTGAAGTAAAATGAGGCCATGGCTGTTATCTCAGCTTTGGTAAAGTCAGAGGCAATCACAGATGGGGCAGCGAGCTCTGCCTAAGTGTGTCAGGGACCCTGCTGGGACTCTGGGATGGGACGGACATGAGCAAAGGCCCGATGATGGTCGGTACATGTGGGGAATTGTGAGCCCAGAGAGTGACCGAACGACGCTGGATATACCTGGGTGCATCATCCATGCATATGAACCTGGCGACGGCTCACGGGGCTTTGGTCAGCGAGGCCAGGGCGGCGGACTTCTGATTCCAAAAGGCCGCTCTGGTGGGTGAGGGCAGACACCCGTCCGGTGCGCACAAACCAGGCCCTGTGGGGCCGCCAATTGGCCCCGATGCTCGGCACCTCGTCAACAATCCCATTTGCTCCCAACTTGAGGGACGGGGCCCTCTGTGCGCTGGGGCCGCCGCTGCAGCGCGGTCCCCTCCGCGGGTACCTGGGGCTGATCTTACTCGGGGATTGGGGTGGGGGGAAAACCCACGTGGAGCAGGCAGCGGCGCTCAAAAGGCTGCAGCTTAAGAGCCGTATCTTATTTTCTTTCTTCCTTTTTTAAAAGGAAAAGGATGCCTAGGGGGCCTCGGCGGTATTTCATGAAACCTCACGTCCGCGTCTGAACTTCAGTTCACTCGTGGAGTGTGAACACCCACGCCCCCGCCGCGGAGGAGGCTGTTCGCCTTCGGGAAGAAATTTAGTCTCCTAAGGGAAGCACGCATGTCACTTTCAGAAAAAGAGGCAGAAAGTTAAAAAAATGGGGCGTGTGGGGGTGCCAGCAAAGTCGGTGGCGGGGCACGGCGAGTGGCAGAGCCTCCTAGAAGCCAGACGCTTGGAAGCAAACAAAACGCGGGCGAGGTCGCGCGCCGCCTCCCGGGTCCCGAGGCACGGGGAGAGCGGGGCGGGCCGGGGCCAGCAGAGAGGCCGAGCGGGGTTGGCCGCGCAGGAGTCGGAGGGGCCGTTGGTCCCTCGCCTAGTCCCCCGGCCGGCTGCACGCGTCCCACGGTCCCCGCAGGCGCCGACGCCAACGCACGCGGACTACAAGTCCCAGGAAGCCCAGAGGCAGCGCGGGGCGGGGCCTGGCGCAATTCCCCGGGATCCGGCGCGCTGGGAAGCGCCGCGGACGACGCAGCAGCGGCGGCCGGAGGGCGGTGAGCGCGCGGGCGGGCGGGGGCGGGGCCGACGTGGGCCGGAGCCCTGCGTGCCAGGGAGGGGGCCGGCCGGGCAGGCGGCGGGCGGCGCTCGGAGCAGGCGCCGCGGCTTGCACGGCGCCGGCGGCTCGGTCCCGGCTCAGCGGGCTGCGCACGGCGGGCTCGGCTCTGGGGCCCCAGCGCGCCAGGCGGCGCAGCACGCAGCGCGTGGACCCACGCCACGGCCGGGCGCCCGAGCGGCGCGGCCACTGCCCGGGGTCGGCCCTCCGCCCCGGCGCTCGGAGCGCGGCGGCTGCCTGCGCTTTAATGGCTGCTCGGCAGGGCAGCGCCTAGGGGTGGGAGCGGCTGCGGCGCAGGAAGGCGCCCGAGCGAGCCTCCTCCGGGGCTGGCCGCGCCCGCCGCGGCGCGCTCCATGGGGGCCCGCTGACCCGGGGCGCCGGGCCCCGCTCGCACGCCGGCCGCGCGTCCCGGCCATGAACTGAGTCCGCGCGGGCCGCCCCGCGCCTGCTCCGCCCGCTCCTTTCTTCTCGCGCCTCCTCTGCCCGCCGGCGGCGGGCCCGGCTCTCGGGGGCTGCGGCGCCCCGGGCTCGGCGGGCGCCGGGACGCGGGGCGGCGGCGGCGGGGGGCGCGCGGCTTCGGGCGCGGCGCTGCACCATGAACTACCAGCAGCAGCTGGCCAACTCGGCTGCCATCCGGGCCGAGATCCAGCGCTTCGAGTCCGTCCACCCCAACATCTATTCCATCTACGAGCTGCTGGAGCGCGTGGAGGAGCCTGTGCTGCAGAACCAGATCCGGGAGCACGTCATCGCCATCGAAGGTGAGGGCCGGGCCGCCGCGGGGCTTCTGAAAGGCGCGGGGGAGTGGCGCCCCCGGCGCGGCGAGGGTGTGCGCGCGGGGGTGCGTGAGTGTGTACACACGCGCCGGGCCGTGGCACGCGGCTGCCCCGCTGAGGGAGCACTGCGGTGCTTCTCACCCTGTAAGGTCGGGCGAGAGCCGAGCGGGAGGCCGAGGGCCGGGCGAGCGCGCCGCGAGCCCTGCCAGAGAAGAGGGACCTCAGCGTCGATTTGATCATGGGCAGTAGAGTCTCCCGTGCCAAAGTGGCTCCGTGCGGCGAGTACTGGGCCACCCGAGCGACCCGGCCCAGCAAATGCCTGCGGGCAGGTGGAGAGGTCGGCGTCACCGAACCGTGACAGGTCACCAGGCCAAGGCCAAGCGTCTTGCAGGACCGTGTTGAAGACGTGACTTGAGAAATATTGCTGCTCTGGCCAGTGCGTTTAGGTGGGGTGGCCATCCCCCTTAGTGTCTTTGCCCAATTCGGGGCACAGTGGGGGCCTTTGAACCGAGCCCACGCAGAGCCAGCCCGGCTGCAGGCAGCTTCGTGTCCTGGTTCAGGTCCACCTGGCCCTGTACAAAGGCTGATCTCCACGGAATGTTTTCTGCCGGAAATCCTGGGCCAAACGAGAGCAACAAACCTACCAGGAGGGCAGGGGGTCCCCCAGCCTGAGGGTCTCAACTCTCACTTGCCTGGAGGAAACCCACCTTCCCTGCATGCCGGGCAAGGCTTGTGACCCTGCCAGATGTCTGGCAGAGTTCTACCTCCTCTGGGCTTGTGTTCTCTTGGGATTAGCAGTGGCTTCTATTTTTCATGCTGCTAGGCTTCAGGATTGGCTCCTCGCTTTGTCTGTTTGGTCCTGCCAAGATTCACCTGGGAGACCAGGTGGCACGTAAATGTGGAATGTGGAGTTGTACCTCAGCCACAGTCAATCAGAAGTCTTTTTGCTCTGTTGGCCAGTGATGGTCAAAGCCTGCGGAGTGGCTTGTTCATAGTACAGAACTGTTCTAACCAAATGTCGGTAGGGCCGCTGTTGAGGAACATTGAGAACGTTCCAGGGCCTGCCAGGAGTGTGTCCTGAAGCCTGGCTGCAGGCAGTTCCCCAGTTCCCCTCCTCTTTGTGTACAGGGCATGGGCCACAGGAGGGCTTTGCCTTGGCAGTGTGCAGACTCTGCCCTGCTAGCCAGGTGACTTGGTTTGACACTCAGCCATAGATAGAAAAGGGGGATGTGCGCTGATTCTCCTGGCATTTGGCAGCCCCGTGGACTCCAGCAGTGTCCTGGCCAGGCCGCTGATTGGCCGACTGTATACACAAGGGAGTTGCTACTTCGCAGGGAGGATCTGAGTGAGCAGTGCTCCAGCCTTATGTGGGACCTGGCTATCAGAGCCCCTGGCCTCGCTGTTGGCAACTTAAGATGCTTCAGATTCCTTGAGAAGCAGAGGCTCCAGTGTACCCTGACAAGACTTGCGGTGGGGCCAGGGGACCTGCACACGTGTGCTGATGGCTGGGCGATGTCGCAGAAATGTTCCTGTAGAGCCTGAACTCATTCCTGTTTCAGGCAAAGTGGGGGCACTCTACTTCTTTCACTTGTCTCTTTGCAGCTCTCTGGCTGCCTTCACAGAAGTATGATGAAACAGTCTGAAAGCCGGTGCCGTGCATTGAACACACCTGGCTGAGAGTGCCGTGCCACTGTGCAAAGACCTCTAGCTGAGCGTGATTCATGATGCCTCGTTTTCATTTCCCATTCTTGAAGCTGAACTTCGGGGTCTCCAGCACTTCCAGCAAAGCAATTCGACTTTCTAGCAAAAGGATGTGGTTTCATTTTTCTTTTCTTTTTAAAAAAAGTGTTGTGTGGTTCCTAGATGATGGTTTTGATAGTTTGATATCTATGTTTATGATAGACATTAGGCCCTTCTTGGCTGGAATCCTTGTCATTTTTAGTAAGACTCAGAATCAGTGAAAGTATCCTGTTTGGGGCTTTGATGATGCCATTATTTTTCTGTTAGAAAAAGGAATGACTGACTGTGTTGTGTCAGAGCTGTTAAATTTAATGAGCTTTGAGAGCCATTCAGATATGCTTCTGTTCTTTGCCTTATTATCGACAGTGCTACCACCTCTCATTTGTATAGAACTTTAGCAAATACTCTTGCATTCTCAATCTCATTGTGTGGTGGTACCCACCCTGTTAGAGGATGTGGGCTAGCTTCCTTAACTGTCGTAGAGGACGGAGGTTCATTCTGGAAGGCAGCTGATGGCCCACACTGAGGTCATTCAAAGTCTGGTCTGAACCAAAGGATCATTTTAATAGAGAGCCCAGGTCTGCCTCCAAAGCACTTAACATTGCTTCTTCTAATGAAATACAGGTTCATTTGGTGTAATGAGGTATTGTCCCGTTCTGTGCCAATTTTAAGATATGGTTGTGGTTTATGGCTATATTGTTGGTGTTTTTGGAAGTTGAGAGGATTGCTCAGTTGTGGCAGGACAACAGTTTTATGGTGAGAAGAGAACTATGCAGAAACAATTTTGTGCAGTTGTGTAGGCTGTAGGTTATTCACTTGTGCTGAGCCTGAGTGTTGCCATGGGGCATGGGGACTGCAGGTGCATTTGGAGGAGCCCAGTGTGGTAACTGAACCTGCACCCGTCCCCCACTCCACCGCCACAATCCCAGCATCACTGTAACTGTGAGAAACCTACCCAGTCTGCCCCCGCTTGTGCACCTCGAGGATTAAGATGCTACAGTGGTGAAATGTTAAGATCTTTCTGAATTTTAAAATATAACCCTTTCCATTCGGGGAAGTATATGCATATCATAGCAAATAGTTTAAGAATCATTTGTCCTACCAAACAGGGAAAACTGCATTTTAAAGGATATCCAGCCAGCCTCCCCCTACCGCCTCTGTGTACAAGTGTGGAACTGGAGACATACTTAACAAAACTGCTTGATTAGCATAGTGTGAGCACTTTTTAATATTAAGAGAAATGTTTGAGAATACGATTTCTTATGTTGGCATAATATTTGAGCATTTGGCTGTGTCCTAATTTATGTAAAATTTCCCTGTTTTTTGGTGTTTTCAGGAGTTTCTGCTGTGGGAGTGAGGGAAGATGTTTTGGCTAATGTTCATCTCAGAGAAATTCCAAGTGGGTCTGGATTGGGAAAATCTCTGTGATGAACTGAACTGTATATATGTTAGTTGAAAGAGCTCACCAAGATTCCCAAATAAGAATGGGACTGTGACCCCAGTTTGGGGGCATGGCAAAAGGGGTTTTGTTCTCAGTGTTGTCTTAAAACATTACCTTGCCCAAGGAAGTGTTTTTTCAAGTCTTTATTTCAGACTTAGATTTCTTTTCTCCCAAAGCTCTGGAGTTTAAGGACGCAGGGCTGTTTTTTCCCTGCTCAAGATTTCCCACAGCTGTAGCCCCACAGCACGCAAACTCCGAGCCCAGAAATGCCTCCAGTGTGAACAGCGTGTCTGGGTTTTTCCTTCTTTAAAAAAGTCCATATGGGGTTGATGAGGTTGAGGTGAATGAGTCAACTGCCTTTCTCGTTAAATAAAGCTTGTTCTTTTTGGAATACAGCTTCTTCTATTAGCAGTTGCATATTGTAATTCACCCTGCCAACAGCAGAAGTCTGATGCCATGATAACCCACCCACCTGCCTGATCAGCCAGGGTAGCCGGGGAGCCTCCAGCCGGCTTCTGTGCTCCGCCCTCACCAGGAGTGGACCAGGGGACCAGGCTCCTCACTGGCCCCGCAGGTGGCTTGTGTGGTTCCTCCAAGGACTCTGGAGAGATCACAAGGGCCCAGTCCTTGGCGGGAGAACTCTGCCTGGTGCCCCTGGTAAGGGCACTCTCACAGGGGGACTCAGGGCTGAGCCCTGACATTTGGGGGACCTAGAAAGGCGGGCTGGGGTGCCCCACTTCATCCCACCATACGCTGCTTTGCTGAGCATCTGTGTCCAGTAGAGTTCTAAGTGCTTACCCTGTATGACATTAATGCATCCTGTGGGGATGCCTGACAGAGATGCCCCCTCCGAGGCCCAGGAAGGGTAGGAAGCTTGCCTGGGGGAGATAAGCGCTGGCCCTCTAGCTGCTTACGTGATAGAAGTGGAGTTCTTGGTTATTCACGGGTCCCAAAGGCTGTATGTGCAAACCATCCCGGACATGGGTTCCCTCTATGCAGGACAAGAAGAGTTTGAGAATGCTACACGTCACTGAAAGTATTACGCTTTCTGCAAAGTTGCTTACCATGGCAAACTATTTAAGAGTGTTTTCACACAGAAGTTTATTTACTCTGCTTTATTTAATCATGTTTTGGGAACAAATATCTCCTTGCTGCCATGGATGAACATAATTTTTATTTGCCGATACTCACTATATTTGAAATATTTAAAGTTTAATCAAAGGTTGCAGGCATGGAGCCTTTTCGTTACTGATATGCACATCACAATCTCGTCCTCAAACAGAATTCTCCGTTGGCTTGTGTTGTTTCCAGGTTAAATAGCATGCTTTATCTGACGCCTCCACAGTCGCGGTGGCCCTTCCCGCCCCTTCTCCCAGCCCCAGTTAGGGTTTGCCTGCTCTGTGCCCCCCAGGCCCGTTTGGCTCGTCTTACCCACCTCAGCCTGAAGGGCTGGGTGTTCCTGAGGGCCGAAACCAGGCCGTGCTCATCTTTATCTGTTCAGTGATTGGTGTGTTGTGACTGGGCCCCGGAGGATGCCTAGGAGTTGCTTGTTGACTTGCCAGAGGGTTAACATTTCCCCTGGGGTTTGGGTCCTTTTTTTGGTCCTTATCGATAATACAAACAGTGTTTATCCCCTGGCAGAAGTGCAGGTGTTTGAAACTTGTCACGATAGCAGTGACGTTCGGACGGGCACCTTTTGGATCTGGTGGGTTAGCTTGGGTAGAAACTAAATGCCATGTGCTGTTTGGGGTGGATGTGAGATTTTCTTTCCTGTGTGTAGGAGAAGAAAAAGACCTGCTGGCTGAATCCTGGCAACTTTGTCAAGCCAGCTCTCTGCAAAAGGTCAGTGTTTCTTTATGGTGGGTGTAATTGGATTTCAGACAAAGAATTGGTATCATTGACAAGCACCGATGAGTGACAGACCAGGTGGCTGACATAACGTCGTATCTTCAGTGTCACACTGAGAGCCGTGGCTCTAAAAGTTGAGCGTGCAGTCAGATCTCTTGGAGGGCTTGGGAAAAAGCAGACAGCTGGCCCCCACCTCCAGGGTTTCTAGTTCTGTAGGTCTGGAGCAAGGCGCAGGAGTGTCCTTTTCTAACAAGTTTTCAGAGGGTTCTGGTGCTGCTGGTCTGGAGACTGCACTTGGAGAAGCACTGCTGTGGACGGTAGGCGCGCTGGTGAAACGGGGCATCTGCTGTGGGCCAGCACGCTGATGTGTGGTCCAAGCAGTGCTGTCAGGTGGTGGGCAGGGCTTCCTCGTCCTCCCTGTGGGTTGCAGTGACAGTCAGCACTCAGGGGCGTTGCTTAGGGTCACACAGCTTAAACACGGTGGAGGAGGGTTTAAACCAAGGACCACGTGGAATCAAATCCATGTTTGCTCCACCTGTGTGATGCTGAGTGATCGCCCCTCTGGGAAGTGGTCAGGAGGGGGTGGACAATGGCAAGGCAGCCCCGCAGGGAGGTTGGACCAGCTGATGTTTCACTTTCTTCCAAGTTCCGGTCTGTGATTCTGTGGACTTTGTTTCCTGTCTTTTGGAGACGGGTGATTTTGAGGTGAGCTCCTGTATGTTTAGATGATTTGGCAGGTGGTGCATTTTGTTACCGCTGCTTTGGAGCTACGAAGCATTTCTGTGGAAGAGGAGCACTATATGTTATTAGCAGCCTGGAAGGGCCTTGTGGGGCGGGGGTGCTGAAGGAAGTGACTCACAGGGAGAAAACACTACTGCAGCTGCAGAAACCTCCGAACAAAACCTGCAGCCTTGTGCTACCACCTCTGTTTTTTGTCCAAACCAGGCTTTTTATTTGGTTAAGACTAAAATCCCTTACTTTGCATCCTCCTTTTTTCTTCAGTGCCCTGCAGGTGTTTATAGTTTGTGAGTCTCACTCTGGCTTGTTTTAACTACCCATTCAGTCTTGTCTCACTTTTCCCAGCGGTCAAACTCGTGCCCTCCTCCCCCACCCTTGGCCAAGCACTGCAGTTTGAGTCCTTCTCTTAAGTGATTGAGTTTGGCAAAGCGGATCAGGCTTAGTTACTTTTAAAATCCAGGGTTCGGGGTTCTGATCTGGTGCTTAGCTACATAATTCCTTCCCTTTTTTAAGTACTTTTCTCTGAGAGGCCAAATGCACTTCACAGATGTTAATCTCTAATCTCCGCAGCATCTGTTATTTTTCCACAGGGTGTGAGTGCAAGCCTTTGTATGTGCTGCGGGGACCTCCTTCCAGGAGCTCGGCTTCTGAGGAGCTGAGAGGGATTTTTGGTTCCCGTTTATGGTGTGGGAAGTCTGCACCCAGGGTGGGGATTTGCCCGAGGTGCAGTGATGTCCCATCCAGGGCAGGGGTGGCATTGTAGTCTGGGTCCAACCCTCCCCCCCCCACCGCCCACCTCCCTGCTCACAGCTGACCGAGGCCAGAGGGGGTGTCTTGGTTGTGGCTGGGGAGGGAAGGAGGGCAAATACCACCCCCACCAGAAGAGGTGGTTAATGGACCCTTTGAATAACCAGCCAAATAGCTTGCCTCTGTGTGAGGTCAGGACATTTTCCATAAAAAGCAGACTAAATATAGGCTCAAGGGTGGGGACCAGGGTCCAGGAGGGGACTGTCATCCCTCAGAGATTGTTTCTTCCACTGGTGATCAGACTTGCCACCAGCCCGAACAGGTGGCCACCCTGAGCTCCGGGAACAGATGGGTGTTTTTGTTTAATCAGGGGCTCATTTGCAGATCTCGCACTTCTCCCGCTGTTTGATGGAATTGTCTTTTTTGGGCTATAGTGTTGGCGTTTTTGTGCAGTGTTTCTACACAAGCAACTGTCTGATCTTTAAAACTGCTCATGCCGTCTGGTTGTCATTAGCATCACGGTTAGAAGCAGCTTTTTATTTCCTACTTTTTTTTAAGGGTGGGAAACACTTTTCATGGTTCTGGGAGAAGAATTCCAAATACTTGCTGGCCATGTTCACAAATGATTTATGTCTGGTCTTAGAAACGTCAGCATTCAGCAGGCTCTCACACACACAACCACGTTGATTTCCAGCTTAGGACGCGGCCTCACTGAAGCTACTGTTCCCGTTCTCTCAGATAGACTTACGGGGAGAACATGTCTGGAGGAAGTGAATTTTCTTTCATTCCCATGAGTTTTGGTTGACAGGGACATACCAACAGTATTGAGGACACTTGAAAGGGAGGAGTTAGAAAAAAATTATTTTGTGAATGCCTACAATAAAACATCCCCTCCTTCGTTTCCAGAAAGGCGTTTTACTTCTCCACACAAGCCCAGAAGCATGCTGTCTGTGTGAGGGCACGTGGCGGCCGTCAGCAAGATGCAGTCCTGTAGGCAAGCTCCTTACCTGTCAGCTTTTGTAATGACAGAGAAGTTGAATTTGGAGAGGGCTGATTGTCCTGAAATTCTGCTGTTTGTGTTTCCAGTCATCCTTTTCTGTGAGGGGAGAATCGGCGTATTTTCCAGGGAGGGCAGTGCCCCACCCCGGTCCCCCCGCCCTTCGTTGTTTCCAGAGGTCTGGGGTGCCGCTCACACACCGCCCCTGTTAGTTCAGGCTGGTGCACTCAATTTCAAACAAACAAACAAGGGCATTGTTTCCATTTCTGTTCTGACAATCAAGCCTGGGTCTCTGATTCTCCATGTGTTAGAATTTGGGGTTTGGGATTGATGGGACTGAGACCACTTCAAACTCCCTAATTTTTTGAACTTTTTTTTTAACACAGACAGTAAATACATAAAGATGCCAAGTCGTAAGGGAGGAAGTTTTCTCAAACTGACCCCATGTGTGTAACCATCCAACTCGAGAAGCAGAAGGTGGCTGCCCAGGGAGAGATTCCTCTGTGTTGCCTTTGTTTATTTATCTGTCCTACTGTTGATGGGCATTTGGGTAGTTTGCTATTTTTGGCTGGTATGAATAGTGTGCGTGTCTTTGGGGCCACATGTCCCTGCTGCTGTCGGGTGTGTGCCTGGGAGTGGCAGGCTGCCTTTACCCTGGTGGGACGCAGCAGATCGTGAAGCTGCCCCGTGGGTGGGTGGGCACTGGGCTGGGGGTGCCCTTCCTGAGGGACCTTTTCATGACATGCTGATGGCAGGAAAGCTGCTGTTTCTTCCTTTGGTATTCAGTCATTCTAGTTGCTTCTTCCTGAACAAGTGCTGAAGTACTGTCTTAGACCTTGGGTTTTTTAAATTCAGGATTTTCTATAGACTGTTACTTCCTTGTTTGTTGAGTAATTGCTGCTTTATAAATGGAGCTGTGTGAGTGAAGTCCTTCCCCAGAAGGTGCTTTCCTTCAGCCGTGGCCTCTTGCAGATCAGCCTCCGCCAGGGCTCTCCCCCTGGCTCAGCCCCGACCAGCCCCGACCAGCCCCACCACCTCCGTCCTGGGTTTTGGGTAACCCTCAGATCTGTTTGGTATTGGAAAGGAAACTTATTTTCGACTCTTGGCTTACATTGTTCTGTGGCTGTATAGTTACATATCAGCACTTTCTCAATTTCTCTTGTTTGTAGCAGTTACGTGGAAGACACAAAAGAGAAAAAGGAAAGCGAAGTGTCACCGACTCCGTTATTCTCAAGGGTTTTTGTCTTTGTTCCTTCTGTGTCCTGGAGCTGCCCATCCCCCTCTGGAGGCCGGGCAGAGGCCGATGAGGCCACACCGGGTTGCTCAGAGGGGCAGATGCCTAGCATGGAGGGGTGTGTGTGTGTGAGCTTCTCCAGGGGCTTCCGAACACAAATGTTGTTTTGAGGGCCAGGCTGGGGAGGGGCACGCTTGTCTCAGTGTCCATCAGGGGACGTGGACTGTGTGAGAACCTACAGCAGGATTCTGCCGAGCACCTGCCGTGGGCCACGTGCAGTGTTTGGGTCTGCTGGGGAGTCCCAGACATGAACAGGGGCAGCAGTCCCACCGGCAGTGTGGCCTGGGAGGGAATGGGATGCCAGACTTGGAAGCTGGGTGGGAGTTGGGTTGCGGGGGGCTTTCCTGGATGGTGGAGAATAGTCCTGGGACCTGCAGACTGAATCTCTCAGCCTGCAGGGCCCGGGAAGGCCAGGATGAGGGAGGAGAGCCCAGTGGGCCTCTGAGAGCAGGTTGGGGTCCCTTTTATTCTTCTGTTGGGCAGCAGGAACCCGTGAGTGGTGGGTTTCCCTGTGGGGAGGGAGCACCGAGATGCTTAGCTGATGTCATGCAGGATAGAGCTGGTGATGGTGGCGGAGGGGACTGGCAGGGAGGGTTCAAAACTGAGACTTACGTTAGTGCTGTCGTGAGGGAAGATGGGAGCCTGGGCAGGGAGTTGGGGGACAGAGCCGGGCCCTAAGAGGTGCAGTCACAGGTGCAGCCTGATGTTGCCTGTGAGTCTGCGATGGAGGGAGCACAAAAGGGCCTGGGTTTGCTCCTGGGAGCACAGGAGTGGGACGTGTTTAGGGGATTTTTATCTTTAGTTGCAGTGAGATCTGGGCCCCACAGGACTGTTACCAGGATTTGTACAGGAGGGCCCCATCCTTGGGGGATGGGCTTGGATGTATAGATTCATCTCGGCTGTCGCAGAGGCCAGGAGGCAGGCATCTGGAAGGTATTGCAGCTATCTCCTCTGCAATTCTTAAATGGGTGTGCATCAGTCTCTCTGGGAACTGAGCAGGTCCACAGGGGTAACATACATGATTAAGTCTCTGTTCACAGACCCTGGGCTGTGGTGGCCCCTCAGGTCCTGCTCACCTAGCCAGGTAGTCTGGCCATCTGCCCTTTTCAGGGCGATGCGGAGCATGTGCCACGTGGTGCTTGACTGATGGATCTGTCCATGTCTATGTCTGACTGTATCTCTATTTGCTTCCTGTTAGGTGTGTATATTTTTTCACTTAATGGCTTTTATCTGTAGGCTTGTAGAGCCAGGTGCCAGGACCACAGAGGGGAACGGGCCATTTGTTGTGCAAGGACAGGCAGGTGAATGCTTTGGGCTGGGTGTGTAGTGGGCCAGGAGAGCTGCAAGGTGTGCCACGAAGAGGCCCTGGGGCTCCTGGAGGAAGACCTTTGGAGTCCCAGAAGATGGGAAGCTGATGACATTAGTACGGGGGGTGGGGGCATTGACAGGGCTCCATGCCATCTCCTCTCAGCAGGAGGCCCTGGAACACTGTCACCTCTGCCCAGAGAGATCACACTGCCATCACTCTGTCAGTTTCCCTTAAAAACTGGTTTTACCTGGGTTTCTCAATCTGTGCATGCCTTTCTGGTCTTCATATGTGGGGGAAAAAAAGATTACATATTGCTGCCCATAGCCTGCTTCTAGAGGGGTTTCTTCCTCTCCAAGTCCCAAGCCCTGTACTCTTTCCCTAAACTCCCAGCTTGCCAGGAGAATCTTTGAGAGTAATGCTCTGATGAGGAGCCCTTGGGTTTTGGGCTTGTAGCCTTTGAGGCCCCGCCTAGATGGCGAGTGCCGCTTGTCCTGAAAGTGGTTCAGAATTCCAGACTTAGACATCACCGCCTCTGTTTCCTCTAGAATCCTGACTTCTGATGGAATGCAGGGTGAAGCGGCACACTCAGATTTTTCATTTTGCGGGTGGCCTGTTTGGGGATCACAGGATCGGAGAGTGGTGTGATCGTACTGGCCCGGGAAGGTGGACACTGCTCTGCTCTTGATGCGAACACGGGCACTGTGTGTGCAGCGGAGTGTGGTAAGAGCCAGCTGCTCGCCTGCATCACTGGAGCCCTCACCCGCCGTGTGGACCGCAGGCACCTCCTCTGGCTCTCCCCGGGGAAGGGGCATGCCACTAGTCTAGGGTCAGGGATTTCTGTGAACAAGAGTTCAACTTGTGTAAGTAGTGTCTTTTACAACCAAGAGATGAAATTAGCTGATTAGCCACAACTCGAGGATGAACTCTTCTCAACATTTTGTGATGAAAAATTTCAAACACACAGGAGAGGAAAGAATGTTTACAGTGAACTCTTATATACCCATTATCTTAATTCTCTGTTCTGTGTATCTCTCCATCTGTCCAGAGGCAAATTTAGCTAGCATTTTTATAGGATGCAGTTTTCCAAGGCTGTTCTGATTTTGGCTTGGAATCCAAAGGAATTCTGCAAACGGTGCCAGTCAGGGTGTCATGTGGTCAGATGCCAGGTGCGCCGGTGGCACTGTGGGGCAGAGTGCTTAGTAAGCACAGATCCAGAGTGAGGGTGTCTCACTCTGCAGGGGAAGTTGGTTTCACTTTGGATTTGGAAGGACAGCTCTTTTGCTGAATCCAGTTCAACTTGAACAATTGAACTGAAAACCCAAAGGGAAACTGTTCACACTTAAACCCAAAGGGAAACTTTGAATTGAATGCAGACTTGAATTCTGTGGCTGAGTGTGTGTGTGTTTGGGAGGGCAGTCCCTCTTTGGGCCTGGGTGGTATTAGGGGTGGCATGGTACAGAGTCCTGTGGGTCCCTGGACTTTGGTTTTAGGAGTAACTGATGTATTGATACGGAACACAGGCGCTTTCTTGTTGGAACAAGTTACACCATGACTACTTCCTGGAAGCAGAATGATGTCATGGAGGATTATAGTCTTGATAAGTCTTTGTGGCCTATAGGGGACAGACAACCCCAGCCTGGGGATACAAGACAGGCGCTTACTTCAGTGATTTGCCGTGGAACCCTTAGGAATGCATGTATCCCTTTAGGCCTCTGTTTCAGAGTTTAGAATCCATGGAGTTGAACTTTGATCTCAAGGTTCCTCCTGTCTCTAAAGTGACTACCAGGACCCCATCCATTGCTCCTCAGTCCCCAAACTGACCTGGTCTGGTGGAGGTGGAGATGGTCAGATGAGGTCAGATTGCCTCGGTATTGTGTTGAATTGTTTCATCCATAGGCTTCCCTCTGTGTCCCCACCCCAACCCCCAATAGACTCAGGGAGTGAAAATTTACTCAGTAGAGTAATATCCAGAAAAGGGAAAGAAAGCTGTTGTGTGTGTGTGTGCACAGTCTGGGTAGTACAGGGATGATCTAGTGCTTGTGTGCTTTGTGTAACATGCACACATGTTGAAGGCTTCATTCTCACACCTGAGTGTGTACAGGGGTGTGTGGAAGAAAACTTGTCCATAATAATCTCCAGTATTTCTACAATACCCTGGTCCCTTAAACTTAGCCGCAGACTGGACTACAGATGTGCAGCTGTCTGTGGCCCTGTGGTCTGTCACTGTGACCAGCACGTCCCAGTGCTGCAGCTGTGGTGAATGAGTGTCGCATGTATGGCCGTATGGCTGGCTTTAATTTAAGGCAGATCCTGGGAGTCTAATTCAGCTCTTAGTCAGCTCCCCAGTTCATGAGTTTTAGGGAGCAGCCTTCAAAATAGGAGTCGTCTTCAAGTTCAACTGGGAACTGAATTACAGAGTAATTCTTGTCTCTGCAGTGTTAATACATTATTAGTTACAGGACCGATTAGGCCAAATTCATGTTCCCTGGAGTGTGCCCAAAGGGGGCATGTCTGCTGGGCTGTCCTTCAGCCGGCAGTGACCTCACAATATGCTAATAGTCGCCAGCTGCCTCCTCATTTGACCCCCTGCAGCTCTCCCCACTTCCTGCCCAGAGCTGGCCTGGGACCACAGGGCCTTTTGGGGTTCTGAATCAGCAGATTCCTCCCCTGTCGTCTCTCAAAACCTCCACCGCAGCTCTGTACCACCGTCCTCGTGTCCTGGAGTGCCCCTCCGGGCGCACCCAGGTTATACTGGTCCATGGGTTGCTCTGTGCCATGCCTCGCCCTCAGCCCTGCTTTTGTCTCCACACCACCTTTCCATTCTAGTGAGCCTGCCTGTGCGTCTGACAGAGGGAGGCTTTCAATTTCCATTTTGTCATGATCTTCTCTTCGGAATCCAGGCTTTCAGTTGGAGGGAATTTATGACAAAATATATTTCTGTTGTCACCTCTTTAATTGTCTCTCAACCAGTGGTGGGTGTCTAAAGAAAGGCTGGTGGCTCTGCATGTCCTTCCATCTCTCCCCACTCTCACTTACTCACTGTTACTGCATTTCCCGCCAAAGCTTACATTTTGGACATGTCATCTGCTGCTGGGACAGGGGGCCTTTAGTTCTTAAGAGTTCAGTTTAGAAAACAATGCTCCGGCCTGGCCCGTGAAGGACGGGAGAAGGTGCTTATAGATGACTTGACTGTCCACTTCGTCGGATGATTTCAGCTGTAGCAACTAAAATTCTCCTGACAGCGTGGCTCTCTCCAGGTATTAAAAGGCCTATTGTTCCTGAGGCCTTATCTTAAATACCACTTCTCAGGGACCCAGAAGTCTCCCTTGGCCACCCCACCTAGTGTGTGTGTGCATCTCTTTGCGCAGGTGTTCATGCGCTGGGATGTGTCTCCCCAGGAGGGCAGGACCACGTGGCCGGCATCTCTGTTTCATCCATAGAGAGCCTGGCAGTTGCTTATCAAGGGCCTTATACCGCCTAGTGCTAGAGAACAGATTTCTCCATCCTGCTGAAGCCAAACCACGTAGTATCTAAGAATTCTGTAGGAAGATACTGGGCTTAGCGAACAACAGTGGACTTTTCCAGAAACTTGTGTTTCTGTGGTTCCTGTTTCATTGGCTCTTGCTACGTAACTCCTGTTGGGTTCAGATACTGGGGTTTTTAAAGCTGGGTTTCCAGTATTTTAAACAACCTGATTTAAACTATGATGACTACAGTGTTGCCTTTTCTGGGCTTTCTGGACATGAAAGCAGGATCTTTAATCAGAAACTTGAATTTATTTGACCAAGAGTTTCACTGTTGGTGTGAAAATACGATGTTCCTGAGAATATTCCTGATTAGGAGCTGTCAGAAACTACGTCCATATGAGCAGGGCCACTGAGACAAAGCCTGTAACAAAAGCCCAGCACTTACTCATTTTCCTTGACTCAAGTCCATGCTGATGGTCCTTCCTCTGTCCACACGGCACGAGATGGGAAGGAATGAGGACTGGCAGAGGACACATCGCTGAATGGACGCAGCGCATTGGATCGAGACCCTAGCCGTCTGCTCACAGACTTTGTGAGAGAATGTTTCTTGTTGTTTCCTCTGCATGCATTGTGACCTGGGAGCCAGCCTTTTTTTCTGAGCTTGAGGGAAGCCAGAGCAGGAACAGCCGCTTGATTCTTTCTCCCTGAAGCCCCTGGGCAGCCAGGTTGCACACTGTGCTGGGCTGACTCTTTGGGGCTGAGCCTTTCCCAAGATCTTCCTGCTCTTTCACTGGTAAGCCCCGATTGAAGCAGCTATTGGGAGTCAGCCTGTTCATGGCTGGTTACCGAGTGCTCCAGTGCCAGGCCCAGTGCCCACTGTCAACTGACCAGGGGGCGCCAATGACCGTGGGTGGCGGTGAATTTGTTTTTAGGAAGAGGACATAAACAGCTACTGTACTGCGGGGACATCTGGAGAGGCTGTCCCGAGCCGTTGGTGATGGGTGGGGCTCGGGCAGAGTCTGGTCACCCCCGAGGACCTGGCACAGCTCTGCTCCAGCAGCCGGGCGGCCGCGGGTTTGCCTTGTAAATAACACCATTGCCTGGAGGCATCTCTGACAGCTGCTCCTGCTCCAGATTCCAGAAATTTCTAAGAAACATTTCATGAACACCCTCCTGGTTTTTTTCCTTTCCCTCACTTAATAAAATCCACTGAAGCACCAACTGTTTATCGAGTGTGGCCATCTGTGGGGCCCCCATGCTATAGGCTTAACGTGCTCTTACATTATTTTATCCTGGTTATTTTACTCCGGGACAGAGAGAACCCCCATTTTACTGGTCCGGAGCCCCAGATCTAGAGTTTAAAGCCTTGTCCAAATACACGCACACCTAGAGGTGGCTGAGTGAGGATTTGAACTCAGGACTGACCCACTGACATCAGCATCCCACAGTTACGTTTTAATAAAGCAGAAGGGAAACTGCCCAGATCAGACAAGGTCCGCAGAGGCGCTGAGCACTGTCCGTTGTCTACACCCGTCCTGCAGATTACAGTTTGATTTGAAACTCACATTCATACTCTGTCTCTTACTTGCTGAGGTTATAAAGAAGAAAAGAGCCCCTGGTTTCCTCTTGACCCTACTGCTGAGGTTTGGTGGTGCTGGGATGCTGACTGGCCGGCTTGATAGCATGAGGAAGAGACGCAGTGAGAAGCTGGCCTCCTGCGATTTCAGTTTCGCGGTCTGGGAGGAGGGAGAATTTCCCGAAAAGTGTGCTTTGACAATTCACCCAAGTTTAGAAACTGCAACACCTTTCATCTGGGTTGGCTGAAACTATTGCTTTTAAATTTAAGCCACGTGAATTATGTAACATTTTAATAATGGAGATGCCAGTGAGCAGTTAATTTTTAACAGGTATAAATAGAAGTTACTTTTCCTCTGAGCTATAATTAGCATAATAGGGAGAAATCGATGCCCTGAGAATCAGAGTGATCTGCCCGAGGTCATGCAAAGCAAGGTGGTGGAGTGGGAAGTGCAGAGTCCAGTGCAGGTCCCTGAGGCTGCTCGTGGTGGGGAGCAGGGCCAGGTTTCCATTTTGGGAGCTTGGCACATGATTCACTGCCCACCCCAGGTGTGGACTAGATGGGTCAGATGGCACCATCTCTCTACCATATGGGGACACCTGGGATGGGGGGAAAGGTGTGGCTCAGCCAGGGCTGCCCAGGGGTCGACTGCCAGGAGAAGAGAAGAGCGGTTCTGATACCCATCCAGTGCTCCGCTGGCAGCATCCCTGGTATTCCTTCCAGGGCGTTTGCTGACGGTGGGGATTCGTACTCTGCTCCAGGCTAGACTCTCAGGTGGGGGCTAGTCGTGGTTCTCCAGCTGTGTGGGGACTGACCACGGCACTCTGCCCATGAACACGGGCTAGGTGAGGGAGATGGGGCCTCATCCCTGGGTGACTGGGAAGCATTGCAGGGTGGGGAGTGTGTCCCCACACACTCAGGCAGGACCCACCTGTAGGGTCGTATGTACCTCGTGTGCAGGGACAGCTGCTGGCAGTTACTGTCAGAATCATTGTTCATTTTACAGCAGCGGTGCCTTTCCCACACTCAATTTATTTTATTCTACAACTGTGGAGAGTTATGATTTAAGAGAAACTGCACATATTGTAAGCTTACAATTTGAAGAGTCTTCACAGATGCATGCTCCCGTAAACCACAATCAAGCTACTGAACATGCTCTCCCCCACATTTCTCCTGCCGCTTTGTGACCCATCCCTCCACCTGCCCCCAGCTGCTTGACCCGGTTGGTTTTCTGTGATGGGATTAGTTTGCATTTTCTAGAATTGAATAGAAATAAGATCCTTTCTTGGTCTGGCTTCATTCACTGTGATGATTTTGAGATTCATCCAAGTTGTATATATTAATAGCTTGTTCTTTTTTATTGCTAAGTAGTGCTCCATTGTGTGGATTTACCACAGTTTATCCTGTGGGGGAACTCACTGTATTGTTTCCAGCATTTGGCTTTTTCAAATCAGGCTGCCGTGAACATCTGCGTACCATTCTTCAAACGGGCACGGGCTTCATTTCTCCTGAGTAAATACTGAGGAGTGAAGTGGCTGGGAATGTGGTGGGTATATGTTTAACTTTTTAAAAAGCTGCCAAACTCTTTTCCAGGTCAGTTGTTGGTCTCATACTCCTGCCAGCAGGGCGGGAGTCTCCTCTTGGGGCTTCAGTTCAGCCGGCTGCTGGCAGTGACTGGGGAAAGCACCTGACCTTCAGAAAGACGACCTGCCGTCCGTGTCCCCGAGGCTGGGAGGGGTCTGACACTAACAGGGCCACGGAGGCTATAGGTGGAGGCCAGTAGGAAAGAGCAGAAGAATCAGACCTATTTGGTTCTTATAAAGAGTTTAAAAATTTAACCCCTTTAGGTGAAGTCAGCCAATTTGGAGTTCCTCAGCAGCAGGCACAAGCGGTGGGCTCTGGGGCGAGGTTTCTCCACATCACCTTGTGGCCCCTACCTCAGTTTCCCTGTCTGTAAATCCAGGTGCTTGGCCGGGGGAGGGGCAGTGCTGCCTGCCAGAGGACCTTTGGCAATGTCTGGGGGAAGTTTTGGTCGTCACACTCTGGGGAGGAGTCATCCGGTGGGTGGGGACCAGGGATGCTTCTGAACTGCGTGCAGTGCCCAGGGTGGCCCAGGATGTTGGCGCTGCCGCCAGCTTCCCCTCGGCGGCCCCTCCCCAACTCTGATCTGTAGTGCAGAGCTTGGTGCTGACCGGGGGTTCCCCTGGCACCCTCTTGCCTTTTCAGGCAGGAACTGGTGGTATTACCTAGGAGGGGTGGGTGCCTGCATGAGGAGGGCAGGCCGTGTGCCCAGGTTAGACTGGAGCAAGGCAAGGGGCTACGCGAGCCTCAGCTCCCTCTCCCCGAAGTGTCTAGGGGACTGGTGCCCTGGGGGACATGTGACTCTCCCGTGCTCCTCCAGTTGCTTGAGCAGGCAGAGTCCACCCAGCTCTTGATGACTAACTGCCTGGCAGCCTGAGATAACTTCTTTGATTATTAACCTTTGCTTGGCTCAGGGAAATTACTCACTTGCTCTCTAGCCAAGAGAAAAACCACCTGTAAACGTTTGTATGTAAATCTTTCTGACAACTCCATTGTTTTCCTTATAGGGTGGAGAGAAAACCCCATGCAGTTCCTCAAATTGTGGGCTTTGCCCCTACAGAGCTTTTTGTAGGCCTGCTCTTGGTGGGGTTCAGCGTGTGGGGCGGGGCAGGGATAGTCGGTGTCCACTTCCTGCCCTGATGCTGCATCAGCAAAGTGCTGGAGAGCCGACTTTTATCTTGAGTGGAAGCTTAGGGTGCCAGTTTTTTTGCTTTTGGGAGAGAATGCCGAGGATGGGAAATGCTGGTTTTGTTGACTTAGAAATAGGAAAATAACGCAGGGGCTTCCTTCCCCGTTCCCACGTTGCTTGCCTTGTTCGGATGTGCTGAGGTGCAGCCTGTTGGGTAGACCTCGGACCTGTAAGGGGGTCTGGACCTCATGGGGTCCTGCCACTGCTTAGCAGCTCCCATGTCCCTCGAGGGCCAGCCAGAGAACCTACCCTTTGCCTCCCTCTCCAGGAAATTAAGATACATGAGTGAAATACTAATTTTGTAAGTGCTTTGGATGTTACCAAGAAAATGTGCTGTGCTGGTGAAGACGAGCAAGCATCCTGGCTGGTCTGGGACCCTCTGCTGAGGTGTGAGATACTTGTCGGCAGGGGCTGCTCAAAGCCGGGCGCACCTGGTTCTGCTCAGGGTCCCTCCTCAGGTCGTGGCCTGTCAGAATTAGGCACAAGAGTCACTTGTCTTCAAATGTAGTTGGCGGTTTTATTTGGTCCATTTATACCTGTCTCGTTCAAATGTGGCTTCACTAGCTTTTTCTTGGTATCAAACTATCTTAAAGGTTTGAGAAATTTGAAAATGTACAGTGTACGGTTTGCTCCTCATCCCCCAGGTTCCCACCGTGGCCTTCACAAGGCCTGCCTATGCCTGCTTTTGGTTGGCAGGTGTCTTGTCAATGGGTTTCAGCCTCAGGCAAGTTTGCTGTGGATTCAGTGTGACCAAAGAAATTGACAGCAAAACGTTATCGGGGTGAAAGGGTTATACCCAACTTTATTTCCAGGTGGCAGGTCAGTCACTAGAATCCCATTCACTCAGAGCGAGTCTGCATGCAGCAAGCCGGTCTCTCCCCTTGCCTCTGGGCCCCTCTGCCTGCACAGTCGTCCCACACAGCCGTCCTCTGGGCCTCTCTGCACAGTTGCCCTGCACAGCTGTCCTCTGGGCCTCTGTCCTCGGCGCTGCCACCACTCCAGCCTCTGCTCTCCCACAGCCTTGCAGCCCTGCCACCGTGTCACACCCAAAGCACTGGGCGGAGCTCTTTATATAGAGTCAACGGCCCTGTATTGGCCACAGGTGTGCAGTGAGCTAGTCAGCCAGGGCCAGGTGAGAATCCTGGCCACAGGAACTCTCATTTTATCCACAGCGGGCTTGGCCTTCCCCTCCTTGTGCACCTGTGCGACGCCTGTGAGTTTGGACCATTGTTCAGGCCTTTCTAGTTAAACCGAAAGGCCCAACAACACACAACCAACCCTCTTGAGGGTTGTTGAGCTCTTCCAACTAAGTAAAGATTTTATAGCTTTCCAGGTGTTAACTGTGATAGCTGCTGGGATTCTGTGGAGACGGTCTGGGATCCCTTTCACAAGCCGTGTGCTTCCCCTGCTGCTTTGCTGCGTGTGTGATAAACGTGTTTGTATTTACGTGCTTAAGCACAGGTGAGCCAAACGAGGCTTGCTCCGTGTGTGTGCCAGCATGCCTGTGCTTCTGGGCTCAGATGTCTGAGGACGTTGATGTGGTAATCCGTGTTTGACAGCTTGGCTAACCCGTAAATAGATTCCAAAACAAATCTGGCCAGGCTTTGCCCTTCTTAAAAGCCTTTAATGGCTCATCAGACTTTCGGAATGAAGTCAAAATTCCCTGGCCTCACCCCTAAGCCTCTGTAGAACAAGTCATGGGGTAAGTAAAGAAAATGGAGCTGCTTAGCTTAGCACCCAGGGCCCTTTGCTGGGGGCCTGCCTGGTCTCGTCTCGCCTCGCCCTGCAGGCACCTTAGCCACAGGCAGTTCTCTGAGGGACTAACTTGTGTACCTTGGGCTCCTGGTGCTCTGGGAACTGACTCCAGGCATGCCTCTCTTTTCTTAACCAGACTGACACCTGCCCTACTCAGCTCAAGTGTCCCTGCTTCCTGGAGGCCATTCAGAGGGCTCCTAACTAAACGCCAGGTGTGCAGCCTATGCACTTTGCCCAGTTGTGGGCTTACCCGCCTCGCCCCAGCTTGGGCTCAGAATGTTCAGGGACTGTGGTCCTGGGGCTAGCCCCCAGTATCTCATGCAGGACCCGCATGTGGTGAGAGCCCCGTGGAGCTCCACCCCTTGAGGAGCAGAAGGACCAAGTTCTAGCTTTGAAGGCGTCTTCCCTTGAATGAGTCCTTGTGTAGCGACAGGAACGTGCAATGTGTAATAGACATGTTGTAGGACCCACACATCCCAAAGAAGGGGCCTGCGGCCATAGTAACCAGTGGGAGAGGCTGTGTATCCAGGACTGTGAGGTTGCCGTGGCTGCCATTTGGGAAGAAACTGCCTTCAGAATTTAGGGCACTAAAAAAAATCCCTGAATTTGGGCAAAGTAAGCCCTGAGCAGGTGGTCTTTCCTTTAGAACAGACAGAATTTGCTCACCCTATGCTGGGGTGCAGGGTAAATCAGTCTGTTTGGGTCCTGGGTTGAAAACAGCAGAATCCCATTCTAGCTAATTCAAACAAATGTGGAGTTTACCAGAAGGATGTGGGGGTGACTCTGAACTTGGGATGCCATCTGAGAACCAGAGTGGGGGTGGCTGGGTCAGGGCCACTAGTGGGGCCCAGGGAGCAGGCAGTTAGTGCACTTTGGGACACCACCTCTCTCCTTAGCCAACAGTTGGGCTTCTTGTCCCCAGAGAGTATGAGCCACCTCTTGGCCACCTTGATTGACAACCCCACCAGGATGGCAGCAGAGAAAAGATGGGCAGGTCCTGAAAGGCTGAATGAGAAGCTGTCTCCGGAGGCCAGGGGCATCTCTGTTGAGCTGTTAGTGCCAGCGCCACACACCGTAGCACCGGCCCGGGCTGCCCTGTCTGCGGCGAGGCGCTCCTCTTGTTCATACACGTGATCTCACATGTCTACTAAGTCTACTGCTTCTTGGTCATTCTGCACGAAAAAATCTGCTTTCTGTCAAGCTGGACATTTTGCAGCATTTAAGGAGTTCATTGTTGTGGGTTCATTGGTGACTTTCGACACAGATGCTCATCTTTAAGATGCGCAAACATCTCGTGCAAGCTAATAAGCAGCTTTAGACATTTTGAACCTTCCTTGCAAATATAAAGCATGGAAATTAAACCTACAGGGAGCTGGGAAAATGCCAGGACAGTGTTACCTTTTAAGGCTTAATGAAAGTAAGGTACTCTTCAGAGTGGGGATATCAGAGTGGCATGGTGTCTTGAGGGCCTGCTGTGTGTGGGGGGGTGTTGGGCTGTACCATCCTGTGGATTATGACAGGTGGCTGGGCCACCGCACGGGCTTGGGTTCTCGCTCCTGCCCTGCATTTGCCCAGGCTCTTCGCTCTCCCACACTAGATGGTGGTGGCCTCCAACCTCCCTGCCCCTCTGGGGCACATGACACCCCATTTATGTGCTCACCTGGCAGTGATTAGTGCCCCATGAAAGCTGTGGAAGATGCACCTTTCTGCTCCCCAGACCTGGAAATAACCAAAACGAATGTCTCTTGTACCCAGGAACGTATTTTTTTAACCTTTATGGTGATTTCTGCTACTGCTCCGTCGTTGATTGAGCATTGGTTAAGGTGCAGTATGTAGAGTTTAAGGAGAGTTGTTGAATGAAGTCTGATGCTTCTTTCTAACTGTGTGCCTTTGGGGAAGTCATTTGAATTCTGAGTCCCAGTTTCCCCCTACTTTGCTTGGAGGAAATGAGTGTGAGCGCCTGGCACCTGAGGCCCAGGACACCATCACTGCTGCTGCTGACCTTCTTCCACCTGGCCTCCCACCATGCTTGGAGACATTTGGACAGATGTCTGTCCAGTGGATGTGTGTCCATTTGGCTCCCATAGGAGGCTGCAGATCTTCTCCATATTCTGGGGGTCAGCAGTGAGGACACTTAGCTTGCACGAGAACACTGCGTGGGGCTGTCCTCCACCAGTGGGGTGGCCGCAGTGGGACTCATCCTTCACAGTGTGGCTGATGCAGAAGCCAACTGTGCAAATGCAGTTGATGGACAGTGGCAGGCAGAAGCATCCTTGGTCATAAGGGCCGCAGGGTAAGGTCTGATTGGCTGGGGACGCTGTGGGGTATTGCCGTTGGAAGATTTTGGTGTCTCTATCAGTCTGCAGGGCTGTCCTAACAAACTGTTAGGGACCGAGGCCTGCACAGCAGGCATTTATTGTCTCACGCTTCCGAAGGCTGGAGGGCTGAGATGGAGGAGTCAGCAGGATCGGCTTCCTCTGAGTCTTCCCTCCTTGGCTTGTGGACACACCTTCTCCCCTTGTCCTCACACGTGGCCTTCTTTATGTGTCACCAGGGATGTGAGAGGCACATCCCTGGTGCCTCTCCCTTTTTATAAGCATTAGAGGTCCACTGTTATAGCCTCATTTAACTGTAATTACCACCGTAAAGGCCTTCTTTGCAAATACAGCACACCGGGGCTTCAGGCTTCAACACAGGAATTTTGAAGGGACTCAGTTCAGTCCATGACCATGTCCTTCCCTGTTCCTGCCTCCCCCGTGTCACCTGTCTGATTTCTGACGACTTGTAGATGCAGCATCAGTTGATTTATTATTCAGTCAGATCGGGGCCGTGACAGCACCTGTCAGATGCGGTGGGCGGGCAGGCCAGCTGCTGACTTGCACAGTGAGTGGAGTCAGGGCACAGTGGCTTCTGAATCTGGACAGAACCATTTATTTTCTATCTTTGCTATAATTTAGTCTTAGAATATCTTTATATGTAATATGTTTAATTACATTTATCTCTTAATGTCTACATTGTTGTATCCTTATTTTAACTGATGTTGCAGAGGCTAATTTTTACTGAGAAAAAATAGTAGCCATGAGGTTACTATGTTATAAAAATTTTTAAAGAATGCGTGTTTAGATCAAAGCAATGTGTTTTCAAAATATAGATGCTGAAAAAAACAGAAACCTTGGTTCAAGGGAGAAGCCTCATGGCAAGTGGCAACAGCCGTTCACACGAGGCTCCAGCCCAGGCCGCCCCCGCAGGTCTCGCCCGGAGGGCCAGCGCTCCAGCCGGCAGATGGGCGGCGAGCGCAGCCAGGCCTCGGCTCCTGGGCGCGGGGCAGGCATCTGGCCCAGCAGCCCGTGGGAACCTGGCTCAGACAGAAAAAGAGGGAAGGTCTGGCCATCTTCCCCTTGCCAAGACGCACGGTCCTGCCTCATTCCGGTACCACGTGAAGCTCTTTCTGTAGCTGTGATATGTAATCCAGGTAAGAACAATCGAAGTGTTCATGCCAGTTGATCGATGGATTGCTTGATTGAGTCACGTCACCAGTCTCCAAACCCAGCTTTGCCGGGTCTGACGATTGACTCTTGTTTCATCCACTGGCAGTGGTCTTTGATTGCTTTATAGAAAGGGTTTCAATAAAGAATTGAAAAGGTGACAAATAAAATTGGCTATCAGCGCAGATGCATACTGCTTAGAGTGTGTCCTGGAAGACACTGTGATCGCCCCCCGCCCCTGTGCCGCCTTTGCTCTCTCGCTTGACATGGGAGTCGCGCGGGCAGTTGTGGGCCAGCCTGTGTCAGCTGTTCCCACCGCCAGGCTTCAGGCTGGTGCTGTGGCGCCACATGGTCTTGTCAGCTGCCGTTTCCTGCTCTAGTACAAAGATAAAGAGGAGCATGTCAAGTTTTGAATGTTTTAATATGTAAACAAACCTAGGAAAAAAATGACTACTTTGTAAATCTTCAAAATAATTACTTCTTTCTCTATATCTTAAATCAGAGGGAAGGTGGTATGCCATCAGTGACCTAATCCTTAGGGGAACTGTGTTTCCAAGCTGGTGACTCTGATATCATTTCTTAAATGCCTGCTGCTCCCGCAGCTGAAGGGTCCCCTGCCCCAGAACTTGTCGAAGCCGTCGCAGTAGGAGGCTATGCAGGTGGCCCACACTGTTAGGGACATGCAATTGTCAGAGCAGAAAATACCTTGACATGTTTGAAACTTGTGCTGTTAATCATAGCAATTTGCAGATAATGTGACATGAATCATCTTAATCAGTTTATATTAATTGGTTTCATCCTCACAGCAACTGATAGATATAATTCTCAATTTACAGATGTAGAAACACAAGAGTGAGAGTATTCAATGACAAACAATTCATTTCCCCCCTCAAAGAGGTCTAGTATTGTGCATAGAAAATTAAGAATTACGTGTGTGTGTATATGTGTGTAGTCATGTGTGTGTATGTTATATGTGAGTGAAGATAGAAGAAACAGTTCAAGCCTGAACTTTTTAAGGTATTCTTAACTTACCAAAAAAACCTCAAAGGCATACAAGCGACATGGAATAGTGTGATGGCCTCCCATCAGCCAGCTTGGATAATTGTCAACCTGTGGCCAGTGGTATTTCCTCTATATACCCTGCCACTGACCAATATTATTTTGAAGCAAGTCCAAGACACTTTATTATTTCATCCATAAACAAGCTCAGTATCTATTTCTAAAGATGAGAACTTAAAAAAGCACAAGTGGCCACATTACCATTACCCACTTAGAACAATTCCTTCGTCATCATCAAATACCCCATTTCATGTCCAAATTTCCAGATGTCTCAGAAATACCGTAACGTCTTCTCTTAAGTTTGTTTGAATCAGGATCCAGACAATGTCTGCACAGTACAAGTGGTTGACCTGCACGCCTCTTTCAGCATGGAGGGTTACGGCTGTCTTTTTTTTCTTCCCATGTAATAGATTGGTTAACAAAGCTGCATAATGTATCTTTTAGTGTTTCCTCAGTCGGGTTTGTTTTTTTTTTAGCTGCATCCACTTGGAATTATTTAACATGCTTCTCTGCCTTCTGTGTTTTCCTATAAGTTGGTGGCTTGGGGAGGCTTGTTTCGATTCCAGTTCTCCTTTTGGTTGGCTGGACTACTTCCTGGGTGGTGGCTGGGCTTCACTGGGGGGACCACACCTTTTGGCTGTCTCTCTGTTAATGTCAGCAGCAGCTGATGATCACGGTCTGGGTCCATTTGAGCTTAGAGGTTGCAAAATGGTGATTTTGTAATTCTCTTCATTCCTTTGGACTTTTGGGAAGCTCCTGGGAAGAAAGCATTTCTTTGTGTGGCTCTAGTCTTTGCCCACCTCTGGGCCATCCTGACTGCTGGAGCATTTTGGCTCCTCCAAGCAGGAATGCTCTGTGCCCAAGGCAAGATCCAGAGTTGGGTGGGTAGCACCCACTGCCAACCGGCACCTGGGAGAGTGTCCCAGTTCTCACTTGAGGATGGGGGCTGTCTGCTGAGCCCCGTCCCAGGCTGTGGTCATCTCAGCATGATAAGCCAACTTTGAGAAGTGTTTTTCTGCCACACAAGGAGGAAACAGCAAGTGCCCTTCCACCTGCAGAGCAGGCCAGGCAAGGAGTCTGCAGGGAAGGAACCTCTGTGGGTGTGGATGGGGAGGCGGCGGTCAGTGGTCAGACAGCCTTGGTGTGAGTGCCCCGCTGCCTGCCTTGTGGCCTCAGCAGGTTGTGGGGCCATGCCCTGGTCCTCCCCTGCCCGGTGGGAATGCCACCCATTTCCTCTGAGTTGTGTGGTGAGTCATGCAGGCTCTGAGCACAGGGCCTGCCACAGTGTAGGGGCTGCTTCATCAGTTTCTGGTTAGCATTCCCACAGCTGGCATGGGGCACCATTGTCATATGATGTCTGGCTGAACTTGGGTCCGTGCAGCTTGTGTAGCTGGCCCAGAACCCATGACAGAGGGAGAGGGGTACAGGACCAGAACGTGACCTGCCTGGCTGGTGGGTTTGTCAGTAAAAGTACAGGGTGGTTAGGAAACTGCAGGGCTGTGGGAGTAAAAGTACACATTGTGTCATGGTGGAAATCTCTGAGCCTTTGAGCTAAGAATCTTGAGAGAGGAGAGGATGTGGTTGAACAGTGGTGGGGACTAGAAGACGGTGTCCCCATGGATCTAACTGGTGCACACGCGGAGGTATAACCTGCCCCCACAGTGTTCCCAGAGGCCCTCTCCCAAATGTGGAGCTGGCAATACGCATCTCGCCTTTCCCTTTCTTGGCAAACCAAGTAAGGAAACAGAAGGTCGTGACTGGAGAGAGTGCCGAACCTGGTCCTGCTCCTAAGCATCCAGGTTAAAAGGACAGCTGGCCACATGTCATTTCCATTAAGTGGCCTCATCTGCTTGTCTGGGACCCAGCAAATGGGAGGGAGGAACTCTTTAGGGCTGGGGCATTTCCTCGGGTCCATTTTTATCTGTTGCTGGTTAATTAGGTATTACCTTCTAGATAAACTAATTTGTGTACTCATTCTATGCAAAATGTCTCAGTTGCAAAGTAGGAATTTTCATAAAAAGAAAACCTTTAATTGTATCCTATATTCCTCCTTAGTCTGCAGAATCCGAGTATCACCTTATGATGTCAGGGTCAAATTTCTTAGGGTGAGTAGACAATGCAGGCACGAAATTTAGCAAAAACAATTGAGATTGATGACTTCCATTTACTTTCCCGTCTTTTGGGTGGTGACTGTTTAATGGTAAATTTGTATTTTATGTCAACACCTCCTTTGAAACTTGAGATATTGATGTGATCTTCAGCAAACATCTCCATTACGAGAGAGGGGACTGATTTATAAAGTGTATAGCCTGAGTGGGAGCTGTAACCAGATGGCCATTTTTCAAAGTCAAGGCCACTCAGCTAAATGAATCCAGAGGCGTGTCTGGGTTCTCTCAGTTGGTGCAAACCTGTGGACAGCTGTGATCAGGGCTTGGGTGTCACACGGATGTCCTCGCTGGTCTCCTCCTGGGGAAGGCTTGGGTTTGGCTGTTGCCTTTGCTTGTAATTCATCTCTGTTTACGTGGACGGTGAATTAGATTTTTATTTTTGCGGCAAGAAAATCATTAGAAAAAGGAGTATTTCCCTATTGTAATCCTGTTACATAAAAAGATTTACATTCAAAAAGTGTCTTGTGAATAAATTAGGGTAACTAGGAATTGGTTATTTGGAGAAGAAAAGAACCCTAAAAATAAAAATTAAGAAAAACATACAAGCAATGCAGGATTGTTGTGCATAAATTAAAATCAGGAGATGCAGATGAGAAGCGAACAATGATGATAAATGTGTGAAAGGCCGACAGCATCCTGAGGGCTCAGATTTGAGGCATTTGCTGCTGCTTTAGGTTGTGAATAGTTATGTTGCCTAATAAACCTGAAAGTTAAAGGAACACTGTTGTTCTCTTAAATTGTAAGTAAATGTGGGTGAATCCTGGTAGTGTTGGTCCAAAACGTATACAGGCGCACTCCTGGTGTTGAATGAAGCAGTGGGACTGATGCAGTGGTTGGTCAGGGGAGCATTTTTGTGCAAACTTTTGGGGTGGCGGTGGTCCAGTCCCGTGTTTCTTCTAAAATGGAAATATTGCCAGACTTGAAGTATTCCACAAAACTGTATCAGGTGACTGTGGAAGTCATTCTTCTGACATAGAGTTTTGCTCATGGCGACAGTGATCAGTAGGAGTGGGTCCGGGATGGGAGACTGCGAAATCCCCAAGGCGGCGAGTGGTGCGTGATGCCAGGAGGACTCAGGTCGCCAAGCAGGCCATTGGCCAGGCAGCACGTGCAGCGTGCAGGCGTGGCTTTCACATCTTTAAATTGACCTAAAGCAAGAAGTAACTAGTAAGTGGGGAAAATGCCTGAAAAATAGCCATCCTCTTTTCTTTAAATCCACTATTAAACATCTGTGATTTGTGTTACTTGTAGGGTTATTCAAATAGAAATGGAAAAGAAAGCCCATAACCTTTAGGTTTTTGTGTGGCATTTCAGATGTCCTTTGCTTGCTTCCATTCACCTCTCAGAGGCACTTAGGATGCAGCAAGCCTTGTGTGCCCATGGGCTTTCACACCTAGCAGCGCAGCTCGGGCATTGCCCCCAACGTTCATCTGTGCCAGCCTGACAGTGAAGGGCTGTCTGGTAATTAGCCACACTTTGGTGAACGTTCAAGTTGCTTCTGAGTTTTCAGTCTTCTAAACAGTGCAATTAAGGGTGTTTTCATAACCGCACTGAGCGCTTGTTTGCCATGTTGTCTTAGATGGGTAATTGTTCTGTCAGTTTTCTTCAATAAAAATAATGTATTGTTGCCTTGACTCCAGAAGGTTTGTAACAGTTTACACTGATGAGAGGAGCACGGACCCCTGTGCACACCACTTCCCCATCGCCCCACTTAGGGGCATTGCATTAGAGAGAGGGGTGGTGGAGTGGCCCAGCCTTTCCCAGCGGGGCTGCAGAAGGAACCCGAGGGCAGGTCACCACCCGCGCTCTCAGGTGCCCTCCCCTGGCTACCTGCCCCTTCCATCAGTGGTTTTATTCCTCAGACTTCATGCAAATATTGCTCATGGGCTTTGGGCTGATTTCAGGTCTGGAGTTAGAGAGTGGTGTGGAGAAGTGAGGACAGTAGAAGCAGTGTGGGAGCCGCCTAGGCAGAGCTGGCTGGGACGGTCATTTTCCTGTGGTCAGCGAGAATGGCTTCTCAACAAATGACATTTGCCCAGCCTGCTGCTTGCAGGGCCTTTCAAGGAATGCACCTCTCCGTCCTTCCCTTGTGAGTTTTGGTGTGTGCAGACATCCTTGTGTGTGGTTAATGTTTTTGATACTGCGTGTCTGTTGGTTACCTGATGGTTGTACTGTGTGTTTTTCCCATTCCTTCCTCATTTGCAGGGCCAATTGTTTCCGAGGGACACACAACAGACTTGTTCCCCTGCCGGGAATCTAAGTCTGCATGGGGAGTGGCTCCGAACCACAAGATATCTAGCTGCACCATGAGAAAGCCTGTGTGTTGCCTTGTCATAGAACACTGACCCTTTTATATTGTGGCATGTGATTGCTGCAAGCCCTCCTTGGGACTAGTATTTCTGTAGGGTGTGCGGGAGTTTGTTCTGGGCTGGTGGTTGTAGTGGCTATACTTTAAAGGGCATCCACTGGGTGCCAAGAATCCTGTGTATGTTAACTACCTCTTATAACAGTCAACACAGTCCATATCATCATGTCATTGTGGGGTTCAGAGACTCAGAGACTGTGAACCTCACGTGAGGGTCTACAGGTGGCAAATTGGAGAAACAAGGTTTGCTGTCCAGACATGCCCGACCCCAGAGCCTTTGGGTGGAGGATGAACTGTCAGGAGCTGCAGGGGGTATGAGCATGTCCAGTGTACTTGAGACAGGGGTCAAAGTGCATCAGCAGGTCAGCTCCAGGGAGTTAGTACAGAATGCCTGAGCGCTCAGGCCGAGAGTTCAGTGCCCACACCACAGAGTCCGAGAGCTGGAACAGTGAACATCTATGTGCAGGTTGTCTTCATTCCTGTATTACTGTGTCTGCAACTGGGTGATCCTGTGTGTGAGGAGCACATTTGCACATGAGTCTTTGGGCCTGTTGTGCATTTCATCCTGTTGGCCTGGCCTGTGAGTTTGATCATTAGAAGTAGAGGCTGAGTAGCCGACGAAAGAAGAGGAGCTGGGCAGGTGAAAATCCAGTCCTGGGCCTGCCTGCAACACTCAAGTGGTTGGCGGAGGGCGTGGGGCTGCTGCGGTGACGGGATCGGCTGGACAAAGACTGCGTGTGCCTAGGTGATGGGGGTGGCGTTTGAGAATCCCAGGCCTCTGGGGTGTGGGAGGATAAAGTAAGACGTGTTGCGGTCTTTCAGTCCTAAGCCTCAGTGTGGTTTTGGGGTCCGGCAGGGTTGCCGAGGCAGGAGTCAGCACCCAAGCACCGAGAGGAGGAGGCCCAGGGCAGCCGGCCTCCCGTGCCTCTCGTCTGTGTCAAGACACTGGTCAGCAGCTTCCTGAAGCTGCCAGTGGGGCAGTCTGGGAGTTTGTGTTGGAGAAAAGGTGGGTGATAAAGTACCTGTGACAGTATACCCCACCACAGTGCTACAGGGGGGTCCGGAAGATGCTGTTATATAAAATAACAGCTCAAATTATTGCCAGGCTGCTGAGCTGCCCAGGGTGAACGCTGTCAGTTCCAGGCCCTGGCGCATCAGAATTTATTACCGAGGATTTCCGTGCATTGTGGTCCGCACGTGCCCAGTGTACAGCCCATTAAACTGGGCTGGACGTCACATAGCTGGTATCACAAGGCTTTCCTGGGGGCCCTAGTGACCTGGGTGGTGGTTTCCTGTGGCTGCTGTGACACGTGACCTGAACACAAGGGTGCAGATTTATTCTCCTATGGGTCTGGAGGTCAGAGGTCCCCAAATTCAGGAGTTGGCAGGGCTGCACCCTTCTGGAGGCTCTATGGAGAGCCCATTCCCGGCCGCTCCCAGCTTCGGGAGGCCACCTGCCTTCCTTGGCTCCCGGCCCCTCCTGTCCTCAGTGCCCCCAGAGCGGCCTCAGCCAGTGTCTGACTGGGCTCCCAGTGCCTCCTCACCTTCTCTCCTGCTTCCCCCTTTCACATTGTAAGGTCATGTTGGGCCCATCTGGATAACCCAGAGCCCCCCACCCACCCATTAAAAGACCCTTAGCTTAATCACACCCAATCTGGGGATGAGGTCGTGGGCATCTTTGGGGACCATTTTTTTTTTTTTTTTTTTGAGAGGGCATCTCTCATATTTATTGATCAAATGGTTGTTAACAACAATAAAATTCTGTATAGGGGAGTCAATGCACAATCATTAATCAACGCCAAGCCTAATTCTCAACAGTCTCCAGTCTTCTGAAGCATAACGAACAAGTTCTTAACACGGTGAACAAGTTCTCACATGGTGAACAGTGCAAGGGCAGTCATATCACAGAAACTTTCGGTTTTGACCACGCGCATCATGAACTATAAACAATCAAGTCAGATATGATTATTCATTTGATTTTTATACTTAATTTATATGTGAATCCCACATTTCTTTTGGGGACCATTTTTCTGCCCACCTCAGTAGTCCCGTTACTCTGCGCTTCTCCCGAGGACCGACGTTCCTGCAGGCGGGGCGTACCTGTCATCATGGGGGCACAGTCGGTCCGCGCAGGGCAGGGGCCGGGAGAGCTGCTGACTCTCAGGCTGCCTGGCGCTCTCCGCCAACTTCACCGCAGTTCAGGAAGCCCAGCTAGCACGTGAGTAGCTGGGTGGTGGAGGGGGCAGGCGGCACAGGCCTGCTAAGGCACGTGGACCACAGAGCCACCCAGAGAGGCTGGGTTTGGAGTCCCGGCTTATCCTCAAGGTCCAGACTGCTGCCTCTGTGCTGTACTGCACCCCTGGGGCCCCCCTTTGCAGACGGCTGCGCCCCACTGCATATCGCACTGCACAGGTCCCGCTTCCCCCTCCACGGCTGTTCCCGTGGCCGACTGCCGCTGTCCCCCACCATTCCCCCCACCCCGTGGGAGCACTGTCATCCTTGTAGCCTCTTCTCCTTCAAGTCCCATAGCAGGGCTGCACCATAGCAGTGACTGACCCTCTCCTGTGTCACCTGCCTCTTTGTGCCTTAAAGTGTGGTCATGATTGGCATATGTGTCCTTGTTCATGTAGCATCCGTGAAGGGTCAAGGTTATGGGGAGACCTTGATTCTCTGCCCAAATTTGCTTCTGAACTGAGAGCAGGAGCCCAGTGCTGAGAAGTGGTTGCCTCTACTGGTCTGGGCCCTTGCAGATGTTTGTCTAGGTTTTAGACTTTTAAATGGAATAAAGAAAACAGGAGAAAAGTCAGATTTGGTCACAAAAAGTAGAATTTGCAGGGAATGAATTCAGCTCCTTTTCTGATTATTAACATGTTACATGCTCAATATAGAAAATACGGGAAACTATAAAGAAGAAAAGTCACCCATAGTTATTTCATCTGGAAGCAACTACTGTTACTTTTGGGAGGTTTTATTTTTTCCCACTCTGTGTTTTATGAAGGTTGGTATGTGTCACATGCCAATGGTGTGTCCAGTTTTTCTCTGCTTAGTCCTTGTTATAGGGACATTTTCCTGTGTCCTCATCTCTTCATCAACAGTCTTTTTTATGGCTGCATGATATTTAATCATATGGATGTATTGGAATTGACTCATCCCTAACTAAATTATTTTTAAAACTTTTTGTTTCAAATAAAGAAATGATCAAAATTAATGGTTTAAAGCAGATGAAAAGAAAACCAAGAGCCCCTGCCTCAGTTTACACCTTGTCCTACCCACGCCCAGCACAGCTCCGAGTGTGGGCTGCCTCCTCCTGGAGCTGGTGAATGGTGGCTGGGGCTGGGGCAGTTTGCTTTGGTCTCCCTGCGACCCAATACCTCTTTTGGAAGGTGGCAAACGTGGGTTTTTCTCTCTTCTTGGTTTGCTGTGTCATCAGTGCTTCCTTCCGACTAGTCATTGTGATGTTTAAAGAAGAGGAAAAGGAGGCATAGAATGTTACTGATCTTAGAAAGGGAGAAAAAAACCAAGTGTGGTGCCAATATGGTGAGATTACTTGTCCTGGAGAACAGATCGTGACCAGGTTCGTGAGCATCAGAGATGTGTGGTGTTGTAGCCCTACTTAGGATGTTTTTGTACAAAAAGAGTTATCTTTTTCAATCTACTAATAGTCCATTAAAAATAAAAAATTGTCAAGTTCATTAAAAACCACAGTTAGCCATGTTCTGCTGAAAGAGGTTTTGACTTTCTTTTTAGAGTTAATGAAGATTCAGATGTTTATGGCAAGCAGGAAATCAAGCAGATTTTAATAGGAAATTATGTAAGAAAGCTTAATGACTAATTTTCCTGGATCAGACAAGTGGAGAACAATCTTAGGGAAATGTGGACCTCCATTACTCATTAATTTACTTTATGATAATTACCATAGTGTAGAAGAAGCATGTCAGATAGTTAGAAATTGGGTGCATTTTGTGCTAAGGATCAGAACACAGATTTTGCTTGGGATGTTGAGCAAAATTACACTCTGTCTGACAGTAAACACATGGCAAGCATCCTACTCCTGTTTTTAAAGTCATCAGCCAGTCTTTATTGCATTTCTTTGTTCTTTGTTCTTTTGTGTCTTTCCATAATGAAAGGAATCTCAGAAAGTGGCATTGAGAGGCTAGCATGAGATCGTCACTGGGATTTTCTCGCATGTGGGACTTTCTCACATACACACTGAGATCTGCCTGACCACACCTTTCCCCTTGGCCACGGCTCAGCTCCTCATTGTTGTCTCCATAACCCATGTTAGCTTCAAGGCTGTTTATCTTTTTAAATAAATGCTTGAAACATAATCAAATTAGAAATGTACATATACACACATATTCACATATAAATTATGTTACTCGGTTTGATCATAATATCCCACTGCACCCTGTTTCCTCAGGTGCCCTGTGCCTCAGAGCCCTTACCCAGCAGCACCAGGTCGGGGTGACCTCCTCGGAGCAGGGTTGGCAAATTCAAGTACGATAGTGCGTGAAAGTGTTCACAGAGCCCCCTGCACACATAAGGCCCATCTCTCTCTCTCTCTCTGTCTCTGTCTCTGTCTCTGTCTCTCTCTCTCTCTCTCTGTCTCTCTCTCACATGGTCAGGGCATTTTGTTTCAACCTGTTTTTACCTTGTTTGGGGTTCCTTGAATGACTTACCATTTGTAGTAGCATTGACTTTTCTGCAAAATACTGCCGTGAAACCCAAGCAAGTAACAATGGGAAGCAAGTGCCAGCTTTGATTGCAACCCGGGCATGCTTTTGTCCTGCAAATGCCTTGTGTCCCTGGCCCGGTCCTCCTCCTCTGGAGTCCAGGCTTGTGTGTCTGGAATGGAGAAGGATCAACCCTGGCAGGTGAGTAGCTGCCCGCCCCTGGCCCAGGGTTTTCAGGAGGAGCCAGGACCACACCCCTGCCACTGGTGATCCTGGGTTCTTGCAGGAGTGTGGGACAGGGGCTGCCGGCGGCTTTCCTGCGTATGCACATGTGCGCCAACTTCCAGGTAGAACTGAGTCCAAGAAGAGGCAGGACTGCATATGCTGCCAGGTTTATTGAAGAGGGTGTGGGGGTCGCCGGTGCCTGACCCTCATTATGGCAGTCAGTGCCAGATGGAACGGGAACTTGACTGCCCCTTTCCCCTGGCGACGTGCCTGTGCATTGATCTCGTGAGAGCATCTGGATTGAAGCACCGCTTGAACGGCTGCCTCCTCTTTATCCTCCCTCTCACTGTTCTGCACGGTGGATGTAAGGCACGGTGTGGTGGTGAAAGGTTTCCTCAAAGAGCCCGGGACCGGCCGGGCCATGCCAGGTTGCCCCCTGGCACCTCAGCTCGGAGCCCTAGCCTTTAGCTTTTGGCTGTTCAAGGCTGGACTTTCATTTCTACAGAAAAGGCTTTTTGCTGCCTTTAACACAACTTGTGTTTTCCTGCCTATTAGGTGAGCGTGTGTACACACTGAGCTTGCAGGTGAATGTCGAGGCCAGCTTGGTGGGGACCTGTCTCTCTCTACCCCACCCACAGCCACCCACTTTCCAGAATCTTCAAGTGGGGGTACTGTGTTTGGAGCCCAGGACCCTGGCTGGTCTGGCCGCAGGCCTTTTCCTGCTTGTTCTGTGGGATGTAGTCCTCTGCTTCTGTCCGGTTGCTTGTCTCCCAGCGTGCCTCACCTTTGAAGGTGAATCTAGTCTGAATCCAGGCCAAGTCCTTCTGCATTTCCCCTGGCTTATTCCATGTTTTCCCATCAAGAATAAATTTCCATGTCCATTAGTGAAAACCCTAATCTTTCAAGGACAGATCAGATGTCCAAGTTTCCATGAAAACCATCTCCCTTCAGGTCCCTACGAGTGTGGGGGTGCATCTGCCATCTTTATAGCTCTTTTTCATTATCTTTCAGCAGATAACATAGAGCTGTGTGTGTGTGTTTGTGCATGTGTGCTCACACTTGTGTGAGTGCGTACACCGGTATGGGCATGTGTATGTGTGTGAATGTGTGCCGATATGTACACAGGGGCATGCATTTGTATGCATGGCTGTGTTTGTGTACAGATGTGGGCATGGGTGTATGTGCATCTTGATGTGCACAGACATGGATGTGAGCATGTGTGCCTGAGTGTGCACAGCTGTGGATGTGTGTGCCTGAGTGTGCAGATATGGGCATGCGTGTGTGCACCTGAGTGCACAGGTGCAGGTGTGTGAGCATGTGCCTGAGTGTGCACAGATTTGGGTGTGACTGTGTGTCCGAGTGTGAACGGATATGGGGGTGAGTGTGCACAGACGTGTGAGCATGCACCTGACTGCACAGATGTGGGCTTGGGTGAGAGTGCACCCAAGTGTGCGCAGAAGTGGATGTGAGTGCACAGTGTGGGTGTATGCGTCCCTCGGGCTCTGGGCTTCATCTGGTCCTCCTTGTCCCCCATGCACTGTGCACCTTGGTGCTTGTTAAGTGCAGCGCCTGGGAAATGTGTGTGCAGAGAACAGCGTGGGCCAGGCTCCCCCTAGGGGGCTTTGGCTCCAGTTTCTCACAGACACGTTTCTAACTGTGGCCAGTTGGTATGGTTTGAGCCGCACATTTCCTAGCTCCCCAGGACGACTCCTTCGTTCTGCTGCTCTCTGCCCTCCTCCACTTCCCGCACCATCTCCCACCACCGCGGAGCCAGCCCTCCCTGTTCACTTGCTCACTCGCTCGCTCATTCATTGACTCCTTCACTCATAGTTCAAGTCCATGTAGAGTGGCTTCCATGTTCCAGACCTCATGCCAGGAGTTGGGGATTCAACAGTAACAAAACAGGCACAGACTTGCCTTCCTGGAGCTAGTATTTTTGGGGTCACTGGAAGGTACAGAGAAGAAGCAGAATTCAATAAAAGGTTCAGTGCGATAGCCAGGGAGCGTGAGGAGCAGCACATGGCAGGGAAGGGGTGAGTGTGTGTGTGTGGGGGGGTGTAGACATGGTGGGGCGATGGAGGGCCTGGCTGGGAAGAGGGTCAGGCCGCAGCCTGGGGAAGGGAGTGCGGGAGGACAGAGGGGTCCAGGCGGGCGGTTGGGACTTCCAGGCAGAGCCCTGAGCTGGGAAGGGCCCTGAGGCTTTTTAGTAATTGGGAAGGAGCTGGGGGCAGATAGCTGAAGTAAGCTCAGAGAAGCACCGTGGGCCAGACAGGGAGGGTCTGTGGAGGCCCAGGGCGCAGCGGGGAGTGGATGGACCGCGTGGCCTTAGCAGGAGAGGATGGTTCTGCAGTTACAGCCCAGCCTGGGCTCACATCTCAGCTCCCATGCTGCCGGGCACATGCAAAATAGGAGAAATCTTAGGACAGTGTGCAGCTCTCCGTATGAAAACTCTCTGATTCTAATTATCATTCCTAGTACTAACGTTGCTGAACCTGTAGGAGTTTTTGAGTTCAAATTATTGAACTCTGAATCCAGTCCAATAATCACCTCAACAGTTGAGATACCACTGGCTGCAGGTCATGGGTGTTTTAAAGCCAAAGTCACTGAGTGGTCTCAGGGAACCTATTGCTGGAAGTTGCTTGTGGGTGTTTTTTTTTTTCCCCTGTCCTCCTCTTTTTCTGCACCACATTAAGTCAGCTGGGTACATTTAAGATTTTATGCCTCTGTCATCAGAAAATCTGGCATGCCTCCCCTAAATAGTAGGCTTGAAGACTTTTTCTACTGTTTTGTACCAGACACACTAAGTGACTTCATGTTAGCTCTTGGTTCATACCGTCTCTGGCTGCTGCTGTGCCCGACACTGTCATCATTGCTGCACATTTAAGATAAAAGCTAAATCTCAGTTTATGCCCTGTTCTCCCAGGATAAATTCAGAGAAAACTATAAGGTCTAATCCATATTATGGTGATGTTGAAAAGAAAATAGGGTTATAGTCCTATTTAGAGCTTTTGAGTGTTTATGGTTGTACAGAGGATTAGAGATTTATAATGCAAAATCTGAATTCCTCAGGGCAGGGACCAGATCAGGATTTGGCTGAGGAACATTGTGTATATTATATAGTTGTGCTAGTGAAGAAAAAGGAACATCATCTTTTCATGTGATTGGCATTATTTGATCCCAGAATCCATTGGATTATCTTCAGATTTTCAAGGGTATGCTGGGCTTATATGGAAGAGCCGCAGCCATTGTGAGTGTGCACGTTCGCACGCCCTCTGCACAGAGGAGGAGGGCTCCCTGCGAAGCCCAGGGGCCGCATTTCCTGGAAAGCCCTCTCTGCCCAGGTAGCTGTACCCCTTGCTGTCTCCCTGGTGATGCCTCCAGCCTACTATCAGCCGGCAGCCCCTCCCACCTCAGGGGCCACAGGCCGCCTCTGGTCCAGCCCTAATGCTCTCAGGCCATTCCTCCTCCTCAGAAGGCTTCTTTCCCACCTTCTCATTAAACGGTTTCCTTCACTGGCTGCCTTTTCCTTGTTGAGGACAGTTTTGAAGTGTACTGTCCAAAAATAGGATTTAGTCTTCCCAGCGCAAGATGTGGAATACCAGTGAGGGACAGTCGGATTACCATAAGGAAAAACATAAGAGGAAACGTATTTTTAAAATTTACTGTTATTTTTATTATGGTGTTTTAACACTGTATGAAAAAATAAGTGGCAAATTATTGCTGTAACTCTGTCATAGCATCTTAAACCATTTTTTCCTGGTGGGAGGCAGAAAAAATTTGGTCATGTCTCATTGACCACTTCTAAGTTGTGAGTGTTAAATAGTTCATTTATTGCTCATAGCAAAACAGCAAGTACATCTTAATCTACAGACTTTCAGACGTGAGAAAACACAGCAAAGCAGCACACACACCTGCCTTTTCCTAACTGAAAGTGCTGGCCCTGCATGGCCAGGAGGACCCTGTGCAGCTTCTTTGCACAGTTTCTCCTAGGAATATGTTTGAGGAATGTCACCTTCTATAGCTGAAATTTTATGGTGCATTAGATTGTCTCTGCACAAGAGGAAACATTAAGAGCATTACCCAAGAACAGTGCTTGGGGATCTTAAAATGTACCAGGTAGCTGATCTCTTAGGAATTTGTCCAGTTTAATCCCACACTCACTCTTGAGGCATGGGGATGGAAGCTGGATCTTGTCCCTGACCAGGGCCCCCTGGAAAGCGGCTTCTGGCCCAGTGACAGTGAAGGGCGCTGATCTCCTGGCCCCAGTGCTCAGCCCTTCTAAGGATGATGCCTCCTACTTCGTGTTCAGCAGTTATTCTTCTTGTTGCACCTGCTTTTGTAACATTTCTCTTCACCCTCCTCCCGTCTTCCCCTATCAGGTGGGAGGGATGAGACTGGGGTGTGAAGTGGCGCCGGTCACCACAGTGGCTCCCAGAGGGTCTGTGCGGGGGCAGAGGTCGTGGAAATGCACCTTATCTTCAGCTCTCCCTGAGCCGTTTGTCTCTGAGAAGAGACGCTTAGATCACAGATGCTTCCGTGAGGGGTGCTGTGGGCCTCCATGTGGGGTACGTTAGTTCTGGTGCCTGTGGGGTTATCGATATGGGGGCTGTGGATGAAAATGAAGAACAAGTAGGGACGTGTGGATTTCCTTTCTGCGAGGGTTGTGGGCACATGAAGTCAAGCCATTTTTTAGTCCAGGGCAGGGAAGCCCCGAGTGCCACAGGTGGGCGTCCACCTTGCTCCTCCCCAGCCTCCCGGCAGGAGGGGCAGCAGGGGGGTGGATGGAAGCAGGTGGGGACATGTCTTTTCTCATTGTCCTCTGGCTCAGTCCTTTTCTCTATTCCTGTGGAGGAGAGAACATCTAAAAAAAATAAGATCGAAAAGAGGAAAGAGACTGGTTATCAGAAAAGCAAAGGAAACGATGTTTTTAAAGCATCTGTTTCCTCTCCTGGGGTGGTGTCTTCAGAGGGGAAGAGGAGACCAGAGTCAGCCTCCACAAAATCTTCTTACAGCATCTGAGACAGTAGAGGATGAGCAAATATTTGATGAATTAAAATGGGATGAAGAGACCACATGACGGGAGAGGGGTATGGAGGAATATGGAGTCATCCACAAAGGCTGTTTGTTCACCTCACGCCCCATCACTGGGGCAGAGCAAAGTCGGGTCTGGCACAGAAACTTCAGGGAGAAATAGACAATTTTAGGGCTATAAAATAAAAAAGCTGCAGGGTTGGAGGGGTGTTTGTAGCTGTTGTTTGTCCAGCACAGTTCTTTGGCCATTCAGTTGCTTGGGAAAGTCTACATGGATTTGAAGAGAATGTATTATTTTTAAATAAAAGTAATTCTTGCTCATGATTTAAAGCAAAGGATGTAAGTACCAAAATAATTATGATTTTCTTTGAACAATTCCAGAAATGTTGTATTTATATATAAGCATGTACCTTTTACTCTAGAACAGTTAAACACGGTTGTTCTGTTGAACACTGTTGGACTGTGTCCCGCATGAAGACGCCTACACTGACCTCAGACACACAGGAATGAACACATGAATACGTAAGATTAAGGGATAATAAAACGAATGCCCACATTCTCCACCCAAGGAAGAAACACACTGGAATCTTTGGAGTCTCCCACGTGCCTCCCCTTCCCTAGGTTCTCCTTCCTCCCGCACCCAGGTAACTGCTGTCCTAAACTATCTGTTCATTATTCCCTTTCTTTCATTTATAGTTTTACTATTTAACTCTGTGTCCCTAAAAGAAATACTGCTTTGTGGGGTTTTTTTTTTTTGCCTGTTTTTGTAAGCTTTACCTGAATGTAATTTACCTGTGTGTGGTTCTAAGATGTGCTCTTTGGCTGGACAGTATTTTTGTTACTGAGTCGTGATGGTGCATGTAGTGACGATTGCTTCATTTTTGCTGCTGTGAAGTGTTTTGTTTCCCAAAGCACAGGGTCCGCCTGCTCCTGTGGTTCTGTCTTGATCTTCCTAATGGCTGCATCATTTTGTTTCCTGCCTGTGCTGGATATCATCTGACATTTGAAATGGAGGAGGGCCCAAACAGTGTGTTCCGGAGTGAGGCTGATGCTCTTGGCCAAGCAGGGTGTTTGCTTGAAAGGGTGGGACTGTTGAATGCTTTGTATCTTTCATTTTCCGTTATTGTAACCAGTCTGTAGAGCAGGCCCCAGGGAACCGTGTGTAGTTCTAACAGTGGGTCATGGTGCCGGGATGTCAGGGAGCCTGGGGTCCGGTGTTTGAGCCACACACAACAGGGACCCGTCCTAAGCACGGGGCTGGGGTGGGGCTCTGGCCCCCAGGGAGCCGTCCACGGGCTGTTCGTGGAGCGGGAGTGACCCCCTGGCTATGCAGACCTTTCTTCTGCTGCTCCCAGCAGTGAGCTCCTGTCTAGCAGGTCAGAAGAGCTCAGCAGCTCCCTGCCTCCACACTGAAGAGTGAAACCTCATCTTCTTTTCGATAATACCCTGTTCAGTGTTAAAAACAAGCAAACAAAAAAGTCAGACAATACCAGGAAAACCCCAAATCTTTAAATGTAAATGTATGTGTATTTTTCTCACTGAACCATTTGAGGATGCCTTGCGGGCCCCATGAGACTTTACCCCGTACTGCCACATGTATCTCCTGAAAAACGAGATCATTCTCCTCCAGACTCCTGGCCACAAAATGTTAAATCACTACCACTCTCTACTGTGCTGGCCCCGGTTGTCCCAGTAATGGCCCTGTTGGCTTTTTGAAAGCCTACAAGCTTTACTTTGACCCATGAGAGCTGCGCCGGCAGACGGGTTTGCAGCTGGGATCTTGTATTTCATTTTCAGAATCCGGGGTGTCCTGATGGGCCGTTCCTGTTCGCCTGTTGGCAGAGGGCTCCATGTCGGCATGTTGAGGTCCTGTCATTCCCTGGGTACTCCTGGCCCCTCCCCGGCGCATGCCACACCAGAACCCCTTCCTGTGCGTGGGGTGGCCTGTGGTGGCTCCCCGGGGCAGGCTGGGCCAAGAGGAGGAGGGCTGGCTGTCAGTACAGCTGAAGGACCTGTGTCCCCTGCAGCTTCTGAGTGCCAGGGCACCCATGTGCTCAAGCATCAGTAAGAGGCACCTCCAGTTACAACGTAGCCATTCTTGAGGATACAAGGTACCTACTTTTGTTGCTATTAAGTTTCCAACCCCGCAGAGTCTGGATTCCGGCCACATTCCCTGTCGCTATGTGTGGGAAGAATTACTGGCTTTGCACTTTTCCCAGGTGATGGGCCTGTCAGATACCAGGTGAGAAGCTGGAGGAAGGATGTTGAGCTGTGCTCCAGGGCAGGGGCTGCAGCTGCCTGGGGGAGTGTTTTTGGGGGGTCACCAGGCCTGGAGCTGGGCCCAGGTTGCCTGGCAGCAGGAAGGCTGGAGCACCGCCTCCCTTGGGGTCTTCGTGCCTTTGGGAGCTCTGCCCTGCAGGCTGGGAGGCTGGGGTGAAGGGCTCACCATCCCGCCCACCAGGCCCGGGGCTGCCCTGTTGCTTTCCCTTTGCAGCCCCTTGGCTCCTCTAACCTTTCCCTCTTCCAAGGCTGTAGTGCTTCCCCGACTTTGCTTCCCTTGGAAAGGTCATTTTTCCTGCTTTAGAAGCAAAGTGTATCCGTTAACTACCAAGTATCTCCGAGGGTACAGCCTGTGTTCCAACAGATAAGGGCCCAGAGCTTGTCCACTCAGGAGGAAGACAGGGCCAGCCCTGGGATGGGGGTCTGGGTGTGAGCCCTGAACTCCCATTCCTGCCGTCCCCCCTCGTGGAGGTCCCCCCGCTCCTCAGGACACTGCTTGCTCCTGGGTCGGGTCAGTTGGTACCATTTAGCATTTATGTTTCCAAATAGAGCAGAAGAAGATAGCAACACCAGTTACCTTTTTCTGGAAGTTTCTTGAGCACGTTTTATCAGGATAGGTGCTGCTGGGAAGGAAAGAACTCTCCTTGTGGAAGCATCCATTGACTCTACCTGTGATGGCAGGAAGCATTTTTCTGAACAATCCTATTTGGCTCCTCCAGGGCCATTTGCGACTACCGTTAATGCATTTTCCTGCATGCCTGGCAGAATAATTGTGTGTATGACCCCAGCTGAGAGCCCCTGTAATGAGCTCAGGTATCATGTATTTGTGGGAACCACGGGGGAGCTGGGTCATGCGGAGCAGGAACCACCCTGAGCCCTCACCTGTCCTAGCAGCTGTGCTTTGGGGTGGCCCTTGGAGACATGTGGCTCTAAAGCACAGGCTCAGGAGGAAATCAAAGGATGTATCTAAGATGACATCCTACCAAGGGCTTGGCCACAGTTTTCTCTGCTGCCACAGATGTGACAATTCATACATCTGTCACCAACACCCGTGGCACTCTTGTGGCTTAAATTAGGCTGGCTCTGGTCCTGCCCCCTTCCTCGTGTGCTGTCACTCTCCTCTCGCTCATTCAAGGAAGCCTGTTTGAAACCAGAGTGACTTTTGTGAGGCTAATTTTGAATGTACTGAGATGCCTCATGAACACTTACCTTGGGAATGCCATCTTTAAGCTTTATGAGTGATGACTGGTTACTCAGATATGGGTTCCACTGGTGTCAGGGACTTGGTAGAAGTGAGTGGCAGAGGTCTGCAGTGCAGTGGCCCCAACAGCAGCCCATAGGCATTGTGGCAGGACAGAATGAAGCCAGCAGAGAGACACGGGGAGCTGCAGTTTGCTTTTGTGAAAAATGCAAGAACCACTAGGGATTTACCACCACCATTGCTTACCTGGTCTTGAGTTCCACAGGGACTCACTGTCCCCTCAAGATGGGTCTGTGTTTAGTTTCTGTTATGTAAGCTTTCGAAGGAAAGGTTGCTCTTTGGGGCTTGACCATCCTCCTTGGGGTAGAAATAGGATCCGTCTCACAGTCACTGTGGTAGGAAAAAGGCTTTGTTTGCCAGAAGTTCTCAAAGTGTGGATGGAGGTTGACCATGTGAGCCCCTTCCCCTACTGATTAAGAGGGTGAGACAGCGTGTGCCTGGCCGGGCGAGGGGGAGGGCCTGCTGAGCACCCAGTGTGGATGCCTAAACTCATACCCGCTCCTTGCCACCTGGAGCCCTTTGCTCAGGGCCCTCCCATGCTCTAACTGTCAAACCCGAATTTCCAGTTGATGAACCAGGAAAATCTGTCTTCCTACTGGAATGTTGACTTTAGGGAACCTTTTGTCTCAGGTTTCAGAATCGCTTTGTTTCTTCCTGGTTAAGACTGGTCCAGCCAGGGCCACGCCCCTTCTCTGTGCTCTTGTATTCTGTGGATGGGAGTTTTTAATAGCTTAGTTTTGAATTTTGGCTTGAGTGAAACAATATTTTAATAAGGTGGACAGTCATTTCAACATACAGCTTTGTCTTTTACACCCCGTGTAGTAGATAGAATTGGACTACTTCCTCCACCTTCTCTCTCTCCCCCTGGTTATCACTGTTTCGTGGTTTAGATCACAGTCTGTTAGTTGAAACCTGACTCCTGTGCTCTCAGTGGTGTGGGCACCCCCAGAGCCGATTCCAACGACCCGCCTGGGTTCAGAGGGCTTGTTAATAACTGTGCTGTTGGTAAAAATAATTTTGGCTCTCACTTCCTTCTCATGTCAAAAATAGTGTTCAAGAACAGTTACCAGTGAAGAGATTTGCAAAGATATGAAACAGTATCACTCTTCTCACTAATTTTTTTTTGGAAAATAGTCTTCTTTCTGACAAAAATATTTGTGTTAACATCTAATGGATTTATTATTATTATTTTAAAATGAAGTAACAAATAAATATTTTACAATTTTTCAATTTTAATTCTAAAACAAAAATAGGAAAATAAATAATGCTTTGAAGAACTTTTTTGAGAATAAGATTTGTTCTGGAAATAATGGAGAAACTGTTTATGTTCCCACCTAGCTGACTGTCAAACTAGAACACAGTGACTTTAACCAGGTTTTCTTTTCTTTCTTTTTCTGTCTAATAATTTTTTGTCCTATAAAGATGCCCTAACAAGAATGAATCTTTTAGGTGGGCCTTTTCTCTTGCCGAGTAATGTTGTAATAAAAATGTAATTTGTGCTGATAAAGAAAAAAAAAGAAAGAAAAGAAAAAAAGAATAGTATCAGTGAAATACAGCTCATTCAGCTGTAGAATCAAGTGTGAGCATTTTGCCTTTGAAAGGAAGGGAGGGTTATTGCAATGCTCTGAGGCTCAGGAGAAAGCAGTGCACCCTTCCCAGCTACTGTTCTGCAGGGTCAGTGTTTGGAATCTTAGGGGTTTATTTAGAGGACATTTGAGACGGAGCTGTAACCTGTCTGGGTCTCTTGCCAACTGCACATAAAGAAGCAAGAGAAATAGTAGATGGGGTTTTCTGCTCCTAACACGTGGTTGGATTTAGTCAGACTCAATAACTGTTTCCTGAAGCCATTTACTTCCGGCACACTTGGGGCTGCTAGGTCGTGGCGGGGTTGTGTATCAGTGTCCTTAGGTGGAACTCCCCCCTGCCGCGGCCCCTGCTGATTCTAGCACGGAAGTCAGCGTTTATCGGCTCCAGGGCTCCACTCTCTCCTGCAGTGACACTCTCTTATTCAGGCCCTGTTGGGTGCTGTTTATGATGGGCAGAGCTGGGCTCTGTTCTGGCTCTTCTGGTCCTGAGAGCACTTGAGGCCCATGACCGCCCTTCACACACCCTGTTATCTGCCAAAGTGCCAAGCACTGGTGGGCACTTGGTGAGTACTTGTTGGAAACAGCATAAAAGAGGTAGGGGTGCTGGTACAGGCGGGGCAGGCAGGGCCCAGAAGGCGAAGCCCCCTGACGCTGGAGGACAGGGTGGGCCACAGATGGCAGGCATCCGTCCACCTGTTGGCAGAGCTCACCCAGTGCTTGCTGCTTCAGCCCCTCAAGCTGCTTGGAGTCCCTTTACACCCTGCATTTAAACAGGGGTGAAAATAGTTTCTTGGGAGGTGAAAAAAAATCCTAGAGATTACCGTGGTTTGTGGCCTTGCAGAGGACCACAGGACGTGAACAGATGTACAGTATATCTCTGCTATTAAAATTTCATGTGGGAGAGCCATTAGGAAACAGTTCTGAGATAGCTTTAGGACCAGTAATAATGAAACAGGCTGAGAAGTGCTACTTTGCAGCAGCCGTGATTCTGCCTGCCAGGCTCTCGTCAGTGGGGCCCCTTGCCTGGATGCCTGCCCTTCCCCCAAGGTCTTGGCCAGATCTCACTCATTCTTCAAGATTTGGCTCTGGCTTCACTTTCCGTAGGCAGTGATTTGCACATAGGGCTGTAATGGTCTGTCTGTGACAGGAGGTCAGAGGGCAGACATTCGAGGACATGGGAACAGCTGTCACCAGAACAGGCCACACAGATCCAGGTCCACTGATCTTACAGCCCAGTTGGTTTCTCGCTATCATGTGTGAACATGGCTCATTTGAGACAGGGGTGGATCGGCGAGGAACCCCAGGGCTGAGCTTGCAGCAGGCCCTCTGTCACCCCTGCTGGGGACCATCCTGCTTCTCAGGGCCTTGGTTATCCTGTGAAAAGAAAATAGGTGGCTTAAAAATCTTTTTCGGGGGCAGGGAGAATAGGAAAAATGGAGGCCTTAGTCTGGATATAGCCTAGTTTTAAGGTAGCCAGGTGGAACTCCCGGTGGTTCCTGGCAGCCTCTCAAGGGAAGGAATTATGGCCCCAGAACCTTGTTCAGCCTCCACGCATGTCCTGGGTCTTTGCTGGGAAACAGGGCTGGGGTCCGTCCGAGGTGGCTCTGGTTTCCATCCAAGATTCAGGTGATTTGGCAGCTGATGGAGCTGGGGTGGGAGCTTGTGGGAGAATCGGGGGTTACAGTGATGGCTTGGCATTTCATACCAGTCCTTGAGTCCAGCCCACGGGAGGCCTTCATGCGGGCCAGGACAGGGAACTGCTGGTCTGGGACCCCATGGTACCTCCTTCCTGCCTAGCAAGTTGCTTCATCCTGTGGTCTTCAGTTTCCTTTTTGACAGAGTGAAAAGATTTTATTTAGATGCTGCTGTGAATCTGAAGCAGTGAAAAGATTAAAGAAAATCCAGCAGGTTAAAGGAAACCAAGCCGTTTGTGGAAGAAGAGGGAGAAGTCAGGCCACCTGTAGTACTTGGCTTGTGGTCCACGTGGACCTGCTGTGTCAGCCCCACAGCTGTGCAGAGGGGAGCATGTAAGGAAAAAAGACGCTTCGCCGCAGATAGCTGGGAACTTTGACTATCAAACAGAAAACACGTTTTTAGTATTGTGGTGTCACATGTGCTCTGCCCTCCAGCAGAGGGCAGGGAAGTGACGCGGGCAGTGGACTTGGAAGCATACCCTGTTCATCAGCCCCAGGGAGAGGCTTAGCTGCTTGGTACCACTGCCACAGTACATAGGTCCTCTTGTGATTCTAGGAGGCTTTAAGAAATCTTCTGGCCAATCTTGGCCACATATCTTTTTTCTTTTTCTCCCGACACTTGAATGAAACCCCAGGAAGTAATATGCTGCTTTTATTCACTTTTTGAATGGGCTCTCAAAGCCTGTGGCTTAGGAGGGTGAGCCTGGGCTCCCTTCTAGCCTCCTGGTCCTGGTTATATGAGCATTGCTTTACTGCTCAGAGCATCTATAATGTAATAACAAGTCGCATTGCTCCAGAATTTTCCATTAGCCTCTGTTTAGTAGGAAAACTAAACAGAGATGAATGAGACCACAAGGCATGTGAGGCCAAATTTTCAGCCTGGCACAGGAAAAACCGGTGGGTGCCCAGAAATCTGTTATCACAAAGATGAGTGAACCCCATGCAAACATCTGATTGAAGGGGGCGGGTCTTCTACATTCCCGTCTACTGGTGTTCCCTTTGCATTAACATGGTTTATATGTGCCCCCACCCCAGCCTTCTTCGCAAAGTGTGTCTGTTGTGCCCAAGATTCAACATAGGGCTTTTGGAAGAGATTCCTATGATGCTGACCTCCCAGAAGACCCCGTCCAAGTTTGCATGAGTCCTTTCAACTGTGGGATGGCCTCATTTCACCTTGCTCCTGTGAGAAGCTGACTTTGTGGGAGTGGGGGTGAATTTGGGACAGGAGGTGACAGGCAGATGCTCTGGTGTCTGTGCATCAGAAAGAAGAGAGCCCAGTACAAATGCTGGTCTGTGTGTAGCAGCCTGTTCTTGAAGTCATTTTATGAAAATGCATATCTGTTGGTAACAGGCAAGGTAATTATCTTTAGTCAGGCTATGGGGAGGCCTCTAGCTGCCATTTCCGCCCAAACGTCCCGAGAAATAGTTATGTCCATGTAGATAGAGCAAGAACACAGAGTGAATGCTCTAAGGCTCCTGTTAGTCTTGGAGCAGAGAGCAAAGCCCAGTGCTTTGGGAGCTAATTCATGCTCAGCCAGCCGAGTACCTAGTGGTGGTGGAAACCCTCCCCTGGCTGCCCTGTGCCCCGGGAGACACCATCTTCCCTGCATCCACCCCATATTCCAGTAGCTTGATCATACAGTAAACAACTGAAAGATAGTGCTTCCTGGGCTCATTTTCTCCTCTTTGTGTCTGTCTTCTCCACTGTAAGATTTTGGTCACCTATGTCCAGCTCACTTGCAGAAGCAACACTGGGGTGTATAAAGGCCCATAGCCTGTCTTCGGGAATCCAGGAATCCAGAAGCGCCTATGTTTGCATCCATTGCGGAGAGCCTGAGCTGTCCAGCAGGGAGGCTGTTCATGGTCTCTGTGTGCATGCTTGTGAAGGTGCATACATTTTACTACCAAGTTATGCACACGTTTGATTAAGGAGCGCTCTAGAGCTGGGGTCAGCAAATGACACCCTGTGGGCTAAATCCAGCCCTCTGTCCTCTGTTTTTGTAAATCAAGTTATATTGGAACAGCCACAGCCTTCTGTCTGCACATTGCCTCTGGCTGCTTTTACATCTGGCCTTCTGCACAAAGTGCCCCAGTCACTGCCCTGAGGAGAAACCGCTGCTGGCACAGTGGTCCAGTTTGGGTGGAGAGTGCCATGTGCAGGGGCTTGTGCAGCAGGGGTAACTCGCTCTGCCTGTAGAGAAACAGCCTCTAGGTACTTGGGGCTCACACAGTTGACTAAACATTTCAAGGCTTCCTTCTCTTCTCGGATTGTGTAACTCACAGTTCTTGCAAGAAGGTCTGTTTATAAGTAGGGTTCTCCAGACCTTTAGTGTATAAGGGCAGTGGACTAGATGAGGCCCTGGAGACAAACACATGGGGAGGGGAGGGGAGGGGAGGACAAGACATGGGGAGAGTCAGTGCAGCCCAGGGGAGGGGTGTCCCAGCGGTCGAGGTCCCATCAGCCTCGCTGTGGAAGGGCAGTGTCCAGGTCTGCAGACTGCATAAGCCCCCAGCTCTCTGAGGACCCCCAGGACACCCCAGCCACATGTTTGGAGAGCACGTTTGGAGGTTTGGAGGAGATGGGGGTATTGGCCAGCCAGCTTGGAGCACCCACATCCAGCCTGTTTTTAGCCCTGCTGGCCTGTCCTAGCGTTCCTTGTACGACTTGCATTCGCCTGGTGAATATTCTGCATGCCTTGTGGGCAGCTTTTGTTGCTTTGGATTAGTTTTTCTTTTTAAAGCCCCTTTGCACACATTTTTTAAAATGAGCTTAATACTGATTACATTTTAGTGCCTGGTGAATAGCACTAATAGCTTTGATATTTCTGAGCACTCATATGAGTCTATTTTATGAGCTGCTTTAGTAGTCTTGCTCTGTATAGGAGAACCATTTAAACCACTCATACTGTTAAATCAAAAAACAAGGTAGGAAATAAGGACCGTATACTGCTTGCAGCTCTCAGTGTGATTGGAAGACCAGTGTCCCCGAAGGTCATAAATGCAGGATGTAGCCTGAGTTGTAATTGCAGTTGGGTCCCACATGATTGATGGACGCACAGTGGTTTGAGAAGCTCTGGGCTGCACCATTAATCCCTCATCCTTACCTTCTGTACGTGGCTTGCCCGTGTGGAGGGAGTACGTAAGCAGTAGTGGTCCCACTGTGCTCTGTGGCCCACGGTACAGTCAGCCCACAGGTGTGGTCACCTGTGTCAGGCAAGGTAGGGCCATGTGCTAGGCCTGTTCGAGGGGGCACATTTGGGCCCAGGAATGGGCAGTTCCTTCTCCACAAACTGGGGGCAGTGCCGGGCCTCATCGCAGGGATTCCTCACCGCACGCTGGAGAGCCGCCAGCCAAAGGGACTGTCACCCTCTCGGAAGCCTGTGTCAGACCCAGGCTTGTGCTGGAGCCACTCACTGCAGCCTTTGTGCAGAGCGCTCCGCAAGCAGCTAACGCGGTACATTGTGATGGGTTCAGTGGTCGGAAGTCTGCTTGACCCGGTGGGATCGCAGTGCAGCCTCTCATTACCCAGCCTTCAGGCTCGGGCTGCGGGCAGTGCTTGCGTGGGCCTTCCTCCGGTAGGCTGGACCGACAACTTCCATAGCTCCCACTTGCCACCTCAGAGGCAAGCGTGGATAGAGCTGCCAGAGTGCATGGAGGGATCCTGCCTGAACGGCAGCGAGAGGCTCTGGGTTTCTCTGGTGACCGTGGGCGAGGCGTTTGGGCCTCAGTGATGCAGGAGCTGGTGGGGATAGGCCCTCAGCTCCCGGGTACTCCACTCGCTCTCCCGTGATCCATGGGAGATGGCGGATTCGCCACCACGCTGAGTGACTGTTCAGGGGGACTTGCCAGGGTTGGTGCTTTAGAGGGAGCTGGTGCCTGTCCACATCCAGGAATAGAACTTGGTTCTCTGAGAACTGGGCTGAGAGTGGGCAGGCCTGGCAGGGCCCCGAGGGACCGCACACTCCCAGCCTGTGCCCCTGGCCCACTTGGCGAGCGGACTGCTGCCGCGTGCCTGGGTAGCCCAGGGCTCGACATCCTGTGGTGTTCCAGGCAGCCCTGCTCAAGCGCACAGCCGCAGTCGTCACCCTGGTGCTCTCCCCGCCGTAGCCTTTGAACCTTTGGTAAAATCGAGGCCCTCTGCTGCTGATGGCGCCTCGCCAGCCGCTTGTCCCAGGGAGGCCAGCCAGAGTCATGGAGGGTGTTCCTCGGTGCGTGGTTCGGCTCTGCCTCCTCCGCCGACGCCGTGGACCGCGGTGACGCCGCATCCCACGGGCGCTCTCGGGAGTGCAGGCCACCACCCCCGCCGGCCGGCCGAGGAAGTGCTGCAGGCGGTTGTGTGGGCCTCCGTGGTGCAGACTTCAGCGGGAGCGCTTTCTGTCCACCTGAGATGTGGGGCCCCCCCAGGCACAGCGCTGAACATGAGCGTGAGCCGTGATCCTTCCTGGGCCGGAAGAGAGAGCTCTTTGAGTCTGCTGATTAAATAGTATTTCTTAGAAGTGAGTTTGTATTCGAGGAAAGAAGTGGCAGGCTCAGCGGGACTGGATATGGCAGCTGGTGCCCCATCCCAGAATGGGAAGCACCTCACCTGTGTGCAGGTGAGACCACTTGGAAGGCGGGGCCCTGTCCTGGCGTCGGCCTCCTGGGGGCTGTCTGCTCCTTGTTTACCTGCTGCCTCCGTGTCTCCCAAGTTGATTTTTGAGCCAGTGAAGAAAGAGGAGGACTGGACAGGTGCTCAGTCCGCTGGGTGAGACACAGTCAAATGTTTTTTTCTGGGGTGCGTTTGCCAAGGCTTGTGATGGGGCTCTTAGAGAGGGACAAACTCCGAGGAATTTTCTCTTGGGTGTGCAAGAGGCTCGCTTTTGCTCTTCCCCGGACTGGTCCATCCAGAGGACGAAAAAGTGGGCCCTCTGGGCAGGGCCTTGGAGAGCATTGTGCCCCCAGCAGTTGGGGTGGCACCATGATGGGGCAGCTGCCCTGCTTTGGCTGAGTGCTCTGAGGAGGAGGAGGAGGCCTGGGAGGGGTGGGGCACTCGGCTCTGTTTTTCCTGGTTTATTCTACCCTCCTTTAAACAGATGCAGGACGTTTGCAAAGCTTCTTGAAGCACGTGCGGAGTCAAGGCACCAACGGTTGGGTCTGGCCTCTGCCACCCACTTGAACACCATTATCCAAATGGCTGTTAACTCACCCTCTGGCCACACTCATGTGGGTGGGTCTCCTTAGACCCACTTTCAGTTCTGCGTGTTGCTGGCATCGGGAAATACAGTTACTGCAGGGAGGAGAGGGAAGCTGGTGCCAAGAAATTCTACCAAGGGACATTTTAAAACTGGGACTAGTTAAAGAAACCAGGTTTGGAATGCTTCCCTAGTGTGCTTCTCATGCAAGTGGGGTTTCACTGTGTGTTTCGTGCTTACACTGTCAGAGGCCAGGAGGACCAACAGTGGCACTTGTCAACTAGAACCGTTCCTGCAGAGCCTGGGGAATGGACTTTGGGGAAAGCATGGAACTCTCCCATCGCTCTGTCAGTCAGTCGGTCACTCACTCACCAGAAGTGTCAGAGGAGCAGCTCCTTTGTCCAGGCAGCAGGGATATGGGGGTGCTCGCCGCTCCTCCACCTGCAGGGCTGATGGGCAGGTGCCGGCAGGAGCCAGGTGTGGCTGGTGGGCACAGAGAGGCTCCGACCCTTATCTGAATGGCTATTAACTCACCTGCGGAGCAGGTACAGAGCAGACAAGGAGGGTTCGGAGAGGTGGGGGAGCACCAACAGAGCGCAGGGTCTGTCATCCAGAGGCAAGGTTCAGGGACTTGGCTGCAGCACGCAGTGCCTGTAAGTGAGGGCGATGGGCCATGTGCCTCCCACCTGAGCCAGGTCCCAGCTCCTCAGAGCAGTGGGGGCCTTGCTGTGGGCTCAGCACAGAGAGGCAGGGTCCACTGGGGTCCTGAGCACGTGTGTGTGTGCTAGCCCACGCTGACACACACGCACACTCAGAGTTCATACGGGGGTGATCATTGATGGCCCCCGAGCTGCAGAGTTCCTCTGAGCCTCGGTTTTATTTTGTCTGCAGGTAGCATTACTCCCTGCCTTGTAGCCTTAGGTCTAGTTAGGGAAAGCATGTTCCGGGATGCTGGCGCAGGTAAGTACTTGGTGCTTGTTCCTGCCGTACTGTCGCTGTCATTACTCCTAGAAGGGCAGGTGGAGTCTTGGGGTCTTAGCATGCCTCCCTGCCCTGCTGGTTGGCATTTGGTGGCCATGGGGTCTGTTTATGACGTGGACCCTGGTCCCTGCACACTGGGTGACAGATTATATCCGGAGCCACAGCAAGACAGCTGGGTGGGTGGTCACCACCCAGGGCTTTGGACTTGGGGTCAGCAAAGGGCAGGACCTCTAGTAGGTGTGGGTTGGGGGACTGCAGTGGGAGGGGCCTGTCAGGGCTCCTGTAAGCACAAGTGGCTTTCAGGAAGTGGGGCTCCCTGTGCTCAACAAAAAGAAGGGCATTTACTCCTGAAATGGCTTAGGTGACACTGGTTTGATGCATGAAAGCTAGCAGAGAGCAGCTCTCAGTTCCCCCTCCCACCCCAACTGGTGGGGCCCCGAACCAGGGTCAGATGCCCTGTGCCTGTTACTGGGTGGACCTAGGCTTCTCTCCGCTGGGTCACCTCTGGCCTGAAATTCAGGGAAGCTTATTTGTAACTAAAGTTACATCATGGCAGGAGACCTGCAGAAGGGCTCCAAGGGAAAGCCATCTTCAAAAATAGAAAGGTTTATTGGAGGGAGGCTTTGGGGAGAAGGGCGTGGGGCCTGGGAGACAGCACATTCATTTGGCAGGTAATTGAGGGCCCTGATCTTGAGCAGAGCATCTCGTTCTAATTAGCGCGGGCCTGCCTGGTGGTGTTTATGTGGAAGCAGAGCATGGCCTGCTTAGCTCTCCTCATGATTTAATTGGGTTTCTTACAGCACCCCTAGGGCACCCTGGGAGCCCTCAGAGCTTTCCTGGCAAGGAGAGAGAACCAGGACCGAGCTGCCCATGGGGGCCCTGTAACCGGAAGCCCTCACTACCCCTGGACGGGCTGCCCGGTGCCTCTCAGGAGACCACCCAGGGCACCTCCATGCTTTCGGGGGGAGGAGAGAGTGGTCCATTCACATGCCTGTGGCTGGAGGTGCCAAGGCCTTGGAAAGGCCCTGATACCATTTGGAGCTATGTTTTCAGTTTGCCAAACAAACTCACTCTCCAGCCAGCAGTACTGTAGGAGGTCGGGGGGTGAGCAAGTTGGCTTCTCATCATGCTGGAGCCCAGGGAAAGCCCGGGGCAGGGCAGGGGGGTGGAGTGGCCCGCGGCCCCTGGTGCCCCTGGGCGGAGCTGCCCCCTGGGCTTCTTTACACCAGATGGATCATTTCCTTAGGACTCTGGGTCAGCGAGGAGTCTGGTGTCTGAGGCCTGGTTGCACGCACAGGGTGATAGCCTTCGTCCGTCAGCGGGGTGCACACGTCAGGGCGGCACACTCTACAGGCACATCCGGGGCTGAAAGGGGGCCAGAGGGCTCGCCACTGCACGGGGAGGACGTGTTTGCAGTGCACCCCCTGGCCCCCAGAGGTTGTGCAGCAGGAAGATGTAGGCAGGTGAGAGGCTGCGGGGCACATGGTGCTCACTCCCCTGCATCAGATTACTTGGGCGAGACCGAAGGAAGTTGACGAGGCACAGCTGGAGCTGGTGGATCTTGGCGGCCTCTCTCTGGGCTTCATACCTGAAGCCACCTTTGGCTGAAGCACTTGGGCGAAGAGGGCTGGGGACCGTAGCCCGAGTCTGAGTATCTGTGGGTGGTGGGTGGCATGCCCTTTGTCTGAGGCTGTGGTCAGTGGCCAGTGCCCCTGCAGGTTTGACCAAGAGTTATATCGGTTGGATGACTGATCTATCAGTTGCTGGGTGTTTGGGCACCCCCTCTGCGCTGTAGCGTGGTGGCGCAGGACCGCCCAGGACGAGCAAAGCTCCCTGGCCTCGGCCTCTGCCTGGGGGCGGGCGGGGGCCGCTCTCGGAGGAGCTGGGAGGGAGAACGGCTCTGGCAGTGGGACAGGTAGACTGAGATGAAGGGGGCCTGGCCTGGTGGGTGGGGCCACCTTGGAGCAGTGCCTCTCAGCTGCTGCTGACCCAGAGGGGCCCTCATTCCTCAGCCCCCCCCCGGGGAGGTTGGCATCACGGGCAGTTCGTTCTGCCTCATACCACCCGCTGGTCCCCCGCTCCAGGAGCCCTCCTGGGGCCCTTCATCCCTCGCCTGCCTTCTGCATTCTCGGACTCAGCTGCTGCCCCGCTGGCCACAGACAGGACAGGACGGCCACGGCCACACAGCTGAAGCCACACACCAGGCTGCCCATTCCAGGGCTCCTGGGAATCAGCCACATGGGAGTCTGGCGGGGACACCGCCCCGAGGAGGGCTTTGAAGAGAGGCGGCAAGTGCCAAACCCTCACCCTTTTCTTGCTGTTGCCCCTGGGTGCCTGGGCCCGTGAGTGGCCACTGCCTGGCAGGGAGGGGTTTAGCGCCCCCTGCAGAGTTCAGTGGGAAGGGGCTTTGTTTTCAGTGCTGCTCCGCCTGCCCCGTGTGTGTGTACTTGATCGAACTAACATAAATCACTGCAAACCAGCATACATTAATTTAGCCAGTCACCTTAGAATAAGCACAGTAGGGTGAAGACGCTTTCTCTGCCAGGCCACAAGGATGAGCCCAGCAACCGACTGGTTGTGTAGCTGAGCAGCAGCGCGGCCCAGGAGTGGAAGGCCCGTGTCAGTGTGTTTCTGGGTTTGTTTTGGCTGAGCCCCTGACACTGTGTGGTCTTTTGCTTGTATCGGGCATGTAGAATTTGAATGGAGCGGTGTATTTGGGTCCCGGGTTGATCATTTTCCAGTGACAGCAAGCAGTTAGCAGGCACCACTGTTGGCCTGGGGCGGAGGCAGAAGGAAGAAGGGAGGGACCTGGGGGCTGTGAGGTGTGTCCTGGCTGGGAAGGACCCTGGGCTGAGGGGTGGGTCTCGTTGCTTTGCCAGCCAGGTCTTTCTCCTGCTTGCTTTCAGAGCGGAGCCCATGTGACGCGGTGTCCACACATTTGTGTCACGGAGCTGGGGGCCTGAGCAGGGAGGCACTGAGGTGTGCCTACCCCAGGACCAGAGCGACAGGCGGCCCGCCCCAGGGCTGCCCAGACCCTCCTGGCCTTCACTCCCCCTCTGTGAATCACACGCATCTTTTCCTCTTGGAAGCTGTCATTCGTGGTGTGGCCATCCTTTGCGGGCAGTGAAGCTGTCCTGTCTACAGCGGGGCAAATGGCACAGAGGCCGCCTGTGGGCCAGGCTGCGGCCGCCTCGGCTTGGCAGCAGGCGTGGAGTTTGAGCTCCTGGCAGAGATTCTGGCTGTTGAGAACTCATGAAAAATGAAAACCGAGGAATGGCGTCGAGGGTCACGTTGGTGACCAGTTACTGCCCTTTTCTGTGCCGGGAGCCTGCAAGTGCTAGACATGCAGGGGCCACCCCGCTGCCAGCCATCCTAGAACTTCCTCTGCTGGCCTGGTGGGGAAACTGAGGCACAGAGGCTGCTCAGGCTTGCCACGGGCCATGGCAGAGAGGGGAGACAAGAGGACCCTGAGTGCCGGCCGAGCAGCGCCTCGTGAAAATGGCCACCTGAGCTGATTTCCAAAGGTGTTTGATTTGCAGGTAGCTCCTGAGGCCCGGGTGACTGCTGGGGTCCACGTGGGTGCCTCCTTGAGCCCCTCCTCATGCTCGAGGCTCTGGTCCTGGGCAGGTGGGTTCACATGCTTGCAAGGGGACTGGTGTGGACTAGCAGGGCTGTAGAGGCAGAGTGATGGGGCTGAGTCCCAGCCTCACCCCTCTGTCTGACCTTGAGCTCCCATGGTCGGCCTCCCTGAGCCTCAGGTGCACTGCCCCTCCCCCAGTCTGGTCTCTAAGTGGGAGAAATCAGGTGCCGACAAGGGCTGCCTTGTGGTGGCTGAGGCCTTCCCTGCGTGGAAGGGGTGTAGCTCTGTACATGGAAGGCACACAGAAAATGCGTACATTAGTAGTGATTCTTCAGGCCTTGGAGGCTATGGGGCGTGTGTGTGTGTGTGTGTGTGTGTGTGTGTGTGGTGTGTGTGTGTGTGTGTGTGTGTGTGTGTGTGTGTGTGTGTGTGTGGTGTGTGGTGTGTGGTGTGTGGTGTGTGGCGTGGTGTCCTAAGGAAGTGGCTCAGGGCTGCTGCTCCATCTGGTTGCCTCCTAGGAGGAAGCGCTGAGCTTTTCTACACAGGGCTTTTCTAAGACTCAGGTTACCTTGTTCCCCATTTATTTCATGATTTATTTCTTATTGAATTCTGTGTTGTCCTCATTGCCTATTTACATCAAATGACCTTATTTTAAATGACTTTCCTCTCCTGAAAATCCTTTTCATTGACTCTCCCTTCTTACCCATGAAAACTTACCTGCTGTTTGTCCGTCTCTGACAGGCTTCTCTGTGTGTCTCTCCCAGCCTCAGATTTCCTCTCTGTCTCTCTCGGTACCTCCAACGCACGCAATGGATTCTAAGAGTAAAAAGTATGACCAGGAAAACCACATGTGCTGAAATCTGACCTCTCAAGCCCTTGAAGATACTCAGAGCCCTTCCAGAATGTTCTCACGTCTCCATCACTTCCTTTATCTCTCTGCTTTAACTCAGCTGACCTTCAGTTGTAGCCTTTGGGAGAAATAAAAAGACCCCAGAGGGTCCAGCCCACTTGCCCTCACACTGAGTTCCAGGAAGCCTCATCTGGTTTTCCCAGAGGAACAGTATTGTGATGGGATTGGGGGCCTCATTCCTCACAAAGGATGCAGCCTCAAAAGGTTTGATTAGAAAGATGCAAACGCTGTCAACTGCTATAATTTATAATAATAAAGGTACACTCACGGCCATAAATACTCTGTACAAATTGATTTCATGAAGAGACCAGAGTGCTGTGAGTAGCAATAGAGCACATACAAACCGAGTTCTGTGAAATCGCTACCATGGCCTCACACAGGTCTGCTTGTAATCAGAGCAAAGCAGCTTATCACATGTTTCATTGAAGTTTTCAAAAAAATTGTTTGCCAGCCTGCAATTTATGAGAACGTGATGGGGGTGATGTGTGTGTCATGAAACTGTTTCAAAGTTGTCCGGCGAGGTGAGGGCCGATGTCTTATTTTGTGTCTTGATGTCCTTCTCTGTGCAGGGTGGGGAGGCTTTTGCAGCCCCTGTGCTTCATCTGGTGGGCGTGTGCGTGCTGCATGCTGGGTGGTCGACTCTGGTGGTACGAGTGTCTCTTATTGTGAGTTTATCTCTAAGATTTTAAATCACTCTTTCATCGTGTGAGTAATGTGTATACACTGTAGAAAAAAATTAGGTAGCGCAGAAGATTCAAAGGTAAAGGATCTCTCTCATCCAAATCCCCAGAGGTAATAACCACTGTTTCTTGGAAATCCTTCCAGAAATTCTGTGTGCTCATGGAATCCAATATGTAATTTTTTACTTTTCAAAAAATAACAGCTTTATTGAAATAAAGTTTACATACCATAAAATTCAGGCCTTTAAAGTTCACCGTTGAGTGGTTCTGAGTGGTGTGACTGTCGCCACAGTCTGATTTCCAGTGTTTGTCACTCCCAGAAAGAAACCTGTGCCAGTTAGTAGACACTTACTTCAGTTTGTCTCCTCCCAGACCCTGGTGACCCTTAATTTAACCTCTGTCTCTATGGATTTGACTCTAGACATTTCATATAAATAGAATTGTGGAAAACGAGGTCTTTTGCAACTGGCTTCTTTTACTTAGCATAGACATGTAGTAGTAGCATGTGTCAGTCCCTCTTTAAGACTGATTCATCTATTTCTTGATATGTGTATCTGTTTAACCTATCTGCCTATCGAGAGAGAGAGATCTCATATTTTGTCGATCCATTCATTCACGAATGGGCACTTGGATTGCTTCCGCGTTTTTCTTGTGAATGGTTTCCTTCAGCATTGTGTAAGGGTTCCAGTTTCTCCACATCCTTGCCAATACTTTCATTATCTGCCTTTTTGGTTGTGGCCATCTTCGTGGATATGAATGGTATCTCATCGTGGTTTTGATTTGTGTTTTCCTAATGACTTGGTGGTGGCAAGCATCACCATGTGCTTCTTGGCCATTTGTATATATTCTGGGGGAAATACCTGTTCAGATCTTTTGCGCATATACTAATTGGGTTATTTGTCTTTTTATTGAATTGTAAGAGTTTGTCTAATATGCTGGATACCAGACTCTTATCAGATTAAGGATTGCAGGTATGGTCTCCCATTCTGTCATTCTGTGGGTTGTCTTTTAATGACAGTGCCCTTTGATACACAGTGTCTTACATGAAGTCGTTCACCTGTTTTTTTCCTCTGGTCATGTAGGCTTTGGCGTCGTGTTTAAGAAGACAGTGCCTCATCTAAGGTCATAAAGATTTATTCCTATGTTCTCAGAGTTTTGTGGCTCAGCCTCTGATATTTAGGCCTTTGATCTGTTTTGAGTTAACTTTTGTCAGTGGTGTGAGGTAAGGGTAATTCTTCCCTTTTTAAAAGGAAAACAGAATCCTATAAATACCGTTCTGCAACTGTTCCCCTTCACGATATGTTGGACATCTCTCCACCCAGCTGCTCGAATGTCTGTCTTTTTTACGGAACCTACGTTCTGCTCGGTGCTACTTGGTCTCCTGCCGCTTCGCTGTTATGAGCAGTGCCGCTGGGCACGTTCTGAGCATATTATGCTGAAGAGCATTTTTAAGCTTAAGGGTTGATGTGCCGCCTCATGCTGTGCTGTGGTAGGCACAGAAACGTCCCCCAAAGACGGCCGTGCCCTGCTCCTCAGAAGCTGCGGTTTTGTTACCTTATAGGGCAAAAGAGACTTTTTAGGTGTGATTAAGATTAAGAATTTTGAGATGGGGAAATGATCCTGGATTCCATCGTGGGCCTAATACAGTCACGAGGGGACTTCAAAGTGGAGGAGGGAGGCGAAAGAGAGAGTCAGAGAGGGAGGTGTGACTTGGGGAGAATGGCCGGGTAGGTGCAGCTTCCTGGGCTTTGATGGTGGGCAACACTGCCAGCCGCACAGCGTGGTGACCTCCAAACGCTTCTGGAAAAGGCAGGGCGTGGATTGTCCCCTGGAGCCTTCAGAAGGGGACCCAGCTTGCCGACACCCTGACTTAAGCTCCACAAGACCCAGGTTGGACCGCTGACCTCCAGAACTGTAAGGTAGTAAACTGATGTTGTTTTAAGTGAAGTTTGTGGCACTTATAGCAGAATAGGAAAGAAATCCACCCACCTTTCCAGGTGTTTTAAACTTAAGGCACTACGTTCTGTACTAGACCCAGTGATGGTCCGGGAGCCTCAGGTCACAGCTACACACTCTCCCCACTGTCAGGGTTCCTAATGGTTTGCTGACGAGTCGTAAAGACACGTTGACCCGACTGTCAGTGCAAACAAAGGACTGGAGTTCCCTGGAGGTGTGCACTGTTCCTTGATGTTCGGTCCGTGTGGAGAAGGCCTGCGGAAGGAGAGGAGGCGAGCCCCGCTCCCCGGGTCCTGAGGTGGCGCTGCAGGCGGCCTTGGCCCTTAGGGGGTGTTCTGCCGCGGCAGCCCTGACAGCCGCTCGCCACCTCCTTTCCCTGTGTGGACCACGTTTTGACTTCATTGTGGGTCTCGGAGGCCTCAGTGGGCTGGCTGGGGACCTTGCCACCATCTCCAGTGTTACTTCTCTGGGTCCTGAATGCTAAACCACTAACAAACACGTGGCCTTAAGAAACCCTGTGGGTCGGGTGTAGGGGTGGGGGATGGGAGGGGACTGACTTCGGGGAGGGGTATGGGGGGGTATCTAGAGGGTTTCCCTGACATGTTGGATTTCCCTGAATTCCGACCAGTTGGTTTGGGTGTATGGCCAGGAGCCGCCTGTATCTCTTGCTTCCTCTGGCTGCGGCCTCAGGGGATTTGCGGGGCCAGGCCCCCCTCTGGTGCACAGGCCCCGACAGGTGCTGTCAAGGCTGCTTTTATTTGTCTGTCTTGGGAGGTTGGCGGAGGATTAAATAGCTAATTCAGTATTGGGGAAAGATATCTGTGAACTTAAAGGCCCATTAAATACCTTTTTCGGATTAGAACTGTAATTGACTTAGTGTTTAAGGCAGAAACTAAGGCCTTTGATTTAAAAACTGCTGACAGATTGTAGCCTAAGCGGCTCCTGTTTGCAGAGGAAAGCCACTGCCTCCCGGTCAGGTTGAAACATAACTTCCTTCATGCCCGCCCAAGTTCCACTTTTGTCGTATTTTATAAAACACAGGCATTGCATTTTAACTCATATTTATGGCCTTTCTGTCGTCTAACTTGACGTGTTTCTCCAAACAAATTAGCTAACACCGTGACATTCTCAAAATGAGCGGGATACGGAACTCTCAAAAATGATGTCAAAGTATGTGCGCTTAGAGATTGGGGTATGATTGTATTACATTTTTGCACGTAAAAGATGCTCTCAAGTGATCTTAAAGGAAATCGGAGTTTAATTAACTTCAAGGCTGTTCACTGTGCTTGAAAGAGATTCCTGTATTCATCTGTTACATTAGGCACACTTGAAACCAATCTTTTATGTCCTCATACCATAATAAGCAACAGCGTAGTCAAATCATAATATCTCATGGCTGTAGTCAGGTGATTAGAGTGCGCGAGTGTACTTTGTGCTGCTGTGGTTGGGGGCATGAGGCTGGGCCCTCTTAGCGCTGCCCATCAGGAGCCACGGGAGGGGGGCGGTTGATGTCACCCCTTTGTGCATTCTGGAGCAGTGCTGCTGATCTCGAATGGCAAGGATCCCTGGACCCTCCCACTGCCAGTGTGCGGGCATGTACTTGTCTCCCCGTCATCTTGGCACCCAGCTGCCCCGAGCCGCCGAGTCATTCCTCTTCTCCTAGCCGACCAACCTCTCTCCCCGTGCCTGGAGCTTAGGTAGCCTTCTAATCGCCAGACCCAGGGGCTGTCAGTCAGTCCTTTTTTCTTGAAACTGCCCTCGCCTGTAGCTTCTTTAGCAGAAACCCTCACGCCTCAGTGAGAGCAAGGCCTTTGGAGCTGGACTGCTGGGCCTCCGGTCTGGGACCTGCTGCTGTCCAGCCAGTGACCTTGGGCAGGTCAGGGCGCTTTGCTGCCTCGTCTGGGAAGAGGAGGTGCAGCACTGCGCTTTACTGTCTTCCAGGGGTTGTGTGGAGATGCCACGGGCGAGCCCATGTGTGGTGCCTGCCACGTCGGAAGCGCAGTTTCTTTGCTGCACATGGGGTGCCTGCATGCCCTAGGCTGCGGCCTGAGATGGCACCCGGCTATGGCTGTGCTCCAGGCTCTAGCACCACAGGATGGAGGCTCCTCCTGTCCGGCCCTTTGTTCTGCATCTGGGTCTGTTGCAGCCTGACCCCTCCCGCCCCGTGCAGTCCGCCCTGTGCCTGCCTCTTCGGGCCTTGGCTGCAGTCTGCACCTGCTTTGCTCATTGCCCAGCTGACTGAGGGGCCCCTACAAAGCTCTGCACCCTGCTCAACAGCCCGATTTCCTCTGCTTGGGTACCACCTAAGGTGCATGGCTCCTTCTGTGGAGGAAATGAGTGCATTAATTGGATCCAGGATCTTTGACCGACACTGTTCTATTTTTATAACTGCACAGGAAGTTGTAGTTTTAGAACTCTCTCTGTGTACATTATAACCCTTGGACTTGGATTGTTATGACAAAATTACCCTATTCTTGGTAGGGTGATATATTTTTTTTAATTCTGGGTAAATTCTAGGAATTTGTCATATTCTCTGGATTCTGATTCACTTTGCTAAGGCTTGGGAAGGGCCCCTGGAAAGCCTCTTCGTGGGGAGAGTGTGCGCCCTGCTGGTGCATGGCTCTCCGCTTGGGGGAGTGGTCCTGGGGGTCAGGAGGTCTTCCTGCTGGCAGTTACCTTTCATCCTGCACGCTTTCTCCAGCCCACACAACCTTTCAAAATATATTAATGATCCTGACCCTGGCCTGTATCCATTGAATCTTAAAGTGGGCCAGCTGCTAATGACCAAGATGTGACATCATATGATGTTTTCCTTGGACCAGTGAACTGGGTTTAAATTATAGCCTTGAGCCTTGCTTTTGAGTAGCCAGACTTGGTGGGGGGAAGAAGGGGAGGAATACTGTTGCCATTACTGAACATTATTTTCCACAAAAATTGATCTTGTCTGACATATAGTAGGCCAAGGAGTCCTCCTGGTGCCTGAAACAGGGGAAGGATTTTAATCCAATTGCTGAGGCCAAATATCTGAGCCCGGTTTTCTGCAAATGCTGTAGAAGTATGGGTTTTGGCATCATTTATCCATCTGATACATTGAGGGCCTTTCTGCTTCTTGTGTTGCTTATATTTAAACACTTTCAAAGGATGTTTTGTCCCTGAATTATTTATTATACAGTGTTTTACTATGAAATTTTCAAGCACACAGGAAAGTTCTTGTATGCCCACTACCTGGATTCTACTGTTAGCATGGAACTGTTTCTGCTTATCATGTATCTGTTCATCCCTGATCGTTTTATTTTTTGATGCATTTCAAGTCAGTTGCAGGCATGAATACATACTTACCCTGTGGCCTGTGTATTATCTGTTAGTAACTTGAGCTCAATATTGGTTTCCAGTTGTTTTTTTTTTTAGGAGAGAAGCACTTATAAAAAATGAAATGCACAGATCGCAAGTGTGCGACTGGATGAGTTTTGATAACCTTTTTATTGCATGAAGTAGGGGGCCAGGTCATCCGTGTTGTGGGAGAAGGTACCTCGGCTCTGTGGCTCGCATTCACATTGCTGTCCAGCTGGACCCGGCTGGCCCCTGGGGAGTTGCTGGAGGAGGGCGAGCGTACATGTGGCTCCAGGCAGGAAGTAGTTTGGGTCAAATGTGAGCAGACCGAGGATTCCCACCTGAAGGGCCTGTGTTAGTGCCCTGGGGTTGCGCAAACCCGGTGGCAGCTGGGTGGCTTGAAACAACTGAAATCTATTCTCTCATTACTCTGGGGGCCAGCAGTCTGAGTCAAGGGGCCTGTAGGGCCATGCTCCCTCCAAGGCCCTAGGGGAGGTGCTTCCTGCCTCTTCCGGCCTCCGGTGTTTGCTGGCAGCCCCTGCTGTTCCTTGGCTTGTAACCGCACCACTCCAGCCTCAGCCTCCCTCACCACGTGGCCTTTTTCCCTGTGTGTTTCTTTTGGGTGGAGGTGAATTTTGGGGAGACACTGCTCAGCCCAGTACAGGCCTAAGCTTGGGTTCTGTCCCCTAAAAGGGAGCCCTTGCCAGGGTGCCCCCCACCCCCACCCCCAGGCCATTGGGTGCTGCGGATAGAGGATGTGCATGGACCTCACACGCATGGGCTGGAGTCTTTGCTTGTCTTCTTTCTGTCGCAGTCCAGCCGGAAGCATATGTAGAAATGGAGATCCTGGGAAAGGTGGAGAAACAGTCTCCTATGGGAGAGGCCTGCTTGCCAGGGTCCCGTCTGTCCCTGGAGAAGCCTGTCCCTGGCCCCCCTCCACCAGGTTGTTCCCCTTCTCGAGCCCCCGGGGGGTGGGCTGTGGCTGAGTCAGTTTGGGCACCTGCCTCTGAGGCCCTCATGTCTCTCTCCAAGCACCCTCTCCCTCTGGTCGCCCGTCCCTGTGAGGGGGTCCCATGCTCCCCCCACATCTGAGCCTTTTGCTGGGCCCTCCTGCTTCCCTCCTGCACTGGGTCTTTGTGAAGTTCCACCAGCTACTAAATGGATGGTTGCAGACAGACACCAGTTCCACGTTTGCCTGGGCCTCTCACTGAGGACCTGCTCGCAGTGCCCTGTGCCATGTGTCTGCAGGTCGGCGAGCTTCTGCCAGGGGCACCTCGGGAGCTCTCAACACCGTGCTTGCAAAGCTATGTCCGCGGCCTGCTTCCCAGCCCACACCGTTTGCAGGACTGTTAAACTATCTAAATTCTCACCCACAGAGCTAGGCTAGGGTGGGGAGAAGGGAGCTGTAAGCCAGAGCTGAGAAATTTCCAGAAGGTAGCCTTGGAACCGACACAGTGGCTGGTATTCAAGAAATGTGGGGTGGATGCCCTCTGGGAGCCATCCCAGGGTGTGTGGGGCACCGTGTTGATGGCATTGCCAGCACTGCCTCTGGTGCTGTGGTGCAGTGGGGATTTTCAGGTTGACCTGTGATGGTTTTCCTGCCATCAGCACCCCTAGATGGCATCCTGTCCGGGGAACCTGAAGGCAGCAAGCTGGCAGAGAGAGGCCCATTAGGAACTGGCCCCTGACTGGGTCTTTGTGAAGTTCCACCAGCTAGTTTGAGGGCAAAGAGTGGTTGCAGATGGACACCAGTTCCACGTTTGTAGAACCAGAGCTTCTGTGCCTTGGTTGTGCACCCTGTGCCAGTACTTGGCTTGGCATTTACACCCTTGCTCTTGTTTACTTGACACAACAACCTATTGAAACAGAGTTTGCCCTGTTTTGCCCAGAGGGAAACTGAGGCTCATTGACAAGGTGAAGGCATGTCCACAAGCCACGGGTGCCAGCTTGTTCTGGGCATGCAGGACCTGTGTGTTGGGGGAATGCTGGTTCAGAGTGGCAGAGCCACGGCTCAGACACAGGAGGAATTCCTCGTGTTCCCTGGGGGAGATGTGAGAAATACACTCGCTGGTCCAGACTCGGTAGGTGGACGCGGACACAAAGAGACAGCGGAGCGAGGCTTTAATGGCGGTCTTGGAAGATCCAATTCTTTGAATTGCACGTTGGAGCAAGTCATTTATTCCCTAGCACGTGAGTCCTTCCCTGATTCCTCACTGGCTGAGTACTGCCCGATTCACATTCTTTCCTGGATGTTGCCTAGGAAGTTGTACCAATATTAGACTTTCTTTACGTTTGTCACAATTCTATTGGCTGGTTTAAAACTTCTTTCTTTTCCCCAATAGGCATAGCCTGTTCCTTATCAATCCCCACCCCCCAGCCCCCACCCAAGGCTGAGCAACTTTCTGGTGTGTATTTCACCAGGTGGCCCTTTGTCAATACCTTACTGTTAAAACATTTAAACCTCCTGGTGGGAATAAATCCCATTTAGGTTTGTGCTTTTCTAACAGAGGATGCGGCTCCCGTCACTAGCAGACTGAGGGGGGAGCTCTTGTACCTGCGCCTCCTGTCAGCTGCCATAACAAATGATGGCACGCGTTTAATTCTCTTTAGTTCTGGAGGCCACAAGTCCTTAATGTGGCCACGTGCATGCTTCTCGAGGCCACCCGCATTCCTTGTCTCCTGGCGCCTTCCTCCGTCTTCAGAGCGACCACGTAGCATCCTCCAGCCTCCCTCCTTGCCCCTCTGACCGTCACATGGCCCTGGGTCTGTGCTGACTCCACTGCTTCCCTCATGTAAGGGCCCTTGTCATCGCACTGGGCCCAGCTCGATAATCCAGGCCACGTTCAAGGTACTTAATCACACCTGCAAAGTCCTTTCTGCCCTGTGAGGCGACACATCCACAGGTTCAGAGGTCTAAGAAGTGAGCGTGTTTGGTGGCCCATTATTTAGTCCCCCTCGCAGTGTAAGAAAGGATCTTAGCAATAACGTGACCACTTTTGGATGCCTGCTTGGGCCACGCATCCCTTATGTATATTCTCATTTAATCATCACAGCAACCTTTCAAAGTGGGCTTTGTTATTCGGTTTTACAGATGGGGAAACAGACTCACTGTTGAAGCATTGCATGCAGTGAAGGGCTAAATGGAAAGAGGACCTGGCGTCTCATGCTTCTGAACCCAGAGTTCTGTGCCCACTCCTGCCCCATGTGAGCAAACCCTGTGCACAGGGGATTAGAAGAAGGGGGTGGGGGGTTGTGCCTGTGTCGCAGGCGTGTGCTGTGCTCAGGTGAGTGTGGCTCTCAGCATCGCCTTAGCGAGGCCCTGCGCAGCTTCAGGGTCACGGGAAAGGGCGGTCTCCCCCTGGAGCCGTCTGGTTCAGAGACTGACCCATATGCTGTATTTATTACTCAGGCCGCCTGGGTCCAGAATCCCATTGCTTATCAGTACCTGAAGATGGACACGATTGTTTTTCAGATTGGTGCTCTCTTTACCTCCTTAATAAAAAAAAAATGTAAATTTAAGACGCTTATAGAGTTAAACATTAAAACCAGAAGCATACACCCTGAGGGATGCGGTGTGGCCAGTCCTGACCAAGCACACGTGGACAGCCCGCCTCGCTGCTCTTAGTGCTTTGTCTGTTTCCTTCCTTCCTTCTGTTTCTGTGAATTGTTTTGCATCTTGATGAGAAAGCCAACGGGGAGCTACTTTTCATTTTGTCCAGAAAGAGCCTCCAGACTTCCCTTCCGTCCAGCCTAGGTTTCACTTGCTGGTTTGAGCCTGATCAGAAGGGACGGTGATGTGTGTGTTGGTCCCAGCGCGCTGATCTGTGCGGCTGCCCTGGTGGACCAGGCCGTCTGCCTCCAGCAGGCCCCCGCCCACTGGAAGCCGCGCGTGTCTGGGCCCTGAGTGGGGACGGGGCACCCCTGCCAAGGCAAGAGCAGCCGGGTTTTTCCCTCTTGCTGGCCAAAAGGGTGCCAGGGCCAGATCTTCATCTTACAATGTATGAGAAAGTCTCTGCGTAAAAAAGAGGTGAAGGCTTACCCCACAAATAAACTTGACCCCCATTTAATGCGGAAAGCTCATTATATATGTAAGCACACCCTCTCTTTCCTACTAGCTTTGCAAAGACTTTGAGAAAGAAGTGACTCCTTAACTGAAAAGTCTTGTGATTCCTTTTTGGGTGACTTTTTGTGGTGGTTTTATGGCCACTTAACTTTAAGTGCTGATCTTTGGCCATTAAACACTAGTTTTTAAAATTAATTTTGTTTTGGTGACCCGCGATTATTTGGAGTCTAAAGATTATTTAGATTTCCAGCTTCACGGAGCTTCGGTTTCTTCATCTGTACAGTGGGGATAACTCAATCCTCTGATAACATTTTTATCAGGGTTAAGAGTGATGATGTACACAGGTTATTAGCATAGTGCCTGGCCAGTAGTCCTACTCAGGAAATCTTATGTGTCTTACTATTCATGATAAGATATTTTCAGTATGGTGCCAGTGTACCTTATCTGGCTCTGCCTCCTCCAGTTTGGTGGCCCCTGCCATATGAGGCTCTTCACATTTAAACTAAATGAGAAATTCTGTTCCTCAGTCACGCCACATTTTTAAGATCTGGTGGCCGTATCTTGCTGGGGGCAGCCACACCGGATAAGCAGATCGCGGGCGTTTCTATCCCTGCGTAGTTCCACTGGCCAGTGCTGGTCTAGCTAAGGTCACAAGATTAGCCACCCGTACTTCGTTCGTAAAGAAACCAGTTTCCTGGGCTCTTTCCCAATATTTCTTTTACTTGGAAAACTCTTTTGTACTCTAGGGAAATTGTGAATCTCTGTTTTAAAGATAGTTCTTCTAGAAGACAGAAGGACAGATTGGCTTGAAGGAAAGAGACCAGCGGGGCCCTGTGGTAGAGTCAGCGCTCAGTACGAGAGAACGCCCTCCCACTCCCCACGCCCCATCCTGGACACCTCGAGGTCCGTGGTCCGCCCTCTGCTCGGGTCTGAGCCTCACTGCGCTTGGCTTGATGACTGCCGTGAAAAGGCGTTGACTGCACGGCATTGCCGAGAGCCACCGAGGGTGGGGGAGAATGCTGACCGCGCCCCCTTGGCATCTCCACTGCCTCTGAGGGACCCCATTCTGCCGTGTCCTCCCTCTGTCAGCCCGTCCTTCACAACAGCTGCTGCACCTGCGTGTGCTGGGTGACTCAGCCTCTCATAGTCACGTAATCCCAGGAGTGGCATTTGGGGCATCACGAACAAGTCCTCATTGGCTTAGCATGACTAGGTGCTGTCCTGGCACTCCTGCGTGGACCATGGGCTGGAGGCCTCTCTGCAGGTGTACAAGCCTCCATCAGCAGGGCCACCTGTGTGGCGTGTGAACCCTATTTGCTGCATGCAGCTCGGGGTAGTTCTCCAGGCAACTGAGGTGATGTCTGTCAGCCAGGTTCCACCACTGGACAGCTCCTTCCTGCCCCAGCTAGAGTTCCCCTGCATCCCAGACTTCCTGCATCTTCTCTACTTTGTACTGCATCTCCCCACAAGCTCTGGGGCCCCATCCCTAGGTGCCTCCTGCCGCTTCTCTGCACCTGGCCCGGCCTGAGTTCATCTCTGGGGAAATAGCAACTTCCTTTCCCCATCACCTCAGCCTGTGAAATGGTCCTGCAGCTGCCTTCCTGAGCTCCCTCGGGTCCAGCTGCTGTGAGTGTCACTTAGCTGACGTCAGCCATGCTGAAGACCTACTATGTGCTGGGGATGAACTAGAGGCCAAGGCCTCAGAACCACAGAAGACCAAAGCCTGGCCCTACAGACACGGGCTGGGGCAGCGAGCAGAGGTTCTGCCTTATCCTCTTTCTGGAACACGAATGAAAAAGATAAATAAGAAACAGCGTGATGGCACCTGTTGGAGTTGCTCCCCCCCTCCTCGTCTGTAAAGTTATTTTGCATATATTTATTTACTTTTTTTTAAAAAGCAACTTGTCTCCACTGAGCCTGCCCCGTTCAGCTTCCATAGAATTTCCATAGGAAGAAATCCTATTTTTAAATTCCTGTTTAATCAAATGATGTAATTACACTTACTCCTATTAAAACTCATTTAATCGATCTGTGTAATACCTAATTAAGTGATGTAATTACAGTTACATGTACAGTGGGCCCAGGGAGGTTTGGAAACAGCAGGTTGGAAACAAGAGCACCAAGGTCTCTCCTGCTGACGCCCAAGCAAATGGTGAGCCCAGCCACCAGTCCTCAGTGTGGGTGGGCTTGGCAGGTGTGTTCTAGGAGGGGCAGAGGGCCCCTGTTAATTTGAAGAGTCAGGTGTGGGGGTGCTTGGTCAGGATAGATGTTACCATACGGAATATGCGTCTCTAATATCCACATTCTGCCCTTGCTTCATCACTGGGGGCAGCCAGCTCGGGGGCTGGAGGCCTGTGCGTTCATGCGGCTGAAGCCATCTCCAGGCAGGATCATCTGGCAGTTGGCATTCGGTTCAGCTTTCCCTACTCCTGGCACAGTCTCCCCATTTAGCCTGACCCTCTCCAAGTTGGCCAGGAGCCCTCTGGCTTTGCCAGACCTTCACTGTTGGCCTGCGTGCACCCTGGGGCCCTGTTCACCCTACAGCACACAGAACAGGGCCCAGCCTCAGCGGTCTGAGGTCTGCAGGGACATCACCTTAAAGTTGCTGCCATTCAAGCTGGGTGTTCAGTCTGTGTGTAAATGCATTCTGAAACCCGAAGATAGATATGACCGATGGATTTATCATTTGGATAGTAATTCTAAAAACACCTACCAAGTCTCCATTTTCTGTAGCAGGCATTAAAATCTTCTGAACAGAAAAGCTAAACATTTTCTTTTATCTTAATGGAAAGACATAAATGGGTTGATTTAATTGTATGTTACACAATTTTTTTTTTTTTGCTTTGCTAAACACATAAACTGTTTAACAAAATGTAATTAGTTAAGATGTATTATCTGGTAGAGAAAATAAATTACAGCCACCCATAAATAGCCTTTTATGGCATTATAGTTTCTGGGTTTTATAGTAATGATCAGATTATACCTTTAAATCTCTTTAAACACTTTGCACCACTGAAGTCTTTGGTTTCCTTGATTTGAAAGTTTTCATTGGCCTATTTAGAAAGTGAAGAACCAGGCTTTCAGGTCCATTTTGGTGTGACAGTTACCGAATAGCCTGTGCATGTGGCTTGGAGAGGTGAAGGCCTTCGCTCTCTGGAGAGACTCTATCAAGAGCAGTAGCAGGCCAAGTAAACCAGGAAGGAAAGAATGAGAAGAAAGGAAATGAAATCAAATGAGACCAAATGACTAACTTGGAATGTTTTCTGAGAGATTTGGTTTAGAATCTGAACTTTGGATAAACAACTTAGAGAATGAAGAGGTTGGATTCAGGGTTGTTTTCCCAGCTGTTCAGTAGTGGAACAAAATGTAGCCTGGTGTGACGGAGTGCTCCCTACAAGTGGCGTTACCTGCGTTGTTGGCCAATTATTTATATTTCAGTGTGTATTAGAAATCAAAAGCTTGAGTCCATAAGTAATAATATTACTTAGGATAAATCTAAGATGTGCGGATTTAAAGCTGAAAGAGGAAGTGCTAGCATAGGTCGTCCTTGGAGATGTTGAACCTGGGGTGTGATGTTTGAGGTATGGCAAGCAGATCCAAAGAAGTGTCATGAAGGCCGAACCTTCTAAGGACCAGTTTGACTGTAAGCTTTTGAAGAAAATACCCGTGAGCATCCACCTTGTCCTAAAGCCCCCGGTCCCTTCTCCGGTTCAGTGAACAGCGCGTTCTCCGCCCTGGGCCCTGGTGTCTGACATGCACACCCCATGCCTTGGCTCTGATCCTGTAACCTGGGAGAAAGAGCTGCCCCAGGGGAAAGCATAAATGCCAGATTCACCTACTTAACAGTATAGAAGCTTTCTTTATTGAAAAGGTTCTTCTCAGCTTTTCCTTTTCACATGTAGGTGTATCTTAACTGTCTTCTCTTCGTGGTATCTCTTTTCTTTCTGTAATACAACTACCTCTTTCCTAGTCTTTCTAAGACTGCCAGGGAAGCCTGTCTCTTTGGAATGATGTCCTATTGACATCAGATAAATCATTCCCTTCTTTTTGTTCTCCTTTCAAAAGAGAAGATGTGGAGGAGTGGCATTTTTCCAAAGGAAGCTGGGCCCTCACATGGCTGCTTGGGTGTCTGTCCTTTGTCCGAGGGATCTGCCCGCCCTGGTTGGTATTGCCCGTCTGCGACAAGCCCTGCAGTGCAGGTGGGGTCTGCGCTCCAGAGGCTGGTCACAGTGGGGCTTCTGACTGCTGCCCTGCTTGGCTGTGGCCGTCACTGATGGGTGTACACCTGGTACAGGGAGGCTGCAGGGGAGGTGGTCAGGCGGGCACAGTCCTCAGGACCAAACAGGGATCCAGAAGAGGTGGCCTGGGGAATGTGAGTGTGGCCGTGAGCCGGGCCGGCGCTGTGGGCTGCGTTGCCTGTTGTGTTGGAGTGCTGCTGAGTGCTTAGATGCAGAATGGTTTAAGGCAAGGATTGTATAAAGCAGAACTTGTGGGAAAACTGGCAGAGGCTGGCAAAACAGGGAAAGGTTAAAGGAGGCCAAACCACTGTCTGGGTCCTGCTGCGTGCTGTTTGGAGGGCTAGTAGCACACCCTTGACTGTCCCAAGGCCTCTGGGAGGCATGCGCTTAGGCCCAGAAAAGTGACCTCTCTGAGGGGCATGGGGCATACAGCTCGCCACACAGGGCATGATGCCATAGAGCACTGCCCTCCATCACATCCTTGAATAAACTGGTAAACGTGTGTAAGTGTTTCCCTGAGTTCTGTGAGCCCCTCAAGCAAATGGATGGAACCTGAGGAGAGGGTTGTGAGAACCTCCAATCTCTAGTCAGAAGCACAGGTGACAGCCTGGACTTGTGACTGGCATCTGAAATGGGGCGGGGACAGTCTTGGGACTGAGCCCTTAACCTGTGGGATCTGACACTGTCTCCAGGTAGATGGTGTCAGAACTGAGTTAAACTGTAGGACACCCAGCTGGGGTCACAGAATTGGTTGGTGAGGAAAACCTCCATGCCTTTGGTGACCAGAAGTGTTGGAAGTGATGTGTCCCCGCGAAGGTGAAGAGGTAGATGCACAGGGAAGAAGGCCCTAGAAGGGAAGAGGTGGAGTTTTTCCATTTGCAGGAAGAGGGGGAAACCTGAGTTTACTCCATTTCTCTGATGCTCTTTTCAATGCACAGGCCTCCATAGCTAAGGGGCTCTAGGCTAGCCCACTCCGCCGCACACATGCACTGCTCAGGCACAAAGGTCCAGCCGTGCCCACCCATCCTGGATGATACCAACAGCCTGCACGTGCTCCATGGCTCCCAGTGGGGCTCACCATGCTGTCACTGGGCCTCCAAGTTTCTCCCTGTGATCAGTCTGGTTCCTGCCTCCCTTCCACTGTTCTCCATCTGCCATTCATGCCAAACTCCACCCTGGCATCATCCCCAAGGAAAGAATCTATATTCCATGATATCTGGGACTTTATTGAGGTCCCTGTAGCATCTCAGTCCAGGGACAGGGGAATGTGAGCTATATGAGTCTTAAAATTCTCTCGTAGCCACATGAAGTAAAAAGAGAAGAGTAAAATTAATTTTACTTGTGCGTTCTGCTTAGTCCAGTTCACGCGGAGCAGCTTTCTGATGTGCGAGCCTGTGGGGTTCAGCGCGGAGGCATTGACCCTCATGGGGAGTCTTTGGATCGCGACGCTGTGGTTTGCTTGCAGCATGTCACCGTCGGCCCGGCCCCGTGTCGAGGGTCTTGAAACCACCTGTGGCTTGGTGACCTCCGCCATGGACAGTGCGGCCACGGAGTTTTGATTTAATCCTGGCTCTCTTGACCCTCTGCCCAGAGCCTTTGCAGAAGAGATGCTGCCTCTGCCTTGCTAAATGCCTGCTGGGAGCGGACTCCGGTGTTCGGAAGTTGTCTGAAACTGTCACGGTCACTTGCCAGGGTCGGTGGTGGCCCCAGGACCTTGCCGCCCAGAGGTGGTTGTGTGGCTGGTGGACAGGTAGACGATTTGCTGCCCCTGTCCCTGACCCCCGGTTATTTTTGGGTGGCCAGTTAGCTCACCAGGCAGGGAGTGTGTGCCGTCACCCTGCCATGGTTAGGCTAATGGAGCTGAGAACAAAAGTGTATTCAGCAGACGTGTCTGCTGCCTCCTCCGGGGCGGGGAGAGTGGGTTGGCAATTCCTGAAATGTAATCCCTCTCTCAGCTCTGCACAAAAGCCTCATGTCTCTGGGCTTGGGACCTGATAGATGGCCTTTGTACTGATTGAAAAACCCAAAACCCAGGCCTGGTGTGACCAGGACTGTCTGGGGAGGCTGCTATGTAGCAGGAGGGGGCAGCATTCGCCGGGCGTCTGGCCTGCACCTGAGGCTGTCCTGGGCACCTGCCGTAGTGGTGACTTCAGTCAGGACTGCACCTCGTGAGGAGCATGTCAGCCCTGGTGTCTGGAGCCCTGGGGCCTGAGTGTGACAGGTGAGGAAGGAGCTCTGCAGGATGTCTTGGTCCTGGGACACCCCAGGTGCCACCTCTGCTTTGTACGGACGTCCTGTAACCAGGGACAGCAGGGCCCGGTCCCCTCTGAGAAGTCAGTGATGTGACTGAGACCTTCCAAATGATAGTAAGCACAGACTGTGTGAAGGTACTTACTGCTCCCATCTGTACACTTAAAAAGTGTTAGAGTGGTACATCTTATGTTATATATATTTTTATATATATTAAAATGTATTCTATTTAAATAGATATTTGTGTTAAAGCTTTTCAGTGTTTAGGATCAAAATTATACATCTATGGTATATTTATATCTGTTGTGCAGAGAATTTCAATTATGCATCTTTATCTAGATGGAGATAGATAATTTAAATTATTTGTTTCCTTTCCTCTGTTAGTCTGTCTTTGTTATCACTGGCTAAAGTTGAAAGATACCCGGCTAAATAATCTTGGAAAGAAAATCAGGAAACAAAATCATCATGAAACCGCCTTCCTCAGCCTGTGAGTGGTGCGCTTACTTTCGCAGTTTGTCTGCGATGACGCGGCTTTTCCGTGGAGGGCCCCGTGTCAGTCTGCCCAGAGGACCCCAGAAGCCAAGGGGTCTTCTCGCGGGAATGGCTGGCTCCAGGCGCCTCCGGCTCTGTGTTCTTGCAGGAGGCGGCGTGGAAGCTCCTGAGGGCCTTGCTGGGAAGTAGGAAGGAGCGTTTGGGGCCATCGGGCCACTTCCCTGAAGCTCACTGGTTCAGCAAGTACCTGTCTACTGGTTGGTCCTTCCTAGTAAGATGACCCCATGGTCACACACCTTTCCTTCTGAAAGACTTCTCCCTCGGGGAGCGTCCCGGGGGACTCAGTCCAGCTTTAGGTCAGGCTCTTGCCTGCGAAGCAACCCTTCTGTTGTTGCCATTAAAAAAAAATTATTGAGATAAAATCACAAACATAAAATTAACCATTTGAAGGTGAACACTTTAGCGGCATGTAGTACATTCACAGTGTTGTGCGGCCACCACCTCTGTCTAGTTCCAAAGCACTATCATCCCTGCCAAGGAAACCGTGTACCCATTACAGCCACTGCCCTCTCCCCCTCCTCCCAGCGCCTGGCAGCCGCCAGTCTGCTGTCCGTCTCTGTGGATTTCCCTGTCCTGGGCATTTCCTATTAACGGGGTCATACCATGTGTGGGCTTTGCCATTGACTTTCCACTTAGCAGCATGGTTCTGAGGTTCATCCATGTTGCAGCAGGTGTCGGTACGTTGTTCCTTTTTATGGCTAATATTCCATTGTACGACTGTACCGTGGTTTATTTCTCCACTGATCCGTAGGTAGGCATTTGGGTTTTCTCCACCTTCTGGCTGTTGTGAATAGTGCTGCTCTGTATGCAAGTGTGTGTATGTGGTTGCTTGAATTACCAGGTTTCAGTTCTTTGGGGATATACTTAGGAGCTGAATTGCTGGCCATAATGTGATTCTGTATTAGAGTTTTGAGGAACCACCATACTTTCTCCCATTGTTTTGTATGAATGGTGAGAAAGTGGACACGTGGCTGCTAGCCCGTTGCAGGGTCGCCCTGCTCTCTCATTTTCTTCTCTGTCGCAGGGGCAACGGCTTCTCTGGAGGCGCTGATCGAGATGGTGGGCGGTCGGGCAGGGCACCCCCCCACCCCGGGTGTCTTCTTGAGCCAGCATAAGTGACTCCAAGGTGCTTCCACTCTTAGAACAAATGGCACCTGTTTTAAAAAGAAGAGGCCCCTGTGTGCCTGTCTTTATGGCCATCCTTGAGTACAAGACTCATTTTGGGAAGTTGTTCATCTAGGATTGCTGTGTTAATTGAGAATTGCTATTTTTTTGTGTTTACTTCTTTTTTACTTTGGCTTCTAATACCTCTAATATTTTGACAGTAGTACTTCATAATTGCCAACAGTGGCGAAAGTGAGTAAAACCACACAGCTCACCTACAGGGTAGAAGGGGAAAAACAGAGAACTTTTGAAATGGCCTCCATGGGAGAGGTGATTTCTTTATTTCTGAGCAGTGGGATTTTTGTCCATATCTTACAGAGGAATATAGCCCCACTGTGATTGGGGTGAATAACAGCTACTAACTGCTGTGTGTCCGGCATGCCTGTCCATGGTGTTTTTACATATATGGTCTGTGGATAAAATGAGAGTTCCTGTGGCCAGGATTCTCACCTGGCCCTGGCTGACTAGCTCACTGCACACCGGTGGGCACTACATGGCTGTTGACTCTATAAAAAGAGCTCTGCCCAGTGTTCTGGGCGCGACATGGTGGCAGGGCTGCATGGCTGCAGGAGAGCAGGGCAGAGGCTGGGGTGGTGGCAGCGCCGAGGACAGAGGCCCAGAGGACAGCTGTGTGGACAGAGGGGCCCAGAGGCAGACACCGGCTTGCTGTATACAGACTTGCTCTGAGTGAACGGGATTTTAGTGACTGACCTGACACCTGGAAATAAAGTTGGGTATAACCCTTTCACCCCAAGAACGTTTTGCTGTCATTTTCTTTGGTCACATTGAATCCATAGTGAACTTTCCCGGGGTTGAAACCCATTGGCAGGACGTGGTCACCGTCTGATCCTCCTGAAGGCCCTGTGAAGTATGGAGTGAACTTTTCTTATCAAGAAGCTGATGCTCAGTGAGATTGGGACTTGGAGCTGCACAGTTGGGCTGTGACCCCGGATGTACACAGAATTTGATCACAAAGCGCAGTGATGGTCTGTGTTCTGTTTGTAATGGATTGAAGGTGAAACTGACCGAGATATATTAATGGCAGCCACTTAAGAAAAAAAACACTAGTAAGGTTGCCATGGATATCCTACTGTCAGTCACCCTGAAGCATGATAATTGTTGGCAGCATGTGAAAACTGTAAGAACACGGTGGGATGTGATTGTTTCAAACACACAGGAAGGTTTTATTTCAGGCCCGGGTGTTGACGTCCTCCAGAAACCTCAAGAGCCTTTAGGAGGTGTGAAGTGCTCGTCCCGTCCAAGGCAGCCGACTGTGAAAAGTGTGACCCTGGGCTGGAGCTTGAGGAGGAAGAGGTGAGGCCATGGAGGGTCAGCCGGTAGTAGGAGAGGGCCGGACCCCCAGACCAGGGTCCCCAACCCAGGCTCCTGGTTTGGTTCCAGCCCATCCTGGCCCCACCTGGGGCCTGACCTTTGGCGGGTTGGCGCGTGCGCTGTGTGCCCCACTCGGCTGGGCAGTGCTGTCAGAGGCGGTGGGGAGTGTGTGCTGGCAGTTCGGCTTGTACCATGATGGCCTTCAGTGTCCCGAGGCCAGGACTGCTGTGTGCTCCCAGCGTGCTGGGGAGGCCCGCACAGCACAGGGTTGTCTTGTCCCAAATGCCGGGAGGGCCCAGTGAGACACAGGTGTCTCCTTTGACATCACAGCAGCTCGTGACTCTGAGAAGCTGCGTCATGGGCTTGTGCTTAATATGTTTCAACTGGAAACCTTGCAGTCAACGGGACACCAAAATTTGGGCTTCCTGAATAGAAGGGAAAGCTCCTTTCAGAATGTATGCATGTTTCTCAAATGTGATTGATTACAAAAGCATGGAACATGTTTCAGGGGTGGAGCTGTCTGTCGGTTGATGGCCTGACAGAGCCCCGGATGAGTCCCTGAGAGACGATCCGTGATCCTTGGCTTGAGTCTCGCCTGTTAATTATCAAGGGTCTGGAGGCCGTGTCTTTTGCCCCACAGCTTCCCAGAATTACAGCATTCTGTTCTGGGTCTGAATTTGCTTTTTAATACTAAATGACCCCAGGCAACAGCTTTGGCAAGAACTGAACTTTTTTTGATGATGTGTGTTCCTGGAATTGGGGAAACATTGAAAAGAGCTTTGCATTCATTTGAAATTATTGGCAGGATTTGGCTCTGAACCTGCCAGGTGCCCCTATATTTTGAAGTTGAAATGATTCTCTGGTAAATGGGTCATCTCCAGGCCCACTTGTACATTTTCCAAAACAATCCTCATTTGTCCCTGACTCACAGAGGTGAAGGGCCAGACCCAGGGGCACTGGGGCACCTCCAGGTGCGCCTCCCCAGCCCTGGGGTCAGACGTTTTGTCCCGAGCCTCACCATTCTCAAAGCATGGCGTCTCGTGTCGCGGAGAAGCACGTTTGGGCTGCTGCGGCCTTACTTCAGTCTGGCGGTTACTGGCTGGGGAGAGGGCAGAGCGGAGCGTCCTCCTGACTTGCTGTGTGTGCAAAGAACGAGGGTCGTCAGACGTCCCGTGGAGGCTGCGGGTAATAGGTAGCTGAAGGGTAGGGCCTCCTAAATATTCCACAGAAATACAAGTCTGTTTTTACTAAGTACAGTTTCCCATCATAAAAACTTCAAGTTAAGCGCAACAGTCATTTTAAATCTATCATATAAGTCTTTGCCCATTGGCGTCCACCATTGTCTGAATTTCTGCTGTGGGATCAGCTCATTGTTTTGTACAGACCCCAAAATAAAGCCTATCTTGTAGTTTCTGTTTAATCAGAGGGTATCTTGAGATTGCAAGCTCAGTGGTAAAAACGCTGCAGCTGCGTGTGGTGCGGGTCAGTGCAGACCAAAAATGTATGGAGAGACCTGCTGAATTTTAAGTTCACCGGACTGCAGCTGGCACTGGGGGCGGGCACAGGGGTGGTTAGACAGATTCTGAGGACAGATTAGATGTGGGGCTGGAGCAAGGAGGTTTGTAAGCTTAGCTAATCAGCTAGTCAAATACAGGTTTGTGGAAGTGGTGGCTGAAAAGAAACCCCTCCAAGGAAAACAGTAGATGTAAGGATTTTAGTGGGCGTTAGGCTCAGGAAGGGTCAACATTATGGTGTGGGGGGCTGAGCACCGTGTGCACATATACACACACACTCAGATAGGAGTAGGGTGAGTCCTCAGGCCACCTTCAAGGGCATATCATCTGGAAGTGAGACAGAGAAGCCCACTGCGCTCACCACTGGCTGGGCTGCCCATACCCTGCACACACCCAGGCAAGGGCTGGCATGCCCTGGGGTGTGGCACTGGCAAGGAGGCAGGACTGGCTGTGTGCTGGGACACGGTGTGACTGTCCCAGGGCCCCTGCCTCAGAGCCTTTTGGGGTTATGTCCTCAGTGGGAGGTTGTGAGGGACCCACACATGCCCTTTTCCACTTCTACAGATTTCATACATGAATAAAACACTCCCAGGAGGTGCGATAAACTTGTTCCTTCCGAGAAAACGTGGCTTGGGAGCAGTCCATGCCCTTCCCATCCTCAGCTGAAAGGGAGAGGAGGCTGGCTAGGGAAGCTGGTGCCCAGTGTCCTAGGGCACACATTTCATCAGAGTGGCATTCCCCTGCGTGCCCAGCTCTTCCCTGTGCAACCACAAGAATTCCCAGGAAGCAAACTCATGTATAACTGGCCAGGGTTGGGATTTTAGTCCTATGGAAACAGACAGACTTACTCTGTTTATTAGTTAATTTGTGTGCAGTTTAATGAGGAAATGCTCACGAAATCCTAATCCTGGAGTTAATGGCTGGAAGAGAATAATTTTTGAACTCTTTGAAGGCAGAGGAAGAAGGTCCTACCCAAATACAAATATGGTCATAATAATAGAACCACTTTTTTCCCACTTGTTAACCTAACAAACACCTCTTAACTCCTCAGTGTGTGCAGAGCCTTCTAGGTACCGGCAGGTGGAAAAGTAGAAACAGTTCCCAGTTGGATGAGGACCAGCTACAAACAGCTGGAGAGGGAAAGAAAATCAGAGACAGCAGCTTTCTGTAGTTCTGCCTCTTGGAATAACCGTGGGTGTGAGTTGAGGTTCTGAGCCCACCGGGACCCTGACAGTCTTTGAAGGAATGGAAGGCTCGTTTCCTCTGTCTCCCTGTTCTGCTGGCAGCTCACAGGTAGTCTGAACCTGCCTCAGGCCACTGCGGCCGGGTGCCAGTAAAGGCCAGGTCCCAGGGTGGAGGTTCAGCCATGTGCTGGGTGGTGTCAGAAACTTTCATTTTGCTAGAAGGACTGTGTTCTACCACTGTTAGATGGAAATCGTTACGGGAACGGTCATTCTCAGATTTCATGATGGATAAAATATAGAATGAAGGGAAGACCTAGGGTTTCTTATCCGAGGGCCACTTCTCCACACCTAACCCCCTCCTGCCTCCAGCCCATTTCATTCCAGTCCCACCCCTCACTCCGCACCTCCCCAGTCCTTGATGCCGAGAGGTGCCCACCTCTTTGGGGTGCCTCACTGCTGCCCACACACCTGGTCCTGCCTGGGCCCCGCCCCTGAGCCCTCCACACAGTGAAGTCCTGCTAACCGTAATCATTGGCTTTTGGCTGAGCTGTTAACCGTCCTTCAGCAGCCGAGTTATTAAAAAGTTAACTGTTTACTCCAATTCCTAAATTCCTTTTTGGGGAAAACTTCTGGATTTTCTTACATTCACAGAGTTACCTAAGTAGTCATTTTCTGTCCCTTTTCAGTCAGTCCATCTTGTCCTTGGAGATCTTCAGTGTAAATTACAGATCAAACACAAACGCCACGACCAAGCCACGTTTACTAACCGGCCCCGTGAATGCAGCTGGACCCCCTTTCCAGAGTACGCTGGGGACCGTCATTTTTGATGGGGCCTTTTAAAGAGCCAGCCCGGGTTGCCAGCAGTGGGTTCCTGCTCGTCTTTGATCTCGCGCTTACTTGTGCCATATTGCAGCACGGCTGCGTTGCCTGACCGTGGGTGCTGGTCTCGCTCCTTTTGGGTGCTGTAGCGCGAGCCCCACAGACTGGGGGCTCAGACCGCCGACGGATTTCCGATGGTTCCGAGGCCCGAAGCCCCAGATGGAGGCGCCAGCAGATTCTGTGTCTGGAGAGGACCGGCTTCCTGGGCTGTAGACGGCCCCCCTCTCACTGTCCTCACATGGGGCGGGGGGCGGGGCCGCGCTCCCATTCAGGAGGGCTCCTCCCTCGTGGCCTGATTGCCTCCCAATGCACCGTTGCCTTGGGCGTTGGTTTCAGCATAGGAGCTTTGCCGGGATGCCCGTTCGGTCTGCGGCGATACCGCTGCTGGATTTTCCAAGGGTTCCTTTCTTGGGAGGCCTGGGAAATGCCCTTCCCTGGCCCTTCTTGGGTGCAGCCCTTGAGGCCTATGGAAGGTTGCTTGATCTTTCAGTGGATAATTTTTAAATTTTCACTCCAACCTTATTTTTCAATTAACCGCTGGTTCCAGCACAGGGAGGAGCCCGTGCCAGGTGGCGGCATGTCCTGCCCCCCTTTGGGAAAGCTGCTCTCATGGTTCACATTGCCCTAGATGAAGATGGTCAGAGGAAGTAATGGTCAGCTTAGCCTTTGTGTCGCCGCACATTGCCGGAAGGAGAAGGGCCTGGGCAGGGCACGCTCCCAGGGAAGGGACACAAATTCCAGAGAGTCCAGAGATAGGAGGATGTGTGACCTGTTAGGAAAAGGCCGGGTTGGAGCTAGGAAATACCTTCTCTCTCTTTTTCTCTCAGTTACCATCCTCCTCCAGTTTTTACTCAAGGGCAAAATTCTTCAGGTTTGCATTTTTAGAACTAGTTATTATAATTGTGTTATGAGAATATAAATGTGTCTACCCAAAGATAAATATGATTAACCCTTCGGTGCTCATCCTTTCACTTTCCCGGAGGCGGCGTCCCTCCTCTGGGGTGCTCCATGGCGTTTGCACATCCCAGTGATGAGGAGGCGGCCCCGGCTCCCCGGAGTCCAGGCTGGGTCTGGAAACCGGTGATAAACAACCGTGGGCAGGATGGGGCGCAAGGCTGGTGGTGGAGAAACACCAGTAACGAGCTGGGGGAAGAGTGTCAGGGAAGTCGAGTCTGGCCAAGGAGCTAAAATTGATTTTGGAGAGGACTCTATCTGTTATTTTGGGGATAAGATGCAAGGAAAGGAACAGATGCCCTGTGTGGACTTCCAGAGGTGATAGAGTGGCCACGGGGTCCTCCCCTGTCCCCCACCCCCAGGACTTCCGCCTCCCCTGTGGCTCACTGGAAGGCAATGTTGAAGACAGTGAGCAAGCCAGACATAGGGCTTCTCTTGAGGTTCCCCAGCAAAGCCTCTTAGCCATAGCCGGTCCATCCAGTCTAGAGATAACGACACCTGCCTGGTAGGCCACACCTTCTGATAGGGTCAGACACAGTTTAAAAAAATTCCATAAATAGCGACAGGAAAGAATCGACTCAGTGCAATGGAATTGAGTGGGAACCAGTGTGGCACCGTGGCCGTGGGTCTAGAACCCAGCAGCCCTTGGCAGAACATGTCACAGAGGCTGGTGGGTGTGGGTTCCGAGAGCCCGTCCTCTTTTTCTTAGTGGGATGTAGTCCGCAAGTGCGGTCGTGCCCCATTTGCTGTGCCAAAGATGTTTCCCGCAGGTCTGAGGTGGGACTAAACGGAAGCAGCTCAGATTCTGAGGGGTCCAGGCCCAGCAGGACAGAGAGCGGCTGTGCCCGGGGAGGGTCGGCCGGGGGCTGTGCTTGCGGTCTGCTCCCTGGAGCAAAGGGGGTGTTTGTCCTCCACAGCTCAGCCCGCTGGGATGCGGCGTCTAATCCCATAGCGTCCTCCAGAAGGGCACAGATACGAACCGTAGCTGTGGGGTGAGTGCGGTGCTGGAGGGGCGCTGGAGTCATGCCAGAGCGAGGGCGCCCTCACTTTGGAGAAGACCTGTTGCCACTGATTTTGGAGGCCAGGCTAAGGCCGACGGCTGCAGAACCAGGAGCGAGGTGGGTGGGTGGCTGTTGGTGCGGACGCGGCCCGGCGTTCTCTGGGAGGAACCTGTCTGCGGGCCCGCTGCCCCCTCGGGTGTGCTCCGTGATTCCAGGCAGCCTCTCCGGTTTCCGGGTAGCATGCCTGGGAGACATCGCCCCAGTGGCCCTGTCAGAGGCAGGACGAGGGAGATAAGGGCCTGGGTCATCCTCTCTTCAGTGGGGAGCCCACATGGAACTGGGTGGGGTGTCAGTCAAGAAGCCTGAATTTGGCTGAACTTGCTCAAGGGAGGTAATGGACAGAAGCCATATCCTGTCATGCTGAAGATAACAGGTGGGGCATTTTCCTGGAAGAAAGGGCCTATGGGGAAATAGAAGATGGGGAGGGGGTGACTTCCCTGTACAGCTCCCAGTGACACTAGCGTTCCCGGGAGGCACCTTCTGACTCAGTGTAAGGAGCAGCTGTCTGAGCACTCCAGTCAAGGATGATCAGATGAACGGATTTGGGGGCTGTGGCAGGGAGTGTGGTCTGGGGGGCTGCTGAGCTTCCAGAACAAGCTTAGGTGGTCCAGCCCTGCTCAGGGCCCCTCTTCACCGGGCCAGGTGTGCCGTGGCTGGGAATGGTGGGATGCAGGCTGTGAGTCTGTAGTTCTGTATTGACATCAGCTGCCCCAACCTGTGGGGTAAGTTGGGATTACCTGTGGCTCCCGACCGGGATCCATGCCAGCTGCTTTTACAGAGCTTTCCAGAAGATTCTGTTCTGCAGCTGATGGGAATGATTTAGTGGTGAACATGGGCCCCCCTTGTGCATGGATGGATGGTACCCCCGTAAGTTCCTCCAGAGGAAGAGGCCCTGATGTGACTGATGATCACCATCAAAAGCAGCTTGATTTCCAAAGCAACACAGTTTAAAATTAGTTTTAGAATGAATTACAGTGAAATTTATAAACTTCCACTGGGGCAGGAGAAGAATTTATTCTTAACTGTTTCAGGGCACATTTTTCTTGCTTGATTTACATTTTAAATGTTTCTGATGAACTTTGCTAAAGAGTATTTTGGAGATTTTTGCTATGTTTAAGCAAATAGGTCTGCTGAGTGTATTTTTCTGTATGTAGACACATATTTAATGTATACCAGGTGTTTTGGTTTTGAGATTTTCAAAAAATGTGTGTTCAAATAAAGCAAGCACTACATCTGTGAAAAGGAACCAATATCTAGGTTAATTTATAATATATCATATGTCTCTCTAATTAAAATTTTATGTTAATTTAGATTCACATGCAATGAAAATACTTTTAAGTGTTACAAAGGAAGGTTGAGATATTTGAGTGGAATCTGGTATATTTTTAGTCTGGAATGTGCTTTTTTTTAGTATTTGAGCTTAACTCAAAAAACAGTAGCAAGTACTCGCTTTTCAATGCTGCCCCCTTCTGGTGATCAGACGTAGCTAATACTATCTGTTCTTAGTAGCGGAATTACATTCTGGTTTTTTTCCTCTTTAAATATATTTTTTATTATTAAGCCTGAAAAAGAAAACTGGCATCAGCAGTGTCTCTCTTCTTCCTCTGGCCCCCTCTTACTCCATAAAACACAAGAGTAACTTTCTGTTTTCTCTACTTGTTCTGACTTTTAAAATGATAGTGTTTTCCTCTTAGCTTACATTCTTCTTCTATCCTTCCTTCAACTGATGTACGGACTACCTCTCCGTGATGGCACCGTGATCAGCATTTCATGAGATTTAGCAATTTTCTTATTTTAAAGAACTGGGAATATGATATTGGGTTTTCCAGATTATTATTATTTATGATATAAGCACAATTAAAAGAGCATCAAGATAATTTTTAAAGGCAGTTTTTGATTATTCCTAGAATGTGGGGTTTGGTGGACCAGGTGAGACAGGTGTGGAACCCAGAGGAGTCTATTTCAGGCCTGAAGAACTCACCTGGATTTCCCCAGAAAAGGGGTTTCAGAGAGTGGAGCAGCCTTGAATAAGTGCCCCAGAAGAGGAAGGAAAGGACAGCCCAGCCAGCACCCAGGAGAAGTGGCTGGGAAAGCACAGTTACCTTGTCTTAAAAACAACTGCCAGGCTCATCATTAATTCTTAGAGCCAGCATATACTTAGAAAAGCAGGCTTCCAGGGAACATGCCCTTTGGAGGGCCAGAAATGGTGGTATTAACCCACAGCCCCCTATATCCAGTGTAAACACTGAAATACTTTCTCAGAATGTCGACGTCACTGAAGGCTGGAATTCAGCTTACTCTTACTCACTGGCCCACCATTGCCTTAATTTGCCTGGTCATATGGTTTCAATTTTGTTGAATAAGAATAGCACTTTCAATTATGCTGTTGTTTCATAGCTAAGTAAAGCAATGAATGCTACATAGATTTGTCAGCCAATTCTTTTAATAAAATGTAAGCCTGGACTGTTTTGGGAGTCATTTGCAGCAGCCACCAGAAGATGGAGGGAGTGAGGCGTGCAGGCAGGGCTGATTGTCCGCCGCTTGGTGTTGGTGAAAGCCCTTCGCTCAGCTAGCTTGGCAGATCCATCCGTCACCTGCAGGTGCCCTTGAGATGTTTACCGCTGATGATTTACACGAGAGTAACAAGAACTAGTGGCTGATAGTGCTGATTGTGAAATGGCAAGGTCTGTTTTAGAGTGTGGTGTTGTCCTTGAAAATTAAGAAAAACGCATACATTGATGTGCTTTGCTGAGAACCACTTAAGAATGAAGCAACATAAGCTGATGGGTGGGGTGGGTTATTAAATATTATGGAGAACTGCAAGGTCAAAGTGTTTTCCTTTCAGAAGGAAACAGTGGCGTGCTGCCTTGTAGACGTGGGGTGTCAGACGTTTCCCTGGCTTACGAGAAGTGGTTGTGTAGATACAGTGGTTTGCCCAGGTGGCCTGCTTGTTCTTGGAAGGAGAGTGATGCCCTGTCTCCGTGGAAATTACCCATGAGCACAACCTTCACTCTAACTCTCAAATCAAGTAATAGTGGTGCAGCTATCCATGAACACTGTAAACACTCTAACTCTAAATAAGGGGATTGGACAGGAAGTCAGAGAAAACTGCTTTTAGAATGTTTATTCACTCTTCTGCACTGGGGGTGGTAGAGTGTGCAAATGGCCAAGGATGGGCTGTGGAATCCTGAAGCAGACTCTTTTATCAGGCCCAGGAGAGGGTCTGTGTCTCTGACTGGGACCCAGGGACCTGGCATATGGCTCCTATTGATGGGATTGTCTAAGTAGCTGGTAATTGTTAAATTGGCTTTTAGGATCATGGAATTTTAGACCTTGGAGATCAACTCTTGACTCCCCTCACCCCCACTCCAGTCCTAGAGACAAAAAAAACAGTGATGTTTCCCAAGGCCGGTGCTGTGGTTTAATTGTGTGCCACCAAAGTTCACACTAGGGGGATTGTGATGGGATTAGTGCCCTTCCAGGAAGAGATACAAGAGAGCTCTCTCTCTCTCTCCTCTGCTTGAGGACACAGAGTGAAGGCAGCCATCTGCAAACCAGATACACACTCTCCCAAGGAACAGAATTGGCAGTACCTTGATCTTGAACTTCCAGCCTCCAGGACTGTGTGAAATGCATTTCTGCTGCCTAGGCCACCCTGTCTGTGGGGTTTTGTGATGGCAGCCCAGAGGCAGTGAAGGGGGTGGGGAGTGGGAAGAGTCAGAGCCCCAGACTCAGGTCTGGAGGTCGTCTTTGTGGAACGATGCTCCTCCCAACACGTTCTTCAAGGCCAGAGGCTGCCTCCTGGTCACGCCTCCCGCCGCCAGCTGCAAGCCCAGGGCTGGGGTGGAATGCAGCAGGCCTGGGAGTGAGCTGTGTGGCCTGGGCCTGCCTGCGCTCTTCGGGTGTAGGTCCCAGAGATGAGGGCAGGGCTCGATTCCTCCTTGGGCCTGTGGGGCACTTTGCCCAGGGTCTTAACCCCTGGCACTGCCCCTCATGAATAGTCTACACACAGGAAGCCTCTGGGCCATGCACCCCAACCGCCCACTGGGCCCCCTTGTTTGCTGCCCTCTCCTCTCCTTAGGGGGTGTCACTCTGATCTGCTGGCAGGAGAGCTCTGAACCCCAGGCCACTTGTGGTGTGGAGCAGTCGGTGCCTCAGCTCTGAGTCACAGATGCACAGCTCCCCAAGGGAACACCCCAGTGCTCCTTGCCCAGCACTGGCCCATGGTATGATTTTATGGTTACTTAATGAACTAGTAGCTGGGTTGTACCTGCTTACATTCATTGCTCTTGGATACGCCAACTGTAAATTCGAAGTCACTGAACTACATGCAGTGACATGAGAGGAGCCACGTCATTTTAAACGTAACAGGTGCTGTGCTTTCGCTCTGCCTGAGCACCCGTCTGGGGTGCCTATTGCTCAAATGTCACCGGGATCAGGTATTCGGGGCGTCTGCCTACCCGGGCTGGTGGGCCTCGTAGTTCCCTGGCTACCTCTACAGGGCTCACAGCAAAGTCTTTAGTTTTTAAAGGTAATCATTTTTTAGAGTTTAGTTGAAATGAGCATGCACGTAACCCCTGGAGGTTGCTGACACTGAGTCCCCTGCTGGCCCTTTGGGAAAGCCTGCTCGGGTGCTTCCCACCCAGCCTTCACTTTGATGCATTGCCATTGAGATCAAGGCACCAAGTTTAAAGAGTACAGTTAGACGAAACCGGGATTTGCAGGCAGAAACCTTGCATTTGACAGATTGTTAGGCAGCTGAAGCCCTGGACTAATGATGTCAGAGGCCCAGGCAGCTGGTGGGAGCCTCGGGAGGGTGTTAGCATTGCAGGTGTGAGGTCAGGAGCCCTCTGCTTCACAGCAGGGAGCACAGAGCTCGATCATTACGTGATGCTTAGGGCAGGACGGTCTGGTGGCCAGGGCGGATGGGAGAGAGGATCCCCATTGACCCTAGAGAGTGTTCTCCCCTTGTGAGCCCCAGATCCCCGGGAGAGAGGAGGCGATTACGCTAGTTCTCATTTATAGGGAGAGAGATGAGCCAGGGCTCCTTTTCCTCTTACTTGTTGTGTGCACCAGACTCATGCTTTTATATAGAAACTGCAAAAAATGAAATTTTCACTCACTGATCTAAATATTTGTGGCTGTGGATGGGCTCCGGGGCTTCAAATACTTGGCCGGTGCAGTGAGTGGGGAGTCTGTCTTATTGATGTGTTCTCTGCAGTAGTACACACAGATGGGCTCAGGGTTCTCCTGGGGCAGGTGAAAGTTCATGGACTTGATGACTTCAGGTGCTTGTGCTAAGTCAGTTTGAAATGTTGCCTCTTTTTACTTGTGGAGAACTTACTTGAAGGCGAAATGGAAACTTCTAGCTGCTTCTAGAGGGTACCCCAATTAACCATGGCTGATCCTGTCCTTATAGGCTAACAGAGCCAGCAGATTATATATGTAGGTATATATTTTTAGCCACCACAGGCATGTGGCCTGGAGTAAGTACTCTGTGTGGTGGGTGGGTGTGTTTTCTTCCTGTCCAGTTTTGCAATTGGTACAGCTGCTATGGAAATTAGTATGAAGGTTCCTCAAAAATTTTAAATAGAATTACCATATGACCTAGCAATCCCAGTTCTGGGTTCTATCCAAAGGAAATGAGAACAGTGTCTAGAGGAGATGTCTGCACCCTCCAGTTTTATCACGGCATCAGCGTTCACAACAACCAAGATGTGGAAACGACCCACATGCCTATGGATGGATGAATGGATAAAGAAAGTCTGGCTTAGACACCAGTGGAATATCACATAACCATAAAAAGGGAGGAAATCCTGACTTGTAAGAAAACATGGGTAGAACTTGAGGCCCTTGTGTCAGGTGGAATGAGTCAGACGGAGCAAGCCAATACTCATCTCACTTGTATGCGGAATCAAAAAAAGCTGAACTTGTGGAAACAGAACAGATTAGTGATCGCCAGGGGGAAATGGGGAGGTGTCAGTCAAAGTAATAGATTTTCAGTTATTGGATGATTAAGTTCTGGGGATCTAATGTACTGCATATAATTAACACTATTATTTACTTGAAAGGAGGGTTGGTCTCAAATGTTCTTATTGTGAAACAAAAGGTGATCATGTGAGGGGATAGAAGTGTTAACAAACCCCATTGTGATCAGTTTGCAGTGTATATGTGTGTCAGATCGTCATGTACTTTCATATGTTAACACGTCGATTTTATCTCTTGTGGAGCTAGAAAAAAAGGAGAAACCCCGAGGGCCGCCTGTGGACGTGAGTCCTGCAAGCTGAACTGGTAGACCTCACTTGTTGCGCTTGGCTCAGAGCGATACCGAGCTCTCCCTTCGAAGAACACTGTCACCTCCTGGGAGTGTTCCGGAGAGAGGGCACATGGTGTGGCTGGCCAAGCCTTTGCATGCACACTGCCCAAGCCCGGGCCCAGAGGATGAGTCGGGACCTTCTGGGCGAGGAATTTCTCTGTGCCAGGACATGGAGGTGGCAGAGGCCACGGTGGGCCGGAAAGGAGGAAAATTGGCCTTTATTATCGACTTGAGGAAGCCCCTCATTTCTGGGTGGAGGTTACACTATCCTTTGAAAATGTGTAATTCTTCCAGATAACTTTAAGGATGTATAGGGAATGTGTGCAAATTGCAGCCACAGTGAACCTCAGGAATATAAACTGCCTCCAGGAAGCCTTCCCCCTCCCGCCACCCCAGCCCCACAGCTTTATAGTCACTCTGTTACTCACCCAGCAAATACAGGCCCAAGCGCCTTATCCCACATCCAAAAGCTGTGAGAATGGAAATACTCTGTAATGCCGTGTTTGGCAGTGAAGCAGGCCCTGATGACCTAACACGAGCCATTTATGGCCTCTGTTTACCCCCTTGCTGTGAGCACTGACATGTTTCCCTGCAGAGCTTTGCGCCTGATTTGCAGTTGCCCCTGAGGGAGGGGCGCTGGTTACTCTCCTCCAGTCTCAGGGGATATTCTTCCAGAACCCTTGGGGTTCAGGAGCAGCTTGGTCTCAGGTGCCCCAGCCTGAAGCTGGGACCTCTGAGCCCCTGCAGCAGCCCCCCGCCCCCATTCCAGGTGGTCGTCACTGCCTTTTTCCAGGTAGTTGCTCAGGCCCCAAACCCCAGAGTCAACCCTGGCACCTTTTGCTCAGTGCCCCAGAGTCCAGTCAGGCTAGGCCCCCTAGGCCCCACCCTTAGCATGTGAGGAATCCTGCAATCTGTCACCTCCTCCAGGCAGCCTCCTGGGGTTATTAGCCGGTCTCCTCACTTTCACCCCCATCTCCAGTGGTCCATTCTCAGAAGGCTTCTAGGTGACTCTGTCATGTTACTTCTGTGGTACCCCATGGTGCTGAGAATTACCACCAAAGGCCTTACAGTGACCCTCAAGACCCAGGAGCAGAGGTTAGCAGGCCACAGTCCTGGGGCCAGATCCTTCCCGCTGCCTCTTTCACATCGTTTTTGGGCTAAGAATGTTTTTTATGGTTTTAAATGGTGGGGGGTGTTGGGGGTGTGACCTGCAGAGTTACATGAAATTCAGATTTCAGCATCTATAAATAACAGTGTCGGGGATCACAGCCACACCCGTTCACATGTCCGTGCCCCTTCAGGCGACATGTGCAGAGTGGCGTGGGTGTGACAGAGACCTATGTCATTTCCCATCACGTGTCTTGGCTCACGGAACCTGAGCCTTTGGTTCCCTGGCCCTCGACAGCAGGTGGCCCGCCGCTGCTCCGGCCTCCTTTCTCCCCGACCTGCCTGCCCGCCTCGCTCCCTCCGCTCCAGCCACACTGCCGCCCTTCTCCCACATGCCAGCCTCTGGGCTTTTCCTCTAGCTGTGCCCTCTGCCTGGAGTGCCCTGCCTCCCGAGGCCGCCCTGTTCAACACGATGTGATGTGGCCCCCACCCCCTGTTCTTTCTGTGTTTGCCAGAGCAGCGATCAGCATCAAATGCGTGTCTTGCTGCATTTGCTCCTTGCCTGCCCACTGCTTCTGGACGTCAGCTCCTGAGGGCAGGGTCTTCGTCTCTGTGGACCCTGCCATATACCAAACGCGGCTTCATAGTGCTCAATCTGTATTTGTTGAATGATTTCACGTAGAGTAAATACTGTGCACTGTTTAGGTGCCTGGGGGAGGTATAGAAGTCAGAGTGAAAGCTCAGAAAACTATCTTTGGTGTGTGTACCAAAGAAGGCAGTTTGTGTTAGATGCCTGCTCTCTTGTACAGAAAAGACATGTTAGATTCTGTATGAAACTTGCAGTGATTTTTTTTTAAGAAGTAAAAATGTATCTTTTTCTCTTCACAGCTGGTGTTTCTCCGTGTGTGTGTGTGTGTGTGTGTGTGTGTGTGTGTCTGTCTGTCTGTCTGTCTGTCTGTCTTTGCAAAGCCCTGCTTATTAAGTTCTGGTGGTGAAGTATTTCATGGGGAATCTGAGCACTAGAATTCTTGATGGTTAGTGAATTCACTTAGATTTATTCCATTCTGTCAGAAGGGGACATGCTGAGTCACTGTCCCACCTCTGAGGCCCAGTGGCTATGTGCGGCCTCAGTGCACATGTCCATTTGAACACCACCCTCCGGTTACTCTGGTTCTTTGTGTTGATTTTTCTGTTGCCTTTGGAAAGCTTATTACTATTGGTCGATTTCCTTATCTAAGAATTTGGATGGAAAAATGTTTGCATAGGGGGTGGATCTGCTTAAAACCTCTATAGCCATGCAATTTGTTCGTTTGTTCTTTTAGGGTAAATACAAGCACTGTCCGCAGAATTGAGTCAACTGCCAGCTATATAACTTTGCTTTAGAAATAGAATTTTAAAAGAACTTTAGTTCAGACTCATTCCTTCTCCAGTTGGTATGTGTAAGAGGACTGTTGCTGGCCATTTCTCTCTTTATGACATTCTTCTGTTTGTTTCAGGTTGCATATCCATATTTCCTCCGACAAATAATATTTAATAATAGTAGTAAGTTAATAAGTGGTGCTAACATTGAGTGCTTTCCATGATCCATGCTGGGCATTTCACATGTCATCTTCATAAATATTATTATTATGCCCATTTTACAGATGAGGAAAGTTCAGGGGTTTATAACTGTCCCAAGGTTGTGCAGCTAATGCCTGATGAAGATGAGTTTGCAGCCTGGGCCTAGCATCTGTTCTTAACCTTTTCTGCTTATCATTTGCCACCGTATGGTGGTTATTGCTGCTGTTTTCTCCCTGCCGCATTGCCAAGTGAAATGTGGTAGGTAACAGGTGAAGCACAGAAGACATCCTCAGGGAGCACATAAGAAATGTAAACACATTTACAAAAATTAAAAAATTTTAGACTTTGCATCAGAAACTGGGAGTCTCTGAAGAGGCTGCTTTCTAAAAATTGCCAACTCCGCCTGGTCAGCAGATTTTTGTTGTGTAACATTTCTTCTCAACCAGCAATTAGTTGATGACTAGAATCTCAGCCACAGCTCTGGAGAGCCCAGAGGAAGCTGCACAGCCCTTGCCCCGCGTTACCGTGGTGATGCAGGCACGCCGCCTCCCCCCCACCTCTCCCTCACCTGCCCCCCACCTCCCTCCCCACCACCCCCCCACCTCCCCCCCACAGCTTCAGTTTGGCTGGTCCTAGGACTCCAGTCGCTTGAACACTGTAGTTTGCTTGCTGGAATTCTCTCTGCTTTTAAGGATTTTCTAGATTTCTCTAACAAGCATGCATTTTATAATGAAAACAATAAACAAATTTGCTTATACGTCTGGCAGGTAAGAATTCTTTGAACACTAGTGAATACTGACCATTGATGACCAAGATGGGTCACTTTCCACACCTCTCGAAGGTGTAAAGTGAGTGAGGCTTCTGCTGTGGCCAGTTGCTTACCTGTATCCGTGATGCTTGGCATTACTGTTCAGGTGTGTTTGTAGCCGCCTGACCAGTGGTCTTTTTTGACCTCTTGGCAAATCTGGTTCAAGAGGTGGGAGGGAGAGGCCAGGACCCCTGTTCTCCACTGCAGTGCACTCTGGAGGCTAGGGGCTGATAACATGCTGGCTTTTAATGAAAGCAAAACTGGCTTGTGCAAGATGAACGTAATTTACCTTCTAGCCATCCAGCCTCTAAGGGGCTTGGGGTTGGTGGTAGAACAGCATTACTGATGGGGGAGAGCTTTCAACAGTCCAGAGACCAAGCCCTGCTTCTAGTAAACCATCAGCAGGCTTCTGTTCTGAAAGGCTGGTATTGCATCGAGAATGAGCCTTTTTCCGAAAGAGATAATTGGGTGTCACAGTGAACCCCACATATCACCCAGAGAATCACAGACCAGTCCTAGTAGGGTAACAGTGGATGTAATTGTTGGTGCCATGGAGTTTTAAATCAAGGAGCACTTTTTACCATGAATTATGTTGTTTACAAACTAATTTCACACATATTATTTCATTTGCCAAGTGAGGCTGGCAGGTGGGAGGGATGGGTATTAAATTTTTATTTACATCCTGTGGATGAGAAAACAGGGTCAGGTGGGTGAGGAACTATCCCCAGGGTCCCAGGTAGCAGAGCTGGGACCGAAGGGAGTGCTGCCACTCTCCCTGACCCCAGGCTGCAGGGGAGGGTCCTGGGTGGGAAGTGGAAGACTGGGCAAAGCCCAGTGCATGCCTTACCCCGCTATATTCTGAAAACCCGTGCTTGAATCACCTTTGCCTTCTTTGGGAAATCCAGCAAGTCACGTGGACCTCCAGCTGCTGTTATACGGACTTGTATTGGTCTCCTGTGGGGCTCCTGTGGGGCTCCCGTGGGAATGAGACACACAGCACCTGGCGGGGAGGATGGCCGGGGCCCCTCGCCCAGCCTTTGCCCGGCCTGTCACCTGAAGGGGTTGAGCTGCGGGCCTCTTAAGGCCCCTTTAAGCTGGCAAACGGGGCAGGGCGAGGTGGGGTGAGTCTCACCTGGAGCTTCAGGAGGCCCAGGGGATCAGCAGGGAAAGGAGACCCCTGCTTGCTGGGGGGTTGGATTCCCAGGCCCTGAGACACTGTGGTGGGAACATTTTTTAAAGTTTTATTAGCACTTTCGAATTTTTTAAGGATGGTAATATCTAGATGGTGTGTCCCACCAAAACAAATATTGTTCTTCTGAAAATATGTTAGATGAAAAAACGCACCCAGATCTTCCCAGCCTGACTTAGAAATGCGCTGAGTGCCCACTGGGTGCCAGACACAGGGTAGCTGGTGAAGAGCTCGCCCTATGCTTTGTAGGATGCCCTGCTTTGGAGGGCAGGCAGGTGGGAGTGAGGCCTTAGACTCTGTCTGCTGCACGGAGACGGTGTAGCGCTTAGCTTTGCTAGCGGTGTTCTGGCTTCACAGCTGACTTCTCCGGAGCATCCCCTCCTTGAGGGTCCGCGTCACCGCTCCGCTTGGTGCGCACTCTCCCAGGGAAAGAGCTGGCCAGCAGTGCTGCAGGCTGTCAGAGTCCACCGGCCGGCTGTGTTCTGTAAATTTCTGTGTGTGGGTGTTTTTTCCCCTGTGTAATCTGACTCTGGAAAGAGACTTGCTGATTGGAATTCCCAGCTGAGAGGGCTTGGCAGGGGCTTTGCTGGGTGTGGCCCCTGCAAGTGCAGCAGCGCCAGCCCCAGGGCTGCTTGGGGAGGGGGCGACCAGGCTCGCTTGCCTGCCTGGTGCAGGGCGAGGCCTCGTGCTGCCCCTCCTGTGTGGCCGCCCGTCATCTGGGTGGGAGGCTCGGGTGTCGGGAGCCGCCGTGCTCACAGAGGTTTCGTGGTTAAGACGGCCTTTCCTAGGCCACAGGTCCAGAAATGATGAGCTGGGACAGGAAGGGGTCCTGCTGCCCGACAGCCAAGCAAAAATTGTCCTTTTACTTATTTATCGTTAGTGGGATTGAGAGGAGCAATTTTCCATGACATGCAACTGATGGAAGACCTTGAAGTCAGTCTGTCGGAGGCCTGGGGGAAGCAGAGGGCACAGATGAAGTGGTGTTAACGGAAGGGAGGCTTTGATCTGACATAACATACGCTGGGCCATTCAACCTTTGACTTCCCCTCTATTTCCAGGTAACCCCCCGAACGACGCAGGCAATCCTAGTCACGGTAGCAGTGGGTGGCAGTAATAAATATAATAACTTAATAGTAAAAATGGAGAGCAAAGTTAAGAAGTTAAGAGAGCACAGAGAGAGGAGGCAGTGGTCAAGTTGTGCGCAGAGACGCTTCTGCACGGAGCTTCGCCTTTTTCAAGGGTGCTTATTACTGGGCGCTTGGAGTTTTCCTTTCCTTCTTGCCTTCTTTTGGCAGTTTTCTTTTCTGATGTGTGGGGAGAGCTTGTGGTCAGGCCCTAAGGAGGCAGCTCTGGAAGCCCCCTTTCTTGATCACTGATGATAAAACAAGCTACGGGGCGAAGGAAGGAAGAGAGGAGCGGAGCAGTGGTGCCCGGAGGAGGATGCCGTGGGGAGGGAGAGCGGGGGGACGAGGGAAAGCCCCTAAGGGCCGACTGGGGTAGCATGATTTAAGATTTAGAGAAATAAAAATAAATAGAGGCTGGGGGCTGGCTGGGACAGTGGAGGAGCAGCATGACGGGGGTGTCAGTGAGGGTGGGCCAGGCTGTGCTGGCCTGTAAGTGCAGTGGGGGGGTGGGGGTGGGGGTGGCCACCAGGGCTGCTGCACGACTGAAGGGGTGGGAAGTGGGGGCTTGCCGGCTGGTTGCATGAGGTCAGGTCCTGGGCTGGGGAGAGGAACTCGTTGGCTGACCATCTAGGGTAGCAGGGTGTCTTCTTCCTCGGGGATAGTTTTGGCACCGTAAGGAGGGTTGTATAACATATCATTAATCTAAGGATTTTCAAAATGCCTGGAGACTCTCATGGGCCTCAGACTCCGGTCTGGACTGTCAGCTCTTCAGGTTTGTCATGGTACTACTAGCAGCATTCAGCTTGGAGATGGCTGATGGTGTCACCGCCCACTGTCACCTCATGTGCTTCAGAGTAAGCTAGCACGTCTTCGTTGGACATAGTATTATTTCGGATCATGAGCACAAATGGTGGGCATGTGTCTCCTGTGTGTGTGGTGCTCCTTCTTGTACGTGCTGGTCTGCCTTCCTTGGTCCTAGCATTCTGGGATCGTTGGCTGGAGTAATGCTCTCTGGTCATCCACTCATTCACCCAACATTTGAGCACCTGCTTGCGTTGTGCTGGACCCTGAGGATGCAAGAGCACCAGGCCCCCAGGCGTGGCTCTCAGACAGTGTACATAGATGGACCTGTTGCACAGGGTGGACCAGGAGGTGGAGGAGGAAACAGCACTTTTAGCTCAGTGTAATACCGCGTGTCTGTGCGTGCTCACTGGGTCCCTGCTTTGTTCCTTAGCCATAAGGCTTATAGCCCACAGTGGAGCTTGCTGGGTCTGTGGTTCTCATGCGGGTTCCGTGTATCAGGGTGAGGAAATGCAGGTGTGGCCTGGACCCTGCCAGGTCCCCCATGGGGCCACTGGTCTGGTTTCCCGTTAGCCTTAAATGACCCCACTGTGCTGTGTGACCTGTGCGTGTTGCATTGTCTGCCTCTCTGCCCCACGTCCTGTCAAGGGGAAATGGGGGTGGTCCAGGTCCCAGAGGTTGGGAAAGAGATTGGCAGGATAAACTGAAGAGCCGTTTGAGTTCTCAGCAGGAAGGTTCTTTATAAGGCATCTCTGTAACTGGCTTGGGTCAGCAGGGCTGGGAAAGCAAGCCCGAGGTCTCACACCCTCTTGTGTTTTAGAAAAGAAAAAGATAAAAGAAGAAGAAAAGATGCCCAAGAGTCATGTTGCTCCCGTTGCAGAAAGCAGGTCTCTGAGCCCCGCTGTTCACCGTCCCCCATGAGCTGGGAGTGGCCTGGCGTCCTGTCTGTCCCCTTTGGTCTCCAACCAGGCTGCTATTCTGGGAGCTTGAGAGCTGCAGGAAAAGCCTCTGGAATGCAAACATTGACCTATGACAATCTGTGTTTAAAAACCACTCACTAGTTTAGAAATGTTAGTGTAGCCTGCTTTGGGATTGTGCAGAAAGTTGCTTTTCATTTAAAGGTGATTGTGGACACTGAATTGTGTCTGTATGGGGGGCATTCAGGAGGTGTGGCCCTGGGTCCCTGACCCAGGGGGGCCTGAGTCTGCACCTCCATCCCGAGTGTGCTCCTCTCCTGGCTCTGGCCCTGGGTAGGCCTCAAGCCTGAGCTCAGGCGTGTCTCTGCTGTGCGAGGTTGTTCCTAATGCCTGCTGGGCTTACCCTTCTATTTCTAAGCCACACGGTTTTCTCTATCTAACCAATGGCATGTGCTTCTTTTTAAAGAACATAAAAAGCCAAGTGTTCCCTGTTACAAAATACTGTATAATCAGAATTAAAACAAACTTACAAACACACACACGTACCTGCATTTACTGGAGTAGAATAATTGTAAAAGTCTTAGCTGCAGCAGTGCCCACCCTGTTCACCAGAGCACCGGACCCCATAGGGGGCCAGCACCCCAGAGCTCATGGTCATAGGGCGACGAGCTTGTCCCCACCATTGGAATAGGCTCCGGCCCCACTTCCGGCTCCTGATCTGTCTTGCTACAACTTGCTGATGAACCACAGTCATCCTTTGCACCCTTCTCGAATTGGCAGTGTTCCCCATCCACCAAACATAGCCCAAGCTTCCCTGCTGTTCAAGTGGGGTCCGCCACACTGATCTGATGCCCGTTGCCTTGAGTCCACCAGGTCTCAGCATGGCCTGCCACTTAAAGTGCCAGAGACAGTAGGGGGCTAACACAGACACTGACCTCACGGTTGGGAGTCCAAGGTCAGGGAGCCGGCGTGGTCAGAGTCTGGTGAGGCTTGTCTTCCTGGTCAGTGGGCGATGGTCTTCTCCCTGTCCTCATATAGGGGCGGGGGAAGCAAACGCTTCAGTGTCTTCTTGTCAGCACACTGATCCCATCGTGGGGCTCCATCCTCAGGACCCCGTCTAAGCCTAATCACCTCCCAAAGGCCCCATCTCCAAATATTCCACTGGGGCTTAGGGCTCCAATACACAAATTCTGGGGGCACAATTCGGTCCTCAGCATTCCCCTTGCCCTCCCACTGTACTCCCCAGGTTGCCTACTGATGCTTGGAAGTGGGTCTGCAGGTGTCCTCCGGTTCAGAAAATTTCTGCAGGCCCCCCTCCTGTCTTACCCAGCCTCCTTCTCATTCTTGTCCTGATGCCCCATTTCTTTTGGTCCATCTCCCGTCTGAAATCCTTTCTTTCCCAGCTCCTCTGAGGACCACTTGGTCCTGTGGTTGACTGACTTGAGCTTGAGCTGCTTCCCAAGGCACTGCCTTCTGGATTCTAAAGCCAGCATCACCCTCCTCAGCCTGCAGGCCACCCCCTCTGGCCCCGGAGCCACATCAGCTCTGTGCCTGCTGAGCCCCCACTGGGCTGGTGTGCTGACCTTCCACCGCTCCCAGAGGAGGACCCTGCCTTATTTGAGCCCCGCCTCTTGATTCACTTGGCAACTGAAGTCTTCCCACTGCCCGGTCGAGGGACCACCTCTTCCAGGCTGTCTCCAGAGCACCTTTTCTAGCAGCAGGAAGGTCACCTTGGTTTGGTTCCCTCATGACCGTGTGTCACTTTGGAGGCAAATGTGTCCTTTCAGAGTACAAGCCCTTTGAGGGCAGGACCTGCAACATATTGAAAGACAGAAACTGTGTCACTATTTCAAAGCCCTGGCCCTCTCATTATAGCCTTGCATTTTTTTCATTATCGCATGAGCGTCTTTGGGGAGCCCATCTTGAAAGAAGTGGTTTGCCCCAGGCTGTGGACATGGGTGCTGACCCTGCGGCGGGTGGGGGTGTCTTGGAGGTGGTTTACCATGCCTGTGTAGATAAGCAGGGGACCCAGGCCTCAAATATGGACTCTGGTATAATCAGAGAACACCTCTCTGTGTCTGTTCTCTGAATGGGGGTCCAGGGCTGGTAGGGTCTCCTCAGCAATAAGCAGGAGATTTCGCCCATTGTGAAGAACAGCCATATGTAACCAAGAAGGTGAGAGACCTGTACTCTGAAAACAATAAGACACTGAGAGAGAAATTGAGGGAGATGCAAGTAAATGGAAATCTATCCCATGCTCATGGATAGGAAGAATTAATATTGTCAAAATGGCCATCCTGCCCAAAGCAGTTTACAGATTCAATGCAATCCCTATTCAAATACCAATGACATTTTTCAATGAACTAGAGCAAATAATCCTAAAGTTCATATGGAACCAATAGACCCTGAATAGCCAAAGCCGTCCTGAGAAAGAACAAAGCTCCCTGACTTCAAGCTCTACTACAAAGCTAGTGTAATCAGAACAGTATAGTACTGGCACAAGAATAGACCAATGGAACAGAATAAAGAGCCCATATATAAACCCATGCATATATGGTCAACTGATACATGATAAAGGAGCCATGACTATACAATGGGAAAAAACAGTCTCTTCAACAGTTGGTGTTGGGAAGATTGGATGACTACATGCAAGAGAATGAAACTGGATTACTGTCTAACACAGAAGAAAACTTGAAATGAATCAAAGACCTAAATGTAAGACATAAAACCATAAAACTCTAAGAAGAAAAGATGGGCAAAAATCTCTTGAACATAAGCATGAGCAATTTTTTTCTGGACACATCTCCCTGGGCAAGGGAAACAAAATAAAAAATGAGCAAGTGGGACTACATCACATTAGAAGTCTTCTGTTCAGTAAAGGACACCATCAACAGAACAAAAAGGCACCATACAGTGTGGGAGAATATATCATAAATGATTAATCTGGAAAGGGGTTCATATCCAGAATACTTAACTTATGTGCCTCAATGCCAGAAAACAACCTGATTAAAAATGGGCAGAGGACCTGAAGAGACATTTTTCCAAAAAGACATACAGATGGCCAACAGGCACATGAAAAGATGCTCCACATTGCTAATCATCAGGGAAATGCAAATCAAACCCACAATGAAATACCACTTCAGACCAGTAAGAATGGCCACTATCCAAAAGATAAGAAATAACAAGTGTCGGTGAGGATGTGGAGAAGTGGGAACCCTCCTACACTGCTGGTGGGAGTGTAAACTGGTGCAGCCACTGTGGAAAGCACTATGGAGGTTCCTCAAAGAATTAAAAATAGAAATACCAACCAACCCAGTAATTCACTTCTAGGAATTTACCTGAAGTAAACAAAATAAAAAAGATGTATTCATCGCTATGTTTATTGCTGCATTACTTATAATAGCCAAGATATGGAAGCAGCCTAAGTGTCCATCAGCAGATGAATGGGTAAAGAAGACGTGGTACATATACACAATGGAATATTATTCCACCATAAAATAGAAAGAAATCCTGCCATTTGCGACAACTTGGGTGGACCTAGAGGGTATTATGCTCAGTGAAATAAGCCAGGTGGAGAACAACAAATACCATATAATTTCACTTACTGTGGAATCTCAAAACAAAGCAAAACAGAATGAACAAAACAGCAGTCGACTCATAGACACTGAGAAGTGAGTAGTGGTTACCCTGGGGGAGATGGTGGGGAGGGTGAGGGGGATAAAGAGGCACAAAAATCTCAGTCATAATATAAGTTGGGCACAGGGATGGTAGTGCAGCCTGGAGAATATAGCCAGTGATTCTGTAACATCTTTCTGTGTTGACAGATAGTAAGTAACTGCACTAGTGGGGGGAGGATTTAATGTGGGTAACTGGTGAACCACTGTGTTGTATACGAGAAACTGATATTTTCTGTCAACTATACATCAATAAAAAAAGCGGCCGTATATTCATTAGAGTAAAATATACAATCTCAAGTTGCTGTGAAAACCTAGATTTTGGTACAAATGCATCAGTTTTTAAAGAGCATTCATCAGTTATGATTTGAATTTCATGCCTTGTGGGAGTTTTCACATCGGTATGTTTAAATATTAGCTCCTTCCTTCTTCTGCCCCAGCTTTAGAACATGATCGCTGTTCTGTAACATGTTTGTGGGCGTGTCCATCAGGCAGAAGCCACATCTTAGGCCACTGGTCAGAAACCCAGACACAGCAGGCCTCCCTTGCAGAAAGTCCTCAGTCAATGTGGATGTTGGTAATTATGTAAAGTTATTCTGGGCTGCAGCCTGTGGTCTCGCTGGAGAACAATCAAACATGCTTTATTTTCTAATTGTAATCATAATCGGAGCACAAATTCAGGATTTTGTTTTCCAAATTGCTCATTGTTTCCTATGTTCCCTTTCTCAGTGAAGCGGCAGTCCGCCGCCTGAGTGTGTGTGGGGTGGATTTGCTGGGCCAGAGAGGGAGGGTTGTTCAGATTTAATCCCAGCATTTATTTCCTCTCATCTCAGTGGGACTTCAGAGCGCTTGTTAATTGATTGCACCTTTCACTTGGCTCAGGGCTCGTGCCCTGGACCGCAGCCTGTTTAAAGTGGGGCTCAGATGCACCTCTGCCGCATATAATGCGTGTGCATAATCAGAGGACCAGGCTTGCAGTCAATAATTCATGTCAGCTGGGGCTCTTGCCGCTGGTAATGAGATCTCAGGGGCAGTGCCTCGAGTGCCCAAACCCCTCCAGATGATCTAGGAATTGGTCTTTGCCTTTGTGCTCATTCAAACTGATAGATACACACTTACTACTAATCGCATTCGGGTGCTAAGGGAAAACTAGCAGGACTATGTGTGGGTTTCCCTCTGGGTCTTGAGAATCTGCAGATGCGTGAAATTAGGGTGAGAAGTGTCGTGGTTCAGATGGACAGAATTCAGGAGTTCTCCACCAGCGCATTCCGGGCACATGGGATGTGGTGGCTGTTCTGCAGGGATGGCCACAGAGCCCTGCTCAGGGACTCTCCCCTAATGTGCCCTATGGCAGCGCCTTGGGCTCATCCTGCCAGCGGCCCTGGGGTCCGGCCGACGCATAGGCCAGTGTCTCTAGGTTCTCATTTCTGCCTCCTTGGGAGACACTTAGCGAGGCCGTCTGGGCCCTTTCATCTTTGAAATGCTGTGCTTCTATCATCAGGGCTAGGAGTGTTATTACTGATGGGCAGTTACATGGATTTTCTCCTCTGTTTCCCAAGGTGAGGTGAGCAAATAAATATAAGTTGTATTGAAATAGTTTTGCATTCAATGCTCTTTATGAGATTTTTGAGGCAAGCAGTCTTAGGGATATAACTATCTTACTAATTTGGCAACTTACTTCATAAGAAAATGGGCTTTGCTTTGTAATCTGAACTTGTTTACATCTAATGCACATGTGGGGAGCTCTGTCCCCCAAACCTTTCCACATTCTTTAATGAGAAGCATTATATCTGTTTGAAAAGAAACTGTGGATTCAGAAACGAACTGAACACCCTATTCCCCTGAAAGAGATGAAGGTGAGATAAAGAATTTTTAGGCCAACATGAAAGCATTCTTGCCCACAGATGTTTCCTTTTCTTCTGCTGTCCTTTAAAAACTACTAGAAACTGTAAGGAAAAGGAGAAAAGAGGAAAACATATCACAGGTAAATAGAGGCAACTTGATTGCTTATTACTCCAGGTGATCTATTGATAAATTAAAAAGTATTTAAAATAAACTGGTAATCACTTAAAAATATTCCTTTGTGACTATGCCTAATTGGCCCAGCCCTCTCCGTGGACCACCGCTTCCCCTGCAGTTCTGAGATGCTGTAATTAACAGTGAATTAGAATATTGTGCCCTGTTTGTCCACGGGTGTCCTTGCCCATCTGCTGTGTAGGGAACTCAGGCAACACCTGGCCTGTAAGGTGTTCTTTGTCATTTAGGAATGCATGGATGAGTCCAAAGCTTTGGTATGATTTTCTTCTTTAAAGCGCACACACACACACACACACACACACACACACACATATGTTCTGCCCAAAGGATTATGGAAACCCCTAAATTTTCAGCATTGGTGTCTGTTCATTTATTCATTCATCAAATATTTATTGAACATCTGCAAGAGTGCCGGCCACCCTGTTGGTTCTGGTGAGCAAGAGCAGTCAAGGGCCTTGGGGTACTTGGGGTGCAGAAGGGGAGGTGACACTGGCCAGAGTCATCCAGCTGACCACAAAGTTAGCAGTGTGATCAATCCTGCTTGGAGGGGAGGTGGCTGGTGCTGGACACATGTGCCAGGGGCGGGATCAGGTTACCTGGAGCTGCTGCTCTCCCTTTGGGTCTCGGTGGGGGTGGGGATGTGTCACGTGGGCGTCAGCCTCCTCAGTATTCATCATAAGTCCAACAAAACGATGGGTGCCATGCGGCACTTTTTCCATTTTCTTCTTGTCTTAGGAGTAGGTTCGATTGTTTGGGTCAGACGTTTCGTCTCCTTAGAGCACATGCCATATGTGATAGTCTTACGACAAATTCAGTTCACTTGGCCTCAGTATTCCTAGGGCCAGCTTCCAAATAACCAAAGCCCAGAGGACTTCTGCCTGTAGGTAGTGAGCCCAGATAAAGAATTCTATGCGAGGTGAGTGGTTTCTCTCTCGGAGTGTGTTTCTACTCGAAAGATGCAAAGTTCCTGGCATGGTCCTGTAGGTAAGGATGAGAGAGTGACCGTGGCTTCTGCTGCCTTGGTCAGAGGTAGCCTTCTCGCTTCCACTCTCCAGCTGTGGGGAGCAACATGCTGTGTTTAGTTTGGTCATCCAGGGTCACATGACTGGGAGTCATAGAGGACCAGACTTCACAGGGCGTCTGACCACAGCATCCATCCTCTTTCTGCTCTGCCTCATACTGTCTTTTAACTGACCCCGCTGAGGAGCTTGCCAGTATTGTTAAAATTGGAACGATCTAAAATGACCTAAAATAGGAACGATCCCATTCTTTACTCACAGACTGAGATATTTTTTCAAAGTGTTATCTCTCTAGTGTCTCTAGGCAGAGAATTTATTACAGTTTGCCTAAATTTATCCAAAAACATGGATCAAACGTACATTTGGCATTACTCTCATCTCTGAGCCATTGTAACCTATTTTTTATGCCAAGAGAAAGTATTTTGAGGCAGTGGGGTCAGCTGTGCTTGTCTCCTGACCTCACAGGACAACTATGTGTTCTTCCTCTCTTGGGGAGCTGAGTTATTGTGAAACTAGGTCAAATTATTGTTTTTCTCTTTATGCCGATAGCCATTCCTAAGACAGAATCTGTTCTGTAAAAACTGATCTTAAAAGTCATATTCTTGGGAGGGCCCTCAAAGGCAGAAAATAAAAGAAAGAAATTTACCTTGACAACATCTGAACAACTGAATGACTTTTGAACATCATACACTTTAAGCAAAATTAACAGGCAAATAAAAACAGGGAAAACATTTGCAACATAAAGCAAAGGATTGTCTTTTATATGTAAAGAGTTATTATAAAACAATAAGAAAAAGTAATTCCCTAACAAAAAGAATGGGCACAAATTCATAAAAGAGAAAGGGCAAATAATATGCAAATATAATTAGCTTCATGAATTAAGAACAACTTTGTTTTTTTTTAAACCTGGTTGAGTACATTAATAAAGACTCTGTGTTGGCAAAGGCATATGGGTATGGGTCTCTGTCTTGTACCTTCTGGCTGCTATAACAGAACCCAGCAACTGGGTGGCTTACAAACAATAGAAACTTATCTCACAGTTACGGAGGCTGGAAGTCTGAGATCAGGGTGCCAGCACGGTCAGGTGAAGACCCTCTTCTGGGTCACAGAATTCTTCTGTCCTCACATGGTGGAAGGGGGCAAGGGAGCCGACTTGGACCTCTTTTAAGGACATTAATCCTCCTCAGGAGGGCAGTGGTCTCATGACCTACTCACCTCCCTGTATATCACCTTGGGTATTAGATTTCAGTCTATGAATTCTGAGGGGACATATTCAGACCATACCATTCCTCTTTTACATTAGTGAAAGGAATGCAAATTGGGATAGCCCTTCTGGGGAAAAAAATTAATTGAAAAAATATAATAAGTGTTTTTCAATGAGATATCACCTCACACCAGTGGCCAACATTGAAAAGACTAGGAACAACAAATGCTGGTGAGGATGCAGAGAAAGGAGAACCCTCCTACACTGCTGGTGGAAATGTAAATTAGTTCAACCATTGTGGAAAGCAGTATGGCGGTTCCTCAGAAAACTAAAAATAGAGATACCATTTGACTCAGGAATTCCACTCCTAGGAATTTACCCAAAGAAAACAAGTTCTCAGATTCAAAAAGACATATGCACCCCTATGTTTATTGCATTACTGTTTACAATAGCCAAGCTTTGGAAGCAACCTAAGTGTCCATCAGTAGATGAATGGATAAAGAAGAGGTGGTACATATACAAAATGGAATACTATTCAGCCATAAGAAAGAAACAAATCCTACCATTTGCAACAACATGGATGGAGCTAGAGGGCATTATGCTCAGTGAAATAAGCCAGGTGGAGAAAGACAAGTACCAAATGAGTTCCCTCTTTTGTGGAGTGTAACAATGAAGCAAAACTGAAGGAACAAAACAGCAGCAGACTCACAGACTCCAAGAAGGGACTAGCGGGTTACCAAAGGGGAAGGGTGGGTGGGGAGGGAGGGAGAAGGGGATTGAGGGGCATTATGATTAGTACACATGGTGTGTGGGTGGGTCACTGGGAAGACAGTGTAGCACAGAGAAGACAAGTAGTGACTCTGGCATCTTACTACACTGACGGACAGTGACTTCAGTGGGTTATTGGGGGGGACTTGATAATATGGGTGAATGTAGTAACTACAATGTTTTTCATGTGAAACCTTTGTAAGAGTGTATATCAATGATACCTTAATAAAAAAATCTGCATAAATAAAGTAAATAAATAAATTTAATAACGAAAAAAGAATGTAATAACTGTTTTTGCTTTGAACAGATTTTTAAAAATTAAGAGTAAAAACAAAACAAAACAAAACGGAACATATAAATGTAAAAAACCTCTTTGCAGTGTAACAAAAGCTTGGGAAAGATTCACATTTTGTTCCATCTTTCAAGTGAGGGGGGACATATTATGTAATTTTAAAATGTTATTATTAGTGTCCCTGGAGATGCTTACAAAATGAACAAATGTGAATCTATAATTTTTTTTTTTTTTTTTTAATGCTGAATGCTTTTAAAAGTCAAAGTCACACCAGTTCTCCAGAGGTTGGGCAGGGCTCGCATTTTGTGATTTTGCACTAAAGAAGGGAAACATTTGCTTTCATTTTTGGCAAATGCTGAAGTGGCCTTACCAAAGGATTGTAACTTTAATTTTAAGGATTAATTGTAATGTAGGGGGGGAAAAAAATGAACAAATATGTATGAATCGATGAGGAACAGCAGTTAAAGTAATACTTTTAAAAAAGTGGGTTAAAGTGTTCTGAGAATCAGATTTTGTTATGTCCAAAGCATCAAGTTACTCTTTGGACAAACGTTTTTGAAATGCTAGAGTTGAAGAGGAAGGTAGGACATGGTTGAAATAATTAAGCCCTGAATCTGCGTTGTGCTGCTGCTGCTGGTCACCGCGGTGGCTCTTCGTAAGAGTTTTAACCTCTAGTCTGTGACCTGGTAAAGGTTTGCATAGAAACATAGTTTATCCACGTGAGGTTTTATTTTTTTTTAACTCTGAAATCAGGTTTCTTTTATTAAGTAATACCATGGCTAGTGTGAGGATACGCATGAACTCAGCTTTGAATTAAATGCTGACACAGTGATGTGGGAACCCGAGTCTCCTGCGGTGTGGTCTGGGGGCGGGGAGAGTGAGGGAAGTTAAGTGACTAACATTTAGCAACTAACATTCATGGAACATCAACCCAAGGTGTGTGACTTGCCTAATTTTGAGAAAATCAGTGTTTGGAAGGTTCAGGTCTTTATTTGATCACACATCCACATTTTGTAGGTCAAAGGGTATCTCGCCGCGACCCTCCTTACCCAGAACGACTCAGGAGATACGGGCCCACGCAAGAGACTTTATTATCTAAAAGAGTGAGTGGCTGCCCCCAGAGGTGGGGTGGGGGGAGAGAGAGAGAGAGAGGGAGGGAGCAGCCACGTGGTGCAGAGAGTGGTGCATTTATATTGTGGCGGATCCGACTGTTGCCTTGGGGGAGAGTCGGGATGTTTAGAAATAAGGCGGGGTAAGCCCAGCAAGCCCCAGGCAAGCCCAGGCATAATTCTCACCACCTTATGTGCTTGGGACCATGGGAAAATGGAGGATAAATTACTATTTTCTTATAGTAGGGTTGTATAACTTCAGTCTTTTTGATGTACACAGTTCTTGCCCCCTTCTTACCATTACTGAAGGTGTGATTTTTAACCCATTATATGCATAGTAACTCTAACTTTTGACTATTTTCTTCCGTGACCCAGAGCTCCAGATCCATGGGATGCTAATAATTTGTCTCAGTGTTACTGAACCACACAGGCTGAAAAATCCTCATACGTTTTTGTGGGTGAATTTCGGGAGCAGTGGCTCCTCTGCGGAGCTGATAAATGCTGCAGTTGGGCACCTGGTCTGTTGCAATTTAAGCCCCAGTTTGCCAGGCGTAATTGGCTCCCTGCGGTTTGTTTCCTTGTGTAACTTTTACCCTCCTGCAGACCCATCTGACAGTGATGCAGAAATTTTCAGCATGGTCCAGGCACAAATTAACAAGCTTCAAGATAAGGACTTACATGCTTTAATTACTATATTTTTCTTTTTTATTGGTAAGATCCATCATTAAATTTGTATCTAGACAATGTCCCATGAAATAATGTTAGAAGACTTTAAATTTTAAGTGTCTGTTAATCATTATTAAAAATAAACTCTTGATAGTAATACTTAAATTTTAGAAAGCCCTGGTTGAGTGGAATGTATAACCTTCATTTAATCCTCGCCAAAACAAAAATAAAAACAAAAAAGCTGGGATATGGCAGATAGAATAATGGCCCCTAAAGATGTCTCTGTCCTAATCCTTGAATCCTGTGACTATATGACTTTATGGGGTAAAAAGGGTTTTGCAGACGTAATTAGATGAAGAACCTCCTGGCAGGTTATTCTGGATTACCCAGGTGGGCCCAGCGGCAGCACCAGCGGTGTTCGTGGGAGGGAGACGGGCGGGCCCGAGAAGGAGATGTGGGGCGGTCCCCGGGAGCTGGAGAAGGGGAGAAGGCAGATTCTGCCCCGGAAGGAGAGGAGCGCAGCCGTGCAGACCCCTTGTTCAGCCAAAACTGATCTGAGGTGTAAGAAGTGAAATCTGTGTTGTTTGAAGCCACTAAGTTTGTGGTACTTTATTACAGCAGCAGTGAGAAGCCCATACGGGGGCCTCGTAGCTGGGACATCTCGCTCACGGTCCTGTGAGCCATGCGTCCCTTCCCTCTCAGTGCTCAGATGTGCGGGTGACTGATTCTGCACTGGGGGAGGACGCTGCTCTGTCTTACTCTGTGGGGTCTTTCTTGGCCAGGCTGTGTGGCCTGAGTCTGTGCCGGACTCGGCGTCCTGTTGGGCCCTTCTGATACGGGCTAGTTGCCTCTGGTGATGCGTCTCTGGGGGAACCGTGTTGTACTGCTTGCCCCTCGTGGGGGTGCTGCCTTCCTGGGCCTCTGCGGCGCCTGCCCGCGGCTCCCTGGAGACCTTCCTTGTCACATCAGAAGCCCTCCATGCCGAGATTCCTCACCTCCCGGGAATCAGCTGTGGGCACCCTGGCCCTGGGAGCCTGGTCTGCCCGGTGCGGCATTGCTGCGATCTTCTGGCCAATGCTCCTGTCCTCCCTGATGGCTGACTTTGCATAGCAACCAAGGGGAGCCCTCAAAACCGAGTCTCCCCGGGCCAGAACCTCCCCCTGCTTTCCAGACGCCATGCAGTCCTCTCGCTCCCCCAGCCCTCACCTCTCCTGCTCTATCCTTGCTGGTTATCCTGCTGATCCTTCAAAACATGGCAGAGGCATTGCTGCCTGTGGGGGCTCTGCCCTGTCCCTCTCCCTGACAGCCTTACCCCCCATGTCCCTGGGGCTCAGCCCTCACCTACTGTCAGCCTCCCCTCAGGTGTCACCAGAGAGGCCTTGGTGACAGCCACGCCCACCAGAGCCCCTCTCCCTTCCCTCGCTGCAGTTTCCCCAGAGAACTTACACCCTGCTGTTCGGCTCTCTTGTCCACGGGGTGGAGCGTAAGGCCTGTGAGTGTGAGACCTGTTCGCTCTGTGCCTCCAGCGCCCAGGGGTTCCAGCCCTCTGGAGGCGCTTCCTCCGTTTTATGCAGGGGAACGAGTCTTCGATGTGCTCTAGTTCCTCTCGGCCAGGGCACTGTAGCTCTTAGACTTTCACTGGTTGACATGCATGTCCCACTCCCTGTGGACAGGTTAGTGGTGGGTTCTGGAGCCAAGGGGCTCCATCTGAAACTTGGCTGTACCCCCTGCTTGGCTGGTGACCTCAGGCAGTTGCTTAATTTCTTCGTGCCTCCGTTTCCTCATTTGTATAGGTAAAGTGGGCATGTTATCATCCCTCCTGCCCTGGGTGGGCAGGAGGATTAAACGAGGTAAGAGCCACTGCTGTAGCCGTCCTGCTCGCCATTGGTCTGCACCCCATATTCCTACGTGTCTGTGTCAGGGGACCCAGGGCGTTTCATGTCCGGGACCCTGATGGCGCCCTGCCCTTTGTGCCTGGGAGCTCCCTGACATGCGGGTGGGTCACTCCCTGTGTCCACTGCTAGTTCCTGTGTTGGCTGTCAGATTGCCTGCTCTTTGCCATGGGGTTTTGAAAGTGGAAGAGCTGTGCTCTTACTTTTGAGATGCTCCCAGAGTAGGGGAGGGAGCACAATGGCTGGGACCCCTGGGGTGGGTCCATGTGATTAGGCGGGGTGCCGGCAGTGGGCTCTGAGCACGCTTCCCATTGCCTCCCGCATGCTGGGCCCTTCTTGCAGCATGAGGGGGATTTAGAACACACAGCTCCTAGGGGTCAGCTTGGCCTCCTGCAGCGTGACATCCCATGCACCACATCAGATCACCTATAGCCTTTCCTTGCTCTGGCCAAGAAGTTGCATGGAGACAGAAAGCCGTCCAAAATGATTAAATGTTCTGGGTTCATTTTATTTTTTTGCTACACAAAATAAGGGTTAGTAAAAGCTCAGATGAAAAGTGGGTGTTCCCTTCAGTCTCTTCCCAGCTTTCAGGAGGGAACCTCCCAGAGGGGTCACTGTTGGTGGCCCCTGGCTCTCCTGCTGGCTTTCGTAGAGCATAGCAGTTTCTGGAACAAGCTCATTATCATCTCTCACGCTCTCGAGAGGGTTTCTGGGCTACAGCCTCCTCATCCTCTCAGCTCCCTTAGCTTCCTGGCAGGCGGGCAGTGTGTGCCTGAATGCGCCCTCAGTGGTGAGGGGAAACCCGTTCTGCTTCTGGGCTCGTTCTGCAAAGCTGGGTAGGTGTGATCGCAGACAGGTGCTGGAGAGGACAGGGCTGGCCTTTGCTGTGCTTTCTCGGATGCTGCTCGTCCAGTTGCCTCTCAACTTTGACCTCTTGCAGTGCTGGTTGTGAAAACCAGTAAAACTGGGAGCCCTGGCCAAGCCAGAAGCAGGCAGTACCGGAGCCACTCGCATAGGTCTTTATGGGTCATTTGGAGAGTAATAGTTAATGTTTATCTTAGTGCTAACTCATTTAGCTCAAGCTCTGTTATATGGTGAGACTTGGAGCAATGTGCATCTGTTGCATCTTCCACATACACAGTGTGGAATATACAGTGACACTGGGGAGTCATTGTAGGAACCTGTTGTGATGTTTCTAGAGTCTTCTGCCAGTTAGCATTGCGTCAAGGGAGGGGATGGATGTAGGACTATGCTGGGAACCATGCTCCTGGCCCACCCCACCTGCACCTGGCGGGCTGGTGGGGGACTGGAGAGTCCATGGCAATTCCCATCAGCTGGAATTCGATATATTGTAGAGTTGAGCTCATTTTTCTGTAGATTGCCCAATGTTCTCCAGACTGCCACAACTACAATATTTTTACACAAATGGGCCTTTCCTTTTGTTTCTGCAGAAACAATGCATCTGAACTGATGGCCTGCTTTGGGGGCTTATGCATGTTCTGCGGGCTGACCTCTGCTTATTGATGTAGGATGCTGTGCACAACACGGAGATCAATGGGTGGCAGCCTGCGTAGTATCCAGATTGGCTTTGTCTCGTGCCAGCTCATGTAAACAATAGCAAAACATGCTCTGGAGACAGAGAAACAGTGAATGTGGAAATGGTGGTTGATTAGACTTCACTTGTTCTGCATGAGATGGTTTTAAGAGTTGCTGCTTCAAGGTTTCAGGGTGACATGGGCCATCTGGGGTCAGGATGTGGGTCTTGGCCCTTTGCTCAGGGCCTTTTCTGTTCTTGTCCTTATAGGGCAACTGCAGGTGCCATAGGCTTTCCGGCAAGTCTGGGCATGAAGGGAAGGTTAGAATGTTGTGTTGTAGGCCTGTGATGAACTTGTACTTCTGGAAGCCTGCCAGCAACACATTTGGGGTTTTTTCTTGACTTTTGGCTCTTCACCCCCTCCCTTCACTTGAGACATTTTCCATGAATGAATGACACACCTCTGTTTTCTACCACTGTAAGTCATTACTTTCTACGCCAGGTTTTTGTTTTAGTACTGTAATGTTTTTCAGTATTTGGGAAACATTTAGTATTTGTAATGTGACAAAAGGTCATATTTAATAGGGTATAGTACCCAAGAGGAAAGCTTCGTTTCCGTTTTAGAGATGGTTCCAGTGCAAGCGGCCTCATGGGTGAGTTAGGTCACACTGAGTGTGTCCATGCGCTGGGCTGCGGGGACTCTCCCACCACTAACCACTGGCAGGAGCACCAGAACAAAGCCCGCCTGCTCCGGGGCTAGTGGCCAAGTATCTGCAGCCGCCGTCCTGAAGGACAAGTTGCTGAAAGGAAACTTGTTAACCCTTGAGAAAACCTTGTGTCTTAATTGTTGAAAATGTTAAATGATTCAAATACTCAAGTCCAGAGAGAAGACCATGATGGATATCATTATGAGTCCCCCAGATATAAAATTCAACCATATCCGCTCCTTCTGTATGTAGTGTGTTGGGCGTTTAAAGAAAAGGTTGCAGGCACAGCGGAAGCCTGTCACCGCCTCCTCTGTGCTGTTGCAGATGGCTGGCTTTTTTCCCATCCACGTCTCCTTAGGCTGTGACTTGAGCATGTCCTTAGACTGTATGTAGTATTCCACCGACCATATGTAGCTCACCAGGATGAGAGGCAGGAACATACTGAGTATGGTTACATACCAAAGACACCCTAATATGGTTTGAATAGAAAAAAGTATATTGTTCCTGCATGTTGTTCTGGCTCTTTTCATTTTACCTGCTATTGAATATTCCATTAAGAACTTTAATTGTTTCATAGGTAAATGTAGACATATTTCTTGAGGCAATTAAAAATTTTAAGTATTTTAAAATATGTTTCTGCTGTAGGTGTGTGCTGTGACGTGTGTGTGCTTTGAAAAAGAACACTTAAGAATACAACAAAACAGTAATTTTTGCAATCACAAGGCACCAAATATTAATTCTATAAACTTGAAAGGGAATTAAGAGATGACATAAAAAATCAGGGCATGTGTATGTATGGGAAGTCTTTGCATAACTTTTCAAAGATGTAGTTGACTGGAAGATATGCTAGAGATAAAATGTGCTCTGATATTTTATGCTAGAGATAAAATGGCTTGTTTTTCATTCCTGCTGGGACTTTTCATTATAGTTATGGTTTAATGAGGTTTCTAACAGAGGTTAAAATAATTTAGGACTTTGTTGCACACTATTGGTGGGCATATACTGGCCAGTCCATCTGGAAGGCAGCTTACTGACAACTTAGAACCAAAGCCGTAAAAATGTTCAGGCACTTGATCTAGAAATTCCACGTGGAGAATGATATTATGGCAAAGCAGAATATTAGCAGAGATATTTGTAAAGAGAATGCATGGGTATTTGTAGGCTGCATTTAGTAAGAGTGAAAAACTGGAAAAATGTAAACATCCAAGTTTGTTTATTGTGCAGTGAGTAGAATTAACTGAATATGGCATGCATGCATTCCCTCTGAGTTCTTTTGGTAGATTGATTGGGAGACCCAGGTAAGGTAAGACCCAGGTAAGGCCCTCAGTGTAGTATTTGTTCTTGGCGTGGTGCATAGGTTAATGCCGTCATTTTTAAAAGTATGTGTGTAAATAGAAATCTAGAAGGACATACACCAGAATGTTAATGGTAGTGATGGGACTTTTATGGGTCATTTTTTTTTCCCCTTTAATTTCTTTCTTATTTGAAAAGAAGTAACCTGAGTGATATTAAAAGTTTCTTTTCTAGGGGGCATAATAAAGTTGAAGCACAAAGTCCCCGTGCAGAGGTCAGCAAACCCTTTGCGGAAAGGGCTAGGCGATGAATGTTTCAGCTTCTCGGGCTGTACAGCCTTACCACACACAACCTCTCAACTGCTGTTGCAACACGACATACATCAGCAAATGGGCATGGCTGTGTTTCAGTGAGACTTCATGCACAAAGGCATGTGGCGGGCTGGATTTGGCCCATGGGCCATAGCTTGTTGACACATATTCTAATCGGTTCTCATAGATTTAATATTTGAAATCCTGTAATACTGGGTCAAACTACCATGCAGGTATATTGGGTTTATTTCCATTATTCTCATAAAGCAAAATTTCAAGCTAGACTGTGTAAGTTGAAAAGAAATCATGCGGGTTGTTATATAATTTGGTGCCATGGAATCCTTATTTTAAATAAAATACTCAGTCTTTCTCATAAGGGGAGCAGAGTGTATCCTCTGATATGTACCCCAGCCATGGGGCTGTTTGGGGGTCCTGGGTGGTCTGATGTCTGTAGTCTCAGGAGTGGGCCATCACAGTACCACAACTAGTTCTGCCATTTTAGGGTTCTTTCCTTTTTGGGGTCGCAGCACGCACTGATAGTTCTAGGGTAGTCACTGAAGATGCTCTGTCCCTGAGTGAGCCTTTAGCCATGTATTGCCATATTCCCATTCAAGATGGTGTCATACTCAGGTTTACGTTCATTGTTGATATGGGAATTTTTTTTTCTTTGCAATTTTTCTCAGTGGTTTGAGTTATTTTTGAGTTCCAGCCAAAGGGAATTGAGGTTGAGGTCAGGATTAGAAAAATATGTCCCAGAATCTACTTGACCGGAGGGAGAAGTGGGTCACTCGTAGTGTGAACTTAGGGAAGGAAAGACACGCTTACTGGGAAAGACTGGAGGGGACGAGCCCAGCGGACGCCTTGTGTCCTCCACTGCAGCCCAGCACCACTCACCCTGGGCAGGTCCTCTGCAGCACAAGGAGGGTCTGTGTCTGGTGGGAGCAGAGGGGAGGCAGGTGCGCAGACTGCCAGGTGGGAGTTCATTCGGGCAGATGGAGAGGAAGTGACCAGCCACACGGCCACCGCCATGGCGCCACCACCCATCCCTGCCAAGAGGAGTGGGCAAGGGCCCTTCACGGGGCTCTGCTCCTGCTGCAGAGCAGCTGTGGAGCAGAGGACATGGAGCCAGACCACTGCCATAAGCTCACGCCTGGCGTCCCCTAAGGAGTGTTTGGGGACACTGGGCGGGGAGCCCCCGGGGATGGGGTGGGGCTGAAAGGAGAAGCTCTTTGCGCACATGGGCTTGGTGGAAGGGAGGCCTGGTGGTGTGGTCTGGGCAAAGGGGCCGCCAGGTGAAGTGCCCAGAGGCCTTACAGAGAGCCTTTGAGGAAAGATGGAGGCAGGATGTGCTGGGAAGGCAAATGGGCCACTGTGAGTGTCTGATGTGAGGTGCGGCCTGATGAGAATCAGGGAGCCGGGAGAAGCACGGGACAGAGTGTCCCGCGGGGGGGACCGCATCGTTGCTGATTGATGGGAATAGACTTCATGGAAGGCAGGAAATGACCACTGGGGGATTGTACTCACACCTTATTAATCAAAAATATCATCTTCTGAAGCAGATAATAGCCATTTCATCACTTTATATGGAATATTTCATTGCACTTGTTTTTTTCCATTAGTAATACGTGAATATAAAACTTCAAGAACAGATCATTGTGGAAAGGTTTTGCACCAAATAAAGCACATACTGAAAGAAGAGTTATTTTTTGGAAACCCAGAGGCCTGTCACACATCCTTGTTAATATTTTGGTGAAATTTCTGCTAAGCATTTTTCTGTACATAATTTTTTAAAAGGTTTTCGAGATGGGGTTTTGTGGCCACAGCATAAGCATTTTCCGTATCACTTTATAATACCCATGTTATACGTCCTGGGATTCTGACAGAGAGCTGGGGGGCAGGTTGGGGGAGTAGGGGGTTGCATCAGCTTCAGATTTCACGTTAAGTGGTTGCTTCTTCTTCTGCGTTGATGCCGTTGGGCCTATCACCGGCTTGGGTGGCGGCACATTTGTCCTTCACCAGACGCGGCCACCTTCCCTTGCTGCCGCCATGGCAACGCTCAGCCTCCATTCTCCTTCCTCCCCCCCCCTAATTATTGGAACTGCGGCCTGCTCACTGGCCCCCGCTTGCTGCCGGGTCTGCATAATGTATGAAGCTGGGTGACAGCCGGCCAAACCCTGATCAAAACAAAGGGCCTGCCTCTGAGAGATGGGCAGATTGTGGAAGCATATTGTGAACACATTGTCTGCTAACCGCGAGTCGTGTCATAAAACGCATCTCTGGCTTGTCAGAAAATATTTTGACAGGGCCTACAGTCTAGCTTTTGATATGCAAATGTGTTGGCAATGCCTAGATGCCAGGGCGACACTCAAGGAAAAATCTACGGAAGGGGCGGCCGACGTCAGGGTTCATCACCCCTGCAAATACAAGCTCTGGAAACATCCGAGTGTTTTCATTCCAATGGGTAGATAGCCAACTTGGTGATTCTAATGCTGTCAGATCTTGCAGGCAATGAAAGGAGGCCCCAAGACTTGAAAGGCTCCTTAGGAGAGTTAAACGGAAAAATCCATGCATAGATAGGCCAACCCTGACCCGCCAGGCTGTGGGAAACAGCCAAGGAGATGCTGGGTGGAGCTGGAGCTGGGAGGGAGGGGCCTGTGCCCGAGGACCAAACCGTGCGGTCCCTGTTGGGCAGGCCACGGCTGCTCTGCCCTGCCCGCCCATGGTCCATGGGGGACGTGTCTCCCTCTCCTGCTTCCTCCCAGGAAGGGCAGCGATCCCAGCAAGGCTTCGGGAGGCAGCCTCCCTGGGCTGGCTGCTGTGTAAGCCTGGGCAAGCAACTTAACCTCCATGTGCCCTGCTGTCCTCAGCTGGAAAAGGGACATAATAACATCTGTGAAACGTGGTCATAGTGAGAATTTGGTGAGAGATGCTTGGAAAAATGCTTAGAAATGTATGTGGCAGATGGGAGATATTAATTAAGTTCAGGTTGTTGTTAGTACTGTTCCTCAACTGGATTGCCCAGAATAAAGACCTTTTCAGCACCTCTTGCTGTTAGGTGTGACCAACTCCCCTAGGATTCTACTGGAAGCTTCTGGAGGCCTTACTACAAAATAGTGGGGATCCCTCTGCCCCTTCCCCCTCTCCTGCTTTGGTGCACCTGCATTTGACCCGGACAGTGATGGCCACGTTGGAATTGGAAGGGGTCTGTGCTTATGGAGCCAGTGCTGTGGGCCAGCCTCCCTGGAGATTCTGTTAAAGGGAAAGAGAAATGCCTTTCTGTCTTGTTTAAGTCAGTGTTACTTGGGGGGTTTGGTCAAGTGTGGTCAAACCATCCAAATTAATACCCAAGGTGAGAATGTATTATCTGCAAGACCCAGAGAGGCTGGCCACCCTGGCAGTTAACTGTCCTCCGGTTAATTGACAAATGGGTTTTCTGACTTGAGATCTCACCCCTTGAGTAGCACTCCTAGGAAAGTGCCCAGCTGCTGCCCAGCCACCCCGAGGGGAGATTGTTCGGGCAGACACGCGGGGCCCTTGGGAGCCCCTGCTTGCCTCTGTCCGGCTGTCCTCTGTGGAGCCCCTGCTTAGCCATCTTCATGACAAATGGAGCAGCACCGGTGACCGTGCACACGGTGCGGGCTTTGGTGAGCTGGCCTGTCTGAAACACACCTGGGGCTCTCCAGTGACCATCTGCTGATGTCCAAGTCTATACAGTTTGTTTCCTGAGCTAGGCCTGGGCGGGTCTACCCAGGTCTTGGCTGCAAACGGAAACCTTTGGATGCTTCTGTTTTCTAGTCCCACCTGGCTTCTTTCTGCGGCTCGAGGCTCTGCCGTCTCTCCTTGCTGTTCAGGTGGTCGTGTTTCTCCAGTGAAAAGGCACCAGCCAGTTTAATCAGGAGACGTGAATGCTGACCAGCTCATCTGCCTGGTCTCCCCACTCTGGTGCCTGGTGGCATGTTGCTGTATGGTTTATAAAACATGCCCTGTCGCTTTGATTTTCCTGTTAAATTGACGTAATTGTTTTAGGGGAGCATGCAGTGTCTTATATGTGGAAAAGTGGAAGAAGCCTGTCGGAAGACCTGGCTGGCCCCCCCTGTGCAGGAGGGCCTGTTCCCTTAAATTCAGAAGCCCAGGGCTTAGTCTTAGCCCCTTACTCTGGGTGAGCATGGTGGGCGTCTGAGTTCCTACAAAATATGCAGCCTGTGCCCTGATCCTTTGAAGCCTTGGGTGAGCAGACACATGCGCACGGGCTGAACACTGGGACTGAAAAGAAGCATCTGTGGCTTTAAGACAAATTGTGGGCCTTTTCACGGGATTTCCCCATTATCATGTCTCTCTGGAGTTTTTCCTTTAAGTTCAGGCAATAGTTTGTTGTATGTGTTTTGAAATACCTGCTAGAGTTTGCATTGGAGCATTGTTTGATGAAAGTTCTGTGTTTGAGAGCTCTGTGGATAAACAAGTACTCAATTACATGTGCTTACTTTTCATCTACATGTGCTTAGGAGTCTCAAACACAAGCTGCAGCAATGCCACTGAAATAATTATACACCTGTGTGGGGTTCTGTTGAAAACAAAAGAGGGCTCAGACTTTGGAAGGTCCCCTAGGGCATCCTTGAGACAGACTCTGTTATATCAGAAACAGCTCATTTACAACTTCTCACGGGAACTGGAGCCGAGAAATTGTCCATCAGAAAGTTACTTCTTGTGTCTCAGGCTGCGATCGAAACCCTAATCATCTGTAATCATCAATTCCCCCACCTTGTGCCGTGGTCCAGCTGCGTCCAAGACGGGAAAGGCTGAACCTTCCGGGGTATTCGGGAAATCTTTCTGGTATAGTGTCATGATGTCAATTTATTAACAAAATGTCAGCATTCCCATTCAGAGTGTGGTGGTCTCCTCGTCAGATTTCTCCATGTTTCCACCCTATTGAGCAATTGAAACTGAGAATTTTGGGTTTTAATTTGGCCAAAATTAAGTTATCTTTTTCACAGTGTTGTCATTACCAGAATCGTCGGCGATGGCGGTGAGCTGTTGTCAGGTCCGTGTGGGTTTTCTGCAGCCCTTCTCAGCCCTGGAACCCACTTCCCTCTGCAGTTTGAATCTTGTACAAACTCCTGGCCCGAGGAGCTGGTGGCCAAGAGGCTCCTGTGCTGTGAACACAGGTGACTGGAGGTGGGGTCCTAACCGGATGTGCTGGCTGTTGGGGCAGCTGTAAGCCCTGACCTGTCTAAGCCTCCACCTCTTTGCAGGCGGGAGTGAGAATACCTGCCTACCCAGGATCGCTTGAGGAAGGGCTTGATGCTCTTCCACAGACAAAGCCGCTCTCCACCAAGCTCCCAGGATTGTAGCCTTTTTCTTTCATTTCTCCTTGTCTCTGCCTAATAGAATTTGACTTGCATCTTGCTTGGTAATAGGCATGCCTGAGAAAACAGTTGGTCTGAATATCTCATAGTCTTTAGGTATGCAGAATGGGTTAACTCTTCCGAAAATTCCAGTCTCTGAGATTATTTAAAATGGTCTGGCCCCAGGGGCTTAACTCTCTGAGAAATAAAGACAGATGGAGGAAAGAAAGCACTTTGGTGTTATTTTGGAAAAACATCTAGATCAGTGACGTTTCCAGTGTAGGTATTGGTGTCCCCGAGGGGGCCTTTCCAGGGCCCTCCCACCGCCGTCTCCAAAGCCTGTCCCCAGCGTTGCAGGCGTGCACTGGGGCGGGCGGAAGAGTGCTCTTCTGGGCAGGACAGAAGTTTGCCTTTCAGTGCTTAAGACCCCATCTTATGGAGAAAAGGATTCTAAAGAGGAAATTTTCATCCACCTCAGCTGTGGTGTCCTTTCTTTCCTTCAGTAAGTGCTGGGAGCTTTTTTCCTTGGGAAACCTTTCCCTTTCTAGGGCTTTGGTCAGTGAATAAGGACATCATAGCATCCTGTGCACTGTGCTTTTGGGGGTGACTGTATTCAAAAATAAACACACCTGCCTGAGTTTCTGTGGGAGCCCTGGTGTCAGAGAAGGAATCAGAGGAAGGCTTGCAACTGGGAAGTGGTCACGGCTGTGGACAGGGAAGTGCATGTCCAGTCACCAGTCCTCTGGGAAAGGTTGGGGACGGAAGAGGGTTTGTCCAGAACCAAGAGATGGATCAAGCCTGCCCCGTGTGGAGGGAGGTCTGGGAGCCCATGCCGCTAGCCTGTGGAGCCTTCCCATCAGTTTTCCAGAACCCCACTTGGCTTGGAGGTAAGTCAGCCAGACTCAGTCTTTGTGTCACTACTTGTTATGCGTTGAACTGTGTCCCCCCAAAATCTGTATGTTGAACTCCTAAGCCCCAGTCCCTCAGAATGTGGTCTTGTTTGGACATGGCATGGTTGCAGATGTAATTAGTTAAGAAGAATTCCTACTGGAGTAGAGTGGCCCTAACTAGTCTGGTGTCCAGTGAGACATTTAGACAGAAACACTTACCCAGGGAGAGCATGGCGCAGAGATGACAGCAGAGAGCTGCACGGCAAAGACACCAGCGATGGCCAGCCCACCACCAGAAGCAGGGAGAGAGGCCCCGAGAGATTCCCTCTCAGCTTCAGAAGGAACCACCCTGCCCACACCTTGATTGGACTTCTAGTCTCCAGGACGGTGGGACCTTGCATTTCTGTAGCTTAGGCCGCCGCGTCTAAGGCTCACACACAGCAGCACAGCAAACTGAGATAACGCCTGAATCTCTCGCTGATCCAGCATGTTGTATGTGGCAGTTGCCCTTGACCTCAGTTTCGTTATCTGTAAAATGAACATAAGACATACCCTATGGAGTTGTGAGGTACCTGCCTGCCCAGCACCTTGTGGGATCTCAAAAATGTAATGATTTTTAGGAAGAACGTGAGAATAGAAGCTCTGGGCCAGAGGGCAGGAAGTTTCAGACTTTTCCAGATGTGAAGAGGAAGTACATGTTACAGGTGTGGCCAGGAGCAATAGGTGCTCATTGGTTAGATTACACACCAGCCTTATGATCTGGGTATGGCCCTCCTGTCTCTGTGGGCCACAGTGTCCTTAGCTGTAAAACAGGAAGTTGGACCAGATGACCACATTCAGCCCCAAGACCTTATGGCCATGAGAGGAGAGCGTGGCTGTCGGGTGCAGCTCTGGGACCAGGATTCCCTGGAAGTGTCTTGTCTTCGTCTTGTCTGGTGCATAGGAGGTGTTCCACAAACACTGACTCAGTGAAGAGAACTGTGCGCCAACAAAATGTTCTGAATCGTCTAAAGATAAACATTAAAATGGTGTGGGAAAATGTTCATTTCACTTCATTAAATTGAAATAAGTTACAAAAGATACTAGGTTGGATATTATCTCAGTTTTGTTCAAAACATTAAAGAGTAACAAAATCTCTCTGTATATGCCTGGGTAGAAGACGGGTAAGGAAAACACTATTAACAGTAGCTGTCAGTGAGCCAATGAGCCGGGAGACTGCAAGCCGTAGCTTCCTTCCCTGGGTAGGGGGAAGAACAGCTTTGTGGTCATCTCTGTCCTGGAGTAGGTGACTTTTCTGGCTGGCCTGTAGAGAACAGGTCGGGAAAGCAGAGACGGGAAGAGGAAACACCAGTTGGGAAGCTTGTAATAATCCAAGGGAGGGATGGTGTAGGGTTTCTCAACTTCAGCATGTCGAGTGAGATAAATCTTCTGTCTGAGGGGCTGTCCTGCGCACTGTGGGGTGGTTAGCAGCTCTGACTTCTTCACCCACTAGCTGCCAGGAGGAACCCCTCTTCAGCTGTGATAACCAGAAACGCCTCCAGCCGATCCAGACCTGCTGGGCCCTGTGGGCACACGGCCTTTCCTGAGCCACTGTCCCAGGATGATGGCAGTGGAGATGGAGAGAAGGGGTGGGCTCTGGATATGAAGGGGCAGCTTCTGTGGAACCTGATGGTTGATTGGCTTTGGCGGAGGCAGGCCTGAGGGTGGGAGCGAGGCTGGGATTTGGGTGGACACGGGGGGCTCTCTGGTCGGGGAAGGACTGGGATGCATCCTGCTGCGGCCATGCCCTCGTTGAGTGTGAAGTTCTGTGAAGGGCTGAGTGGAGTTGTGCGGAAGGCTGTTGGGCTCAGAAGCTAAGCTCTGAGCTGGGGCATCCATTTGAAGGTCCTCCAGAGCTGGAAGTGAGCCCTGGGAGTGGACAAACCCATGCAGTGATTGTGTGGGTGGGAAGTCAGCCTGGGACAGAGCCTTGGAGAACCAGAATTTCCGGGGCGCGCAGGGCAGAGGAGGCGGCATGGGGGATTTCCTACATCAGCCAGAGCTGCTGCTCTGCAGCTGCCGGGTGGGGCGGCTGAGCTCACGGGCAGGTGTGGGAACGTGGGGGCTGATGTGGGGGCTTTCCTGTCCCTCACACGGTCTCCCCTGCCTTGGTTGGACATGCCTGCTGCAGTCTGGGCGTACGGGAGGTGCAATTTGTTTGAGGAATAATCACAGGACATCTCTCGCTCTTAGAAAACAGTGGAGCTGGGCTTGTACATCTCCACCTGTCCCAAGGCAGTGTGTTTGCTCCACGTTGCTGGGCCAACTATTTCTGCTCCTCAGAGCTGTGAAAAACACTGTAAGGGGAAATAATTCTGTTCTAGGACTTTCTTTTTGGATTATTTTGTGAAGTTTTGAGAGGTTCAGAGATCAGTAATGTCATCAAGAATAGACAGGTTCCCTCTTGGGAAACTGGCATCTTTATGGTCCCAACTCGCCTGTTTGGGGTTCAGAGGCCCACAGTTGCTCAGAAGCACTTGTGTTTTCTTGACATGACCTCCACTGGTTTTTGGTGTCCCCTTAGGAGATGGTTGTCTGCCTGCAGGGCCACCTTGTTCCCTTTCTCTGTCCACAGCCACTGAGCTCTTCCCTCCTGAGGTGCGCCGACACCTCCCTCCGGCAGGGTCAGTCCCCGGCAGAGGCGGCCGGCTGCGGAGAGTCAGGGAGCGGCTTTCTGCCTTCCGCTAGGTTCCCAGATGGACACAGACTTGTGCTGTTTAAGCCTAAGTTACAATAATATTTCCTGCCCTCTGTTTGATTCAAGCTGGCCCATCTCCCAAGATTCTGGATGGTTTATTGTGCAGTTAAAAAAGAAAAATGATTCCTAATGGCCATGATGGCCCCAGGCCAAAGGGAAGGTGCTACTCCACCCCTCCGTGAAAAGTTTGGGGGTTGGGAGAGGCCAGCCCTATGCAGGGCAGAAGGATTGTCTTCCAGAAAAGGAATGAACTGTGCCTTTCCTCCCAAATCGTAAGTCTCCATCTCAGAACTCAGAAACAAAGAAATCCTGAAACTCCCTAGTACCACTTCTCCACTGGTGGACCGACAGGCTCGGCTTAGAGACCAGAAAGGGGCCGTGTTTCCGGGTTGGTCACTGGCTGATCCAGCCCACAAACAGCCCGGGTCTGTAATTAAGCTAATTGGGAATGACTGCAGCGAACGCCATGAGTGCGCTGGCATCTGTAACCCATTTGCTGGTGCTCTGTTACCTGCCACCCTTTTCATTCCCTTGTCGTCTCTTCAGAGTGTCTGGGAAGCAAGTTCTAAAGAACGTGGCCAACCGTTTGAACTTCACTTTGGTACATCTGCCTGATAGAGTGAGGCAGGGAGGCGGAGCCGTTCCTTCCCACTTAAGGGAGAACTGTCAGAAGTTTGCTGGATCGGAAAAGATTGGACAAGGAAGTCCTGACCCACGCGGCTGGATTAAGGCAGGTCACGAAGCCATTCTGTCTGCTGTGTGTTTTCTTGACTAATAACAACGTCTCCAGTTTGGCCTTTTTGTAATGACCGGTTCTGAGGTCTGTGCCTACGATGGTCCTTTTTTCTTCTGGGAGTATAATTCACATTATGATTCGAGGGTATTTCCCATAAATCATTGGCCCAGCAGTCAATTACAGAAATACAGTCAGGCGGACCTACACATTATCCGAAACAATGCATAATGGGAGTTTTGAGCTTTAGAAACATACTCTGTAATTTTGCAGATAGAACTCAGGCAAATGAAACCATACAGAAGTATGTGTAACATTCCCCAAATGTGCAATTCTTTCTTTCTTTCTTTCTTTTTAAAAATACGTCCTGGTTGTGTTTTAGGGAAACTTGTAATTTGGTGAGAAATGCCTTTTCTGCATGTGTGTGTAGAATGCTTGCCGCTGCGTTCCGAGGCCGCCGTTCAAGCAGTGCTTCGGTAAATGTCAGGGAGTTGGAGACACTGAGCTGGCTGCGGCCCCGGTACCCTGGGCGTGTCGTGGAGCTCCTCTTCTTCCACGTGGGGGCCGGCTAGGCTCACTCAGAAACCTGCTTCTACTCTTTGTCCAAAGGCTTTACTTTTTCTCCCTCATGCATTCAGTGACATTGTCTTTTAAATGTAAAAAATACATGTTTTAATAATTTCACAATGTTATTGCCCTATGTTACTGCCCATAGGAAATGGTCCTTACAGAATGACTCCTCCCAGTCTCTTCTGCCCAGTCTGTGTTCATTTTCCCATGTCCTCCTCCAACCTTGTTCTTTGGGCAGAGATGACTTTAATTTACTGCCTCTTAGAAATGATCATCAGCATTTTCGGCAGCACTACTTAGTCCACATGATGATCATCTTAATAGTAGCACAAGATCCCCCCCACCCCAACCAGACCTCTGTCTGTGTGTGTATCTGTCTTCATTCCCTTTTGTGAGCAGTTAGGTTGGTCCCTGTTGATTGGCATTTCTCCATTCATCCTCTCGCACCTTGAGTTTTCCTCTGCGTAGAGTGACTGAGTGAATTGCTGGATCCGAGGCAATGCCCGCTCCTGTGCCTGCATGCTAAATCCCAGAGGGGCGTCCCAGAGCGGTCCCCACGCACGGTCCCATCTCCCCCCCAGCTCAGCCATCCTAGCGCCTGGCACTCACCCCCTACGTCCTGCCAGCTCGTTGCACAGGCAGTGGGATTTCCTTTTCAAGGGTGCATTTCCTTCTTCCGTGAGGTTTGGGGCGTCCAGTGCCAAGGATTTAGAAAGAAACACGTGGCTGGGGTCTTTGTGTCCACCCTCCCAGGGCTTTGGACTATGTACTACCACTGGCTGTGACTGGAAGAGACTTTTCACGGCAAGGAAAGCTCAGCCTCCAGATCTTGAGGAGCTTTCTGCATTTCTCTGGAGGGACTGTCCCAGCAGGCCGGGAGAGCCTTCCCGTGGCCAAGACCTCTGGACAGCGACTCAGTCTTGGCTTTGCCAGGATGCAGCGGACAGTCACGCCTGGACTTGTCCTCCCTGCCTTGTGTCTGCTGCCAGCAGAGGTGACCTCAGGGGCCAGCTTCCACAGACAGACCACCTGGGAGGGTGGGGTCCCGGGCGTCCACACAGCCAGCTCTCTGGGCAGTGAATCGGGGGTGCCCTGGCAGCTGGGCTCCTTCTGCTGTAGGAAGTCACCCCTCTGTGCAGGGCTGCCCATGAGGAAGCTCAGACAGTGGAAGAAACTGTGACTCGGGGATCACTTTGTGCCTCTCAGCAGACTCCCTCTGGAGGACTGGGCAAGACACAGAGCTGGGCCGGAGTGGAGAGGGTTGCTTCTGTCTTTCCTGCTACAGGGGAGGGGGCTCAGGCCCAGGGAGCAATGCCTGTGAGCATGGGGCTTCCTGGAGGCTGAAGGCCATTGACAACTTTGCCTGATTTATCTCTGAACCGTGTTTGCTGTGGTACAGTGACCACACTGACATGGAGGAAATGGAAGCAACTAGAGAACTCTGTTTGACATAAGGAATATCTACCTGTTCAGTGTCGCTGCATAAGAGCCAAAACATCTCCCCTGGGGAAGTCTAGGGATATCCCTTCGCCTGCAGGGCCTGGGAGATGGTGCTGTCCTGTGTTACCAATCTCAGCACAATCGTCTTCCCCTTCCTTTGGATAGGAAGCCCCAAATTGAGAAGCATGTTGCTGAAACAGCGACACAGACTTGGTAAAGCGCCGCTTATCTTTCCCATCGTGCTCTCTTACATGGTAGGGGCCCTGGCACTTCTGCATCCTGTGGTCATCCTCTGAGAACTGATGATCTAATCAGAGGAACCAGCTGACAGAGCCCCATGGTGACTCTGCCCTTGTTTTCTGCCAGTCGTAGAGGGGGTCTGGGATGAGCAGGAAGGTGGCTCCCTGCTCCACAAAGTGGGGGTGCTGTATTGCAGAGCCGCTTTCATGTTCTGGAGGTGGGGAGAGGCAGCCTTGCAGATGTCGCAGGGTCACTGGGGCTGTTTCCACTGCAGGTGGTGGGGACGTCCTGGATGCAATCCTTGGAGGCAAGAGGAGAGGACGGGAGAAGAAAGTCTGGAAGAACAGTTAGATTTCTTCCTGATTAGATAATGCCGAGGAGGACTGGGAAGGAGGGAATAGAGCACACCGCCAGCGTGCTCTTTCCCTTGCACCGTGTGGCGTGTTCACCAATCTGTGACGTGTGTGTCCGTGGCGGCTTCCTCTGAGACCTCCTTGTTGATGTTTATCTCTTGTACATGCTGGTGCTCACACAGGCATTGCCAAGGAATCTACACCCTGAAACCCCAGAGGAGGGCCAGCTCGTCCACATTCTCAGCTCTGGAATAAACAGTTCACTTGCACGATCTTAATCCTCCGAGTTGACGTTCAGCTATAGCCTCTCCACTTGGAGGGGATCATGCAGACGCCCGTGTTGTATAAGCTTGAGGCAGAGCTGGGACAGGCACTCAGACCATGAGTCGGTCTGCAAGAAATTGGCTAACGGTGCTCTGGGGTTGGTGCATCCTTGGTATGCCGTGATCTGCTCAGGATCCCCAATTTTTGATATCCTGACTTACATAGAAATATTTTTTATTGTATTTCAGCTTTTCTATCTATCAGTATCTTTCATGAACATATTCAAGTGTAATGGGGCAACACCTGATTACAAGGTGTAAGGCTCTAAATACCCCCACAAGGCAAGCAAAGTAAAGTAGAAAAATAGTTAATTGTACATAAAATAAAAGGTGGGCTGACATAACTGTTTCTTGGTTGCTCACAAAGATAGATTCAGCCAGTGTAAAAGAAGTGAGGGGAGCAAGTTCATTCGCATCAAAGGTCACCTTGTGTCCTGACAATGTTGCCCAGTAACCCTGAAGGGCAGCTTTTTGTTTGCTTTTAAAGGTGCTGGTTAAATGTTTGGTTACAGCTATTGCATGTGAGCTTTGTAATGATCATCTTGACAACTGATCACAGTCTACCTGCCATGTAAGTATTTAAATGGTTTGCTGAGCAGGAAGAAAATATTTACCTGCAGGCATGTCCTTAATGAGAACCTCTCAGATCTGATGAGGCCTTTGAACTTGCTTTACAAGTTTTAAATGAGGAATCATATTTCAGTAGGATACAAAAGAAATTCTAGTATTAACATAGCATTTTACATCTGGAATGAACTTCCGAGACTGTTTCAGTCTAATCTCGTCATCATTTTATTGTCCACGTTCTTTGCTATCGAGTGCAAGGGGGCCCAGGTGGGAGCCTGGGGCGCCCCCTTGTCCCCACGTGAACCACACAGGTACCCACTTTTCCCATCAGGCTGGTTAGAGTGGATTGTTGCCGTGTCAGAAGATCTCAATCCTTAATGTACACCGCCCCCCCCAACTGAATAAAGTGAAGGCTCCTGTGGCCAGGATTCTCACCTGGCCCAGGTTGGCTAGCTCACTACACACGGGTGGGCAATGCGTCATTACTGACTATATAAGGAGCCCTGCTCAGTGCTCTGGGCATGACATGGTGGCAGGGCTGCAAGGCTTCAGGAGAGCAGAGCAGAGGCTGGAGTGGTGGCAGTGCCAAGGACAGAGGCCCAGGGACAGAGACCGGCTTGCTGCCTGCAGACTCCCTCTGAGTGGATGGGATTTTAGTGATTGACCTGCCACCGTGGAAATAAAGTTGGGTATAACCCTTTCACCCCAAGCACATTCTGCTGTCATTTCTTTGGTCACTTATAGTTCACCATAGTGAACTTGCCTGGGGCTGAAACCCATTGGCAAGACACCAACCCAGGCAGAAAAGGTCAGGACTATGGGGGTGACCAAGATTAACACAGGTGACTTCTTATCTTGAGGAACACCCCCCCCCCACATTATTCTTAGAAACCTACCCCCTATTATGGGCTTGTGCTGAGAAGGCTCTGGGTACACCTGCACAATGCCGTGTTTATTTCTTTGTCATCTTGTACCTTCCTGCTCACCCCTGGCCACCTGACCCTCCACCATCTCTGCCCTCCAGGGCAGTGGTCTTTGGTTTCTTTTCTTTCCTGTTGCCTCTTAGAGCAGTTCTGAATCTGTCGGGGGCACCCGGCCCTGCATAGGGGCCAGCCCAGTCCCTCTTTACACGGGGGAGTGCGTAATAAGGGTCCATGAAGCATCTGCAGATCATTTCAAACTTGCTTAAAGTACCTTAAGCCAGAGCTTCCGAGAGGTCAGCGCCTCTGGATCTTCCCTGGGAAAGAGGGTTTTCCGTCCCCACCTGTAACTCAGTCACAGCCGGAGAAGCACTTCTCATCAGGATGATGCTGTCTCATAATTGTGATAGTGTGAAGCCAAAGCCGCATGAGACGAGCAAGGACCGCTCCCGCCCGGTGCTGTGGGGCATCCGCTGAGGGCCCAGGACAAGGGGAGCAGGGCGCCCTGCCCCGCGCCTGTGCCGGAGCAGAAGCTGGAAGGGACCGTGTTGGTCTGTGTGAGGCCATACCTCAGACTTCCCGCCCCCTTCCTCCCATTTTTCTATCCCTTGAGTCAGAACCAGGGCTTTTGGAGTAAGTTTGACCTGGATTCGGATTTCTTCGGCCTCTGTCCACTGCAGAGCTGAGGGGTGCCCTCTAAACCTCTGGCCCTTTGTTTGCAAAGAGGAAAGGGATAGTGGATCCCACTGCCGAAAGTTCTCGGGGGCTAATGCCTCTGGTGCCTGTAGCTTGCTGAGTCCCGTGGTGTTACCTTGGTTTGGGTGACTCTTGGTCCTGAGCTAGTAGGTCAGTACAGCGGCTCCTTTACTGGATCTCGAAGGACACAAGACAGTGTGACTTTTGTGATGGTTCCAAAAGAGGATAGTTACACATTTTATAAAACTCCTGAACATGACATGCGTTGGAATGGACTTGTATTGCTGTTTAGGGATGGGCGGCGGGCTCCCTGGAGGAGGCTGGCTCCCAGAGGGGGTGGCTGCAGTCACTGGGCAGAGAGCTCCAGGGCCTGGAGGGCTTTGTTGGGTGGAGAGGAACATGAGTTTTCCCTTAGTTAAGGAGTGAGTTAGAGGACATGTTTATTTCTCTGTTATGAAATAAGTTCTAGTGACATTTTGGGTGCAGTTCTGTTTCTACTTCCAGGAGATTTAAATTTTCCATTATTCCATCATTGTCATATTTTAAGAACCTCTCACACTTGTATACATCCTTTAAAAATGTGTTATTTTAATCATCCTTTAAATGATGTGCTATGATTCCAAAATGAAGTAGAGTGGGGAAAAAGAGAGCATTTGGCTTTTTACTAAATCAGTCATTTTAAGACAGTTGAGTAAAGTGTTTATCTCAAGCGTATCAGTTACATCTGAAATGTTAGAGAGGATATCAACACTGTGCCCTGGAGCAGAGCTGTGCCCACTTGTAGAGAGAGAGAGAGGCTCCTGGAGACAGATTCCCAGGCCTCCCACCCAAGGATTCTGAATCCCCGGGACTAGGATGGGCCTGAAGTTCTGCATTTCCCACACCTCTGCCATATTCTCTGCAGGTGCTGCTGGTCCAGGGACCACTGGCCAAAGAGCACTGCCCCAGCACCTCCATGATGTTAAAGGGGACCGTGCCCAATACAGTGTATCAAGTGTCACTAATTTTAGGATCTCTGCTCTCTGTAGGTTGCTGGAAATGAAATCAATTAGAAAAACTTCAGCTCTTCCATTACGTCATTGGCTGGCTTCTCTTATTATTTACTCTTGAGTGCCTTTTACGTCAAAGCAGTGGCTTTTTAATAGCTAGCTTGCGTTAATTTATGGTGTTACCAATGGAACAGAATTCAGTAAATCAAACTGGATGACCACACCAGTGGGCAATCAGAAAAATGTCTTTTTCATTGGAGAGTGATCTTTGGAAGAAAGTAAGTCTTGGTCAGACCCAGTGGGAGTACAGAGATTGTGAGGGAGTCCCTCCAGGACTGGGCGGGTATTTGGTTCATTCACCCGCCCTCCCTTCCCTATCTGTTTATCCCTGGCTCGTTCCCTTCACCCCCCCAGTCAGCCAACTAGCCGTCCATCCATCCCCACTGCCCATTATGTGTTAGATGTTCTCCACTGCAGTTCTAGGCACTGGGGATACAGCAGAGAAGAAAGAGTGTACAACTCTGCACGCTTACGCTATGACATGTGCCTTCTGAGGTCCTGAGGGTCTTGCCAATGACCTTGTCCTCTTCCCCTCCACCTTGCTGCTCCAAAGGTTACCTGGCAAATAGGGCACAGAAAACTCAACATGAAAAAAAGAACCAATTTTTTCAGGGAAGAAACAAGTGTGGATTCTACAGATTACAAACCTATGAGCTTAGCTTCAACTTGCAGTTAAAAGTCTAGAAAGACTAGACTAGGAATGTTTTGTGGAAAGAGCTAGCATGTGTCTCCAGGAGAAGGTTAGCCTCTGTAACTGTTGGCAGCATAAGAGAAGGCCAGGACAGAGACATCTATTTCACGTGGACCAGATGGGAAACAATCAGTGGGTAATGCCAGCCTAGAGGACGATCTGCTACCATTGAGAATACTGTGCTCTGAATATCTATGCCAGCATATTCTTAAAATTATTTGTTTTTGGTGTACTCTGATCCCCATTTTGGTAAGGTAAGGAAAACATATTTACAATGAATGTTACAGACAGACAAATGGATATTCCTGATATTTAAAGAGCTCACCCAAGTAGATCACAAAAACATGAAGAGTCCCATAAATGGCCAAAAACCAGTTAATCTGAGATGCTGATATTTGAGCCATATAAGCAAAGATTAAAACCATTGATGAAAATGTCAGCAGTGTCCATGCCTACGGTCATATTGCGGGGATGGAATGGAGTGGACTGATGGCAGAAGAAGCCTGTGTTGGGGGGTAGGGAGGGGTGGTCAACATTGAACCTCCCCAAATAATGATGGAGGGGTCAAGATCACTTACTCTTTCTAGAAAGCAGTTTGGCAATGTGAACAGATAACAGATTTGAACCCTTGGACCCAGGAATTACGCTTCTAGGAATCTAAGCTAAAGAAGGAGAGATTTTCACAAAGATAGATGGATTGATTTATATTTCTACCCTGCCTTTTTCCAAAAAGGATATAATATAGCCTGCAAGGACCGATGGGTATGTCAAGACAAGGTATCATCTCTGAAAATGTCTTCTCTTAATGATAATTAGCCTTACATTACACAGTGTCTTATGGTATGGTCTGGAGTTTGGGGCACCTTTTTTGTTTTTTGAGCTCAATTTTTTAATGGTTATTTAATTGAGAGAGAAATACAGAATGATGATGCTAAGCATAGGCTTACCTACATTTATGACATACCTGAACTGGGCTGGTGATGCCCAGCCAGGTTCCAGGTGGCTGAGGACAGGACCTGTGTGAGCCCCTTGATTGACATGCTAGAAGCTTGTCCCTTTGGGAGTAACCACCTGACTCCTGGGAGCCTTGGCTTCCATATTAAAATTTTATCAGGGGACCCCACCCAGGCCATTTGGTCACCCTGCAGCCCCTGTCAGCCACCCAGTTGAGGCCCTCCCCTCGTCCTATGTCCCCAAGATTGCCTGTCTCCGATACTCTCCTGGTTGGTTCACTCGGCCTTGAGGAGCTGCCCTGAGCAAGTTCCCCAGTCACATGTCTGTGGGTGACAACATTGATTACACCTTAAGAAAACTGTTCTACTCGGAGGTGGGGAGCAGTGTGTCTGTGAACGCAGATCCCCAAACGTTGTTTCATAGACATTGTGAACGTAAACCTCAGGGAAGAGGGCTCAGTGCTGGAGATGAACCAAAGTATAAAGTTACCAGTATCTGTCTTCAGCTGGTCAACAAGTGTGGGAAGGCGCGCAGCCCTGAGAAGGAAAGAGGGTTGGCTTTGATGTCAGCGGCCTGGCTCCCAGCCCCTCATCAGCCACTTACTAGCTCTCTGGCCTTGGGCAAGTCACTTGACCTCCATAAAGAAGGGAGGAATACCCAGCTGCTGGGGGGGTCATTCTCTTGCTTTGCTACTTAAGGAAAGGGGTGTAGATTCATGGGTGTCTTCTACCTGATTCTTCCCACCTTTGTTTATTACTGGGTGGGTTAAGTAGCAAAGGGGAAACTTTCCAAGAAGGACTTAAAAATGGCTAGCTTGAGCCCACCAGAGATAGATGGAAAGATACATTTCAAAAATCAAAATAATTTGCTCAGAACAGAACCAAAATTGTTGAAAAGCCAGCCTAAGTTCAAGTTTAAAAATTAGACATAACCTATCTTATTTAAAGCAATCAATTTTAAGATAAACGATTTTAATATTGTCTAAAATTGTCAATTTTAGAAAATCAGATAAAGAACCAGAAGAAAGACCTTACAGTTCCTGATAGAAGCTTATAATAAGTGTTCTCTAGCTGCTTATTTCAATCTGGATGTGAGGTGCTGATAAAAGGCAGTGGGGGGATTTTATTCGTAACCATATATTTAATGTAATGTGGGCCTTTTCTTTTTCCTGGCCTCTTTGTAAAATATGAAATGGTCGACAGGAACCCCAATTGATTCTTCTCTGCCGAATAATGTGTTCATTGTGGTGGTATTTCCTGGACAGCTGGGGTTGCTTAACTGTGTGACTACAATAGCAAGATGAAGGAAACAGATTTTTTTCCAGTTGAGTATTTTAATACATGCTGGATGAAAAAGGGCACAGTATCCTACCTCACTGCTGATAGAATGATGACAGAAAATTTTAATAGGTACATCAGGAAAATTTTAGTAGGTACATCAGTGTCCGCACACGGAGACCAGAATAAAGAGGGGTCCACCCAGTCAAAGGTCATTCTCAGCACCGTGTGTGGGTGTAATGAATTGAAGTGGCTCAGGACAGTAACACATTTCAAATGAGATAAACCCGAGTGGTGGCCAGTAGTGCCTGTTGGCCAGTCCTAAAGTTGACACGCTCCAATCCTAACTCGAGGGCTTTGTAAAGACCTTTTCTGGTCTACACATGATAGTACTTGATGGTACTTTCATCTGAAAGGCCTCGGTCATGGATCTCTGCTTTATTCTCATGGAGGAAGAATTAGAATAAAAATACCCCCAAATATTCTATGAGAGTCTCCGAATTGCTTCTTACAGCTCTATCTGGACAAAATTTAAACATTTATAAGGAGTAAGCAGTGTATTTTCTATCCTTACATTGTGTCTTTGTCACTATGATTTGCATTCATAAAGGAAGCCCAGCAAACTTGGAAAGAAAATGAATTTCTGATTGAATCATGTAATTTCAAACAAAGCTCTTTTATGGATAATGACTATTAATTACCGTTCCCAGAGTGATCCCCAGTTTTCTTTTTTTTTTTTTTTTTTTGAGTTGTGTGTGAACAGAAACATTTGTGCATTCCACACAAGGTCAACATGGATTTAAAAGAGGGACACTTTGAAAATTTATTCATGATGGAATCGAGAGCATAGAATTAATTAAGTGTACAGAAGCTGGAAGATAGAGGGGTCATTGCCTCCTGTTTTGTTCTTTAAAGCACTTTGTTCCATTGGGAGATCACAGTTTGCTGACAGGGTATATGCATTTGTCATGCTGTTTATTAATAAAACAAGCAGGTGGAAACCGAAGTAGATACAAAGCTGGAAAGGGGTGTGGCTTGAATTTGTTTCTAGGAGCTTTAGTAGTGAGGATGCCCAGGGATTGCTTTCGGAGCCACAGCGCCATGCCCACACTTCCATCTCCCAGCCCTTCCTGGCCTCAGAGCTCTGACGCTTTTGGTCCTTTTTCCTTTATTTGCCCAGTATTTTACCCCCAAGATGTATTCCAAAGCGGAAGCTGCTAGGGATAACAGACTAGTCCTGCGCGCTCTCATCTGCTCAGTTAACAACAAGGAGGTGTTTCTCAGGCCACAGGGGGGCCCAAGAAGAGCGGTGACATTTGAGCAGAGAGATGTTTCCTGTGTTGCTCTACCAGTCACCTTGGAGTGGGATCGCTTACTTCGTGGAGAAGTAGTGCCCAGCGCCATATATGTACTTGTGGTACATTTCAGAAAGTACCTACGACTGACTGACGCTTTAGCGGAGATTTGTTCTGCAGAGATTTCCAAGACCTCCCCCACCCCCCGTGAGGCTCTGTCTTGCGTTCTCTCACTAAATGTCTGCTGGAATAAAGTTCTGCCTTTTGATCTGGGGATTTATAGGAGAGGGAAGGGCCACGCAGAGCGAGCAAGGCAGTTGGCGCTTTGATATCTCCAACAGGTAACTAGCAGGGCTGTGCAAACTGCCAGGCCAGTGAAGAAAGCGTCATGTCCAGGGCAGGCAGTCCACAGCAGGATACATGAGTTGTCCTTTACCCCAGGACTGCGGCCCCCATTCCCACTGGCCTGGGGGGGTGCTCCTGCTGATTGCTAATGAGGAAACCACCAGGAGAGAATATTGCTTTCATTTATCTCAGTACCTTATTGCCACTGTGGAGACAGATAACTGGGTTTTGAAGAAGACACACATCTCTTTTGAAGGACGGCCATGATATCCTTGATTTTAGAGCTATGTTAAAAAAGAAAAGAACAAGAAACAATAGACTCTCATGTCTAATAGCTTGATTTACGTATAGGTTAACAATGCAGTCTCAACATGACAGCCACCAAGGGAGAGGGAGGGACTGCACTAAGCATTGTGCTGAGCTGGGTGGGGGGCCTTTGGTGGAGATGCTGAGCATACACAGGGATCAGGCTTTTATATATGAGTAAGACTCGCCTGGTTTTAAATGAATCCAGGAACATATTCCACTGGAAAATAGAAATGAGAGTTCAAACTTGATCCCACCCACATGGGTACGGTTAAGTTCTCATTTTTCCTGGGGTGTGGCCATGAGGTGGAGAGGTGAGGGAAGTGGCTTCTCCAGTTGGAAGTGGTTGAACTGCACCATCAAAGGGTGAGCCGGTCTCTCTCAGTCCGAGTTTCTTACCAGCAACTACTAATGTTAACTCCATTTGGGTCTGAACTGTGCACTGCAGGGCCTTGTTGATGTTGGGGTTGCTTTAAAGTTTTACTGAGAAAAATGCCTTCCGTAAATCCAGATGTATTACACGCAGAAACTCCCCCTTTAAGAATTGCTCCTGTGATGGCAACTGCGGTGAGCTGAATTGTGTCCTCCAGAGGTCATATGTTGAAGTCCTAATGCCCTAGCATCTCAGAATGTCACTGTATTTGGAGACAGCGTCTTTAAAGAGGTCATTTAGTTAAGGTCGCGAGGATGGACTCTATTCCAGTATGGCTGGTGTTTTATAAGAGGAGATTAGGACACAGGGAGAAGATGGTGTCTTTGCACAAGGAGACACTTTGACTTCAGACTTTTAACATCTGGCACTGTGGGGACATACGTTTGTTTAAAACCCCCGCCCCGCCCCCAGCCTGCCATGCTCTGTTTTGGCGGCCTAAGGACACAAATCCAGCGGTGGGTGCAAACACTGTATGAACTTAAAATGTTTGTCTTGATAGTCAAAGTCATTACAACCTTGGTCACCAATGAAATATTTATAGACTATTTCCTTTACAGTTTTCTACCCTTCTGGTAAAGCGTTTCTGCTTGTGTGTGCATACCTTTTTCTATGAGCAGAATGTCTTCTAGAAATGAGGCAGCTAACATCGCTCTTGGAGGGACTGAGCGTGAGGCTGTGCAACAGGTCTGATGCTTTCTGCAGAAAGGTGCCATTTTCCGGGTGCCCAGGCCATTGTGATCTGATTATATCCGGAATGTGTCTGACGGTAATAATTTATGGCCTTATAAGTGAGCATTTCTGCTTCAGGGAAGGGAAGCCTACAGTTGACAGACTTTCCTGCTGCCTCCAGGGCTGAGGTCAAGGGCAGCAGGAGGAGGGGTGAAACGGCAGGACAGGTGAGCAGTGGGGGGGGGAGGTTGGCTACCCAGGGCTCTCAGGAGGAGGCAGCTCTGCAGACAGACTGGGTGGTAGATCTGGCGATTTGGGGCCACACTGGTTTTTCTGAAAGGGCTGCCCTGGAGCCTCTGGTGGAGGCAGAAGCCAGCTTGAAGCCAGTGCTGGGACTGGAGGGGGGGAGGGAAGGGAGCAGAGGGTTGGCTCAGCCTTCCTAGGAGCTCTAGAAGCAAGGGAAGTCTTGAGGGTAGGATTTGGGGATGATCCTAATTCAGGACTGGTTCTTTGTCCCTTGAGATTCAAATAAAAGGGGAGCCTGTTTTACCCTAGTCTTCCTGGAACTTTCAGCACCCCGTCCCTTGGAACTTGAGGGGCTTTCTGTGTGTATGTTTGAACCACCATCTCTGCCCACCCACTCCCAAAGTCTCCTCCACCTGGCTCCCTTCCCCTCCAGCCGGCAGGCAAAGGAAGCACTCTCACTTAATCTTGCCAAGCCTAGAATTGTCTCTTTGTCCTAACTCCCTGCAGCCTCCCCCTGCATACCAGGGACCCTGAAGGGCTCTGCCTAGAAGGCATCCTCATGTGGGTCTTCCGCACCCCTTGGGTAGAGTCGGTGCTTTTCTGAGAGTGGGGAGCAGGGCGTGCCTGACTGGCTGGGCTCCAATCCAGCTCTGCCCTTAATGGGCACCTTTTCAACCCCCACAGTTTACTTTCTATATCTGTAAAATAGGGATAATAATAATACCGCGTACCTCCTAGGATCATCTGGGGAAGAACATGGAGTAACCGAATTATGATCTGAAGTGCCCCCCACTGAGCCTGCTGTTGACTCACCTGGGCCTTAAGCCATGGCCACCTTGGGGAGGGGAGCCCACGGCAGTCTGGCTGAGCCTGGAGGCCCAGTGCGGGGGTGCTGGGCTGCAGAGGGAGGGTCAAGGGTGGCCGCAACTTGGGTGTCTGGGTGGAATGGCGAGGGGCTGGGCTGGGGGTGCCCCTGCTGATGGCCTGGCACTCGTTAAGCAGGGCTGGAGCTCTGGTCACCCCACAAAAGGAGGCTTTTTTGGCCACAGGAGTCTCCAGTCAGTGTCAAGTACCTCTTTATATCTTGTCTGTAAGCAATTGGGTGAACCGAGGGCGTGCTGCACAGTGGCTCACAGAGCATGGTCTACCACTGCTAGGCGCCCACTGTCACACGTCAGGCCCGCCTCTGGCCCAGCGGGCAGGAGTGGGGGCTGAGGCAGGCCTGTGTGGTGGGCGCAGGCTGGAGGCCCCATGTTTATCACCTTGCCTGGCATTTGAGCGCTTGATGACATCCTGGAAGGTTCCAGAGGAGTTGGTGTGCGACTGTGGGAGTCTCCATAGCTTGCTTTCCTGGCTGGCCTTCACTTGGGTTAGACTTCGGTGGGTGTAGCTCTTAATTCCCTGGAGCAGCCCCTCGGAGGAAAAGCCCTTTGCACGAACATCATTGCCCATTGTCGCCTTCTTCATGCCCAGAAATTTCCAACGACAGCTGTTGCTTCTCTGGACATCTTTGATGGTCAGGGTACAGTGGGTGGTGTTTGCACCCCTAGAGGGTTGACTTCGTAGACTGCAGAGCCCTGCACAGGGTCTGGTTGCAGCTCCTCTCCACTCCCTGAACATGCTATTTGAAAGATGATAACCATTATTTTGAGAACTGAAGTGCCAGGTGCCAAGGGCCATTAGACCCTTGCGTTAACTTGGGGTAGGTCCCACTAGTATCCTTCCTTTAAACGGTTCTAAGTTACTGCGAGGGTTCTGTTTCTGAATGGTATTGAGCCCCTGGATCCGCAGGGCATGTTTCCTTCTCTCTCAGGAAAGGCCCAGTGTTCTGCGGGTTGCCCTTGCAGGCTCAGTCTTGGTGAACCAGCTGACCACCCCCCATGCTGGGATGCACCCTGCCTCTTTTTGCATGTGTGGGTGGCCGGGGCTGGGGTGTGCCAGGGAGGAGGGCACTCCAGGCGAATCCCTCCCTGGGGGGCTTTCTTGAGGCAGCAGAGCCCTTCCCTCTGACCAGCACCGGTTCTCTGAAATGCTGAGTTGCTGCGGATGGGCTCCCCCTGGGCTGTCACACACTGGGAAGCCCCCACCCCCAGGCATGTGTTCCTGTTGTCCCCCGAGGGAAGGGCACACCGTCTCACGGGGCAGCCACCCAAGATCAGCTGCAGCTGAGGATTTGTGTGGCCAGGGAAGAGGTGAATCACCCTTTTCTGTCTTTTCCTAGCAGCTGGAGACTTCACAGATAAACTTAGGGGGTGGGGACCTCTGTGTGGTGTAGCAGGTAAACGGGGGCTGGGGGGTGGTCAGCTGACCTCCCCTGTTTGTTGTAACATGACCCAGGCACTGCTTCTCCCTCCCAGAATTAATCTTGAACCAACTACCCAGATTGGTAAAGTTAACTATCAGGTGGCATTTATTAAGTAGCTCACTGGTAGGGGCTGGGTTTCAAGACGAAGTTGCAGGCCCTGTGTCGGGGACCCTCTTTTCTGGGGGAGGTGGTTATGTAAATGGCAAGTGTCCTGCCAAGCAGGGAGCTTGGTCCTGAGAAGGGGTGGCCCAGGTGTACACAGGTGTTGGGGAGGGGACAGGAGTCCTGAGCCCAGGCCCCAGGGGTGAGTAGGGTTTAGCTGGTCCTGCTGCCCCAGCAGGAGACTGTGGCTGGTCAGGATTAGAAGTGGTTCTCTGTGTCGAAACGAAAAATCTTGGGATACAGCAGAAAACTCAGTTTGTTCTAAGCGCCGGGGCAAATGCTTCGCATACGTCATAGTTGGTCGTTCCCTCTTCCCCGCTGTCTGCCTGACTGCAGAGGGAACTGCAGGGGAGACTCAAGGTCACTCTCCTGAAGACACTGGGATTGCCTCATTCTGGCTTTGTAGCCGAGCCCCTTCGCCGCTCTATGCAGCAGGGGCGGCTGGGGGCTGTCAGGGGCCTGGAGTGCTGGTTAAGGAGTGTGCATTTTATTCCGCAGGGGACAGGGCCCTCTGGGGGTCTGAGCAGAATGGTGCCCTAACCTAAAACTGATTGAAGGAAAAAGGATGGTTTCCTGAGTGGGAGGCACCAGGACCACTTGCCCCAGGAACCCAGTGCCAGACAAAGAGGGTGGGAAAGAAAGGGAGGAGGGAGAGGGACTCCAGGAGCTGGGAGGGCCTTGGTGGAGGGCTGGAGGGCTCTGGGGAGGAGGGGCCGCTGCTCCCATTTTTCACTGAACGGGGAGGACAGAGTATTGCACGTGCTGGCCTGCGACGAGGAGATGATTGTGACTGCCGGCCCGGGGCCCCTTTGCCGACCCTGAGCAGGAGAGATGGGTGTGGCTGGGAGTCCCGAGAGCAAGGCAGCTCTGGACTGGTGGCCTCAGGCCTTCCTAAGAGGGCACGGTGCCGTGATGTGTTCAGGGAGGGCAGCAAGCTCCGAGACCTGCGATGGAAAAGTAGGGGCCAGGCTGCAGGGAGGGCGAGCAGGGTGCTGGCGCCCAGCCCTCAGCCGGCCTGGTGGCGCGGGCCCGGCCCTCCCACGCTTGAGTGTGCACAAGGTTCTCCCAGCGATGTGGAGGGCAGGGCAGGGCCGCGTTCCCAGGCGGAGCGGATGCTGCTCGTCTAGCCGGCTGAAGTTTGGGTGGACCCACCTTCCCAGGGGAGGTCTTAGGTGGGCAAGCAGAGTAGTGAGTAGATTAAAGAAAGTGATACCTCTTGGCCTTCGCTGGCCCCAGAGAAGAGTCTGCAGGGTTGGGAGGACTGGATGTGTTAAAGCAAGCCTCCCAATGGCTGGAAGTTCCTGAAAGAACGGAGGCCAGCATGAAGGGTTGTGGGCAAAGAGTGGCTGCTGGAGCCAAGATTGTAGGGCGGCATTAGTTTTGGGGAGGTTGAAGGCTGGCCGTGGGGGGAGGGCACACCAGCAGAGCAAAGGAAGGGAACAAGGTAGGGGCGGGGGGTGGAGAAGCAGCTGTGACCCGGTTCTCCACACGACCTGAGCTCCCCTAGGGGCCTCCTTTGGGGTGGCTGGGGGGAGTGACAGGAAGGAAGGTCAGGGGCGATGTGGTGGCATGGGCATCCACTCTCTGCCCAGCCGAGCCGACTAGTAGTACCTTAGATGGTTACAGGACTTCGTGGGTAGAGACTTTTCAGGCTGCCTTTGATCCACAGACAGTAGTGACCAGAGCTGGGTGAATTAGGCACCGTGAAAAGGCAGTTTTATTTATCATTCCCCTGCTTCCTTCCTGGAAGATTCTGGAGTTGGTGGTGATCTTTTACAGGAGCAAGCATAGCACAACATCCTCACTAAGTAAGGAAGCGCACGAGCTGCCCCAGCTGGCGTCCCCCGCAACGTCTTCCTGCTGCGGGAATCTTACTCCTGCTTTTCTGGTTGCTGATGAGCCATGCATGGCAAGCAGATGAGAGGACACGGATGTTTATTCCATCTTATTGTGTCAGAACTACCCTGTGACCTACTTCTCTTCTTTCCCAAGAGTGCGAATGCAAATTGTAACTACCAAGGGGGTGGCTGCTGCCTCTGGCTGCGTGTGGTGTGTCTCTCCTCCGAGCCTGGGGAACATTGAGCTGGTGACACGTGGGCTAATAGAGGCAGGAGGCGGTCACGTGTCTCCCACTGCTGACTGGCGGGGGTGTGTTTGGGCTTTGAACAGGCACCTTAGTCAAGTTGTTTCCGACATTTAGCGAAAAATATATCAAACCTTCAAGTCCCCTGAGCACAGATAAAACATTCCCAGATATCTCTGCAGCCAAATCCCAGAAGTGATAATTCTGTAAAAAAAAAAGGCTTACCTGATGGTGAGCTTTGTCAACTGTACTGATGAAAAATTCCCAGGGCATTACTCGTTGCTTCGATTTTTGTTTTCATAGAGGTCCTGGACTTTACACATCTTTGGGGTCAGTGGCTCTAAAGGCAATCTTGGAAGCATCTAGAAGTTGTCAGACTTCCTCAGGTGCTGTTCTTTGACAGCTCATGGTATTTATTTCCACTCTGGGAGGCTATCAGGAGGGTCCTCCCTGAGTTTTGATTGCAGTGTCTGCAGGAAGACGTGCAGATGCTGTTATTAGAGGAACCCCTTCTGGTGGGTCCTGCAAGGGAGAATGTTCCCAGAAAGCCCTGGTCCTTGACGACCGAGAAGATTAAGTAATCATTAAGAATTTCTTGTTTTTTCTCCACAAATTCCAGAGCTTCTGTGCAGCTGTCCAAGGGACAGGTGCAGAGTTGTGTGTTATTCTTGATTAAATCCTTGTTATCCTCAGCTGAATCTCCACTGAAAGCCAGAAGAGAAAAGGGGGAACTGAGGGGCAAGTGGCCATTAGTGGGAGAGACTGTGGTTGTTGCCCCAAGTGGTATTTGTATGTGTTTCCATAAAGTGATGCTTAATAGATTGGTTTTAATTTTAAGTCACGTTTATCTGGTACTTAGCAAGAAGACCAACAAGAAATCTCAGACATTTTTTCTTTGGGAGTGAGAAGCTACTCATAACTGACTAATTGGCATATTTAAAAAATCAAGACTTACTCGCCTCGGCACACTGAAATGTACATGGAATTTCAACCTGATTTTAGATGCTTCCCCCTGGCTCTGGGTACCGGGATTTGTGGAGGAATGGGCACCGGGCAGGAACCTGTCCCCTCTTCCCCCTGCCCTGAGGCAGGTGGCTCCCCATGGAGTCAGCTTCTGTATCCGTAACCTGGGCTGGATTAAGGCCACTTCCAGCTCTAGCTTGCTGTGATGTAAATGGTTGTTCCCTTCTCAGAGGATGAAGTCTGTGTGTGAACATGTCACCCTGTCCTGGTGTAATGAGGGAGGGGACAGTGTGACCGGGCAGTCCCAGTCCTGAGGCCATTGGCCTGCCCAGCCTTGCACCCAGGTCCCTGCAGAGCAGGCCAGTGAGCTTAGCTGAGATGAGATTGCGTGTATTCTCAGGTGCTCTGTCAAGACCTTGTGCTGTCTGTCTGTCTCCTCCACAAGGGACTCATGGGTCAAAGCCTTTATGTGTCTTGCTTCGGATATTTTCTGATTAAAAATAATACAGTGTTGCTTTGGATTTTAAATGATTAACGTTGGCAAAACTTAATTTTTTCTTCTTTAGCATTTTAATCATGTCCATGATACTTATTCATTTAAACTGATTGGAATTGATGTCTTATCTATCACAGAATGAGGACTCATAGTGGCCTCATCTTGATTGCTGTTCTCCCTGTTTGGGGAAGGATTAATGGTAATAAATGCTTCTCTTTTTACAGAGGAGCATCTAGAGCTTTTAATTATTATATACAGAGGCAGGAAGGAATGGTTGAATTGAAAAAAGTAAAGTGAAAAGCCAGGAAGTCACAGGAACCCCTCACCCCCTTCCACGTGAGAGCAGCTTGCTTCCCTGTCCCTTTGCAGCAGCGATTCTCCACTGGCGGCTCTTTGCACCTGCGGAGACACTTGGCAATCTCTGCACATAGTGTTTGTCTGACTGGGGTGGGGAGGGTACTGCTGGTATCTAGTGGGTGGCAACCAGGAGTCCTGCTCATCGCCCCACATGCACTGGACAGCCACGCCCCAAAGTAGGACCCGGCCCGAGTGACCGGAGCTCTGAGGTTAAGACACCCTGCTCTGGATGAAGGCCAAATACCAACTCCCTTTTTGCTAGAAATAATCACTTTTTGCTTCCCTTTTATCCCATGTAGCGGTTTCTTCTAGGTGTTGGTTCTTTATGACACTTGTCAATCCCGCCCCCTCCGTCCCCGTCCCCAGTTGCCCCATTGCTGAGCAGAGTGCTCGGGGCTTCACACTGCCGTCAACCTGCTGGCCAGCAGATGACTAAGAGCAGGTGGGCCTCTTGCTCTAACAGTGGAGGTGCACCGACTGTCCACTGAGTGTTACTGACCCGCCTCGCAGATGAAATCCTCTGCCAGCAAAGCGTGAGCCAGTGCCCGCACTGCTGCCCACACAGGTGTGTGCGCTGAGCATCAGCATCGTGTAGTCTAGTTCACTGTCATCTGGGAACTGGGGGAGGGCTGCCCAGAGAAACCAACCCTTTGCTGGTGGGGTGCTGCACAGGGCTTGAGGCCCCCTCAGGAGCAGATCGCCCCTTCCTCCTGCCCCTCATGCAGAGGCATCCCACTCCCTGGTTTCTTTTTACAAAACCACCTGATGCTAAGATCCCAGGATGCCTTCAGACAGGAAGTGGACTGAAAAAGCTCTTTCTTTCTTCGAAGGTCAAACCCAGTTTGGTCGTGATAAGTAGTCCCTGGCCTGTTCTCCCCACTCTTTCTGGAGCTTGGTGGTGCTGTCTTTGAGATGCCACCGGGGGCTCCTGTGGAAGCTGAAGAGTGTGGGGCATCGGTGATGCCTTGTGTCTGTGTCGAGACAAGCTGGTTGGCCTGTGGCTGGGTTGGCAGTGCTGGTACTGATGTTGGTCCTCAAGCACAATCACTGGCAGGATGTAGGTGCTCAGGGGGCCTCCCGTGGTCTTTTTCCTGATGGATCTGAATGTCCTTGCCCCAGGGACCAGTCATTATGTCCTTCTGCGGACTTGTCAATTTTTGGTTCCACTTTTAACCTTCCACTTGTAAAATGAGAGAAACAGGGTCCTTAAGGAGGTCAACCCAGATAGGTTGATTGCCGAGTTATCAGAAGCTGGGCATCAAGGTAGGTCTTAGATCAGAAACCACTCCCCCCACAGTGATCTACTTGAATCTCATGCCAAAAAGGTACGTCATGAAATTGTTAGTAGAGCATAAATGCCTTTCTTTTTTGTATCTTTGTACCTCAGTATGTATCTCTCAGTCGCCCTGCTGCCAGAAAATAGCCTCATGAACCGGGGGAGGGGTTCTTTCTTGGCTCCTGTGGTGAGCTCGCAGACGCCAGGCCAGGGTCAGCAGTTGGCCGGTTTCTGTTGCCCCCACAGACGTGGCTCTGCTAAGATACTGTAAATGTGATTACTAGCTGGCAAGTTCTGTTATTTGGAAAGTTAGCTTGTGCAGCAGATGGCTCTGGTGACTACGAGAGGTTTCCTTTAAATAAGGCTTATTTAATAACACTTGCAAAATAATTCTCATGGAAGATCTTTAATTTATTGGCAGCTAGAAATGGCCCAGGACAGGAAAGTCATGGGAGTATGGCCAAAGGATCTCATAAACTTGGAACTCAGAGAGCAAAGCCAGCTGCAGAGGGTGATGAATGGGGGCAAGGTAGGGCTGTCCCCCTTCCCTGGACCCCCTCTGCAGCCCTTCCCTGTCAGGCACTGGAGTCCCTGCTGAGCTGAGGCTTTGCCTGCTTGCCTGCCTGCCTGCCTGCTGTTTGGTTTTGATGTAGCAGTGAGATCAACTACAGCCTCTTTTTTTTTTTTAAAGGCAAAAGGGTGATATATTTCTAAGATAGAGAAAAATTCAAGAAATGATGGTCTAGAGGGGTCAGTTTAAAAAGCAACGGGAAAATAAAGCAAAATGCTACCTGAAACACATATCGTATAATTTTATTTTTAGAAGGCAGATCTGGTTGTGTAAAGGATTTGGATTTTGGAGTGGCAGGTTCTGTCTGAGCCTCTGATTCTGAGCATTGGAAGAGCCCATGTATCCAGGGTAGTGGGGAGAGGCAAGTGTCCCAGGTCTTTCCACCTAAACAGTCCAGCCCAAAATGGAATGGTTGTGATTGGTGTGGAAATTAAATGCTTCCTCTGGAGGCAGAAAGTGCTGAAAGATGGTGAACATTCGGCTGTGGGTGAAAGGTTTCTCATGCAGTGTCTTCTAAGATTCAGTGTCATCTAAGGTGGATCAAATGGAATCTTCTACTCCGCAGCCTGCATCCTTGTACTGCAAAGTGCAAAACCTGGGCTGGATTTCAGGCAACCATGTAACAGTTGGAAGACACTAGCAGTTCAGTATTTGAGCTCTAAAAGAAAACTGTTTTGTTACCTCCGGCTTTGAATGCCTCAGGTAACAAGAAAGATCTACATCTTAAATGGGACAACTAATTTCAAATTAAAATTCATCTTAATAGTGAGAAAGGACCCCCAGGCTAAGTTTGGAGCCCTTGGTCCTGGTCCCACGTGGCATCGCAGTAGCTTGCCACTCCTCATTGCTAAGCTTCAGTTTCTCTGCTTATGAGCCTCTTTGACCTTTAAGTCTCTACAACTGCTGTCAAATTGTAGACTTTAGCCAAACCTTAGCGGTGCGCATCTCTTAGAGTGCTGGGCGCAGCTTTGTAACTCCCTCATCCTTTAACTCCCTGCATTTTTCACGTAGCCTTGAAAACTGCATTTTTTTCACCAGTTTGTGAGTTCTTCGAGGAAGAGACCCTGCCGCAGCCTTCTCTGTGTGTAGTGTTGCAGTAGGTGTGTTTAATGTATTTGAGGATTAAGTAAACAGGTAGATGAATAAATGAGAACAAGCTGAGATATTGATATCATTTATGTTTGATTAGCGTCAGGTTTAATAATAGCCATGTATTTCTCTCCTTGTTGTCAACAAAGCAAATGCTGTTGCTTATTAAGACAAAAGAAATGACAGTGGGCACAAGCAGTGTGACTCTGAGACCCCAGGTTTGCTCTTCAGCCATGAGCTGTGTAGCCTTGGGGCAAGGGCCCAGCTCCTCTGAGCCTCCACATCCCCCTAACCTAATGGGCTCCAGAAACCACATTCTGATGGATGGATTACTGTCTGGCTTCCACTCGAGAAGTTGGTGGTTCTCCAGGTCTTAATCAAAGTGGGCTTTTTATTGAAACTCAGAAGGTAAGACTAATCTGTCCTGGGGTCCCCCCACCTTTGCAGTGAAGACACATTAGAGTTACCTTTCTTTAACCCTGGAGTGCCAGGAGCAGGTAGACAGCTTATTGTGACCCTATGATGGTAGCAGTCATGTTATCTGGTAGAGCCATTGAGGATGGTCAGTTTTAAGGTATTTTTTTATAGACTTTATTTTTCAGAGCAGTTTTAGGTTCACAGCAATATTGAGCAGAAGGTACCAGAGAATTCCCATCTACCCCTTGCCCCCCACACGTGCACAGACTCCCTCACTGTCAGCATCCAGGGGGCGGGATATTTGTTACACTTGATGAATTGTTACACGGACACGTCATTACCAACCATAGTCCATACATTCTGTGTTGGACAAATGTGTAATGACACATTCACCACAATAGTATCATTAGAGTATCTTCCCCGTCCTGGAAATTCTCTGCTCTTAAGTATCTTTTAAAAAATAAATGAAATCAACTAGCAGTCTTTCTGTTTTACCTCATTAAATACAAATATTTAATTTCTGGTAAACTCCAGATTTCCTAGGCTATAACCTCCTTCGTAAGAGACCCTGTGATTCATCCTTATATCCCTTTCATTGCCGTGAACACAATATACACCCCATAATTATTTGTTCAAGGAAGAAAGAAGGGGAAACTGGTCCTTGCAAATATAATGCCTTGTCACGGGCACTTGCCCTAGAAACAGTCTCTCATGAATTGTGGGCCTTCCTAGGCCTGGAGAAGCCTGTGTAAGCATCCGGTTCCATTGACATTTTCCTTCTGAAATTCTTAAGGAAACCAAAACATCTGTGTTCAGGATATCATGAAGAACTAATGTGTTGATCAACTACATACGAATATTGTGTTGTATCAGATAACGAGAACCAGCATGTGTAGAACCAAGAGTCATAGCAAAGGGAAGTTTGATGGAAGAGAAACTCAGCATCCAATATTAGCAGTCAATATTCAGTGCTCACATAGGATGCCCGGCACACGGTGCTGGGGCTGATGTAACCCTCACAAGGATGCTCACTCAGGGTTTGGGTACTGTTTTCTTCGACCCCAGTTTACAGGTGTAAAAACTGACAAGGTAGGAAGTGGACAAGCCTGGCGTAAAGAGGCAAATCTTTCTTCCTGCCCCTAACTGCCTTTTTCCCGTTACCCCGGGCATCCCACAGTGATCTGTCAGGAGCCTTACCCCACACACTGGGAAAACACTCCTGAGATACCTTGTTTTTTATAGGAAGTTATTTGAGTCTAATCGTCTCCAGAGCTCGGTTAGGAGATGCTTCACATAAACCCGCAGCTGGTGAGGCATGTGCCGTGTTTTGTTGCTTTCGCAAGCCCAGCCCGGGAGTGCCGGTGTGGGCTTGGGGTTCGACTGCACGCCAGGCCTGCCCCGGAGGCTCCGGTCCGCGCGGCACGATCCACCCCGGCACTTGGGCCAGCCGCCGGGTCGCGCTCCCGCAGCCGCGCTCCCGGGATCGGCCGCCGGGCTGGGCGCGCGGCCCGCGGTCGCTGCACGTCGGCCCCCGCCCCGCCCCGGCGCGCATTTCCATTTTAAACCGCCGCCCGCCCGCTCCTCGGCCGCGGCCGGCCCAGCTGCCCGCGCAGCCCGGCCCCGGAGTGGCGAGACTGCGGAGCCGCCGAGCCGTGCAAAAAAGGCCCGAAGATGCGAGCGGGCCCTGCGCCGTAGACAATGAAGCCGCGGGCTTCGCCGCCCGCCGCGGGCCCTGCGCGCCGCGGCCGCACCTGCCGGCGAAACCGTCCGCGCGCTTGAGCGCCCGCCCGCCCGCCCCCTCCGCCCATGGCCCAGCGGCCCGCGCCCAGACCCCCGCACTCGGGCCGCGCGGCGCACGGGCTGGCGGGCGCCAGGGGCGCCGTCCCCGCGGCGTGAGCGTGGCCCTCGCGGCGGGCGTGGGCCCCCCCTCCCCCGGGCGCGCCCTCTCTCCCCGCCTCGCCCGGCGACCGCCCTGACCGCGCGTTCCGGCCCGCGGCGCGCTGGATGCGGCGGGGCTCTGGCGGGCGGCGCGGCAGCCGCGGCCCCGGGCGACATGTACCTGCTGGACGGCAGCGGCGAGCCTGCGCCTCCGCCCGCGGACGTCATGCCTCGCGGGACGCCCCCCAGGAAGACCGTCTACCGCATCTCCGTGACCATGGTCAAGAAGGAGCGGCTGGCCGCGCCGGGCCCCGGCGGCCCCAACCCGCGCCCGGCCCGGAGGCCCCGGGCCGCGCGCTCTCCGGACGCGCCCGGGCGGCTCGTGGAGGAGGCCGAGGAGGCGGCGGGCGCCGAGGACCCCGCGAGCCGCCCTCCGAGCGCCGGGGTCTTCCGCACCTTCCGCACCCGCAGCACCGGGCAGCTGGAGCTCGGGCGGCTCCGGCCGTGCGCACGCGGCCCGGAGCGCGCGGCCCTGGCGGGCAGCCCCCCGTCCGCGGAGGAGGGGCCCGGCTCGCCTGCGCCGGGCAGCCCGGACTTGGACGAGACCGGGGGCGCGCCCCTGCGGCGGAGCCTCAGCTTCAGGCACTGGAGCGGGCCCGAGACGCCGCGGGGCCGCGGGAGGCGCCACAGCAGCTCCGGGAGTCTGGCCTGGGCGCCGGGTGGCGAGGCCGAGGCCGGCCCGGGGACCGCCCCGGAGCCCGCGGCCGTCGCCCAGCCTGCCCCGGAGAAGCGCAACACCCTGGACGTGGGCGAGGTGCTCAGCAAAAACGACACGCTGTCGGACCTGGAGCGCTGGGAGCGCAGCAAGAGCAAGAACCGCACGCTGGACAACAGCGACCTGCAGCGGCTGGAGCGCGCGCGGGCCGCGGCCGCCGGCCCCGGCTCGGCCTCGGAGCACCGGCTGCTGCGCTTCTTCAGCGGCATCTTCGCGCGCAGGGACGGCGCGCCCTGCGGCGGCCCCTCTCCTCGGAGCGGCGCCTCGCGGGCGCGCGGCTACTTCAGCAGCCTGCGGCGGGCCCCGGCCGACGCGCACTCGTCCAGCGGCGAGAGCATCGACGGGTCCCCGCGCAGAGGTGGGCGGCGGGGAGGGCGGTGGGGGGACCGGCTCGGCTTGGCAGAGCGAGCTGGGGCTCGGGAGCAGCTACGGGACCTGTCCTCCCAGGTCACCAGCCGGCAAGCGGCCCCGCCGAATTTGAACTCGGGTACTGAGGTTTTTAACCCAGTAATACTGTGGCGGTCTGGAAGTTCTTGGCTGCCCCTGCTCCCAGCTGTGTGGTGGCGCCTTTCAGGGTCGCCGCCGCAGCCACCGTGAGCCTGTCTGGGGCGATCACCTTGCCGGGTGGTGCCCTTTCCCCGCAGGTGCCCGCGCAGGTGATTCTCTGTAAGCAGGCCCGCGAGTTCGTTGCTGCGCGGAGTGCTTGAGGGCTGTGGCACCTGTGGGCTGCCTCGGAGCCGGGGCTTGGCCCTTCGCCCCTGCACAGGTGGTGCTGGCTGGCCAGGAGAAGCACGTTCGTCTGGGCTAATTTCTTCTCCACCCCGATGCCTAGTCTCCCTGTAGGCGGCTGCCATCTGTGAGCGCTGTGATGTTGCAGGGCTGATTCGGCTGCACCCGCCTTTGGGGCTTCTGGTAAAGACAGTTCACCCAGTGGTCAAGGATACCGGCCTCTCTCTCCACAGCCTCCCCGCCAACTGGTACCTTACAAGGACAGCAAGTCTGGGACTGGGTTCTGTTTCCTAGTAATGCGTTTTAGCATATAGGCAGGAAAATCAGCTCCAGAACCTGTTCTGAAATTTCCTTTCACTGTTCCCTTAAGCCCCCAAGTTAGGGACCTTGCAGGGAAGGTTCGGGAAGCAGATGGGATACTTTCTTGCAAAAATCAGGTGTCCTTCTGTATTGTTTGGAGGTTAGAATCCTCTCCAAACAGACTCTGATCTTTCTTTTGTGGGGTCATCACCCTAAAGGGAAGAGTCTGGGGTCGGGTGGTGGACCTTGAATGTTACACCCTACTCATGGTGGAGTTGGGAGTGCGCCTGAAGATACTGTTCCTTGACTTTCACCAAGAACCATCAGTAATATCCCTGGTGCTAATTACCCAAGCTCTGCTGCTGATGGAGATAAAGGTAGCTGAGGCTCTCAGCACAGTGTGGGCTTTTAACTATTCTTTGACGCTTACTCACCACCCCTGAAGAGAGGATTCCTCCCAAGTGGACCGTCACAGGGTAATTGACTGCTGAGGGTACAATATTAAGACCAGCCAGTGCAAAGATACCACTGACCTTGCTGAAATATATTTATGGTAAACTTAAATGATGTCATGTTCTAATATGCTTCTAATGATCCTCAGACTGTGGTAGAGAGTATTTGAAACCAAGCAGTTGCATTTGCATTACCGTTAAAATCTGAGTATTTTATTAGGATACAGTATAAATTTGTTAAATGGCTAAGGACCTACTGATGCAAGTTAAAAGCAGCTGGGGTGTGGCTATTTCCTCTCTGGTCAGATGGATTGATAGTAGATTTAAAATAGTAAAGGTGTGAAGTGTGTTGAAATTTTTTCCCTCCAGGGCCATATAAAAGTAGTAATGATTATAACAATGCTTGGTTTGGTTTTCCCTTGTGGCCAGCCCTTCTCTGTGGGTGGAATTACTTCGGTCTGAGACCACACTAGTGTTGTGGATTGTGTAGAAAAACAGAATGTTAATGAACTAGGTTACAGCACACACAGTCAGAAGTTTGGTACAGTACCTCATTCTGAAGTTCCAGGTAATCACAAACAAAATAAACCTACCTCTCTCACCTTCCTTTGACTAAACTGCCTGAAAGGTCAGTGTTCTCAAGATTTTCTTGAAGCTAGTATCTATCACAAGTAAAAGGTGCAGCCTCTACAGCTTTCAGGTCTTTTCGTTTTACTATATTTTTCTGTTTTTTATATATCTGCTTCCTCTGACATAGGTTATTTAGAACTTACGTGCTATTTAAATGAAGTTCTGAATTTACAGTAAATTTTTCTACAGTAACGTTCAGATGCTGTGGAACCAGGCTCAGCTTCCCTGTAAATGTCCAGAGGGAAAAGTTCCATGAAGCCTTGCCCCAGTCCACAGGGCTAGGTGCATTTGCAGGACTTAAAAAATTTGGATTTTAGGAAGGTAAAGTGATGCATGTTACAGAACGCTGCCTGTGTGGTTAGACAGGACCTTGTGATCAGACAATAATGTGCAACAAAGCCTGAGATACTTACACTCAGTATGATAAATATGTTTGCCATCAGGAGTCTGTTATACGTTTGTGAATTAAGCTTCCTTTTCAGGCCTTCCTGGGATTTCAGAATTGCAGATGGGCCACTGGGGACCTCTGGTGTGATGTACGTCAGAAGGAGCCTCACTAGCTTTCTTTAAATCTTGGCCACAGTGTATTAAAATGAGAAGTTGAAGTATAACAGAAATTAGAGGAAGCTTGTCTTTGGGGCAGGTTTTCCTTTAGTTAGACTTTCAGCTATTAAATTTTTGGATTGACAATAGGAAGCTCACTTTAAAAAACTATTACGTTAAATGATTTTCTTGGCTTAAGAAGTTTATGCTTGGTCTTAGACAAGAACCCTATGCTAATAATAGGGCAGAAAGATGGTTAGTATTCTGTTTTAAAATACCAAGGCTCCCATATCGGGTAGCTATGGTTTTCCTGTATTCATACGGCATTAGGAGCACCTGCCTTTGCAGGATGATTTTGGTTTGTTCAGGCCCTTTCTCCCTCTGGTGTGCAACAGCCCCCTCCAGAGACCCATGGCAGCTCGCGCTCCAAGATTCAAAACTGTCAGGAGTGTTGGAACATTTCAGAGAGGCCCCATGTCAGATCAAGGGCAGTTTCCCGTTACCTGATACACATGTATTAGGGTAGAGTCTGTTGACATAAGTATAATTTAATGCAAAGAAAGATCAAATAATAAATGATTGATTACACCAGGGTGTCACTTTGTTGCACACTCCCTGCATCCCAGCCAGCTTGCTAATAGTCCTAGGAAGCAGCCGCAGGCAGTGCGTGCGCAGGGCCGCACATGTCAGGGTGTTCTGTTGCGTCCGGGAGGATTGATTACAGCAATAAAGTGATTCATTGATAGTCGTGACTGAGGTTAGCTTTTTAAATTAGTAATTTACAGCTGATTTTTGACAGCACATATTATGAGTGGCTTTGTTCTTTAATTTCTTATCCCCTTGATTTGTGTCAATTTGTATAGTGTGATAGGCTGTCTTAACAGTTTTAAAAAAAGCCTTTCAATGGAGAGAAGCAGCAATATGTGATGAAAATTTACTGAAATAACTTGATATGTGTTTATTTTTTAACTAGATTTGTCCCGAAAAGGACATAGATGGTTTTAAAGAAGCAGTGTAACTCAGCCTCCCATTTGAAACATTGTGAACTGATTACATACTCAGTGTTTTAGAATTCCCTTGCTTTTTATAAAACTCCAGGCAGGAATTAAGAAAAAACACATTGTTTGTTATAAGGTTGAATTGCTTTCCTGGAGACAGAGCAGCCCACTTGGGATATAGGCAGAGACTTGGGCCGCATTGTGCTGCAGTTCTTTTTGTCATCCCAGAGCCCATGTTTCAGCCCAGTCACCTGTTAGCATCTTTCTTTATGTCAGGCCGGGCTTGGAATATCTTGCCACCAATGGAATGTTCCAAGGTGTGTCTGCCAAAGAGGTCCCTCGGTGTTAACATAGACCTATTGTAACCGTCTGGTTGGTTGTACAGTTAACGCAGAACTTTTGTTTGGAAGTACGAGACCTGGCTATAAAGCACTGGCATGACTTACCTTCTTTAGTTGTCTGATTTTTCTGTTGTGTTAACAGTTTCCGTGGTATGTTCTGCAGGAGCAGGGAGCTAGAGCTAACCACCCCACAGTTCCTGTGGTCTGAGGCCAGTAGCCTGTTGGGAGATGGAAGTTGCAGTGAATCACAAGTGCATGGGATACTTAGGAGAAAGTGTGACTGTGTTTGCCTGCGTAGCATCCCTCTGAGATCCCAGTGCATAATAATAACCTGGTTGCATGTCTGCCAGTTCTAATGGTCCCTTCTGGATGTGAAGCCTGCATCATTCCTCTCTGTACTGTGGGGTTAAGAGCACCATGCTTGGCATTTAGACTTTTATGAAGTGTTTGTGGGAGGGGTTAATGAGAGGATGTGGGGGCTAACGGGAGCACATGTCCCTGAGAGGGGAAGGAGATGAGGAAGGCCTCAGAGGGCTAAAATGATTGGAGTCTTCTTGCAGGATCTGTGGTTTACTAGCTGGAAAACGGGAAGTACTTCTCTACCGGCAAGTTGGCCCAGTGCTCTGGGCGACACGGTGGCATGGCCACAGGGCTGCATGGCTGCAGGAGCGCAGAGGCTGGAGTGGTGGCAGTGCCGAGGACAGAGACTGAGACGGCTGCAGGGTGGAGAGGCCCAGAGGCAGAGACCGGCTTGTTGCCTGTAGCCTCGCTCTGAGTGGACAGGATTCTAGTGATGGACCTGCCACCGTGGGAATAAAGTTGGGTTTAAACCCTCTCACCCCAAGAATGTTCCATTATTATTCCATGGTCTCATTGAGTCCATAGTGAACTTGTCTGGGACTGAAACCCACTGGCAAGACAGCAGGACAGTTCCCAGATCTATATGGCTGATACCAACATAAAGCACTAAAGGGGTGTTATGGTTTCTGCAGTGAGCTTTTTTATTTTTATTTTTATTTTTTGGCACAAGGTTTTTGTTTTTGACAAGAAATCTTTAGGTAGCTGCTGTTTTGTATTTTTTCTGTGATGATTTAAAACAATCATTCATTTAAAATGATACTACAATGAATAAAATAATGAAACAAAGTAAAGCTTTTGAGGGCAGTGATTGAGATCAAGTATGTACAGGTACAGGTGATGAACAGAATTGGTATTTTAAGGTCAACAGATTAGCAAAAAGAAGGGAGATTGTTGTCCCTGCATCATTTTGAGAGAAGTACCATCTGCCCAGCTTCGCTGTGGTAAAGATTTTGTAAAGCCCAAATTAGAGTCTGCTGTGGTGTTGATGTTTACTTTTCTGTAGGTAAATTGGAAATTGTTTCTCATTATATATTTGATTGGATATAGGCATTTGCATTTCTCTTTTCTCCTGTTAATTCACCAAAGGTGTTAATGTAGATGCTCCCATAATTAAGAAAATGTTGGTGCGTGTCTATTCATTTGGCTGGTTTTAATTCAATGATGAGGCTTGGACCTTGGTTTTCCTATAATCTCTTGCTATTTTTGTTTTAGTAGCTGGTTTTCAATTCCAGCATCACTAATGGAGCTAAAGACTCAGAAAGCTTATTAAAAATAGGCTTCCCGGGTGGGAGGATGGGCATCTCTGCTCACTGATGAGTACCGCGGTGTACCAGTGAGAGGCTTGTGGAAGGGTGTTTAGCTTCCCTTATCTAACAAATGAAGATAATTTTAAGAGGCACGTTTAGTTTGTGGGAGTGAAAGGGGAAATGAGAGTCACTTCCTTGTACAGTCCTTCGTTGGGGATAGTACCAAGTGTTGAATCTATTTCTAGTGTGAACATTAGGTGCAGAGTTTAGCACGATGTGGTGTGCCAGTTGTTTTGGTCAACACGCAGGACCACTCCCTTTAGTCCGTAGCCTGTCCTTGGGTACCAGCAGGATGTAAACTCATTTGAGTGGATGTTCTTTTGCTTGAGCTGGTTGTCAAAGGGAATCTTGTGTTCGCTTCACCTCTGTGCCTGTCATCGCAAGGGGTTTTTTAGCTATCCTGCTTGAGAATTGGCTCCATAAATGGACTCCCCTGCCTTTCTGATGCAGCCCCTGCTCTCTCTGGTTCTTTCACTAGATCAGAATCACTCAGATGTCCCCTCACTTGATGATGATGGGTAACGGTGGTGGGTATTGAACCAGTTTGCACATTCCTGTTCCAGTTAGCAAGGGCTTTGAAACACACAAAACCAGTAGGTCTGTGAAATATGTTAAACAGGATTTTGGACTTTGGGTGCATACTTACAACTTGCTTTCCAGCAACTGAAGTCCTGCTGCCTTAAGATGCGGGCACATGGTGGCCTGGGACTGAGCGAGGCTGGTTCTGTCTGCTTTGTCACACAGCTCATCAGTAGTTGTAAGATACTTGCATCTTATTCTTTGCTTTATTTTGGTTCCCCAACTAGAATCCCAGCCTCTGGAGAGTCTGATCTCTCTTGCATATAGGAGTAGATGCCTACTGTGCTTTCCTGGCCTGGTTCACGGGATAATCTGGAAGACAGACTAACTGAGGACAATAGAGGTTTTTAATTTGAAAGAGAAGCCTGGGGGCATGGATGAGGACTTGTCGGGTTTGTGAGAAGCAGACTTAAGGACCCAGTCATTAAGCATCCATGGTGAAACCATAGGGAAGGGATTTTGCTCAGAATTAGGAAGCCACTTCTCCCTCCCAGGTGGGCATTGGGTGCCTCTGCAGCAGAGGGTTCCAAGCTGAGGCTGGTCAGGGGGTGTCAGAAGGGGTGCTGTTTGTCGTCTAGGCGTTTAGAATTGATGTAAAGTCCAGTCCTACGTTTTAAGGTCAAGAGTCCCTTAGGGTCTAGGATGTTGGTGATTTCTGTACCTGTGTTCTCTCAGGAAGCAGGTTCTCCCAAGCTTAAAAAAGGGAGCGGTCTGTCTATCATTTCTTTGGCCTGTTGTCTTGCGGGCCCTGCTGCAGCCCCTGCTGCATTCTGCTGGGGAATCTGAGGCTCGGTGAGTCCTCTGCCTGCCAGCCCGCGCCGGCGGCTCCCACCCCCGTGGTGGGGCTTCTGGGGCTGCTGTGCGGCCATCGAGCCTCCCACTGTCCTGATGCCATTTGTCCCCTTGGCACCAAGGTGGTGGCTGATGTCTGAGCGTTACCTTAACCTGCTTCTTTCTTGCTTTCTCTTGGTGCTGTAACTCAGAAATGTAAGTGATAGGATGATGGTGGCAGGAAAGAATGTTCTATTGTGGGGGCTTCTGAGTTGCCACATGGACACAGCAGAGTGTCTAGAGTTAATGGGGTTGGTTAGGTTCAGTGCTGGCTGCAACACTTAGGCCAGGAGGGCACCTCACAAGTCACTGCACTTCCCTGAGCCCCATCTGGCTCATTCCTCTGCACCAGCGCCTCTCAGGAAGGCCAGCAGCGGATGTGAAAGCAGACGCCAGACTGTGTAGGGCCACAGCACGGTCTGCTTTGCAGCAATTGCCTCTCATACGTTTTGCGAAAGACCCAAAGAGAAAATACCAAATGTGACCATATGCTCAGATTTATACTTGCTCTGAGGTGGATATCTGCCCACATGGGGCAGATGCCTTCCTGAAGCTATAAGTATAAATGAACGGTATATTTTTTTAAGTACTGTATTTTCTCATGATCTTCAATTTCACTATTTCAGTTACCACTGTACCTTAGAAGTAGAAGCTGGGAAAACAGTTACCTTTTTTCTCTGGCTTAATCTCTCCCACCTACTGCTGGTCTTTAATCCTGTAAGTAGAAGACAGACTATTAACTTTGTAGCATATGGATTCATTGCATTCCTAATACAAGCCAAGTATGTGGAGTTTTTGTTATTCCGCCTCCCCCCACACCCCAAAAAAGCTATTGAGTGCTGTGTCCTAACTCTGCCCTTCATAATGCCTACGTGTGCTTGCTTTCTGGAGCGATGATAGCAAGCATACGGCCTGAAGAACAGAGTGGTGCGCGTTCCTGAAAGAAGCTGTCTTCCTGCTTAGCGAATAGTGATTGAGGTTCCTCTTGGCGATGGCGTGCAGCCCTTGGAGTATTAAGTGCTGATATATGTTTATCAGGTTTGCTCACTGATGCGTGGTGGAGATCATAGGGCCCATTGCACATTACCTTTGCATATTTAGGTTTTCTAATGATACACAGAGTGTCACTGAACTTGCACTGCCCTCAAGCCGACATTTTGACTATTTTTATATGAAGTGCTGCTGCTTTGGATAAAAGCACTCTGACTTAACTGTTTCCTGTAATGTCACAGAACGTGAGAGGCACTTGAGGCTCACATGAAAGAGGTCAGCACGCAGAGAGCTGGGCCTGTGGCTGGGCTTCCTCGCGGGACCCTGGCCCTGAGACTGAAGGTGGTAATTAGGCATATACTCACACAATGTGGAGAAAATCCGTTTTGTCAATGGGAAGGGACTTAAATAGTAAGAAACTGGGCAGTGAGTAGGATTTGAGGCTGTGGTCTGTCTGTGGGAGAAGTGGTGGGCCTGAGCCCAGTGGGGGTGGGCTGGGGTAGGGGTCTGACCATGCATGCTGCTGTCCAGTGGGGGCCAAGGCCCAGGACTCCCCTCTAGAAGCTTCACGTTGAGAAGTGCCCCCCGGGCCTGTCCATTTGGACCAGTCTAGGATAACTGGATGTGGGATGCCCCCTTGCCTGTCCAGGGAAAGGGACCCAAGTGGCTTCTTGAAGTCATGGAGGGAGGCACTGAGGGCAGCAGTCTGAGCTCCCTGGGACCCTGTCTTTGCACAGGAGCCAGTGGCTGGTACTGCGGAATGCAGGGCACCCTCAGGTGGCACCCGGGCTCGTGGCTCTGTTGTCTGTGCTTCACCTCATGGGGCACATCTGTTCTGTTGGTTCTGTGCATATTGTCACCTTCAAGTCTCAGTAGGAAAAGCATGTGGCCTAGTTGGAAGGGTGGCGGCAGGTCTTAGAGCCCTGCTCAGAATCCTAACCCGCCACTTACTGGGTCACCCTAGGCATATGTCCCGTCTGGACCCTGGGGCTGACTCGGGGTCCTTGGGCACCAGACGAGATGCCCTGTGCCCACGGCAGCACTTCCGGGTGCAGCCGGCTCCGCTCTTCTCTCCTCCTTCCGCAGCTCCTTCTGTGGCCTCTGGGAGCCGTCCTCCGTTTACACCCCCATGACCCCTCTCCTCGCCTCCCCTGCAGTTAGGCAGCGCGCACAGGAAGAGAGGGCTTCAAGCCTAGTGTTTTTGTCCTAAGTTCATTTCCACCGCACTTGAGGTAACTGCCTTGTCCATCCCCTTCCCCCAAGGCAGTGGGACACAGACGCATACAGAGCCACTTAGGAAGTAGTTTGTCTTTTCAAAGATCTGCTAAAGTTTGAAGGCTTTGCCCACTTATTGTTAAGCTAAGATCTCAAGTTTATGACAGGTGAGTAAATATCAAATACAATAGAACCTAAAAGTATAGCATAATTATAATTTTTTGCATCTGTTAGCATTGACCAGCATTTACGAAATATCACACCCAGTGATGCTGGTGGGTTATTGAGTTTAAGAGTAGATTATTAATAGAGTTAATTCCAGAATGAAGAGTATTAGTGAAGTTTATTCTGTACAGATGTGTGCATCAAGCTGTGTCCTAGAGGGTCTAATTTAGTTGGCACGTTTTATACTCTGATACTGCTCGGCTGTGCTGTGCTTGTTTTCATGTATGATTTGCGATAAACGTATTGGGAAGTCTTTTCAAGCTGGTCGTGGAGCCTGTGCAGCTTGTTGGCTGAGGAGGTGGCCTTGGTGCGAGACCCCTGGTTTTGTCGTTTTCTGGACATGTGTCCTTGAGCACGTCCAGAAAACCTTTAACCTCTTTGTGCCTCAGTTTCCCCAGCTGAAATGTGGGGATTGGCACTAACACTTGACCTCCTGGGCCTAGTGGTGAGGGGATCGAGGACATGTGTGAGCGTGTGCACGCATTTGTGTGTCTGTGTCTTAGGGTGGCAGAGGGCATGAGGTCAGTGTTCTGTCCCCATTACCTGCCTGCCTAGTGTTGACTCCTGCCACCCACCTCCAGCAACAGGAATGTTCTGGGGGGAAGTATGGCCGCCCCGGCCAGCGTGGAAAGCATGGTGGGAGGTATCTTATTCTCCTGAAAAATGAGTAACAGTATCTTCCCCTTAAGGTGGAGGGGTGAAAATAATGATCCCTTGGAAAGAAGTGGCTATTTTGGGTTCCAATGATTTTTTTTTAACTGTACTTTCCTCTTCTTTTTCATGTAATATAAATTTTATTAAAACGGTATTTTTCTTTAACAATTACATTAAAAACTTATGTTACAAAACGGTACCATTTAGTGTTCTTATCGTTTAATTTAAAATTTTAAGTTTCATGAGTACCCTATGAGGTAGGCAGAGAAGCTCCGGATTGAAAGCTGCTCTCACGGAGGCTCCGAGCCCGCCGTGAGTCCCTGGGGGAAGGATGCTTAGGGACTCCCACGCTCACAGCGCTTGCAGGGGGTGCGGGGACAACCACTCATGCTACCTTCCGGTGCCATGTCCATGGTCCGGCCCAGAGCAAGGCAGGGCGCATCACTGTCTTCCTCATCCTTTTCCGCCTCACCCCGCTAGATCCCGAGGAGCTCTGATGGCATTTGGATGCAGTGATTCCTTTGACCTGCAGGTTGAAGATCAAGTGGATGAGGGCTTGTGAAGCATCTCTCTTGGCCTCGATGTCCTTGTGTGACCATCGGAGGGATGACCCCCAGCTCCAAAAGTGAGCAGTATTCTCCACAGAGGAATCTGGGCATTTGCTAGCAAACAAATTCGCATTTCCAAGCCAGTTACTCTCCCATACTGCAGGAGAGTTTTGTGGCATTTCTCTTTTCTTTAAAGTCTTAAAATAGACACTGATCCCTTGGAAGGAGATTAAATTCTCAGGTTCCATCAGGTAACAGTTTCGACTTAGCGTTCCTGGGTGGCAAGTGTTGACCATTGCCGGATACGCAAGAATTTCCTCCCTCTGCAGCTTTGAAACCTGACTCTGGCTTATAGTAGATGTGCCTTTGGGGGTGATAAGATTTGTGTGTATAATGCCTGGTAATGCTAGAATGGTCATTCATCACGGATACCAGTCTAATGCCCAGTTCAGGTTCATTTCCAAAGTTAGATGTACTTGATGCGTCTCACTCGTGATTTGATAAAACGTGCAGATGAATCTGCGTTTACATGTATGTATGTGTGACCAGCATTTGAAATGCAGATTGTTCAGCTGCTCTGTCAGCTTTTCAGCTTGTCTGTTTCCAGAGTAAACAGGAATGTCCTTTTCATCCACAGGACATGGCCAGAGGTGTGTTTGGGGTGTTGGCAGACTGGCGGGACGTCATCGGGCATCCCTTTAGAGGGGAAGCACCCACGCCCAGCTTGAGGCTGTCGGGAAGGGTTTCCCAGGTTCCCCTCTAGCCTCCGTCCTCCTGTAGTTGGGTCCAAGCTGTCTTACCTTCCGGCTCCACAGATGGTTGAGGCATCTTCACTAGAGGGGTGAAGTTTGGGGGTCCCGTGCGTGCCTTCGTGAGCACTCACGTCCCCGCCGGGACCCTTCGTTCTCCCAGGAGACAGGGTCCTGCAGCTCCTTGCCCCCACCGTGCCAGCCCCTGTGCTTCCAACACAGTCTGGAACATCATGCCTTTGCTGGTGCTCAGTGTGCCCTGCAGGGCAGGCTGCTCTCAGCAGGCTCACATCCCACCCCGTCGCGCTCAGGTCCTGCTGGGACCTGTGCGTTGAGCGGTTCTGCTTTCAGGTGCATGTGGAAGTGGGCATTGGAATTTTTCCCTCGGGTTGAGTTTTTGCACGGACCATGTGGGTAACGACGGCTGGTGCCCATTGTGAGTAGCCCAGTGGAGTTGCTGTCACTGAAATAACTCGTATTTCAGCAGATGTGGTCGTCCATAGTGCGTGGCAGCAAGGTACAGCGTTCTGCCGTGTTGGGAGTGAGCTTCGCGCATGGCAGTGCCAGGCCCAGGTCCCCTGCCCCACTGCCTGGTGTTCCCGCCACCAAACTCTGCTGTTCAAAGAACAGGACTGATTGTTGCTGTTTTTAGTCTGGTTTTGTCGCTGTGTCATGATAAGGCAGTCACTGCACAATAATGGCAGCAGCCACATCTCTGTAACATTTGCCAGGCTGGGTCCTGTTGGAGGCGTTTTACATAGGTTGGTTCACTGATTCCAGCAAGAGCCCTCCGAGGTAGATTACTGTCCCATAGATCAGTAGGCTTAATGGGTTACTGTGGAGGGCGCTGCACAGAGACATCTCTAGGTAGGTAGACGGATGGAAGGTGAACAAGTGAGACCAAGGCTGCCTCATCGGTCGGGAGCTCTCAGGCTCCCACTCAGCCCATTGCGCTGCCTGCCGAAGACAACCTGCTTAAGCCCCAAAACACTCCTGTTCACTCCCTGTCACACTGAGACAGTCCCGAGCACTTGGGATCTGCAGTGAGGGTGGGCACACTGAGGTTGCTTTGTCCGCCTGTCGCTGTGTGCACAGCTGTCGGATGTACCCCGTGAGCTTGCTGCCCTTCTGGGCTCTTCAGCCCTCTGACACAGTCATGAGGTTGCCTTCATTAATGGGTACAGATCAGTGGGCTGCAATATGTATCCTTACAACCCCATGATGTCATCTTTTTGGTCCCCAAAGAGAGAGGCAGGCAAAGTAGCTTGTGCAGGAAAACGGTATTTTTGTAAGCCACAGGAGGTCTGGCAAGGGGCAACAGTCTTGTGCTGAACAGGTTCCAAGCATCTCAGCTCTGTTTCTCTGCCCTCCCTGCGTTCATTGTTATTTCAGTCAGATAATTTCTGACGGACCTGAAATTGACTGGCTGTGGTAGACTCTTCCTTCACCTGCCTCCAACCCAGGTAGCGAAAGATGAACAGCGTCTGTACTGTCTCAGGTGTCGTGTCAGCCCAGTCGTGGCTAGGAGGGTGGCAGGATGTCTGCTGCCCTGAGCTCCTGTGGTGTTGGGGTGCACCTCTGGAGACGGACGGGCCTGGCCCAGCAGGCGGGCAGTGAGCTCAGTTTTGCCCCCTCCACCGAGGAGTCAGGCTGGAAACTTAGCTTTCTGGACTGTATTGAGTATGAAAGGACATTTAGTAGCACTTGTAATGTTTTAAAAAATGCTGTTTGTATTTATTTACCTTGGACTACTTTTATCTGCTGGTAAATTTATCTCATGGTTGCACATGTTTGATGAAAATGGTGTCACAGAGAAAGCACAGGCGGCCCGAAGGCCCTGGCTCTCGCCGCCCTCCGGTGTTCTGGTGATTCTAACCTCTTTCTTGGGTGAGGACAGGTGTTACTGCCTGAGCCATGCTTGGGGCCAGCTCAGCAGCTTCCTGTTGGCTGCTCAGAGGACTTGATATGTTTTTAAGACAAAGGACCCTGGACAGTTAGAGCTACAAGGGACTTGTCCCCCGCCCCCTCCCCTGTTGAAGGTGCGAGCAGCAGCGGGTGGGCCCCTGGAGCTTCCGGGCTGCGGGCAGGTGCAGGAGGGGCCCATCCCTGCGTGCGCGCCTCCCTCCCTCTTGGCCCGAAGGCCTGGCTCTTAGAATGTTGCATTTTGTTCCAGAGGCGGAGCCCAAATTGGAGCACTTGATATTGTACATTTGGAACATTTAGGCACAGGTCTTAGTTTAAAAGCGGTAACCAAGAAGCCAAGTATGGTTTCCTCGTAGCCCCTTGACCAGGAGGACATGCAGTGTGAACGGCACAGCCTCAGCAGGCGCGCAGACTGCAAGGCTCCTGGTTGTCCCACAGCTCTGCCGGCCCAGGGGTTGTGCGTGTCCCGGCAGCCACGCGCCAGAGCCCATCTGGGAGGGACACGGGCTTTCTCCGCGGGGGCCCAGGTCTGCTGGGGGTGGGTGCACTGCTCTTGCATTTTAGTTGTCCTGGTGCTGGGTGAGGTGGTCGTGTTTTTCCTTTGCGCATGATTCTTCCCGGGCAGTCCAGTCCCTGTTGGTTTTGAGAAGTCCAAACGAATGGTTTTATTTTCAGTTCTAAATCGAGCCATGTAAACACTTTGAGTCTGGGCCTGAGGGTTTGGCATGGAGTCATGGTTGCTATTTTAAATATGCCAGAAGCCTTCTTGGATGTCACTTGCTGCCATTTTTTCTCTGATTAGTCTGTGAACTTGGGGTCACAGAGTGCTTAGAGCACCAGCATGCTGGGGTAGGTGGTGTGTACCAGAAGACCCTATCGCTACACCCCAGATCCTATTCTCTAGCCCAGGCAGGGCCCTGGGGAGTCTGCCCCTTCCGGAGGGACCCTGACTCTGGGGCACTAGATGCTGGGTGCCTTCTTCCCTGTGGCACGTGCAGCTGGGGCCATGTGCCTGGCCCTGGGGCTGCCCAGTGGGAAAGGCCAGTGTCTCTGCAGGTAAATACTGCAGTGTTCATCCAGGGCCAGGAAAGCGGGGGCCTGCTGAAAGGCTGTGCTTGCCAGCCCCATACTCGCACAGGTGGCAGTCGTTATGCATTCCCATTGCAGTAAGCAGATTGACACATCCTCGGAATCTGTTTACGACCTCAGGCTAAAGATAATCATTTGTGATGTCCCAGCATCTGTTTGGGGCACCGAGGAGTCTGACTGACTTTGATGCACCCCTCTCTACCCACCCCACCGCCCACAGCAGCACTGGGTCTAAAATGATCAGGTGACCATGGTTGGTTGTGGGTGTGACACAAGCAAGACCACCTCTTGGCAAATGCAGGTTGGACGCCAAGGAACAACCTGTTACCTGTAAGTTACCTGTTGCTGTGGGTTCGCATCTGCAGAGGCCCCAGACGGGGAGAGCCAAGGGCCTCCTGCTCTGGGGACTGCAGCTCCTGTCCCTTCACTCTCCGTCCTCCATGTGGCCTCCAGAGGTGCCCCGGCCCGGCCCCCATTTCCCCCCTGTGGCGGACGGCTGATGGAGCTTGGGGACTCTGGCTGATGACATCCAGGCAACTCAGAGGCAAGGCAGGGATGCAAAATTTTGTAGTAGAAACAAACATGCAGTGTGAAGCTTTTCAAAGAAACAGTTGCACCGTCATGATAGCTGGTTAGATGGTTACCCAGTTGTGAGAGAGATTAAATTATCAAAAATCATAAAGCTTTCTTCAGAGGAAACCAATGTAATAGTCCCATGCACCAAGTGTCCATGGTGAATTTGATTTGAATATCCATCAAAGGAGCTTTTGTAGAAGATGTTATGTGTATCCTAAGCCAGAGGTTAAGGGGGTCTCCCTTGCAGGCACCCCGTGGGAACCAGCCCCTGCACACCCAGTAATTGTTATGGGTCGGTGTAGATATGCAGGCCGCTCCCACCCACGAGGCCTCCCGCACGTCTGGCTCCCCGCCCTGCTGGATCTTGCCCATCTTCCGTTTGTCCTGTCAGCTGGACACCAGGCCTTCTCCCGCACCCGGTCCCTCAGGGATTCTGGGATGCGGCCTCTTCCCCCTCCTCCAACCCTTCTCTTCCCCCCAGTCCTCCCCCTTCCCTCCTCTCCAGTCTGCTTCCCCCCTTCCATGCTCCTGCCACCTGGGGCCACCGAGAGCAGGAGGGACGTTCCCGCCTGGTCTCCACAGCACAGCCTCGTCCCATGCACCAGCTGGCAAGTCATGTCATCTTCTCGCCGCAGAAGCTCCCGGGAGACATCCACTGCCCTTAGGATGGAACCCAAACTGCGCTCCGACCCCCACACCCTGCCCTCCCGGGTGGGCCTCGGAGCCTCAGGGCCTGGGCACCGCCCTCTGCCTGCCTGCCCTCCTCGTGTTCCAACACCAGCGCCTCAGGGATCCTGACCTGCACCACCCCGCTTAGCCTTCACAGGTCTGTCCTCGCACATCTCTGGGGGCTTGCGGGTCCCCTGCTCGAGACTGAGGCTTCCAGGATGGGTCAGCTGGGCCTGGTCGGGTGATCTCACTGTTCTGGGGTGGTGCCCGGCTCCAGGATCCCGGGTGGGTGACGGGGTCGGGGGCAGGTTCAGGTGCTCACCAGGTCTGGCTTCGGGGTGTGTGAGCCTTCCTGGTGGGGGCTTGGTAACTGCAGGGCAGCAGTTTCCACAGGGTGGGGCCTGGGGCTCAGCTCCTCGGGGTCTGCCTGCTGTGAGGACAGTAGCTCGTGGGACATTTCTCGTGGCGTGCTCTGGGACTCCCCACCCAGGGCACCCCAGGCGCCAGCACCCAGAGGAGGTAGCTCTGGCTGCAGCACAGTCTCTGGGGGGGGTCAGGCCCCCTGAGGAGGTGGGCAGGGCAGGGGTCCTGAGTCAGCTAAGGGCTGGGTCTTTGTGCACATCACTGAAGGGTGCTTGGGGGGATCTGCCTGCCAGGGGTCGTGTCCATGGGCCTTGCTGCTGTTCACTCCGGGCGGTCACTGGGAGGGGGCTCGGCCTAGAGTGGCCAGCCTCCAGCACTCCCCACGGCCAGGCTCTGGGGGCCCGTGGGGGGACAGGGTGCAGGGTCAGGTGACAGTGCCAGACACCCTCCTTACAGGAGCATTAGGAGCCGTCCTTGCCAGTCCGATAGGAGCATGCAGGAATTAAATAGAAGAGGTCATTGAGAATTGATTTTAAGTAGCTCTTACTCATGTGTGGAAAATCATCTATCTGCCAGAACATTCTTAGTTCCTCTGAAGTAAAAAGTCCTGTCACTTGCTCTCTGATAAGTGGTAGATAATGGCTCTTCCATTTGGACAACATGGCAGTTTGGATAGCTGCTAAATTTGCAAAATATGAACATTTTATAAAAAGCAACAAATCATCTGGTGGCACAGGTAACGGCCCACGTAGCCTGAGGTTTAGAGCCATAAAGAATAAGAAACGAACGATCAGGAGACTCCTTGCTGGGCAGCGCCTTTGTTGCTAGGGCTGTTTGTTCCTCTTTATCTCAGGCATCTCCTGTGGGCATTTGGGGACACGGCCTGCTGTCCCCACCTCCGCTTGCTTGTGCACCCGAGGGACTCTGCCATTTCCTTCCTGAGAAGTGTAGAATGAGAAAGCAAACACCTCCCAGACTTAGAGAACAGATAACCAGGAGTAAACAGACACCAGGACACATGGGGACACCAGTCTCTTCTTCCCAGCGTGACCTGCATGGTGTTGACTGGGATGCCCCACAGGGCCTCCCCCATGCAGCTCCCACAGTGGCCTTGAGCTGTCTGATGGGCAGAGAGCCTCTGGTGGGTAGATGAAGGCGAGCGGCTCCCTACAATTGGGAAGTCTTTATAAAACTCCTGTCTAGTATTTTATTAGTAAGTGTGCCTTGTAACTTCAGAACCAAGTAAGAATTTCTGGCAGTCATAGTCTGAGGACTGAGAGGTACAGACATAATGGGGGCCTTCTCTTTGTGTTTCCTCCCTAATTGTGCTTTTCGGGGCTCAGACATTGAGGCGGACCTTGACAGCCTGCCTGGTTCACCGCCTCGATCGCCGGGCTGATTGCCATCTCTCACTACTCCAGTTCTTGATGCATAAAAAGGAACTACTCCCCTCTGAGACAGCCCACTATTGCCTTTCTAATTCCAAAAATAGAATACATCCTGTGGTCAAGAATTAAAACAGGACAGAAATCAGTAAAGAGAAAGAAAATCCCCCTGCATCCTACCCCTCAGACATGTCCACCACTGGGAGATTAGTTGGGGAGAGTCCTAGATGCTCTTGTTTGCAGTTGTTTCCATGCTGTCTGCCTGCTCACCTGTGTGCAGCTGTGCACTCAGGTGATATGTGCTGTAACCCACTTTTTAATGCTTGGTGTATTATACTTTGTCGTTGGACTTTTCCATGCACAGCCAGATTTTGTTCGGGGTGTAGCGTTTTGTGGGGGCGAGGTATCCAGGCACGCCTGCATGCCGTTAACAGCAGTGTCTGCTCTGTGTCAACTGGAGCTGATTGGGGCATAGGGTCAGGTGCACTGCGGCATCTTGTTGGAAGGAGATAAGAGGTGGGTCCTAAGTCAGGCAGGTGGCCCCGAGCATACCTTTTGCATAGGCTCCAAGCCTGGGGAACAAAGGAGATGAGCAGGGAGGCCACTGGCCTTTCCAAGGAGCTTCGGGAGTGGACCGAGGTGGGTTCCTTCATACTCCCCACGTTGGGGTCAGACGAGGTGCCAGGGGTGTTTGTGGCCATTCCTGGTCCATCTGTGGTGGACCTGTTTTAATCTCTTCTGGGTAAACATTGGAAATTCTGCTCTGAGGACCGAGGAGGGCTGAGAAAGGTGCAGGCATGAGGGTTGGGGGGGGCGGGCAGGACTGGCCATGCGGTGATGGACACTGCCCTGACCAGTGTGGAGGGAGTTGGCAAGCTTGTTTTCCCAGTGTACAATCCATTGCTGATGACCCGTACTAACCCTGGATTTCAGTTTCAGGAGTGTGTGTGTGTCGGGGGGTGTCTGGGAGTCATGTGGGGGGACATTTAATAATGACTGGGACAGGCCCTTTGCTGCACTGTGCAGCCTGCCCTGTAGTCTCTCGGACGTGAGGCCAGGACCAAGCCCACAGAGAGGAAAGATGGATCCGTGTTTGTCAGTGGGCTCAGCAGACCTGCTACCAGGACCGTTATTAGATTTCCTGAGCATTACAAGCTAATGGGCAGTATTTATTTTAATCATGTAATGCAGCCACAAAATTGGTAGTGGCACCGTGAAATCACTGTTCATTTCCTGTGCATGGGCTGCAGACCTATTTATGGGGGGGAATTTATGCAAACTGACCTTAGATGTGCCCTGTCCACATCCTGTAAGAGAACATTCCAATTTTTTGTTGTTGTTCTGATTTGCTTTTATCTGCATTGTCCAGGGTACTTAGCAGAGGCCATTCACAGGACTCAGGGTCTCTGAAAAGCTCCCTTTTGTTCAGCATGGGCCCATGAATTGAGAAGCCGGGACTGCCCCAAGCTCTAGCTGCGCCTGTGGGTCTGCATGGAAGGGTGTTCCTGGAAGAGAAGAGTACAGGATGCAAGAGCCAGAAGGAACCAGATGCAGCCCTCTCGTTTCACAGATGAGGGAATTGAGGCCCAAAGAGGCCAAACAGCATGCCAGAAGTTGCCAGGTGCTGCGTGCAGAGCATGGACTTGAAGCAAGCATTCCCACGCCCCGCTGGAGAATGCTTCCTCAGGCCTCCCATTCAGGTAGCCCCCGGGAAGCACCTTCGGAAGCGGCTGGCTTGGCCGCAGCGGCCTCCTCTCCACCCCACCCCCCCTTGCAGTCCCAGGCGGAGTGGGGTTTCTCGGAAGCGCAGCGTAGGCTGGCTGTGCCTTTCCCCCTGGTTTGGGCCCCGAGGCCATGCTGCCCGTGCCACCCTGGCCCAGACTGTAGGGACGGGTTAGTCAGATGGCTCCTCTGGATTCACTGTCATCTTTTCTCAAGCCATTATGTGAATCTTACTATACACATTGATTGCATCATGAATTTAAAAATATTACGATCATTTAGAATTCTTCATGGAATTAAAACTCTCAGGTCCAGTAATATCCAGCATAGGACTGGCAGAAATTCAATATATGAATTATAAAGATCTAAGCCTTCTCTCCTATTTTCTTTGGTACTTATTTCACCAGGGAAAATTGTGCTTATTTCAGCTTTGTTTTCCACAGATAAAGTGGTGGTTGTCCATCACCAGCATCTAAACTGCATAGTAGAAATTACCTTAATATATGCATCCTCTCCAGCTTCTATAAGAAAGATGGTTGTAACCTATCTCAGAGAAATGGCCCTGAATTTAGCCTGTTTTTGTTTTCTCGTATAATTTCTGATTCCTACCTTTCCACAAAATATTCACATTTCCATATTTTCATTTTCAAGGATACTGTAATTTCATTCTAAGGTGTTAAAATGTTTTAAAGAATCCTCAAAGTCTGTTTACGAATTTAAGTCAGAAAATTTAGGGTCCCGACTCTGGTCTGAGATGAATGTTCTGCTGCTGCTTAGAAGTGCCCAGAGCCACTGGCAGGAGACTGCGTCCCTGGCCACGGCAGCTCCGTGTGCCCCTGGGGCTGCTGTCCCTGGGATGCCTCATCTTAGAAGTGCTGTGCAATAGGGGGCATTACTGTGCGTGATTAATATTTCATTTTTAGAAGTTGTCAGCCAAGGCCCAGCCGTCAGTCCTCACCAAGTGCAGGTTGACGTCCACTCTATGCTTAGACCTTGTAGTGGGTAACAAGCTGCGTTGGCAGGTCTCTGCAGAACAGGGGCGAGCGGGTGGGAAGCCTGTCTGCGTGCCTGGTCTGTGGGCCTCTGACAGGCCCCGATCCCCAGCTTGTGTGGGACTGAAATAAGGAAAGGACTCCGGTTATGCAGGACGTCCCCAGGACCCCAGACGGGGCCGGAGCCTTTTCTGCCACCCCATCTTTCCTTAATTTGGTGTGGGAGGAGGGGGGGTGTTACTGCCAGGGGGTGGGAACAAAGGGCAGGCTGAGCCAGGCTGTTTGGGCCCCAGCTCTGGGGAGACCTGCAGACTCAAGCAGTGTCTTTGGGGGTGTCTGGGGATGGAAAGCCTGAAATCAGAATAAGATTTCAGGTGGCAGTGGTTGATAGCTGGGGAAATTGGGGCTGAGTTTTCATACCATTGTAGCTCGTAACCCTAATATATAGAGTTGAATGTACTCCCCCACCCCTACCTCCCCGCAAAGTTATTGCAGCCTCTTTGGGTCCCCACTGGTTAAATGGGATTAGTTTTTCCCTCTTTCTAAAAACCCTGGAGCATTTTGTGGCCAAAGCTTACTGTAGAGCCATGAACTACTCTGCCAAAAAAGTGAACAACTAGATCCACATTGCATTCTGCTACCATAATGTTAACATGATTCGAAACCCAAATTTGGAAGCAGTTTTTGTTTTATTGATGGTGCTGTGACCACACGGAAAGTATGCTCTTCCTTCCCCACGGACTCCTGTCAGCACAGAGCTTTGTGGGACTGCATTTCCTCGAGCAGCTTGTGCTGGTGTCTAGGCTCACCCTGTACTGTTGAGGTTTGGGAGTTAGAACTGGAGGTGAGACCCCTGGTGAAATTAGGAACCGGCAAGGGGGTGGTGTTTTGCCAGAAGTGCCAATGGAGAGGGAGAGGGCACTGGGAGGCCTGCCCGCAGGTGGCTCTTCTAGAGGCGTCCATGTGGAGAGAAGCCCCTGCTTTGAGCTCCAAGACAGGTGTGTTACCTGTGTCCGTGACTGCTTGTGTTCTGTCTCTTAGGTTAACAAGGCCAGCAGGTAGGGTTCTCCTGCCTGGGGACTCAGAGCTACCCCAAGAAGGTGTTTGCCGCAAGACCTGTTAAGTCCCTGGTTTATACACTGAAACAGAAATTAGATGGAATGCGGTCACAGGGCTTAGGATTTTTATCGTTAATGAATAGAATATTCAGCCGCAGCAACAGTTACTGAAATGCTTGTCATTCTGAAGGAAATACAGAACGGGAAGCCATCGGAGCTACAGGGAGAGTCCTTTGTGGGTGGTTCCCTGCACCGCTCAAGGCTGGAGGCAGGCGTGTATTTTCATGTTTGAAGAAGGAAAGGAAACTTTTCTTCCCCCCTGTTCTCCTCAGATCCCCACACCTCCGCTTTTCTCAGACATGGATCTCGTAAGCTGTCCTTTACACACCAGCTACGACAGCGGTGGTGCTGGTCCTGGAACGAGGTGCATCATGACACCCTTAGGAATGGTGTTGAGGCGGATGTAGGGAAGGGAATTGTCATAACTCAGCGAAGTTAAAAACCTGCCAAGTTCCCTAGAGCTCATCAGGTTGGCAGCATTTTTTGCCCTGGGGACAGGAGCGGGGGCCCATTAGGGGTGAAAAGGTGCTCCGTTTGGCAGTGGCTAAAGGATTCTGGGTCACACTGGGGCTTGGGGTGGGGGAGTGGATACTTGAGATTGTAGGCCGTGGCCTGGCCATGTCCGCACTGGTCAGATGGGGCATCTAGAGGGCCTGGCCTGTCCCCCCGCATTGGGAGGGCCTTATGAGTTTGTGTCAGGGTAAGGGTTTGCTACGGGGAATTTGTGGGTGGGAAATGGTCTTATCTGAATCTTGGAAGCCACTGAAAAGCAACCTGAACTTCCAGGGAAACCTGAATGTGATCTGGTATCGTATCTCAAGGGTTTATGCTTTATTTCATTTTGTAGAGAGACTCAAGGATTTTGAAATAAATTATGTCATACCATGGAAAACTGTGCCAGTATCTGTCTGTTGAGCCCTCCATTTACGAGTCATTCATGTATTATCTATTAACCAGTTCGCTGTGGGGCTCTTTCCCGCTGCATTGAAATGGATGATGTTATTAAGGGCGAGCGTTTCCTTCCTCAGCCCAGAAGGGATGCCGCGTCGGGAGCCGCAGTCTCGCCGGTGCTCCTGGTCTGTGTGGAGGCCCCTGCTCTTTTCTGTGCGGGTTTCGGCATATACTTGGGATAGTGAATGCTTTAAAATGCTCCCTCACGTTTCTGTTGCTAAAATGAATAGTTTTTTTTTTTAATCCTTGTGAAATTTATGTTTTTCAAGTAAATTTCTCAGTCTCTGAGATAACACATTGTTTTTGAAATTTCACCTGCAATTTTAGGTTCTTTTTTGTCCTTGTGTATGATTTCACAAGTTTGGCTTGGAACCTGGATTTGAGGTCACTGGAGCCAAGCGGGGTTGAAGCGGGGAGGAGAGACCATAAAGTCGGTCTAATTGTGGCCACATGCTCCTGTTGGATGATTTAGAAGAAAAAACACACGTTCCTGGCTCTGTTGGGGGGTTGGCCCACCGGCCTAAACATGGCTGGTTTAATATCGTGTGGCGAGGTTTCAGCGCCCTTGCTGAATGAGGAGCGCTGGCCAGCCTCTATCTGATGCAGTGCCGGCTGAGGAGTGGAGGCCTGGGGAGCGATGGAGCTGTGTATCTGCCTCCCCACTCTGGCCCCAGCAGGTTCCTGCAGGCGGGGAAGGACGGGGGGTGCAGGGATCCTCACTGAGGAGCTTTACCTTCTCAGTTCAAGTCCACTGAAAGACCTCTTGCTTGAGCACAGCCCCACACTCTGTTGCCTTGATTCGACGGCTCTCTGCTAGCATAGGATGAATGGAGGTATTTTCAGGGTGATCTTGGAGCTCTGCAGAGTATCTGGTGCACGTTAGTAATCATGCCACCTGGATACAGGTTTTTCTCTGCATTCTCAGGTGCTACATAGACTGAGCCATATAAAATTGCCATTATTTGACCACTTTGACCTACCAAAGTGGCAGCCTGGTTCAGTGTAATGTAAATTGGGTTGGGGTTGGAAGTAACCAGCAATACCTTTTGGCTGGTTTTGTTCACTTTAGACTGAATGGGCTGCTGTGAACCGGGTAGGTGTGGTGTGCCTGCGTGGCCAGGGCCTTTCTAGCCACATGGTACTTCAGGCTCACCTGTGGTCCACTGTCACTTCTGGCCCCAAAACAGGCAGTGAACCCAGCATGTGTCCTCGCCACGCAAGAAACGGGGTGCCGGAAGCCTGGGTCTCTAATCACCCTCCCGAGGCGATAGGAGGGCTTCCACCGTGGGTAGCCAGCCCTTCGCCAGGTGTGGGGCTGCATCATCTCAGTCCTCACAGCATCCCTGGGAGGGAAGTACTTCTTTTACCTACGAGGAAACTGAGTGTCAGAGAGACGGGAAGATGCTGCAAGGTGAGGTCACCTAACCTCACCGTCTGCCCAGGCCCCTCGCACGAGTTCCTTCTGCCACCTCTGGGTGTCCCTCTGCCGCGGGCGCCCTGGTCATGGGGCTGGGTGGGGCCTGGTGGGAGAAGCCCGGCTCCATCATCCCTGGTCTGGATTGCTTATGTTGGATTTTCACATTTGCACATCTGACTTTTTTTTCCACATTTACTCACTGACTTCTTCAGCTTTTCAAAAAATCCAAAGGGGAGCTTGTTAACAATGCAGATTTGAAGTGCTGATGGGCGGGTCTGCTGATGTTCACCTGTTCCCAGTGTTGCCAAGTCTCTCAGGTGAGGCTGAGGCGAGGTGGTGCAGGGAGCGTGCTTGGGGAGCACGGCAGGTAAAGAGGGGTTTAGAATCTGCCCCTGGCTCGGAGATGGTTGTCAGTATCAGAAGATCAACCAGAACACAAGGAAATGCTGTGTTTTGTTTTCTCTGCATTCCATCGGTACATCCGGGGTTGTCATTCCTTGTTACGTAGAGAGTGGTAAATTCACATGTGGGCAGTTTTCCTTCTGTGGACTTTTTAAAAATTGTGACTTAAATCATTTGTCTCTAAGTTAGTTTTGATGCCTGCACTACAGAGAGACTTGAGTGCATTGTGTAAAGAAGACACATGCTTTTTTTCACCCATCATAATCGCTATGCTCCTGGAAAGTCTTTTATGCTCTTGTCTGGGGAAAGAGGGGGATCTGTCTGTGGCAGGGCAGAGAACAGGAGGACTAACAACATCCCCTTTTAATTGTTATTTTAGTCCCCCTATCAGCTGTGCTAATAAGATTGTCTTAATTATTTTTTTTTTTTTTTTTTTTTTTTTTATTGAAGGGTAGTTGACACACAGTATTACATTACATGAGTTTCAAGTGTACAACACAGTGGTAGAACATTTATATACATAATTCTAGGTTCCAGCTATCACCCTACCAGGCTGTTACAATATCTTGACTATATTCCTTATGCTATACATTACATCCCGGTTACTTATTTATTTTACCATTGGAAGTCTGTCCTTTTTTTTTTTTTTTTTTTTTTTTGTGAGGGCATCTCTCATATTTATTGATCAAATGGTTGTTAACGACAATAAAATTCTGTATAGGGGAGTCAATTCTCAATGCACAATCATTATTCCACCCCAAGCCTAATTTTTGTCAGTCTCCAATCTTCTGAGGCATAACAAACAAGTTCTTACATGTAGAACAAATTCTTACATAATGAATAAGTTACATAGTGAACAGTACAAGGGCAGTCATCACAGAAACTTTCGGTTTTGCTCATGCATTATGAACTATAAACAGTCAGTTCAAATATGAATACTCATTTGGTTTTTATACTTGATTTATATGTGGATACCACATTTCTCTCTTTATTATTATTATTTTTAATAAAATGCTGAAGTGGTAGGTAGATACAAGATAAAGGTAGAAAACATAGTTTAGTGTTGTAAGAGAGCACATGTAGATGATCAGGTGTGTGCCTGTAGACTATGTGTTAATCCAAGCTAGACCAGGGCAATAAAACATCCACGTATGCAAAGATTTCTCTCAGAACGGGGGGGTGAGGTTCTAAGCCTCACCTCTGTTGATCCCCAATTTCTCACCTGATGGCCCCCCTGCGACTGTGCCTGTCTTAGGTTGTTCCTCCCTTGAGGAATCTTACCCGTCTCTGGCTAACCAGTCATCTTCCGGGGCCATACAGGGACATGTGAAGTTGGTAAGTGAGAGAGAAGCCTTATTGTTTGAAAAAGTTAGCTTTTTACTTCTTTGCATATTTATGCCCTGTGGCTTCTATGCCCAGCATTTGTCTTGAGGTATCTTTACCACTTGGAAGAATTATGATACTCGGTAAATTTGATATGAGGCACGAATTCTATTTAAGGGTTGTAATTAGGAAGGAAGAAGAAAAGCTATAGAAGTAGCAGGCGGAAGAAAACATGGGAAGATTGATTATTTCTTTGATATATCTTCTTGTAGAGTAACTTCAGCATGTATAGGTTTTAAGCTACTACTTAAATTGCACACACACATTAACATAATAGGAGTATAGTTACATAACCAAAGCATATCTGTAATTACCAGCCATCTGCAGTGAAACCAAGAAAACCAGTTAGGCACCTTAGGCATTTGTGAAAACTTATCTATGATATGGTGGATATTGTCCAACTGAACTAGAACAGTCTGAGAGAAATCAGACAAATTAAAACAACCCATTCCTGGGGACTGTTCACATGCCATATGTTCTTTTAACAGTAAATAGTTTGTAGTTGTAAGACTTTGGAGCGCTACAATTTGTACTTCTCCAAATTCTTGGTTGAGTTCCAACAGTATAGATCCAGTCCAATTTTGTTGTTTTACTGTATGCACAGGCCAGCTTAGATATCTCCTTCCTCATTCCCATGGCAAGTCCAGGAACTGGTGGGATGAGTGCATCTACAGCTGTAGCAGTGCGTGGATCTTTGTTGCGGTTTTTTGATGATCATCTTCTGGCATGAGTCTTCCAGAGAGTGCAGATGTTGGAAGTTCTTTTTCATATCGTATCTTAGTTCATTTTCGGGGTAGCCCAATTAGGCTTTGATCCTCTGTATAAACACAAACAGACCCTTTGCCTACACTTTTATATGCCCTTTATACCCTTGTGTAGAACTCGTTGGAGGTTACCACACAGGAACTGCCCTTTTTTTTTTTTTTTTTTGCTATCACTAATCTACACTTACATGACGAATATTATGTTTACTAGGCTCTCCCCTATACCAGGTCTCCCCTATAAACCCCTTTACAGTCACTGTCCATCAGCATAGCAAAATGTTGTAGAATCACTACTTGCCTTCTCTGTGTTGTACAGCCCTCCCTTTTCTCCTACCCCCCCATGCATGTTAATCTTAATACCCCCCTACTTCTCCCCCCCTTATCCCTCCCTACCCACCCATCCTCCCCAGTCCCTTTCCCTTTGGTACCTGTTAGTCCATTCTTGAGTTCTGTGATTCTGCTGCTGTTTTGTTCCTTCAGTTTTTCCTTTGTTCTTATATTCCACAGATAAGTGAAATCATTTGGTATTTCTCTTTCTCCGCTTGGCTTGTTTCACTGAGCATAATACCCTCCAGCTCCATCCATGTTGCTGCAAATGATTGGATTTGCCCTTTTCTTATAGCTGAGTAGTATTCCATTGTGTATATGTACCACATCTTCTTTATCCATTCATCTATTGATGGACATTTAGGTTGCTTCCAATTCTTGGCTATTGTAAATAGTGCTGCGATAAACATAGGGGTGCATCTGTCTTTCTCAAACTTGATTGCTGCATTCTTAGGGTAAATTCCTAGGAGTGCAATTCCTGGGTCAAATGGTAAGTCTGTTTTGAGCATTTTGATGTACCTCCATACTGCTTTCCACAATGGTTGAACTAACTTACATTCCCACCAGCAGTGTAGGAGGGTTCCCCTTTCTCCACAGCCTCGCCAACATTTGTTGTTGTTTGTCTTTTGGATGGCAGCCATCCTTACTGGTGTGAGGTGATACCTCATTGTAGTTTTAATTTGCATTTCTCTGATAATTAGCGATGTGGAGCATCTTTTCATGTGTCTGTTGGCCATCTGTATTTCTTTTTTGGAGAACTGTCTGTTCAGTTCCTCTGCCCATTTTTTAATTGGGTTATTTGTTTTTTGTTTGTTGAGGCGTGAGAGCTCCTTATATATTCTGGACGTCAAGCCTTTATCGGATGTGTCATTTTCAAATATATTCTCCCATACTGTAGGGATCCTTCTTGTTCTATTGATGGTGTCTTTTGCTGTACAGAAGCTTTTCAGCTTAATATAGTCCCACTTACTCATTTTTGCTGTTGTTTTCCTTGCCCGGGGAGATATGTTCAAGAAGAGGTCACTCATGTTTATGTCTAAGAGGTTTTCGCCTATGTTTTCTTCCAAGAGTTTAATGGTTTCATGGCTTACATTCAGGTCTTTGATCCATTTTGAGTTTACTTTTGTATATGGGGTTAGACAATGGTCCAGTTTCATTCTCCTACATGTAGCTGTCCAGTTTTGCCAGCACCACCTGTTGAAGAGACTGTCATTTCGCCATTGTATGTCCATGGCTCCTTTATCAAATATTAATTGACCATATATGTCTGGGTTAATGTCTGGATTCTCTAGTCTGTTCCATTGATCTGTGGCTCTGCTCTTGTGCCAGTACCAAATTGTCTTGATTACTATGGCTTTATAGTAGAGCTTGAAGTTGGGGAGTGAGATCCCCCCTACTTTATTCTTCTTTCTCAGGATTGCTTTGGCTATTCGGGGTCTTTGGTGTTTCCATATGAATTTTTGAATTATTTGTTCCAGTTCATTGAAGAATGTTGCTGGTAGTTTCATAGGGATTGCATCAAATCTGTATATTGCTTTGGGCAGGATGGCCATTTTAACGATATTAATTCTTCCTAGCCACGAGCATGGGATGAGTTTCCATCTGTTAGTGTCCCCTTTAATTTCTCTTAAGAGTGACTTGTAGTTTTCAGAGTATAAGTCTTTCACTTCTTTGGTTAGGTTTATTCCTAGGTATTTTATTTTTTTTGATGCAATTGTGAATGGAGTTGTTTTCCTGATTTCTCTCTCTGTTGGTTCATTGTTAGTATATAGGAAAGCCACAGATTTCTGTGTGTTGATTTTGTATCCTGCAACTTTGCTGTATTCCGATATCAGTTCTAGTAGTTTTGGGGTGGAGTCTTTAGGGTTTTTTATGTACAGTATCATGTCATCTGCAAATAGTGACAGTTTAACTTCTTCTTTACCAATCTGGATTCCTTGTATTTCTTTATTTTGTCTGATTGCCGTGGCTAGGACCTCCAGTACTATGTTAAATAACAGTGGAGAGAGTGGGCATCCCTGTCTAGTTCCCGATCTCAGAGGAAATGCTTTCAGCTTCTCACTGTTCAATATAATGTTGGCTGTGGGTTTATCATAGATGGCCTTTATTATGTTGAGGTACTTGCCCTCTATTCCCATTTTGCTGAGAGTTTTTAACATGAATGGATGTTGAACTTTGTCAAATGCTTTTTCAGCATCTATGGAGATGATCATGTGGTTTTTGTCTTTCTTTTTGTTGATGTGGTGGATGATGTTGATGGACTTTCGAATGTTGTACCATCCTTGCATCCCTGGAATGAATCCCACTTGGTCATGGTGTATGATCCTTTTGATGTATTTTTGAATTCGGTTTGCTAATATTTTGTTGAGTATTTTTGCATCTACGTTCATCAGGGATATTGGTCTGTAGTTTTCTTTTTTGGTGGGGTCTTTGCCTGGTTTTGGTATTAGGGTGATGTTAGCTTCATAGAATGAGTTTGGGAGTATCCCCTCCTCCTCTATTTTTTGGAAAACTTTAAGGAGAATGGGTATTATGTCTTCCCTGTATGTCTGATAAAATTCCGAGGTAAATCCATCTGGCCCGGGGGTTTTGTTCTTTGGTAGTTTTTTGATTACCTCTTCAATTTCGTTGCTGGTAATTGGTCTGTTTAGATTTTCTGTTTCTTCCTGGGTCAATCTTGGAAGGTTATATTTTTCTAGGAAGTTGTCCATTTCTCCTAGGTTTCCCAGCTTGTTAGCATATAGGTTTTCATAGTATTCTCCAATAATTCTTTGCATTTCCGTGGGGTCCGTCGTGATTTTTCCTTTCTCGTTTCTGATACTGTTGATTTGTGTTGACTCTCTTTTCTTCTTAATAAGTCTGGCTAGAGGCTTATCTATTTTGTTTATTTTCTCGAAGAACCAGCTCTTGGTTTCATTGATTTTTGCTATTGTTTTATTCTTCTCAATTTTATTTATTTCTTCTCTGATCTTTATTATGTCCCTCCTTCTGCTGACCTTAGGCCTCATCTGTTCTTCTTTTTCCAATTTCGATAATTGTGACATTAGACCATTCATTTGGGATTGCTCTTCCTTTTTTAAATATGCTTGGATTGCTATATACTTTCCTCTTAAGACTGCTTTTGCTGTGTCCCACAGAAGTTGGGGCTTAGTGTTGTTGTTGTCATTTGTTTCCATATATTGCTGGATCTCCATTTTGATTTGGTCATTGATCCATTGATTATTTAGGAGCGTGTTGTTAAGCCTCCATGTGTTTGTGAGCCTCTTTGCTTTCTTTGTACAGTTTATTTCTAGTTTTATGCCTTTGTGGTCTGAAAAGTTGGTTGGTAGGATTTCAATCTTTTGGAATTTTCTGAGGCTCTTTTTGTGGCCTAGTATGTGGTCTATTCTGGAGAATGTTCCATGTGCACTTGAGAAGAATGTATATCCCGCTGCTTTTGGATGTAGAGTTCTATAGATGTCTATTAGGTCCATCTGCTCTACTGTGTTGTTCAGTGCTTCCGTGTCCTTACTTATTTTCTGCCCAGTGGATCTATCCTTTGGGGTGAGTGGTGTGTTGAAGTCTCCTAGAATGAATGCATTGCAGTCTATATCCCCCTTTAGTTCTGTTAGTATTTGTTTCACATATGCTGGTGCTCCTGTGTTGGGTGCATATATATTTAGAATGGTTATATCCTCTTGTTTGACTGAGCCCTTTATCATTATGTAGTGTCCTTCTTTATCTCTTGTTACTTTCTTTGTTTTGAAGTCTATTTTGTCTGATATTAGTACTGCAACCCCTGCTTTCTTCTCACTGTTGTTTGCTTGAAATATGTTTTTCCATCCCTTGACTTTTAGTCTGTACATGTCTTTGGGTTTGAGGTGAGTTTCTTGTAAGCAGCATATAGATGGGTCTTGCTTTTTTATCCATTCTGTTACTCTGTGTCTTTTGATTGGTGCATTCAACCCATTAACATTTAGGGTGACTATTGAAAGATATGTACTTATTGCCATTGCAGGCTTTAAATTCGTGGTTACCAAAGGTTCAAGGTTAGCCTCTTTAGTATCTTACTGCCTAACTTAGCTCGCTTGTTGAGCTGTTATATACACTGTCTGGAGATTCTTTTCTTCTCTCCCTTCTTGTTCCTCCTCCTCGATTCTTCATATGTTGGGTGTTTTGTGCTGTGCTCTTTCTAGGAGTGCTCCCATCTAGAGCAGTCCCTGTAAGATGTTCTGTAGAGGTGGTTTGTGGAAAGCAAATTCCCTCAGCTTTTGTTTGTCTGGGAATTGTTTAATCCCACCGTCATATTTGAATGATAGTCGTGCTGGATACAGTATCCTTGGTTCAAGGCCCTTCTGTTTCATTGTATTAAATATATCATGCCATTCTCTTCTGGCCTGTAGGGTTTCTGTTGAGAAATCTGACGTTAGCCTGATGGGTTTCCCTTTATAGGTGACCTTTTTCTCTCTAGCTGCCTTTAACACTCTTTCCTTGTCCTTGATCTTTGCCATTTTAATTATTATGTGTCTTGGTGTTGCCCTTCTTGGATCCTTTCTGTTGGGGGTTCTGTGTATTTCCGTGGTCTGTTCGATTACTTCCTCCCCCAGTGTGGGGAAGTTTTCAGCAATTATTTCTTCTAAGATACTTTCCATCTCTTTGCCTCTCTCTTCTTCTTCTGGGACCCCTATAATACGGATATTGCTCCTTTTAGATTGGTCACACAGTTCTCTTAATATTGTTTCATTCCTGGAGATCCTTTTGTCTCTCTCTATGTCAGCTTCTATGCGTTCCTGTTCTCTGATTTCAATTCCATCAATGGCCTCTTGCATTCTATCCATTCTGCTTATAAACCCTTCCAGAGTTTGTTTCATTTCTGCGATCTCCTTTCTGGCATCTGTGATCTCTTTCCGGACTTCATCCCATTTTTCTTGCGTATTTCTCTGCATCTCTGTCAGCATGTTTATGATTCTTATTTTGAATTCTTTGTCAGGAAGACTGGTTAGGTCTGTCTCCTTCTCTGGTGTTGTCTCTGTGATCTTTGTCTGCCTGTAGCTTTGCCTTTTCATGGTGATAGGAATAGTCTGCAGAACTGGGACGAGTGACGGCTGGAAGGACTTCCTTTCTTGTTGGTTTGTGGCCCTCCTCTCCTGGGAGAACAGCGGCCTCTAGTGGCTTGTGCTGCGCAGCTGCGCGCAGACAGGGTTTCTGCTTCCTGCCCGGCTGCTATGGAGTTAATCTCCGCTGTTGCTGTGGGCGTGGCCTGGCTCGGGCAGCTACTCCAAAATGGTGGAGTCGCGTTGGAGCAGGAGCTGCTGGGAGGCTATTTATCTCCGTAAGGGGCCTCCCTGCTCCCTGCAGCCCAGGGGTTAGGGTGCCCTGAGATCCCGGGTTCCCTACCTCTGGATTAAGTGGCCCGCCCTGCCCCTTTAAGACTTCCAAAAAGCACCCGCCAAAACAAAACAACGACCACAAAAAAAAACAAGAAAAAAAATTTTTTTTAATTAAAAAAAAAAGGTGGTCGTTCGTTTTTCTTTATTCTCCGGTGCCAGCCTCAGGCCTCTGCTCACCGGTCTTTCTGCCCTGTTTCCCTAATATTGGGGTCCCTGTCCCTTTAAGACTTCCAAAAAGCGCTCGCCAAAACAAAGCAGCAAAAAAGCAAAAAAAAAAAAAAATGGTCGCGCGCTTTTCTTATGTCCTCTGTCGCCCAGCCTCCAGTGCCTGCTCACTGTTCTTGCTGCCCTGTTTTCCCAGTATCGAGGGCCCTGCACTCTGGCCCGGATGGCTGGGGCTGGGTGTTCGGCAGCCCTGGGCTCCGTCTCCCTCCCGCTCTGCCCGCTCCTCTCCCGCCGGGAACTGGGGGGAGGGGCGCTCGGCTCCCGCGGGGCCGGGGCTTGTATCTCACCCACTTCGCGAGGCGTTGGGTTCTCTCAGGTGCGGATGTGGTCTGGATATTGTCCTGTGTCCTCTGGTCTTTATTCTAGGAAGGGTTGTCTTTGTTATATTTTCATAGATATATGTTGTTTTGGGAGGAGATTTCCGCTGCTCTACTCACGCCGCCATCTTCCGCCCCCTCCCTGTCTTAATTATTTTAATTGAAATTTACTATTATGCCAGAGAGTCCTATGTTTATTCATATACAGTGAAGTGGGCAAGAGGGAAGATGTACATTCCTGAACGTCAAAGTGTAACCACTTGGTCCAAGCTTAGCAGAAATGGGACGTGATGATGGGGTAATTTCACTGATGGATCTTAACCCCAGCGTTCCTGGTTATTGCTGGAACCGAAAATAAACGTGTCTGTAGCCATCGTATGCCCTGCAATAAAATAAACTCAGATACTGGAGGAAGATGCTGAAGGACATGATTATCATTTTTCAGCTATGTTGCAAAATCCTATCAGTTTCAAGACTTGAATTTTTGGCTCTGGATACATCAAGTCAAGAGAGTAGAAGAAGAGTTGGTGCTGTAATAATACAAAATCATACAACAGCACAGAGGAAAAACAGACTGGCTGTAGAATGTCTATGATTTTGTCTGTTTGCTGGATCATTTCTTCACCTGTGATCTGAGTGTTTAGGAGTTAGGTGGTTAATCTGTGATCCCTGATGGGCAGCAAGGAGCTAAGCAGTTGGGAATCAGACATACGTGTTCTCTTACTACTCTCGCCCCCCCATAGTGAATGCATTTGCTTTTTGGTCCAAGGGATTTTTGTGTTTTTTTTTAAGTGCCGCTTTTGGCTTTCAAGTTACAGTGCATATTTTGTGTGTAGCATAATGAGGGCCTTAAATTTATGGTTCTATGACTATTTTTGAAAAAAGGCCTAAGGCTGAATCCCTCAGTTAGTGTTATTAGTAAGAAGAGAATGAAGGGAATTTGCAGTCAGGACACATTTTAAGAAAATCTGGGCAAAGGAAACAAAACACTTCGCCCTGAAGTAAAAACAAAACCAACCAGATAGCTCCGTTCCTGGCTTTGCTTTTCTGCAGCTGCGTGTTTTCTGTCGGCGTCAGTGAGGATCTGTGTCCCTTGGGGTCCAGAGTCATCCTCACCAAGAAGTGGCCAGTTGTGGGGCTGCACGTGGCCCTGGAAGGAAAGGTCGTGGAAAGACGGCCTCACCACCCCTTTGCTTTTCTCTAGTGGTTCAAAGAAGCAGCTTGTAACCCGGAGGGAGGAGCCCCCGGCCTGTGTATCTTTTTGAACCATCGCCTGCTAGGCTGTGTTCCTTTCTCTCACCACCTTCAGATTTCTCTTCCAAAGAAGATAGTAGTTTGGGTTTTTTATTCCTGATAAAAGTTATTTACTACTTCATATTCCTCAATCTTGGAGTTCTCTGAGAGTTTCTTTTTATTATTATGATTTTAATTTAAATAATGTAATTTGAAGTGGTGCTGTGTTAAATGGTAAGAAATGATTAAATGTCTTCTTTTCCTAAACTACATTAGGGATTCCTCAGGGCGTCCCACTGCCTGGAGCCCTGCTGGCCCACAGTGACCCAGCTAACGGAGCCTTGGTGCTGCTGACAGCCCGAAAGCAGTCCATCTGTGGGGACCATCTCCGTGATACTTTAAATCAAATGCAGTAGCATCAAGCCAGTGCATGGGAATGCATTCTCTTAATATTCTACTGATGGGGGAATTGAGTGGGCACAGAATGGCCTTTTGTGAAAATGAAACAAATCTTCTGTGGCTTTTGATTGTAACTGGTCTGAGAGCACAGGCACACGTGCGTTCCTGTACACGCATGTATATTCCCATACTTGCATGCACATGCTCCCAGGGCTGTGCCCCAGATGCACGTGTATCCTTCAGGTGTTCTTGCACTATGAGACTTAAAATGAAATAGGGCAGCCTGCCTGGTCTCGTCCCCCACCCCACCCCTGCTCCAGTCACCCTGCAGAGAACCCCTCCGGGCAGGGGCTGCACCAGCCCTCAGAAGGATCCCTACAGAGGAATTGGATAAAGGAGTTAAAGGGGTATCCTGATTTGTACACCTTTTGTTAAATCTTCTGTTGTTTTTCACTTCATCTCATCTGAGGTAGTGTGGTTTTCTGACTAGGCAATGGTGGAAGGTTTTAAATAGATGTTTTTTTAATGGAAGATGAGTCTTTTTCAGTCAGTTAAGTTAAACATTTATTTTATTAATCTACTTGCCATGAAGATCATCATATTCCATTCAAATGAGGTCTTTGCAAGTAAAAAGGTGCCATACATGTGATCCAGTGTTTATATAATCATGAATCTTTGTTTAATGGAGCCCTGCTTAATTTATAATGAGTATTTAATATTTGTTGTAATAAACATTCTTATGGTGGTTTGTGTTTAAAAATTAGTGCATTAATGAAGGAGCTCATTTTAACTACCATTTGATCCTTTGTTTTATTAAGGTTCATATTAAAAACTACATAGTATTGAAATACTAGATGGAAGTCTCCTCACTGCCCTTTTCCCTATGCCACCTGGTTCCCAAGTCTAAATCAGTAGCTGTTAACCAGAAATATTATCTGCCTGGAAAAGCTCGCGCACACACACACACCCGTAGTTCCTGTAGCTCGTACACACACACACACACACACACACACACACACACACACACACACACACACACACACACACACACACACACACACACACACCCGTAGTTCCTGTAGCTCGTACACACACACACACACACACACACACACACACACACACACACACACACACACACACACACACACACACACACACACACACACACACACACACACACACACACACACACACACACACACACACACACACACACACACACACACACACACCCGTAGTTCCTGTAGCTTGGGGATAGTGGCCCTGTGGTATGTTGGCGCTTCAGGACTTCACAGCCTGCCTAGTACCCCACTGTATGGGTATCTCCAGATTCATTTAACCAGTGTAGGGCTTGTCATAGTACAGCAGCGGGGCACCCTGCTGGGACACCCCTGGTGCCAGTTCGTGTTAGGAAAGTCTCTGTCATTTACTTCCCTGGGCCACTGGGTTCACTCTGCAGATCCTATAAGGCCACATTCCTATTTTCCCAAGAGAGCAGTTGATGACAGAAAAGTGTATCGTGACTTAGTAATGTTGCTCACTGGTGACAGTGCCAGTTATCATTTGCCCAGTGCCTGCCTGGCTCGGCCATTGACGCCATCATGCTGTCTGTGTAGGTGGGGTCGCTTCTGTGGCGTGTGGGGCATGGTGCCTCCTGACCACGGAGTGGGTGTTTGGGGGCAGTACGCGGTGTGCACCCCGATGTTTAGCCCCTGTCGTGCCTGCCTCACGCCACCCCGGAAGTGGCTCTAGACCTTCCCTGCTGCAAACATCTTTCCTTCTGAGCTCCTGCTGCCGCACCTCTGCCCACCCACCCTGCCAGCTGGCTGGGCCTGCGGGTCCCCAGAGTCCAGCATCTCTGGTGTTGAATGCCAGTCCTTTCAGATTTTGAAAGGGTTCGGGGCTCCTTTTGGTGTCTTTATCAGCCTGTGTCTTCTCCGGCTTGAGGCTGCTGTATCCTCTAGTCCCCGGGCCTCCTTTCCCCCAGCGCGTGCTCCTCGGAGCAGTGCCTGTAGGCTCCGCCTCTGTCTTTGCAGGGCCAGTGGCGTCTGATTTGCTGCGCGGCTGCCCTCCCCATTTTCGTGTTGCCGTGGATTGTACTCTCTTCCTTGGCACGTGGTTGGTCCCACACAGTTGTCTCCCACCTGGGTCCCCAGTGGAGCTGTGCTGTTAGGCCCTTTGCTCTGTTCCCATTTCCCTGTGATCCGAGTATCATGTATTTGTAACTGGTGGCATTTCTTGACTTTTAGGCATTTTGTGAGTCATTTTATTTCTTCTAGGGCATAATGTAGAGGGAGATACCATTTCTGAGTATGAATGTATAGAATGTATAGAAAGTGAACCCCATTTAGAAGGAGTATGTTTGCCTCCGTCCGTCTGTTCATAGGTATCTGGTAGGGGTGGTGTTGGGGACTCATTGGTAAGGAGTGGCAAACGGGCGTAGGAAGCCAGGCCAGGCCGTCTGTATTGGGTGGGTCCGCCATGACCTGTGCATGTGAGGTGAGAGGCGGGGCCGGCTGGCTAGGGGAGGCCACTGGACTGTGCTGACCCAGGTGGGGCTGGGGTCTGCGGACCGCTCTGCGCTGGGTGGGACCCCTCGTCTTTCTGACGCATCCTGAAGTCCTGAGTGGATCTTGGATGTGTGTGTTTCTGTGGATCAGAGGTCTAGCACATAGTGTTCTAAGGTAAAGTGTTGTACTGTGAACATTTGGATTTTCAAAGCTCGGTCATCACCTATATTACTTGGTTGGTGGGATTTCAGAAAAATTGTAGTAAAAAAAACATAAAAGACCAAAAGTTGACTAACTGGCTAGAGGGTCAGTGGCCAGAAAGAATTAAGGAGCTTCCTTAATCTTCACACTTGCCTATGTGTGGGATCAGAGGGTCTTCCCACTCCCCCTGGGCAGTATGGGGCCTACAGGGCTGGGGCACGAGCACTTGAGATGGGGAAGGGCTGGAAGTTGCAGAGGCCCTTGGGAGTGGGTGCCCAGTGGGTTAGGAGACAGACAGACTCAAATAAATCAGCCACGTGAACCAGCGAATCGCAGCTTGTCTGGGGTGGGAGTGACGTGTGGGGTCAGTCTGTGCATCTAAAGTGTCCTGGTTTGAAAGGTGGCCCGTTGGAGTATTTGACCTTGTACTTAAGTGAGTTGTGGCATCTAACTTTGCTTTCCCTCTTGTTTTATAGATGCCTTTGTGAACAGCCAGGAATGGACACTGAGTCGGTCTGTCCCGGAGCTCAAAGTGGTAAGTGGTTCCCTTGGCCTTGGGGCGCCGTCATTCCTCACGTGCGGGAATGGGGGCTGGGTACGAGGTGGGGGATGTGACCTGTGAGCCCACCCTGACCGGTATCCCGAGGGAGCCTGGTCATCTCCCGGGGCCCGCTTGTGGGGCCTGCCTCTGTGTGTATCCCGGGGAGGGGCCGGCTGTAGCTGGGAGTGTGGGGCAGGGCCCCTGAGGATGTGTGTGACAGCCACGTCGGAGCGGTCCTGTGTGTGCCCGGTGTGTGTGCTTCTGTGTCTCTGCCTCTCTCTCTCACACACACACTCGCCGTGGCTTTATGTACCCTTGGCAAGACGTCATGGAAGGTTTCTGCAGTGAGCCACCAAGCTTTGCAATTCATCATTAAAAAGAAAGTGACTAGCTGTTTATTATAAAATAGTGGCAAAAAATTAAAAGTATTTTGTTTTCATTACAAACTTTAAATACTCTTCCAGTGGGATAGTTTAAAGCTTAAAATTAGCTTATGTAAAAAATGACTTGAGTCTGTGGCAGTCACACGTTTTGAGCACTTCCCCACTGTACGCCCGACCTTAGGGAGGAAGGAAGGGACAAACAACGTGTAAATACCCGCGGTCTTTGTCATGAGGTGGGTGGCATTTGGGGGATGTGTCTGTGTGTACGTGTGTTTGTTTCATAACTTCTCAGGTGATGGATTTGGACTATAAAATGTATGTGCCAAGCTCTTCCCCTCCATGCCCTGCTAGGTGGGGAAGCCTGGCTGGGCTGTGTCAGACCTGCTCTTTAACCCGGCCACTCACTGGGGATTTCTTTCCCCTTTGTGTCCTCTCTCCCGAGGCCCACGTTTCTGTTAGTGGCCCCAGCCTGTCCGCTCAGTGATGCCCCGTCCCCCACCTGAGGCCTGGGCCACCTCCCCACTGGCCCCATACGCAGTGGTGCCCTGTGAGTGCTGAGGGGCCGGGCATGGGGCCCTCCAGGTTTCTCACTTCTGAGAAGTGAGAACTTCTGGGTTGTCACCAGGAAAAACACATTTTGAAACCTAGAAGTAAAGGATGCCTTGTGGGGAAGCACCCTGAAGTCGGGGTGTGTGGTCACCGAGCCCGCCTCACCGCTGGGGGGTGTCGTCTGGACCCATCTCCTTCCGGTTGCCCCCGTTCCTCACAGCTCTGACCATCCTCTGCAGCAGCGCCCGTGGGTTCCTTTGCTGGTGTGTAGCAGTTCCTGGGCCTGTTGAGAAGACTGGCCTTAACTCAGCCACCTCTTTGGTCGTCCATGTTTTGTGACCCCCTATACCTGGCACAATGCAGCTACAGGACACCTGCAGGAAACACCCATGGAGTGAATGCTACAAAGTTGCCAGCATTGTTACTGGGAGTTTTCAGAAAGATTTGCCAGTTTTAGATACTCCCTGGGCCAACAACTGAAGAGCCATTTCAGTTCTACCATCAGGACAAAACAACAGGCGTGGTGTTTGGATGACGCTGACTACACTGTTAAAGCGCTTTATGTAATTGGCTCATTTATCCTGGCAGCTGCCCCTTGAGCTGGGCGCTGTTCTTACCCCATTTCACAGAGGAGGAAGCTGAGCCTCAGAGAGATGAAGAGCTTGCCCGGCGAGCCACAGTCGTGAACAGTGGAGCTGAGATTTTCCCCTGGAGTCTGGGCCTCTGTGTTGCACCGCCACTAGAACTTTCTGCACCGGTGGGCACATTGCTCATCTTTGCTGTTCAGGGTGGTAGTCGCTGGCCCTGAGTGGCCATGGAGCAGTTGAAGTGTGGTTAGGAGTTGAATTTTAAATTTTATTTGTTTAAGTTGAGGTAGCCACGTGAGGCCAGAGGCCTTTGACAGCATTACAGTCTGAAGGGTCACCGAGTATCGGACCTTCTGATTTAGACCCAGCTTTGGTAGTTAAGAGGCCCTGCCAGAACCCACATGGCCATTATTCAGGATGCTCACTACCAAAAATATACATTTCAAAAGTGCATTCTTTTCTTTAAGAAATGCCCAGAGGTGTTAAGAGGAGATTGCATTAAAAGGCAGCATAGATTCGCATTCCTAAAACTTGACCAAATGTTAAAAGGTTGCTTGGCTCTGCCCAAGGGCTTGACCACATCTCCGGGTAAGGACACAAATGATTCTGCTGTTCTTTGGGAGGAAGTCCTTTCTGTCCCACCCCCTGACCTGTGTGTGGACAGACAGGACCTCGGCAGGGTGGCCGGCTCTGCTGACCCCGAGGGCCCTCCCGAAGTGGAGGCTGCCAGCAGCTCGTCCTCAGCAGGGCCCTTCTGTGCTTTGGAGAACACTCTCCTTTGTTGAGAGGCTGCCTCCACGTGTCCACAGGGCTGCGATTGTTTCCCTGCTCCGCACACCACCCCCCGGCCAGGTGGCCCCTTAGGTCAGCGCCTTTGGGCCCCCTGACTCTGTTTCACAAATGCTGCAATTAAATGACATAATCGCAAGCCTCAAGTGGACTCTTTATGTAATATCTTGCAATGAATCTTCTGGAATCCATCTCAGAGAAAAATTTTCAATGTTTGCTTTCTTTTCAAGAGTGGTCATGCCATGCCTTATGTTTTCCGAAGTTGTGTTACGGTTGCATAATGACTGACGCTCGTGGTGCCGACACTGGTTGTGCAGACGCGGGCAGGCAGTGTGTGCTCAGTGCTTGTATCTGGGCAGAGAGTAAATACACCCCAGACACGGTGCCTGTAGTGGGGGTGTTAGTCAGCAACCTGTCACATCCTATTTGTGTGTTCTCATGGAATTCCCAACTGGGATTTTTACTAAAAGCTTTGATTCCTTTTTAGCAAACCACACGGTTAGCAGGTAAGTGGTAAAGTGTGGGATGATGGAGCAAGCAGTTAGAAAGAAACCATGCTCCTCTCCCTCTTGTAATCTGAAGATGTGGATTACGGGGCCGTAGCAGTGCGTGGCTCTGTCAGAGGATGCAGGGCTGATAGTGGCGACCTGTTGTCACCTAAACTAGGTAGTTCTGCAATTTCAGGGTGCCTTCACTCCTTTGTTTCTCCCCCTGAAGCCTCTGGACGTGGAATGAACTGGTTGTGTTCTCTCGTGTTTGCGTCCAGTAGCAGTTCAGGGATCCATGTGCAGCTGTGCAGTTCAAAGAGCATTTTCAGCCCATATTTTACTCCCCCTTCATAGTCAGCTGTTAGTTTCTGCCAGTGTTTCAAGTTAAAATAATGCCCATGGTGAGCAACAATGTAAGATGACTGTTCAAACCAAATAAAACACCTTCCCGCTCCACTCCCAAGATGGATTGATTTTATCCTCCTAAAGTATAAGCTAAGTCTTTGCAAATTATTTATTGACATGTTAAGGAAGGAAGGAATATTGCCCCACATGGGAAGCACAGACTGAACAGTGTTTGATTTTGAGCATTTTCCTCCTCGGGAAAGAGAGACTCTAATGTTAATTAAAAATTTAGTTCTGTGGCATACTGTTTTGGATTTTCTCAGCATGAAGCTGACAAACAGCAGATGCCCTTGGGAAAAAGAATAATTAATAGGTAGAAATTCTCAGATTATAAAGGCCCAAGGTAAAAAGGAGTCATAAGTCAAAGAGGAAGGGAAACAGCTTGATTTAGGGTCCGTCCACATAGCATCTCCCTGATACACACCCACACTGCCTTAGAATCATTTGTTCATTCATTCCTTTTTTAAACAGTGTCATTGAGAGTCTGTCTTGGGCTCAGTGCCGCCCTGGGATACAGAGACCCAGGGAAAATTAAGACACCAGCCCTGCCCTTAGGGAAGCAGACAGACCCAGCGACCAACATGGGCAATCGGAGTAAGTCATAGGACAGCTCAGGAGGAGGTCACTAGGGAGCTTGAGGAGGGGAGCCTGGCTGAGGCTGTGGCATTAGGAAGGCTTCTCAGAGGAGGTGGCATACGAACTGATTGCTGACCACTGAGGGGGAAAGTGTTGTGGGCAGTGACCGACGTGGGAAGGGCAGGGTGTCGGGGGTTGGAGGGCCTGCTGGGGTGTGGCTTGGGAGCGGGTGTGGAGAAGACTAACCAGGCTGGGAGGGAAGCTGAGAGGCTGACAGGCCGTGGCTGGAGAGAGGGAGGCAGGCTGGGTTAAGCGTCAGCTTGTAACTCATTTTCCACAACTTCATGGCAACTTTGTCCTCTCTTACGTTTGTTCCAGTTGTTGAGGTCATTGTGCATTTGTCCCCCCAACCAAGCTCCTCTCCACCCACCCGCCCCCTATTCCCCAGCCACCTTGTTGGGCCGGAAGCTGTGAAGTGTAGGGATTGAGAGTGGGTGTCCTTGCTGCTGTCCAGAGACATAGTTCCTGGTCTTCAGGGGCCTGAGCACTGGGGGGAGAGCCAGGAACCCTGCCAGGCACAGGGCAGGGCCTTGCAGGGGTGCAGAGGAGAAGCAGGGAAACCACACGCTCCGTTCAGCTGAGGCGGAGGGAGCCCAGGCGAAGGAGGAGGGAGGTGGGGATGGTCAAGTCCGCAGGCCTGTGTGTGGGCTTGGAGGGAGGCCGTTGCTGTTTGTGAAATAGTTGGCCTTTGGCCTGCAGGCACTTGGGCATCTTTCCAAGGGTTGAGAACTGAGGAAGTGGCATTTCCAAGCGGCAGTTTCACAGACCCTCTCAGATATTCACAGGGTGAAGCGGGGCGTTTGCAGGCGGAGCCCGCTGAAGGCTGTGCCTGCTCCGGCAGACAGCGCAGCCTGCCCGGGGTGCCGGCGAAGGTGCCCGTAAGGGCGGCTCCCAGGACAGCTTCCACGTTCCTGGTTTGAGAGGCCGGGTGGGGGTGTGGTGGGAGAACTGGCGAGCACACTGGGGGACAGTGGCAGGGTTTGGCTGTGCGGGTGGGTGTGAGGCGCTGGCTGGTCCTGCTGGTGGAGTTGGACCTCCTGGTGCAGGCGGGGGTGCAGGAGGAGGTTGGGGATCAGTGGCTTGCTGAGAGGAAGCAGGACTTGGTCAGGCACACTTGGGGGTGGCAGAATCAAGGATCTGGGAGAATCCAGGACACGCAGGGAAGGAGCCCAGGTGGAAGGTTGAAGAGAGTCTGGTCCGCAGCTTCTGGTGGCGGGGCTGTGCCCGGAGCGGGAGGGATGCTGGTCGTTTCAAAAACAAAGTGACGGGGGACGTTGGGCATCATCCCTGCAGCAGAAGGATCAGGGCCGCAGATGGTGCGGATGGAGGCAGGAGGGGCTGGTCCTGGGGGCCTCTGACCAGGGGTGGGCTCTGTTCTGTTTTTCCTAATGAATTGATTGGCTCATGCCTACATGCAGATAGCAAGGTTCTAGTGGGGAGAAAAATATTAAAAAAGGAGGAAGCTCTTGATCAGCAGCTTGGGAGAGAGGGTAGAGGAGGGGAATGAGGTCCTGAGTGCTGACAGGGGGCAGGCTTCCCAAGGGGTCAGCACCCCCCACGCACACCGCAAGCCCAGCTATTGTGCCACCCCCCTCCCCCCCACCAGGCCGACCATTGCTTGCCACCTTACTGGGGTTTTACTCATCTGCTTCAGCCCGTGCTCTCTCACTCGCTGTAGTGGTGGCCCTCGTGTCACCCTGACTCTCGACGGCCATCCTCACCGTGTGAACAGCCTTACCGCCTGACCACGGCCTCTGTTGTCTCAGCCGTGCAGCCCCCATGTTCCAGAGGAGCGGGCTTGCCCTTGACCTCCTGCCTTGGTGCGAGCCCCCAGCCTCCCAGCCCATCCCCACACCGTTCTGTCTGGATGTGGCCCTTCTCACCCGGCCCCAGAGCCCACCCAGAAGTTGGGATGGAAGGCACCAGAGGATTCTTCTTATCCCCACGTCATTCTCACCACTTCCGAGTCCCATTTAGCACGTGGGTGCCGAGGGGCTGACTCACTGTCCTGGAGGACCACAGCACACTGTCTGGAGGAGCTTGACTGGTGTGCTCCTCGGACAGCATGGACGCTCTTAGGCTGATGCAAATGTGGGGGGTAGTCGAGGGTGTTAGAACCCCATTTCCTGCAGCAGAATGATTTAACGAGCCAGCTTTTGGCCTTCCAGCCAGAGCTTAGTTATGAGTATGCTTGGTTAGACTTATTGTGCATTATAATCTCTCTGTATTTGCGTATTGCCGAATGCAGTGAAGGAGTGATACTGAACGGTTGTCTGATTCTTTGTTTCAGGGAATTGTGGGTAACTTGGCCAGCGGCAAGTCGGCCCTGGTGCACCGGTACCTGACCGGCACGTACGTGCAGGAGGAATCTCCCGAAGGTATGCAGTTGGCTATACCATCTCGACTTTAAGAGAGTTTAGTTTTTAAAATTTTTCTGTAGCATATTCTGAATCATTACTTTGATGCATCACATGTCAAAAAAAGTAATAGACTACCAAGTGGTAAAAATCCTTAAGTATATTGTGTCTTTTGTAGTATTTTTAGCTAACCAGTTATATTCCCTTTGGCGTTTGGAGCAATAGAGGAGAACCCTGAAATTCTATTGAATTTATTATTTCTTTCCTAATAGTTCTGTCATTTTGAATGTTAATCCAGTGTTACTCCTTTAAATATTGCTTGGACATTACTCTGATCTGAATATTGAGTCTATCCACAATTTGTAGGCACTGTTACTTAGTCTCGTAGCCTTTCAGATTGCCATACCCATATATCTGAGTATGTTTCCCCCCTTGTATTGTATTATAAACATTAAATAATCATTTTGCACCAGAACAAGGTATTTCTTTTGCCATTAGGCTTTTACTTCAGTTAACATATTCATATTTTCTTTTTTGCTTTAAATGAAATTATGATAGCAGTGATAGGAAACCATTTGACTCTTGTGTCCCCTAATCAAGGTGTAGGTCCCAAGCAGTGTTCTTATATTATTTTTTCTCTCCATATAACCTTGTAAAATCCAACTCTGAGACACTGAATTTCTGGTTCCTTCTTTTTCTTACTGGCTGTTCCATTCTTTGCAGATATGGACGCAGGTAACTATACATTTCCTTCATGGCAGCCTTGTCTTGTTTGAAGAGAGAGGAGGCACGACTCTGTACCGTAGTGTTCCCTTCCCCCTCCTGTGTGTCATCCTATTTGGTTTCATTTGATCCTTCTTTTTTAAGTTAAACATTTCACCCTGTTTTGTCCCTTAGACGTGTTTTTAGCAGTAGTCCTCAGTAGCTTCACCCCTAACAACCTGTTCTAGTGCTTAACTCCTGTCCTGGGACCATGGAACCTTCCAGAAAAGGGGGAAAGGGTGGGATTCTGTGGATGTCCTTGCTTGGGGCTCTGCCACTGTTTTGCAGAATTTTTAGTGCTGCCATAAAAGCCTCACTGGTGGTCACACCAGGAAAGGCTACTTTTTCCATTATTCATAATGAGGTGACAATTTGGAAAGATTAGAGGCGGAGGCTCAAATGTGGGAGCCCCAGTGAGAAAAAGCGTGGCTCTCTGATGAAACAATAGATGCTAAAGACGGCGTGATTTAGAGAGGCGAGGCAGGGGAGAAAGTTCAGAGATTTTCTGACGTCTCTCCTGGGCTCCGTCCCCGGGCTGTGTGGGGCTGCGTTTGCCTCTCGGTGTCTGAGTCTGGGTTTGAGTCTGGGTTTTAGCTCAGGCATTCCAATGACACCTGGAGAGAGCTTTCTTCTGGGGTTTTCTGCTTACTCCTTGGGGCTAGCAGGTGTCTAGGTCAATGACACCAGCCGCTGAGGGACTGGTCAGGCCCACCCCGTGTGGAGTGATCGCCTCTTCAGTAAGTCTGCCTGCTCTCCCCTCGTGTGCTAGTTGTGGGTGGGGGAGGCCATGTGGGCCAGGCCCCTGGTTTTGGGGCTGACACTCTGTCTTCCCTTCGGGCGTGCACGGTCTGTTCCATCACATCTGGGCCCGACTGCGATTTCTTCACAAGGGGCCCATATGTTTTGACTGGAATGAAGGCGTTTCTCTTGAATGTTCATACTTCAAAAGTGAAAATTGTAGCTGGGGGTCGGGGTGTTACCCAACCTGTGGTCTCTAGTAGCACCACTTAATCGATTTTTCAAGTAACACATTTTACTTTCCTGAAAATTCATGGCATCGCATATGATTTTTAAAATGTCATTTTAAAGGGTAGAATCGTGTGTGAGTACATGAAAGGCTGCCCCTTCATTGGCAGAGTAGAACTGTCTCCTCCCTGGGGTGGGACCTGTGCCCAAGGGCTCCTGGGTCAGGGAAAGGTTGTCCCAGGTCCTTCTCTCAGGAGCTTGCCCTGCCTGCCTGTCCTCTCAGCTCCAGACCCCAGGTCAGTGAGACTGTTCCGCGGGGCGCCAGGAGCTTAGAGCGACCCCACCCCAGCTGCACCCAGCAGAGGTGCCTCAGGGCCTCCTAGTCCTGAAAGAATTGTTTCCCAGGGGCCAGCACCCATGCCTTCCAGGAACCAGGCAGGTGGCCACATGCTGACCTCTCAATGAGACTGACTCCCATTTCCCACCTGCGTGCCAGGCCAGTCTCACATGGCATCAAGAGTGAACCATAATTCGTTATTTCTGGAAGGAAGGAAATGAATGAGAAATCAAATGCAACTTGATTTCTTGCTGTCTGTCCACACGGAAGTTCTCACTCATGCTCAGGGGGCCTGTAGCTGGAAGGGGCGTCAGTTGTTACTGAAGGGGTCAGGTTAGTGCACAGCTATGGAGTCGTTGGCCCCAGCTGAGGGGGAGTGCGGGGCCTCTCCACTCTTTTGATGTAGTTATTATCTTCTAATTTTTCCTCCTGTCCACTTACAACTGCTCGAGTGATGAGCTGCCTTCCGGCCACACGTGGGCAGTGACTTGAAGTGGAGGCACATTGCTGCTGGTGTGGCAGGGGTCCGCCTGTCCCCGTAGCCCGTTGGCGTCCACTGCTCTTCTCTGCCTGCACCTGGTTGCTCTTTTGATTTAATTAACACGTGACTATCCATTAGCTACTCTGACCTTGGTGGGAGCTCTTTGTTGCTGTGGTTGAAGGTGGTAAGGGCCTTCTGTTTTTGGAAGAATTCCCACTTTTTAGAAAACTGCAGGGTGACCTCCATGTTCCCAGTGGAGCATGCTTCTCATCAGGTGGATTGTGGCTGAATCTGGTAGGATAGCATCTTTTGTGTTTTAATTGTGTAATACGTTTTGGTTGATAGTTTATTATAGCAGCAAAGAGCTGATTCACATGATTTAGATAATTTCAGAGGTTGTTTAAATGAGGGATGGGTTTAAGTATTGTGTGTGGTTTTTAGTGGATTAATGTAAAAGTGGGTAACTCAGTAGGGAGCCTGTGAGTCCATGAAAGTAATTTAAGAGTCAGGTTTTTGTGCAGGCAAATCCCCTTCCAGCTGTGAGCGTGTGTGTGACAAATGTGTGTGCGTCTGAGTCCTGTGGACACAACAAATCTCCATGGACTTGGGTGGCTTAAGACCGCTGAAGTTTATTCTCCAGCTCTGGAGGGTGGAAGTCTGAGATCAAGGTGCTGGCCAGGTTGGTTCCTTCCTAAGACTCCAAGTGGGGAGAATCTCTTTCATGCCTCTGCTCCAGCGACACTAGTCACAGGATTCAGGGCCTACCCCACACTAGTGTGACCCCACCTCGCTATCATCTGCAAACACCCTATTTCCAAATTAGCTCACATCACAGATATTGGGGCTTGGGACTTGAATGTCTCTTATGGGGCAGAATCCGACCCACAGCAGTACGTGTATTATACACACATGATGTTTAAACTCCAGCTGCCTGGCACTTGAAGTTGCCCCGCCACTTGGTGACAGGAGGAGCTGCCCCAGGCCTGACCAGAGGCGCTCACACTGGTACCCTAGAACTTCACAGAGGTTAGATTGGCTTCCATGTGACCTTCACACCCCTGATGGGAATTTCACAGCTGTCATTCACTTTCAGTATAGAGACTCAGATGAAAATCACTCCTTCGCCATTAGTGCCCTATTAATGGCTGCTAATTAGAATTGTGAATGGCATTTTGGGCATGTAATTTGAGCTTCTAGCTAATGTGTTTGTGCTTAATATTCACTGTGCATGCCACCTTCCCTGCCGCAGACCCCATGTGACTGACTCAGTTTTTTAATTCTCACCCTTCAAGATAAAAAAAAGGAAAGAAGCCAGGCAATCCAGTGTTAGGTAGGGGATTTGATAGAAAGCATGGCCCTGCCCTGAACCCCTTTTACCATGCGGCCCAGGAGATTGGTGTCCCCAAGAGAGTCCTGAGCTCCAGAACTGAGTCATTGCTCCAAGACTTCATCCCTGCGGCATCTTTCTGTGTTGTTCCTCTTCTCTCTCACGCTGTGGGCCATGCAGAGCGGTGCAGAGCAGCTCCTGCAGAAGGACCTGGAACCAGGAAAGCTCTTTCCAGGGCTGCCTTCCTGGTGGTGGGGAAGGGGCGGGGCCCCTAGTCCTCCAAGGTGAGACTGAACTGTCTAGTGGGTTGAGTGGAAGGCTTTCGGGTTGGTAGAGACAAGAACAGCCATAGAACTAACTTCCTGTGATTATAAAATTGACTGCTTTTAGCTGTTTTTCAAGGAACTACAAGCTACTAAGTGATGTGAAAGGTGTCAGAATGAAGTCATGCTGCAAGAACTTTCCCTGGAATCTGGAGTAAACCTCATCCAAGTGTGAAGGCAGTCGAATGAGGGCAGGGGCCCAAAGCCCAGGGAGCGAGGACCAGTGGGGGTCATGGCCTGCTGCAGCCACCTGGAGGGCTTTGCTGAGGGAGTCCTCAGCCAGGTCTGACCGAGGAGCAGCTTGCCCTGTGTCTCGCCTGAAGGTTTCAGCCCCAGGCAAGTTCACTGTGGATTCGGTGAGACCAAAAAATGACAGCAGAACAGTTGGGGGCTAATGGGTTTATACCCAGCTTTATCTGGTGGTGGCACGTCAAGCGCTAGAATCCCATCCGCCTCAGGGCAAGTCTGCATGCAGCACGCTGGTCTCTGTCTCCAGGCCTCTCTGCCTCTTCACAGCCCCAGAGCCCTGGGCAGAGCTCTTTATAAAGTCAGTAACAGCCCACTGCCAACTCGTGTGCGCGCCTGTGCCTGCGAGCACTGCACATGCACGGTGGGCAAGCAGACCAGGGTCAGGTGAGAATGCTGGCCGGGGAACTTGCACTTTCCCTACCCATCGTCGTTCCCAGGTCCCCATGAGCTGCATTCATCAGAGCCTCATTCCTTCTGTGAAAGAATCTTCAGCTGCTTATAGGCTCTTAACCGACTCACATTTTTGGGCAAGAAGCCCCAAGGCTGTCACAAGCTCATGCTGTCCAGGCCGGCAGCCAGCAGGTTCCTGGCCAAGAGCCTGGAATGGGGATGTGCCAGAGGGCAGGCTGATGGCACCGCCTCTCACCTCCAAGGACGGTGGTGCCTTCCTCTCAGTGTGACGTGTGCACCCTGTGTCCGTGTCGTGGTTCTTCCCCGCCGTGACTGCACACGGGTGGCCGCAGCCCAGAGCTCCCTGCAGCAGGGGCCCCCAGCCTTTCTCCCGAAAACAGAAAACAGTGACTTATGAAAGGAATTGTGGCCCTGCACCATCCATTTTACAAGGAGATCCTGAGTCACATAGTCAGGAGAGTCTAGGCAAAGCACTGAAGGCGGATGCCCTCTAGGAGAAGCGGGGAAGCCAGCGTCCTTCCCAAATGGGAAAGTTTTGGGGAATTTCTCCCATTTGAAGAGGTGAGTCTGGAACAGATAAGGGAGTCTGAAGGAGCCTGCATATCCTGCTGATGAGGAAAAGTTTTAGAAGAAAATGTCAGCTCCTAAGAGTGGCTGGAACACTGAGTGAGGAGAACTCGTGTGTGTCGAAGGCAGTGGCGGAGGTGGTAAGGTGGAGGGTTCGTGGAACTCGGGGTAGCAAATCGGACTGTTTGAACCTAAGTCATGAGAACTTCAGATGTGCTTTTGTTTTGTGCCTAGGCAGCTGGAAAGTGCGCAGGGTGTGTCCTATCTCCTGAATCTCTGAGCAGAGCCTGCAGCTTATCTGTTTTATTTGGTTTACATCAGATACATGGAGCTTGATAAAGACTGGAGGTTTCACAGGAAGGAGTGAGCTGGTTCATATTCTGGGGGAGCCTATCGATGTGTGTAGCATCATCCTTAATGATCGAGGGCTAAAACATGTTGTGGAAGGGTTCAGCGATTTCAGGACTGGAGCAAGGTGGTACTCCGAGATGGAGCATCTTGCTAAGAGGCTCAGGAGCATCCTGGGGTACAGGAGCTCAGGGCTGGAGGGGCCGGGTCTCCTCCTCCACAGTGCTGTCCAGATCCTGTCCTGCTGGGACTATTGAGGGTCCTCAGGGACAGTGGCTGGACTAATTTCTAGAAGCTCTTGAGCCTCCCTATCAGCCCCACACTTACCTTTGGCCTTGAAACTTGGGTTCCCAGCCTGTCTCAGGGACATAATATCTGTGTGACCTTTGGTAAGGTCATCCTCCTGAATTTTGACCTAGGCTTCTCTGCTTCACAGTTGTTGTAAAGACTAAGTAAGAGTGTAAATATATGTAGAAGACCCTGCTTTCAGTCCCTGGTGAAAAGCAAGAGCTCAGTGACTGATACCCTTTCAGTGTGAGAGCCTCCCTGCCCCTGGCTCCTGCGTGTTCCTGCCCAGGTGGTCAGCCCTGCTCCAGCCGGTCCCCAGGGTGTGCCTTGAGAGCCTCGTGTCCTGGCCACGCCCCTCTGCTGATGGTCAGGTATTCCTTGTCACGCCCAGTCCAGGGCATCATGTGCTCCAGGAGCTGCCTTCCCTTCCCACTGCTGTGGTCCTGACAGTTCAGGCTCGGGCCATTGAAAATAGAACCCTGCTCATGGTGCCTGGGACCTAATCATGTAATTTGGAAAGTAGAGGAAACAGAATTTCATGTGGGCTGAGCACGCCTCTCTGGTTCTAGTTGGGCTGAGTTCGAACCCAGCACAGGTGGGGCGCTGCACAGACCCTGGTGTGGAGTCAGGAGGGTCTCGGTGGACGTGGGCTCAGGGCATGGTGATGGTGACAGGAGGAGTTGCAGGCATCCTTGTCCTCTCATTTCCAGTGTCCTGGCTCCGACACTCCACCAAGATGGGATGGCCCTGGGGTCACCCCCGCACTGTGGACTTGAGCGGCCCAGTGCAGGCTGCTGATGTCCCACGCTGATGGAGGGTTCCAGTCGCCACTGCAAGCCAGCCTCCCTCCATTAGCTTTGCCGTTTCCCACCAGGACTCTGCCTGGAATGGCTTCCCTGCAGTCGTGTCTGTCCAAGTAGTATGTGTTCCCAGGAGCACATGCATCTTAATATATTTTAATGAATGTTTACTTAGTTTCTTAGAAACAAACCATGTGGTAAACACCCAGGCTTATTTTCTGGGATACATAAAATGCATTTTAGCTGTCATCCCCCAAAACCCTTTCCAAATCAAATAAACTTAAAAAAAAATTTGACAGCTACCACTGCTCAACAGATGTTAGGACTTATTTCTGAACACATTCTTGGGTGCTGTTTAATGTTCCAATTTAAAAAATCTGTAAACCCTAATAAAATTTGAGCTGTTTTGAAATCTAGCCATTAAAAATTTTCAACATAATTTTGCCGTGTTACTTGCAACCAAGTGATTATAAGTACATGATAATTTTTTATGAGGATCTATCTGTAAACCTTAAGATTATGAGCCTATTTGTAGGTTGGTTTAATAGATGAGGCAGAAATCAGTTCAACCTGATTATTTGAGAGATTAACCCAGTCTGTCTAACCATGGGGATATTGTAGAGAAAATCGTCATTCTCTTCACCTGTGTAACAGTCTACCGGCTCTGTGCTCCTCCCATGTAAGACACATTGAGGGTTAGGTGGTGGCCCAAGGTCAGGTAAAGGATACTACAATTAGTACTAGACCTTTAAAGAAATAATAAACGAGAAGCATGTTCTACTTTATTTTGAACAAGGAAAAGAAAGCTATAAAATTAGAATAAGGAGGTTGTCATGTTTTTGGCATTGACAAACTTGGCAGGACAAAATGTGTTTTTGAGACGGTTGTTTGGAACTCAGAACACACCGTCCCATACTGTTATAATTAATGATTTGAGAGACACTGAGGGCCTACTGAGAGAAATCTGGGCACTGGGCCTGTGGTCGGGGTGTGCTTTCCAGAGAGGAGAGCAGGTTCTGGATAAATAACTGTAATTCAAGGTAGCGACTTACACCTGGCCGTGAGCGTCTGCGAGCGCGCTGCAGAGGGCGCGTGGTTCTACGGGGCAGAGTCTCCTGGGCTCCCGGGGCAGCCCGCAAAGGCTCACTGCTGCCACCGGACTCCCCAAGCCCCAGAATAGCAGAGCGCCTGCTGTTGAAGTGCCGTTGCTTGCATGACAGCCAGACCATTCCTTTAGTAGGGAAAAGGAGACGAGGGTCTAGAATGTTTGACCTTTGTAATTACAAATCATTTTTTCTAGAGAAATTTTAACTCCAAAGGTGTTTTCTAGAGCTTTAAATGCATGGCCTTTTTATTGCAAATTAGGATATAGCCGGGAGCTACCGTGAGCGCTTTCACTGTGATCCCTGGCTGCACCTGCCCCATCTGTGGGCCTTAACTTTGCCACGTCACAGCTCCAGTCCCAGGAAGCCGAGTGGCGGCAGAGCAGTACGCAGCCCACACTGGCCCAGGCAGCTGCCTGCCCTGATCTGGCGGCCACAGGGCCTGTGTTCACTGGATTAGTCTAGACTCTTGGTGGGAAAGGATAGGTGACCAACTTAAATAGGAAAGGGGAGGTTTATTAATTCGTGTACTGGGAGCAGCCAAGGGGGTGGATTTAGCTTTAGAAACACCCTAATCCACAGATCCGTTCAAGTTCATGAAGAACCTGTCCCCCATTTCTTGCCTCTGATGGGCTTCGTGCTCAGCTAGGTCTCCCTATTTGGTGACAAGCAGTTTGTTGGGGATGTGGTCCTCGGGGCTCCCGGCAGAGGAGAGGAAGAGCCGAGTCCTTTTCTCAGCAGCTCTAGCAGAAGGCTCCGCGAAGCCATGGTCGGGCTGGCTCTGGTGCAGGTGGGGTGACTTGCTCCGCCTCTCGGCCAGCGGGGGCTTTGTGATGCAGATCCCGTCCCCAGTGAGCAGACCTGTGGCGCTCTGTGTGCACCAGGAGAGCCCGTGGCCCCGGGAGGAGTGTGCCAGTCCTATCTGAACTCACTCCGAGGCTGCTTCTGGCAAATCTCTTTTTTCATTTCACTGAGTGGACCTCAGTCTTTTTCAGGCATTTTTTTTCCTTTCTGATCTTCAAGAGCAGAAAACTGACTCTTGGGAATGTTATGCACTCTTTGCTATTAAAGTGTCAGCTCACAGGATCGTTTTTCTGCTTCCCCCTCCCCACCGTTGTCTTTACTCCCTACCTCTCCTAACCCCTCACTCCATGTTACTAGTCCTGAGAGAGAGGAGAGGTCAGGTACACATGACCTTCCCTTAACCAAGGCAGGGTTGAGAGGTTTTCTGTGGAAGGTAGTAGAAGAAATTTGGGGCTGAGGCCAGCTGCAGGGTGGGCAGAGGAAAGAAGAAGGGTTGAGGGGGGTCCGTGTCTAGTTGGGGAGAGGGGGTGGGGGCTGGTCTCTAAGCTGCATGGCTGTGGGTCAAGGTAGAGAGATTGATGAGCCAGAGGAGGCGGAGTATCGATTCCAATTCCGCACATTCCAGTTGTGACTGGTGAAAGAATTGCCAAGTTGTCTGAAGAAAACATTACATCCCGTAAGACTGCGCTTGCTTGACGTTAGAACGCGAAGTGTGGACTCCACTCTGGGGTCATGGCAGACTCCCAAGGGCCAGGACACGGAGATGAGGGCCGAGTTAGGAAGCCAGCGGCAGGACAGGCCAAGGGCCGGGAAGGAGGGCGGCAGGTGGACCTGTTGTGTGACGAGAGGGCCTGAAACTTCCCTGCATTCCGCATGGTCACCCGGGAGTCGGCGCCCCCAGCGGGAGGCTGGGGCCTCCATGGGGACCTGCCAGGATTCTGGGAAAGATTGAGCCAGACTGGGGGGGGGGGGCGTGTTTGCCACATATGGCTGCAGACGATGGCAGTTCGGTATGGTTCAAATAGTTTGACCTAATGAATTCATTGATGAATTAATTTCAGGCCAGGAACGTGACCCAGATTCAGCTCCCAGTGTAGTCTTCTGTCCATCCTGGATGTAGTGTTTGAAGAAGGATTCGGAGGCAGAATCTAGGTTCAGGAAGAATTCTAGGTGTGGTGGCTGATGACACCTGCCTGGGGTCTGCTCCTGTTCTGTTCACATCACTCTGTGGGGTAGCAAGTTTGGCCAGCATTTGCTATCCTCTTCTAAGCCCCATTTTTTACCATTTGCTTAATTTTTTAAAATAACACCACAAAGAAGACAGAACAGCTCCTGCTCTGAGGGCACTTGAGTATGCTGAGCAGAGAGCATGCATGTAGAAGAATGGGGTCTTGGTAACAGAGCCGCCCACGGTGCGCCCCTGCGTCCGCCCGTGAGGAGGAGGGTGCGGATTTAGGTTGAGGGAAGGAGGGAGGTCTGGAGGAACCGGTGGAGCCCACGTGTGGCGTGACCATGTGACCGGGAGTCACGAGGCTGGCAGGCGTGTACGTCCTCCGTGGCAGCCTGGGGACAGCAGGAGCCCTCCGGGGGAATGGCTAACAGAAGGTTCTGAAGGGGCCAGGGAGGCAGTCCCGTGGGTTCTTCCCAGGTCATTAACAAGCGCTGGCTTGGGAGAGGGACACGCTGGGAACGCTGGGCACACGAAGGAATGCTGAGATGGGGTGTGTTCATGCTGTCAGGGCCACGTGCCTCCTCCCTGGGCAGGAGCCTGGCTCTGTACCAGTGGCAGATGCACGCTAGGCTTGTTCCGGGATGTTGCAGCTGCAGGAGCCTCCTGGGCCTTTGCAGGGTTAGGTTTGGCCTGAGAGGCCGTGGCACCACCGCACCCCCACCCTGGCCCATGAGGATGCCCCACAGGCTGCACCCGACAGCAGGCTCTGCCCCAGGTCTCAGCGCTGTCCAGCTCAGAGGTTGCTGGGCCTTCTCCAGTGCTCTTGGGGACCAAAGCCCCCTCTAGGGGCAGAGGCCTGGAGACAACGCCTGCTGGGTCCCTTGTGCACTGTTTGCATACAGAGTCCCCAGAGAGAAAGTGGAAAACAGCCGTCCAAACAATACTGCGCAGACATCTGCAGGAGAAGTGACGCAGCTGAGCCTGACCCCCCGACAGTGCTCGTCCCGCCGGTACTATTACTGCCATGAGCTAAAAAGAGTTGCATTTTTGTAGGTTTATAAAGATAAAAACCCAACAGAAACAAGTAGGGATATACTCCAGCCTAAAGTATTTACTGGCTGGCCCTTTACAGGCTCAGTTTGCCCACCCCTACTCCACGGTGTATAAAAACAGTATCAAGTAGTTAAAATGCCTGGATTTCTTAGTTTTTCTATATGATCAAATCTGACAGCAGCCACCCTTTCTTAGTTTCTTGAAACAGATACCTAATTGATATCCAGAGAATTACGTGTGAACAACTCATAAAGCCATTACATTGACATATTCGGTTCTAGAATTGCATATTCAAAACTACATGGCACAATTTTTAAATTCGAAGATCTAACTGGCTTTATTCAACAATTCACGAATTGGGTAGTTCCCATCTAGCAAGTAGAAAGGAGCTCCTCACGATTTTTGTTTTTAATTAGAAGTTATTTTCATGTGGGAAACACTAGTTGTGAACAGTAAAATCTAAAGGACTAAGAGACAGCTTGCTTGTGGGTCGGGAGCCGAATAACCCACCAACCGGGCTCTGGTGTTCGCCGACTCGCCCACACTCACGTTTCTGATACTCCCACCGTGGACACACATCTCAGACCAGTGTGGCACTTGGAGGCCTTGTTTAAATACACCGGGTTTGAGGAGCTAGGCTCTTTTGCCCAAATCTTCATTGCCCTTTGTAAGTCTCTTTTTTTATGCTTGAATGTGCAGAAAATTATTAAAAATAACCCAAAGTACCTTTTCCCCAAAGAAACAAATATGCTTGGCTAAATATATTTCATCAAGTTTACACACAGGTTATTTCAGAAACAGTAGTAGGTGCTGGAATGCCCAAATACAACCCCAGTGGGGGCATCAGAACATTTCCAATAAGCAGTTTATTGATTTGGTTATAAATGAGGTTTTATCGGAGGGGGGCCCACCGTTACGGGACTGTTTCCTCCTCCTGAGTGTAATTCAAAACCAGCGTCCCCCCACCCCTGCCCCATGTGCTCAGTGGGTTGCGGGGGCACGGGCCACATCTGCTCATGGTGCCCCAGTCCCCCTGCCTACCCCTGCCATGCCTGCCTGGCCCTCCTTGTCCATTTCTTCTTTCTCCTGCCGCCCTTGACCGCAAGCTCCAGTAGGGCAGAGATTCTCGTTTGCTCTATTCCCTGCCATGCTGGGCACATGCAGGGCTTGCTGAATACTTGAGTGGTGGGTCAAAAGACTGAGCTTTTATTGACCCAACGCAGAGAAGAAATAAGGAGAAATTGGCAATGGAGCCCTCCGGGTAGTTGGAGAAAAGGAGTGCAGGTAAGAATACCCTTGCCAAACGCTCCTAAGAACCAAACCGGGCCGTCGGTCGTGTATAAACGAGCCCTGTTCTCCTTGGCTGGTTACCAGCTCTTAGTGGGAGCCCTGGTGTGAGATTAGAAACACATTTGGATAAATACTGAGACTCTACACTGTACTGGAGATGTCCAGAATCTTCTCCGTGGAGCCGTTCGAGAAACACTGTCTAAGAATTGCTATTTCTTGAGCTGTTTTGACTTGGGAAGAAGTATTATCCTGGATCTTTGAGAACATGTGGAATTGTGCCAGAGTGTTAGGGACTCGGAAATGGGAGTGTAAGACACATACCTTCTCTCCCCTGGCTACTGCCGTCCTAATTCTTCCTGTTCTTTGAATTTGCATTTTGAAACTCCTTCAAAGTGTGAGTTTAAAAGTCACAAAGTCAGTGTAAAATATCGGTTAGTAGTTGATCTCTGTGAGGCACTCACAACATCTAAGCATCCTGGCAGCTGATACGGACTAGTTCATGCCTCTCGCTCCATGGCTGCCTCAGGTGGGCACTGTTACTGCCTGAGTTTTCAGATAAGGAGATCAAGGCCCCAGAGGGCGCGGGAAGCCCTACAACCCACTTTACAGATCAGCAGTGGTTTCAGGAAGGCCCTCGGGTCACAGGTGTACTGAGTCTGGGGGCCTGGCCGTCTACTGCAGGATGCCCGGCGCTTGGCACAGCTGCTGCTGCTTTGGGAAAAGTACTGAGTTCTCTGGTTCTAGCTTACAAAAGCGGCTTTGTGTGAAGTCCTGGTGTGCGGCATCAGGGCAGCCTGGGTGGGTCTGGGGGCTTTGAGTCCAGGGCCAGTAAGTCCTGGAGGAAGCCATGGCTCATAACCCCAGAGCCGGGAACAGAGGCAGGACCCAAGGCAAAGGGCCCAGCAGGCAGCTCACACCTGGAGCCGGAGCCGAGGACAGCAGGTGGGCATCAGTCACACGCGGGGCCCTTTCCGTAGGGTGTCGCCTTGGCCCACAGCAGAGCCCATGGGCACCTTCACAAGAGAAAAGCTGCTTTGGGCTCTGTGGCCTGCCCGCCTTCTGGGGTTGGTAGTGCAGGGTGTGCATTGTGCTTTGCAGTATCTGAGATTCTGCCGCTCGTACTACAGAGAACGTTGTCTTGGGATAATGCTATTTTCCAGCAATTTTAGATGATATTTTTAAGGGGAAAACTAGTAAACCTAATGACGGTGAGATTGGGTCTGTGGCTGGATATTGACAACTGGAGACTGGCCCAGGTAAATCGACCTCTGCACCCACCCGGAGTTTTCATGTTTGTCTTAAAAAGACATTATTTCAGGAGAGAACTCTTAATAGGTTTTATATTTTAAATTTACATTTTCCTCAAAGACCTTGGAAGCTAAGCTGTAAGGAAATTGGATTTAGCTGTTGGCCAAAAAACCACTTCTTCAAACATTAGTTCTCCAACTTCCTTTTGAGTAGGAGTATCATGTTTTTACCAAACATTTCAAGCAGATCCCTGGCACATCATGGTGTTCCATTAATAAAATGCTACAGGTTCTAGTTTACACATTTTTGACTCATTGCTCACCAGGGACAACAACACATCTGTTTTTATGAACACAAACACAGCCTTAGGTTCTCCAGTTTGTTTTACATCTGCCTTTTCACCCAGTTAATTTTGGTTTTATGTGCTTGATGTCAAGAAAACAAGCTGCACCACGTCAGTGACACTTAAAAAAAAAGGTCAACCCATTTGCTATTTTGAGGTGCTCTTGCATTAAGTAGATCCCAAAATAAAGTAGCAGGAGCAGTGGGACCTTTAAAATTCCAAGTTGAATCTATAGAAGCAGCAGCTGCCATGCCTCCCACGCCCTCAGGTGGGAGCACCCTGAGTAAGCACTGAATGCCTGGCTGAAGCAGGTGTGCCCAGCTTGGCACTCGTGAGAAGGTGGGACATGTCCTGTAGCCGGTTGCTTGTCTGCACAAATTTCAGGTACAGAGAAACTCAAGACAGGTTTTAAAAGGCCAGCGTGAGGCTGCAGCCATGCCGGCGTCCCGCGTTCGCCGGGGCCTTCACCTGGCTGCGCAGTCCAGGGGGCTCGGCCTCTCGCTTGGTGTGCAACAGTGCAGTTTGGTCGGTACAGTCTTACAAACCAGTTACACGTGTTTAAAAAGCGCTAAGCCGTTCGTGAAGCCCCTGCGGCCTCTGGAGGAGCACTCTGTGGGGTGCACGGGGAACCCCCTGTAGGCGAGCCACCCCACCCTGGCCGCACGCTCGGTGTTCCACCCCCGGCCTGTTTTCTCATCTTGAAAGTGCTGTGGGTAGTCAGTGTCACTTTTTCCTGGAACATCCTGTGCTCTTTAATCTGCAGATTCAGATCTCCCCACATTTCAGGAAAATCGCTTTGTATTTATCTCTGAGTAGCCCTTTAGTTCTCGCGCTGGGGCTCTGTTTTCTGAGATACCATTTCTCCCTTCGTTAGGGGCATTTGTCTGCCTTCCTGTCGATTAACTTCTCCCTAAATAGTTTATCTCCATGTCTTTAATCTCTTTGTGTTTACTTCAGGCCCTTCCTCTTTTCCAGAAACTCAGCTTTGAGCAACATCTCTTCTGTTCCTATTATTTTTCCAAATTTTATCCATTGGTTCCAAAATGTGGTTTGGTCCTAGAGAGTTCCATTTCATCTCACATTGTTTCGTGTTCTCATCCCTTAAGTGCTTGTTTTTTGGGAAGGGTGTCTATAGGTGCGTCAGAGAAGGAAGCAATTGGAAGGGTTTTACTTCAGCTCTCTGAGTTTGTGTGCTTCCTGGCCCTTGTGGCCCCTTGCCTCCCAGAGTATCTTTGCACCATGACCTCCCATCTCTCCGGCTCTCTACCCCTTGAGCATCTGCCCAGACCTTCTCTGCTGAGACCAGTGCTGTCCTGACTCTGCTCTGGGAGGCCTGCATGGCACATGGCCGCGGCCACACACAGATCTTGGTGGCAGCCACTGGGAAGGTTTCTGTCATCGCTGCAAATCAGATGTGACATGTCGGGAGCTCCGTGCCCTCTCATTCCCTGTGGTAGGAGAAAGGAGCGGAGGGGACCCCCCTAATCTGGAGTGCTCAGGACCAGAGGGATGGTCCACACTGATGATCAGACCTCAGTTCTGCACCGGATGCTCTGCAGGAACCCTTTCGCTTGGGCTGCAGGACCTGAGGCTGGATATTTTTTTCCCAACAATCATAAAGTGGGTCCGCCATGCCCTTTCCATCTTTCTGTGCTCTGAGGAGTCGCCTTCAAACGAAGGTGACTGCTCTTCCTAGGCATTCGCTGAATGTCCTGTGCCAGGGTCCCTTCACCCACAGGGGTGGCAGGAGTGTATTGCGGAGGATCTAGTGTCATTCCCTGCGGGACCCCCTGCAGTCTGGGTAGCTTTTTCTTTGCCTCCCCAGGGCCGTAGGGCCATCACTTGCGTTGCTGCTCGGGCGCTGCTGCCCCGGTGTCCCCGGATGGCTGGGGCGGCTGCTCCCTCCCTTGGCCCCCGCCAGGCTGTTGCCCGCGGGGAGTGGTGCAGCCGGACTTCCAGGTCTAGCCTTTCTTTTTGTTCTCCAGGCGGCCCTTTGTGAGGGTTGTTACATGGAGCTGTGCCCCTTTTTTTAGTGGCTGTGACTTTTCTTCCTTCTGGTTTTTACCTTTTCCCCACTTATTTTCTTAGGAATGGAGGAAAGGAAATTCAATTACAGTCAAGTTCAAACCTGCCTTCTTGGCTGGGGACTTTGGCTCCTTTGCCATCTTCCTTTCTTATCTTAAATCCAAGTGAGGTCATTAGCGATCATGGCCTGATGGAGGAAATGGCTGGAAAACCATTTTACCCCAAATCGTGACCCACAATGTTCAGCCATGGAAGTGCTTAGATGCCACTGGGTGTCAGATCCATACTGTCAGTGATTTTTATTGTTGGGACTTTTTGTGTTTTTTTAAACTATGTTAAGTTTTCTAAAACAATTGGCAGAGAAAATGAAATCTAATTCAGTTAAACTTTGTAAACAAATGTTACTAATAAAGCTTTTTTCCCAGTATAAAAATAACATGTGGTCCAAAATTCCTTTTAAATGTCACAATACAAAACTTCTCCAAAACCTCAACATTAATAAGTTACTGACTTCAGTATTTTTAGAGCAAAATAAATTTTAAAGTTCTGGCACACTCATGCTTAAAATATTTTAATATTCTCCTAGGGAGAAATAAGACTCAAAGTCCTTTTTAATGTATCCTGGTGTTCTGCTTGCTTTAGATGATTGGGAAACAATAAAATGTGCAGATATATTTTCTATTTTATCATAGGGCTAAGCAATGAAGAAGGAAATTTTAGGCAAATGTTCCAAGTGTTTTCATGATGAGACTGTCTAACCTGTGACCGTAGGCGCCCCAGAGCAGGCCCGTCTCCTGACGCCCGGGCTGTCGCTCTGGGGTCGCCGACGACACGTGCGGCCAGCTCTCACTTGCAGCAGGAGGTCCTGCTCAGATGTTAGAGTCATGCCTCTCCCTTCTTATGGAAAACAGAGTGTGCACTACAAATGTGATTTTAAACTCAAGAATAATTTTCATCATTCGCCTAAGCATGAAAAACATGAAAACTGACAGTAACAAAAAATGAAAAGAAACAGTGCTAGGCAGGTTTTTTTCTTTTACTTTCCGAAGTATAGGGGTAATTTTTGGAGCTGAAGATGCTGCCTTCTGGAGCAGTGAGTAGGAAAAAGACAGGCCCCCTCCGTGTTCTCCCTGTTGGCCTGCGGGTACTAGAAGGTGACAGGGAGGCCATGTGCACGTCACGGACAGCACTTGTCTGAGCAGAAACCCCCACAGAAGAGGGGCCAGGGAGGGGCAGGGCGTCTGGATTGGGGTCGTCTTTCTGCTGCAGGCTGGTTGTGGGTCTGATCAGTGCCTGCACTCCATCCCTTTCCAGGAGATGTGCGGGTCGGTAACGGTATTCGCATCACTAGCTGTGAGGATAATGGAGATGATGTGGGAAGGAAAATACTTCGTAAATGATCAAGTCTTACGAGTCTCTCTGTTATTAGCATCACTTTCTGTTGCTAGGAGAACTGCTAGTGATGCATTAATAGCTTTCAGTACAATTAGCCAGAACGATAGAAACAGAAACGTCAAACATCTGTGGCAGTGCTTAATCCCACCAAAGCTTTTTTTTTTTTAGAACTGGAAAATCCAGTTTGCTCTTTTTTTTCTTCCCATAAAGCAGAAATGACAACACAGATGAGACATTTATTCCTCTCTCTGGGTAGCCTGCCCTTGCATTTAAGAGGCCTCCATTGTAGATCAGTCCGAGCAAGTGTGAGTTTAAATAGTAGAAGGAACCCAGCTGTTAGCTTGCTCTGGCATCCCAAGTTTAAGACTGTTTCCTATGGCAGGAGACCAGGGCTCAGGAGAGTAACCTTGAAACCTGTAGAGTAATTGGTTACAGATGGATCATAAAGGGTCCCGGACCTTAAGTCTTTTAAAAAGATGTTTAAGAAACAAAACTATATTCTTCCTGCTGTGCCCTTCACCACAGAACCGTCGGCAGCTTTCCTGTTCTTGGCGGGTATATTCAGGTCCACTTCACCCATTTGGGGAGGAAATTAAGACCAATTTCCTTAAGTATGCAAGCTCAAGGGCAAACAGAGGTAACAGGGAAGTTTTCTGGGAACCCTGTGGATGAGCCAGAGATTTAAAAATTGCAGGTGAGATTGCATTCAGACAAAAAGAGCGTCACCTCTGAGTGCTCAGGCGACATGACGGCACGCGCTCTGCTGTCCAGTGAAACTCAAGAAAATCAAGCCCAGAAACGAAACTGACTTCTGTTCAGCACACACTTCTCTATCCATTTGCCGAATGCCTAAGGTGGAGCTGGTGGCCTCAGGTGACCTCACCACATCTTTGGAAAGAGTACATTTAAGTGAAGGAGGGACCTCAGTTGTCCCTTCTCATCGAGATGTCATTACAGGTACAGAGTCTCGGTGCCACCAGAGAGTCGGTGGGCCGGTGGCCGGGCATGGGGCTCTGCAGCAGTCCCTCACCTGCGTGCAGGTGTGCTGAGCCAAGCACATGTCAGTAGCTCCCAATACAGAGGGCAGGTCTGGGGACACTTTCTAAGAGTAAAATTACCCTGAAGTAATTTAATGGTACATAATAATATCTGTCAGAGAAGGTTGAGCATCATGCATGTAACAAATTTACAATGAGGCAAGGTCCTGCACTAAGTGCTAAGAATACAAAGTTGAGTAAAAGCCAACCTGCAGGGAAATAATTGGAAATTAGATTATAAATAGACATTTTAAAAATCTACACTAAAAATGAAATTGTTTGTAGTTCATGTCCTCCAGAATTTCGGTAGGAGAAGACATTCATGGTTGGGATGAAATGGTGGGTTTGAATTTAAAATGATCAGAGTGGTGGTCCCCCCCGAATGTGCCAGCAGCTTGGTGCCTGCCATGCACACTTGAGCCTAAAGCTCCTCTTTTCGTTTTTCTAAAGTAAACTGTAGAAAACAAATTTTAAAGTCTCATTTGACTTACCTGCTAGGCTACGTCTTTCTAGTTCCCCAAGGTCATGTGCCAGTGAGCCTGCTGACAATCAGTAGTAGGACTTTATTTCTTATATATAACTTTTATTTGTCACATTCTTATTTTATCACGACCTGGGCACTTAAGCACTTGGCTGAATTTTATCTAATTATTAAACCTTTGGGTTCACGGCCAGTGCATATGAGTATTTAATCTTTGTTTCTTGATATACACATAATATGAGAAAAACTATGCGAGCCAATTGCAAGTGTTTAATATTTACAGTTGTAAAATATTGAAGATGTACAGTTATATACCTTTGCAGGGAGTATAAAGAGATTTTAGATTGTAAGAGGCCTTACAGGTGGAGGAAAGAGCCAAACTCCTGTGCAGCCCTGTGCTCCAGGTTACATAGAAACTATAGAAGTAGAGCTTGGTGCAAACCTTTCTGGGCTTCAGTGGGGTGACTCAGCCATCTAGAAGCATAACCCAAGAATGCGTCCAGTAAGTGCTTACTGCACACAGACTGCGAGAGGAGGCAGGTCACCAGCTGTCACAGGGTAGAGCTGGGTGTCACGCCCACTGGGCTCTTGTTCCCCAGAGGGCTGGGCAGTGGAGGGACCCTGGTATCTCAGAGCTGCCCCCCTTCCTGCTTAGTGACCACCCAGCATGCCCAGGGCAAGCCAGTGAAGCCTGGTGAGGTTGAACCTGAGTTTATGGAGCTGGGACAGGCCCCCACGTGCACTCAGATGCTGACACATAGGCGTGTTTGGGGAACTGCTCAGGGTTCAGGGTCCTGGGGTGAAGACGAGTGTGTGGGCTCAGGGTCAGAACTGTGGCCCTGTGGCAAAATCCCTCTGGTTGTGGAGTGCGCTGAGGGGGTGGGGGCTGGGTGGTCAGGTGGGAAACCTGTGTAAAAGCTTAGCTGAGGACCATAGATGATTTGAATGAATATAGTCCGCTGGGAAAGAGACTAAGGGAGATTTTACATGTTCCAGAGGTAAGCGAAAAGGGGGGAGAGCGCGTGTGCGTGTGCACGCTCATTCTGGGTGAATGCAGAGAGAACAGAGACTCTGAGAGAACATCAGAGGCTGTACTAGTTTGCCAAGGCTGCTGTAGCAAAGGACCACAAACGGGGGAGGGAGGGGGTAAAACAACAGCATCTCAATGTCTCCGGGTTCTGGAGGCCAGAAGTCCGAGGTCACGGATTCCTTCTGAAGCTGTGAGGGAGGGTCCGTTCCAGCTTCCCCTGCCACTGAGGACGTGCTGGCAATCTTTGGTGTCCCTTGGCTTATAAAGCTCTGCTTTCATCTTCAACAAAAATCCTCCTTTTGTAAGGACACCAGTCATTGGATTAGGGGCCCATCAAACTCTGGTATGTGGTCAGCTTAACTCAGTACATCTGTAATTTACTAGCAAGTAAGCCCGTTCTGAGCTAGTGGGTGTTAGGACTTCAACATATGAATTTGGGGTGGGGGGGGCTGCAGTTCTACCCATAACAGAGGTGATGGGGGACTTGCATGAAATTATTATTGCTCTTTTAGGTTATGATAATTTGTAACTTGACAATTTGTGTACCACTGGGACTTGGGGGGTGTTCAATGATTGCTGGGGTTTTCAAAATACCCGCTGGCTCACCCAGGACCCCAGGCCATTGTGTAGGGCCCCCGGAGCTCCGCCCTGTGCCCACCAAGAAACTCTGCTTCCCTCAGGTTCTCACAAGCACAGGCAAGAGTCTGTTGCAAAAGCTATTTGCAAAGTGTTGCCCTGGAGGAACTGTGGATTTACCTACCACCTTGAAACCGCTTAACTCTGCGCACAAATATTTTCCTGTGACTTGAGTGCTTTGAAAATCTGTATTAGATCTAATGGTCAACACACATGATCGAAAGTGTGTTGTTTCCTGGGCTGTCACTCAGGGGCCCATGAAAATGGGAAAACATCTAGATTGAGACACTGGGAATTGTGGGAAATATGTGTAAACTTCTGTACAAATTCCTGTCGCCCTCCTCTTTTTCCTCTAAGTGTGAAGCAAAAAGGTGTGAAGGAAAAGCTTTCCCCCAAATAAGGATGACTAGGGTCCCTTTCAGAAGTCGCTTTTATAGAAGTTAATCTTGCTCATCTTACCAAGAAATAGGTTTCCAACATCTCTTTTTTAAAAAGTTAAAAAAACAGCAACTGATTACTATTATAATTTCTGTAAATTTTTCTATTGCAAGTAGGTATATTCAATGTGAAATGTACCTTCTATGAAAGGGAGTGATAACCTTGGCAGGAATTTTGAATAATGCTGACTTCATTGCTCCCTGGGGCTGGGACTGTCCCCCAGGGCATGGTTGTCCCATTTTACAGCCAGGGACACTGAGGCAGAGAGGTGAACAGAGAAGGTGAAGTCACTGCTGCTGTGTGGCAGCCCCAGGATCCACACAGAGCTGGTCCAGCATCTGCCACGCAGGTGGGGGTGCTTCTGTTCTGTGCCCCGCGTGTCCTCCTAGCTTGTTTAGTCATCATGACGGCACCCCTGCGCACTGTGCTGTCCCCTTCTGCCTGCGGGGAATCTGAGACATGCACATCCTCCTACGAGGATGTGCAGGCTGGAGCCACAGTTTGCGTCCATCCGGTACGCAGTCGGTCTCTGTTCCGTCTCCCGTGGGATGGGGCTCCATCTGGTGTTCTCTGCAGACACTGCCCTCTCCTTTCAGTGGTGGCCAGGGCAGGGGCCAGAATGAGATTTGTTTCATTTTACTGTTGGCAAGTTTTCTTTGGTTTTAATGTTGAGCAAACCGAAAACCAGAAGAAGCAAGTGCGTTTTCCCATCACAGCAGTGCCCAGGAAGGAGCGAGAGTGGGGCCGGCGGGGTATGCACGCTCACTTAGAAAGCTGCGTTCCGCGCCCTGCCTGCAGCCCACTGGGAGGCCCCGAGCGCTTCTAGAGGTGGGGGGCGGGGGCGAAGACTCTGGTTTCTGCTTCTCAGGATGGCCCAGATGCAGGACTCTGGATGGAGGGTCCCCACCGTCAGGGAGGGCCACTGTGGCTAAGGGCAGATGTGGCTGCTCTGGGCTGGTGGGGAAGCCTGCCAGCAGATGTGGCTCTCCAAAGCCCAGTCATTTGGGGTTTAGATGCTGTTTCTAGAAGGCGTCTGCCAAGGAGCTGAGAATGAGCAGGTGTTCCCCTCAAAAAGAGGCCCAGTGGGGTTCACTAGAGTGGACTCGGCACCCAGATTGTCTTTCGAGGTAGCAGAGGCACCCAGAAGTGGACATACTTCCCGCTGTCCAGGAGAAGCCTGGCGGGCTGGTCAGGACACCGCGGGGAGGTGCGCGTGGCAGTTGCACGCCCTCGCCACCTGGGCGGGTGAGGGGCCAGGAGCACCAGGGGCAGCCCTTGCTGCCGTCCCATGGCCGACCCCGCCCTCTGTGCCCCTCGCCCCACAGTGTCCCGGCAGGGTCCCTGCTGGCTTCTCGCTAACCTGACATGACCTCTAACGCCTCTTGGTCACCAGCTCACCGCTCTGTCTCCACCTGTGCGGAGATGCCATCGTAGTTTCTGTCTAACCTGTGTGTGGTAGTCAGCATCCCCCTTCTCGTGACCTGTGAATACGGAAACGCCATTCCCGTGATGTTCTGTGTTTTCCTTTCAAAAACTGGGTTTCTCTTGAGGAGAATACAGGTTCTCAGCCCTGGAATTTATGAACACGTTACAGATTAGGCTGCTGTTAAGCGTGAAAAATTCTTTCCAGCTTTGTGAACCCAACGAGAGAATGACAGTCTCAGCGTTCTCTGCTTCTGAACTCGGTATGCAGCGTTCCCAGTGAGAGCATTCCTGGATTTACGCACAAAGCCTGCATTAAAATTCTACCCTCCTCAGCCATGGCTGATGTGGCGTCGCAGGGGAGGCTGTGTATTCTAACTAGAAATGAACGTGGGTTCTTTAAGACAAGTATTTAAATCTGAGTTCAGTAGTTCTTTTAAAATCCAGTGGTCACTGGTCCTAAATGCGCAGAGCCGCGTCCAGGGCCACAGCCTAGGGTGTATTTTTCCACAAGCGAAGCCCACGTCTGTTTGCCCTCCTCACGCTCTGTCTTTCCTGCATAACAAGGCTCTTTATGTGTGGCAGGTGGCAGATTCAAGAAAGAGATTGTTGTTGACGGGCAAAGCTACCTGCTGCTGATCAGAGATGAAGGGGGCCCCCCCGAGGCGCAGGTGAGTACCGCGCGCGAACCGGAGGCCCGCCCCCACCTGTGTCCTTCACGTTCTGGTCCTGCAGGGGGTTCCAGGAATCAGCGAGGGCCCTGGAGAAAGGGTGGCGCAGAGGCCCCATGACAATGTGCCCCACATTCCGTTTCCTTCAGATAAAATCCTAGGGGGAAGTTAGGTCTGTGTGGCTGGTTTTCTTTTCATTTTGTGTTTTTGAGAAGGAAGGAAAAGCAGAATCGCCACTCGTTTGCCAACTCAGTTGGTTTGACATCTGGAAATTTCTGTAGTTATACCCCGCTGCCCACCCTCCCCACCCCGTCAGGGGTCTGACCTCTAGAGCGGGAGGGTCATTCCTGGGGTGCTGCCGTGCGCCTCGCTGGGCTTCTAGGCCGAGCGGGTCTCCGCTGAAAGCTGGTGTACCGCACGACGGATTTCTTTGAAACTCCCTTGAAAGCTGGGCATTCTGGAAATAAAAAAGCATGAGTGTAGACTCTCTTTTTTTGTTTACTTAGTCTCCAGATTATTATTTCACTTACATACTAATTTTCTAGCCAAACACATGTTGTGAGCTGAATCTAGTAAAAAAATGCCTGGGTCGCCTCACTTAGTCCTTCAGACGACTGGCGAGACGGCGCCCTGAGGAGTCCCGTCTTCACGGACAGGAGTGAGGTCTTGCCCACGGTTGGATGTGGTGATGGACACAGACCCAGCTGGTCTGCCTGCTAATGGCACCAGTGCTCAGGATCAGGGTAGGACCAGGACCCCTGGAGAATCCATCTTGGCCTTTGACCATGAGAAAGTGTTCACTTGGTTTCCCCAGGGATCAGCCCTTTATTCTAGCATGCTTCCTTCAGAGGAGTTATTTATAAGCCTAGAAGCTTACCCTAGTTAAAAATCTCTACATTACTGAATATCAAGATGGAGCATTTCAAAATGATGGACAGGATTTCGTATAATATTAGGCACAGTGTATTTGAATATTCAAGGAAAAAACATTTTCAAGTTCCCATTCCTAGGCATGTGTAAATACGATCTTAAGTTTTCATTATTTCAGATTATTTCATGCAGTCTACCCAAAAATAATGCCTTCATGAGTGGAATTTTAGGACATTTTGGGGCTACTAGTGTCATCCTGTGGTAGTCTTAAGAACTGCCAATTAACTGGCTTTTGCTTTTTTTGGGCAGTTGGTCAGGGGAGCCCTTGGGGTGGGTAGGAAAGTGTTTATTGAGGGCTCACCACCTGGGTGCTGGGGCAGTCAGAATGCACCCTTGAGAGACTGGAATCGGGTTGGCATTTCCCCTGCATGGAGGAGGTGCAGACGGTTGTCAGCTTTGGTCTTGGGAGATGAAGTGTGGCTTTGGGGGACGACAGGTGCTCTTCAGGTGCTGGTGTGTGTGGGGAAGCTGTCTCTTCCCTGACTCTTGGAAGAGAAAGACTTAACCTCAAGGTAGACAAAGGGAAAAGGAGATGCCCTCTGCCAGCCTGGGTCCTGGGGCTCTCTATAGGGGCATCAGGTTTTCTCAGGCCTGTCCCAGGATTCATTCTAAGTTATTCTTGTTTAATTTTATATTTGTTATTTGAACTTAAGGTTTATTTTAATAAATTTCATCCCATAAAATTTTTACATGTAACTGAATAGACTTTTCAGTTACATGTTGAAGTCAGAGCTTAACCCACAAAAAAATTTCCCCAAGTGCATTAGAGTTGATACATTGGGCATAAAAACTTACCTAAGAACTGTAGCTCATTTTTAAAAAGCAAACAGGATTTTTTATTTTTTTCATTTTCACTTGGAAAGTGGGGATGGACAAGGGTCTTTGGTGCCAGCCTGACCTGCTTTCCATTCTGGGGTTGCAACTGTGTGTGACTCTGAGAAGCTGCTGGAAGCTTCAGAGACTGTTCATTAATCTCAGCCTTACAAGATGGTTTTGAGTATTAAAGGAGATGATGCATGCCTGACAGTATGGTTATTTGTCGAAAAGAGGATTTGATGTAGGCTCATCTGGATGCAGGTAAACAAGAATAAAATGGCAAGAATCAGGCTGTTGTAGGGTTTTAATTTTTCCCAATTTTTGTGAACTTTAGTTTTGTTGATTTTTCTAACAGTACTAATATTCTGCACGTGCGATAAGAGTTCAGCAGCAGCTGATCTTTACAGAGACGTCTGGTGACAGACGACTAGGCCATCAGCGTTGGAGCAGGATTTCGGAGCGGCCTGTGAGCCCCAGAGGGCAGCCCCCATCTCAGAGGGGTCCATCAGGGCTTCTGGAGGGGAGTTGAGTGGGAAACAGAAAGCTTCAGGGTCATTCTTGAACCTGTTCTCAGATTTTTGAGAGGCTCTGGTGTGAGGTGGGTTTGCCTTCTGTTTGCAGGACTGAAGCTGGTTGAGCTGGGCCAGAGGGCAGACGTTCGTGTGGGGAAGAATGTATAGTTTGCGTTCTCTGGAGACTGGAGTGGCCTGGGTGGGAAGGGGATGAGGGTCCCACTTCAGCTGCGTTATTATATGATGAGAAGGATGTTGGTGGCACCACCCCAGCTTGTGACAGCCGGAGTCAGGCATCTGATGTGGCCTGGCTGAGGTGGTCTGCCTGCCATGCGCCCCGTCCTCAGGAAGACACATTGTTCCAGACCTTTCTCCCTAGAGCCACCACACTCAATTCCTCTGTCCTCCTCCCTTATTTTCTCCCTAGTTTGCCATGTGGGTGGACGCCGTTATATTTGTCTTCAGCTTAGAGGATGAAATAAGTTTCCAGACCGTTTACCACTACTACAGTCGGATGGCCAACTACCGGAACACGAGCGAGATCCCTCTGGTTCTGGTGGGAACCCAGGGTGAGTGATCTGTGCGTACAGGTGGTGGCTCGAGGCTTCCAACAGCTGAGCAGTAAGTGGATTCAGGGTCTATATTTTCAGTGTGTCAGAATTTGAAAATTGTTCAAAGAAGATGTAATTTCACAGAAGGCTCACATTTTGCAGTGAGAATCCATGTCACTGAATTTGTCACAATACCTGATTCGATTCTATGGAGAAACCACTTAGCGCCCCAAAAACAAAACACACACACACCCTTTGTGTTTTAGAAAAAAATGAATCTATTTTGTGTTCAATTATGTACTAGGATATCTTAACTCTCTGTTATATAAAACAATTTATAAGTAATCTCAAAGATTATTTTAAGTGTGCCTTTAAAATAATACTGATACCTGACATATATCTGATCTTTGTTTTCTCTGTTCTGTTTGTTAACGTCTTACGATCTGTATCTTATTTTTAATTTAGCAGGTCCCTCAGGGAATATAAAATCATAGCCACAGGAGCACATTTCTTGTTTTCTTACACATCACTTTAAACATGGTCTCTTAGCAAACTGACACCACTTAAAATGTCCTTGTTCTTGATCACAGATTCCCTAAGGTACTGGCGTCTGTCTACCTTGTGGGTCTTAACTGAGAGGTCACATAGAGTGTTCTTAAAAATCAGATCAAGGTTAACTTTAAAACCGCTTGGTCAGAACTATGAGTGTCTTAAAAATAATCATGTCAAGAAAAATTGGACTCTGCCTTCATTTTTCTGTTCATACACTGTGTTTTGTTAATTCCTTCAGAATTAGCACATCTGGTGTGCCTTTCCGAAACTAGCTGTGTTGGACAGAGTCACAGGGGCTGTGTGCGTGGTACCAGGTCTGGTGTAACTGGGAGCCAGCCCAGCACAGTAGCAAGCTGCCTTGGGAATCTGCTTAGATAAGCCTGGAGCGTGGGGTGGGTTTGTGTTAGGAGAAATAAAGTACACGGGATAAGCTGGAAGCCTTTTCTCAGTATGCTGAATAGAAAGTGCTGGGAGTTAGGTTTTCATGGGGGGCATGGCCCCCGCCAGATTTTCAGCGTGCACGTAAGGCCAGTGGTCTCACAACTGCAACCTTCAGAGCAGGTGGAGATGGAGCCTAATAGCACGCGGACAGGGTCTGTGTGCCCAGCGCGCCCCCTAGTGGTCACCCGGGAACGGGCGCGCCAGTGAAAAGTCTTTGGATCTCGCTCTAGTCCTGAAATCGGTATATTTAAGTTGGCTTACTGAGAATTCCTAACAAGTAGTGTTTTATAGTGGGTAGCTTACCTGAAGCAGGTCCTAGGTAAAGCTGCCTTGAAGCGATGCCTTTCCAGTAAGCGCCTCTTCCCCCAGGTCCAGCCCAGGGTGTCCATGAACAAAGTCCCAGAGCCTGCGTGTAGGCATCTCCGTACAGGCTGCCCAGGTTCCAGGCTTTGTATTTAAGACTTAGAATGTGTTTTTGCTGTGGATCCCCCGTGGTAAGGACTGGGTGCGTTTTCATTCTAGGCCAGAGGTCATAGTTGACCCGTTGGCGGTCTGTCTTACACGCCAGTGTTCTGATAGTAGAGGAGTGGAGGCCTGGGGCCGGGACGTCACTGCCTCCTGGCTGCGGGACCTTGACCGCTGCCTCTCAGGGCTCTGGTAGGGGTGAAATGGAGGAATTCCTGTAAGGCACTTGGAGCCTCAGTTGGCACATAAGCATCAGATAAGTTATCTTTGCTATATTCTAATATAAGGCCAGCTTTGCTCAAGTCCTGGCTGGGGTGCAGGAGCCTGTCTTCACCCCCCCGCCTCCTTGGAGCCCAGCATGGCTGTGTTCTGTCCCTGCTGAAGGGGGCCGGGCCACGCCCCCCGCCGGGATGGCCGCTGCCCGTAGCGGCCTGTGGACAGTGCCACAGAGGCTCTGCAGAAGCCGTCCTGTGGTCCCGCGTGGAGGAACCTACCCTGTCTGTTCTCTCATGTGATGAGTGTCTGTGATTGAGGGCTGCATGTCTGAAAGGCTGCAGGTGAGTGTGAACAGGGAGCACAGGTGGAGGAGAACACGTTTGCCGCCTCCTCGCAGTCATCTGTGAGGCAGTGTCCAGACTTCAGCTTAGCCACGTCCCAAAGGAACAGAAGAGCATTATCAGCCAGGAACATTCCGCACCCGAGGAATCCTCCTGGTCCTCAACCAGACTTCTAATTCCCAGAGCACCTAGAAGCCCCAAATGAGAAGGTGGAATGGGTATAGGCTTCTGGAAGGTTCCACTCTTTCGTATTTGTCAACTGCTGGCAGACTTTTCTGGGAAGCCTGCTGTTGGTCATGCTTTTGCCAGAGATACAAGGCAGGTCAGGTTTGGGTAAGGGAATCTGAACTGCCTCCCACCGGGGTGTCTGGGACTAGTGGCCTCTCGTAGAAGGTTATGGGATGGTAACGAGGCATTCCTGAATGAGGTGCTTACGTGACTTTTGTTAAACAGGTTCTGTGTTAAAGGCTTGCAGATGAAATTGATTTGAGGGAGAAGCATGAACTGTAAAAAGATGTGGAGTTGCAGGTGGAATGAAAAATGGTTGTCCACCCAGACTAGAGCGTAGATTGCAGGTTGACCGGGTCCTTTCTGTGAAGGGACAGCGCCTCCTGGAGGATGAGATGGGATAAACATGAGGTGGGCATCCCGCTGAGCAAGGGGGGCTGTGCAGGTGCTGGGGACCCAGGTCGGGATAGACTGTCAGCTGGACTGACGCTGTGGTCTGTATTTTTCCAAATTATACTAGAGCATTGAAAATTTATGGATTTCTAGCTTTTTTCTGTTTTCTTAAAATATGTTTATACGTTTAAAACATATTTCTTTTCCTTAAGTATTGTGAAATTCAAGTCAGATGTATCAGTGTACAAGACAGACAGGGCAAGATGTTCTTTGAAGAAATCCATCACAGGCCTTGCTGTGAAGTGTCCTGGAACATCTATTAAGGCATCTAAATTGGAGTTAGGTTCCCTTACAGCAATGAAGACTGTCAGCTCAGATGTATTCCTTAGGGTTTAGAAGTAAAATAGGAAAGAAGAGAAAGACAGAAAAAGTGAATAAACCATTTCCTCAAGAAGCCACTTCCTTTTTTATATTTCAAAACATTAAATGCCAGATGCACTTTCTGTGCAAAAACAATGTAAAAGGCTGTTGCTGTCTTACGACTTGTACTAATGCTGCTGTTCCTTTAGTCAAGAAACTCCCGTTGGTGGGTTTTGTTCAGAGCACTCGCTGAGCGTTTTCTGGAGCATTAGAGCCTCAGGAAATTCCACGTTGGGAAAAGCCCCAGAAGAGTGCCTGGTGTCTCACATGCCGCTCGGTGCCCGTTACCATCCCGGCCCAGGTGTGCCGGGCCCCTGGCTGGTGCTCAGTATCAGCAGGGACGGGGTGAGCACGCTGGGGGCGTCTGGGACACGGGGCTGAAGAGGGCAGAACTTCCTTTTGGGAAATGAGTGGCTGGTGCCCGACATCTGTGTTCTGCGGCCCAGATGTCCCCACCTGTGCACAGATCCTGCAGGAGGTGGGGAGGAGACCCCTTCCTCCTCCCAGGCTGTGTCCCAGCTGGCTCGCACACTAGTGCTTACGGCCTCCAGGGACCCACCCACTGCCTGGTCTGCCGCAGACACACCAGGTGCCCTCCCATCCCTGCCGCAGGTGAGGCTGCGCTGAGGTCACACCTGTGCACCGGACCGGCCTCCCAGCAACTTCCCAGCCTGGCTCTCGTCGCCATCCTGCCTGCGCAGCCGTTCTCCATTCCGGTCCTGCCCATCGCCTGCCGCCCTCCCCAGCCGACCTAACGCCGCTCCTCGAGAGCACGGTTTTTGTGGTGGTCGCTGGGGCGTCCCCGTACCCAGGACAGGAGCAGACACCTCAGGGGGCTCGTGGCAAGAATTGAGTGGGTGAATGGCTGCTGGAGGAATGAGACTAATTCAGAAATGGGTTTGGCGGGGTGCCCGGTGCTTCAAGGTTCACTTGCACATAGTGAATGTGGGCGGGCGGGGCTTCCTCCTCTGAAAGCGTCCGTCTCTGGAGCCACATTTGACTCCTACTGCTTTCTCCTGGCTCTCCGGGGCATTCTTTCATTTCAGTTTCGGAAACAGGACCCTCTGACACATATTTCTACTAATGATGACTATTCTAGTGTTTGAGATGATTGTGTTGGGGGTAAACCACGGTTTTAAAAAAATTCCAGGTTTAAAAAAAATTCCCACAGAATCTCATCGGTACACGTAAGGTGTAGGTTTTAGGCTCCTTGGGGACTCGGTCGTGGGACATCATCCGAGCTGCTCATGGTCACCGTGTTGTCCTGCTGTCGTCTGTTCCAGATGCCATAAGCTCCACTAACCCGCGGGTCATCGACGACGCCCGAGCAAGGAAGCTGTCCAGTGACCTCAAGAGGTGCACATACTACGAGACGTGTGCCACGTACGGGCTGAACGTGGAGAGGGTCTTCCAGGACGGTGAGTGCTGCTGCGCACACAGCATCTCTCCCCCACGCAGCAGGTCACTCTCTCCCACGATGGAAAAAGCTTGTCCCATGACGTGCGGACATTAGTGTGACTGAGCACCGTGTTCCAGATTCTCAAGTCTGTGCCCTTTAAAAGGGGATGTTCAGAAGACACAGCAAAACTACTCAAGCAGTCCTGCAGCAAGTTTGGTGTGTCACAGTATAAGACCTTTTCATGCACAAATAAGAAATTTCTCGAACTCTATGCACATAATGTTCAAACTTACACCTGCACCTTCTTTCTTCCCTGCAGTTGCTCATTCTTAATGCAAGCCCATCTTTAAAATTAGGTTTGACTATTTCCTGTTAGGCTTTGAGGAGGATAAACTGAGAGAAAGGTTTGAACGAAAAGTCATCATCATCATCATCACACATTAGGACTCCTGGCTGACAGCCCACTCCAGAACTCAGGGACGGTCTTACTGCATTCATCATCGGTCACCTGTCCCCAGGGGCAGCCACACACCCGGCAGGGCAGTATCCTGGATGGGCGTAAGGGTCCACATTCACATACACGGCTAAAATGCCCAATGGCAGGCTGCAGGCAGAGAGGGTGAAGGTGTATGGAGCTGGTGGGCGGGAAGGGTGGCCTCTGCTCTGCAGGGGTCAGGAAGGTCCAGGGACAAGCGGCTCTTTCAGCCTAGAAGACGTGTGGGGGGAGAAAGCTCCTGGCCGAGGTCCTGTTTCTGATGGGGGTCATGGGAAGTAAATGCTCGTCCCCAGCCCTTCTGACTTCGGTCCGCAGTGCTGTGTCCGCCCTCGCAGTGCCAGCTCCGGTGCCTTGGAGCTGTTGGTGGCCGAACCAGGCGCCGGCATGCCCTCTGTGGAGACTGGCCAGGCTGCTCCACGGCCGTCCGGGCCCTGACGAGCCCGCGTCAGTCTGCAGGGGTGCCGGTGACAGGGCTGCGCGCAGTGCCGCCCCCGAGTGGAGCGCTGTGCGCCTTGCTTTTACGTGTCCGGGTTAGTTTCCAGATGGAATCGCAGTAGTTCACACTTCCACCGCGTCCTTGCACTTCAAGCCTGGCCCTTTCTTCCCTTTTTCTCAGCAGCCAGGTCCCTTCCTGAGCCTGCCGTCTCTCTCCTCTGCCTCACAAATGACTGCCAGCCTGCTGGTATTCAGCACGTCTGTCCTGTCTGGTCCTTTGTGTGGCATGTGTGCCACTGCCTTTTCCAGTGCCCCTTTGAGGACGCTCAGGAGTCCCCTGAGGAGCAGTGCCCAGCCCCCGGGCTCAGTGGCCCCGTCTCCGCTCTCCTCACATTTACCTGGCCTCCTGGGGCCACCCCACTTACGAGCTGTGGCAGGCTTGCACAGGGCTGGCACTGGCAGCAGCTGGGCATTACCAAGAACAGGAGGCGTTAGCCAGGAAGCCCCTTGGAGCTCTCCCGGAGGTGGCTTCTAACAGGGCAGGGCAGTGTTTGCCCTTGAATAGCTGAGACTTCCGTGGAAGTTAAAGGACTCCAGATGAGTGGCCCATGGGCTAGATGTGCCTGTGTTTGTAAATAGACGGTTTTTGGGAACCTAGCTGTGCTGTTCATGCCAGCTGCAGAGGGTGCAGGCTGGGCTCCTCTTCGCCATGACCACAGAGTCTTTGCAGCAGAGCTGTGGCAGGCACAGCCTGACTCTCCGCCATTTTACAGAAAGTTTACAGGTCCCGGTGTGGGTGATTGGAGTTGAGTTATGTGGATGAGTTTATTCTCCACGATGATTGCTTCATGTGTACATTTATTGCCAGCATGAACTTCCTGTACAAATGAACCCATGAATAATCATCTTAAGGATTGATTAACATGAGGATGCCAACGTCATGGCGTGTCCCCGCCCAGCATCCAGAATGTGAGCCCTTGGGCGGTCAGTAGCCCGTGTGCTGACACTTCTCTGCCCTCAGTAGTTGGAGCACTAAGCCAGAAACAACAGGAAGGATTGTTCCAAGTGTCATTTTAAAATATTAACATGTTCCCATTGCTGTAATAGCCCACGTGGTGCCTCTTCAAGCAGGGCTGTGATTGGAGGTGATGTGCTTATGTGTTTGAATGTAATGTGGTGAAGCACATACTCTTAGTGTGAATTTTTACGGACTTAGGTTTTCAAGACATTTTATTTCTTATTTTAGAAATAATACATTCCCATTAAATATTTAGACTTTGAAGAGTTTGAAAAGGAAGAAATAGCCATGATACTGCAATTTCTGCTACTGTTAGGATTTTGTCCTTGAAATATTTTTGTTTATATGAAGATAAGTTTTAAAAATACAATTGGGATTACCCTGCACATTTCATAGGGTAACTATATGGTACATACTTTTGTTAAATCATAAAGCATTTAACTGTTAGTAGTAAAAGTAGTTGTTAACCAAGTGAGGACTAAGTTGTTAGAAACATTAATGGTGACAATCTATTCTAATCCTTATGGGAAAAAAAACTTGTTTAGATGGAGTTAAACCAAAGCTCAGAAAAGTTATGTAACTTACGTAACTTGACCAAAGGTGCTCAGCCTGGATTAGACCTTCTAGGCCTTGTTCACTCTCCTGGGGGGACGCTGGGCCGAGGATACATCCAGTATGTGGGTTCACTGCCCATTCATGGACCTGGGTTATCTGGATTTCTCCTTTGACTTGCTGGCTTCCTTTATGCCTTAGGGCTTACTTTTATTTATGTATTTTTTTATATCTCTGCATTGTAAAAAAATAAGGAACAAGCATATAATTTCTATGTAATCCTTAGCTTATCAGGAAAACAGGTGCGCATGTTATACCACCTGCCTCTGCAGGTCAAGCCCTTAGTTGGCTGGTGACCCAGGTTTATTTTTTTAGAGACCAAGGACTTAGTCTTTGCCTCTTCAACTTCTGACTTCTTATTATCCTGAAACAGAAGATAAATTGTGAAATCAGTGGGGGAAACTATGTGTTTTCTTTTCTCTCGCTTGTGTCGTTGTCCGAGACTGCTGGAAAGTACCTCAGGAGGGAGGGTCTTTGTTAGCACAGGGGTCGCAGGACACGGGGAAGTAGATTGATTGATTCATTGATTCATTCCCTCGTTGGAGGGCCAGCCTTCCACACACTGCTTCTGGGTGGGGCTGGAGGAAAGGGAGCCACAGGTTCCTGCCTTGGTGAAGTGAAAGCCCAGCACCCGGAAGCACCAGCATGCCCCTTGCCTAAGTGTGACGGACTGGGCTGCTCTCTCTAGCCCGTTCATTCCCAGCAGTATGCGTCCAGCCTTGGTGTTGTTCACTGTGTTCTTTTGTGTGTGTGCTACAGGGCAGGGGAGTTCCTGTAAATAAGAATTCATATACTCACGCTTCCCACCTGATCTGGGCAGCTGACGCTGACTTGGCATCGGGTTTCGCCGCTGAAGAGCCCAGCAGGGCGTTGGGTGGCCCCCACAGGCCGGGCAGGGTCTTGGGCCTCGCAGGTCCCGCCTCTTGCATCTCTCAGTCCACCTGATCCTCGGCGGTTGTGTTTGCCGGTTGCTGTGTCTGGGAGGTCACTGCAGGCCTCTGTACTTGCAACATATGGTGATCTCTGTTGGACATTAAATATTTTTAAATTCCCTGGTTATTTGTTCTCTTAAGGCCTGAGTATATGAAAATACCCGATTACAGAAAAGTTGATTCTCTGCAGACATCATTTCTCTGCAGTTGGTTAGATTTTGAAAATACACCCCATAAGTTTTGGGGGGTGTATTTTATAATCTTTACATTAGAGTAACTGACTTGGATGTGATATTAAAGATCCCTGATAACTTAAAAGTAGTTTCCCTTTTATACAAAATGGGGAGTAGAAACAGATAGTGGTACCAAAAAATGGTTTTAACTTTCCTTATTTCAGTTGCTTTATGCCCTCTCCTTCCCTCCTTCACTTGGTTTCCTGCTTGCTCTCAGAATGAGCTGATGTAGGTTGATCTGGATTGTAAACAGCATTGTTTTATATGTGGGTTCTGGTGTGTATCCAACGTCAGCTGTTTTGCATACAGAATTTAACATTCTTGCGCATATATTCTAGAATTGATGTGACTAGTTAAATCCCGATTCAAAGCACCTTATTATTATACGTATTAAGGCATACTCCTCATTAAAGCTTTAACTTTTTACCTTCTTAAGCTTGTATTCATACAATAGGAGGAACACCTACGTGCAAAATTTTGCTGTGACAATAATTGTTAGACCAGGTCAAGGTCCATATGAACCAAGATCTAAATAAATTACAAATTGCCGTCTGTCTGCATAACTCCCCCCCAAGACTGCTGGTTTTTGTACTGCGCGGTTTGTCAAGGATCACAGGATAGTTCAGTGATCTCATACGGGAGACCTTTGTTCCAGGATAGATCTGTCCTCTGCACTGTTCACACTAAACAGTTCGGCTTTAGGTGCATGTGGGTGGAGAGGCCAGGCGACAGCGTCAGAGGTTCTGTGTACCAGGTGCTTGTGAAACCACAGCCATAGCACGTGGCAGCTCTCCTGGGAGTGCAGGCTTCCGTGCTGTCCTGGTGGCTGGGCCTTCAGCTGACAGTCGTCCCATTCAGGGAAGATTCACAGCAGTCTTTCAAACTTGCCCACTAGCCCTTTCTGCTTGTGCTGCAGTTAATGTGAGGGAAAGCACTTTCACGGAAGCCATTCCCCTGGGGTTTCACCGCTGCCAGGGCGTGGATGCCCCATACGAAGGGCTGAGCCAGGAGGGGTTGCATAACTTGCCCTAGGATTTTTGGTAATTCAGGGAACCTTCAATTTGCTCCCCACCCTTTTCTCCCAAAGATCGAAATCCTGTTGTACAAAAAAAAACCCATTTTCCATCAAACGTCTGCAGCTGCTTGGTCCTAATTAGGGAAGTGTCCAGAACCAGAGTATATGTGCTAATGAGCCCAGTTTGTACAACGTAATTGCATGTGTTAGAGCATCATTAAGTGCAGGCAATCTTCTGGGGCTTTTCTCCTTAGTGCTGCATCATCTTGTACCGTTTTGTTTTGCTGACACCGCAGTCTTTTGTTTGTGCTGTTAAAGGACATGTCAATTAGGCCCATTCCATTCTTTTCTGGAACCAGCTTAATTTCATTGTTGGGGTGGTCTGTTTTATTATTTGTTTCTGTTGCTGTTTTTCTTCTTAATTGTGGTAAGAGATTAGCTTGGGGCCAGTTTATTTTTATGTTTATGTATTTCTGTTTCTAAAGGAGTGCTTTCAAAAATAAGATTTTTCACATTTAAAAGCAAGCCATGTATATGTGTACATTTGGCGTTTAATGTACCTCAAAAAGGTGAACTAATGAGTCATTAAGTGTCTTATTTTTGTTATTTATAATAATGACTAATATTTACATCATGGTTTATGGGCTTCTGATGTAAGACAGTAGATCTTATCAGGCCCAATTTACAGCTGGGAGCCACGTTCTCTGAGATGTTTGCTTCCTAAAGTCACATCACACAGCTGGGGTCAGGTCAGTGTGTCCTTTCTGTACCTGCAGTTTTAACAGTACATCTGTGCCCATCTCTGTCACCATGCATACACACGCGGGTGCTGATTGCCATGCGTTCGTTGAAAAGCTGTGTATGCAAGACTTTCTGGGCAGATGGGTGGTTAGTTTTATTATGATGGAGCAAAAAGGTTCGGCACTTAAACTTTATTAAAAGGGTTTAATAGTTTAAAACTTTCTGAGAACAAGGATGACATGAAAAAAGTTAGCTACATAAGGCTTGAGTAGTGCAGTGTGGTTAAAGTGGGGGGGGATCCCATTCTTCCACCGTTTACTGGTTAAGTCTTACAAGACAGCTGTGACCCTGGGTTGGCAGCTGCCCTGCCATCATTAACCTCAAGCGGCAGTGGCTGTGGCTGCCTGGGGGCTTCTGACGTGGTCCAGCCCCATGGGAATGAAAATCTGCAATTGGCCTCTTAACCAGAAGAGCCTACCTGGTTAGCGTTAAGTAGACTCTTGATTGAGCCTGTTGGGGGGCAGGGGCTGTATACTCAGGAAGGATGTGTGGAGGGGGGGGTGGGGGGGCTTTCTCTGCCATAGCCTGGTTGTTTGGATTGGAAAGTGTGTAAATGGTTTACAGTGATCATTTTTATAAAACACGACATTGTCATTACCCCTTGTCTATGCATTTTCAAGTGTAGTTAACTTCTTAACCAAAGCAGCCTTCTCTATAACCGGGTTAAAATCACAAATTGGAATATAGATTAATACCAAAACTAAAATGTCAACATTTGGGATAGTAAACCATATTTTCAGAGGTTAAAAAAAACAGCAAAAGAAAGACAACTTTGGATTCATATTTTTTAGGAAAAAAAAAAAATTACCTTGAGTTAAAAAATTCTTAGAGTTGGGACGCTGTGAATGCACGTGTTATAAATGAGCCAGGCATCTGGCATATAATTTGCAACCAGGTCTTTTAGACACTCAACAGGGAAGGTGTTAAGGAGCCAGCAGCTGGGCTACTCCAAACATTTCCAGGACTATTTGAAAATATTAGTTGGTCATAAGTATGAAATTGTCTTGTTTCTGGTTTCTTCAGGAGTCTCTGAAGTGGCCCTTTATAAGAGTTTGTCTCTCATCCGTTGACCTGCTCAGGGTTCCCGGAGACCGGACTTGTGAAGGAAGTACCTCGGAATAGCAGTCGAGTTACTTCAGACCCCCTACTCCAAGTGGACATACTTAGGCAGGGGAATAGCTAGATTATCCGGCGGCCCACCAGCCGCAGACCACAGCTGCAGAGTGTAACGGCGTGGAATCGGGTGAAACGTGGTGGTTCTTAAACTAGTTCATCATGCAGTAGAAGGAACCATTACAAGGAAAGCACTTTGATTCTTCCAAAAATAACAAAAGAAGTCCTCTTAAAATGTTGATATGAAGATTAATGTTTTACAAACAATAAGAGACAGTATTTCACAGTATTGTGGAATGTTGTGTAAATAACATTTTGATCTGTGCTGGCAGTTTTTTACCCTAAGTCTGGAGTTTTTCATACTGCGGTTCCCTTACTGGAAAGACAGGGAGTGGGCACTCGTACTCACCAGCGTGCACAGAAATACCTGAATTAACTCTCACAGTGCCAGATGAGATCATTAAACACCATTAGCAAATACTCTATTTTGATGTTCTTGTTAGGACTCTTTTTTTTTTTAACTCGTAGAATTAATTTTATCAATGACATAGAAAATGATTATTTTAATACTTTCTGCACTGTGGCATTATAGCTGTGATTTGCCCCAGGATTCCTCCTAATGACCTTAGCCAGCTTGAATTAGCTTGATGTATCATTAATGCATACAAATGGCTTTTATTTTTGTTCATAATCTGTTCATAATACCACGGCATTCAGCTCTTTCTAATGTTTTTAAAATGATTAAGCAGTGATGTACTTTTTGACCTATTTAACCTGCCACAGAGTCTCTAATCAAAAGAATGAAAATACTACTTAAGTAGGATAGTCAGAAGTTGTTACAATCTATAGCTGATGTTTCCAAGTTCTTTTGAAGTCTTCTGTTTATTCTATAACATTTTTTTTCCTACAGAATATGGACCTAGCCAGATTTTGAGTAACCTTCACTCACTGAGCAACTATCCACTAACTGCTGGGTTAACAGCACTAGGTATGTTCAGTTCATGAAAGGGATGGAAGAGAAACCCTCAAAGGAGGCTGACTTTTTAAGCTGTGAAATTCTTTGATACAAGAAAGGGTAACTGTACCCTGTGGACTTTGATATTTTTTGCATGCTACTTACGGGGTGAGCCTGGCCAAGCACTGGCTCCCAGAGCACATGGGGGGAGTCAGGCTGGGAGCCAACAGTGGGCGTCCCCAGAGGCCAGGCTCTAGAATTCAGGGTTGGTTCAAGTTTTTAGTGTAGGGCCATCGGAAAGTTTGTGAAGAATAGAGTGATAACACCCAGCAGCCTTATCAGTCTTCCCTGATTTAGGAGAGAGTAAACTGTGGAGACTGGCTTGCAAGCTTGTTTGTCTAAAATAAAAACAGACTATACAAACTTTGATGAAGAAGTTGGCTTTTGTGAGATTTGCCAAGGAAAAGAGAGAGATGATCTTTAAAGGATATGTACTATGGAAATACAAACCACCCATAACATGACCATCCAGTGGCTGTCATCGTCCAGGCCGTGTGTGTGTGTGTGTGTGTGTGTATGTATACATGTGCTTGCACCCATGTGTTTGAAAAGAACAGATTATCAGGCATTGTAACATTCTACAGACTGCTTTTTCACATAGAATTTTCAACAACATAATTTCTATAATTTTGGCATTGTGTTCCATTGAATGAATGTAACAGCTTTTTTAGCCCAATCCCCTATTAGGCAATTTGGGTTTTTTTCCTCCATTTATTTGTTTAGGATCAGTGCTCCAGGGAGTTGCTCTTACTTACGTCTTTGTCTCTGTCCTCAGCCCTGTCTTTAGCAGACCTCTGTAGAGGTGAGACTGTGAAGTCAGTGACTTGCACAGCTTTGCAGCCATGGGCCCCCATCATTCAGCACCTTATGGGGGTCTGTGCCCATTCAGGTTACTCCAGCAGGTGTCCTTTTCTGCACCCTGGCCATACTGGATATTTTCACTTAAAATTTTTTTTATCATTTATAGACAGAAAATCATAACTTCTAGTTTGTTTCAAATATTCTTTTCAGTAAGTCTGCCCCTTAATTTGAAAGTCATCTCACCTCCTGCAGTCATGTTTTGTCAAGACAGCAGCCAGTCTTGGGGGTGGGCAGAGGCCCAGCGCATCGGGGGTGGCGTGGGGAGCGGGCCGTCTCCTTGCTCCTGCAGGTGCGCCTGCTCGGGTGTGTCAGGCGGGCTCTCTGAGGCCGGAGCCCCCAGGTCCCCAGAGGGCAGGCGGTCCAGGGCCTGGTCCCCAGTTCCGGGTATAGCCGTGCCCTTGGTGGGAAGTGGCGTGCTTGAGCTGTCATCAGCCCCTCGTGGTGTCATCAGCACACTGCCTCGTGCCCATTCAGAGGCGAGCAGTGGAGTGCAGTACTCGGAGGGAGCAGAGGAGACAGCCCCGAGTATCCTGACTTTGGACCTCCCTGATTTTGGGTGATGGTGGCACTCCAAAGGGCTGGGGGAACCCTCTGAACTCACCCCTCACTTCCACACTTAGAAACCAAGTTCCAGAGAAGGGCAGTGCCAGCCCTGTCATGGAACAGGTCATTGGTGGCTGAGTCCCTCTGGACTGGGGTCCTGGGACTCCGTCTAGATCCGTTTCCCAAATACACAAAGCACATCCCCCATTCTGGTGAACAGGAAAGTCTTATTTCATGATTTTGTTTTTGAAATACCAAAGTTTGGGAAACCCACACAAGCCACCTACCATGAAAATTAAAGAACTAAAACATAAGCATGCATTCTGTCATGTCCTGGGTGGCCTTCTGGGACAGCATACCTACCCCGGAAGGTGTGGCAGCTGGAGTGTGTGCGGTGGCCCCTTAGGTCCCAGCTCTGCAGGCCCCGTTGCTGGCCGCCATGCTCAGCCACGGTCGTTTGCTGGCATGAGGGCCTGGCCCCTTCCCTGGTCGCATGAATAAGCAGCAGGTGCTGTAAGGAAAGGAGACCCTGAAAAGTACTCATTTGGGGGATTGTCTTGCTCTTGCTTGTCAGGCGTGGTGCCAGGAGCAAAGCTGAACCGATGGCACCACGGGCTTCCCTCCGCAGTGGGGAGATTGTGCCCCTAGAGGTGCTGGGCGGGTCTTTCACTTGTACGTGGCTGTCTGCAGGGGGCGCTGTGGTTCTCCCGCCAGCTGTACTCCAGGTGCGGTCGTAGTTCAAGAATTTTTTGTGTATGTGATTTTTGAAATTTCAGGAAACTCCCTCGCATTTAACTCTGTGTGTAAACTGTAAGAAAGAATACTGAACGCCAATGCTGTCATCAGGTATACTAGGAAATAAATACTCCCATCCCTGCACTGAGATTTTGTTACTTAAATGAAATACCAAGGTGTCTTCTGCATTTAAGTTCATTTCTAGCCTGACCTACAGACTTGTAGAATTTCACGTCTGGAAAGACCTGAGACCCTGTCTAGCTCGACCCCTGGCTTTACAGATGAGCAGGCAGGCCCTGTGAGGCCAGTCCCATCAGAGTGTGACTAGTAGAAAAGCAGAAGCTAGAAATTAGGTCTGTGTCTCTTGGCTGCACAGTTGTACCTTTGTTCTGTAAATGTCATATTTAACGGACATTGATCACATTTGAAAACCTGGTAGTGAACAAAAATGCTCCTTTCAATGATAAATCACTTTTAGTAAAATGAAGCCATTTCACCACTGAGGGTATTGGCGTTAAATGCGATCCTGTAATCAACATATGAGTTATTTTCGATGAGCTATGTAATAAAAGCTCACTGCACAGACTGTCTTCTTCGTGTGGTAGAATGTGACAAGGTCTCTGAGATACAATGAAAAAATGGCATAAGGCAGGTGTTTGCTTTCAAGTACTTGACTTGTAATTTAGCAATTTGCCACTAGGGGGCATTGAGAGCTCGCAAGGATTATTCTCAGTGGCATATTTTTCCTTTTGCTGTCCCTACAGAGAATACAGACATAATAAAACTAACACACTGGTTTAAGAGACCATTTAGACCTATAATAAGACACACTCCATAAAGTGTGTGAAGTTACTGGATCAGCAGTACAGGAATGCCAAAGTAACAAAGTTTCATTCACAGGAATAGGGAGATGAACCAAATGAGAATGATGAAATGATGTAGTCTGTGCTTAAAGGGACCCAAATCCCCTCTTCCTTTTTTTGCCTTGCATGTAACTTTAGAGAAGAATCAAGATTTGACAGAAGATATGCTTATTTTTATTAAGTAAATGGATTCACTATGTAGGCGGTCATGCTCTTTGTTATTAGCGGAGTCCATCGAGAGTTCGGTTGGCCGGAGCGACTGCCCAGGTGTCTCGTTTTAGGGTCTGCAGCTTTGACCTGCAAACAGGTGGAATACCGGCCTCTCCCCAGTGCCTGGGCTGCACCAGGTGGCCTCCATTGCCACCATCTCAGTGCCCAGCACCCTCCTTTCCCCGTGCGGGGGCCCCGTGGACTCTTCTCGGTGGAGCCTGTAGGTGGAGATGAGACACTCAGCAGTCAGACTGATACTCCCTGGCAGAAGGGCAGGCATTGATCGGCTTTTGGAAATGTAGATTTTTTTTTTTCTGCATAGAGTGAGCAGCATTTCTGAACATGCTAAGGTACTGAGTGGTTCGTAATCACCTGAGGAGTCGAGGACCCTTCCAGAGAGTCCGCACCTGCTGCCTTCTCTGTGAGCTCAGCAGGGGGCTGGGAACCTGGTCCAGAGAAGACTCTAGTTTCATGAGGATTTTTTTTTCTCTCTCTCCTTTTCCCCCTAAGATTGAGGGCATTTCCCTACCATTTTCCATTCATTTTCTGCTTTTGCCCTTTATTTTCTCCCATTTCATAAATTGCATCCGAAATTGTGGCATTTCACATCACAAAATTTTTTATTTCTTTCTGTGGAAAATGGGACTAATTACACTTTGGTGCCTCCAATGAGAAATACCAAATCACAGGCTCTTCTATACAAATGAAGTTTCTTTTATCAGATTCCTCACAGACTGTTCAGAATTTATAAGGAAGCAAATACAATGTGGGGAGTCCCACAGTTTTCAGCGCTCAGGATAGTGGAGACGCTGCAGTATGTTGTGAACAGGAAGAGAAGTTTGGTAAAAGTGAGGCAATTTCATTGGAATGCAGAGGAGCTCCGCCACAGGAGGGCAGCTGCCACCGTCTGGTCTTCTAGTGCCAAAGAAGAAGGTTTTACCGGCTCCTGAATGCGAGAATGTTGGAGGGAGTGTGAAGCAGAGGTGCAAGTCTTTGGTATTTTAGTTAACTTCAGTGAACACCGCATTAAGCCAGTCACAAGATACTGAGGTGCCTCTGCAGGACCTGCAGCAAATGAGCCAGGGCTCTGCCCTGGGGCTGAGGACGAGCCTTTATTTATGGGAGTTGCATGGTGAGATTTTTACGAACGAAGAAAAGCCTGCTGCTAAAATAGTTTAAACAACATTGATCTCAAAAATATGTCCCTGATTATAGAGTTTAGTGAATATCCTAAATGAATCAAGTAATTCAAAGTAAATGGGAGTGAAAATTCCCTTAAAATCAGATTAGAAATTGATAGTTTTGGGTCTTTATCTGGGTGTTTGCTTTCCGGGTATTTCCTTCCTCTGGGCCCCCTGCACACATCTCTCTGGTTCCCGCCAACCCAGGGGTGATTCTGACAGCACCACACCTTCCTTTGTCTTCTGTCCTTTCCCCTTGGCAGGCTCTTTCCCCAGTTGGTTGTTAAACGCAAACCGTTCCCTGTTTCAGCTCATGCTGTTGTGTAATATGAAAATAATTAGAAAAGCCTTGACAAAATTAAATGATGTACAGAGGAAATCTTTCAACATAGTACAGAATTAATAGCTATAAAATATGATGGCTAACGTATCAGGAGAGGGTCGAAAAAGCCAGTCAAATGAATAAAGGGCAGCTCCATGTGCCACAGCTCACCTGGTCAGGTCATGGTGGGGAAAGGCTAGCAGACATCGTCGCTAGTGCTTCACTGTGTAGTTTCACTAGCAAGGGATGTGTAAAGTGGGGGCTGCTTGGTTCGTGCTTGAGTGCGTCCTGCACGGGATTTGGGGGCAGGGGGACATCGCCCTCGGCTGCTTTAGCCTTGGACATTATCACCTCCTTTGCGTGGATTTTTGCTGTTCGCAGTTTTGGTTCACATCCACTTCTGTTAAAATAGACATTTATGCGTATTTCATATACTATCTATTTACATATATTTAAGTGCTTCTGATTAGAATAATTGTTAAAAATACAGAAAACTATATAACCAATTAAAATCACCTCAGATCCTATCTCCCGGTAATAAACAGCCCATTTAGTCAATTTTCCATACATTTAAAACAAAGCAGGGACTTTATTCTATATCATTTTTTAATGACCTGCTTTAAAAAGATCTGAGGAGAGTGATTATGTTATTAGTTTCCTTGAAAGCCTGTGTTTTTATGACTTCTCAGCATTCGTTTCTGAACTGGCGTAAACCAGCATGGATTCCCACCCTGGAGACAGAAGGCTGGTCTTGAGATGCTCTCACCAGATCCACCTGTAAATACCACTTTGTGCCGCTGGGTGGCAGAAGAGCCCGCGACCTGCTCACAGCATGTTAGGTTCGCCATTCACACCAGATGTGGGCAGCCCTGAAGATCGTGGGCCTGTGCAGAGCCCTTGGGGCGTGGGGGAGGTTCCCCCTTAGAAGAGTTCCTGGGAGGACCTGCCTGTCCCACTGCGTGTGCCCAGGACGTCAGCCGGTCAGGGCCACCTGCCCCCTGCCTCCCCTGCCTCGTCTTGAACTGTGTGGTTACAAAATGCTTCCAGGTAGATTTTGCCACAGGAAGAGAGAAGTCAGCCACCAGAAGACAGAGTGTGTGTCGTCTTGTGTGGATTTCTTAGGAGAAATAAGAGAATTAATATTAAATACGCTCATTAAGCAAGAGTTACAAAGGGCCAGATAGGCTCATTTTAGACCCTTTTTTTTCTGGCAAATTACCAAAACTAGGCCAGATTTTTATAAAGGTTCATTCCTCAATCTTGTGCATCAGTTTACCCAAATGTAAACTCCTCTAAAATAAAAGATTTAAACAGGAGCTTATATTGAAGGACAAGTCTTAGAACATTCAGTAATTTCAGAATTTTATTTAAGTTACATAGGAAAGCTGGTGGATTTGGGGGGAAAAAATGCCTTTGGTGGGTCATCACAATGCTGGGATAATTAGCCTCAAAGTGTTGGGTTGCAGAGCTCAGGTAGATCTGAGCCGTGGCCTGAAATGGGCTGGCGGGCTGGACAGCGGGCCCTCAAACCCTGGAAGCTGTGAATAGTACCTTATGTAGCAAGCAAAGCATCTGCAGATGAGAGTAAGTCAAGGACCTTCTGTGGGAGATGATGCCGGCTGATCTGGTTGGGACTTGAATGCAATTCCATGCATCCTTGTAAGAGGGAGGCAGAGATTAGGCCACACACGAGAGGGTGATATGAGAGATTTGAAGAGCTGTGTGATGTGGCCCTGAGCCATGAAAGGCCAGCAGCCCCCAGGCTGGGAGAAGCAAGCAGCGCCTCGTAGAGGGAGCACCGCCCACCAGTACCGTGATTCCAGCCCAGTGATAGGGGTCTGGGACCTGTGGCCTCAGAATGGTGAGAGGAGAAGCACCTACTCTTTCAAGGCTGCAGTTTTGTGGGAACTTGTTAGAGCAGCCCTGGGAAGCCACTCCAGGAGTGGGGAGGCCCGGTGGCTCTGGATGTGCCCGGGGAAGCTGAGAGTCTCAGCGGATCTGAGGAGCAGCTGCAGGAGGCCAGGCTCATGACAGCTGGCTCCAGGAGGGCCACCAGGAGCCCGCAGACCACCACAGGGCCACAGCCAGGAGGAGCCCAGGCGCGGCAAGAGCGAGGACCACAGGAGTGCTTGACGGGCGGGGTGGGGGGGCAGGGCCGTGCAGTGCGTGGGCCCTGTGCTCGCCGGCGCGGGAGAAGGGCTCTGATCTGGGCGGCCCTGCCCTCCCACAGGAGTGATCCTGGCCCAGTCGCTCTGGCTGGGCAAGGGGCATCTCAGCTCCTGTACCCCCATGTACTCCTCCGGCCCCCACCTCCCATCTCACCATCCTCGCCTTCCAAACCCAGTGGCCTCCCTGAGGCCTCATCTTGTCCGCAAGCCGAACCCCTTCTGTGACACCTGAGCCCCCATATGTTTTTGTAAACCTGGTGCAGCTGCGCTTTCTCCTCTGCCCACCCTGGTCCTAGGCCACCACGTCTCCTTGTGCAATAATCACAGACTGAACACAGACCCGTTTCATTGACTCAGCAGATATATTTTATGTAAAGAAACTGTTACGTGCCTCTGCCTTGCAGCTATGGGGACCGGAGTGGCCAGACCTTTGACCTTGCCACGTGTTGACCATCCCCCAGCAGGTATTTACTGAACACCACATGTGTACATCAGCGTGCTCACTGCATGATACTGAATTCCTGTCCACAGCCCAGGGGCGCCCAAGTCTTTCTCCATATGACTGACCAGTGAGGGTGGACACTGGCCATAAGCCCCACGTTCAGCCTGAACAGTGCCTGCAGCTGGGTATCTGCCCGACTAGCCTTTTCAGAACAGGAAGAAAACATGGTTACGGTGGTGCAGCTGATAGGGGACGTTTTATGGATCATTAGAAAAATATCTGTGAGTCTGGGAGTCAGAACATTCACTTCAGTTTTATTACATGTTTTGTATTTGATCATTCAGCCTTTCTACCTGTTTCAAAGTAAGTGTGGTGGGAATTGAAACATTCACCCAAGGTTTCGAAAACAAACTACAAAACTCAGGTGGAATTATTTGACTAATCTGTTTAGAAGATAGTTGAGGTAAATGGCACTCCCAAAGCCAGATGTTTCTAACAAGTTTGCTAATGCCAGGACAAGCCCAGCCGTGGCTAATGGCACGACACACTGAGAAACTTTAATTTCTCTTGATGAACTTCCTGTTTAATTCTGTAAAGACAGCTGTTATTGAATAGCTGCTTGCCAGTAGGCATGTGAATTCAGTAGGTATCAAATTGTAATCTTAGATGTTGCTGAGTTACTTACCAAACAACCTTACCTCCCGGATGGCCCGTGGATACATTGGCTGCATTGGTTGGCAGTGTTGGTCTCCATCGTTAACTTATCATAAGCATGATTCAATAGCCTGCATCCTCATAATAAAATGGCGTACCTTTTATTCCCTCCTAGGGATGTTCGTATGTGAATAAAGTGAAGGTTCCTGTGGCCAGGATTCTCACCTGGCCCTGGTTGGCTAGCTCACTACACTTGTGTGGGCAATGCATCATTACTGACTCTATATAAAGAGCTCTGCCCAGTGCTCTGGGTGACACGGTGGCAGGGCTGCAAGGCTACAGGAGAGCAGAGCAGAGGACAGGGCCTGAGACGGCTGTGCAGGCAGAGACCAGCTTGCGGCCTGCAGACTCGCTCTGAGCGGATGGTATTTTAGTGATTGACCTGCCACCATGGAAATAAAGACTGTCCTTTCTTTGGTCACATTGAATCCATAGTGAACTTGCCCGGGGCTGAAACCCATTGACAAGACATTATAATACATCTGAAATTCATATGTAGCTTGTTGGGAGGACTTTGAAGAAAGATACTACCTGTTGTAAGTGGGAAAATTTGGAAGGCAGTGTGAAACCGAACCAGAAGCAGGGCGTTCTTGACCAGACTCATCCGCTGGACATGGACTGAAGATGGGCCGCCCTCAGGAAGCTGGTCTGGCTGCGCCTGTGGGGAGGCCACGGACACGTTCTGGCCTCCCCTGCCCAGTAAAGGTGTTGAAGTAGCTCCATCAGTTTCCCTCCTGAAGTAGGACATAAAACACTTAAGTCTTTGTGACCGGCTTTTTCTCTCTGTCTTTTGGGAGCAGATTACCTCACTATGAAGTCTAAGCCTTTTCAGTGACAGCCATGGCATATTCATTAAAAACGGCTCTCAAGGACCTGTGAAGTGCAGTGAGTGGTTGACCGTGTGTGCCGTGTTAGAGCTCCCTGGGGCGGCTGGGCCCTTCTCTCTGGGCGACCACAGCCTGCCCAGGAACTACCGAGTGCCCCTGGGCTCCTTTCTTATTCTCACACCTAAACAAATTAAGTCCTTCCTAAAAATAACAAGACACCAAATGATACCATGGACTTTTCTTTCCCCCTATTTGGTGATGAATATCTCTATTTCACCTGCTGATTAATTCCACCCATCTCTTTTTCTAGGATCCTTAGCAAAAATAAAGAGCACCCATGGGTAGTAGTTACTAGTCAGTACTTCAGCACAAGCGGAATTCTTTAGTCTTGCTCACATTGATAAACCCTCCTGCAAATAAATATCCTGGCCTGTGAGCTTACTTAGATTAAATTCTAAATTTTGAAAAGAAAATTCCGGTAATAGATACCTTCTCTCTGGATAAGTACATGCTCCTCTCGGAATATGGCGTTCATCTAGTTAAGATCCCATGACTGGAAAGTCTGAACACTACTGTCATCATCACAGGCATTTCAAGAGTCCTTTGTGGTGTCAGCTCCATTCTCTGGGTGAGAAGACAGGAACAGGAGGGCCCTGTGACTAAAACATAAATGGTGCTGCCGAGATGGGAGCTGACCTTTGAAGTTGTTAAAAAGGCCAGTGTCTACCGGGCGCTTCCTCCCCAGATCCAGGTGGACTTGGGCATGACAAGCGGGCTTGTGGGAAAAGAATCAAAAATCAGAACCTCCGAGTGAATAGCCTAAAAATTGCTGATAGCAAAGCGATCAAGGATTGAGAAATGAAGCGTTTAAAATGGAAATAACGCCAGGGCTCTGATGTAGAGCCGGTTTAAATGCAGTAATTAAAATAGTTGTTCGGCTGCTCCCAATTACCTTTGCTACAGCAGGCCGCCTTTATCTTTATGGCGGTGCTTTGATTCCAATCAGAGCTTGCAAATGAACTTATTTGGGTATTTCCAGTGAAGTCTCAGAGTAGAAACCAGATGTAGTTCTAAAGTAATTACTGACCGTTTTTCATTCTGTGGAAGAAAATTAAGATGAGAGAGATACATGTGCGGTGGGAGAAAAACGCCAGTGAGCTGATCTGGGTGATTGGACAGTCCCGTGTGTATCCCTTTCCCTGTGTCTCTGGGCTGGTCATTGGGCCACAAAAACAAGGCCACCATTTACGTGTAACAGTGTCAGTCTGGAAAGATGCTAGAACTTCCGAGGGTCGAGTTTGTTTTTTGTGGGAAGGATTCCCTTCATGCAAATACTAGGAAAGGTCGAGGGGAAGTTAGGATAAAGCAGTTGGGCTGGGTAGGATATTAGTTCTGGAGGTGGTTGGGGGGGCTGGCTAGGGTGCCAGCCACCTCGTGGCACAAAAGAGGGGCGTCCAAAGCAGGGTTTGGGAGCCCACAGGTCTCGCCAGGTGTCTGAGCTAAACACTCCCCATTCCAAACTGCCATTGTCCACTGCTGGGTAGAGTCACGGGTGGGTCACCCACAGGGGGAGGACATATACATCGATGTCACCTTCATTGGGTTCCCTGATGCCTGAAATAACTTGTCATGAGAGCATTTTAAACCAGCAAAGATAAAATTTTACTAGGGAAAGAATAAAAACTGTTTCTGAAACCGTGGATATAATGACATTCTTTCACAGAAACAAGAAAAGTGACTTTTTCAGGATCTTGTTGCAGAACAGGGTGAGTCACCACCCAAAGCTTAGGAAGACCGCACTCTCCTGTGGTCATGCCTGCATTTCTCCCTCCGTCACGAGGTGGATGCCCACCGACTGGGACACTGAGAAGCGTCAGTGTCCCAGTCCTTCCTCCTCCTGGAGGCTCAATTGCTGCACCAGCAGACCCTCCCTCCCCTGCTTGCTGTCCGGCCTTTGCTGTTGGGTTTTCTCTGAGGGTTTGCGGGGTTGGAATAGCCTTATGTTTTGTCTTAAATTCTATGTCCATGGAATCAAGGAATTAGTCTCCTGGAAATATTTCAAAGACAGAAAAATGTTGGAAATTGGGGAGTTTGGGCCATAATTCTTTCAAGGAGGTGCAGTCACACGGTGTTGCCAGTACGATTTCATCTGAAGACATCATGTTCATTTATTTTAAGCTTCTACGTTTCCCAGAGCCTGGGATTGCTGCGTCTGTTCACCCCTGTCTGTAACTGGTTCTCCTACAATAATTTCTCAGTTTTGTAGAAGTGTGAGTGATGGACTGAGGAGATTGTGTTTCATTTTGTTGTTTTGAACACGTAGTAGATGTGAGGCCCCCACTTTTGAAATTATCCTACTTTAATAAGCCCGAAAGAGCAGCAGTTGGATCTGCTTGAAAGTTTTGACCCCAGCATCTGGCATGTGGTGGATTCTCCGTAAATGTGATCCAGTGACCAAGGGAAATGACAAAGGAGGCAGGTGGGGCTGGTCTGGGAACCTCGTACTGTGATGGTTTTGCACCCAGGCCACCAGCCTCCCTGCTGCCTCACCCGCTCTTGGCCCAGACCCTGCAGAGCATCCCGCCTTCCAGATCCAAGCTCGTGCCTCGCTCCCTGTCTCTGCCGTGCTGGCTTCCATCTCTGGGGACAGATCGCCCAGAAGCGCCCTCTGCCTCCAGCTCCCCGGAGCCCCCTGTTAAGGCGGAGTCCCCCAGAGCCCAGCGTTGTTGGTAGTTCTCCTGCCTGTCACCTCGGCGAGCCCCCACACGCAGGCAGAGCACGTGATCCCTTCCTTGAGTGCTGCCAGTGGCTTGGTGGCATGAAGGAAAATGTCCTTTCCAGGAGGTCCATGAGCTGTTTCGGGCTTGAGTGAATGACGCCTGAGATGTTGTTGGCTCGGTTAACAAATACCGAACTAAGGGTGAAATATTTGCATTTGTTGGATGTAGGTGGTGCGTTTATAGATGTTCACTGTGCTGTTAAGATTCTCCATATGCTTGAAAACATTCGTAATAAAAGTGGAGTTCGTTTTGGGGGGACCTTATGTGACCCCACCCCACCCCTGGCCCTGTCCTGGGCTCACTTCCCTCCTCGCTCTGCCCAGACCCAGGTAGTGCCACCCGAGGTCTAACCGAGGTGTCTGTGTCTGTGCCCGCTGAGAGGGTTCTCCCAGTTTGAGGCGGCCATCAGTGCCCCCTTGACCTCTCCCCTTGGGCATTCAGAGATGCCCCTGCCGTCCTGGGGTCCCAGCACCCCAATTCCATCATTCAGGCAGCTGGGGCTCTGCCTTCCTCTGCATGTCTGCCGGTCACCACATCCTGTCCATCTAGCTGTGTCCTGTGTGACCCCCACCATCTGCACCCCAGGGGGGTTCCTTTCTGCACTGTCCTGTTTGTAGGTGTTGCCCAGTCTAACGAGCACTTTCAGAGGAGCTTTTAAAATTGAAGTCCAGTCACACAGCACCTCCCGATGTCTCTTCCAGACGCCCTGCTGCGCGGGTGCGGAGACGCCTGGCTGCCGGTCCTGAGCCTGCACCGTGCTCCCGTGCCTCTGCCTCCTGCCCGGCTGCCTTTCAGTCCCGGTCTGTGCCCTCCTCTCCGCCCCGTGCCCCTGCCTCTTTCCCCGGGCTCCTCACTTTCTTTGCATCCTTGGGGTCCCAGCTCCAGGGCCACTGTCTCAGGTAGTGTTTCTCCCCTGTCCTCCCAAGTTCAGTTCTTGGACGGGAGCCCTGAACCCAGGCTGGCCCGCCCACTGCCTGCTGCACCGCCGGGGGCCCTGGCTCAGGGGCCAGGCTCCGGGTAAGTGGAGGAAGCGGAGAATGCTTGCGGCAGGCCCTGACCAAGAGTAAGGGCTCAGCAAGCTCAGCAGTGCTGATCTGTCCGTGTCCGCAGGCCCCTCTGAGAGCAGGGACTGCGTCCAGACTCAAATCGGTGTCCGGCACGTTTTCTTCACCGGCACCATGGAGGTTCTTCTGCCCTCAGTGGCCTGTTTCCCGTGCTTTGCGTCTATCGATTGACTTAGTCCTTATTTACCCCCACCCCCACCCCGTGAGGCAGGCCCAGGGAGGGAAGCTGAGGCTCAGGACGGCTGGGCCTCTTGCCGCCTGAGGTGGGAGCCCAGGCAGCCTGGCCTCGGCGCCCAGGCTCTTGCCTATTGAACTTACTGCCTTTGTTGGGTCATCGGTAAGTATTTACCAGAAATCTAAATGGAGCCATCAGCAAAGACGCGGAGACTGTAGAACTTGAGAAGTTGTCACCAGGGGACTTGGAAAGGAAATCCTATAGAAACAGTGATGTGGTGAGGGTTCTTTTGGTAAATCACAGCTGTCCTGACGATTCGTGTTATCCTCAGGGTTACCTATTTAATTATGTTTGATTCTGAGATTTGGGCTTAGCTTGGCTTTTTGCCCCAACTTCTGTTGAGTTTTTTTTTGTGATCTGAAAAGAAGTCGTGATTAATATCATTTACTTTTTGTGCCATACGAAGTAAATAGTTCTCATCACAGCTTATTCTGCCAAAACTCGTTGAATAGCTTATCTGACTGCCTAGAATAGCGGCTGGTGGTGCTGCTCCGAAGGGCCAGGCCCAGAGCCCGAGCTGCTGGGGACGGGCGGGCCCGTCGCCGCGGGGCCACTAGATGGCAGCCCCGCCATGGCCACAGCGCCCTCCCAGCCAGAGGCTCGCTTCAGGTGAGACAATCGACCCTGAGCTTTGCAGGCTGAAGGTGGTAAGTTAATGTGCCACATCAATTTTAATTTGAAAGATACGATTAATTAAATTAGGCATAAAGTGGATGTGATAGAAAAGTGGAACCTCATGGCAGGAGCACGGTCAGCTGTTGGAACAGCACGGCCCGGAGTTCCGATCCGGTGCTCTGCCTTGTGACACACACAGGCGAAATTCTCCCCAGCTCTGCTCTGAGTGGGCGGCTTGTCAAATTGCCACCTTGCAGAAAAAATAAGTAGTCTGTATTTCGTTAAAGGACTGGCCCGGCCCGCACAGCCTCATTAGAGAAAATTTGAGAAACTGTTCATGTGAGGCTCAGAATAAGGGTGTCGACATGTTAGCCTAAAAAGTTATCTGGAAGAGTAGGTAACAAGTTCCTCTGGAGGGGCTGGCCCTCCCAGCCCCCAGCTCTGCGGTTCCGTGATAGCGTCGTGCCCAATTTTATTTCAAGAAGATTGTTTGTTTTTTTTACAACTTTAAAAAATAAGGTGAAGAATTTAGGTCTAAAAAAATAAATAGCTACAGGTAACTGCAAAAGATATTATTGGCAGATGCAGCAAAAATATATTTCCACAGAAAATTGGATTTTGCACATAAAACTTCATAGTATTAATAAAGACAGGTCATTACCAGTTTTAAGCCAAATAAGCAAACTCAAAGAGATCTGCTGTCAGTGTGAATGTCGACGGCGTTTCATTTTTTTTGAGAAGTGTAAATCAGCTTTAGTGTAGCGAGCACACCACGGATTTGCTCAAATCATTCCTGCCCTTTCTGACGGTGGGTAGAGTCACTCATGCTGAATAATTTACAATCCCGTGGCAAGGTATGTTTATATTTAAGCTGTGCAACAGTGTGGCTAATGAGAAAGATAAGAAATTTATAGTCCTTGGCGATTGATAGGATTACTGCCTCAGCATTAATTGAAATCTGAGGGATCACAGCTGTGGGCTTAAGTTAGGGGGAAAAACGACTTCAAGTCAGGGAAAACTTTGAGAAATGCTTCTGAACATTTTGGAGATAATTTTCCTGCTGACAGTCTGGTCGGTGGTAGAGACAGTTGCTCCTTCCCAGGGCTTGGGTAATTACACGGAGATAATCATAGTCTTTGCTTTGTGACCTCCCCATGGTAGGTGGTTCTAAGTGCACACACACAAAAAATTAAATACTGTGGAGTTTTTTAAATGGCTTTAAAATTTTACATGTATAATAATAAAATTCTCTATGGCTACTCTTTGCTAAATAGTCTCTGGACTATTTAAGATGTTAGGGGAGAAAAAGCCAGACTAATAATGGTAGGGGCAAGCCCGTGATATCAGTCACTGCCTCAAAACTCCCAGTGATCCTGCTCAGCTTGGGCATGTCTAAAGTGATCTCAGAGACCTCTCCCTACCTGTCATTTTTTAAATGTACCATTCTTCTTGGAGCTCAGTCTTGTGAAAATGTCTAAATTTTCCCATTAAGTGCTTAAAAAGTAATAAAACTAAAGTCATTAGACTTCACTCATCAGAGCTGTATCAGGAGAAATATTCTTTGGTGCAATAAATCTGACCAAGGGTTCGACATTCATATCCCTTGGATTCATTCCCTGGAAATGGACGTTTGAAGGTAAATTGCTTAAGTAGAGCAGTTTAAATTTTTAATACAATCTTATTGTAACTGTTAGCAAATGATTAAAGTGCAAAGGGGCCTTATATGTTTGGTAAGATTTATAATAAACGCTCTATGATGCCTTTTCTATGCTGAATTATAGATGTTATGACAGTTAAATGCTTGTAAAGGCCAGAAAGGCACAAATGAGGAGTTGAGTCTTTATTGGAGACTAAATCATGCTTTCCGAATGCAGACGTCTTCCATGGGCACCGTCAAGCAGTCTAGTAGGTGCCTGGAAGCTGCAACCAGCAGGTGGTATCTGGTGGTCCCTTATAGCCACTGCACAGCCAACTGAAGCCGCTCTGGAAAACACCCAAATAGCAGGTGGCTGTTGCCATCACCAGTTTGCTTTCGGGGGATGTAAGTTAACCTCACCCGAGGTCATCTTGTCTAATGGAATGCCACTAGTTTCTAAGGAATTCCGGCATTCCTTTCATAGAGCCCATGAGTCATAGCCTCTGGATCCTCTCCTCACCGTCTAGACTGTGACACGGGTGATTCCTTTGGCTCTGTACTGTTTGGCTGTTGCTTGTGGATTTATTGTTTGAAGGCCTGTGGCTGGACAGCAGGACTGGCCCTTGCGTGAGGCTGCAGTTGAAGGACAGAGTGCTGACAGCAGCTTTCTGGGAATTTGACTTGAAGCCATTGTTGGGTGGATTTTTTAATACATTTAAAGGATAGCTTTGGCTACTATACACTTTATATTCCACCCCCCACCCATTTATAAAATTTCTGCCCGTCAAAGGAGATATCTGCCGTAAGGACAAAGGCAATAATACCTTGTCATCTTTGCTCACTCATGTCACATTTTTTTGGAGAGAGGAACCTACATACCCAGATTTCCTAAACTTTGACAGTGTCATCATTTAGTGTATTAAATTTCCTGGGCTCTAATTTGCCTTTTACTTAGATGTCTCATCCACAGATGTATTCTGAGTGTCTGCGGTGAGGAAAGAGTGTTCCTTTCAAATTACTTTCTTGAATTCTTGTGATAAAGGCTAACAATTTGGGGATTGGGGTGATTACCTGGCACAGATATCAGTTCTTTTTATCTATCCATGTTGAGTTCCCCTCCTCCTCAAAACGAGTTCCCAAAAGCTTCACTGGTAAAACCTGTTCGTAGGAATACATGCTGTGAGCACATCAATGTGGTGTGTGGCCGCCCCAGTGAAGAACTGCAGACCCCAGAAGGAAAGTCTGCCCTTTTGAATAACTTTTAATAAAAGTCGCTGTCACTTCCTTCCTTCTCTTGAAGTATCAACCCTTGAATGGTGTTAAAGTAGCAGTATTGTGTGTTAAATTCTCAGTTTGTACCATTAATATACAGTGACGGGTGTGTAGAAGTTGAGGCCAGTCTTCGCCTGCTCTCAGCAGCAGCCTTGGCATCCGGAAGGAGGTGGCTGCCTTCAGCTGGAAGTGCAGCAAATGGTGTGGGTTTTGGGTTTTTTTTGGAGGCAGGGTGTGGGGGGATGGTTTTTAACCTGTTGGGATACAAGTGATAACTTTTTGTGACCTGCTAGGGTGTGCGTGTAGGTTGCAGTGAGAATCTAGCCTGACGGTGCAGACCTGTTTACAGAGCATCTACTGGGGATCTTTTTAATGTCAGTTTTCTCCATTTCGGCCATGATGTCACCAAGGGCTGCATTCCTTGGGTTTTGGTTAATGAAGGATATTTTCATAGGGTGGGTTAAAGCAAAACTTGTGGGTAAAGAAAGGGTGTTGACAGTATGGTCTAAAGCATCATTATAACCTTTTACCTACAGCGATCACATACACCCCAGGTCAAATACATTTAGAAATACCATGCTCTAAAATGGGGGGCTTTGGCAGAACCAGAGAAGTTGGTGACAACTGGGTGTTATTTTCTTTGTGTCAGGAGGCCGTAATCTTCTCGTAGGGCCCTGTTGAGAAGGCAGGGGAGGAATATCGTGTTTCAGGGGAAGAGAGACCTCCTAGGGTCCCTCTCCTTCTGTGATTCGAGTATCCCCCATGCCAGTGCTGAAGGTAGTTTGAGAATTGGTTACTATGGATGTTTACAAGACACGACATTGAGAAGAGTTGAACATACAGAAGAGTTCAAAATGGATCATTATATTCGTATGAATTTCTACAATAGGCAGAGCTAATCTGTGGTGGGAAAAAAGAAACAAGAGTGGTTTCCAGACGTGAGATGAGGGAATGGTAGGTTGGGTTGGGGGCACAAGGGAACCTCCTTAAGGGGTGGAAATGTGCAAAATCTTCAGTTTTTTGAGTTGCAGGACATTTGTCAAAACTCATGGATTGATACAGCAGAGATTTAGCATTTCCTGGTATGTACATTTAATCTCACGAAAGGAACTTGTAAACAGTTAATGACTGAGATTCAGTTATGCGCATGCTGGAATTTGCAAGCGTGAGGTGAAGTTATGCCTGTAACTGTATTTGAAGTACATCAGAAAATGAGATGGATGGATGTGTAATAAAGCAAGTGTAGCGACATGTTACACTTACAAAATCTAGGTGGTGTGTAAATAGGCTGTTCGCTCAAATTCTTTCCACTTTTTGTGCATGTTTGAAAATTTGCATTATAAAAATTTAGGGGGAAATCACAGTTGTTACCAGTTTTAAGTATCATTGTAGGTATTTTACATCACTATGGATCCAGATAAACTGAGATTAATGTGAAGTACTTTGTCCCTCACAGGTAGAGGCATGCAGTATTATAAGCTCTAATTTTTTTTTAATGAGGCTTTTCCAGAATTAATATACGTGCACGATTCTTTTCAGAATTTCAATAATTCATAGGGATAGTTGCGTTCCTCACCGTTACTAAATCAGCAGATTACAAAAATTCAAAATCAACCAGCGTTCTCTGCTGAACTCTAATTAGCAGGGAAGCATTACTAGTCACAAAGGTGAAATCTTGATTGGGGAAGACCTCAGGTAGTCTAAATGTAAATAAAGTGAGATTTAGATCCCTCTTAATTACCTGTGGCGCTGGGAGTAATTACAGTGGCAATTGATTAACTGAATTTCTTGGTAAAGAAGAAAGAAGACTTGCAAGAAGTTTCTGTGCACTGTCTAATTCTCCAATAACCATGAGCTATGGAAAAGAATTATCTAGAATCCTATATTAGTTATAGAGCATCACATATCAGTTATTTGGGCCCTCAAATTCATATAACTTAAATGCCTAATCATCTTATAATATCACAAGAGGCAAAACTTGCCCAAAGGCATTTCATGTGTTTGAAAAGGTAGGTTTCTGGGTGGTAGGTGTGCGTTAAGTAATAATAATTGATGGGTGGCGGGGAGACCATCACAATGACTTAATGCGCGAAGCCCTGCTGAAGACCAAGGGGAAATCTGTTTTGTCATCTCATCCTTCTTCCTAATTGCATCACAATACATTGTATAATTCAACCTGTGTGTCACTGTCACTTCCTCGAAGGCCTCTCGTGCAAGGGGCCACCGCTGCTGGCTCATTATTAACAGCGCCAGGGAGGAGAGGAATAATTTTCTCAGGTTCCAACCAAGACATCTTCTCTCCCACTTTAAGAAGAAAATGTCTTTTTTATGGAGATTGTTGTAAGGACAATTATTTCTGGAAATAGGAAAACAGCTTCAGTTGTGACAGATAAGTCCATTTTTCTTGAAAGGTAAATCTGAAAGAGAATGCACTCGTGACACACGGGGAGATGAGCCCTTTCTAGTCTCCATGTTCCTTTATGCATATGTATCTTAAACTAGGAGGCAAATTAGACCCGATAGATTTGCCTAAGCCAGTATTAATCAAACTCTATGAATTATTTAAAAAGAAAACCAATTATTGTACTTAACCGTATTTGTCTCAAGTTTCCTGATTTCAACATCTGCGGACAGCCTTTATGTCTCACAGAGTCTCTTGTTTTGTGCCCTGTTCATATGTTCTTTGTGGAACTTACTCTCCTTGTCTTTCTTTAAATTTTTGTGCATTTTCTTTAGCTCAAATAATTTAGCATCATCAGTTTTGTGCTTCTGCCATTTTTTGTGGTATCTTCTCTTCACATCTTACGATCGGTGTGACAGTCACTTTTATCTCTGTCAGTTCTGTCTCTGAGGATGTCGGATTTCTCTGGTATCACCGTGTCGATTTGCATTTCTCCAGCTCTTCCTCTTCACTCATAAACTGTGTCAGTGCATTTTGCGACCTGTAATTTGGCCTTTTAAAAAATAGTGCATCTAAAAGGCAAGTCCTGCGGCCTCTGCTGGCACAGAAAGAATGGCGAGGTGCCTCGCTGTGCAGATTAAAGAATTACAGGGTGCACCTTCCACCTTCAGGGGGTGTCAGAAACATTTCTGCTCCAGAATCATCAACTCTCTCGGCAAGACAGCTTGATGAGTTGAGAAGAAGTGACAGGCTCATTTTTCCCCTCTTTGTTTAAGCCATTTATCTTTTGGATCCTTGCCTGCCATCTAAATTGTATTGCCAATTCATTGGGATATTCGCTTGCCTCGTCTTGAAAGATGCTGATTTGCATCCAACTTGAGAATAACAGAGAGAAAGTTAATCATCTCTTGGCCTTTTGAAGAGATTTGCACGGGGCTTAATTGTAGCATTGGAATATTTTCTAATCAGAGTTTTTATTCCATTCCATGTTAACCTGGATCTTGGTACGAATATGATAGCATCCTAGCCCAGAAAGCTGCTCTTTTTGAGAGGTTTTTAATGTATGGTTTTTGCCTATCTTTGTACATTTCAGATTAACCTAAGCTACATAGACTTGATGGTTATGTATTATGTTAATGCTCATGTATCCAATTAGGTGGCATTGTGATGAATCCAGGTGGAGCATTGAGTTTAACGGTCAGGGTCTCGGCAGGCATACCAGCCCCTGCCACCTGGAATCTCACTTGGGTGGTGTTCGGAGTCGAGCTCCCTGGGCCCCGTGGCCACAGCCTTTTGACCGGTGGCCAGTAGAGCCCTGTCACTCCTGGCTTCTAAGTCCCCAAACTCTTCACCTCCTGCTGGCTCCCGGTTGAGCTAACGGGACACGCTGGCTCGCTGATGCCGCCCGCCTGGCCCCGCCACTGGTTTGCATTTCATTGGGACTAGACCTCGCCATGTGCTGACTGTCGCCCACCCCACAGGCACAAGGCTTCTCACGTGTCCCCTGCCTCACTAGTCACCCCTCTAGGTTTTTCCCGCTTGTAATGATTCTTCGGCATCTGTACAAAATTCATAATTTTTCAGTTTCCCTGTTGAAAATTATCCCAGCTTTGTTTCTGTCATAAACATGTGCTTGATGGTGCTGGTTGTGTCCCCATAGCTTGTCACACAGGTGTCACCTGAGTGGGGATGGAGCCAGGGCCCAGAGTGAGGTGCTCAGTCTCAAAACCAGGAAGAGAGGGGTAAGAGCCTTGGGGGTCCTGGGCCACAGCTGAAACACGCTGCTCGGAGGCCCTGCGAGGTACGGAAGGCATGTGAGATGTCTCCTGAGTCCTCCAGAGGGTGCCCTGGTCGGGGGACATTAGTGTTGTGCCGCCCGGCCGCCGTTTCTCGGTAGCCGGCAGGTTCCCACGCTGTCCGCATCTCAGGCTGCCCGGCACATACCAGTTGCTCCAGGACTTATGGAATAGACAGTGAGGGAGGAAGGGAGGCCATGAGGCACAGCAAAGCTGCCTCCCCTGACACACGAAAGGGAGAGCAGCCGATCCACACAGAAGACAGAATGGGCGGCACTGGGCATGACCAAGAGCGCGTCCCGGGTCACGCATGCCTCTCAGGTATCGTCCCAGCCCCACCTGTGCCTGGGGGTGCGACTCACCCCCCATGTGAGTGATTTGTTGGAGGGGTGGCTGAGGGAGGTGAAGGGGCAGATCTGGGGTGCCTCTCTCCTCCCCCTTGTCCATCCTGAGAGTCACTGCTCTGGCACTTAGGTGCCCATTCCTGTTTGGGGGCCCCGGAGGCCTTGGTGCTCCAGGTAGCCGGGGCTGGCACAGGTGTGCCCCGGACAGCAGGACTAGACAGGCACACAGCCTGTCCCAGCCTGGTGCCGCCTCCTCCGGCCACTCACTGAGCGTCGGATTCATGCCAGATGCTGGGTATGGTGGTATCCTTCCCAGACCTCACCCTGCATGGCCGGCCACAGACAAAGAATAATCCCATCCGGCCGGAGATCGATTTGGATGAGTGAACTTATCCCTGAGCATAGCAGAGACCTGGAGGAGCCGAGGGTTTTAAACTGGGGAAGTGCGTAGAGGACAGCCCGCCAGGGGTCTGCGCCGTGCAGGAGGAGGGGCGTGGGGACGGGCTCAGGCGGGGGTGCTGGTGAGCCAGCTCTGTGTCCTTCAGAGGCCTGGGACCCCAGCAGGGGCTCAGCGTCGTGGCTCCCACTGCCCGCCAGCCCCGTGTCAGGAGCAGCTGTGGGGCTCCGAGATTCCCGGCAGCAGCTTCTCCCTGGGGCTCAGTGTTGAGGGGCAGGTGTGACGTGAAGAGGTGAGAGAGGGCGTGGGCTTCCTGCAGGATGACGTGATGTCCCGCTGGCCACAAATTAGAACTGTATGTCAGAATTAGATACATGTATTAGAAAATGTCAGATAGACCATATTTGTTTCAATGTGAATGTTTTAAAATTTTATGTTCTTTCACTCTCTCTGAAGGAAAAGGGGAATCCAGCTGCCCTGGACATGGTAGAAATTTTCCCTCATTCTAAAATTCTGAAATTAATGTCAGCAGCCATGACTTTGCTCCGTCCTGAAGGTAACTGTTTATTACAGTCGGCATTTAAATCCCCCGATTAATAGGAGCAATTAAACAATAGCTTCATTTCCAGCAAATTAACAACCCTAATAGGTAATTGTGACATAAATGAAGATAAATTTGTTTTAATACAATGAGATAAAAAAGAATACAGACAAGAACTGAATCTCAGATTAAGAATTCAGACTTCATTACTTCATGGAAAACTTGAAGCTTTCCTCGAAGAAATTAAAGTAAGTTTGGCTTTTTAACCATAGACTGTCTTGGATTTGAGTGGTTTTTTTTGTTTTGTTTTGTTTTGTTTTTTATAGAATAGATACATTGTTCTATTTTGTGCGTAGGTACACAAAGTAATTCATCAAAGGATTTCGTACCACCAAACCTTTTCTCCTAGTGACTTGCTAGAGGCACAGAGACCCGTGGGCAGTTGACCCCTGGACCAAGCCTGTCATTAGGTTTTCATTGATAAAGAACTAAAAAGTATACATCTGCAAGAGCATTTCCTTTTTACATGCCTTTAACTTAGGTTACCACCTGTTCAGTTGCTGATTATTTTTTGTTATAGGAAACTATTCTGATGGTTTATAGTTTGTTTTGTTGAAACAGTGATGAGGCCAGACCTGTTTTTAGAACAGCAAATGTGAAGGACAGTTTGGAGTGGGACACGCTGGCTTCAGAGAGAACAGCTGGGTGATTTTAAAGGGAGCGGCAAAAAAGACGGAAGCCTTGCTCGGGACACGGATGGCTGGTCTCTCCCGTGGGTCACCATGCCCGCGGGAAGGTCTAACATACGTCAAAGCACAGGCTGTCTGTGTTAAGATCGGCATACTCAGGTTTTGGGAACCATAACTTAGAATAGGTTAAATGTCCAAATTGGCTTGGAAAATTTTTCAACTGCGGGGGGTTTAGCTAAAAGTGCATGATGAGCTTTTATCACCCCTAGAATAATGCCTTTTGGTAGCTTTGAATCATCAAATGATGCACAGTTGGCCTAGAATTCTTTACTGTGCCAAAACATTAGTAAGTTTAAGGGTGGAGTAACAGCAATTTTAGATAAGAAAGTCTCAAAACAAGATATCTGTGTGCTTCTGTAAGCCGCAGGAACCGGGCTTCAGAGTCCAGATCATGGGTCACAGCCCATCTCCACCCACACTCCATGCCTGCTTTCTCCAGTGTCTGGGTAGAGGTGACCCACGTTTTCCAAACCACATCAGGTGTCCTTCCAGAACATGTATCTTGTCTCTTGTCCTTGAACAGTTTGGTTGGCCCTTTACTGCCTGAATAATGAAGTCCACACTTGTCACTCTTCTTTGCATATGAGATCCTTAGGGATATGTTTCCAGTTGCCCTTTGGGGCTCCTTCTCACCCCACCTTCTCATAACATCCTCATTATCCCCACTGTGGGCTCCCCTCCCCTGGCTATTCATTTGACCAGCTGGGAAGGCTCATGAGTATCAGGTGCACGTTGGCCCCAGGAGGGTTAGTAAAGCATGGTGGCTAGCATTCCAGAATAGTCAGAGGTTCATGAAGTTGGCCCATTCACTAGAACATGAGCTGCTATATTTTCGAACGGGCAGGCTCTCAACAGGTGTGGAGGTGCTGGGCCTGGCTGCAGATCGCTTGTTATTGTTAAGCATCAACCCTCCCAAGGGACCTTCACTTGCCCCTGTCCCCCTCCTGGCTTCCCTCCGTCCCTCTCTTCTTCATTTTACTTGTTTTCTGGCGGAGCTTACTCTATATTCAAAACTGAGGTAATACGCAAGCAAATCAAGGAGCTGGCTGCAGGGTCAGCAGCAACACACATTACACCCCCTGTCATAGTCATTAACTTAGATTTTCATGGTGAGAAAAATTCCACTTCAGATTTCTTTTTACTCCTAAGTCACAAATTCAGAACTGCATAGATAATTTGGTAATTAATTTCTTCTTAATTAATAAGATAGTTTAATGATCACTCAACTGTAATTTAAAACTGAGTTGAGACATTAGGGGATCTTTTATTTGTTGCTAGAAGATTTACAATCCCTGGTGGTTTTCATTATTTATGGGAGTTCTCTGGGTGAGCCCCCCATGGTGGCAAAGGAAGAGCCATTCAGTGAATGGTGTAGTAGGCATTACCTTGGGGTGGTGGTACCAGAGATCAAGATAAAACATGCCATGACCCACCCCCCATCTCAAATTGTGCTTTTAATATATATTTGTGGAGTAAAATTAGAATCTCATGATAGTTCATTTTTTGTGTGTCTATCATAAACATTTTAAATTAATAGATTTATCATTCATGCTTAAATTCCTATCCAGCACTGCTTACCCAGAATTGCCTTTGGGTCCCCTGGGCCCCTCCCCCTTACCTGTTACTGGCCTCAGTGTGCTCCCTCCAGCTTCTCCCAGTAGCAGAAGAATCGCCGTCTTCCTCAGGTTTGGCTTGGCTTATACCAGGTCTCCACCTGGCCTCTAACCGGCTCTCGAATGTCAGTCGGATCTCCATGCCTCCCCAGTGCCATCCCGCTCCATGGCCCCCACTTCTCCCCACTCTTGACGGGTCTGCACCCCAACTCAGTCTGAGTATGTGGAACTCTCCTGAGAACCCTGCCCGCTGAAGCGACTGGGGTGCTTACGCAGTAGGGCTAACGTACGGAAGTTGATACTGTCAAGGGCGTAATAATGTAAGAATACTAAAGCAAATTGTTACAGAGTTGGTTGACTAGTTAAATCTCTCCCATGCTCCAGGGGATCGGGTCGTGGGAGGTGCAAGGACAGCCAGCTTGCAGCCTGGACAGGATGCCTCTGGCCACTCAGGACCTGGATGGGGGCAGGCTGGGGCGCAGGATCTGAGCAAATAATGGGTGAAGAAAGCACTGGGGACGAGGGGCCCTCCAGGGAAGCATTTTAGCAGTTGCCTCAGTGGCCTGGGCTCTGATGATGAAACTAGAGCTTTTCTGTCAGATGAAGAGAATTTGCTCCTGAATTGGAAGCTCATTTTGGTCAGAAACCAGGTCACGCTTCTGTTCTCGTGCCTCTATCCCTACCTCTGCTGGCCCATAGGTGGCACTTCAGAAGTTCTCGGTAATTAATTCAAATAAGTCTCTTCAACCAGAGAAGGTATTTTGCTGATTGAATTTACTAACATGTATTGGACTAAGCCGAAAATGTCAAAATAGTTAATGAAATAAAAACGCTTACTGTAGGTGCTTAATTGTGGATGTTGCCGATGGCAGGTGGTGCCCTGCAAGAGGGATCCCAGGGGCAGCCCGTGGCCGCTGGGCTCTTCCTGTGAGTAGAGAGAAGCAGGCCCTCAACTGACTGTGAATTACCACGTGTCTGGTCTGTGATTAGTGCACAGTTTGTTGAGTGGTCCCTATGTGCCAGGTGCTAGGGGTCAGGAGTGAGAAGTGGCGTCTGTCACGGCCATGGCTCTGCATGTGAGTATGTGTATGTGCCTGTGTGCTCGTGCACATACAGCGATGCTTAATCAAGGCATGGGCGAAATCCAGAGCTAGCCACGTTAGCACCCAAGCGTACGGGGAAATGGGGCCTCTGATGAGGAATCTGGATGGGTAGGGAGGGCTCCCCATGTGCATTCTGAGAAGGAATCGGCCTCAAGGAGGTGGGGAGCCATGTTCTGGGCAGTGGTGGTGGCTACTTGCATCACAGCCTCAGAGAACAAGTGCCTTGTGACAGCGAGGGTGAGACCTCTAGGTTGGCTGCTGGGCAAGCAGACGTGTCCTCCCTGGGGCTTCTGAACCAATGAAGAAATAGGACCAAAGCCTCAAGCGCCTGGAAGATCAAATTATTACTTTTTATTGGCAAAGCTGTACTGGAAGATGAAGCTTACCTGGCTTCCTTCTGTGGAGACCAGAATCAAACAGGTTTGCCTGACTGGTTCCCGGCAGTGCGAGTGGCACCAGTCCCCGGATTGGAGGGGTTGAGAGGGGAAGCTGGCACCAGTCCTATCAGCCCCTTGCCCACAGCGGGAGCAGGCCCATTCACAGGGGACTCGTAGAGGCTGGGCGTGCGCTGGCAGTGGGTGGAAATACCTGGAGCGGCGAACCCACCTCTCACACACATGGTAGGGGTGCACCTGTGCTGAGGAGTTTCGGTTCTAATGTCTGCATGATGGAGGCTGTAAGCAGAACAGTGCTGTGGTCAGGTTTGCCTTTAAAAAGGCCACCGTGCTCCAGTGGCCTGCAGCCAAGGGATGGTTCTGGATGGCATTTCGGCCATCAGCCCTGGGAGGGTGATTGTGGGAAGGAAGGCGGTGGCAGTAAAGACAAACCTAAGGGAAATTCTGCTGGTAGAGTCAGTAGTCTCCTCTCTCCGCACCTGGGCGGCGTGGTAGGGATAAAATCAAGGAGAAGCGGGTTTGGTGGGAGAAGGGCTGACGCTCAGCATGGGCCATGCGGACATTGAGGTGCACCCAAGGGGAGAAGGTGCAGGTGGGGCACAGAGCATGGTTCCTTACACAGACCAGGGAGCTGCTGGTACTGAGCTGGTGGTTGACGGGTAAATGTGGGGAGGATCGCCCAGGGGAGGTGCATGAAGACACAAGGGGGCCAAGGAAGGAGGCCTGGAAGCACACACATTTAAAGGGCTGCGGAAGGAGGCTGAGGAAGAGAAGTTCCAGCCCAGGGAGGAGAACCGGAAAATCAGTGTTACGTAAGGAGGTGAGGAGGGAGCCATCGGCGGTGCCAGATGCTTCCCGGAGGTGAACCGCGGTGCATCCTGGCCTCCACTTGGTCACCAGTGACCTTGGCAATGACAGGTTCAGCCCCAGGGGCAGCGAGGGAAGCCAGGCTGCAGGGGTCGAACAGATGATACAGGGAGCCCTTGCCTGCTGTCAGGAGGACTGGCTGGAAATGAAGCTTGGCCGGTGGCTCAGCTGAACCCACACTGGCTGGGTGTCTCCTGGGTGCCAGGCGCCAAGCTGGGTCTCTCTTATCTGATATCCAAGTGAACCCTACGATGGTGGAGGAAGTGGGGGTGCAGAGCAAGAGTACGTGGTCCCCGTCCTGGAGGCGGCAGCCTGGGGTGGGGGTGGGGGGGATGCCCCCTCACCTCATGGTGGTCGGTGCCAGCAGCTGCAGAGCCGGCCCGCCTGCGCCTGGACCCACCTTCCGCCTGCACTTGGCTTCTGTTTGTTGCCCGCGCCTCACCTGTGAAGTGGAGAACCGCGGGGATTGAGTGAGTCGTTGCGCGGGTCTGCCTGGCTCCGCGCTCGGGTCCGGGCAGCAGAGGCCAGGAGGAGGGCGCCCTGGAGTCACAATAGTGAGAGGCGGCCACGGCGCTTTTTCAGCGAAGTCTTATTTGGGAGCTCTCCGAGAGTCTTGGTTTTAGCAGGAACTGACAGGTGCCATTCAACGTCTATCTGATAGTTTTGAATTTATGGAGGGAGTGACTATGCAGCTCACTTTTCTTATTGCTAGTTCTTAAATAAACTTTTTAAATTGAAGAATAACATGAAGACCATGTACGAAAGTATACTTAAGGGTGTGACTTACCAAGTGATGTCACAGTCATCGCCCAGGTCAACCAGGAGGGCTACCAGCCCTAGAAGCCCCTCGTGTCCTAATTGTAGATATGGCTGAAGGGGCTAATTAAAGGAAATCTTTCGTCTGTTATCCAAATTTTCAAAATTGTGGAGGAAGTGACTTTTAAAACCACCCTGAGCACTAGTACTGAAATACCAGGAGGTTAATGAAATTGATTAGTGTCTAGTGAAAGAGCAAACATTTTCAGTATGTAGTAATGGCACCATTTAAGATTTAGGCAAAGTTCATGTCACCAAAATTGGTTAAGTGTGACACCAAGATTGAGAAACTATCACATCTTAATGATAAAGATTCCAGATCCTTTTCAGTACACTCAAGTGATTGTGTGTGTTTTATTTATACATTCTTTCATCCATTCATGCATGTATACATTTATTTAAAATATGTACATACTCATTTGTTGAATGATCAAATGTAGACAGAGACTGAACAGTTATATAAATAGCCCAGCCAGTATAATCTGGATAATATTCATGTGTTTTATGTGTTAACATTTAAATGTTCTAAACATCATGAGTAACTAATGACTATAGGTGCCAGAGACAGTGCCTCCCTCCCCCTGGCGTTCCATTTCCTTTGAGTTGTGTTTGGGGAGGGGGCTCATCCACTTGCGCAGACCATCCTGGCACTCCTGTAGGAGGGCTTTTGTGAATTCACCCTGACGTTTGCAGTGTCCTTTGAGGGTTGGACCGTGGCCCTGTCTTTGATGGCGATGGTCAATCTGGCTTTTGCACACCCCAGTGATTTCGTTTAGGAATGTGTTAAGATGAGGCACCCAGACCTGCCTTGTATCGAGCCCATTTCCATATGGCAGAGAGGGTGCCCAGACCTTACAACAGCCACTGTACATTCTCCTCTCCCCTGGCTGTTCTCTTCCTCAGGTTGGATGCGTTCAGTGTTCTTCATTAAGTTCTCACGTTTTCATGAGTTATCCTATGGTTCTAAAGCAGTCTGTATTTTAGAACAGATTTATGAATCATTTCCTCCATTTGTATATATGGTTAGGAAAAACATGAAAGTTATGGTAATAGAAATAAATAGAAATAAATATAAGTAAAAGTTCTAGTAAAGTAAAAAAACAATGCCAGCAGGTATTAGAAGTGAGAACTTCACTTTTTTTTTTTTTGGTATCATTAATCTACAATTCCATGAGGAACATTATGTTTACTAGACTCCCCCCATCACCAAGTCCCCCCCCACAAACCCCATTACAGTCACTGAGAACTTCACTTTTTTGATAATGAAAATGGTAGAACAATTAATGGACAATAAGAATTTTAGTTGAACATGTGGCTCATGCTTTGTACAACCCCGTCGTTCTGTGAGAAGCTTTGTTGTAGAAGTGCTCTTTGCTCAAGAACTCATTCACTCTTTCTAGCCTCTAAGTACGAAGGATGGGATGTTCATTTGCATTTGGATTTTCATGAAATGAGGATTTTAATAACATCTTTGATTTGTCCCAGAAAGTTCCTCAAGTCTCCCCTTAGCATAGAAAACATTTCTAGAAAATGCCCACAAAGCTCTTTAGACAACCTAGCCCGGTTTAGTCAGGATACTTGTTCATTTTCTGTGAGCTTTAAGATCTGTCACTGCGGCCATCCAGCTGAAGAGCAACTCTGAGACTGGAGTGAAATGAAAATGCATTAGAGCTGATAATCAAAAGCCCCCTCTGCTCTCCCCCAAAGAAGAAGTAAATTTGCAATCAACCAAATAATCATGATTTTAAGGTAATTGTGAATTAAGGTCCCCTTTGGTCGCTGGAACTTCAGATGCCCTCTGTGACACTTTTTGCAGCTGTTGGAATCTGATCGTAGATTTTGTCTTTGAGTTCACATAATGATTTTTAAAATGTTCTAATATACATCTTCAAAGACCCCAGATCAATACGCCAATGGTTGTGAAATGACAGAGTGCGGCGATATTCCTCTGTAATTTAAACATGATTAGCTGATGAAGGTTATGATCAATACACTACGGGGAGATAAATTAATTGATATCATCCTTTCAGGATGATAAGAGGCTCTTGGAGGTGGGATGTAACTAATGAAGCTGCTTCTTCATCTCTGTGAGCCATCTTTTATACATTGCATTTTCACTTAATCATATTTATACTATCATTCATTTACATGAAAGCCATAAGCTGTGGACAAACCAGTTCCTTATTAAAATTTTATTCATTTAGAAAAGAAATTATCTGTGGACACTGTGTGCTCCTTCTGTATTAGAACCTATTGCTGGGGACAATGACGTGGTCTTTTGCACGACTATCTTTAAAAATAGCAACAATCTGGGCAAAGACAAGGATTGAATATCATTGAACTTAATTGCAGCTCGTCCCCAAAGACACACATCTATTCAAATAAAAGCTGTAGTTATTCTCCTGTAGTGACACCTCTTGGTGTAGGAAGAGTTTTCTAATCGTTGACTTCCTTTCCAATTAAATCCAATATGCTTTATCAGTGAGCCTATTTGCCAAAAGTAGTTATGGCTGGTTGAATTTAGATTTGTATTGATTAAGATAAACTTCCAATGTGTGTAGTAATATATTTAAATAAAGTCTTTGATATAATTACTTGTCCTTGGATATAATTCTATGCAGCAGCTTACAAAGTTAAGAGTAATTCTTTAGGCTGTGTAAGGATAAAAGAAAAGAGTTTTGATTTTTTTCAAGAGGGATTGGTTAAATTGCCCTATTATATTTGGGATTATTTTTGCTGCAAGTTAACTGTAAGTGGAAGAAAAATCACATTAGAATACTTTAAACAAGACAGGTTTGTACTTTTTGTTTGGTTTATACTCAGAGCTTCTGAGGTGGTCTATGCAGGGCTTGCTGAAGCCTTCCGTGGAGTCGGAGGGCCGGCCCTTCTTCCAGGTGTCCACCGTGTGTGGCTTCTGTCCCCACGGTGTCTGCTGGGACTACAGCTAATATATTGCATTTTAAGCAGCAACAAGGAAAAAGACAAAAGGAAGGCATGGGCCCAGGGCAGCTCTTATGAGGAAGATCGCTGGAAGCCCCACGTGATCCTTCTGCCAGCCATTGGCCAGTTTGCTTGCGTGGCCATACTTAGCTAGGGTGCAGGGGGACGAACCAGAGGCAGGTCTGGGGAGTGCCGCACTGATGCTGGGAGCTGAGTGCCCAACCAGACACCAGGAATTCGATTCCCACAGATTACAGGGGCAACTGCCATCCTCTGCCACGTTCCTGGATTTGTAAACATGACTTACGTTGGTTTCTTTTGTCTCCCTGCCCACTAGTTGCCCAGAAGATTGTTGCCACAAGGAAGAAGCAGCAGCTGTCCATAGGGCCTTGCAAGTCGCTACCCAACTCTCCAAGCCACTCGTCTGTCTGTTCTGCACAGGTGTCTGCTGTGCATATAAGCCAGGTACATTGGGTGCCCAGGAAGTTGGGCTGACAGGCATGGCACGGGAAGGTATACCTGTCCAAAGAATATCCTCAGCCAGTTCCAGTGTGCATTCATTTTTCTTTTCAACTTTATAAATAACAGCATGTTGGTAATTGACTTAACATTTCCTTCAGAAGCTGCTGTGGCCAAGTGGTTTTATGGGAATCATTCTTTAATGTTTTCTGTCTTCATGCTGCCTGTGTTATGAGGCATGCTGGCTTGAGCAGGGGTGAGGTGTGCATCGCTGTCTTTGCTGTTGATTTAGATCGCCCTGCATCGGTCCTGGTTCTCGTCTGCTTATAGGTTGAACTGTGTGAGTAAATCTCAGTGGCTAATCCCACTGTATGCTTAAATTTGGTGGCAGCCCTCAATTATAATTGCCATCTCCCTTAGGCCCAATGGAAACTACTGTCTTTCCATAGTAACATTTTGCTAAATTATTCACTTGGAAGCAAACAAAATAATTGTCACTTTGAAGAACCTAACTTGAGCCTGTTGAGGAAGCTGTTGACTTGGTCCTGTCTTCACGTGTGCCTCTGATGAGCATTTCGTGCACAGGCGTTACACTGGCAGCGTGTAAAAGGATGCAGTAAGGAGGTTTGGTATCTTCTTTTGGCTTTCTTGGGAAGTTAGTAATTGCGTTTACCATGAGGACCTGTAAAGGTAGAGCCAAGGATGTTAATGTCTCCACCAAAGGCATCTTTAATTTTCAGTGACTCTTGAAATATCTTCCAAAAGCATTCGTGTTTTCCAGAAGTCACTTTCAAAGTGTGAATTGGGGTTCAGTTAAGCAAAACAGTGCTCTTTCTCTGTCTAATCTGAAACAGTGAAGGAACCATAGATCCCGTTTAGTTCAACCAACCCCTTCATTTTTTTAGAGAAAATAGAAAATAATTACATTTTTTCTTTTTTTAATTTTAATTTACATTTTTTTAATTAAATGGCAGACTTCTCTTTCTTTAGTCATTATTCTGAGACAAAGCAACAGTGTGCGATAATCTGTGTTCTAGAACGAGGCTGCGTGTGCTTGATGCAGGTTCGACAGCGAGGTCAGAATGACTGCCTGACCTGTCGTGTTTTGAAGGACTTGCCTTCAGTGTGACTGGTTGTGACCCCACAGAGGTGGCGGCAGTAGGTGCCTGGAGAGTGTCATTAATAGAACCTTGGCTTTTAACTGTTACAGACGAGCAATGGAGGTGGGAGTTTAAGCGACTACTCCTCGTCCGTCCCGTCGACGCCGAGCACCAGCCAGAAGGAACTGCGGATCGATGTCCCTGCCGCCAACACGCCCACACCTGTCCGGAAGCAGTCCAAGCGCCGGTCCAACCTGTTCACCGTGAGTGTCCGCCCTGGAAGGAAATTTGGGTGTGAATCTGGAGAATGCAGTTAGTATTAATCTGGTTCCCCACTGGTTCAATGATATTTGTAGAATCAAAAGTAAATTAGTGAGAATAGCACTCATTTCCCTGGGAGTCTAAGAAAATCATGAGAAGCAAAGGTGTGGGTATGGAGCAAAGTGGGAATTTCTCGGTGTGCACGGAGCTCGGGTACGTGTCTCACAAATGAAGAGCAAGGGGTTGGTATGAAGATATTTGTTACCTGTGTCTTTTTTGGTCTGTAGCTAAAGGCTTGTCACATCAGATGTGAGGAGATGGCACAGATGCTCAGACTCGCAGACGTGTGCATCCGAGCTTTCCGTCGAGGTGCATGAGCCATTTCCACCCCTAGACCTTCTCCATCCTCAGGCTGGCAGTGCCTGGAGACTTAGCGCACGGGGAGCCTTTCTGCAGCAGATACTTAGGTGTGTTCAGAGGCTCCTTGATGTAAGGCTCTCCACCTGGACTTTTCTTCAGTCGTCCGTAGAGCATTTTAAAACCAGATCAGCTGTGTGAACTTAGATATAGGAACACGGTTTGTGTGTGGGGTCCAGGCATGAGTAGTTTTTAAAAGCACCTTGGGCCACTGGGGTGGGGAGAACCACAGAGGAGGCCAGATCGCCGCTGCCCTGGACAGTCCTTTGCGTGCAGCAGACATTACAGAATGAAGGCTGTGCAGTTGAGCCCAGAACTCCAGAGCCACCGTCATATGACAGGGGTCATTTGACTTGAGAAGAATCTTTTCCATCTCAAAACAGGTCTGTGCATTACAAGGACATGTTTTTAAACCTGTGATTCTCAACCGGGATGCTTTTGCCCCCTGGGGAACATTTGGGTGTTTCTGGAGAAACTTTGAGTTGTCACAACAGGGGGCAGGGTGGGTCCGGTACTGCCAGCATCTAATCATGGTTAGCAGCTGGGGTGGCTGCCAAGCCCCTACAGTGCCCAGGTCGGCCCCACAGCAGAACAGCCCAACCCCTGGCGGCACAGGTGCCCTTTTCACACCATTCACTTCCAGTCGCTCACTGCCGACTTGGGTTCAGGGAAGCTGGGTACTTCCTGTCTCAGCTAAAGGAGGGCTCTACAGGCTTGGTGGGGGGCTCGTCTGACCAGCCACCCTCATTTAGAAGTGGGAGCGGTTGATGTCATACGCAGCTGCCACTGACCGTAGAGCCCCATCCTTCCCTTTCCCACCGTGTTGAGGTGGTTTTCCCTGTGGACAGTCACAGATGCCAGGGTCTGGTGCCACCAGCACATACCCCTGTGCCACATCGGCTCTGGCAGACGCTTGGCCGGGGGCAGAGTGAGCACCGCACAGACCAGCCTCGGCCCCGGCCCCCACTGCTGCGGCTGTGTGACCTCGGCAAGTTGCTTTGCTTTACCTCTGAGCTGGAAACAGTAACAGTCCTGCAGCAGGGTGGCTGGGACACATTCCTGCAGGGCAGAGTGTCCTGGCTTCCATGTGTGCCCCACCGCCACGGCTGTCACCAGAACGATCTCTGATAGTGCTGATACTCAGAAGCAGGCACAGCTGTGAGAGGTTGGGCGGGGGTGGCTGGGTTTGTACTGAAAATCACAGGTTAGTATTTGATGAACTTAAAGTTACACCCGAGTAAGATGTCTCATTGTGAAATTTCTTTAGACCCACTGAGAAGAGGAGCAGGCACCTAAATAGCACTCCTGGCTTTGTGTGACACGCACAGCTCCGCCTACACCTGTCAGGGTCTTTAGGTTGAGAAGGTGTCACTCCCAGAACAGGCTACGTGCTCGTTCATGTCTCGGTGAACTTGAGAAACCAGTTGCCGAAGATACCGAGGGTTGGCGGTGAGCGGGACGCCCGCGTAGTGGGAGGAGTGCAGGTTCTGTACGTGCACAGTGCCTCCGACCTTCGCCATGCTGGTCAGGGCATTCCGAGAGGGGACTGCCAGGCTTAGCGGCCCTTCTGGGGCTGCCCTTACTGCTCATTGGCTTGGTTCTGCTGCAAGGGAGGAGTTGAGAAGCTAGGAAGTAGCTTTAAAATGGGGCTGTTGGTCAGGAGAGTCCAGCCTGTCCCCTTCCCCGCCCTTTATAAGGGCAGCTCTGGAATGGGAATGTGTTGGAAAATAGTGTCCCAGGCCCTGCCCCCTGGGTAACCGTGACCACCCCGATGGCTTACAAAGGAGGAAACTTTAAGGCAGGAGAATAAAAATAATAACTGAGGTAATAATACCTCCTGACTGTGCTGTCTGCAGTCCTGGTTTCCTCTGTCAGGGGTACTTGCTGCCAGAGGCCACCCACACTCCAGAGAAAGTGGTTTAGAGAGAAGGGGGTCAGGGCAAGAGGTGAGCAGAGACCTAGAGGTAAGGGGCCCTCTCTCTGCTTATTCAAGCCACACACACGTGTGCGTGCCACGGTTGGGCATCCAGGAAGAGACCGGCCCCCAGATGTCCAGTAAAAGCTCGTCCCTATGGTTACTAAAAATCCCCATCAACTGTACGTAATTCACGTACCTAATGTACAACGACCTGCCTGTGACCTGTGTGCTATCAGTGGTGGTTCCTCTCTTTACATGCTAGAAAACAGTTTGAAAACAGTCTATTTGAGAAATGGAATCCAGCTGCGCTCCTGTTATCGGGGGAATCGAAATTTGGGGTCGTGAACGAAGCTAATACTACAGTGGTTTTGCATCAAGACGTTGAAGGGAAAGACAGCTGAAATCCTGGGCAAGACGTGATAGGTTGGCCGTTACTAGATTTGACATTGAACAAAATGGTAGTGGTGGTGATGGTGACATGTGGGCATTTTTAAGTCGAAGATCTTAGAAATATTAACTCCACTAGATGTCAGTGTCATGCAAGCAATGAAAAGAGGCAAATTAATTTTGACATTGTAGCAATTAAGAAATTAAATTCTCATTGTTACTAGTTTGCACCTATCTTTAAATATGGAGAATTTCATAGACTCCTCATCCCTGGCAATTGTTGGTAATTATTGAGTTAAACTGGCAAAAAGTGCATTTATTTAAATGCGTTTATTTAAAAGCATACAGTAGGAGGACAGATGCCATATGTCAGGCAATCTTAGTGAATAAAATCTATGCAGACTGGGACTGTAAGACCCAGTTGAAGGGGCACCGTCCACTTTATTAGGCCCTCATAAAGAGGCCAGAGTTAATTAAGTTGTGCACACATCATCTTTCAAATACATGCTTATAAATTTTATAAAGTCAACCTATAATGCACCCCTCTGGATGAAGGCTTTGCAGCCCCAGATGTTTCTGTTTGCACTTGTACATGTTTTTAAACAAAAATCACGTGAACTTTTGTTACAGACTATAAACTTAAAAATCTCTCCTGCAGATACAAATTAAGTGTTATCTTTGCAGTAGGACTTGTGCTTCACTAATCAAAAGCTAATTGTCTTATTTTGCTTATTTCTTTGAAAAATGTTATTGTGTTTTAAAAGCAAATATTAAAAGGTCATCTCCATTCAATCTATTCATTCAAGATGGGCTTTCAGGACAATTACTTTAGTAGCCCTAATTTGCATGTGGTTGAAGTGTCTTTTTATTAGAAAATGTTTTCATACATATAGAAATAATCACATGCATATACCCACCATGCAGCTCATCAAATACAAGCATTTGGCTGCTGCTCTTTCAAGAAATAGACAAATCTGAGGCACTAGTTGAAGCCCTCCAGGTCTGCCTCCCAGATGCATTCCCCGGCCTCCCTGTCCAGGGCTCAGCTTGAACTTGAATGTGGCACTTATATCTGTGTCCATGTTTTAAAGTTACTCTTGTATGTGTCCATAACTGTGCATGGCATTGCTCTGCCTTTGCTCAAGCCTTATCACATGTCATTTACATATTTTTTAAAAGCTTACCGTATAACACCGATACCATTAAACAGAGCCAAATGAACCCAATAACCAAAGGCTCTGAAGAGATGTTTCTAACTCATAGAAACTTGCTGTAAAAATAAGGCAGCAAAATATGGCAGTATAAACGGAATTTTGTCTTTCTTAGAGGAGAGCATGGGTCCAGCCCCCTTAGCCTGTGGATTGCTAACAGGGGAGGAGCAGGTTCCGTTTGATGGCGAGGGTGCTTCGGAGCGATGCTTCTTGTCCCTGTAAGCAAGTAGCTGATGGGATGTCCCTTCATGGCTTTTTCATCACAGGGAGAAAAGTTGAACATTTCTATGAAGAAGGAGGTGAAAATTAGAATATCTTAACCTTTCTCTCCTCTGTATTCAGTGTTCGTGGAGACCGTGCACCCTTCTGGTTTGCTGCCGACCTACAGGGAGGGGTGTGATAAGCTCTTGTTAGCTTTGCAGTTGTGCATGTCAGGCTGGTGGCAGCACAGAACCGAGCTCTGCTTTGTGTCTGGCGGCTTCTCGGAGTCATTTCCACAGTAATGCAGTAGGTGCTGTTGGAGACGGCGTCCCAGAGTCGGCAGGAATATCAGGAGAGCTTACGGGGCGTTTACGTGCTGCGGTGTTTTATGTCTACTGGGTTTGTATGAGTTTGAGTTGTTGGATTTCAGGTTTATGGATGTACACTACGGGGCTGGTTGTAGAAAAAGTAACTGTGGGATGGAGATACTGCAAACCCTTCTGCCCAACAGCATGCCAGTGCTGCCTCCTCGAAATCCTAGTTTTAGGACTCTTCCTAAAAATGTTAGTGTAGTCAGGAAATTTGTATTTTATTTGGGCACTGAAGTCTTTCTTAAGTGTCAGTCTCATTCATCTAAGGCTATGTGGTCAAATGTGGAACTTAGATCTTCCTAACTCTGCTTCCTATGGAGTAAGGAAATTCTGCCCCAGGAATAGTGGCCATGGGGGACAGACGTGCTGCCTTGAGGAAGATATTTTTTTATTTTTGTTGTGTTCGTTGTTCTGTGTAATAGAGAATAATGAAGATGAATTTTCAAATTTCATAAAATTTGTGATCTGTGTGCCATCAGTGATCTCTGCTAATTTAAATTTGCTGAAAGGTCATCACTGTAGCTTTAAATCTCATTTTACAAAAAGATAACCTCAAGTTCCAACTTTCCCATGAGTTGAGATATGGGGAAAAGAGAATTTAGGGCCATTTCATAGCTCTTAACTATTCATTAATTATTAAATATTTAACTAAGGAGAAAAGTGAGCCCCCTAGCCCCAGGCTAAAGTTCATGACAAGGTATTGGTAAATATCTCTTCTTCCCTCCTAGCCCAAAGGGATGAAGCCTTATGTTTCATTTTCTAATGCAACCTTCTATTTGTTGCTTGGATTATTTCCTGTTAGGTCACTCCAGGCCTCCACCATCCTAAAGAAAACAAGCGCAGAGTACCTGGCACATAACAGGTGGCCAATAATGTCAGTTCTCACACTTATCGTAGCATGTTTTCTGACGAGCACGTGTGCCACTGAAGTGCTGCATCTGCGTTTATGTCATGGGGACGTATCTCCATTACGTCCTATGACCTTGCTCCTTTTAAGATTTAAAAAGATTTTAGAAATCAGCTGCTCCGTCTCATACCCCTTTGAAACTGGATTTCATTAGCTTTTCATTGCAGCACGGGACACCACAAAGTCTTTCCATTTCATATATCATCTCAGATTTGAAAAGCACATGAAAACGTTTCTCCATTTCCAATATTGCGTGAGTAATGTTCCCATTGAAAAGTAATGGAGTGAAGTTGTCACTTGTCAGCACAGTTATTAAGGAGGACGAGTCTCAGATCTTTCTCTCATAATAAAATAAATCTGTCAGAAAACCGTTGTGCTCACACTTTCTCATGCCATCTAGAGATGGAGGCTCAGCCGTCGGTCTCCTTCCGTTTCCCCAAGTCACGACAGGCTTTAGGCGGTGGCCTCCCTGGGCTGACCGTCGCCACCTTCCCCGCCGATCGCCAGCTCCCAGGCCGTTCACGGAATGTCAACAACATGGCCAGGAAAACTGCTCCAGGAACTCGGCAAATGAAGCTGCTCGTTTTTCCCTGACTGCTGTTTTGTAGTCAGGGAAACGGTATTTTCAACTTTTCCCCCCTGTGTTATTCTTCATGGTGGTGTACACTAGTTTGACTTTGAATTTGATGTTTTCTAACCATCCAGAAGCAATAAAAAGGAACGTTCACAGCACCTTGATAGGAATGAAGGGTGTACCATTAAATTGCACAGCTGAGTTGTTAATAGAATTTTTTAAATCCTTCAGACGTTAATTGAATATATGCGTTTATGTAGTAGGTTCCCCAGACGAGCAGCGACGAGCAGGTTCCTCTTCGGCTGGATCAACTGCAGCCTCAGAATGTGTTTTCCTGTTGGGCGTTACTTTTCTATATGGTCCACTGGTTTCTAGTAATTGAATTTTGAACTCTTTAAAATAGAATTAACAGGTAATTTTGCAGTGGAAAAGTCAGGGGGAAAGTTTAGAAAAATCTCAGTAACGTGATGGATCAGTGGATGTGAGCTACGTTGACAGCCTGCTTCTGGGATGTGCATGCGGACGCGGATGCCTGTACATGCACAGTTCATCCACATCCTCTAAATAAGTATTTCCAGACACTGTGCAATGGGGGCAGAACTTAGGCAATCTGTGAACCATAGTCCCTGACCAAATGCTAACTTTGTTTTTGCTTTGCAGTCTCGGAAAGGAAGTGACCCAGACAAAGAGAAGAAAGGCCTGGAGAGCCGAGCAGACAGCATTGGGAGCGGCCGAGCCATCCCCATTAAACAGGTGCGCTGCTCCCCCTTTTCCCTGCCCTGTAACTGGAGACACACCTCAGGTCTCTCCGTGCTACGAAGCTGGCTCGGTCGCCAAGGCTTGTTTGATGTGTTCTGTTGATGAATGTAGAAGTCCCTCACTTGACATCAATTAGAAGAGGTTCCTGTGTGTATTAAAATAGGATCATTAGAATAAGAAGAGGGAAAATGTGACAACAGATCTAATGAAGTGCAGTCTGCCCGCCTGCATATGGAGTGTGTTTCGAGGCCGAGCTGGCTTCAAAGGCTGCCTTTGTAGCTCAGCTTTGATTGGGCCGCTGGCCGCCAGTCGACAGGGGTAAATCAGATCGCCATACAAGAGCCCCTTGTGATCACAGGAATAGCCCGATGTGGCCCTAATTTGCTCTCGCAGACGGACATCTGAACACTGTTTCAGGCTGGTTTGTAACAACGAGGCAATTAGTTGTGATAATCATAGCCGGTGTGTCAGCTGTGCGCTCTTGTTTGTAATTTGCTAATGAAGGAATTGTAACTTTGATTAGGTTCAGTTTCATTTAGACCTTATTATATAAGGGAACATTTACAGCTGTAATGTGGGGCGTTAATTAAACTTCCTCATTACACAACAGGACTTGAATTCAAGCATTTGTTTTGGCCTAGGTTGCTAGCCTGGAATAGGTTTTCATTAGCCCAGAAACCGGGCACCAAATTACTTTAGGTCTCAAGTAAAACAGGAATTCACATGACATGTTTTGCTGTTACATTTCCAAGGAAAATAAAAATAAAGAGTTTGGCCTGGTATTGTGGCTTCTAGAGATAACATCTTTTGATTTTGCTAAAGAGGACCAGTGGATTTCAAGTGCATTCTGCCTGAGTGAGAGAGAAAAACCTGTGGGCAGGGCAGGAGCTCTGCCTCAGATGGGCATCGCCGTGACTGCTGTGTCCCTCCGGCGATCCCCCCTGCTGCCGGCTACCGTGGGCACCCAGACACTTTTACAAATCCTTTAGGAATTCATGTTAGTGCTGGCCTTCAAAAGGGCTGGCATCTTCCCACAAATACAGTTTTCGCTCACTTGAAACAAGTAGGGATGCAGCTTTAGGGGCCAGGCAGTTTGGGGTGGGGTGGGGGGGAAAGTGAGATAGGGCTCTGGCACCTGGGGTGAGACCAGAGCAGGGAGTCCGTGGGGTTTTTTTTACAAGACACATTCAGACATGTGATGAATGTGTGGACTAGTGCAGGGCCCCTAAAGAGAAACCTTTTCCTTCCTCTTTGCTGGTGGGTGATGTCTTTGCTCAAACACAGGTTCTTTATTCTGGAAGCACATGCACATAGGTGCTTATTCTTTGTGCATTTACATTTATTTACAAACCTAACTGTCTACATTAGGTCATTTTCATGTGTGCTTTTTATGCTATTGATGCTGTTTCAACTAAAATTATGAAAGTCATTGAACTCTTCTCATTTTAAAAACTGATCCTAGGACATTTCCTTTTGGGAATATTAAAAATATTAGACTGTTTTCCTTAATTCATGTCTACCGTTGATTAGAGTAGAAGTGCTTACCTCCACGCGAGCAGGGCAGGCCCCCAATGTAATTGGAACTTTCACTCAATTTGTACCCTGCTCTTCTGCAGAGGGGTTCACTTGACAAGTGAGGTTTTCAATATGTGTGCAGATCGGAGTTGACCATCAAGCGTAAAATGAGTATTACCTAGTCCTTGGAAGCCCTTCAGTTGTGAATGTTCAAAATAATCTTGATGAAATCTAAATCTTGGTCTGATTTTTCATTGAATCATGGCACATGGAGGTCCTTGTCACGTGTAACTGCCCCCACGTGCAGCCAGACAAACTCCTTCCCAGAAGCCCACACCTGGTGGGTCAGTCCCCCTGTGGCAGGATGATCCAGGCATCAGACCCATCTGTAAAATGGGGCACTGGATGATAGCTGAGTCCCTTGAAGTACTGATATGTGGAGATTCTAGAGAGAATTTTTAAATTCCAGTAAAAGTGGATTTTCAAATTGGTCGTGCTCAGGGTCCCTTTGTGAGAGCCTTCCTGTGGATCACACAGATTGATGTGGGTTTGCAGTCGGTTGTAGGGATTCATCTTGCTTGCCTGTGCATGCCCGTGTTTGTAAAGGAGCCGAGATCGTTAGCCATAGTCTGGATTCCTACCCCTCCCAGCGTGATGACTTCGGCTAGTAGAAATAAAAGGCGAGGATGGCAGAGGAAGGAGTCCAGTGGGGCAGCGTCTGCCTAGCATGTTCTAGACGCTCGACAGCCCTATTTGGTGAGTAAATGAACAAGTAAATGAATGCTGATCATTGAGTGCCTTTCTTACAGCATCCCAGCATTGTTCCCTGTTGACGTAGCTGTGTTGTTCTCGTCTCAGAGTGAACCCAGATCTGGTGCGCATTCTGGACCAGGCAACTCAGGAAGCCATGGGCCAGGATTGGGACCCAGGTCCCTGTGCCCATGTTCTCGCCACTGCCTGTGGATAGAAAGCCTTCAGAAAGCTTAGAAAACAAAGTTGTATGTTTTAAATTTATTATGTGAACCCTGACCATGGAAAAAGATACCTTATGCTCGTGTAGAATTAACTTGTAAGAACATGCCTACAGCAAGGTGCTCCTCCAGAGGTCATGCGCTGCACTGTCTGTCCTGGAGGGTGAGGGTCGCTTCGTCCCATCTTGTTTGCACACACATTTCAGGCCCTTCTCACCAGCACAGAGCACTTTGTCTTAAGGCTCACCTGTGTTCAAGGCCTGGTGTGCATGTTGGGGCACCGCACCCTGGCTCCTGGGCCCTGTGCCTAACAGCAGAGAACCTCCATGGGACCTCCGCCACCTTCACGGGGCAGGAGTGGCGGTGATTTTCAGACTGGCCAGTATTTTTGATCATTACAGACTCTTTTTTTCCCCTCCCTGCAGGAATCTTGTAACGGATGGTGTAGGGCACAGGCGAGGCTGTCTGCAACACGCTCTGTGACCTGACTCCTGTTTTACAGACTGTAAAACAGTTCTGGGGAATTATTTTAACCGTGTCTCTCGCTCACATTTTACAGCTTGTTTCCCAAGTGGAGGAGCTAGCCGGATCATGATAGGCAATGATTTCCTCTCTCCCCTTTTTCCCCAGTTCAAGATTTCTCATCAAAAACACGACTTTGAATTCTCTGCAGAATACCATCATTTCTTGAGGACCTGGGTCCACCTTCCCTTTTTTGTCCTCCCTAGGTTCTCAGAGGAGATTTGGTTCAGAGTTCCATTTCTCCTTCTTCTACCCCTACTTTTTTTTTTTTTTTTTTACTAATAAGATACAGCCTATTCGAATAAAAATTAAGAAGCAAAGCAAGAAAAATAAAAAGCCAGAGGCCCGGCTCAGCAGCGAGTGGGCTTGTCACGTATTAATTTTTCATTGCTGTGGAGAGTTGTACATACATAATCACTTGATTGCAGTGGGAGTTAGGGAGCGCCTATGGTGTCATTTGCATAAATCTTGTTAAGTCAATGGCAGTTAATGAAGTACAAATGAGCCCGGAGAAGGTGACATGCAAATCGCGGGTGGCAGATGGGAGGTCTGTTTGGGGGACGGCAGCTGTGTGCTCTCCTTTCTTTCTCTCCCTTTGGCATTTTTAATCTCTATATTATGGTGCAGATACACAGCCTCGGCACTGGCCTCTCCCCGCTTCCCAGCAGGCCCCTGGCCGGGCCGCCGCCTCCTGCCCCCGACGGTCCCTCACTGCAGAAACAGCCCCTGGCCTCAGACGTGGTATCATGTACTGGTGTATATTTGAATTTTAAAAATCTTGACCAGTTTATCTTTGCCATGCTTAGAGAATTGAAAAAAATACATTTTTTTTTTTGGTTGGGATAAGAAGAGTCCTCACTAAATCTTTTAAGGTTCATGTCAGAGTGAAAAGGAGTAAAAAAAAAAAATACTGTCTGCTTTATTATGCTTCTATTTGGGATCTGTTCTTCCCCTTCCAGACACAGGCCGGCCTTGTTTCTCCAGCCCCTGGTGCCTCCCCGTGTTCATGGTGGGTCGTGGTGGGTGCATTCCCAGGCTCAGTGCAGGTACGGAAGTGTGCGAGGGCCCCACCGTGTCAGGCTGCAGCCAACACCCCTCACTGTGCCGCAGCCCCCCAGAGGCTCCTGCAGGCCTGTCTCATTCATGGCTGGGTATCTCTTGCTGATCATTTGTTTTACAAAGATTTAATGCTAGCAGGACTCACAGTGAGCTTTCAGGGTTTCATGGGCTGCATCCCTTACTGCTTTTGGAAGTTTTTGTTTATTTCGTGAACTGGTTGATATTTGGAGAGAAGCAATAATCTCCTTTGACGCTGGAGGAAATGCAGGCAGAGAGGTGCGTTCAGGGGACATGAGCCGGGGCGACAGGGAATCGCCACCCCATCTGGCTCTTACTGTGTGGATCCAGCCCAGCACACTCCCTCATGCTCGGGCCTGGGCAGGTCAGCATGCTTAAATTGGGGGGTGCTCCATGGATACACAGGGGTGTCTTCATAAAATTTTTTTTAAGTTTTACTTTTGACCTTGAACCCAGATGTCATGGCCACCTCTAGTTGGCAGTCAGTGAGAGCAGTGGGGGGCTTTTCAGGAGCCACCTGAAGCCGCAGGAGGACCCTGTCCAGCCGGCAGAGGGCCAGCGGCCTGAGTGGGGCTCCCCCCGTGGGACTCTGCTATTGGCCTGTGAACCGTTTTGAAGCCATGCAGTTTCAATTCTCAGTTGAGCAGAAAGAAACAGTTGTCAATTAACAAAGGGAACCTCTGGAGTCAATCCTCTTGGCCAGCCTGCCGCAGGCTGCTGACCTACGTCGTCTGTTACCTGGGGTCAGCACGAGGGGGTGGCTCATGCGGCGTGGACAGAATAAAAGCCACTCAACGATGCTTGTTTCACAGTCCCCTGGAAGTATGACACCATGCAGAGCCGGCGGTTAAATGCTCAGCCACGGTGCGCTTTCCCGGAGGGAACAAGATGCCAAAGCAGACGGAAACTTGAAAGAGATGAGAGGGTGAAGACAGGAGGGTTCACTGGCAGAGTCTATTCTGCAGGTCCATGCCACCCTGTGCTGCGCCCACAAGGCATTGTGGTGGCGGCCCCTGGTTATCAAGCCTGACCACAGAGGAACCAAGGTGAGCAGAAGGCGCCCCGAGAATACGCTGTTCACCCATGTGGCAAATCAGCTCTTCCCGGGCATCAGGGGCCCGTTTAGTTCCTCAGAAGCAGGTAATTTACTGACATGGACTCTGGTGCCCTGAAAGCTAATTCCCCTCCCTTGGGTGAACAGCTCCCCGAGGGTGCTGCAGCCAACCTGGTTTGCAGCAGACTCAGCCAATTACGACTATTAATTTAATGGGTCAGGTGGGTACATCACATGCGTTTAATCTGACTCCTCAACTATCATGCCATCATTGGCAAAGCAGCGGAGAGTATGCGGGCTCCTACATAGGAATTTACCGTTGTCTATCCTTGAATTAATAGGGCACGCCCTTGCCCTCCCCCGAGCCTTTGGCAATGTGGATGGCAATAGGGGCTTTACGAAATGCTTAAGGAGATTGCATTAACCAAAGTACAAAATCTATCATCTACATATAAATCTGTGAAGCAATTTAAAATAATACTTCCCTTGGTGGGGAGGGCAGTGGGGGTGGCAATGCCAAGTAACACAGGCCAAGAGCTGTATAAAGTGCCCTGCAAAAGTAATGTTTCCAAGAGTGGGACTTGATTTGAAGATTCAGCATGTCATGTCCTCTTTGCATCTGTAATCAAGGAGCTGGGATAATATCTCACTGAGTTAAAATGTTGTTAATTTTCCTTAAAGTTCATCAACAGTGGTCAAACCCAATTCTTTATGAGCTCAGAAATATAAACACAGTATAAATAAAGGAAAGTTTCACAAAGCTAATGATGATACGTATTGCTCGAATTTATTTTTGTCTTGCTGAATCAGTAAGATACCTGTCTTTGGCATTGTGGATAAAGTGAAGGTGCCTGTGGCCCTGATTCTCGCCCGGCCCTGGTCGGCTAGCTCACTACACATGTGAGGGCAATACGTTGCTGTTGACTATACAAAGACCTGCCCAGTGCTCTGAGTGACACGATGGCATGGCTGCACGGCTGCTGTATGGCTGCAGGAGAGCAGAGACCGGTAGTGGGGGCAGCGCCGAGGACAGAGACTGAGATGGCTGTGGGGGTGGAGAGGCCCAGAGGCCGAGGCCCAGACAGCTTGCTGCCTGCAGACTTGCATTGAGTGGATGGGATTCTAGTGATGGACCTGCCACCATGGAAATAAAGTTGGATGTAACTCTGTCACCCCAAGAACATTCCATTGTCATTCCTTGGTCTCATTGAATCCATAGTGAACTTGCCCAGGGCTGGAACCCATTGACAAGACAATTGGTGACAGTCAGCAGGATTCATTGTTGACCAAGGGGAAGAACAGGCTGCCCTCGTGGGAGAGGTGTCTCAGTGGGCTGCACCTATGGACAGGGAGACATTTGAGTGTCCCCCAGTGGACGTGTGGTCTGATGTGGCTTGCCTCCTAGAGGACTGGGCCCCACCCCAGGACTGGGAAGGGGTGGAGGCTACACCTCAGGCAGTAGGGGTGGTACCTTGGTATAATAAGTATGTCCTTTGAGAAACAGAGGGCCCGTGAGGTGGCGGGAACGGTGGGGAGTTTTCTTCTCAAATACAATCTGCTACTCGGAGGAAGAATTTAAAGGAGGGAGAAAGACGTCCTCCTGCAGGAAGCATGAGAAGAGAGGCAGCACAAGAACGTGAGCTGCGAGGTGCCATTGACGACGTAAACAATTTGTTCGTGACTGAAATGGTGTCACTATGAGGTGCTGTGGAAACAGTAAAGGAGAAGCAGCAGCACGAGAGCGCAGGCCGCCAGGTGCCGTGGGGCAGGTGGGGGTGCAGTGGGGCTGTCAGCCCCGGGGATGGAGGGGCGGAGGTCTGACCAACAGGTAGGGGTGGAGGCCCTGCCCGGGCCAGAGGCATCCCTCCTTGGTTGAAACCCCACCTGGTTGAAAGCTGGTGGAGAGCCCAAAGGAAAATAAAGACTTGGCAACCGCGGTTCCTCCAGGAGGGGCGCAGCCCCCTGCCCAGGCCGTGGAGCGCTCCGTGCTCTGCTCCGATCCTCAGGCTCAAGCAGTGAGGGCACAAGAGCAAATACAATCTGCTACTCGGAGAAGAATTTAAAGGGCCCCATGAAGGTCACGAGGACCCAGGAGTGGGTTGATGTGATCAAGGTAGGAGCAGACAGAGAGGAATTGGATGGAAAGTCAGACAGACTCTACTGGAGCTGCGGCAACAACTGAGACCGGAGCAGTGGTTCCACCCGCTGAGGATGAAGCAGAAGTCGGGGACAAAGCAACAGGACAGGCCTGTGTGTCTGCAAGACCTTCTGCTGGGGAGGCTGGAGGAGGTGGGAACTAGAGGGCCCGGCGTGGCCCTTGGCTAACTCATCTGGGTGGATACAGCCAGGATGACCGCTTGGTGGCAGTGGATCTCCTCAGGCTGGGGGGTTATTATAATTTGTCTTAGTTTTGTTATTTGTATATTGTCATAGCCTTTGTTGTTATCATGTTATTACGGAATTTGGTTACAGTATTCCAGCTTCCTCAAACAGGGACCTTGCAGAGGATTAAGGGCACACAGATTGAGAAGCGAGAGTCCTGGAGGGGCGGGATGTGGATAAAGTGAAGGTTCCTGTGGCCGGGACTCTCCCCTGGCCCTGGTCGGCTAGCTCACGGCACACCTGTGGGCAGTGCATCATTATTGACTCTACAAAGATCTCTGCCCGGTGCTCTGGGTGACACAGTGGCAGGGCTGCAGGGCTGCAGGAGAGCAGAGGCTGGAGGGGTGGGAGTGCTGAGGACGGAGCCTGAGACGGCTGCGGGGCAGAGGGGCCCAGAGGCAGAGGCTGGTTTGCTGCCTGCAGACTCGCTCTGAGTGGACGGGATTCTAGTGACTGACCTGCCACCGTGGGAATAAAGTTGGGTATAACCCTCTCACCCCAAGGACGTCCCCTTGTCATTCCTTGGTCTCACTGCATCCATAGTGAACCTGCCTGGAGGTGAAACCCATTGGCAGGACAGGCATTGTTTCTCATCTGATTTGACCAGTTCGTAAAGGTCTTCCGCTCACCCTGTGTGGACACGCCGCATACCCTGTGCAGGGAAACCAGGTCCCAGACCCAGGCTGGGCTCAGACCTGCAGGGAAGACCCAGCCCCTGGCCTCCAATACTGCTGGTGGGTGGGTGGGGCAGTGGAGGCTGTTCAAAGGCCTGGGAGCCCCAGGAGACGAGGCATGGTGGGGGCTCCAAGCTGGGAAGGTGAGCGCGAGGGGGAATGGAGGTGGGGGCAGGCCCGCCGGACTTAGAGGCACGCAGCCGCCAGAGGCAGGATGGGGGGGAAATGAGCCCAGCGTCCGGGAAGGGATGTGGTGGAAGGGGCTGGGAGAGCGGAACCTGGAAGGGCCCTGCAGCCCTGTGAGGGGTGTTAGCGGGTGCTGATGGCTCTGCGTGGGCTGTGGAGTCATGACGCGTCCCACAAAGGGGCCACGTGGGTGTGAGAGTCGGGCGGCCGGGGACTCAGGGCTCCCCCCGGGAGGGCGCCCGCCGCAGGATCCCCGAGGGCCGACCACGCAGCGTCTCTTTTCAGAGCCTGTTGCTCCCCTGCTTCCTGGTCGGGGGTCTCCTCCCCCTCGCTGCTTATCCTCATGCAATTTATGGTGGTGGGTAACCGCGATCTGCCAGAGAATTACAGGACTCTGCCGAGGGCCAGCAGCGGTGCCAGCACCTAACACTGCCCCTTTCACTGCGAGGTAGTAGAGGTGGCCGCCCCGTCTCACAGATGAGAGGAGTAAGGCAGGGGAGGAGAACTTGCCCGGGGTCGCACGGTGTATCAGCCCGCCCCTGCTGCCCTCTCGGGGGCCACACGCCTGGGCAGCCCGAACAGCACTCATGTATCGCTCACAGCTCTGGAGGCGGGAAGGCCAGGGGCAGGGTGCCTCCCCCTGGCGTGCAGACCCCTCCTTGCCCGTCCCCGCACGGCCTCTCCCCTGAGCACGCACTCCGTACCTCTTCCTCGTCTTACAAGGCCACCACTCAGACTGGAGTAGGGCCCCCCCTTATGACCTCAGTTAACCTGAATGACCTCTTTTTTTTTTTTGAGAGGGCATCTCATATTTATTGATCAAATGGTTGTTAACAACAACAAAATTCTGTATAGGGGACTCAATGCACAATCATTAATCCACCCCAAGCCTAATTCTCAACAGTCTCCAATCTTCTGAAGCATAACGAACAAGTTCTTACATGGAGAACAAGTTCTTACATAGTGAATAAGTTCTTACATGGTGAACAGTGCAAGGGCAGTCATCACAGAAACTTTCGGTTTTGATCACGCATTATGAACTATAAACAATCAGGTCAGATATGAATATTCATTTGATTTTTATACTTGATTTATATGTGAATCCTACATTTCTCCCTTATTATTATTATTATTATTTTTTTAATAAAATGCTGAAATGGTAGGCAGATGCAAGATAAAGGTAGAAAACATAGTTTAGTGTTGTAAGAGAGCACATGTAGATGTCAGGTGTGTGCCTGTAGACTAAGTGTTAATCCAAGCTAGACAAGGGCAACAAAACATCCACGGATGCAGAAGATTTCTCTCAAAACGGGGGGTGAGGTTCTAAGCCTCACCTCTGTTGATCCCCAATTTCTCACCTGATGGCCCCCCTGCGACTGTGCCTGTCTTAGGTTGTTCCTCCCTTGAGGAATCTTACCCATCTCTGGCTAACCAGTCATCTTCCGGGGCCATACAGGGAAATGTAAAGTTGGTAAGTGAGAGAGAAGCCTTATTGTTTGAAAAGGTTAGCTTTTTACTTCTTTGCAGATTTATGCCCTGTGGCTTCTATGCCCAGCATTTGTCTTGAGGTGTCTTTACCACTTGGAAGAATTATGATACTCGGTAAATTCGATATGAGGCACGAATTCTACTTAAGGGTTGTAATTAGAAAGGAAGAAGAAAAGCTATAGAAGTAGCAGACGGAAGAAAACATGGGAAGATTGGTTATTTCTTTGACATATCTTCTTGTAGAGTAACTTCAGCATGTATAGGTTTTAAACTACTAATTACATTGCACACACACATTAACATAATAGGAATACAGTTACATAACCAAAGCAGACCTACAATTACCAGCCATCTCCAGTGAAACCAAGAAAACCAGTTAGGCACCCTAAGCATTTGTGAAAATTTATCTATGATATGATGGATATTGTCTAACTGAATTTGAATAGTTTGAGAAAAATCAGACAATTTAAAACAACACATTCCTGGGAACTGTTCACATCCCATATGTTCTTTTAACAGTAGATAGTCTGTAGTCTCAAGATTTTGGAGCACTGCAACTTGCACTTCTCCTAATTCTTGATTGAGTTCCAACAGTATAGATCCAGTCAAATTTTTTGTTTTACTATACGCACAGGCCAGCTTAGATATCTCCTTCTTCATTCCAGTGGCAAGTCCAGGAACCGGTGGGATGAGTGCAGCTACAACTGCAACAGCGTCAGGATCTTTGTTGATGTTTTTTAATGATCATCTTCTGGAATGACTCTTCCAGAGTATGTTGATGTTGGAACTTCTTCATATCATATCTTATTTCGTTTTCTGGGTAGCCAAATTGGGCTTTGATCCTCTGTATAAACACAAACAGACCCTTTGCCCACACTTTGATATGCCCTTTATACCATTGTGAAGAACTTATTGGAGGTCACCACACAGGAACTGCTTTTTTTTTTTTTTTAAGAGAAAGGAATATTATCAGAAAAGTGTACTTCCATAGCTGATCATCTGACACCCTTTAAATGATCAAAATTAAGGATATTTAAAGCATGCATTCATCGTTAATTTACAGTTAGTTTTATCCTATCAGGGAGTAATCCCCCTTTTTTTTTTTTGTTATCATTAATCTACACTTACATGACGAATATTATGTTTACTAGGCTCTCCCCTATACCAGGTCCCCCCTATAAACCTCTTTACAGTCACTGTCCATCAGCATAGCAAAATGCTGTAGACTCACTACTTGTCTTCTCTGTATTGTACAGCCCTCCCCTTTCTCCCACCCCCCCATTATGCATGTTAATCTTAATACTCCCCTTCGTCTCCACCCCCCTTATCCCTCCCTACCCACCCATCCTCCCCAGTCCCTTTCCCTTTGGTACCTGTTAGTCCACTGAATGACCTCTTTATGTGCCCTCTCTTAATGTAAGGTCACTTTGGGGGTTATACTGCAACATGTGGATTTTGGGAGGGGATACAGTTCAGCCCATAATACACGGCTGGTTGATTGCAGAGCTGGGAGGGGAACTCTCGTCAGTATGACCCCACAGGCCATCTGTAACCTACAGTAGTCCTTCCTAGTGTCACAAGGCAAGGTCCCTGTTTTCCTGTTGATATGTTTGCAAATACAAAGAACCTGTTTTATGAGGCTCTGTACTGGATAGGAAACATACAGTATTCAAAATATTCTGATTTGAGGGTTTTGACTTAAATCCTCCTAGGTTGCAGTAAGCTGTTATCATTTGAAATAAGACTCATAGAAAAGCACCCTTCCCCAAAGCATGCAGCTCCCACTCTATACAGTGCATTTTATAACCATTAAGGCAGTGGGGACCCTTCAGATTGGTTTTGGAAAGATAAACAGCTCCGATAATCAAAGTGATTTCGTTGGATCCTTTCCCGTGCAGAGGTGGCTTTTTCAGCACCGTGGGCCATGTCAGGCCTGTAGTGGGGGTGGCCAGTGGAATTAGTTTGCTTGGCAGGAGCCTGCGGTTCCGGGGTTTATCTTAACGTAGCTGCCTCTCTGGTCTTCCAAGGAAACTAATCGTGTCCCAAGTTATCAAAGTTGTCACTCTGATAATGGCTGTATGGTATGTGTTTTTGCTAGTTTATCCTAGGTGTAAGAGATCATGCCCAGGGAAATGCATATCTCATCACCGAGGGGCAGGTAGGGCAGCCGCAGCGATGGTGAAGCTACTTGCCTCACTGTGAAGGTCCAATCCCGGCAGGTGAGGAATAGCTGTAAACGCTTACCCGCAGGCTTTGCACGTTTGCCAGTAGTCCCTGGCATGCCTGCCCGGACCTGAGGAAGTCTGATTTCATGACTGCATTAGTACACGGTTCTGGACAGCAGGCTCCGTTTCTGTTCATGTAAGAACATCGGATGCAGATGAGGACGAACCCCAAGCTGGGTTTTGTTCCTTGTGAACAGCAAGTTTGAAACACAAGTGAGCACCTCGCCTGGTGGGAAGAATCACACCGGCAGTCACAGTTTCATGTTTTGTGCAAAAACATCAGCAGTGGCGCTCCCTGGGGTATTGGGCCGCCAGACTGAACCACTTTCCCAAAAATGGCCAAGGACCCCCATCTCAGCAAACCAAAGCTCCAGGGGCGCTGGGGGCTCTGGGGGCCCCACTCGTGCCCCATTTCTTAATGTGGTTTCACTCGGGGCCCGCTCCAGGGCCTTTGCCCAGGAGTTCTAAAGAAGGCGACACCTTAAAAAGCCTTCCCAGTCCCTTAGGAAAGTTGTCAGGTGGCCACATTTGTATTACATGGTTTTGAGTAGCAAAAACATACATTTTCCTCTCCTGCATCTTACTAAGGGAACTTACTTTTTTACTAATTAACTGGTGGCCAGTTTTTTAAGCCCCTTAATTAAATATGTAGACATTTGCTGAAATAGCCATGGACAGGCTTGTTAGTTTGGAAAACATATTCATAGTTAGACATTTTCTATAAAGTACCTAGGCATGTTTATAGACTGGTGAAATAGAAACACTAAAAAAATAGTGACATCTTAGGGCTACCCCAGTCTCTTGTGCCCTGTGCCCCAATTCATTCAGACCTACACCCTACTGTATTTACTCACTAACATTTCCATCTGCTTAAAAAGCCGTCACAATTAACCTGGTTATTGTGTTAGATTTATAATGAGAATGCTAGCAGTTCCTTCCTGACTGCTATTGTATGTCAGTTACTGTGGGAGATGCTGTCATTATATGACCTTATTTAATTCTCTGCCAAGCCTAAGACACGACTTACTTAAGGACAGGCTTAAGGAGGTTAATTCCATAGCCAAGGTTCCAGAGCTAGTATGTGGCAGAGCTGGGATTCAAATCCAGGAGTCCTCCACAGTATGAGACGTTTCCAGACGTTTTCCCTGTCTCACTCACCCCCGATTTAATCTGTACTTACAGTGACCATCTTTTCCAAACCAGGTCATAAGTAAGTGGTGCACATCCTCTTGGGGTTCCAGCAGGACACGACATTTTAGTGGGGGCTGTCCTCGAGAGCGTGTGCAGTGTGGCACCTGGACCTGCTGTGGCCCTGGGCTTGCAGCCTATATCAGGGTCACCTGCAGGCTCAGGGGTTGGCCAGTAGGTCAGGGCTGGCTCGTGAAAGATTTCAACCCCTTTCTGGGCACAGGGTCAGTTGGGGCTCTTTCCCTTCCCTTCTCACACACTTAGGGCTCCCAGCCTTGGCTGGTACTGGTCCCTGTAATCTGTCCTTGTCACAGCCTTCCTGTCCTCGTGGCCCATGTCAAATGCCTCTTGTTCCAGGAAAACTTAACCTTGTCCCCGAGGAGATGTGATGTCTCCTCCCTCCTTCCTGATGCCTCAGCAGGTGTTGGGATCTCGTTGCGGTCTTCCTGCCAGGTGCACGCAGGCACCCTTCACACCCTCCCGCCGACGGGCCCCGAGAGGGTGGCACCCTGACCCGACTCCTCCCTGTACTGTCTGCAGCGCAGCTGAGTGGGTACTCAAGTGGAAGTAGTCGATCGACTCGGTCAGTAGTGTGAAATGTTTCTCTTCTCCTAAATTTTATGTGTGCTATGTTGGAGAAGTTGTACTCTGCATTGTTATATTTTAAGATGGAGAATAAATTTTAATTCACCATTCTCTAAATTTAACTTTCACGGACATAGAATACTATACTTCGGTGAAACACAGAGGTACATCCTTTAATCTTCAGAGAGTAAAACCATTGTCAATAAACAAAATCATTTCAGAAAACTCATTTCTTCTAAAAGTTCTCTAATACTCAGGCAGTCATTCAGAATAAATTCCATCTAAATGTCTTCATCATGTAATTTTGTTTATAAGAATTGTCTTACGTCACACCTGCAAATTTCAGTAACACTGGACTGTTTTTATAATTGCCAAGTATGTATCCCATTATTGAGTCTGCAGCCACAGCCTTCATGATTGTTAGTGCAAAAAGCAAGTATATGTTTATTGTCAAGAAGTTCTTCTGTAGAAAAATAACTTACACTGCTATTAATATGCATAAAAATTAATTTTATGGAAATACATAAAATAGCAGCTATGTAAACATCCTAATGGGGACGTGTGTAACATACAAGGGATGAGTTGGAAATGAAGCAAACGATGTTTATGGATAGGTATTTGGCCTTTCATTGTTCATATCTGAAGTATTGGAAATTTAAAACAATGAGAAATCATTATATACTTAGGCTTATATATATCAAAACACAATAAAATCCTACTCTAAGGAGAAAAAAGAGTTTTAGGAATGCATTGCTGTGTTACCAAAAGTTGTCCCGGTCCCCTTGGAGGGCAACCTAGCAGTACGTAAGGGACATAAAAATTTTTATTCACTTTGTCCTAATATTCTCTCTCCTAATTTTTCTCAAGAGAATAATTCACTAGGAGAAAAGGAAAAAAATCATAAGTGTACAAAATATTCATAGAGGAGTAATTATAATATTAAGACCCTGGGAACTACAAATGTCCACCCAGCAAGGTATTAAATTAGTGGTTGTCAACTCAACAGTACGAGAATATACAGCGTCCAGCACGGTCAATCTGAAGACTCTTTAGAGGTGTGGAAAGTGTGAAAAATAATAAGGCTAAGCATAAAACTAAGTATGTATAGTAATTAGGACATGAAAATACATGCATTTCATTTAAAATTAGATGGAGAGGAACACAAATGAATAAATTGGGATGAGATTAAATAGTTTAAAAGTTTTTAACTTTTGCTGTGAAGTAATTTTAGACTTGAGGAAAAGTTGCAATAATAGTCCAGCAAGATCCCATATACCCTGCACCTGGCTCCCCCTAATGTTAGCAGTTCAGGGGACCGTGACATTTAGCAAGGCCAGGACACCGACGGTGGTGCAGACACTGTGAGCTGACACACAAACCATCTCAGGGGCCATCCAGTGCCCCTGCTTGCGTCTGGTGGCTTCATCTACCTCGTCACCACCACTCAGAGATGGTTTCTCAGCCTTTCTTACTTTTATGGCCTTCACACTATTTTAGGATACTGATCTGCCGTGTTGTAGAATGTCTCTCAATCTGCACCGTCTGATAACTCCTTTGACCGCGTTGAGGTTGTCCATATTAGGCCGGAGTCGTCCTCCCTGCCCTCAGAAGGGGGTGTGTGATGTCCATGGACCCTACGGGTGGCATTAACCTTCCCATTTGGTAATGGTGGGTCTGCTGGGTTTCTCCATTAGAAGTTATTTTTCCCTTTGGTGAGGATGTTGATGAATATCTTGGAGGGGAGAGAGAGATCCTTTGTATGCTGATATTTTACACTAAAGTGAAAAACATCTTTAATGATATAAATTGTATTCAATAATAAGTGGGGTTTTAAAAATGAAGACAATTTCCTTCTTTGATAAATGTGCTATTGTCTTGAATAAAATGCCCTGAAGTGTACGCTTGTCTGGGTTAAGTAGAGCAAAGCTTGTTTTCCTTTGTAACTGGGTGAATTAGAGTCTAGCTGCCATGGAATGCCTCTGCTAAGACAGTAAAATATGCAGTTCAATTTCATAGCTTGAAAGAAAGGACACCTAGGTGTCCTAGTGTTACTTTTTCTTCTCTTTTTTTATATCTTCCATTGATTTGCCATCTGAGAGGATCCAGTTAGTTGCTTGTTTAGCCCCTCCTGTGTTGGAGGGAAGGGGCAATTTTGAAAGTTCTGGGTCTTTGGGGAGGAGCTGGGGGAGCCTGGAGGTAAGGTGTAGTTCAAGGGTTTAGGGGAATCAACAGCTACCAATTTCTTTCATTAAAAAGCTTATCAATCCTGTTATCAAACAAGCTATGCCCTGAGCACTGCTATGACCTGGGTGCCATGCGGGGTGGCTGTCCAGTAGGAGGGGAGCTTTGCAAAGGCGCTGCTACAACCTGCAGTCCCTTTGGGTTTGGTCTCAGATCACTTTGTACATGAAAATTGAAATTAACATCTCAGAGAATGAAGAACATGTGTATATATTTATATGTATTTATACACATCTGTACTTATGCACTATATTAACATAGACTAATTCTATGGGTTAACTGTAAAAGTTATTTTTCCCTGTGGTTGCCCCATTTTTGCACAAATAACCAAATGTTCCCCTGTGTCTGTACTAGAATTAAACAACAAACATGCTGGTTTTAAAGCCGGAAGCGATCCTCATTTTACACAGAGGGAAACTGAGTCCGGGAAGGTTAAACAACCTGCACACTTATTATGTGGCCGGATCCAGGACTCATCTTTTCAAATGCTCTTTCCACTGCTAACATCAACATTTCAGGCATTCCCTTCTTCCTTGAGCTTCCTTAACAAATAGAAATAGTAAATAATGTTTGCAGATATTTCAATTATATTTTGACCAGCCATTTTTTTTTCTAAGTTGAATCTTCAAGCTTTATACTGTTTGCTCTGTTTTTGAATAAGCAACAGAATCAGTGAAAAGCGCTGCACGGAAAGGATCTGGTTCCTAAGGGTGAGCGGGCCAGTTTGGGTGCATCTATTTACCCAGCAGGCTCTCGGGAAGCCTGTGCTGCTACTCTTTACATTTGACAGATGGGGAAGAGGCTCAGCCTGCGTGGTGTCATAAAGCCAGTGAGAGGCAGAGACGAGGTTCAACCCCAAGCCTGCTGCTTTCCTAACCCCATGGTCTTCAAGACCGAGTGGCCTTGTCTTCTACTAAGCTTCCAGTAGCCTCGTCTCCTACATAACTTCATCAGTTATGTTAAAAATTCAAGCACAGGACGACATCTGGGGTGGGATGGCTGCGGACGAGTTTCCTAAATAGCACCAGCGCTGAGGTCTCTTCGGTTGGTGGCATCCACGCTCCACGGTACAGCCAGACCTCCTGCAAGATCGCCTTCCCCCAATGCAGAAATGCTCTAAGTATTCCACAGCAGTTGTTGGTAATTGGAGTATCTGGAATTCACTGTGGTTTTAATTAGTTGATTACTAGTTCTTTAAAATGTACTGTACTCACTGTGGGTCTTGCAAATTGGTAACTGGTAGCTACCAGTATAATTAAATATTTCAGAGCACTTGGCTACAGTAGCATTGAACTGTGAAGAAATAATGTTGTATAGCCAATCAAAAAGAGATCCTTGTAAACTCATTTACAGCGGCAGTGTGTGTTAGGACCATCACAGAGATGCTTATTGCAGGAGAAATTAAAGATACAATTTTGTGCTAAGAGGCAATATAGAAATTAGTTCCTGAATTACTTGCTAATTGATTTGGTAATCCCCTCGGGGCTGCGTGCTCTTTTTCCCCCCTTTTTGTTGTTGCATTAAGTTAGCAGTGACTGTTCCCACAGCAATAAAAATATTTTTCACACTTAGATTAGGTATGTCCTTCCATCAGACTGCCCACATTCATATTTGCAGAACCAAAAAATATTTGCCTTAAATACAGCAGGCGTATTGTTGTTTGATGTATGCTCGTCAAGGTTACCGGTTCCTTTCTGGGACTGGGTATTTTCAGCAAAAGAGAAGCATGTTTTTATGTCTTGTGTTTGAGGGAGGGTTCTCTGATATTTTTTTTCCCCTCATGGAAACCCTCCTTTATTATCAACAGTGGAGGAGCAGACTAGATTTATGTCTGTCTTTATTGTTTGCAATTCAGCAAGAATAACCATGCAAAAGACCATTTGTAGAAAAGTGCAGATTGCTCCTAGAAATGATATTGGAAGGCAGTGAGACCTGTTTCTCCTGAAATTGAGTGTGGATCAGAGAAGAGCACAGTGAACCAGAGGCTGGCGGAGGGAGCCTCTGGGGGCGGCGTCCTGCACCCTGACAGCCTCTTGCCTTTCCGCGTGCTGACAGATAAGAGGTGACACTGGCACATCTTTACTGCTTATGTGAAGGAGGCAGAAACTGTTGTCCTTTTGAATTTTTGAAGGAAGAACCTACTAGCCTTTGGACAGCTGACAGTATGGTGGCCTCGACTTCACTGCAAAGAACACATTTTTAATATCTTGTTGGCTGTTCTTGTGGCCCAAAAAGCGACATAAAAGACATTTTGGAAAACCATCATTAACATTAATTTTGGGCCAGACTGTTTTTTTTTTCTTTTGCCCTCCCCTGTACTCACACAAGTATATAGATATCATTGTGCTTTTGCTAAATTTAAGGCAATTGATATTTATTTCAGTGTCTTCTCTTAAAAGTAATATTTTACATTCAACTAGGGAAAGCAGAAAATGTTAGCACTTAGCATTATCTTTATTAAAAAGTATAAAGTTGTGGCCAGAACTAAGTCTTTCTAAATTTGACAGTTATTCACTTACTTACTAAATTACGTTGGCATGTTGGTCGGTATAAACAGTGACAAGTAATGTTTAGCCTGACATGTGAAAGCCGTCCAGCCTCAGCTGTGCCCGGGCGCAGAGGCAGTCTGCCGTCTTCCACTGGCACAGGGCCCTGCCCTTGACGGAAGAGCCGCGTGCCTGGGCGGCGTTGCCAGTGGGGAAGGAATACTCAGCATGCCGTATGCCCCACATAGGCCCCTCCCAGCCACCCACGGCGGGGCTGCTGGCATTTTCCTCTGTAATGTGGCTTAGGAGGGCCCAGCAGGCCCGGTGTGTCTGCTGGGAGATGCTGGATAGAAGAAAGCTGCATCGCTAGCCGCCGCCTCATGCACTTGGGTTTCATTTTCATTTCCGGTTCCATCCCCATCGCTCCATGCCCCATACCTATCTTTAAATGTTCTCTCACAGAACCAGCTATCCTGGAAGTCACCTCACCGCAGTTCCTATGGAGGACCTCTCTCCATCACTTTCCTCCACTGAGTGTTTCAGAAAGAACGAAATTCCTCCTCACAACCCCAGAGGTAGTGGTTTCATAGTCCCCTCCCCCAGGGCCATTAACCCTGATCGTGCAGGGCCAACCTGCTCCATTTTTGCGAGGACATGGATGGCCGTGCCCTGGTCCAAGGAACGCACAGCGGACCCCATCACTGGGCCTCGGGGTGGGGAGCAGGGAGTGTTACAACCGGGGCTGTTCTGCAGTCTTGAATTATTCTTCTCCCCAAATTGCAGAGAAGAGGAAATAATCCCCTTGAGGGATTAGTACGACGGGGTTATAAATTTTCATTTTAAAAATATGCCTGACTTTTTTCTTCTCCATACACATACCTTGTGTTTGAATATGTTTTACTTATCAGTTAAATTGCTGTTTGTTTCCAAATGTTTGAGTGAAATGGTTCTTCAGTGCTCACCTTGCTGGTGCTCTGATTTGGGGTACGTGTGCACACTTGGTGAAACCTGGGTTTAGACCACCAGACGCATCCCGTCACCCCAGGCACAGGGGTTTGGAGCAGGAAGTGAGGGCTGGCAGTGAAACTCCAAGGTGATGAATATTTCTCCCTGATACTTCTCATAATATTTCTGCATTTTAATGACTATTTCTGCTGACACTTGTACTAATAATTGTTAATGGTTCACATTGACATTTTGATACATTAATGAGCCTTATCAATGACTTTTAAAAGTTCTCTAGTCTGCCAGGGTACTTTGCTACAGCCCCCAAAGAAAGGGGGAGGTGGCATGGCCCCCCTGCTCTCTGTGTGCTGTAAATAGTGGGTGTCATGTCAGCTGCCAGCACCCAGACTAGGGTCCAGCACGACATGATGTCAGAGGCATTAGATTACATGTCCAAGGTCTGTCATGGAGGATTTCCCGTAAGGATCGTTTGCCTGCCTGAAAGACCTGTCAGAGCACCTGAGAAGCATATGCCTCACAGGAGGAAGGGTGCTGTTCGGCAGTGCCTGTCCCCCGTGCGAGGGTGCAGAGGGCCAGCTGGGAAATTGCTGGTATGTCTGGGAGGAGAGGCCAGAAAGAGAAGCTTCGAGGATTCAAAGTGCCAGAGACTTGGAGCAAGCAGGCTTGGCAGGACCCTGCTGGGTGCGGGAAGCCTCCCAGGACTCAACGATTCCCTGGGCGCCTATGGCTCCTGATGACCAGGCGTATTTATACAGGAAGGTGGTGTGTTTGGGCAGAAAGATGACTAGAATTGCAAAAAGTTAGTGTGGGTCACCATCCCAACTCTTTTCTGGAAAGAAGTGTTTCTGATTTTACTCTCAGGTTGCTGGGAAATAATGGGCATAACTCAGGTGCCTTCTTGGGCACAAGATTTGATAGAAGAGGAAACAGTTTGAGAACAATGAGGTACACACTAACCTAAGCTGACTGTCACAGTGTCTCAGGCCCTGGGGCTGATCACCTTGTGTGTCAGCCTCCTAGACTCAACGCCGCAAAGGGAGGAATTTTTTTGTTTTTAATCTTTTTGGCCACTGGTGTATCTGAGTCCCCTAGAGCCATAGGCTCTCCATCAATATTGGTTAAAAAATCTCAATCCTCACAACCATCTCTTGAAGATAATCATCTAATCCATTTTATGGACAGAATGAACACTCAGAGAAGTTAAGCCACTTGCTCAGTGTCGCACAGCTCGGGAATGGTAATGCTGAGACTTAAGCCTTATGTGGGACCCCCCAAGAGTTATGTTTGTTCTGGAGGAACCCGGGGAAGTCACACAAGAAATTGCCCAGGTGAGTGTGTGCCGCAGATGACAAACTTCTGGAGTTGGAGTCGTCCAGAGCAGAACTTGGGCACAAGTTCACTTTGAGAGTGTGTTGCCCAAGCGTGGAAGACCGAGGGGGAATTCCCAAGGTACATTCTGAGACTGTGGTGCCCACGTGTTATTCCTGCGTGTTGCTGGGCGGCAAGTTGAGGGCCACACGGGGATCATGAGGGTCTTTCCACAGGACTTGGCACCTCACTCTTCTGTGCACTGGAGCCTCCAGGGAAGGACAGAGCACGTGTCCTCATTTGTAAAACATGTCAGGACACTATGACTCCACAGAGTCCCGACCCTCAGTTTGGAGACCAGATGCCATCACTGTAGACTGCAGAGACAGGGATGAGGGTGACGAGGCGGGTCTAAGACACTGTGTCTCCTTCATTCCTGTAGTCTTTCAACATCTGGGACCGTGGGTGGCTGAGAGGGTGGCCCCAGGACTTCCTCTGCAAGCTAGGTTTCAGAGGTGCCCGGGTTTCCATGTGGCATGAAGCAGAGCCTGGCCATCCTTGGTCCACAGGGCCTCCGGGGGACCACCTACAGCCCCCTGCTCCTGGCCTGACTGTTACTGACAGTGCATTTTATTTCCTGGACAGGGAGAGCTGGACCACCCACGACCTTTGTCAGAATTCCATTTTGTTGGTCAAGGATGAATTTTCTTCGGTCCTTTATATCACAGAGGTAGCACTGGCAGCCTGTCACCTTGACCCCCAAAGGTGGAGTCTTTTCAGGATGGACATACTGTGCTTGTGTGAACCAAGTTCCAACTTTAATAAGAACTCTGAGCAAGAAAGGGCCACGAGTGGAACCCCAAGTTAATGTCCTCATAGGCAGCTGACTGCTCCCAGAGTGTTCATGAACATTCCAGGTGGAGCCACTTCTGAGACGAATCAATGTTAGCTTATATATGATACAGGATTTTTTTAATGTTGGTGATAAATGCTTTTTTTCAAGGACATAGATAATTTGTGCATCTTTGTGGGGAATCATTGCAACTACATGTGGGTTGTCCTGGCGTGGTGACAGCTGTCCTCACGTTGTTGGGCAGCCACCTTGTGTGGGCTGTGCAGTAGATGCAGATGGGCAAGAGGCTCCCTTGGGCCCCGAGGAGCTTGCAGGGTGGTATCAGGAGACCCGCGTGTTTGGGGCGTGTGGTAGGGAGCTGGGACACGCTCTCCCAGGAGCAGGGAGGTGACCGTGCTCCCTGCAGGAAGGGGAGAGGGCGGCAGGAACAGCAGGCCACGGGCAGGATGCACGTCGGGGGAGGCAGACAGGCTTCAGGAGGATAAGCAGTTTATAGTGAAAGACATACCTGGATACTTTCCCTGGGAACGTAGGAAGAAAGTTCTGGAGAGGTTGGGACTATGTAATGCAGAGGGCAGGAAGAGGACTTCATTTTTTTTTTTTTAATTTAAGAATTTTTTTAGATTCTGATTTATTTTCATGGTTTCTAACAATTAGAGCTTTCTAAAAGTAAATAAGCCTACTTTCGAGTTGGCAGTTTCCTTCTCAGTGAAAACATAAAAGTACAAGCTGATGATCATTTTTCGGGTATGTTGTAGAAATGCCTTAAAGATTGAAGTCTGTATTAGCCAATCTTTAGGACAACTCAGTCCTGTCAGAATCTATGGCAGAGTTCTGCTATGATGTTTTCTGGAATATCACTTACTAATATTTGGTTGTAGTCTCCAGTGCTGTTATGTGTGGGCAGCAAAGTTAGATCTGTGCACACCTTGTTTTTTCACGAGGGCTTGCTCCCCATGTATGAAGACAGAGGCAGTGGTTTCAAAGAAAGGCCGTTACGACCGGACCGGGAAAGAGTGGTGGGAATGGACTGGAGAGGCCCGTGCAGCCCAAGGGCGGGAGGAACTCAGCTCTGTTAGAATTTCTGAATGACGTCAGGTGGTTGGCATTGGAGCTGGCGGTTTTGGTGGCCGTGGCAGATTGGTCTGCTCAATAAATGAGTCATAGTTCACAAGGTTACTTAATTATTTAGTAGGCTGAATTTTTCTTTGCACTTTGGTAAACTCCTTGAGGAAATATATGCTGTCCGTCACCAGGGAGCATTGTTTTTCCTCAAAGCAAGCCCGGTGAGGTTTCCGATGGTAGGGGCACGGGAGGAGTCAGACCCACCCGTCGTTTTCCTCTCAAAGTATCTCTATTTCTCAACATTCTGTAATTCAGAAAGCCGCTGATAAAGGGTATCCTATCCTCAAGCTAATGTAACTAAATTGAGGAAGTTTACAGGTAAGAAGCCATTGCACACTCAGAGTTCTTTGTAAGATAATCTGGAGGTCAAGGGGACTCAGGCCTCAGTTTTGGAGGGCAGTGTGCTGTAAGGAGGAGAGCCCGGAGGCTCTGCTGGCCCCCAGCCTGCAGCTCCACGGCATTGACAGGAGCTGCTGGACCGCTTAAGTGTGCAAGTGGTGTTGGAAGTGGTGTTTAGGGATCATCTCTTCCTTAGACTGCTGCCATTGCTTACCTTGCACTGGTGCTGTTAGGGCCACTCCCTGACCAGGTGCCCCTCGGCAAGTCCAGCAGTCAGGTCCAGAAGGTCAGTTGTTAGGTGTCCAGAGCTGAATAGGGTGGGGCTGCTCAATGAGATGCCCCCAGGGTTTGTGTCCTCAGCTGTGAATCTTCAGGGGGTGAGTCTGAAGCTTGTTGTGAGCCTGGCCTCCGCACCTGGCATGTCCCGCAGCTCCTAGATGCTCCTTGAGGTGATGCACACCTGGGCTTTAATTCAGTTGGTCCTGAGCATTTTAACTTTTCTTCTCCTCCCCCCCTTCTTCTTCATTAATAAGATTTCATTTTTAAAAACAAAATTAGTAATTCAAAAAGATACATGCACACCTGTGTTCATTGCAGCATTATTTATAATAGCCAAGATGTGGAAGTGACCCAAATGATGCCCATCGATAGATGAATGGATAAAGAAGATGTGTGTGTGTGCACATGCATGTGCACACACTGAAATATTACTCGGGCATTAAAAAGAAGGAAGTCTTGCCGTTTGCAACAACATAGAGGGAACTAGAGGGCATTATACTAAGTGAACTAAGCCAGGCAGAGAAAGACAAATACCATATAATTGCACTAACATGGGGAATCTAAAAGCAAAACAAACAAAAAAATTAATAGACCCATTAATATGGACAACAGACTGTTAGTTACCATGGGGAAGGGGGTGGGAGAATGGGTGGAATCGTTTGCAAAATAAGTTGGTCATAAGAATGCAAGTGCATCATAGAGAACAGAACCAGTGACGTTGTAATTGGCATGGTAACTGGGAACTTCACTTACCACACAGTAAGCACCTAGTAATGTATATAGGTATCGAGCCATATTGTATATTTGAAACCAATATAATATTGTGTATCAACTTTTTTCCAGTAAAAGAGATTTTATTTTTTGGAGCAGTTTTAGGTTCACAGCAAAATCAAGGAGAAAGTGCAGAAAGTTCCAGCATGACCCTCTCCTGCACATGCATGGTCTCCTCCAACACCCACATCCGGAGCCACGGGAACATTTGTTGTGGTGGATAAGCCTGCAGTGGTGCTTTTCATTGCCCAGAGTCCATGGTTTCCATTCGGTTTACTCCTGGGGGTGCATCCATGGGCTTGGACAAAGGCATAATGACATGGACCCACCACTAGTGTCACCCCAGACAGTTTGCTGCCCTGAGAACGGGCTCTGTGATCCGTGCTCCACCTGGTCGTCCCTTCTGCCCCGCCACCCCTGGAAACCACCGATACTTTTATTGTGACTATACTTTTGCCTCAGAAGGTCATATAATTGGAATCATATAGTATCTGGCCTTTTCAGATTGGCTTCATGCACTTAGTCATATGCATTTAAGGCTCCTCAGTGTCTTTTCATGGCTTGATAGCTCATTTCTTTTTAGTGCTGAGTCATACTGCATTGTCTGAATGGACTGCAGTTTGTTTAGTCATTCAGCTACTAAAAGACATCTTGACTGCTTCCAAGTTTTGGCATTTTGAATAAAGCTGCTATAAACATTTGTGTGCGGATTTTGGTGTAGACCTGAGTTTTCAGCTCACTTGTGTAAATACGAAGGAATGTGAATGCTAGATGGCATGGTAAGAATATTTTTAGTTTCATGAGAAACTGCCAGACTGCCTTCTGAAGTGGCTGCCCCATTTTGCATCCCCGCCAGTGGTGAATGAGCAGTCCTGTGCTTCCACCTCCTCACCAGCGTTTGGTGATGTCAGTGTTTCAGATTTGGGCCATTCTCCGAGGTGTGTGGGTGGCATCTTGCTTTATGTGCAGTTCCTTAATCTGTGGTGCTGAGCATTTTTCATACACTCACTTGCCATCTATGTATCTTCTTTGATGAGGTTTCTGTTCAGATCTTCTCATTTTTCAGTCAACAGTTCCCTTATTTTTTATTTTAAGAGTTATTTGTATGTTTTGGAAAACCTTCCATTATCACACGCGTCTTTTGTAAGTGTTTTCTGTCTGTGGCTTGCCTTTCATTCTCTCCATCGCTTCCACTCCTGATGGCTGACTGTCCTGGAGGTGTCCCTGCCGTCGTCATCCATGTGACCTTGCATGGTCATCTTTAGCTTGTTTGCCTTTAATGTTTCCTTAGTATTTTCTTTATGGTTCAGTAGAATTCTTGCATATATTTCAACCATTGTACACTATGTAAGTGCATCCTCCAAATCATCAACTCGATTACATAGTACGTGGGTGAAACCACTTTATAAGTTATCTATTGTAGACATTGTAAACTTAATTATAATTAATAAGCATTCAGGAATGTAAAAGTTTTCATGAATAATCATTCTCCCTGTCCCTCATCAGTACCAACATCTGTAATTCACAGCTGGGGGAATGCCCAGCCGCCTGTTCGCGTCTGTGTTCAGTGGCTGGAGTAACCGTGTGCACAGCGAGTCCCACTGGGCCTTGGGGAGGGCATCCATCCCCTGGGTAAGTAGGCAGGTGGGCAGCCAGCATACAGTGTGGATTGGTCGCCAGGGGGAGGTGGGCTTTCCCCGCTCTTCCACGGGCATAGCGTGGGAAGCCGACCCTCTCCCCATCCCAGGACCTCCTTTGGCTCTGAGACCATATGTCCTCTTTCTCCTGAGTCACAGACTTCGTCACAAGACAGTGAGGCTGGGGTACCGATGGGCTGAGGAATGGAGCAGAGCGGACGTGCAGGCTGAGTGCAGGTGTCTTCGGAGGGGGTATGGAAGGATTGCCACGGGACCCGAGGGCAGTCAGCAGGCAGGCTGCCGGGCGCAGGGCTTCCCTGTGGGATGGAGCTCAGGGGGCCCCCAGCCTGCAGCCAGGCTGAGGGTGCCCGCAGGAGCCAGTGGAGAGGTCAGGGTGTGGGCTGGCATGGGGGTTGCCTGGCCAGACTTGTTGCATCAAAGAAGATGGAGGGGTGCCTGTCGGGGGGAAGGTAGGCAGCGCTGAGCATGGGGAGGAGCCCCAGCTGGCTGGCATGGGGAGGGGGGCCAGATAGAATTATTTTGTAAACTACAAAAAACCCCAAAGTAATACATGCTCGTAGCAAATCAGAAAACGTACATGGGCAAAAAGAAAAAGAGGCATCCGTGATGCCATTACTCTCACAGTAGTTGCCACACTTCCTACGCCTATTCAAGGTCACTATCTCGGAACCTTTTCTAACCCATCCAGCTGCTTCCCAAGCTCCCCAGGCTCCCCATCCCCTGTGCCCATACGGACTCCCTCCTGTCACCGTGGGCCCTCAGAGTGCCCAGGTCACCCTGGTTGGGCCCACCTGCCCTGGGTTCCATGAGGGAAGGAATCTTGACTCTTGGTTACAGTTAAAGTCACAGTAGGTGCTCAGTAAATGTTTCTTGAATGAATGAATGGAACAGTAACTGGTGTGTCTTTGTATTTATAAAATGAGACCATCTGTAGAGGCCATTTGGAACCTGCTTCTGATTTACAGCCTTCAGGCCTCAGAGACCTCTTTAAGGTGTCTCCTACATAGATCTGTTTGAACCCCCGGCTCCTGTTATTGGGGGGCAGAGGGTCACAGTGACACTCAGGGAGCCAGCTCTATTTTATGCTTACTCCTCCCAGTTTCCCTGGGCTAAGTTTCTAACAGATCTGCTTTTTAGTCAAAGGGCATAGGAATTTTAAGGCTGTAGATACATATTTCTAAATTGTTCTCTAAGGGGAAAAAATACAAATTCACTTGTTTACAGGTGATATTTCTATATACAGTTGAACCTTAAACAACACAGGTTTGAACTGTACAGATGCACTTATATGTGAATTTTTCTCAATAAATACAGTACAGTTCTGTAAATGTATTTTCTCTTCCTTATGATTCTCTTTACACTTTTTCCCATGGTGTCTTGCCAATGGGTTTCAGCCCCAGGCAAGTTCACTATGGATTCAGTGTGACCAAAGAAATTGACAGCAAAATGTTCTTTGGGGTGAAAGGGTTTATTACCCGGCTTATTCTCCCAGCGACAGGTCGAGCATTAGCGTCTCTGCCTCCGCCCGGAGCGCTGGGCCAAGCTGTCTGCATAGCACAATAATAGCTTATTGCCTGAAGGTGTGGAAGTGGCAGCCCAGCAACAGGCCAGTTACATCATCAGGTGGTTTAAATTCAGTGAGGATCCTGGCCGTAGGAACCCCAACTTCCCCACACATGGTATGTAAAAATATAGCACACAAAATATGCGTTAATTGACTTTACGGTATTGGTAAGGCTTCCAGTCAGCAGTAGGCTTTAGTAGTGAAGCTTTTGGGGAGTCGGTAGTTACATGTAGATTTTTGTACAGGGGGTCAGCATCCCTAACCCTGTATTATCTGAGGTTCAACTGTATGTTTGCATATTTTATGTGTTTTTTAGGTTTTAGTGAATTGTAGAATCACATCCTATTGTTTCAGAAGCATAAACTGCCTTTATTACCTTATTCATGATCAATTTTTAAAAATACTTTTCCTGGCTCCTTGTATTTTTGGTGAAGCACCTGTTACATGTGATTATCTGTTGATGTTGTCATTGGCTTATTAACTCACTACTTACCAAGCATGTTAGCCACATATTTATATCACACATTTTCCTCATTTCCCTGTTGACTTCAGTTTTACTTGCAGTAGGTTTTGACATTGAGTTTTCCAAAAATTTGGGATCTTGTGTTTCCTCCTTGGTTACTTGGCCTGGAGGCCTCCCATCGGTAAGTTCATCCTTTGGCTGTCCAGCTATTTGGCTCTTCCAGGTAGTTAACCCTTTGTCCCAACGTTTACCTCTCCCCACTGATGTGAATGCCGCTGCCTCCTGTTCCATAACCTCCCAGCGTCTCCACGCGCCTCTCTGTCCTCTTCTTTGTAGTTGATGGGATCCATGTCACACCCCATCGGGTTACTTCTGCAGGGTTTGGACTGAATTTCAAAACCTGGCAGGAGAGGTCCTGGGACGAGGGGCTCTCAGGTGACCACGGGGAGTGAGCCGATGCAGCCTGCCCCTTCTTCCTGTCCCTCAGGAATGGGAGGTGCCAGTTATCAGGGGAGGCTGTCAGTTTTCTACAGGGTGAAATGAAGAGAACGTTCCGTCAAGAATGTAAGACAAGAAAAATAACACTGAAGCCAGTGGTCATGGAGAGGTTGCTGGAGGTCAGGGCCGTTGCCAGCTTACAGGGTCGTGTGGTCCCTGCAGAGTCCTGAGTGGGGAGAACCCGGGGTATCTGGGACCAGCACCGTGAGCTCCTCTGCGGGAGGTGGCCAAGATGACAGGGATCACCTGGCAACGGGGTCTTCCAGGCCACCCGGGATCGTGGCCAGGACCAGTTCCTGGGGTCTCTGCCTTCTGGTGTCTCCACAACTTGGCCAAAGTGCTCATGTTTGTGCAGAGGCCCCAGAAACCTGGTCTCTAGGAGTCTGGTGGCCGAGCTCGGGGGTGTCCCAGTAGAGGGGAGGTGGCCTGTGTCGGGAGGCAGCTGCCTGTGCCCCAAGGTCCTAGGAAGCCCCCACCTCGGGCCCAGGCAGGAAGGCCCCAGCCCCGAGGGAGAGCTGCCTGGTCCCAGGAGCCCATGGGACTAGCACCCGAGGGCGGCGTCTGCACGTCCCTCTCAGTGGTTGTGCGTGGGACGCCGGCTGACGCCGGTGTCCTGAGGCAGGGCAGGTTCAGTGGGTCCAGGGCAAGGAGGCCCCACTGAAAATTCAGGAAAAGCTGGGTTTTAAACATGTCCCTTTGCTTTTTCAACCGAGTTCCCTGTCAGAGACATGAGCCGCTTGATTCTCACTTTTTATGTGCATTCAACATCCCAGAATATAATTAGAGCAGGTAACGATGTAAGCTCCCTTTGGCCATGTTTCTATGTTGTGATGGTTACGGGTGTCACCACAGCCGTAGCTCTGACACTGTGACCCTTTCTCCTGCTCTGTTGACATGTTTCAGACTGTTGACCACAACATGGAGTAAGAAACAGGTCTTAGGTTGGGACGCAGCCCGTGCTCTGTGCACACATCCGTGTGACGGGAATGACGTGCTGTGAGATAGTTCCTCGGTGCGTTGCAGCCCAGTCTCTTCCCTTCTACCTTTTGGTTTGTTTATGTGCTGGTTGCCACCCCCAGAGGTATTCCATGGCACAGGTGGCAGGATAGAATTTTGACAAGCACTCCCAAATAGCTGTGGCTCTCGGGCCGGCGTTTGATATGGACTCTCATCCAGGTCAGCCCTCTCAGTACAACCGGCCCGGGCAGGTGCAGTGGGGTGCTCCGTGTCCGGCCCACCCTCACGTGGGCTTCTTGTTCGGCCCAGTTGGAACAGCCGTGCACAGCTTGCAGAGCCAGTGAACCTAGCTGAGCAGAGCCAGGTCCGCGAGCACCGGGAGGGCAGAGTTCCCACATTTCTCCAAGGCCGAACCCATTACGGCTCTTAATTCACACACTCTGTGCCTGCCTTGAGAAGATATTTTATCTGGAATGTCAGTTTTGGGGGGCGCCATCCTCCGGAGTTGGCCTTAATCTTCAGCAATTCCTCACTTTGCCGACTCTTCTGGACGAGTTCCCTGCGAGAGGATAGGAAAATGCCATTTAAATAAAAGGTCACCCCAGAAGGGAGGCTCTGGAGGCAGACCAGGGCTGGCATGGGGGTTCTGCGCTCGGGTCTCAGGCAGGCAGCTGAGTTCTGCCGCAGGGACAGGGCGCATGGCTTCTCCATGGGGAGCCCCAGGAATCGCTCCGAGAGCAGGACAGGCTGCAGGTCCTAACACTTCCACAGTGCCGTGTGGAATCCCGTGGGAGCGTTCGATTCCTTAATCACAGTGGAACATTCAGAAGCTGGATTTGGAAGGGACCCCCCCTAAGACCTTGGTGTCACCCCCCCGCCCACCTGCCCCCCTTCTCCTCGTTCCCACTGCTCCCGATCACAGGACAGCCCCCCTTCTGCTTCTCTCCCCCTGAGGCTAATGGTTGCTTTCAGAAAATGCCAGTTTTATTCTGTCACCACTTAGCTTAGAATCTTCATGGCTCCTGCTGCCCGTGCCAAGATGTCCAAAGCCCTGGGCAGGGTAGGTCCCCTCTTCCACCACCCAGTGGTTCCCACAGTGTCTGGTTTCCGAACACTGTTCCTGGCACCTCCCCACTGTCCACAGAGCGGTTCCTCAGCCTGCAGTGTGTCCCCTCCACCGGCCTTCTCTGCGTGCTCAGCGTCCCCTCCGTGGGGTGTGCCCAGAGAGGCCCCCTCCTGCGGCCTTTCCATCTTTATCTGAGGATACCCCCACTCACCCACAGCATGGCTCTCTGAGCACCTCACCTCCGCGGCAGTGCGTGTCTGCACCTCTGAGGGTCAGTGAGCCCCCAGAGGACTCTGGCGCCTCGGCTCCTGGCCCTGCTGACATGCTGAAATGCAGTCATGTTTGAGTTGAGGGAAGTTTGCATCGGCCTTGTCTTGCCAATGGATTTCAGCCCTGGGCAAATTCACTATGGATTCAGGGTGACCAAAGAAATTGACAGCAAAACGTTCTTGGGGTGAAAGGGTTATACCCAACTTTATTTCCAGTTGGCAGGTCAGTCACTAGAATCCCATTCACTCAGAGCGAGTCTGCAGGCAGCAAGCCAGTCTTTGCCTCTGGGCCCCTCTGTCTGCACAGCTGTCCTCTGGGCCCCTCTGTCTGCACAGCCATCCCACACAGCCATCCTCTGGGCCTCTGTCCTCGGCACTGCCACCACCCCAGCCTCTCTGCTCTCTTGCAGCCCTGCCACCGTGTCGTGCCCAGAGCACTGGGCGGAGCTCTTTTTATAGTCAACAGCCATGTAGTGCCCACAGGTGTGCAGTGAGCTAGTCAGCCAGGGCCAGGTGAGAATCCTGGCCACAGGAACTCTCATTTTATCCACAGTCCTTCACACAGCGAGTGCACGGGGAAGGTGGAGGTGGAAGGAGGGGCCGAACAACTGGCGCGTCTCGGGAAGACAGGCAGTGGCTGGAGAGGCCCTGGCTGTCACCATGATTATTAATACATTGTAAAGACGTTTGGGGGATTCCACCATATTTTGTATGGTTGCCAACAAAATGTTGACAGTTGTATTGTGGTTAATAAATTCATTTAGATTTATAAGCATTGTTTACAGAACCTGTTCGCCTGCTGAAACTCTAACAGCATCTGTTCCTTCTTACTAATTAACTGCTAATTACGAATGAGCTTTGTGTGTTTGTCAGTATAACTGGCTCATGCATTTTGTAAGGAACATTAACAAATTGATTTACATAGTGGCAAAGCAATCAAAAGAGTAAACTGAACAGCAAGCATCTAAAGCCCTTTAGCCGGTTTCTGAATGAAGCAAACTTTTGATGCTATAAATACTGTCATAAATTTCCTGTTACCTTAATTCTATGGTGAAGGTACAGTGATCAAAGCAATACTGATTGAGTAATAGTCAAAAGAGAGGTCTGTCGCAGGCGGCCCGGAGCCCTGGTGACGGTGGCCCGAGGAGTCGGCCAAGGAACAGCCCCGTGGGACGGGTGTGCAGGCCCCTGTGGGGCTCCTGGGATCACGCCAGAATGATGCTTCACGTTATAACAGCAAAGTGAATGTTCCAGCCAGCTTGCAGCAAGGTGCTCGGCCCGCAATTGGAAATTTGTCCATCATACCACATTTTTCTCTTCTTTCAAATTCTGAGATTTCAAACTATGCTGGTGCACATCCTGTTTTTAAGAGCAGACGTTTAAAATTAACCAGTTTAGACGGGTGATTCCAGAAGTTCAAGGCTCATCGCCTTTGCAGGGAGATGATGAAGGCAGCCCCCTGCCTCCCTGATAAGATGGCTGTTTGCATCCTAACAGCTCCAGAAGAATCAGGTCCTTTAGGGTTTTCTCCAAAGCTGCCTCCTTGGCTAGAGCCAAGGACAGAGAAATAGAAGCCAGGCAAGAGAGATGTGAGCACAGAGAGAAGGGAAGAGATGTACCAATGAACATGTATTTTCATGGTTACCTCTAAAACTGGAGGTCATGAACTGGAGAGTTAGTTCAAGGGTTTGGAGAATGGCTCAGGTTAAATATGATAACAGCATTACATTAGAAGGAAGGATGGAAGGCAGGACAGAAAGACAGACGGACTAGTGTTTAGTGAGCTGGAACATTTAAAGGATCAAAACACACAGTGCCGGCACGAGGCTTGACACTGACATTCGGGAGCAGTGTCCGGAAGCCAAAACCTGAGGTTTGGAGTGAGACCCTCTACCAGCGGGGGACCTTACGTGGTGGTGGCAAAGCCATTTCACAAAGCTGTGATGTTTAAATGTTTAACTGACAGCTGAGACATCTGATGAATGCCGTTAAATGGTACTCTCGATCAAGGCAGAAAGCCATTGGTAACTATTTGCCTTCAAAATAATTTTGTTAAAAAGTGAAAAAGATACTGTGGGCTGTAGCATTTCATGCAGTGGGATTAGGAAGAATCAGAGTCATACTTTCTGAAATAGTCATTCTTTCTTACAATTTTTCCCATGCATAAGTTTTCTCCATGTTCAGAAAACTTTTAAATAGTTTCAAAATACTGTGAGATGATTAAATTAACTACAAATAATTTCAGGTGCCATTTGCTGACCATGTGTGTTAGCCACTATCACTAGTTACAAAAGAGACTGATTTGTAGGAGATACAGTCTAGAAACTCACAAGCTAGCGAGAAAGCCAGGCTATCTCAGTAACTAAAGTAGGTATCAGACTCAGCCAGGTGCTGCAACAGGAAGGAGCAGGGGAACCAGGTGGGAGCATTCAGTCTGGGTCTGCAGTTCACCTGCTCCGTCCTCAGCTTTTGAGTGTTTGCCGCAGATGACATTTCATGAACAGCAGCCTTTTCTCTTGGAGCCTAAGTGATTAAAAACTTTCTTTAAAAAAAACATAAATTAGAAGCGAACACAATTTTTTGGACTTAAGTGAAAATTGAATTTCTAAGGCTCTGGTTCAATTTTGCTTCTCAATAATTTAAGTGTGAGATATAAAGTCATTCTTTAAGCTATCTCTAGTGAACAGAGAGTTATTCAAGAGATAAGTTGTTGGTGTTTTGGTATTTAGCAAATTATGTTGGATATTTAATGTGACAGAGGTCTAGATGTCAGAAGACATGCACATGGTATTTCTTTCCCTGGGGACTTTGCATTGAGTATGAGGCGGTCTTTGTTTAAAAAGCTTAATAAACAATAGGGTGAGCTTGAAATAAAGAATCTGAGAACACAAGGCAGCTCTTTTCCATTTAAATATTGCAAGAGAGACTCCAAAAAGCCTTTGTACTAGTGGCTTTCAATCATGGAGGGACGTCCGTGTGTGTCTGTGTGCACACATACAGAGACACACATACACTTTGTGGAGGTTAAGATTCGTTTGCTCTGAGTTGAGTCTGGTTACCGATTCTCTAGGTTCTTGTCAGCCAAAGATAGTTCAGCAGGGTCCCCTGGACAGCTTCTAAAGCCCAAACAGTGCCGGGGGAGCCGGACCCCAGGCTTGTGAATCAGCTCTCGTGGGAGGGGAGGTTTGTTTCAAATCAGTTTTCCAGTGGTTCTCATCCCACCCCTTTCAGCACCACTTTGGGCACACCTCATTTTATTGCACCTGGCTTTATTACACTTCACAGATACTGCATGTTTTACAGATTGAAGGTCTGTGGTAACCCTACATTGAGCAAGTCCACTCATTCCATTTTCCCAAAAGCATTTGCTCACTTTGTGTCTCTATGTCACATTTTGGTAATATTCAAAATATTTCAAATGTTTTCATTATTATTATGTTTGACTCACTGAAAACTCGATAATGGTTAGCAGTTTTTAGCAGTAAAGTATTTTTAAATTAAGGTTTGCCCATTGTTTTTTAGACATAAAGCTGTTGCTCACTAATAGACTGCAGTATAGTGTAAACATAACCTCCGAATGCACTGGGAAGGCAAAAACTTCATTCGACTCACTTTATTGCAGTGTTTACTTTATCTGGGTGGTCTGCAACGGAACCCGCGCTCCTCTAGGGCATGCCTGTACTCAGGGGAAGCTTCTGCAAAGGTAACGGAGGCTGCTGGTTGCCTCCTGTCTGGCAGTCAGATAAGAGTCTGGGTATTTGTGCTTTCACACATGAAATGATTCCTTATTTGCAGATTATCATCATTTGAAGACATTTTTGTAGCTTGATTTCCACTCAGAAATAGATGTCACCAACACAGGATGAGAGAAACTTATAAAGAATTATGAACTTCTTTTTAAAATGAGAAAGTCAATGAAGGGAGGCAGCATAACCAGAAAAGGGGAAAATTAAAATCTGAAATAATTTATGAGCAAAATAATCTTCCAGCTAAGAGTATATTAGCTGTTTACTCAAAACATCTGAGAGGAATGTTTGTAATCAGATCGCACTGTGCTCCTTGGGGAGCTCGCTGTCTGCCTGCAGCCTGGGGGTTTAGCTCTTCTCCTCCTGGACGTACAGTGAGGTGAGCATCAGGCAGATTCCCCAGGGCTGACACATCTGTGTCATTCTGATGGCTTCAGCGATTGCGATCATCGCGTGAGTCGAGAAGGGGCTCAGAGACCTGGCACAGTGACAGTTGTGGAGGGAGAGAGGGGATAACTACTGTTCCTCTGCCATATTCTCTCCTTTGCCCAGAAGGAGTTGAAAGCATCCCCTCTCTCTTCTGGCCTCTTTCTCATCTCCTTTTCTAATTCCCCTCTTCGGAAGCTTTGCAGCCTGATGGGCCAAAACTCAGCAGTCCCCGGCCTGGGATTTGCTAGAAGTATTCAGACATGATCTGCTTCAGCATTGCCATTCTGGCTGCAGGATGAAGGCTGGGCCAGAGGGACCAGATGCCCAGTTAGGAGGAAGTAGTCAGAGCTGTTATCCAAGTTATCAAGTGTCTGGTGGGCAGGTCTTGGCCGCAGGAGGGAGGGAAGAGGACATACCTGGGAGATTTTACGTAAGTAGAATGGACAGGACCAGTGGGTTGGTTGGATAGGAGGATGAAGGAGAAAGGAAGAAGGGACAGTGCTGAGATGTCTGGCTTGGTAACTTCACAGAGGTGGTCCAGTCAAAGGATGAGGAGCAGAACGGGGGATGGAAGCACGGAAAAAGCATCGAGTGTGGTTCGAGACCCCCTACCCTTGTGGAATAGCCAAAGCAAGCCAGTTGGTGGGTGTATTTATAGATGAGGGAAGTCTGGGCCGATTGAGGATCATTAATGTAGACATGGTGATTGATGACATCAGAGTACACAAGATCAAGGACTTGCACAGAATGGGAAGGGGGGGTGCTGGGATGGCGTATGGGGACACGAGGGTTACGAGGATGGGCAAATGGCGAGGAGCGCTTGGAGAAGACTGAGCAACAGGACCAGAGAAGCAAGAGGAAAGCTGAGACTGTGTCCTCATAGGGGAAACACCTTGGCTTTTAAAAGAGGGAGATAGAATAGGAAAAGGACTAAAGGGTCCACTCGTTCAGGGACAGCAAGGTTACTGGTATCAGTGAAGCGGTGGAGAGAAGCTAGAATACAGGCCGTTGGGTAACGAGCAGGCTGGGAAGATGGGGACAGTGAATGCAGACCCCACTCACAGGGGGCCTGGCTGTGGGGAGAGAAAGGCAGGGCTGCAGTCACTGATTAACACGTGACACTAAATAGGGCTGCGACAAACCGTTGTCAGTTCCTGTTTGGTAGGAAGTTACCAATAGTCTCATTCATTAAGAAACCCTTGAATAGACGTGCATTTATGTTTAGAATAGCTCCTTGCTTATGATTTATCAATCTGTAAGTAAATACCGTTGTTTACCAAGCACTTCCCGCCGCTGGGCATTGTGAATGGGATGCTGTGACTTCCTACCACAGGCCGGAGCCTTCGACAGCTCTGAATTTCTCATCTTCTGTGCTGCTGAGAAAATGAATTTCCAGCATACGTCCCTTCTCGGACTCATCCCGGTCATTCCCTCACGATTTCCTGGTTCCTCACCCGCGTGCCCACCACTCTCTTCCTTCCTCACAAGCTCCGGGTGCCGCTTCCTTCCATTCTAACTTGTGTAGTGCCACTTGCACACTCATCAGGGGGTTAAAGAACTTTGAGCACTGAGTTAAGAAGCATCTCCATGGCTAAAAGAAATCTTTTTACGACTCCACAATGGTGCCTGGACACTACAAACCCGCTTCCCCAGGGTACCCGCTCCCTGGCAGGAGCTCACCCCACGGTCGGCCCTTCTCTGTCTCATGGCTCAGGAGCGAAGACTAGCTGTCCACGGGTGTGCCAGCCAGGCCAGCCCACAGCCGCTGCAGCTCGAAGCTGGCTCAGGGTGCTTCCCTCCGGGCAGAGCACAGACCAGACCGAGGGCTCCGTACGCAGAGTTCAGAGACCCGAGAATGCGGGGGGGGGGGGGGCGGGGGGGGGGAGTTCATCTACGTTTCTACTCACCTCGGCTGAAACAGCATTCCCATCAAGTCGGAGTATAGGCAGCAGCCCACAGCGGCCATCCCAGGGTCTGGGACTGTCACCCCCAGAAATCCAGGGTGTTTGCCTTCACGTGGCAGTTGTCACAGGTCACCGCTCAGGTTGCTTACACTCTCACTGCTTGGACGTAGGGCAGGTATTCGGTCTGCAGCAAGTCCCCACTGGCATGTTGCTCACTCTGTCTACCGCAGGTGTTTCTAGTTTGGTTGCTGTATTTCAGTTTAGTTGGTTCTTTTGTATTCCTACCAACTTAAAGACACCGTTCTTAGAAGGGATCCTTTGGGAAGCAGCAAAGGCGACCCACCCGTGGCCCACCTCCCCGCGGGTTGTGCTTTCCCAGCCTGTCGGTGCTGTAAGCCGAAAACGTTTTCATCTCCTATATAAAGTTTAATGTGAAATTAGGGACCCAGGTCCTCAGAACTGAGTGGAGGTATTTGGTGGAGCCTCGTTGTCATCCCCCTTCTCCGTTACTCCCTGTGGGTCCTTCAAGGCCAAGTGAGCCTAGCCACTGCTGATGCCCCCAGCCTCCCACCTGCTCGACCAGCACCTTCGGGACGAGAGCAGCCTGGGGGACACCCCAGCTCTCGCCCCGTCACCTCCAGCCCCTGTCTCACCGTCCTCTTGTCTTTGCTCTTGCCCCTGGGCTGCCTCTCTCCGTTTCCTCCTCTGTCTGTCTGCTCTTCCTGCCTGTCGTTTCCTTGAGGACATTTCAGAGCTGCTTGCATCCCCGCCGCCGCTTCGGCATCCTCCCCTTCCTTGCGACTCAGCGGGGACCAGCCCTGCTCCCCAGGGCACCTGTGCTTTTGGAGCCCATGAGTGACATTCCTGTTTCCAAGAAAGCAATACCCCCTTCTTCCTCTTGCAGCTTGGCATCTCTCTGGCAGGTGACGCTGGTGAAGCTCTTCCCTGGGCATCCTGCAGAGCCTCGTCTTGGCTGGCAGCGCCTGCTCCTTTCTCACCAGCACGCACTCCATCATCTCTGTGCTGCCAGCTCTTGGTGTCTCTCTGCTCTGAATCAAGGTCTCAGTTTTTAAGCCCACCTACTCCCCCAGACCCTTAGCCTTTGAGATCTTGATCTCACTGGCACAGTTCCCCGTGTGGATGGTGTGGACTTGGGTTGCTTGTGGCCTAATGAATAAAAACTTTAATGCCGGAGTTGCAGGCACAGAGCCTTAAGGGGGCCACCCAGGCGCTTTTGATGAGTGCGTTGTGGGGTCAGGGTTTGGTCCACCAACTGGGCAGCTTTTCCACTTAGGAGCCTCTGTCACTCCTTTCCACACTCCCCTTACTCTGTGGCCCTTGTTCCCAAGTGGTCCTGGGTTTTAAAGGAAGCCAGAAATCTGGGTTAGCATATCAGATCTTGTCATTTTTAAATGTTGAAGCTGATTGCAAAGAATAGCAGAATGTCAAGAACTCAGAGGGGCCGATGTAAACACTGCTACACAGAAGGGCCTGCCGCCAGGATGGGATCTCAGCTCCAGGCCCCTGCCCGCCTTCCCAGGGGTCTCACACGTCTCAGCGTTCCAGGCCCGGCTTCCCTGTCTCCGTCCTGCCCCGGCTTCTGTCCCAACCATGCCCCACCGTGTCTCTGGGCATCAGAGCTGCGCAGTCGCTGTGTCTCTGCACCAGCTGTTTATCACCCACCACTCCTCCATGCAGCTCACCCTACTGGTCCAAGGTGCTGTCTCCCCCTAGAAGCCTTCCTGGCGTTCCTCTCTTCTGTGCCCCAGGCCTGAATGCCCGGAGTGGCCTTCTGCATACAGACACCGTGGCACTTGTCACAGTGGGCAGTGATGGTTTATCGTCTTCTCGGCCTCCCGCTCTAGGCTGTGCTTTCTGTTTGGGTGGCAGTTAGATCTTAAGTGTTTGGGGTGTCAGGGCCTAGTTGGGACCTAGCCTGGCACCTGGGCTCTGTTGTCAAACAGTCAACAAGGTGGCCTCCAAGTTATGGGGCCTTTGTTACACCAGGCAGCTTACTGAGCAGGAATAGAAATGTGTACCAGGCTCGGGCTTATTCTCAAGAGCCAGGCATGTTGGGAACCTCGGGCCACCAGCCACCTTGGCTGTCCCAGGATCTCAGGAGAGGGGCCAGCAGGGAGTGCAGGGGTGACCGGCAGAGCCTTAGCCACATCCTGAGGCTGATTCTGTGGTCAGTCCAGCTCGGATCACATGATGTGTTCACCCAGAGCCAAGGCAGACTCCATGCCTGCTCTGTGAACGCAGGTACTTGCAGACATGGATGCAGGAAAGCGTGCTGTCCCCCGACACGCAGCAGCTAATGGCTTGTGCTGATGCCCCGCAAGTTGGGCAGACCCTCAGCCGGAGCTTCTTGGGGACGCCCTGTCCCCAGTCTCAGGCTCACTTCCCAGCCCTCCTGAGCCCCTGAGTCTGCTTGTCTTTGCAGCTCTCTCAGCAACTTTCATGAAGTCATCCAAGCCAGGAACCTGGGACAACACCTCGTCTTGTATATTGACCTTCCCCACCCATTCCCTGCCCACTTTCTGTCCTAAAGCCTGTCCAGTCCACACCCTCTGCAGAAGGCCTGCTCTGTGGCACTCGCCCCACCCTGGTGCTCCTGGGCACACCTGAGATGAGCACCGGTCAGCAATACTGAAGGGAGTTAACACCTCGGGCAGGACTGACGCAGCCTGCCAGGTGATCCGTGGCTGGCATCTGGGAACTTGGATTGGGGGGAGGGCTCCCAGCATCCCCTGAGCTGATAAGAGCAGCTTACTATGTCCACACTGTTTGTGCAAACAGCAAGGTTTATGCTGAACCCCAGCTTCCCCCCGGGAGTCTGGGATTTGGGTTCGTGCCAGGCGGAGGGTGCCTGTGTGACCAGCCCCCAGGACAAGCCCTGGGTGCGAGGCCCGGTGAGTGTCCCTGGTGGGCCACATCCCACACGTGTTGTCCCAGCTTGCCAGGGGAGAAGTTAAGCGTGTCCCATGTGACTGCACAGGGAGAGGACTTCTGGAAGCACGTGCCTGGTCCCCCTGGGACTCCCCCTGTGTGCCCTCCCCTTTGACTGTGCTCTGCGTCCTCACGCGGTGACAGGCTACGGCATCCTCTTAAACACTTTACTGAATGGTTGGAAATTTGGACCTAGTCTCAGTGGAGAAAGAGATTTTTAAAGAAAGCCATTTATAAGTTCTTACCCTGGAGTTCATAGACCCCCCGCAGCCCAGACAGGGCATAGAGTGGGTGTGCCCATCTTCTCAGGAGAGGTTCTGCAGTTCTCCAGGGGCTGTGCCCTCCCTGCCCACCCCCGGCAGGTAAGAACCATGGGTAGGTTGATGTTCCCTGGGTTGAACATGTTCAGCAAAACAATAGGAGGCTCTCGCAGAGGCCACCTGGGACTCAGGGACGTTTTGCGTCTGGGGTCGGAAGGAGGGGCACCTCATGGGTGCTCAGGTCTTGAGAATGGGTACCTGTGAGGGCCAGAGGTCTGTTAGCAGGAACGGAAGCCGAGGAAGGAAAGATGGTTCAGGCTGCCTCTCAGCCTTTTGTCTGAGTTAAGGGAAAAGACGAATTCCTGCAGAAAAGTCCTTACTTCGAAACGGAATTTGGAGCTGAAAACCGCTGGGTGATCGTTTCTGTTCTGAGTGTGGCCGTTCTGGCTGTTCACGATCCCAAGCTCGGAACCCTGTTCCCATTCACACGACTCTTGCTTCCAGTTTTGTCCAAAGGAAAGTGATTCACCACAGAAATGGTGTTGCACGGTGTACACACTCATTAGTGAATTCATAAGTGACGTGGGCCTCCTCATAAATCATTTAGTTTGAAGTCCATTCTCTATGGAAAATTACACCTTTGAGAAGATATGACAGGGTTAAAATGAATCAAATTTATCCTAAAACTCTGCTAACCATGGTAATTGAATCTGTCATTTTATCAAATAAAGAATATTCTCAATATTTGTGAATGCTCATGACTCAAGTATACAGCTCCCTGTACTAAAGGGATCCTTTCTGGGCCCCCAGTTGTTCTCCTAGACCCTGACGTGCACCCTTCTGCTTGGCTTGTAGAGCCGGTGACTCACACGCTACGCCGGACCTGTTGTGTGTCGCCCAAGGGGCAGCCCGAGCCAAGCGACCCTAGAGCTCCCCTGTTTGTTCTCCCACACAGGGCAGAATCCCCACGAGATCACCTTGTTCCCAGCATACATTTTGCATCATCCCTGTGAGAAACTCAAGTTTGCCAAGTGGCCTTTAAAGTTCATCCCCACTCTGGGATCACAAGGTCGCACAGTTTCACAGTAGGGCCAGTACAGTGGTGGGTGGGTGGGAAAAGGGGTGTTAAAACCTTCAGCATGAAACGGTGCCTGCTTGGTCCTGCCAGAACTGCTCGCTGGCACGGGGCCTCATCAGGGGGCAGCCGTGCCATCACGCCTCCCAGCACAGCGCCCGGGACAGTCTGCACCTTACCGTGAGTAACGGATGAAGTCACAGTCTTAGGCAGAGAGCATCGTTCCAGTAGCTGTAGCTCTTACCCTCCTGTGCTATAGCAGAGTGTGCTTAGAGAAGGAGGACAATGATTATTGTCTCAACAAGGATCTGGATTTAGCAAAAAGAAATAATTCACAATGGAAGTGTCCACTGATTGGGCTGGCCATGATGAGATCATTACTCACGAGAATAATACCAGTAATATAGCTCACTTTAAGGTGCTCGTTGCAAGGTTCTTTTATATTTTCCGGATCCTACTTATGTGTGTCCGAGTGTACGGTTGCACATAGCACACAGATAAAGTCTCCCTAGTCCCCTTAAGAAACAGAATGAGCGAGAACACACAGTTGCATCTTAATAATTTATTTCTTTAACTTTTTTTTCTCAGCCTGTAACTGCTTGGCGGAGTTTCTCTCCTTGGGACTCTTAATGGTTTTCCAGTATTGGAGAGGGTCTTAAGAGTCGTATCCGGGACTAATTTCTCCTCATCTCTCGCCTCCCCCAGCGTTTGGGGTCTTTGTGGACTGAGCCCCCTGTTCGTACGTGTGCTTTGGAGGTCTCCTGGCCATGGTGTTCCTTAAAGCTCTAAGTGAAAATGACTTTGTTCCATGGCGCTATGTTAAATTGGCTAGTTAATTCTGGTGTTATTTACCCTGTAATTCATTAGTTTCACTCCACCATTGGCAGCTGACAGGCTGTAATTTCACGCCTTGCAATAAAAGATGTCTCATAATCTGCTTCATTTAGCAGCAAGAGAATTTAATGAAATTAACTGCAGTCCTAATTATGCCAGTGAATACTAAAGACCGCCATCAAGTTTTCTCAGAAAAAGGACGAGGTCCACCTCGTGAAGGATTCAGAATATAATTTCCTGGGAAAAGTTGTAAATGCCTTCCTTCTATTGGCCAACAAGGGCCAATCATGACCACACATATGACTATAATTAACTGGCTTTTCTCTGAATATCTCTCCAAGTATTCATCATTTCCAGTCAAATTTAAAACTGATCTGTCTGCAGGAGTGGTGGTGGTGATGTAAACAGGCTGACATTGCCGTTTCCCTCAGGGCTTCCGCGCCGTGGTCCACGAAGTAGGTTTGTGTACATCACCACCAGGTAGCAGGTGTTCAGTGTGTGACGGCCCCCGAATTGCTGAGCACCCAGTACCACCCCCTTGTCCTGCCCTGCCCCTCCAGGCTCAGCCTCTACCTGTGGCCTGTGGGGAGACCGCCCAGCCCGCATCATTACCTGTCAGGCCCAGAGTCTCTGCCTCACCTGACCACTCACCTGCGCTCCTCTAGGATGCTCAGTCTTTCCCTGCTTCCCTCTCCACCTCCTCCCTGCCACGGGGGCGAAGAAGGCGTGTTCTTGGCACCCAAATGCCAGGCCCTCTTTATTCCTTGTGCTCTGCCTGTGCCTGCACACCTTTTCCACTCCTGCCTTCGATTCCCAAGTCGATCACCTTTGCTGGCTTCTCCCCTTCAGAGGAGGAAGAGGAAAGGGCAGAAAGCCACACACATATTCAGGGAGGGCCCGGGTTCGGTGCCACGCACATGTCTCCGCTCCTGCCTGCCACGGTGGCCCCCTGAGCTGCTGCCATCCTCGGCTGCACCCTCGTACGATGCAGGATAACAAGCATGCCATGGGTCCTGACGTGACCGTGAAGCAAACCCAGATGGCTGCACGGGTGCCAAGGCATGGCAGCTCATGAAGGTAGGGCCGCACATTCTCACCCCGGGGGGAAGCAATTCAGACACTGTGCCGAGACATTCTCTGTTATATTTAAGGGTGGAGAAACATCAGTTGCCACAGTTAACTGCTCCCTCTCTTCCTAATGTTACTTTAGGTGACGTTTCTCATGTTCTGACAGTAACCACCTGCCCGGGGCCCTCCGCCTGGCTTCCTCAGGCCCAACACATGTGTGTGTGTGTGGGTGCCACACAGAACTCTCTGTGTCACAAGCCGGCTCGTGTGTGCGATGGCAGTGAGGTCATTCTAGGCAGCTTTGACTTCAGAGGCCACATTTGAAGATGGCAGTGAGGCCCTTTACCTGAGGGGGGCTCTGTAGAGAAACCCTCCAGACAGCTTGGGATAGCTGCTGCCTATTCTTGAGAAAGTAGCTGCTTTGCAGAGAATATTCATGTTCATGGCCATTCGTAGTCTTCAGGCTGCCCCACACGGTGGGTGTTAGGCGTCACGGACATTTCACGCGAGCAGAAGCCACCCTGGCCCTCGCCCGCACATGAGAGGTCCTTTCTAGGGCATCTGTGGGCAGGGGTGACCGCCTGCCCAGGGATGGTAGGCAAGTCCTTGGCAGGGCTGGGCCCTCACTCAGGGTCTTGACTGCACACAGCCTAACTGTGGACCGTGTCCTCTTCACACACACCCTCTGAAGGGTTGGCATTCACGGGACTCTCCCATGTCCAGGGCACCCGGTCCCTGGGTGGCGTCGCAGCTGGTGGCCTGGGCCTGGCAGCCAAACTTTCCAGGATCTCTGAGCCCATGGCATGGCGTGGGACCCTGGGAGCCAGGGGTACTCAGACGCATCCTCAGCCCATGGGTGCTGAGCATCTGTGCAAGCATCTGCTGGGTGCCCCAGCTGCTCTTCACAGCCAGGAGGGGAAGGTGTCCTTGTGCGCTGTGGGGCTCAGCCTGGGCAGGGCAGAAGCTTCCAGGCCTCATTCCCCACCATCAAGCCCCTTCCCTTAAGCTTTGCCCCTACCCGGCACCAGTGAGGTGCGGGTTTTGGGGATATTTAATTCAAGGTGTGCTGTCTGCTGGCTGTGGCCTTGCTAACAGTGTCCCTTGGCCTCCCATCTTCGAGCATTTGCATCCGGTGCCAGGGTGTTGGGGGCAGTGTGCACTGGACTGTCTGTGTGCGTGGGGCTCTGAACCCCTGGCAGCCCCAGTGCCCATCCGGGAGTTCCCGGGAGGTGGTCGTGCACACGCAGGATTCGTAAAAGGGACAAGGGACGAGGGGAAGGGAAGCGCTCCTGACTGCCCTCAGCAGAAATAAGGGGTGGAGGGATGCCGGGGGCCTCCTGTACAGGAAGAAGGCACCGCGTGTTTGGACGCACACCAGTATGTCTCATCTGCAGTGTGCCAGAGGTAATTTTGGCGATGAGCAGTAAGGAAACCTGAAGTATTTCTCTCCCGGACCCTCCCAGCTTATTAAAAGAACTTATAGACATGAAAATACATTAAAGTGGGCAAAGCGGAGAGGGTGAAAGAGATTAACAGCCTCTGCTGAATAGAGCCCATTGATGAGCCGGGCCTGAGCGCCGCGGCTGGCGCTGAAACAGGTGTGAGGCGCTAGGGAAGGAGGTCAGGCCTGTCCAGAGCCTGGAGGGGAAATGGGAATTCATATTTAAAATACCAAACGGCTGTGGGCTGGGGTGGGCCCTTCTTCTGGTTAGGGGAGATTTACTTGGGAACGGGAAGCACCACACTGCGCCCCTTACTCAGTTTTAGCACCCACGTTAGAAGATCCACTTAAAATGCACCGCCCTGGAAAGGGACGTGTGTGTATAATGTCTATTGTCTGGTGCCCGGGGGTTGCTTTTCAATGCCCGGGCCCCACGTGGGAGCAGGGCCCTCCTGGCGTGCGGCAGAAGGGGCCTGGCTGCAAGCGGGGACCCAACCGGGCCAGCTTTGACGAGCGCCTGACAGGTACGGGTGCCTTTGGAGATCTTTTTAGGAAATTGGGTGTTAGCAAGTATAAATCGAAGCCAGCCTGCTGTGTGTGTATATGTGTAAGAGAAAGTTAGCCGTCAGTCAAGTTTTATCTCTTAATGAATAGAGACTGCGGAAGTAAGGGTTAGGTAATTGAGTTTATAATTAATTAGCCATAACCCTCATCAGATAAAGCAGTTGTGAGGAATTTTTTTTATCTCCTTTCTCTCCCCAGGCCTGCCCTTCTTTGTCCTTGCGCTGACAGCCAGCACTTATCTCGGGCGGCTGGAGCCCGCGCCGTCAGCCCACCCCCGGCCAGTGCTGAGCGGTGGTCAGCCAGCCCCGCTTTGTGCCGGGAGGCCCGCAATCAGCCCAGCTGTCCTGGCAATGATGAATTAGCGGTGGGAGTTAACACAGAGGTGGGCTCCAGATCGGCCGATAGCTCGCCGGCTGCCGCTGTCTGTCCCGACCCCGGCGCATCTCTGATAGACCTTTGACACCTCCCAACAAAGAGGTTAAAGAAGGTAGAGGTGGAAAAATGGAGTGCTCCTCCGGAAAGTTGGGCAACTTACAAAAGACCCCTTAATTTCTATAGCCTGGCAATTCAGTTCAGAAAGGAAGGAAATCAATGAGAGTTTATACTCTCTTCTTGGAGGAACCTTCTTTTTTAATCCATTTATCAGAGCTCTGCATGTTTAGGGTCCAAGCAATGGTACAGACGTGAGGCATTAAAATCAAACATTGTGTGAAGGAATCCGTCCTCACTGCATGTTACAGACTGGGGAAAAATCCTTCCCCCTTCTCTGTTTAAAAATTAGAAATCTTGTGATCTAGGCAAGTTAGGTGAGGAATTTTTTTTAAGGAATAAGGTTGTGACTTTCTTACTGCTTAGGACACTGAATTAGGCAGTTTCTGGACTTGTAATGCCACCTTACTTGTGATTTTAGCTGTTTCTTTCTAATTAACCCCCAGGCAGGTACAGCTAAAGCTCTCAGTCCCCTAGGGATGTGGCGAGTAAGAGGATATGACCCTTCTTTCCACTGGCCGTTGTGGCCTGTTTCAGATGGTTTGGGTGACAAGTTTGTTTTTCTTTGTTAGCAAGACCACGTATGACTTTTTGAGATCCTATGGTAATTATCTGGGGGCTCAAAAGCCAGAATGTTTTACCAGACAATATGACTGAATAATGCTTTTGAATGTTAATGAATAATATATTCAGTCTCGTTTAGAGAGTAAAGTATGATGTACATTGAAAATGCTGGAATTTAGGGAACAAACGAGGTCAATTTGTGGGGAGTAAGGTGAAAAACCCACTTGATGTATTTTGATAGGGAAGGAATGGTGGTTTGTTTGGGGTTTGGTTAGAAATATAGACTGTTGTCAGAATTGCATTGGGATATACCATTATTAGCAAAAATTCCTAGTAAACACAGACTCTCTCCATCAGCTTCCAGCATAGAAATCCTAGATGTTGTAACTGAGTCGTACCTGATGATTCCAGTTTTTAATTGAAACAAATACAGTAAATACGCCAGTTCTGGGCTTTATTTGGGGAAGAAATAGGAATTAGGTGCCTAGGCTCAGAGCGACAGAAACGAAGATGTGGAACGCAGACTGTTCAGCTGGAGGAAGCAGGGCTGCCCTGTCTGCCAGGACCCTTGGGTCCCCTCCTACCAGCCCAGTATGGACACCAGCACCCACGCCTTGTCAGCTCGGGCCCCACTCCTTGGTCACAGTCAACACAGGGTGCCGCTCAGGAGGCCACGTCCCTCCTCGGCCGCCCCATAGGCACACCAGCCTCATGGCGCAAGCAGAGCAAGCGAGTCCTCTTTCCCTGCCTCCCGTCCCCCCGGGAGGGACGGGAGGTCCCTCCTCTGAGTGGTGGCAGGCGGGCCGCTCCTGTCACTTTGATGTCCCAGCTGGTTATTCTGTCCTGCCCCTCAGAGGTGGGGCCGACGGACTCCTCTCTCCTCCTTGAGCCGCTCCTGTAGCTGCAGTCACAGCCCCCCCACAGCAGCCATTTACACCCGGCTGCAGGCATAGGCGCTCCCCGTGGAAGTCAGCGCACGGCCCAGAGATGTGGAGAGAACACGTTTTGAATTGGGGCCACTGGTGTCTGGTCCTGCTGGGAAGCATGTGACCTGTCTGAGCCTTACTCGTGTCACCTGTCAAGCTGCGGGTTCTTCTGCTCGGTTGGTGGAATGACGGGTAGTCCCCTGGTGGGGCCTCAGAAATGGCTGGTGTCCGCCCGGCTTTACTTTCTCAGCATTTTTTCCTCATAATGAAGTTAATGGAGCAACTTAGTAGAAGCACTTCTTTAGTCATCCTTTTTTTGGGAGCCAGTCTTCTGTAAAACATCCCTGAAGGTTTAGATCCCTTCCACGGCCACCACCCAGGACCCTGGCCAGGTCTCTCTGTGACACGTTCAACAGGATGGCATGCTTCACAGGAGGGCTTACCTTTCTGTTTTATAGTTGTCACTTCTGAAATCTCAGCACCAGTTATGTTAAACTAGGATGACTAATGGCCCCTTAACAATTTTGTGAAGGAAAAGCAAAGCAGAAAAGGTTTAAAAGAAGAAAAAATGAAGGTACTCCTCAGTCACGTAGAAACATGGCGTTGCTGACGCCAGGTACTACAGCTCTTTGGGGAGGCGTGAGAAAGTGGCAGGTAAGGGCTGATCAGCCAGATGCCAGGTAGCTGAAGTCTACCTGGACGACGGTCACTTGGCTCTATCAGGGAGTCCGGTGGTGTGGCAGGCATTCCAAACTCCGTCATTAATATATTCAAAAGTAAGTGTCACCTGAAATTCTAAATGCCCTTTGCCATTCTTTATTTAAAGATGATCATTATTTTTTACACATAGTTATGAATCAATTACAGATTTAATTAATTCCAAGCTTATTGTACCTTGGATTGTGTCATTGAAGTTCAAGAAGTTGAATTATACTAAATTAAAAATAGGATGATTTCATGTTAAAATTATATAGAGTTTAAGGCTTCCTTTTCTTTAGAGTCACTGCCCAGGACCTTTGATTTTTATCTTATAAGTACTTATCTATTCATTCCTGGTTCTCTTACTTCCACAATGCTGGAAAAACCAGGAAGCCTGAGCAATTCCACTTAATTTGGGTCCGCGGACATCCTGTTGAATTAGGGACAGGATGCTGGTAAATGGGCGATCAGGCGTCGGGTGGGGAGCACACATCTGGTCTTCAGGCCGCAGGGGCTGCTTCCTTCCCCAGAAGGTTAGTCTTGTCTCAGAGGCACCGGAAGTATTTGAAGTTTCCATCTTAATGGAGCACCACTGAGGCTGTAGCTCTGTGTCCTAGGTTTGTTCAGATCTCCGGTGGCTCACCCAGATCACCTGGGTGTGTGTATGAGGGAGCGCACCGCACCTGGTGTCACCAGGGAAGGGGGTGTTGGCTCACCGAAGCGGAGGGGTGACCCCAGACAGTGGCATCGGCAGGCACCTCTTAGCTCTGATCTCTTTGGGTTCAGGCCCTGTGCATTCTTTGTGCTCCTTGTGCAGAACTAAGCCCTTGAAGTTCATGTCCTTTTCACATCTAAGGCAGCAGTCGACTCAAACCGAAGTCCCAGAAGTGGTTCCCGCTAGTTGCGAGCAGCCCCACTTGGACCGCCTTTCAGTCCAAAACTGAGTCTGTCCCTGTGACTTCAGGATGAAATGTGCAATAGCAAGGCAGTGACTTGACCTAGGCCACGTGTCGACCCAGCACGCAGGCCAGGAGGGAAAAGGCCCACTTCCCCTGCAGAATCCAACACCTGGGACCGTGAGAATAGGGGTGTGGCGCAGGGCAGCCACCAATAAATGTCCCCTACCCAGAGTTTTCATTCAATTTCAAAACTTCAGATAGTGCTGCCCACTTGACAGGTCCCTGAAAACCCCTTACAAGTAAGGGCCAGCCCGGGCCATGAGCTCTGGTGTCTGAGAAGTCCGGTCAGGCAGCATCAAGGTGATAGCCGTGCCTGAGAGGATATCACAGAGCAGAAAGGCAAGCAAGCCCAATTCCACCATCCTTCATGGGCCCATACTCGTTTATGTGGGGAGCCAGGCATTCCTTGGGGGGCACCCACTTTGGAATGCACCCGGATTCTGAATCAGCAGTCAGCCCAGCGGGAGGCAGCACCTTCCCAGAATGCTGCTCTTCGGAGCCTTCCCTGAGCACCGCCAGGAGTCCTCAGACCTGGCTCCCTCCCTGTCCCTGTCCCTGTCCCTGACCCTCCTAGGTTGCTCAAAGCACAACCGTCAAGGAGCATGACACCCTTCTTTCAACCATTACATTTAAAACAGAAACAACAAAAGTGAATCCACATGTAAACCTGACTGTTGCATATCACACATACATTGCTGTTTCTCTACATGTGCATCACACGTGAGTGACACAGAAGTATACTTCCTTGGTTGGCCAACCACGTTTGGACAGTAGCAAATACATGGTCAGTTAGCGATAAGGCAAAACTAACAGGGAAAGATTTTCCATGTGTGCCTGTAACTAATTTCCGAGAATACAGCGCAGATGTCATCTGGGAATTGATTGGGTATAAAGAAAGGTTTTCCAGTTAAAAGCACTGAAGAACCCAGAACCCCAAAAAAGTTCATCCTAAAATACGTCTTTTGATCTTGCTTTTTTTTGCCAGACTGTTTTAATGTATTAGGTGAGCGTAGCTGCATTTGGAGCTGCTGCGTAGTTGATCACGGCTAATTTTCATTGTTTGGCCAGAGGGTTGGAGAATTAGCAAGATAACATGGTTGTACAAGCATTTCAGTTAGTATTGCCATTTTTGGGAAATGTAAATCTTAACTGTTCAAACCTTTAACTTTGTATAAATTCAAATTGAACATAATTAAGGCTAAATAGTCATCTTCAACACATTCCATCAGCAGTACTATACAAAGAAAACTTAAGTGGGGCATATAAAATTGTCATTCATTTAATTCTCTTTAGTTGGTAAGCAAATTACTATTCATTGTTCTGACACATTTTATCCTAGGTTTTAGTAGTATTTGTTAAAAAATGAAAAGATACTGCTATAGAATATGAACATAGCATTTTTAGAGAAACATATTAAGCTTTTTTAGCTGCAACGTTCTAAAGGGCTTTTTTATCAATGAAAAGCATTTTTCCTTATAAAAGTTCATGCTTTTTTTTTTGAAAGACCTTTAGCCTTTAAGTTGGCAAACTGATACTCAGAACATACACATCTACTTGAATTTATTTAAGATACAGTAATTTGTGAGGAAGTTATTTTAAAACTACAAAATGTAGAAAGCACATCTTTTAAGTAGTTCTTAAAGACTCTTATCCAGAGATGACACAAAATAATGAATATGAATTCTTTCACAGTGACTTACATTTGTGTGAACAACTATATGTACTCCTAACATGATGTGCACTTCCCCTTTGTCAAAAGTTACCCCGTATCCATCTACCATGAAAGGTCCATGTAACATGAAAGGTGGTTTCCTTCCACGCCTATGAAATGGATGAGCTGAGAGGGACTTCCTCATATTTTAATGCCAGTCCTCACACCCAGAGAACAGGGCCATCAGAGCTGGTGGCAGCGAGGAGTATTTGCCGCTGTAATTGACAAATAATACCCCTCATAAATACTGCCAGTCTTTTCAATTAGTTTCATCTAAAATTCGGGCTACAAAATGATGGCCTGTCAGCGGACAATGAATGGCAAAAATTAATAAATTGTCTTCTAAATAGAATGGACACTTAAGAAAAATTGGGCAGCCAATTTAGCACAGCGTGAAGCGTGGGGAACCTTTTGTACTGATGCCGGGCACTAATGTCGTCTCCATCTTTATTAATGGTGCTCGGTGGCTGCTGACAGTTTTGTTGCTACTGGCAACTTTCTTCATTAAAATTAAAGCCAGCATCAAATTCCATTAGCTGTACTCTGGGCACCTTGCATTTTCTTATACATACTGTTTCTTTTATTAACTCCCTCTCCACCCACAAGAAGTTTTAAAAGAAGTTAAATGGGAGGAATTATTTGCCAAGGCCAGAGAACCATGCTCTGTTCTTTGCGAAGAATGGTGGTTACTTGTTCAGAGGCTGCATCCTAATATCTACAAACCTCTCTTTTTTGTCCTCTCTCCTTACTGAATTGGGAGCATATTAGCTCTCTAAAAAAAATACAAACTTTTTTGGGTCTGCCAGCTTTCAGATAGGAACAACTAATTAGCATCAGGCCGATTCTAATTAATTGCCTTTTCAGTTTTTTCCTTTTTAATGTTCTGGCCTTCCGGGTCTGACTGTATTTCCACAGCTGACAGTTCCTTGACACAATTGTAGCTTGAGGCTTGGAGAGACCTGCGTTTGGCTGAATGTTAAGGAATGCCTTAAAGTTATTTTCCCAGAAGGCATTACTTGTATCTGTAGAACAATTTCAACCTTGGAAGGAAAAAAAGTGAGCTTTGCTGAACAAGTTTTGAACTTTGTCTGAAGAGCGGTTGCCTGTCTTCTCTGCACCCGAAGCCGTTCAAAAGCCTGGAAGGCCTCCACCCTGGAGCCGAGAAGTAACTTGGCTGAGCAGGGCGCCAGACGACAGCTCAGGGGCACAGGGCGGGTGTGCGGCCTGGCGGCTGTGGGCAGCGCCCAAGGAACACCTGGGCGGGATCACTAACCACGCGGGTTACTGCCCCTCCCACCCCGTCTCGTAATTGCTTGCTTAGGTCCTGAGAAATGTGAAATTTGGGAGCTAAATATTCGCCTCAACTGTTTTTTTTTTTTTCTCCTCCTTTTTTCTTCAACTTGTATCTTGCACTGAAAGAAACCCAGGTAACTCATAAAACAATACAAAGTTAAGTGCCAGGCAATGAAGGGAAAAGGCATTTTACCAGAAAACTTAGACCCTGGAGAACACAACTTATCTCTGAGCATCCCAGTGCTCAGGGCAGAGAGGAGACACAGCTCTGAGCTCTGCTGAAAGTCATTGCGCACAAGCTTTCTGCATTTCTTTAACTTTGTCTTAACTGACTTGACCGTGGATTGCAGCTTTTATTATTTTTGTGAAATGTAAGAGTTAGCTCTGTCTAAGATACCACTTTCCCCGGACCCTCTCTTCTAACAGCCTAGATAAACATTGATGGTATCTAGGCAGTGTCAAATAGGGCCCGACAGGTGAAAAACCTGTCTGGTGCTCAATTTTAGATTTTTTTTTTAATGGAAGAAGTGGCTGAGATTCCAAACAGCCCATAATTAAAGGTGGCACAGCATTTTGCTGTGCAGAGAGCTGATTGTTGCTGTCTGTTTTTTTTCTAGTATTTCTGACACTTTAATAGTGAAGTAAATCAATCAAACACCTGTAAGACGTTTCCGTTGTCCATCCTTCTGGAGTCATCTTAAATAACGAAATGAAGAACAACACATCCAATAGTGTTTCAGTTAGTTGTGTTCAAAAAAAATTAAGTATTCACTCGAACTGTATTTTTGCTAAAATGTGCATGTGCGATTATTTCGTATTGTTGGTGGGCCCGTAAAACGAGCAGCACCGAATCTCTGTACATGGAACACCCGGCTGAATCCCCGAGGGCTGTGCTCCCGCCGCAGACCTCCCCCTCCAGTATCTGAGCCCCGCAAGGAAACAATTGTTCCTTGATGACTGAACCCACTAATATGTTACAGGAAATGGGGCATGAAATGCAATACTTTATATATAGTATATACTAAGTGATTCTTATATTGAAACAACAAGGCCATTTTTAACTTGCTGACACAATATTTGCAGTGTTTCATCATTAAATTGTCCTGATTAACAATCAGCTTCTATAGTGGCACCACAGGAGTAAATTTTTTTAATGTGATGAATCAGAGAATTTGCCGAACACCACTTCATCCTCTTTTATTTTAAAAATTCTGTCATTTGAGGACTTTGGAGTGAAGTAAGGGATAGTCTTTTTTGCGTGGTCACTTCCCTAAGCGCGGTTCTGACTGCCGCTGAGAATTGCATCTGAGTCTTCTGTGTTATAAGGCATCCCAGACACCATTCGATCTTACTGCATAATGAGGGAAGGCATTTCTCACTGACAACAGCAGCAGTCTCTCTGTGTTATAGACTCGAACTTGGCGTGGAGAAGACGCTCAGAGACGGTGTTTGGTAGGAAAGGCAGCACATCCCGGCTGTCCTGTGGTCACCATCGCGTCTCTCACCCCCATGTGTTGCCTGTGTTCCGCAGGGTGGCCTCTGCCTGTGACTTGGGGCTGTGCATGCTGATGGCTGCCTCCCTTTCCTCGATTCCAGGCTTGTTCAGACAGATGAGCTGATAGTTGTCAGAAGACCCACTGGGGTCCCATGTGGACAGCTGGTGTGGGCTGGTAGGTACACTGGTTCCTGCTCACCAAGGGGGTGATTCTAAGGATGGCCTTTTCCTTCTGTAAGGAGAAAGGCGTGTGAATAGGGTCACAATAATAGGATTGGAGCCCTATGGGCAGCATGGGTTCAAATTTGAGTTTTGCTACTCAGTTTTATTGTACATATTACTTTGCACAGTTGAATAATCTCCATGGAGTGTGTCACTGGTCATGGTAATAGTTAAAACTGCCCAGTTAGTTGTTCATTCATTCATTCACCCAACAAGCACTTTTTGAACATCCGTTACTTGCTAGGTCGTAGGAAACAAAAACGGGCAAAATGAGAACAGCCTCCACATTGTTAAGCTAGTGTTGCAGAAGCTAAGGAGCCAGGGAGGTTGCTGATACGTGTGGACAGAAACAGGACGTGAACCACATACAGTTTCGATTTTCTTTTGGTAGCCACATTGGGAAGGTTTTTTTTAATGAAATTAATTTTAGTATGTTTTATTTGATCAAACATATCAAAGGTAATTGCTTCTTCGTGTAATTGATATTAAAACGTTATCTTTTCTCAGTTTTTTCATTCATACTAGCAGCACATCTCAGAACTGACCACACGTAGTGTCCTCTGTTGTCACCTGGGGCTTGTGGTGGCCCTACAAGACAGCAGGTCCAGGCCCTCCTAGGCAGCAGGGCCTAAGCTGAGGTGGGAGCAGGTGAGGTGGGAGGCACCTGGGCGAGCACCACGGTTAGCTGCAGCTCTCTGGACCGGTTGAGCATGGCTACTGGGGGCACCGGGTAGCCTGCACAGTTGTGGATGGGATTTCCTAGGGGAAGAGTGTCACTTGGGAAGAAAGGGCTCTGAGCAGTGGCAGCATTTAACAGTCATGTGGGTGAACGATTGGCAGAAATGCAAGAGAGAAGCTGGAGGGAAGCGAGGGCGAGTGGGCGGCAGGGAGAACATACTTACAGTGCTGGTCAGGAGGAGCGGGGAGTCTCCCCTGCAGGAGACTAAGGGGTCGTTTTTGTACCTGATGCGTGCACTTTGGACCCTTACTAGGCACAGGCATGCCACTCACGTGTTGCCGAGGCATGTATAGTGTCTGGAGGAGACGGCGGGGCTCGACTTGTTTCCTTGAATAAAGCAGCTACGGGTTTTTGTTGCTTTTATATGAATTCCTCTTTGCCGTATTCTCACGTCACCATGCAGATGCACAAATTGTATTTTCTAAGGTGCCGGCCATCACATGAAGGGATCCCCCCACCCCCACCCGCAAACCCGCCCCGTCCCTGGCTCGCCCCTGACTGCCTGGACGCCTGGGTGCGCTGGCCTCCTGGGCAGGCCACCGAATTCAGTTTCTTCCTGACTGTGAGCGGAGTCCATCTCCAGGCCGGGCAGCACCTTTCCGCCTTGTTTGTCGCTGTCACGTCGTGGTCGGGCATGGGGGACGGAGCTGGCGGGAGAGGAGAGGCCGGGTCTGGAGGTGATGGAGTGGCTCTGCTTGGCTGCGTGGCTCCCAGAGGCCCTGGCGCACAGCGGGCATGGAGGCTCCCGGATGTGTCTCCCGGCAGCCCAGCTGGTACCTGGGATATACTGTCACCCCTGCCGCTAGTGATGGAAAGAGGCAGGCGGAAGGGGGAGGGAAGGAGAGCAGGTGACAGAGAGCGGGATCACTTAGAAAACTCAGGAAGGGATGTCAGTCCCAGAGGAAAACCTGTGGGTCATTCCCTTTCCCTCGGGCGAGGGAGGTGATGGCAGTCAGGGGCTTCACGTAGGGCAGCTTCGTCGTTCTTTGCCGCCTGTGCTTGGAATCACTTGGTTCCTGCTGGGACTTAATCATTCCAGGCAGACCCGACGGGAAGTATCAATCTCTTCGGCGTTCCTTGGCCTCTACGTGGTTTTAAAAGGGGGCAAATCTGGCAAACTTTTCCTTCACCCATCATTGTTCTTGGTCTTGTTACTCAGTGGACACGGAGTTAAATTGGATTCCATGTCCATCATTATTAAAATGTGAAGTGTGTCGGTCACAAAGCCTACATTTCTGGGCAGTTAGCTGAACAATTCTTTATTATCCCAAATTACTGCTGAGCTCTGGAGAGGGGAACGGTTTAGCCAATTATTGCCATTTGAGCTGGATTTGTGGGTGATTAGCTCCTGGTCGAATCCAGTCCCGGCCAGCACTTTGAAGCCTGGGCCGTGTGATTTTCTCAGCAGTGAGGTAGGAATAGACGCGGCTAATGACAGGAAGGTCACGGGGCGAGATGACCTGTGTGTGGCGCGGGTTTGGGTTTCGCAAATAGGGCATCGACAATAACAAGTGTGTCACTAACCCTGCCGTGCATAATCGGGGCTTTATAGGATTGTGGGAGCTGCTGACGGCTCAATTAGAGTGTAACCCTTTGTACCTTACAACCTGGTGGAATGACAGAAACATTACCACCCAGAAAGGGGAGGGGTCGCCAGGGAGCTGGTTAGAGAGCCACAATCATCTCGTCGTCCCTTGGCCCTCCACCCACACTGCAGCCCCTCCCCGGGACCAAACAGGCTGGGAGAGGAGCCTCTGCCATAAAGGATCCACTGGAGCAGGGCCTTGGGAGGCAAATATTACTATTTAAAAAAAAGAATCCAGTTAAGGGAGCTTCCTGTTGTTTCTATGGAAACATGTCAAACTAGGAAGAAAGTTACAGTGCAGTGGTCATGGTCGCACCCGTGGGCCTCGCTGGAGGATCTGGTCCGTCATCTCCTTTTCCCGAAACTTACATCAGGGCATCATGTGTGTGAGAATTTGCTAGAAGTTCTCTGTTTGAGAAGGATCTGCAGACACCAGTTAATCGGGATGGTTTCCTTGCACACAGTGAATGGTCATGTCATCGATGTGCTCCCTTCAGCTCACGGGTTCTGGGGTCCCTGCAGTCTTGCCATTTTGTCACACTTGTCCTTTTCTGTTAAACCCTGCACCCTATATTGGGGGGGGGTCACTCATCCAGATGTGGTGTTTTAATTAAGTGGCAGCGTGTTAGCGTGTTACTCCCTCTCCATGTTTTTATTTGGTTTTAGGTTTTCGATGGAATGCTTTTGTATTTGGAGATTTTTTGGAGACATTTTAGAACTAAGAATGGCTGTAAATCAGGTGATCGTCAGGCCTAACCACGCACCAGGTACTGACGGGGGAATCTGGGAGCCAGTTGGCTCTGATGGTCCACCTCACTCCTGGCCCCAAATTCCCAGGACACGGTGGGAGAGGACCATGTGTCCATTTGGGGTCCTCTGGTTTTGAGGTGCCGAGTACCTGAAGGACATCCCATCAAGAATGAGAAGCGAGATTGAAGTGAATGGGGCACTGAGAGCTGAAGATACAGGTGTGACAAGGGACACTCCCAGCACCGCCCCATCCCTGCACTGGCAGGTGAGCCCCAGGCTGGGTCCCACAGTGTGCACGCAGCCTGTTTCCGCACCGTTGTATCGTCCGCTCCGGCTGCCCTAACGAAGGACTGCACACCGGGTGCTTCAACAACAGACATTTCTTCTCTCTGGTTCTGCAGACCCAAAGCCCAAGGTCATGGTGTCCTCGGGGCCATGTCTCCTGAGGCCTCTCCTGGCTTGAAGACACTGTGTTCTCTGTCCTCACAGAAGATGGCCTTCCCTCTGTGCGTGTGCATCCTAATCTCCTTTTATAAGGACACCAGTCTTTTTGAATTGGGGCCCATCCTAATGGCTTCATTTAACCTTGATTACCTCTTTAAAGACCTATCCAGATATACTAGTGTTCCAAGGTGCTCGGGGCCAGGGCTTCAGGTGCATCTGGGGAGGAGCAGTTCAGCCCGTAACAGCCAGTGTCTTAACGGTCCAGGTGGTATTGTTTCAACAGAGGTTGTGGCAGCCCAGAGACTGTGACCCCACAGCTCAGAGCTAAAGAGTAAGGTGGTGTTCACCAGGATGGTGGGGAGTAAGGGCAGGGTACAAGGAGGGCATTTTGGGGAGAAAAAATCGAATTTGCTGATTTTAAATAAAATCAGTGGCTGTGATTGCTTCTGCCTACTTCCATGTCTTACAGGATGGCTTCGCAGCTTTTATCTCTAAAGGGCCAAATAGCAAGTATTTTAGGTTTTGCAAATCGTGTGACCTTTCCTGTGACCCCTGAGCTCTGCCAGTGAGGGTGATAGCCACCACACCCGCAAATGAGCATGGCTGTGTTCCCATCAGATGCTGTTTACAAAAGAGGCAGCAGATTCGATCTGGCCCACTGGCCAGACTGCCAGCTACAGTCCGTAGGGTTCCCAGCACTGAGTGCCCAGCACACTGGCCCTGAGAGCTGTTCAGCAGGGGTGGGCACAGTGATCAGTCAGGCACCTGATGTTCACGGTGCGCAGCTGTGACGTCAGCGTCAGTCCCCAGGGCTGGGGACGGAGGAAGCCAAGATGAGGCCTGTGCAGACTGCAGCCCCACCACCCATGGTTCAGTGCGTGACTTTCCACTCCTTAGGGTTCATGCGTGTTCTTGGTTAAATGTGTATTCGTTATCTGCAAGGGTCAGATGGGTAAGTCTTCCCTCGTCGGGAAACCCCTGCACTTCCCCACCTTCTAATGACAATATTCCATTCACCTGCCACCTGCCCAAGTGTGCTTCTCTAGGTGGTTTTTTTAAGTCATTTAAGCATAAGTCAACCACTTACTTAATGCATATTACAGGAAAGACCTTGATGAGAATAAAATGAACACAAATGTGAAATCATCTAGTGTCTGTACTCTTGGCTTCAACTTAAAGATGCAGCTTTTCTCTGACGTACTTTAGAAGTTCATGGAAACCTTTAACTGTTACAATGAGAACCTTCAAAAGTATTAACAATGCAAATCATAAAACCAAGGAACATTAGCAGGTGCTTGTTATAGAATCGAAGTACTCACACACCACTTTTTTTTTTAACCAGAAACATTAAACATTTCTGAACTTGTGTGGATGTTTATAAACCATGGAAAACTATTCTCTTTTTAAACTTGGTAATTAGGAAGCAATTGGCACACCCTCAAGTGCAGCCAGATAATTCAATTTATATCACTGCTAAATCACACATTTACTCGCCTTTACTTTCAGCCAAATGCATGCATGGCCTCAAGTGGCTGTTGAAACAGATGAGAAATGCTGCCTCAAGAGGAAAGATCCGTGCTTCATGGACATGACTGTTGATCTCATCTTTCCATGGAGCAGCCTGCAGCCGGCTGTTGCTCCATTGCCACATTGGACCCTGGCCATTGTATTTTCCCCTGCGTCGTGGTGATCTCTGTGCGAGCAGACACCAATGCCACTTGGTCCCTCACACTCAAAACAAAGACTGATTTGCCTGGTTAGGACCCCCAGTCTCTGATGCAGTCAGTAAATCTTTGTTGGTAAATAATTGCTATCGAGCAGGGTTTTAATATAAATTTATGAGTGGTGTTTTATCACAGCTTGGGGCTGCAGCAGGCACTGAGTGATGGATTTCAGATAGCACCTACATTCATTACATTAGCTTTGTAAGTTATTTAAAGCTTGTACACTTAACATTGCTTTTGGCTTTCAATGACCTCGTGGGACTAGGCAAAGAATACACATGACTAATAAAGAAATTGAATCCAAAAGACAATTCTCTTTGCTCCACAGTTGAAAAAGTTCCCTGAACAAAAAAAAAAAAAAAAAAACAAGAAGTGCCTGCCTGGAATCCTGATATTTTTTTGGTTGTACTTCATTAAAATCACCGTCTTTCTGATGCATCAATAAATTAACTAGATGGTAGCAATTAGATCAGCATTTGCCATTTCCAAGTAAGAGAAATAGTAAGGTGTCACAAAGCCCTTAAATTTCTTAACTGTGCACACAAGCAAAAGATGTTAATGCTTTGGAATTGGTCTGGAGGGGAGACAGCATAGCGTAGGGGTTCGTGGGTACAGACCGTTGCTCCTGGCTCTTCTGTCTTGACTGTTGTCGCTTGTAATTAACCTGAACCATAGTGCTTCAAAACCATAATCTTTTTATCATTTCACATGATTCTGTGGGTCAGGAATTGGGGCCAGGCTTTTGGGGGACACCTCATCTCTGCTCCACAAGATGCCTTCTTGGGTGGGATCATCTGAGACCATTTCTTCCCTCGTGCATCTGGTACCTGAGTAGATGTAGCTCTGATGGCTGGGGGTTGACACCCTGGGTCAACAGTCATGTATCTGAGACCTTGTTCTCCTCCACGTAGTCTCAGGGTCTCTCCCTCTACTCAGTGTCCTCAGTTAGACCAACTTATTACAAGTCTGCTCCGGGATCCCAAGGATATAAAAACAGAATCTGTCAGCTTTCTTAAAGCCTCAGAAGAATAGGCCCAGCATAATTTCCACCACATTCTTGGTTAAATTGAGTCAGAGTGCCTGGGGGCCACACAGAGAGCTGGCTTTTGAGGGTCACCTTTGGAGATTAGCTACTTCAATCTGCTCTCCCACATGCAAAGTACCCTCACCCCATCCCATCATGGAATCTGGCTCAGTGCAGGATTGTCACCTATGTCAGGTGCCCTGGTGGATGAGGGGCCTCGGATATGATCCTTCACATCTGAAGGACCAGGGTACTCAAGACAGGGTGTCTTACACATGCAAACACACCCAGTGCTGAGTCAGGTCAGGGGTCAGGTGTCCACAGCAGACAGCCTCATTCCAGGACGGAGGGGAGGGACAGACAGTCTGGCACAGGCACTGGTGCGGGCCAGCTGTGAGCCCTGCCAGGCGCATGCTGCTAATCCACCTGCTCTTGGCACATGGCGTGCAGTTCTGCTCCCTGGGGCATTCTCCTTGGCCCTGGGCTTTGCTGTCTGAGTGAACCTTCCTGATCCACAAGAAATGGCCTGCATCCCCAGCCTGTTTCCTGCTGTACTTAGGGTGACCATCCAGAGGCTCTTTTCATTTTGAATTTTTTTCCGTTTATATGGAGTTAAGGTATAATTAAGGTGGGTGTCCTTTGTGTCGAATCATAACCCATTCATTACACAGAAGCCAGACCACAGATCCCTAGCTCTGATGCACACATCTTCTCTAACTGTTAGGCTCTAAGAGGCCCTGCCTCAAATCTTTGAGTTCTCAAGATAAGGCCACACCCCGGATGTTCATTCTGAGATCCTGTCTGCCGGCGTCACCTGGATTTGATCTTCATTCTGAGGCCCTTACTCTGAGTTTTCTACTAGCAGGAGAAGCTGGGAATGAGAAACCATTTTTCTCATGTTCTAGTCGAGCAAGGTTTTTACATTGGAAATATTTTCTCATTCTGCTTGAAGACTGCCTTGAGCTCCTTACTTCTCCTGGCTTAGTCAGAGCCAGTGGCACAAGGAGCTCTCTGCTCAGCAGCCTCCGCAGCCAGGTCCCTGCGTGGGTGCCCTCACCACACTGCGTGTTCCTACAGGCAGCGGGTCTGCTGGCCTTCCTGCCAGGGCACTGCTGGGCCCCCTTCCTTCCACCTCAGGGGGGGTTTTCCTCCCCGTCCCGCCAGCCTCAGCCACTTCCTGGCCTCAAGCCAGTGCCACGCAGTTTGGATTTCTGTTACAGCAGCCCCGGCTGCAAATTGTTTTTCTTACCTATTGTTACATAAGAATCTACCCCCAAAACTTAATGATTTGAGAAAAGTCATTATTTCTCATTATTCAGTGGTTCAGAACTACCAAGCACAGCATGGCTTCTCTGCCAGGCCTCCCAGAGCAGAAGCTGCCAGGATTTCTTAAGATTTAAGCCCAGGGTAGATAGTGTCACTCGTGTTGATCCTGTAAGGTTAGAGAGAGTCCCAGGCACCCTGTGTCAGCTTGGGGTGGTTCACACAGGGGCACAAATACTGACAAGTAGGGGACGTTGGAGCAGTCTTTGGGGACCAGCCACCATGCTGGTTGGTCACATAACCTCCCTGCACCTCGGTGGCCTCATCTGCAAAATGGGGACAGTCATAGTAACTCCCATTGGGTATCATGAATTTCTCTGGGTTAATGCTCGTAAGGCTCTTAGAGTAGCACCTGGCTCACAGTGTGCCTCATATTGTTTTGAAATAAAAAATTTTAAAAACAGTTGCATAAGCCACATGAGAGTCAGATAAACCTGTAATTGCTGTCTACACTGTGATAGCTGGTCAGCAAGAAATAATCCTAAGCAAGAGATTGTTTTTACATGGACAAAAGTGGCATCTGAAAGATGGAGCAAGGATGAGTGTTGACATTCATGCGGCTTTGCCCCAGTTACATGGACTCAAACAGACCTAGAATCACAAGGGCCATTGGCACTGGCTGAGGCTGCTGCCATCCACCGCACCTCTGGCAGAGAGCCTTCCGGCCTCTGTCACCTTCTGGCTAGTCGGAGCAGGACATAATGTCCTCTAGAAATTTAAAATGAACTGTTCTTAGCATCTTCCATTTTCCTGGCATGTAGGTAGTAAGTGTGAGCATTTAGGATGACAGAAACACAGGGAATAAATGAAGTCCAGGGGCTCAGCCTGATGCAGCGACTGGCTGCCAGGACGTTAGGGGCCTTGTTGCATCGGTACAAATTCGGCCCAAAGGGACACCATGCATGCATGCTTTTCCTCAGGCACTTTGGGGATCTGACTGCGTTCGAAGGAGAGTCCCATAGTGCCGGAGCAACTGGAACCTTTTGTTTAGGACGGTCTGGCACTAGGAAGGAGCCCTGTGTATGTGGCCTTGCAGTGAGACATCTCAGGGGGCTTTGTGGTGGATCTTCTTGGTCCTTGGAAGCAAGGACATGTTGGGGAGAGGCTGCAGTCTCCCAGTGCAGCTCCAGAGTTAGTAACCAGCCCCCCACCCTCGGAGGGTAAGGCACCCCTGCTTCGCCTCCTGGGCCACAGGCTCCAGGGATGCTCAGGTTTGACTGGGTGACCCCAGGCATGGACCACACAAAGAGGAGTCCAAGCAGGATTCAGGACTGAATGCTTTAACTCCTGGGGTTTCTTTAGATTTCTGAAATTCTAATTCTCACTTGATACAAATCCTCTTAAAAAATCAGTGTTCAGAATTAATTTCAGCAGGAAAAAAAAGGAAGAAAGGAAAAAAAAACACCACATTTTTAACCCACAGAGGCTGTTTGCGGAGTCTTCTCATTTGTAGTCCGATTGAATCTCTGATTACAAAAATTCATCCCGATCAAGAAATCATCAGAGAGCACACGTCTCATCATGTTTCTCAGGATGGGCCCCTTTCATTAGTGATAGAGAAACAGTATCCAGTTTGCTCATTTCTCCTACTGTTTTGGATAAGCTATTTTAAAGGTTTGCAGACTGACGTGACTCTGGTACAGCTGCGAGGCGGGGAGGAAGGCAGCCGAGCGGCTTAGCCTCCCAGAAACTTTCTGGGGCCAGGCCGGACGGCAGAGAGAGGGCTCCTGGGACGCCGGGGTGCCCTTCAGGTCCTGCTGGTCACTGCGTCGTGTGGGCAGGTGTCAGAGGTCCCTTCCAGGGTGAACCATAGAATTCAAGATTGTCAGGATCTGGGTTTTCCTTCACCAAGACATTAAGTTTTCCTAACACCAAAATGAGGCAGTCTAATTTTGTTCCCCGATGTCGTCTCTTTACGTCACTTCGGTTGGACAATGGGAGTAAGTCCTTGCAGCCTCATGGGGGAGAAGGGGACTGTGAGTGCGGATTTGCTCATGGAAGGGCCCACAGGCTAGCCGAGCGGGCTGCGCCTGTCCATCTGCGTGGACCGCAGGGCTGTGAGCCGCGGCCGGGGTCTTCTCCGCCATCAGTGACCCTGAAGGGCCCCCGCCCTGCTATTGGTGGAATTCCATCTGGAATGGAGGGTGGGAGACGGTGAGCCCCCAGGAGGACTTCTGTGAGGTCTGTCATGCCAAGTCTAGAAATCTTAGAAATCCACTGGGAGGGAAATTTAATGGTTTTAAGCAATAGCTTATTTACTATTGTGTCACGAATATGACTGCCACTCACCCACTAGTTCCCCCTGTGCTGTGAACCTGGTACTGCCTGGTAAGCCACACTTCCCTCTGGGCCTGCTCCACTCTGTCTTGGTGCCATATTTGGGTATATTAGTTTAGATTCTAAGAAATCAAGGTATGTTGAGTTATGCTGTGTGTTTTCTTTAAATATTAAGAACTTGTGAAGAAATAATCTTCCAAAGGTTCACTTGTGAGTTGCTTTAAATGTTGACATGTTTACCTCCAGAAACAATGTTTAAACAGTGGTCAGAGTCCCAGGCTGGCTCCTAATCCGTTATATACCTGGGATTTGGTGTAAAAAACAGTGTTGTCCCAATATTGGTAATTGACCAAAACTTGAGCTTAACTATTGCATCAAAATGCTTGTTTAATTTCTCGCACCGCGTGGATCCTGAGGCCCGGCAGAGTTAGGAGCGTGGTGCGGTCTGCTGAGGGTTCCCGGGGAGACTGGCACCTCTGCTTCTCTAAGGTGTTGAGTTCTGGTTCACATTTACAGCTTTCCTTCTGTCTCAGTCTGGGTGAATAACAAGCATTCTTTGGCCTTCTCAGTCATAATTATGATCATGTGAGTCTATAAATGGATAGTAAGAGAAGAGCAAGGAAAGAGATTCTTGCATTGTCCCTGTTTCACGTGAACAGGAGTTGCTTGGATCCAGATATGGAAGCTCAGGTTGAAAGAGAGACCTCGGAAGGCCTTTAGCCCCACCCGGAAGGAGAGCGTAAAGTCAGGGTCTGGGGCCTGAGGAGCCCAGTGCTGGCACCCAGGGAGGCCCAGGGTCTCTCCAGAATGTTTGCTGGAATTGGTAGTTAAAACTAGAGTAAGTTCTCATCTACCATCACAGAAGCCTGGAGTAAACACACTTGAAAGTGTGTTGGCTTTAAAGTTTGGTCTCCAAGAAGCCCTAATAGAATTTCATTAAAACTGGATTAAAGTAACTTATACACAGTCCATCTACTAAATGCTCTTACTAAGTCTGCAAATGGAATTTCATTTTTAATAAATTGAGAATCTGAAATGAAAAAACTGTAAAATGTTTTTATTTGCAAATAACATAAGAATAGAGTTAATATGTTATTTTTAGGAAAGGCAATTGAGGTTTCCATTTTTAAAGCATTATAACTTTGTGAGCTCCTTATGTGCTTACAATGTAGTTATAAGAAAGTTGTATCTTTTATGTATAATCTCACATCTTTTAGCACTCAGTATCACAAAAGCTCTACACACATACACAAAAAAGGAAATCGGTTAAATATATGTGTTGTATATAAAAGAAAGAAAAATTACCAAACAAAAAATAGGCATAATTTCCATTTCAAGATGACAGGGACAGTGAAAGTTCAAAAATTTTAAAAGTACTTACGTGCCTTCCTAAAATGTACACAAGACTTTATAATTTATATTAATTAGTTTGTATTTGGCTCTTTTTTTCCTCATAGGGCATGCTGCTAAAGCGAAGCGGCAAATCATTGAACAAAGAGTGGAAAAAGAAATACGTCACCCTGTGTGACAATGGCGTGCTGACCTATCATCCAAGTCTGCATGTGAGTATCGCCCCCATGGTGCAGGTAGCAGGCGCCAGGCGCAGATCTGAGCACGCACACTGTGTGTGTGTGCAGGGGTGGGAGTGGGTCCTAGCGGCACCCAGCCTCTCCCCTCGGAAGGTGAAGTAGTAGTGATTCTCCTGCTCCAGCCTGAGACCTATCAGACCCCCAACACTCCATCAGACCATGTCTCTCTGTCTCTTCCCCCCACAAGCAGTAGATCTAGGGATCTCTGATTCTGCAAAGAAATACAATAAAAGGCCCAGATGAAGGAAAATTTTAAATGAGAGTAAAGAGGAGCAAGTGGTAAAGAGAAAGGAGAAGATAGCATCTACCAGAAATCCTAGAATTACAACAATCACATGGGAACCCAGGAATCGGCTCTGAGCAGCTGAGGACAAAAACAATAAGTTAATGCAATTCTTAATTCCGTTTCTGTTGTCCGATAAAAACACACATCAGTTCATAAGGCAAGAGAAGCTTTTGTCTATGCATTCATAAAATACATTATACTGGTCATTTATATAAGATAGGTTAAAAGGCAGAATTAATTTTATTGTCAGGGAAAGAAGCAGACCTTCTACCCACGGCGATTTCTTTGAGAAAGTCTTTAAGTCTGAAGATGGGGTGATAATGATAGCTCCCTAATAGCACATTCCACAAATCTGGCATGTCGTTTAGCTGTCTTGATGTAGGTAAGTGTATAGATTGCGATGTATAGTGTTAGCTGGTCATTTGGTTATATCACTGTATTAAGCTTTTAATTTAGAAGAAATTTAAATGCTCTTAAAACTGCACAAGTTATTGAAAAGAAGTTAGCAATAAGGATATTGAAGAAGATGAAAGTCCCTCCCAAATCACCACCTGAAGAACATGATGGGTAGCATTTTGGGGGGGGTGCTACCCCACATTTCTACACGCATGCTTTTTCCTCTCACAAGCACAGGGCCACCTGTGTGCGCTGCCAGCCCACTGTCTGCCTGCCGTTTCTCATGGGTGACGTTCATCGTGCAGAGGTGACCTGACTGATTTAACAGTATCCCCAAAATGAGCATTTGGCAAATAAATTCACTTTGAATTATCTTTAATGTTACAAGTAACTCTGATCGGTGTCCTCTGTTTACACCTCTGTGCCCTTCTCCTTTCCCCCCAGCTTCTTACACTGAAGAGTATGTGTGCTTTCATGGCTTTGAGTATATGTTGCCAGATTCCTGGGAAGAGTGTGTCTGTTTCTCTGCCTCTGACAGCATCCTAGAGGGCTGTTTCTCTGTGTTCATGAACACTTACACACACACACACACACACACACACACACACACACACACACACACACACACACACACACACACACACACACACATCTGTGTATCTTTATATTAGGTATTACATAATAATACATAATTTCCCAGTATGATAGGTAACAGGTTGGTGTCCCTGCTGGGATGAGTCACCCTTTTTCCCCTCTCTTACGGCAGTGGCTTTACCTTTCAGAACCATGTCCAAACACAGGTGTCTCATTAGGCATCTCTGACTTGCCTGTGATGTTGATGGGAGCAGCACCTGTGCTTCACCATGAGGTAGACGTTTGAGATATAAATCCTTTATTGTACTAAGGAAATTCCTTTGCGCTTGATTTGTTTTGGGTAATTTGGGGAATAGAGTCAGGTTGCTTTTCTAGATAGCCTCCCAAACCAGAGACTTCACACCAGCCAGAAAGCCTGCCCGGGGCCAGTCCTGCTGCATCCAGGCCCTCTGGCTCTGCAGCCACACACCCTGCCCCCGTCCGTCAGACGCCACAGCGGAGCGAGGGCTGCGCAGAGCCATCAGCAGGGAGGCTGCCCTCTCGCTGGCTCTGCTCTTCCTGAGATGCTGTCAGAGAGCAGAGTTCTAATTATGGACCGGTTGCTTTATGTTACTCAAGAGAGAGATGCAATCAAAATGTTCTTGCAGGACCCACTAACCAGTAAAAAGTAAGATTTCATTGCTGCTGCATTTCAAGTCACCTTACACGCACCAGCTAAGCCTAGGCTTGGTCGGAGGGATGTTTGCTGTTTCTTGCCAAGGGTGAAAAGTGTAACAACAGTATTTACCAGAAAATTCCTGTAGGAGGGCTAATATCCACTTACTTGTCATCCTAGCGTCTTGATTACGTGATCACAGTCAGTTCTTCAAAAATTCTACACAGGCTTCTATTTGTGCTGTCCCTCAGCGGTTGCCAGTTCCACTTTACACACACCCACACACAGACACACACACACACACGGGTGTTGTTGGAATACAGAAGAGGCGCACAGCAGGGCTTTGCTGTGTAATTATATGGCAGGCCCGAGCCAATGTCATTTTAAAGTGCAGTTCCGTTAATGCCAGTCTCCTGGGAACTGAAATCATTGATGCAGGCACACGGTCCCCTAAGGGAGTGGCTTAATCTAGGAATGAATTTGAATGACTGGAGCATGGAGAGATGGCATGACCTTCATTGTAATCCTTCGTCGATTTTGTTTTCATAACGAAGCTTTGGATGAAAGCTTGGAGAAGCGGGGAGTTCCAGGTGTATTCTCTGGCGGGTGCCTAGAGGGAGTCTGTTCTGTTCTAACTTGTTGGTTAACTTCGATCTCGAGCTGCTGAGATAGTGGGGCACTCTGTGGTGCCAAATGGGAAAAGGTATTCAAGGGCATGCCCGTGGGCAGAGTCCAAACTTGTTTTAATGAGAAATTTGGGAGCATGCAGATGTGTTACAAACCCAAGCCCCAAAATTCTGCACCATGAAAAACAGACCAATTATTTTGGTCTCGAAAATTCCAAAAGTTGATAGAATCAAATGATCTCAAACACCAGTCGCACTGTAACATCCACTCTCTAGGTTTTCTCCAGGATTTATTGTCGCAGAAAGACCACTAAGGTGGGCTCGTTGGCCACGTGTGGTGATGGCAGAGATGGTTAAATATTGGGGAAATCTGCCCAGATTGGTGACTTTTGGTTTCATCACTGTTGGACTTGCCTTGTCACTGGCCACAGAGGAGGGGTCTACAGCGACCTCAAGTGGCATAGCCTGCACCCCATTCATTCCTCTTCAGGCAGCCGTGGAACAGGACCTGCCTAAAGAACTTAGTATTTTTAGGTAAGCTTTCTACAAAGATGAAGTGTTTCTCAGTAGTGGAGCTCCTGGTACATACCTAACTCTCCATGCTTAGGCAATTTACCAAAAAGAAAACTGGCCCGCTTTTTGGGGGGCTGGAGCTCTAATACGGTAATGCTTCTACAGTGGGGTCGGGGGGTGTTCGCGAGCAGCAGGCTTGGGTGCATCAAACCTGTACAGTTCCGACAGGTAGTAGGCAGGGCCGTGCAGCAGCCCCGTCCAGACCAGCATTTACTTGCTGCAGTGTGGCTCTCTGCGCTGACACAGACATATGTCCTGTGCATGTGTGCGCTGCTCACGGTCCCCATTGGGCTGGACCCTGACCTCATCACTCATGACCTTCAGCTTGGTGATCGTGTGAAACCCAGGGAGCTGGGCAGGGTCTGGCACCCAGGGAAGATGGGAGGGGAGAGTACAGGGTTGAATCAGGCTTGCATGGAAATGGGCCCCATGGTGAGGGCCCTGCATGGTTGGAGTACAGCCCCTTCACCAGCAGCCCAGAGTGGGAGCATTTCCCACGGTCAGGTGTTGCCTGTCAGACAGCTTGGTCTCTCTGTCTGTAAGGCTGGGTTCCCCTCCTTGGACTGGTCTGGATGGCTCCCGCTTCGTTAGCCAAATCAGATTCCCAGATGAGTGCCCCAGCCAGTGCCCTGGACAGGCAGACAGGCGGGCCAGGGCCCAGGGCTCATTGAGTTGGTACCAGAGTAAGCTGCCCTGCAAGCCTCTGCTGGCCCTGGTCTCGCTCCGTCGCAGCCTCTGCTCCCCCGAGCCACCCCCGGCAAGGCCCCCTTTCCCCAGTCGTTTGCTCAGAAAATGCTCCCAGCAACAGGGGGTTGTAGCTTTAGCTTACTTCAGACACCGAGGGAGCAGGGGACTGACCACTTCCTAAACTCTGAACAAGTATTTTTAAGTATCTTCATTGGATTCCCTTAAAAAAAAGATCACCCAGAAGAGGTCAGTCATAATCCTTAGGGAAAGAGAGAGAGTTCCTTATGACACAGGTGTCTGTGCAAGTGTTTATGTAAAAGATCATCATTTGGACACACCACACGTTTCAGTCCCAAGCAGATGTTTTGCACGTATCAGTGTGTCAGAAAACAAACCTGGCACCTTGACAGCACAAATGGTCGGGGTGTGGTCCCAGCTGTGTGCTGGGCCTGTGGAATCCCAGCAGAATGACGTGCTCTTTGAAACGGGGGCTTCAGCAACAGGCTGCAGGTCATGAGTCGGGGGCATCTGGCTCTGCAGCGGGCACCTGGGCTGGTATGACGGGCTCGCCGTGCACTTGGAAGTGCCAGTGGCCAGGAAGCTCCCTAAGGCTGGTCTCTGGACTACCTGCCTGTCTGGGAGCTCAGGCAGGCTTCTACATGCACAAGGTCATTGGCAAGGGACCTCCTGCTGGGCTCTGTGGCTTCATGTCCTCTTCCGGAGCTGCATCCTCTACCCCAGCACCCACGGCCGCCCCTGGAGGCAGTGTCCACAGAAGGGTCTTTCCGTTTTGCAGCCCAAACCCCCAAGCTCAGCTCCTGCACCGGCTGCTTAGAAGCCCGTCCTTGTCGCTCTGACACACAGTGTGGCTTCACTCTGCCACTTACTGAGCCTAGGCTGGTATGTCCCCTGCACCTCCACAGAAGTCATGGAAGGAGGCCTCTGACTTGGGCACATTTCCTGCTGTGAAAACCCTAAGTGGTGTTCTTAGGAGGAGGGCACCTGCCAGTAGGTAGCAGAGTGTTACCTGTTACCTGTGCTTGGCCGGATCATAGGAAGTGATGGTCTCTCTGGAAATCAGGGGAAATAGAAAAAGCATTGCTCCAGGCCAGACTGGGAAGTTCCCTGAAAGTTGGTATTAGTGATACCTCCAGACCCCCGATTCGCTTGTTCTGTGCTCCGTGAAGTCTTCACTCTGCCCGCTGTCCACTGCCACACTCCCTAGCCTTGCCCAAAGGCTCGGCAGCCGGCAGCAGTGTCAGCCCTGGGCGGATGTGTCCTGCCTTCTGCACTATAGGCAGAGAGCAGGAGAAGCAGGCACAGGAGAAAGAAGTGATGGTAGATTCCATGCTCCCAGGGGTCCGTGGTTCCCACGCTGGGTGCCCGCGATCGTCACGGGCGCGGTGGTGGTCACAGGATGGCTGAGCACTCCAGGGGCTCTGAGGAGAGCCTCCGGCCAGAGCGGAGAGGGTGGAAGGGACTTACACCCCTGGCATCGTCTCCACACTGAGCGTGTCAGCCGCTGGGCTGCAGTGGACCCAGGCTGCCCCTCCTGTCTGGAAGTTCCAACATGCCCGTGTGAACCCTTCTGCCTACATACAGTCAGGCCCTGATCCGTCTAGATGGACACTGAGAAACTGGCAGCATGGCATCTTCTCTGGAAATCTGGAGAAGGAATCCTTGACTGGGCAGGGAGGTTTGATGATATTGTCTCTACAGTCACTTCAGACTCTTTAAGGGTTTGTGACTCTGAAATTTTCACGAGTCTCAGCAAACTGGAGCCAGGTGGACATCTGAGGAAAGCCCATCCCAAGCTTGGAGCTGCTGGGGGCGATGGTTACGTGGTGGGGTGAAGACCGGTGCCCGGAACAACCCAGGGCGCAGATTCGCCTTCCTCAAGGTGCTATTACTAAATTAAACCTATGACCGGCTTTGGTAATAGACCGAAAGCTCAAACCAAGTAATGAAGCTGCTTTGGTTTTGTAGCTGGTCCCAAGCGGAGTGAGCGAGCTCACGGTTTGCCCAGGACGTGGGGCATGTGCTGCTAAAACCAGGGAGGTCCAGGCACCCTGGGACACGCTGGTCACCCCGCTACAGGACCGACCGGCTCACCTGCTTCTACCTCTCCACTCGGCATTTTGCAAAGACAACCCCAAGCATTTAAATAAGATGCAGATAGTACAAAGCAAGGCTTCGGACGCTGTTCCATGACCTATACTTTTGTTTCTCTGAAAAATTGTACATCGACAAGACCTTTAAAAAGCCCCAGCTGCTTAACTTCCTGGGGGGAGGTACGTATGAGTGCCTCATGGTTTTATGACACTGCGCCAGACCACAGTCGGTGTGGGCGAAGGGCAGCCTGTTCTGTGGACTTCGGTATGAGCCTTAGGGAGCACCTTGATAGAAAAATGGAGGGGATAATGAGAAAGAACTTGGACCTCGGGGCTTCACAGTTCAGCGTCACCACCTATTTATCTTCTGTGTCGAGAAAGCAGCCGTCGAGGGCGCAGCTGAAATTCCTGTGAACAGAGGTGTGCGAGGTGGGACCCCTGAGTGGCCCTGTAGGAGTTTGCGCATGGCCATGTGGCCAAGCCAAGGACTTCTGGGGCCCTGCCCGGGAAGGCTCCACTGCCTTAGAGGACGGGCGGGGGATGGCAGCCACCCACCCGGCCCACAAATACTTTAGCTGCTCACATTTTTTAAAATCTCCTTCTCAGATTTCTTCCCCATTCTGTGTGTTGCCTGAGTTGGAAAGGGCAATGGTTCTGTCCTTTCTCCCTGGTGTACAGAACTGGACCTCTCTTTCTCATGGGACACTCGTCCCCAGGCACATCTGGACCAAGGGGCTCTGATTCTCCTGCTTCACGCCTTTGATTCTTCTTGTTGTTGGCATTTATTTGTTTGTTTTTTTCTGCGGTGAAAGATTCAAACTCAAGACTCTCCAAATTGTCAGCAGGATGCTAATATCAGTAAGTTTCTCTTCCAAAAGAAGACAGAAAATTCACCCCATTAGTGATCAAAAGTAACAAGAAGTTGTGAACGATTTTCTTCACGGGTATATTCTTCTGAGGAGAAATGATTCAAGGAAAAGGGGATGCGTTGCAAGAACAGCAGCTCCTGCCTGTACCCACTGTTGGTAACCCAGTCGTGTGAAATAAGGACCTTCTTCTTGAAGACGGAGGATTCGCTGAGAATCTGTGATCAGCCTTTCAGCCAGCTGTGCACACCTGCTAAGGCAGACCTCAGATTCTGTGAGGTGGTGAGCAGTGAGTTACACACGGGGAAACCCTTCCTCAATTACCCCAGAACCGTGCAGAACTCAGACTTAGCTCAAGTCTAGACGACCAGACAAGTTCAAAGCCCAGATTTGCAGACGTAGATCCTTATGGCGCCTGGAATGACTGACAGCCTCCGTTTCTTATCAAGAACAGCGTCAGGCCTGTTGGGTCTGTGCCCGCTGCAATGGCATAAGTCAGTCTACAAACGGTCACGTGACCGTGCCTCCCACACGAGCCCTGGCGCCGCTAGCTGGCCCCAGGCGCGTGTTCCTCCCCAGCCCGGCTTCTTGTGTTTCCTGTTTGCTGTCCCTCGTGCAGGCAGACCTTGGTGTCCTTCCTCCACAAGACGTTCCCCTGGATTCCACGGCGGACCAGCTGGTCTCCGGGTGCCTTCCTGCATTCATACTGCCTCATGGAGTGCAGCTCATGGGCAGGGACTGTGCCCTGCTCCCCGTTGTGCCCAGGGCTTGTGTGTGGTTGGCACACAGGCCAGTGCTTGTGGGGCACGTGGAAAGTGAGTCCTGTGGCTCCCGCAGTGTCTTTGCTCTACGCTCCCAGACTGGGAACCTCACTGGTGGGGATCCTGGATCTGCTTTAAAAATCCTGGTGGGATTGGGGTCAAGGGAACTACCCACGTTGTGCAAGTAGACCTCCCTAAGGTAGATTGCTTAACTCGGGTTCGAGTGGAGCACACACCTGTATGGCATTATACAAATGCCAGAAAATCCTAAAACACTGCTGAAACTTTTTGTGAAAGTCCATTTAAAGGTAGATTAGGAAAATATATAGTTATCGAGGTGCAAAGATCCAGAACCCTATGACTACTACGTTTCTGTTCCAGTCACTGCCTGTTTGAGGCAGGTGGGGAGGGGTTCGTGATGTGTCAGACCACTGCTGGCATTTCTGTGAGGGTCTCCAGGACACAGGCCTCAGCTCTGGGAAAGGCTCCCGAGTGTGTCTGCTTAGGGGGACTGAAGCCCTAAGCTCTGTGTGGTGGCACTTCGTCTGGGGTGGGACGGAAGCTTGTGTCCTGCAGTCTGTGATGCTCTCTGCCTGCCCAGAAACAGCCACTGTCAGGTTATCCAAACAGATCAGGTGCATGGACAGACCTGGCTTTTCAGGCCAGTGGCACAAGGAGCTTGGTGCGTAGATTTTGTCTGCTTTATGTCGCACTTTAATGCTCTGCCTGTATCCGAGAAAGGCTCTGAGGCAGCTGGCAATGGAGAGCTGACGCAGGAGTACGGACACCCCCTGTGTAGCTAGGAAAGCATGTAGGCCTGTGTGTGCACGCACAGCTACATGGACCCACGCAGCTACAGGCAGAACGTAATACCTGTTTTGTAGAGAGAAGGAAATCAAGGTGTGCTGGATCTCTGTGCATTACTTCCGTGCGTCTTAGGGTTCTTTCCCGTCAGGGTTCGGATCTCCGAGGTGTTGGGTCAGCCCCCGTCTCAGTCTGTTCCTTCCAGTGTGCAGGTGGAAGGGGCTGGGGGCTGGGAGCCTGCAGCAGCGGCTGCCGGTGTGGATGGCCCCGCCCGTACCATGGTGGCTGCTCTATGAGTGCTGGACTGGGCAGCAGGTGGGGTCCCTTATCCCTCCAAGGTCCGTTTCTCTGGTTGCTCTGCCAGCTTTTCTTCTCCGCTGTAGTCTTGGTCTCCGCCTCGCTCCTCCCTGGAACCATCCAGGAAGGTGTCAGAAGTCACACTCACAGCGGTGATTTCCCAGGCCCTCCCTCCCCTGACCTTTCAGATCTACGGGTCTGCTCTGTCCAGCCAGCAGTGGTGCCCTGGACCCTGGAATCCATCTTTCTACTTTCTGTGTCTGTGAATTTGGCGACTCTAAGCACGTCTGCGAGTAGAATCCTACGGCGTGCGTCATTTTGCGAGTGCCTTGGTAAGTCGGCATGATGCCCTCAGCGCTCAGCCAGGTTGTAGCCTGTGTCACTCTCTCCTCCCTTTTGCAGGCTGGGGAGATTCCATTGTGTAGCCGGACCACACCTCATTTATCATTCATCTGCGGACGGGCATTCGGCTGCCGCCTCCCCTCAGCTATTGTGCATAATGATGGGTGTGCAATATCTCTTCAGAGCTTAAGGTTTCAATGTAAAATCCACAACACAGGAGAGCTGAAGAGGATGGCTGAATGTTAAAGATGTCCGACCTGAATCAGGGCCCACTGGGGAACTGGCTGGGCCCCGTTATGAACACAGTGACTTTTGAGGCTCATGGCCCAACCGGTGTCCTGGAACCGTGTGCTATGAAAACCACCACCCAGGGCTGTTCGCACGGCTCCCCCGGGTTCACCTAGTGCTGTCTGAGGTGGGCACGGCCGTCCCTTCCTGTGCTTTGGGTGGCCTGGGAAATACTTTTGGCATTTATCCAACCAGTTTGAGCTTGTGTAATAAACTATTTCTCCCATATATTGGTGTTTTCAGACCTGTAGCATGATACTGCCATGGCAGTATAAATATTTTCAGGGAATACCTACAACTTTTGTTAGAAAAAAGTAACTACTGAATTTACCCCTATTGCATATACACAAGGATTCAGTTCTTTATCAGAGTCTTTTTGCATAAGGAGTTGCTGGCTTATGTTATACACCCTCCGGGTCTGGAAAGTGTTTAGATTCACAAATAAAATGGTCAAAATGCATGCTCACAGTGCTACCAGTTACCCTGATGTTGCTAGAACAGGACGAATGGCAGGTGGGCTGAGACCAAAGTCCGGTCTTCATTGCTCTGTCACGGTCAAACCACCAGATCTAAGGTTAGATCCTCCCTAACCTATTTTTTTTCTATACTGAAAAAATTCTTGCTTTTCTAAATTAAAAAAAAAAATCTATGTGTGTTTCTGTACATACACAGATTCAGCCATGAAGCTTGTGGTTTGAGGCTTTAAGCTTCTAGGAAGAGTGGATGGGACACTGATCACTATGAGGTGTGATACTCCATCCTTGGTACCCAATTGGTATCGTTTTGTTTTCCATTTTTGGCCTTTTTGATGTTACTCTTTGTGACCAGAAATTCTTACAAAAGGTAAATAAATCAAAACCGTACATTTTCCTCACCGACAGCGAGTTGCTCCCAAGAACTCTCTGTGGGAGAGGACAGACATGGGGGGTCGTGAGCAAATGTTCTTTCACTTCTACTGAGAAACTGAATTTCATTATTATATTTTATAAATATTTTCCTCCATGGCTCATAACCTGATTGCCGGCTTGTTGCCGAGGTCTTGCTGGGAAGGGAGCGGTGGAGGTGGAAAGGCCTGCTTCTTCTCAGGTGTGCCTGTGGCCCCAAATGGAAACCAATCGAGGTGCGATTTATGTTCATTAAGTGCTTGTCAAAACTGAAAAATTTTCTAATCAACAGCAATCTAGCCGCAGCCCCCTCAATGGCTGGGAGCACCACCTCTGCGGCAGCGGCTATTTGCCTGTTACAACTCTAGGCTAAAAATCCGCTGATGATTACATTAGGCTAAGCTGCGAAGTAAATGAACCATGTCTTATTTAGGTGCCACTAGCTTCCGCGTAGCCCTGCCCCGCAGGGCACTTGATAGCGTTTTATGGCTTTAAAATTAGTGTAGCTTCCCATTTGCTGCGGGGGGCTGCGTGTTATGCCTTTGAACTCAATAAGCAAAGGGAAGGGGGCCTTTTGTTTTTCCCCCTTATTTTTCTCCCTTGCATTTTAGCAATTCCGTTTTGCATCTTTTCCAGACGGCATTTTGCAATAAAAATGTCTGACTGCCACATCCTTGCCTCCCCCACCAAAAAAAAAAAAAGAAGAGGAAGAAACAAAAAGAGGAGGAGGGGGAGAAAACGTAGAAAATGCAGTGTATTTGCAGAGGTCTTCTTTTTTTTTTTTTTTGGCTGGGAAGTGAAAAATAGCTTTGCAGGTTGTTCCTAACGGCTGATCACGTCAGATGAGCTACCCCAGGTGGGAGCAGCACCTTCAGCCCAGGAAACGCCCACACCCACTGCCAGGGCACGAGCTACCCCAGGTGGGAGCACCACCTTCAGCCCAGGAAACGCCCACACCCACTGCCAGGGCACGAGCTACCCCAGGTGGGAGCAGCACCTTCAGCCCAGGAAACGCCCACACCCACTGCCAGGGCACGAGCTACCCCAGGTGGGAGCACCACCTTCAGCCCAGGAAATGCCCACACCCACCGCAAGGGCACGTATTTCCGTATTTTTGCTAGACAGGAGTGGGAACAGCTGTCACCCGTTGAGGGCTTTGGCGCTCTTTCAAGCACTTCATGTATTACCTCGGTTAATCGTCACAACAGTCCCAGGAGGCAGTAGCTGTTAACATCCCTATTTTTAAAGCTGAGGAAACGGGGGACCTGGAATGATGAAGGCAGCATGCCCCAAGCACGCACTCCTGGGAGTCAGAGGTTGCCTGGGGTGCTCACAGCAAGTCCTCTGCCCAGAAGGAAGCAGGCATGGTTCTCTGCGGACCTCCTTAGGTTCGGAAACCAGAAAATTGTGGCGTTCAGTAAATTGCCTGCCATTCGTTTGAAATGAACTGATCACATTACACCACCTTGGCAGGCACCTTCGGAAGCCAGAATAACTCCAGTGGAAGTGGTGCGTTGAGACAGTAGGCAGGGAGACTTCACACGGGCCTGGAGGAAGTTTTAAAATGAGAAGTTTTTAAATTCTGTGATGGGCAAAAACTGAAGTGGGAGTTTATCTGTCCTACATCGGGGCAAATGGCAGAAGGAGAAGCATTGCAATCACTAGTGACCACAGAGGACAGATGTGGACGCTCTTCAGTCTTAAAAATCTTGTTTCTTAGGTGCTGCATACATAAACTAGCAAATTTATCCTGAGATGTCTAGAGTTTCGGATAGCTGTCATGTTTCAGATGTCATTATGGCAAATGTTCCTATGTAGCTCAAAGTTTCCAAGATCTAACTACTGGTCCAGTTGTTTTAACACATATTTAATTACTAAAATACTTGTATAGCCAAGGAATGGCACCAGCTTCTTGAAGTGCATGCCTTTAGAAGAGGCCTGCAGTGAGAAGACATGAAGCCATTTTCACATCCGACACATTCATTTTGTACAGTCTAAGTCAGAACATGGATGGGTTACAACCAGGGGAATATTCAATTTAACCTAAAATGAGAATAATCTTTCTTGCAGTGTAAAGCTCAGTATACTGGGTCAATCAAAATGGATGCAATCAACAAGCAAGAAGGTATATTCATAATTCAATTTGGGATTTCTCTGCTATTTAGATTTATATTATAATAACCTATCCCCCTGGGACTGTTGGACCTTAGCCCACGCATGTTGGCTGCTAGCCACTGCAGCACCCAGGCTGGGGCCTCTGCCCTCGCTGTAGCGTCAGGGCGCCCTATTGTACGTGAAGCAAGTCCCCGCTGACCCCCCAGCCTTCTCTCTTGCCATGCCTTATGTAATTGCCCAGGCCCAGAAAGGCATTTATTAATTAAAGAATCAGGTGTCATGACCGGGGCTTTGCCTCTGTCACTGGTAGACGTCCAGCCTGCCCGGTACCGTCTTCCTGGAGTGAGCGCCACACACCACGCCGCTGTGGTCTTAGAAGCGTTAGTTAGACAAGTGGTCTTTACGACGGTAGCTCTGAACACGAAGCCCTGCAATTCTCTTGACTGTCTTGGGAAATAAAATGTTTTCTCCTAGGTTTTTTGCCTTGAAGCCGCCTCCTACCTTGCTATTGTGACTGAGATCCTTTGGCGAGGAGGAGAAGCTGTCGTCTTTGAGTTATGTGACCTGAAAGGACATGGCCAGAGGATTTTTCATAGTTTCATGATATTTTCACAGTATTTTTAGGGTGTCGCTTTCCTCTGTGCCTATGACTATATATGAGGCTATTGTTTATTATTCATAAATGTCGGACGTGAACATTTGCTTGGTGTCTTTGAATAGATGGTATTCTGTATCTTTATAGATTAGTTTCCTTTGAAAGTAGTATTAAATGGAGTTTGGGAATAGCAGCATGTCTAACAATGGCTTCTCTTACGTACTTTTATTTGAGCCCAGAAGGAAGGGCTTTTAAAAATAGAACTTTCACAAACTACTGTTCCTCTTTGAACCTGCATATGGAGGAAGTGCAGTGAAAATGGGGAATAATGAGTCATTCCTTTCCTCCAAGAGGAGACATGCCTGAAGACCATCTAATATCTCTGTACAGATGGAGCCCTGTGCACTCCCCCAGGTGTGCGCGTGGAATCCTACACGTAAGCCCTTGGCTCTTTTGTGGCTGTTAAGATGGAATATTGGTTCTCAAACCTTCTGGCCTCAGGACCCCTTTACCTTCTTAAAATTTTTTGAGGAACCCAAAAGAGCTTTGTTTCTGTGGATTATATCTATCGATATTTATCATCTTAGAAATTAAAACAAAATTTGAAAATATTCATATAACTCACTTATAATAATAACCTATTAAGTAATACTATTACATGAATAACATTTTTATGAAAAATACACTTTCCAAGGTAAAATTGTGACAAAATAGCATTGGTTTATTTTTTCCACAGCTCTTTGATGTTTGGCTTAATAAAAAAGAGAGTTTGATTGTCCTATTTCTGCCTTGAATCTGTGTCAGTCTGTTATTTCGATTTAAGTACGTGAAGAAACTCTTGCTTTATATAGGTATTTAGTTAGAAGAGGGAGGCATTTCAGTTCATTGTGGATGTTCTTGGACAGATACTACACCAAAACGTGACATGTGACGGTTTCTTAAAACTTAGAAACATAGTGTGGAATCTGAAACGAAACCAGTAAATTTTCCCTTCTCTGCTACGTTAAAACCCTGTGAACTGTCTTGTACTTTGATCTTTTACCTATACATGTGACATATCCTGCATTGGTCATTTCAAAAATATTGTTTAACTAAGGTAGGCAAATGTACTACTTTTGCTACTGGTTGCAAGAAAGAATCCAAGAATGGATGCAGAAAAGCTGTTGAGCATTAAGAGTTTATTTGGAGAGTTAGAGTTGAAAAGAAAGGACAGACTGCACAGTCCGAGAGCTGGGGCATGAGCAGACCTGGAAGGAGTCGTGCAGAGAACAATAGGGAGCCTTTTTTATATGAAGGGAGGTGAATATTCACTAAAGGAGATTTCAGAGGGACAGGTGGAATCTTCCTGGGGTTCCAGCTTGCTGCACCCTCCCACCCTGCAGAGGGATTTTTTACTGTATTTGGTCCCCATCAGAGCAGTCATGGCCTGGGGAGGTGTGACTTTTACTATGCTAATAATGGGGGGGAGTGGTTTTTACTGTGGTAATGGATTTGGGGGTGAAGTTTGGGTCATTTTCTCCTCCGTGTTGGAACTAGCCGATTTGGGCCAGTCTGTCTTCTCTAATCTCAGTCCACATCCCACAGGAAAAGCTTACATGGAGTTTGTAGAATATAAGCAAGCATCTAGCCAAATGTAAACACCAACCAAAGTCCCCGCCCCCTTTCTCGCTCATGTCTGGCTACCTACTGTAACCGTAGTACTATTTGGTGCCCCTTTATCATATAGTGTCCAAAAATCACATTCATCTGTGTCACCACCAACCTTGTCAGTCAAGCTCATGGTAAGAGATACAACTTTTCAAAATACTGATTGTTGCTGGAAAGCTCAGATTTTATGGTTGGCCGCAAATACTGTCAGCTATTTTTCTGGTAATGCTCACTTTACTCAGTTTCAAGAAACTATCTGCCAATTACCGAAGACTGAATGATCATAGTTCATGTCTGACATAATCATTCTTTCAAGTAAAAATGTGTCCCACCGAAAAAGGGGGCTAGTTTAGCTTGCAACTCAAACATTTGCAAAAGTGCTTTTCTGCAACAGAACCATCCACTTTCAGCATGCAGCAGAAATGCTGTACGGATACTTTCCATGTCATCCCCTGGAAAATGAAAAAGACATGTGCTCAAGAGTTGAAATCTTAAAAAATCAGTAGTTGGGTTTTTGTTGTTGTTGTTATTGTTTTGGTTTGGTTTATTAGAACATTCTTCAATGAAATTCTTTTTGTTTTTATTTAGAGAGCATGGCAATGAATAATGACTACTAGCACAATTCAGTGCCACTGGCTTAGTTCTTATTACTGAGCCAGCAGTTTTACCCACCATCACTTCTGCACCATCAAAGCAAATTTCAACACAGAGAAAAAGGCAAACAATGTCTTGAAATCATGTTGAAAATAGTATCAAATGTGTAAACCCCCTGATATGGTGTGAAGGACCACACTTTGAAGATGACTAAGCTAGATTATGCAAAGAGGAAAAGCCTCATTAAGTTGGTTATGGCAAAGAGACAAAGCAATTATCAGTTTGTCCTAACATTTATCTAACTTAGACATAATATTACAACTATAAAATAATAAATTTCTGGACATTTATGTACAGTTAGACACCAGAATTTATTGGAAAACCTAATTGTAAAATAGATCTCTATTTTTTCCCATCATTTAATTATGGAAATGAAGAGTCAGTATACTTTTAAAAAGTATGTGTGAAATTGGAGTGATGTTTATTGCATTTTTTAAATCTGTACTTGAAGACAGTAGAGTTTCAAAGCCATCTGTTTTATTCTAATGATCTGATGTTGAGATGCCAGTCGTATCGTTTATGCATTTCAGTTTAGCTTTCAGATTGTGTTAACTGTTTTTGGTACCCCTTTGAACATATCAAGTAAACCATCTTTCACCAGACAGCCAAAGGTCATGTCCAGATGGGAGGCAGTAAGAATCAATATAGTGAGTATTTTTAGGGACTATTGATGGATTGCTGTATTTTGAGCTTAACTTCAAGTGCTAAATGCCCCAGAGCTGACTAAGATGAACTCACCATTTACTGAGAACTGTATAGGCCATTGTGTGCACCCAGGGCTCTGGGATCGCCAAGACGAGACGCCATGCACATCTTTCCCTGCAGTTCTGGGGAGGCTGCCTGTGTTTGTTAGTAGCTTCTGCAGCATTCTCATGAGGACTGGACACCCCTCTCCTTGCAGAGCAACGTTACCCAGCTGATGACCTGCTTGTCCTGGTATCCCATAACTAAGAAATTTGGGGGCAACATTGTACAGCAGCGAATCAATTAATTCCCCCTTTCAGGAGGGATCTGGTACAAGGAGGAGGCACTAATGACTCCGTGGCCCTCTCCGAAGGCAGCCCCACAGAAGGTAGGAGCCACGTTAAGCTGTGCTTCTGTCAGCAAGCTGAAAGCTGTGGGTCTCTGACACGGCTCTCAATTGCTAGCAGGTTTCTCTCATTGCACTTCATTTGCATCTGGGACATCAATTAGCATGTTTGTTGAGGCTAATTGAATGAAACTCAATCATAGCTCTTAATTGCTTGACTATGTGAAAAGAAATCACATTAATGCAGCTAATTAAGTGTACGGCAATAGATGCAACATAATTAGGAGCGAAATGTAAAAAACAAGGGAAGGCAAAGGTGCAGGAGCGGGTTGCAGGGGGACAGGGTGCACAGCTCCGGCGCTATCCACACTTTGGGAGCGGGTCCCTTTGCTCCTGCGCCTGCCTGGAAGAAAATAATGCGCAGGATGAGCACGGACAACTTGAGAAGAAAAATGCAAATAGCTTTGCAATTACTACTTTTCCAAGCTGTTGAGGGGCAGGAGACGGCACCTCTGGGGGCCCTGGCTCTTGAGTGGGCCCCAGGGACTTGTTAAGTGCTGTTAAAAGTACTTGGCTTTGAATTACCCTCATGCCTTGTTAAAGGGTTTTTTCCCCTTTTATCATCGATCAGCATTTTCTACAAGGAACAGGGACAAGGGTAGTATCTGTAGCATTTGCATATCAAAATCAAGCTCCCTGTCTTTAGTTTACTCTGCAAGGTCCCTTCCTCATCAGGCGGCAGATCCCACTTCTGAGGAGGCGACATTGTTTAGCAGTTCTCGCTTTAATTCCTCAAGCACCACGCTGGGGAGAGATGAAAAGGATGACTTCTTTCAAAAACAGAAAACTCAGTGTCTGTTTCTCCTGGGAGAAACCAGAAGCCACAGAGCAGGGTGTGTTACATTCCACCTGTTTCTGAAGCACCACGTCAAAGGGCCTTCATGGATCAGGAATGCATTTCGTAAAGTTTGTAAAAATTTACGTCTTGAGTTGTAGGAATTGCCAAGTGTTATGTTCTGATTTTTTTAGAACTAGTTCTGAAGTTTCAGTGTCTAAGTCAGGAGGGAAACAGATTCCCCTGTTACATGCTGAGCCGAAGATAAACGTGTCCCTTTGCCGTGCTCAAATCCAAAGAGCAGACACTTGGTACATTTCTGTAATAATTTTAAATAAAATATCCTGGTTATTGTATGGTAAAACATGCCTATTAAAAAGAGCCCATGCTGAGGCTTAGTCACTATCTGATTAGCCTCATTTTAGAGCCCATAAGCAATAAATGCTCAATTACACTCCTGTTATTGTATTTTAATTTGTTAAGAATTGGCATTAAAGAAGAAAGTTTTAGCAAGTTGCCATTTCTGAAGGAAGCAGCCGTGCCAGAAGGAGTTCATTATTTACAAGGCTTAATTTTGATTTTGAAATTTGGGTTTGTATATTTTCAGTGGATGTTAATGGAAGTAAATTAAAGATACTTAATAACAATCTTTTTATTTTTAATGACCTTGACCCTTAGCTCTACCCGAACCAAAGATCAGTTCCCTCTTAGATGTGCTTTGCCTTCACCATCCTTAACACACTGAGCTTGACGTGAGACTTCCTAATTTCTTAAAATCAGCTCTACCCTTCCGTCCAAATAAAGGTCATAACTTCCTTTCCATCTTTGGTCTACATCTTTTCAAAATCACAGATTTTTCCATGGCTGATTATGTTTTAGGGAGTTTTTCAAGCATCTTGACTTCTGTCTGGAGTCTTCTGTCTGTTCCCAGCTGGGTACACCCCCTGCCTTCTCCAAACCCAGGCCGACTCTCCTCCAAGATGGCTGTGGCCAACCCAGCCAGCCTGCCTGAGGCATCAGGCGTCCCTGAGCCCTGGAGGTTAAGTGCCCAACACGTGTCAGCGCCTCTGCTCCTCTCCTGCCTCCCGGGGCTGACAAGCAGACATGCAGGTGCCCACATTTTTCTGGGTGGCTCATCGACTCCCGATGAAAGCCCGGCCTCCCTCCCCTGCAGGGCTGGTCAGTGAAGCAGCATCTGATCCTTCCAACATTTGTCTTCAGACCCCATTCCACTTGGGTCTGGCTCGGCTTTTTGAGCTGCTTTTCTGCACCAAGAATTGGCCGTCTGAGTTTTGTCCTTAGAAAGTAACTGGAGACTGAGGCATCCTTCCCTCCTGGGCTGGTGCTTGGCGGACCTTCCGGGCTCCTGTGTTTCTCCTTGAGAACGTCTCCCCAGCGCGGCCGTGGCCTCGCGTCACCGAGTCTCTCTTCTGCCCTTCTTCGGAGAGAATTCCTCCACCCTCTCCCCGAGTCTGGGTGGGCTCCCGTGCAGCCCCACCTCCGACTGCTTAGGTTTCAGGGCGAGGTCTCTGCTTTTGACACTCGAGGCTGGCCCTCCCTCCTGCAGATGGCAGAGAGGGCAGCTCTTCTCCCTCTGTCCCAAGGGCCCACATTTGGGTTCCTTCCCCCGCGTGGGAATCTCGTACTTCAGGTCCCTTTTTGTGTCATTCTTTCTGTCAGCAAAATACCTGCTCCTTGGTAACCACCGGCTGCTGCTCAGCACCTTCACCTGCTGGAATGTGGATGTTGTCCTGCAGTAAAAAGATCCACAGCCTATTTCCAGAAGCCCAGGAGGCCTATTTCTCTTGGCTTCCATGCCACTCTCTGTACCCCTGGGCTGACTGTGCTCATCCCGCAGGCTGGGGAACTCAGCGCTTTGCCCCTAGAGCTGTTTAGTTCCCTCTGCCTATCGGTTGACTTTGGTGGTTGGTAGTTAAAAGCAAATAGCTCGCTTCCTGAATCCCCCTGGGTCCTTGCAGCCCACAAACTGGTTTGTCATTTCTTCTAAAATACTCTGACCAGAACTTCACTGCTTAAACTAACAGGCTTATTGGTTTTATTCCCTTTATATTCTAAAAGGAATCCACCAAGATTCTGCCAAGGAGGAAAGCTGTTCATTCCATTTCCTGATTAGTCTTAAAACACTCAAAATGTTATTTACCCAAGAGTGATTTATAATACATCCTCTCCTAATGTAGGAGGTCAGTTTAATATGTCTACAAAGACTAGGGGGCTTATTGTCCAAAAAATGCATTAGAGGGTCAGTAATTCCTGCTTCACCAACAGGCCCCTCACCCGGGCTGTCGGGTGCTTTCTCCCCTTTCCCCACCCACCAGCCAATCCCTCGGCATCGCTTACTCCATGGTGAGCTGCTGGGTTATCAGGTGACCTGTGCTGAGAGCACCCAGGCCTCCTTGTGCTTCTCTGATGACTGCCAGCCATTCAGTTCCACTGTGAGGACAGCGATGCTTTACTGGGCACAGGAAGCCACTGGGAGAAACATGGTACTTAAGTGCGAATGATACTCTTTCTTTAGTAACACCCAACTGTTACACATCCATCCATGAGCTCCGTGTTTTACCAGCACCATACCACTGATGTCTCATTTTCCTGGTCTTTAATAAAATGCTTCACCTTTTAGAGTTTCCACCAGAGTTCCCACCAAACAGCTCCTTTTTCACCTAGATGGTAACGATTTTGCCATCTGAGATAGAAAGTTTGTTACAAAATAGTTCCCTACTGCACGGGATTTCACCTAAACCTTTAGAGGAAGAGCCGGGGCTCCTAATGTGCCATCTGATAAGCAACAATTCCTAAAGTATGATTTCGTGTGTATATGTATTTTCTCCAGGTCGTTTCTAATCCCCCTTGATGGAAGCATTTACTCTGTCCCCTTCTGTTTCCAGGGCCTGGGTTAGTTCAGGACACAGGCAGGGCTCTGACTGCAACACACACGATGCTGGTGCCACCAGGACACACAGATCAAAAAAAACCATTGTTTTTAAAGTGCCTGCCCCACTGGAAGGGTCATAGGGTTACAGCTCATGTCTAATAGAACCTTGTGTCCTAGATGGTAAAAGGTCTCCTTTTTAATCTCTCTTGGATGTTTAACATTTTGAACAGGATTACATGCAGAATGTTCACGGTAAAGAGATTGATCTTCTGCGAACCACTGTGAAAGTCCCAGGGAAGAGGCCACCCCGAGCCACGTCGGCCTGCGCACCCATCTCCAGCCCTAAAACCAATGGCCTCTCCAAGGACATGAGCAGTTTACACATCTCGCCAAATTCAGGTAAGCTTACAGCAGATGTGCAGGGACGAGGACGGATGGCGCTGGCTGAGGAGCAGTGTCGAGCTTTTTAGGTTTAGTGTAGACAGTCACCATCACGTTGTAAATCAAGGCCTGGAAACCGCCTCTCTCCTGTGGATAAGAGTTGCCTCCACACCCGTGGGTTCTGTGGCTGCCAGTATGCAGATGGTGGCCCAAACTGAACCCCTAGGTTTGCCCAGAGCTGGGTAGTTGACAGTAGGATTTTACACATGATCAAGGATTTAAGGCTGAACGTAAGGACATGTTGAACAACATGAATTCATTGTTAAAGCATTAAGGATTCATATTAACAAAGTCGTAGTGACCAAGCATATAGAAGTGGAAACCCCATTCGGAGCAAGATTTAAAGGAAACCCCTGGACTTACATAAAATGTAAATTCTCTCTGTTTTATATTGTAACTATTATGTCATTCTTTAACACAACTTTAGTCATCTTTTTGATAGAAGAATTTGCTTTTTAATTCAGGATCAGAGAAAGCTAATGTTGTCTCAGGTAGATGTGTGTAGAATTCCTGGCCTTTGTGTGCATTTTGCAGGACATTCAAAATGTCATGGTTCATTGTTGCCTGGGAGCCTTTGCGGATGATCACACTCTGGCTTTAACCTTCCCGTGGTTGCTTGTCAGAGAAAAGGCTTTAAGAACTGCTTGAGTCCTACTAACGCAAGCAAACTCCTCAGTATCGGGGATGCCTTCAGTTGTCTTCTCCAGCAAAGTGTCCCTTTCTTCTTTCTGACCTATTTACAGTCTGCAAAATAAAATTCTGTTCTTCAGTCATTTCTAGCATATAATCTCTGCTTCTTAAAGATGCTGCATTTTCCCCTTTCTGAAATGTTAAGTGCTTTTAAAGAGGGAAGGTGCCCACCCCTCAGTTCTGTGGCATAAGTGACACTGGTTTTATCACAGAGTGATAAAAAGAAGCCAGAATTTGGGGTCCTGGGTTCTTCTGCACGATGCCAAGTGGTATCGGGCAGGGAACTCAACTGTGCTTTTTCCACCACGTTAGGCTGAGCTTTTCTGGCCTGCGCATGTCACCAAGGTGTGGTGGCAGGTGAGACAAAATCTAACAATGTGCTGGGAAACTCATAAAGTATAATACAAGCATCAGCTGTTACATTGATCAGAAGGAAACCAGGCTCTCTGCTAACAGAGACAATTCACTTTAGAAAAGTGACAAGGTCTCTTGTGACCTGCTGACCTTCCTTCCAAGACATACATGAAATTCCCTTTTCAGGATGGTGTGCTAATTCTATGGGATAGGAAGGGAGAAAAGAAGTGACAAAGGAAAAGAAAATTTCTATAATAAATGAAAAGCTCATGTCTTTATTACTTTGTGTTTATGCATTTATTTTTAAAAATATGTATTTGACACTTTTTCTGTGCCAAGAATTGTGTGTGCTGTGGCTATGGAGTCCCTGACCTCCAGAGCTTTTATACAAGGCAGTCATCTTGGCACCAGATCATTTCCTGGTTCCTGTTCTAGGCCATCACGTCACTTCTGTCCATTTGTTTATTCAAGGCAGCAGACTGATGGAATTTCTAATGTGTACCAGGCATGGTCCTGGGCCCTGGGGACACGGAAGATCAAGACATAATCCCCACCCTCAGGAATCTCACCCTCTGGTAGACCAGTAGATGCAGCGCAGTGGAGCTGGCTGGCACAGGGGTGCGTAAGGGGGCGTGAAGGCCCAGCGGTCATGCGATCAGTTTCTTCCCCAGGAGTTGGGCCGTGTGCCAGGGCTTGGGACAGGCCTGTGTGGGGTGTGAAGAAAGGATGGGAATTTGCCAGGCACATAGAATGAGGGAGCAGCCCTGATGATTCGGACAGGTGTTGGATACGTAAGGCTTGGAGGTTTAATTTCTTGATCTTGAGACTTGTTTTCCTTGGAGCTCAACCGCCACTTGTTATCCCAAAGAAAATGCAGTGTTGGATAAATAGAAAATACAAAATGACAGTAAACCCAGTCACATCCTACGGAGCAGGTTATGTCTTGGGCCTCGGCGAAGGGAATGAGTGTTTAGTGCCCAGTGTCTTTCTCTCTCAGACCCTTGCTGTTGGCCCACTGGGAGGATTTGGGGCACAACTGAAATCCCTTTTCCATGGTCACCCCCTCAGGTGATAACAGCACATCCTTTCAACCCTGTGCCATGTTGATCCCCCTTGAAGGCAGCCGGGTCGGTTTTCCCTCTTCTTTGGATCACAAGTAGGGGTGTGTAAGTGGGGCTGTGACATCCGCAGGAGCACAGGACCACTTTTAGGGAAGGAAGTGCCTCATGGTCACAGCAGCACTCGGGTGTGGCAGCCTCGTCCAAGCGGGCAGGTGCTGTCATCAGCTGGTGTCTGGGAAGAGTGACCCTCTAGTCCGTTGGCCATGGAGTGCTCGCTCACGTGAAGCATTCCAGCACAGCAGATTTCATGTGCAGTAAAGCCAGTGATGGACTTGTAAAATCAGTATAATTTTGGAGCTCTTCACCAAAGAAGTTAATGTGCCATTAACCTTACTCTTCATTCTTGACTTATTTGAACTCTGCTCAAAATTTTGTTTTGGAGCACTGCATAAACTAGAAATGTTTGTTTCTTTTTATTCCTTTTCTTTTTTATTCATATTCTTATCTCAATTTATTGAAGTAGGTAAGGTTTTGTGCCTTCCTTTCTGGTAACTTTACCATTTATATAGACCTGATACATGCATGTACCTAAATCTTTGTGCGTAACACTTAGTATTGTCTAAGAGTAAGTGTCCATAAGTGAAGTGACTCAGTCAGTGGATGTAGACATATGTAAGATTCTTGATACATATTTCTAAGGTAATTTCTAGAAAGGTTTTATATAAAATACTCCTCCTTCAATGAAGTGAGTGGATTTCAACCCCATACACTTGCTAACACTGCTATAATCATTTTTAGAATCTATGCTAATCTGATAAGCAATAAAAATATTTCATGCTTTATTTATTTGGATTTCTTTAATTAGTAATTAGGTTGAGCCTTTCATATTTATTGGTCATACCTATTTCTTATGTTGTAATTGTTTAGATGTATCCTTTGTCCATTTTTGCACTGGGTGCTTGCTTTTTTCTTATTGATAGGTAAGAACTCTTTGTATATTAAGGTTATTAACACTTTATAATTTATTTTGTGTATGTTACCCCAGTTAATTACTTTTTAAATTTTATGGTCTTATTTACATATAGAGGTTTCCCCTTTTATAACATATAATCAAGTCATAAGTCTTCATCTCTGCAGTTTCTACTTTAGATATTTAGAAAGCCTTTAATAATCCTGAATCAGACCACAATTCATATATATATGTGTGTGTGTGTCTCTCTGAGTTTTGCAGTTTTATTGTTCTTTTTCCCTTTTTTTTTATACTTAATGTCTAATCTATCTTTAATTTGTTTGGGTCTTTTATATGCAAAATATCTAATTAAACTTTTTACTCAGATAGTTGTCCTTTCTCTCTTTGTTGGACTGTTTCTTTTCCCTGTTTATTCTATTTGTTGTACCATTAACTCATTTAGTCAAATTAGCTATGTTTCTGGACTCGTGAATCTGTTGTATTGACCTGTTTCCACCACATTGTCTTACCTTATGTGGATTTACCACATTGTCTTAGATTTATGATACAGTTTATATCTGGAAGCATAACACAGTTTAATAGTTATGTTTTATTTTATAGTTTTTCTTGGCTAGTACTACCCATTTATTTTTTTTTCAATAAACTTAAGATAACTTGAAACCTTCCCCTTCCCCTTAAAAATAATCCCACAGTGAGTCTAATTGGCATTGCTTTTAACCTGTCAATTAATTGTGGAGGAACTGACATCTCTACTATATTGAGTTTCTGATCATGGTAAATAATTTTTTCCCTATTTATTCAAACTTAATATGTATCTTTCCATAAACACTTTCCTTCATTTAGATCCTGAATGTGTCTTTTTAATCCATTCTGTTTGTTTATATGGGGGGAGGGTGGTGTATCTATTACATCATCTCATTGGTAAGAAATAAGAGACTCCTAATTTTCATATTTTTCATATCTATCATCTTATTGAACTCTTGGTAGTTGGAATAACTGGATATTTTTTCTTGATTTTCTAGTATATAGGCATAATACATTGCATATTTCAAATTTTAAAATGCCTCACTGTATGTCACATTGACGTTTAGTTTCTACCAACCGGTTTAATGACTTGGCTGCCTTATTGCTTTGCTTCCTGTTCCGTTCACTTACCATCACTGTTGAGTCTGCTGCGTGCCCAGCTCTGGTGAGTGCTCTGGAGATTTGGGGAGACAGTGCAAGACCCTCCTTCCATGGGGTGGAGGAGGCAGAAGATTAAGCAAACACACAAACAAGACCACTGGAGCTGGTATTCAATGCTAATGGAACAAAAGCAGCAATTGGATAGAAAATTGCTGGTGGTGGGGTGGAGTCTTAAGTTATTCCTAGTATTGGGGAGCGGTTTGCCAGCCCTGGAATGTTGGTTGCATTTCACACATAAAATGCTGGAAATGTGATGATCTTAATGTCCAGTTTTGCCATGGACTTACAGAAAAGGGGGAAGGACACATTGCCAAAGTAGCTATCTTGTGTACTGATAAATGACCTAGTCTCATTTGGGGGCTTGCAAGTTAACCAGAGCAGAAGAGCTGCAGTGACAGTGGGTGGCTCTGTGCTCCATTGGGCAGCTGTGGTGTGTAGGCAGAGGGGGCTGAAGGACACATTCAAGAAGAGCTGGCCAGTGGTATCCTTGCTACCAACACCACCCAGAGAGAAGCAGCTGGAGAGGGCACAGCTCCTGATGTAGATGCTGATGCATGAAAGAAAAGGAAACTCAGATTGGGATGCTCAGATTCTGCACAGTCACAGGGAAGCATAAATAAATGGCAAGGAAAGGCAGCGCTGCCCATGAGGGACATGTCTGAAGTGTGCCTGCCTGCTCAGCATGTGCCACACACCTGCTCAGTCTGCAGAGAAAGCCCCTGCACCTGCCTGCCAATCCACATGCTCTTATTCATAAGTGTGAATGGACACCCAAGATGTTTGTGAAAACCAACAGTAAAAATGTGAAGGTCTGTGATAAATCAAAGGACAGCTGATCCTAGAGAAAGGTAATTTGCAGTAAAATAATTTAAGAGGAAAGCTAACTGTTATCATCAAAAAGATTTAAGAGATTATTGTATCCATAAAAGGAAACAAAAGATTATGAGAAAAACCTGGGGAGAGAGTTCTTGGAAATTTAAAAGTTTTCAAAAATTAAAAATCCAATAGATTGGTTAAATACTATAAACAATATGGCTAACTTGGTAATCAAAGATATAACAGAAGAAAATATACTAGAGGTGATGAAGGACATGCCAGTGTCTTCCCATCTGAAGCGATAAGTATCAAGTTGGATGAGAGAGGAAGCTATTATACACATAAACAAAATCCCCCCCACCCCCACAAAAAAAGAATCCAAGATAGAAGAGTGAGATTATCTACCAGGGAAGAGAACTCTCATGGACTATAAACTTCTCTCAAGAGCAACACCACATACTAGAAGACAATGGGAGAATCCCCTTCTAAGGACAAATAACTTTGAAGTTAAAAGCCTATGCAGAGCCAAACTATTATCTCAAGTATGAAGGTAGAATAAAAGACATTGTTAGATGACATACAGGGATATAGAACATTTCTTTCTCAATGGTTTTTTGAAAAAGTTACTTAAGCATCTACCCCAGCAAAAAGTAAAAGAATCCAAAAGCTATTTATCTATTCAGGACTGGTTAAATTCCCTTCGCCATTACATCTTCCCCATCCTCCAAGGTCACACACTCCGCATCCCCATGGCAGTGCCTTCCATTCCTGCTCCTTTGGCATAGAATCTGCGTTGTCATTCTAATGGAAAACCACCAAAAGCACATTTTAGAGACCCTACCCAACTGTAATTTCAAATACATTTCCCTGGAAGGTGGTCAAAAATATTTTCTGACGTGAGTGTTTGGCCAAGCTCGTTTGGAAGAATTATATCCACATATGACTGAGTGCAGAGTTGTATCAACTCTGACAGTTACTTTGACATTTAAGTAGAGAACAGTAAAACGTAATGGCTAGCGGTTGGGGCTTTGGAGTCAGAAGCACTAAATCGAATCCCATCTCTTCCATCCTAGGACCTTGAGCAGGTATCTCTCCAGACCTCAGCTTCCTCTGTAAGATGGGGAGAGTCGGTACCACCATTCTTGTGAGGATAACACACACTGCCTTTCCAGAGCTTGGCTCAGGAGACTCCGGAATTGTATCAAGAATCCATCAGAATGATTGTGCTTATCACTGGTGAAGAAAAAGAAGAAAGAGGGGAGAGAAGTTGTTTTTTAATTCATTTGTTAAATGCCATAAAGTGTTTGTTTATAGAGCCTTTGAGTAGACACAATGGTTAGACTTAAGAAAGTCACGCCCGCTGTGGACAGCATCCCTGCTGGCAGGAGAAGAGCTCCTCGGGACCTTGCGATCTCCGTAGGGTGCGCCGCTCCAGTTCGGGGTCCCCCCATCTCTTTATTCCCATGTTGTCCGTATCTCATGATGACGATGTTTTGTCTGAGATGACAGATAGCTTGTTTCCCTAAGAGGTGTCTTTGTTGGGTATTTGGAGCCCTGAATATGTTTCCGTCCCTGCCGGATTGATGCTCGGACCTTTGTAAGGGGAAGCCCTCCCCCTTCTCCACTCCCCGCCCCCCGACGTCGGGCCCCCCGCGGCTTCGCGACGTGAAAGCCGTCGGGGGGTGGAGGCCGGTTTTCTGGGGTGGGGGGCAGGGATCTCAGTGCGTTTTGAGGATCGAACCGCCGCTGCCGTCTGAAGTCCCGACCATGCTGTTTTCCTCCACACTTCAGTAATCAGGACATGCAGCAAACCCATAAAAAACCAAACTAATAGCATGAATATTCAGTGACCTAGAATACTAATTATTGTCATGAATATTAATGCGATCGGACTTGCTTTCTCCTCTCCTCTTTCTCCCATCCTTTCTCTCTCTCTCTCCCTCTCTCTCTTTTTTTTTTCCACTTAGCCGGCTCTAAAGATGGGTCATAATGAGAGCATTTAAGAGGGAGCGCGCTCCGCCGTGACAGGACTGGGGTAATAAGGAGAGCTTGATTAACGCGGTGCACTTGGGGGGGAGACGAGAGGCTTCGCGTGGGCCTGTTCGGGGGAGGCGATGAGACACCGGCGGCTCTGCCGCTGCTCCGGGAGATTAATGAGGCCTAAGAGTGCATTAGGAGCCGTGACAAAGGTTTGATCTAATGGGCTCAGTCATTTTTCCTTTGAGTGACAGACGCACAGAAGTAATTGGCTGTGCAGAATGGCAGCTCATTGGCGGTACTTAAGGATACATTATCCCCGTTGTGTGGCCCGCAGAGGCTGTTTATCAAAACTGCTCACACTGCAGACGCCGAGCTGCTGAGCTGCTGTTACAGTGGTAATAGCTATTAAAAAAAAAAAATAACGCCACATCAAAACTAGATCCGTTGTTGTCTCCTAGAAGCAAAGTTTTCTTTGTTTAGTTTCAAATGGTCTAGAAAACATTTGAATAACTCCAGCATGTGTTCTGAGTACTGAGTGAGCTGCACCCGATGCATGTGTCTGTCTGCTCCCGGGTCTCAGGACACGGGCCCCCTGGAACCTCAGGGCCTTGGTCTCCCATTAATACCCCACACTTTGGACTTTGTGGGTCACTGGTCCTCTGATAGGTACATTGAGTGCTTTTGCTAAACACCCTTGTCGCGACTTGGTAGAACACTTGGAAACAATAACCTTCCTGGTTGAGAATTATTTTGCTAAATAATAATCCAAAAATCAGTATCATGTGACATCTACTTCCATAAAGCGGGTTTGATTGGAGTAGGTTTGGATGGCTATTTAACAATTCATTATTTTTAGGGAAAAAACATAAATACTGTGTGGGGTTTCTCTAAGACTAAAATTTCTGGAAGTTAGCTACATCCGAAATTAAAAGGACACTAAAATTATTATTTTATTCTTAGAAGAGCTGGGGCATTTTTAGCTATTATGGGAAATGCATTCTTACTGTTGGAAGTTTCTGTATCTATACATTCCTCCCACTGAGATTTAGGCAAATGTGTGCTATCGTGTTTCCATCATTAAACTGTAAGCTCCTTGAGGCATAGACCATTATTTCTCTTTCTTTGTTATCTACTCCTGCTTTCGTGACCTAGCAATTATTTTTTTCATTAACTGAACACTACTGAGTATTGCCCATCATGTAAAATGTATGTGGTAAATATTGAGGATAAGTATTGTTTGGTTTCTTTCAGATCACAGCTCCTCCCTTTTAGCATTCTGTGGTCAAGATCACTGGGGTTCAGTTCAAATATAAATCCAAATCATACTTTCCATTTTAAGGAAATCTTCAATTATTTGCAGTCTATGTGGAGTGTTCTTTTCTGTAAGAACTGACAAAAGCTCCTCGATCCGTGATGATTTCAATTGAAAATATAAGAGGGATGTTAGAGGCACTGAGCTGTCCATCTCTATGGCAACAGATATCCCTGTAAGTAAATAAAAGTTGGTTTAGAAACTTGCTTTTCCCCTGTCACAAGTGTGAAAAATAGTGTCCAGCTGTTGACATGACATGTTCAAGACCAGGAAAATAGCCAGAGTGGGAAGAGCTGTAGGAAAGAATAGGATGCCGAGAAGGTACCTCGGTAAATTGTCCCCATGGCCTTCAGGAAGCCAGCTGCCTGCTGGCCTGGGCTTTGCCTGGAACCTGAGTCCTGGGAAAGGGCCATTCTGTGACCTAGCCCAGCCCATGATTGGCCAACTTGCTACATTTCTGTTCCCATGTTGGCAGAGTAGAACTTTCCAAAGTAGTCGTGATACTTGCTATTTCCGAACTCTGTGGCCCAATGTTTTGTAGTTAACACTCATGCAGAGAACATTCATCTTTCTGGAATATTCCTAGTGAGGGCAAGACCTCAAGACGTCCTGACCCTCAATCAAGCAGCCCGCCTTCTCTGTTGAGACAAAAGATGATTTAATGAGGACTGAGATGGAGAGAAAGAAGTCAGGTGAGCACTTCCGAGGGTAAACTGGCTTCCTCCTGCCAGGGATTAGAGTTTGGTGGCAGCCAGAGAGATCTGCCCTCCCAACCGTGCTGCCAAGGAAAAAGGCTTTTTAAAGATGGGACTATTATGCATGGGAAAAGGGAAAATAAAATAGTTGAAAGCCATACCTGAAGTGTAATTCCAAATGGGAACTGGAGAATGGTATGTGGACACCTTGGACTTTATATTTTATAAAACATCAGTACATGGATGCTATCATCTTACTACATTGCTTACAAGGAAATCCTTTGTCTTACTTTCTTTTTGTGCAGTGTTGCCATACCTCATTATCACTGTATTGTCATATAAGCCATACCCATATCGTAGCTAAGCAAGCACTATATAAACACTGCGGAGATGAGGCATAAGTGAGCAGTATGAAGGTGCTGTCCATGAACTCGGCAGAATCTGGAGTAGCAAGTGTTCCCTAGGCAGATAAGAATGTGCAGGATGAGTTTTGCAGGTATCATACTTGTAGTGATCAGTGTGCCAAATAGCTGGAAAAAGCAGTCTGTCTTTGGAAAATTTAAGCATATTTCTAAATATAGTCACTTAAATGAGACCATATCTTTTGATGTGCTTAATATTTTCTTCTCAAATTGTGCCCAGACCAAATTATGCCCATCTCCCAGGTGGAGCAGTAACCCAGCAATGGGATTGTAAGCAGGTCACAGGTTCTCTGGTGCACCTTTCCTTACTAGCAGGTTGTGTCATTTATCCATCTTTTGCATCCTGTCCCAGGTACATGATTTATTTATTTCATTCCTTCTATAAACTGTACCTTGGACAGCTTTGGCATAACCATAACAGCGTTGGCATTTTGGAAGGCTGAGTGTGGTAGGAGTTGTCACTGAGCTGTCCCAAAGCTAAGCACTCTACCGATCAGTGTAGTAGCTGGTCAAGAAATACCATCAATTGAGTGAGTGTGTAGACTCATGCAAAGTGATGGTGAGCACACCACCAAAACACAGATACGAGGCAAATGGCATGAGTGGTTTACACATGCAGAGACACCTCCACGAGAGAAACATAAGAGAAACGTTCAGACCTTTTAGTTTTTTAAAGACAAACAAAATCAGCAATATCAACATTTCGATTTTGGCTAAAAAATAAACTGTAGAGAAAAGGAAAACTCGTTATTGGTGAAATTAATAACAAGTATCTTCAGAAGCTTCCCAGTTAGAAAGTGCTTTACTTTGACCCTTAATATTGACCACATGGGGCATCTTATCAGCATCACCATTAGTATCACCATTTCTTCATCAGCATCTTCGTCATTATTATCAGATCCATTTTAAAAATTCTGAACTGAACTGTCTCAAGATACCCAGGTTCCATCTTCTTCTAGCCCACATATCATGAGTCAAAAAGATGTTAATGCTGTTTGATCCTGTAGTAACTCTTCTGGGATTTTGTCCTAAGGAAAAATCTAGAGTAAATGATGTCCTTTGTGGTGTTGTTTATAATAATGAGAAGTCAAAAACAACCAAAACTATCCAGAAGTAGGACTATCTCAGTATAAATTGTCTACATCAAGTCAGTACAATTATTATATGAATAATCATATATAAAATAATTCATACATAAAATTACTATGGAGATTATGGAATAACATGAGGAAATGGCTAGGAAACCATATGAAGTCCCATCTCTGTGTTTATAAGGAAAGAAAATGTAAGTTTATGTTCAATAATGAGTTGATCTAGTACATGAGATTTTGCTAGACATCTAATTTACATTATTTGTATGTTATTTGTATATCTGTATAATTTTGCAAGATAAGTTTTAAGAAATGTGTGCAACAAAGTAAACTCCCATTTTTTCCTCCCTGGGCATCACCATCAGAACAGGGAGAAATGAGAGTAAAATGAGCTATTTCCACATTTTAGGAAATCACCATGAACTGTCTAATTCCAGGATTTTTTGTTTGGAGCATGGCCATGATGTTGTATTTAGTAGTGATTAATTTTCTGTTATAACTGGGTCTGGACTCTGTGCATTCTTTCTTCTCTGGTCAGCATACTGCAGAAAATATATACCAAAACAACATGTAGTAGTCCGAGAAACACAAGATTCCTGTGTCCAGTTAGATGTGTTGAATTGCACTCCTTAACAAAACAAGGATCACTTAACGCAGAGCCCAGGGTGGCTGCATCTTTAAGATCCTGAGTATGTCCTTGGGAAAAAACCCTCTTAGCCTGAAATCCTGGTTGCCCAAAAGGAGGGCAGATTTCCATTGCAAATAGTGAAGCGAATGGGCCCTGCTCACAGGCACTTAAATCATTTGTATCTCACTTTTTATGGTAGTGTTGTGAATTATATTCTTTTTGGGCTTATAATTAGAGGATGGAACAGATGGTGAAGGCCTAGTTTGAAGTGATGTGGCCGTTAGAATAGCCTCTGCCGTCCAGTCCTGAGCCCAGCAAGCCTGGTTTTCCCACCACGCTCAGAGAGAGGCTGGTGTAGCTGCAGGTTTGCAAGGCAGCCCCCCCACCTGGAGCTTTTGTAGCATTTGAAGCCACATAGGAAGGAGAATAGACTTGAAAGAGCATCTCTGTGTGTTTCCAAGGGTGCGCCCTCTCAGAGGAAGCGTGAGTTGCTGTCCATCATATCCTGTGATCATGATTTTTTTAAGGAGGTTTAAAATTCCACAGTGGAAATAAATGTCCATTTTATATTCATGGGCTCATGGGATCCTCTCTGCATTTTTCCTGCCATCTCAATCAACATGAAACTCTAGGATGAATATCACCAAGAGTTGCTGTTTTTTTTTCAAGCTCTCTGACCAAAAAGTCAAACGCCAAGTCTTCTTTCCCAAGTTCAAGCCTTTGGTAAGGTCAGGTCTTGTTTGTGACGATGGACCAAAATTGGAAAGTGCAGTGAGCAAAATTTTGTATTTCAAAAGAAACGATTGTTGATGAATCTTTGAATGCTGTGAAAAGACTTATTTCAGAGTATATTTTCAAAAATCAGAGCAGGCTATTTTTTATGTAATAAGCCTGTAGCTTAAAAGAGGCGCTCTCTCTTTGATGTCATTTGGCGGATGAAAACATTCTTCTTCAATAGAAAACCAGCATCGTTTTCGTGCTCGTTTGAGATCAGTTCAGGCAACATACTGATATTCATTCAGATATAAATGCCATATTCACTTTGAAATGCAAATTGTTTAAAGAAAAATAGCATATGGTGGAGTTAAGTACCTTTTCAAATCAACTCTTACACTTTAGGGATGTAAGTAAAGCTAGAATTATTCTTTGGGAAGAATCCGGCGCTTTTGACACATGGAAGCTTGCGCTAATCAGGGCGGCCCAGTAAGCGGGCGCATATCCATATCAAGGCGATGGGGCTGAGGGCCCGTGGATTAGCATGGTAATGGAGCCGCCCCCTGCTAATCAGAGCCAGCAGCCAGCTGATCCGGAGGGGGGGGGTTTGAGGAACCACTGTTTCCGAGTTCAGAATGGGCCAGGTAGTCGACTGAGTATTTCATGGTAGTGCAGATAATGTTTGGAGAAAAAAATGCTGAGACAAATACCCAATAGGTCCTTTTGTGACCCCCTTCCTGCAGAAGCCAGCTTCTGATAACTGTGCAGGACCAGGCCACTCTGAGACTTAAGGCTGAAGAGGCTGTCTCCTTGCCCGACTCGGCCCTCTCTTGCATACCTCCTGACCCGACCTGTGCATTCTCAGACCATTCAAGTGACTTTAGTATTCTTGAGGGCCGCAGGTGAATTTTATTGATACACAAATAGAAAGTGCAGAATCCCAAGTTACAGCTAACTGCACATGTGACCAGCATGCAGATCAAGAAGCAGCAGGTGGCCAACAGACCTGGAAGCCCTTAAGGGCCCCACCCTGTGATTGGCCCCACATACACGCACACACTCACAGGGGTAACAGACGTGTCATTGCACACCCATACAGCAGTTTGCCTGTTTATTTTGAGCAGATGGATGGGATCCTAACAGCTGGCAGTCTCGTATTTGTGATGTCCATCCTGTTGTGTCAGCGGTTCGTTCATTCTTACTGGCATTGTAATATTCCATCACGTGGATGGCTCTGCCATGGGGCACCCACCGTGTGTGGACATTTCAGCCATTTCCAGTTGGGGGCTCTTCTGAATAATGCTGCTGTCAACGTCTTGTACGTGTTTTCTGGTCAACATGTCTATGCATGTCTGTAGGATTTTAGTCTGGAGGGATGTGAAAGAAAAAGGAATCTGGGAAGAGAGAAAACGTAATGGACTGTTCTAGGAGAGTTTCACACAGGAGGGTCAGTCAGAAGAGCAGTCAGCCCTGGGGTGGTGTAAGGAACCCTCTTTCCACACTGGCCTTCATAGAAATGGCTGTGGTTCCAAAGCCTAAACTAAATCTTCAGTGTGGTAGGAAGTCCATCCCGAACCTTCCAGCAGGTGTGGTCTCCCAGCCTCTTGTACCATCTCGTGGCTCCTGTGTTCCTCAGTCTTGCATTTCGGCCACATGCAGGCTTGTCGGATACCTTCCCCTGGAATAGCCTGGAGCTTCCCTGAGGGCGCGACTCTGTTCCCTTCACTGCCCAGCACAATAGGGGTTCAGTGCGGAGACAGCGGTCTCGGAGGTGGGTGTTAGGACTGGTGGAAAGCTCCGTGCGGGGTCTGACTTTTCCCTCCCTGCTCACTAGCAGGCTGGCCTGCCCGTTTCCTGGCTAGTGACGCCAGGATCAGGACAGGACAGCTGGTTGCTCGACAGCTGGTTGCTCAACAGCTGCACCAGTGGCCAGAGTATGAGTGTGGTGTGCCGTCCCCCTTAGGGACAGGTGACACCCACAAACACGGTGGGTTGTGTTACAGGAGAGGAATCCCCCCAGTTCAGGAAACCCCAACCTTTTGCAATGGGATGCAAGCAAGCCCACCCAACCCTTACCCTGGAAGGCAGTATTACTCTCCCAGACAGCACAGAAATCTGTCCTCTGGAGGAAGATATTATCTTTGTCATCCACATCTGTCACCATACAGGCATCCCTGAAAGATAATCCATAACAATGGGTCCCCGTTCCTGTGGCACAAGACGTGGAGAAACATGAAGTGCGTGGAGCAGTCTGCCAGTGGTGGGGTGGGGTGTGCCGGGGGCCCAGGGAGAATGGAGAGCACCCCCTCCCCTCTCAAGGAGGTCACAGCTCTGGCACTCATCCCTGGGGAAGGCAGGGTGTCCGCTGGCTTCCTCACAAGGCCTCATGTCCGTTTCCCTGGCTCAGAGCTTCCTGTAACAGGTCAGAACCGATCGGTGGACCTTCCTCCTCACTCTGACAAAGGGGACGTTCCAGTCTGGCTTTTAGACTCTCTTCTCTCTAGGCAGAGACAGACATGCCTGCAGAGACTGGTTTCCTGCCATGGGCTGAGCCTCCTCATCTCTTAGATCCCAGCATTGGATCTTATTTCTCAGCCTCACTAGTGAAATTCTGCAGGTATATGTTTAGGTGTTCACCTGCTGGGAGGAAGCAGGCGTCTGTCCCTCATCACCAGGGCCGTGGGTCGCGGTGGGGCTCGCTGTCACGTGCCCCTGAGGTGTGGTCGCATCGGCCCAGGGCACTCACACCTGTAGTCCTGCTGGTGTCTGTGCCTGTAACTCCAGTTCTGCCGGCCGCCTTGCACTTGAGACTCTAATGGCTGGGTAAGTAAGAGGGCAGGTCTGGTCTTAAACACACCCGTTTAGCAAATCAGGTATAGGTGTAAAAATCTGATTTCATTAATCAACGTTGCAGCAGCCCCAGAGTGAGGTGTCTTCAGTGACTGTTGGCAGCCTTTTCGGCTCTCGACCCCAGCCGTTTAGCCCGACGGCCAGGAGGCCCGTCTCGCCGACCTGCCACCTCAGGCTGACTGCCTGCCTGCCCACCATGAGGGCCCACGGATCCTGACCTCAGGGTCCTCAGCTCTCTGGGAGTCAGGTGAGTCACGGCTTCCTCCAGAAGGGAGAGCTTCAGGTCCTCAGCCTTTGTTAGTAACTTACTAATGTGAAATGAATTGCCATTTGACAAAGGATGCAGCCCTACAGTACTTTGAGAGAAAATAAATGATTTTAAATGTAGCCTCTGCCTTATATATGCTTTAGAGGTAGTTTCCAAAGTGGTGAAAACTCCGTGTGGTAAGACTTAGGGCAGATGTTGCTAAATGTGTACCTATAAAAAACTAGAAGCAGGGACAGTATTGCTTGACCGGTTCATTAGTGGTATTTATTCAAGAACAGAAATGAAATTACACATAAGCCTTTCTGTGGAAGGGGGGAGGGGGGTAAAAATAAGCATGAGAAATTGGCAAAAAATACTATAATTAGATTATAATACTGTATAGTTACTTATCATATTCATGGAACATTTGGGAGTAGTTGGTTTCTTTGATAGATTGATTGACTCAAAGTACATTGACGAGCCCCCGAGTGTGACCCCTGGCCCAGGGCTGCTCGTGCTCGGGTGAACTGCTTCCCTGGCCACAGTAAGCCCGCAAGGCTGTTGCCGTGGTGTCAGGACCGAGTCTGGACCGCTGGTCTGCCTCCAAGTTACAACACCTGTCTCCATGTATTTACACGTAGAGGCAAGTACCTCCTGTTCGTGGACCTCCAAACTATACGTTTAGGGCAAAAACAGTACTTCTTACCCTTTGGGACACTTGTTTTGTTTTCAGTTCAAATGTATTTCTACTGTCATCACAGAAAATGCTTCGTTTCCATATGTCACAGTTTGCTTTTATTATTTGATTTTCAGAAGACTTTTAACTGAAGTTAAAATAAAGTGAATGAGTATAAGCAGAAAAGAGATTTGCCCTCTTGAAAGAAATCATGAATGTTTTGCTTCTGCAAAAGAGACTGCTCCTGTGCACATCTGTGGAAGATTTTGTAACTCACAGTTACCCAAGATCAGGAACTGGGTGGGCAGGTAATCAGGTGAAGGGGGCCGGGTGGAGGGCAGGTGTGAGCCTTGGCCGCTGAAGTGTGGATTCTGGGAATACAGATTCAGAGACGTAGTCAGCTAACTGTTTCTGAGCACAAACACAGGTTCACAGCTGCCAGGTAGTTTCATTTTTCAAACCACACCAGAAATCCCAGATTTTTAGATGAAATCTCCTGAATTAATTCTGCTTTAAAAAATGAATCATGTCCCACTAAGTGAAAATGCACCCATGACCTCAGCCAGTCTGTGGATCTGTTTTAACATTTTACTTGTTTGTGTGTCCACACAGACACATTCATTTGGCCAAAATTCCATGCTGTAGTTTCCCTTTACTCCAGTAATTGGGGTGGCGTGGCTGGGGGGAGGCCTTCACAGGCTGGGGGGTGCCAAGGTTCTCCTTCTGAAGGACTCTGCAGAGCTGTTTTCGGGTCTTGTACAGATTCTGCCATCAGTTGCCAGGAGCACGTGGTCTGCTGGAAGGCTCTTGACCCCAGAGGCCCCATTCCATTCCTTGGGGATGCCCTCCGGAGCCGAAGCCCAGAGCCTCCCCACCAGCAGCTTAGTGCATTCGGTTTATGCTTGAAATTTCATTGGACAAACAGCTAGAAGTTTGAAAACCAGTGGACCAGCCTCAAAACTATGATCAGCTTCATTGCAGTTTTACATGAGTACGTGTGTTTTCAGAATCTGCTCTCCCCTTTTCCTGCAGTGGATGTGTTGCCCTGAGTCAAATAATTTGTCAGCCTAAGAAGAGCTCTTTGTCAGATCTCTCTCCATTTGAACTTCCACGTGCTCCGTGTCCAAAGTTCAGATTGACTTGGCTGTCCTGTGTGGGGGTGACTGTTCCTGGAGCTTTGTCTCACGTGGGCAGGGACAGGCGCGATTTGCCTGTTGAAGGAGGTGTATCAGGGTTTTTAGACCAGTCTTCCCCAGGGAGCCACTCTCCAGGGAGAATGCACACCGGAAACGGCACAGCACACGTGGCGGTTGTGCTGGATCATCAGCCCAGAGACGATGGGCGGACAGGCATTTAGTTTGGTTTTCAGGTGTTTTGGCTTCGTGTGCCTAAAGCGGGTATAAAATGAGGTTTCGTGTATCCCCACACCCTGATGACTCATCAGGGGACAAGCGGGCACACTAGTGGGGAAAGAATCATGTGCTTGCCATGTTCACCGAGTGGCAGGTGTCCCTACTGGCAGGAAAGGTTGGGGCCCTGGCGTGGCCGCCGTGCGGAGAGGTCACAGCTCACCTGCATCCTCATGCTGTTCCCCCCCCTCCATCTTTCCTTTCCCCTTCCACCCACCAGTGCCCTGGAGCCTTTGTCTTTGGGCATTCACACAGTGAAAGCAGAGAGGACCTTGGAGCCCCAGGGGGTTCTGGGTAGGCGCCTCCTTCCAAGTGCATCCTGAGTGGTGGGTACACGGGATCGGGGTCCCCGTGGGGAAGAGAAGCCCTTCTTTACAGAGGGACAAAGACGTGGGCAGAGAGAGGCCAGGGGATAGTGTAGTGTGGGGCCAGGGTTGGCAGGAGTGGCACTGGGACCACCGAGGCACAGCCACCCCAAGGCGACCCTCTGGGGGAGCCCAGGAACACACTCCAGGAGCATGTGCCATCACCTTACACTCCTGCTCCCCATTGGTTGAGCCCAGTGGGAAGCCAGAGGTCCTGGAGCCCGTGGATGCAGCCCCAGGGAGTGCCCTCCTCAGAGGGGAGCAGGATGGAGAGTGGTGGGAAGGTGATGGACGCAGTGCAGGAGACCCGAGCCAAGCCGGGCTGCCGGCTGGGAGGGTGCCATCTTCTCAGACACCCTCCTGCTGTGGGTTCTGAATGCCTTGTTACTGCTGGGATCTGACTGAGAAGAGGTGACTCAGAGGGCAGCTAAGAGTGGAGAATGGGAGGAGCGTGTGGTTGTCCCTTAGTGCCACCTCGCTGGCCCTGGGGCAGCTCCTTTGTGCCCGTGAGGTGCCATGCACCTGGCCCTCCTTCCCGGGCTGCTGGGAGGATCAGTCCCTGAGCAGGCGCAGGAGCACAAGCCGGTGCCGTCATTCAGGCTGTGCGTGCTCCCAGGTTTGTGCCGTAGCTCCAGCCCCACAGTCGGAACATCAGGACCTCAAGGAAGGTGGTAAACTGGCACAGCCCCTGCCGCTGGGCAGGGGAGCCGGGATGGGCTCCAGCCGGAAGAGCCTCCCTCCAGCATCTTTGCCATCAGTGATCCGTGGGGGTAAGGAGCTTCAACCATCATCGTTTAGGGGTCGTGGTTATTTCCGGTTATCCACGCCCTCTAGCAGGTCCGCTCAAACGTTCCCCTGTGCAGGAATTACCTGCAGATCTTACTAAAGCAGGCCCGGGGGTGCGGCCTGGAGGCCTGCATTTCTCGCTGCCAGGCACTGCTGCTGTTGGTCTGAGGACCACACTTAGGAAGACGGTGGCCCTTCCTAGGATGCTGCCCCCAGCTTTCCTCCAGAATTGGGTCGACCTGCCTGTGAATCGTTTCCCTTATGATATTTAAAATGTACCCAGTTCAGATAACAGCACAAAATCAGTATTGCTTTTTACATAGAAATGTATTTTTTAAAGCAAAACCCTTCTTCTTCATTAATCGGCTGTTTGTTATATTGCTCCCGTATGCATTTCAGTTCAGTAGATGGTTCTGTAACTTTCCAGGGCCCCACAGGATTACAGCAGGGTCAGTTGTTGGTAGTAGAGCTCTGGATTCCTACCTCTGTCTGCTCACCAGAATCACCGGAGTGCTTTTGAAAACGTGTGTATTCTTTCAAACCCCAGTCCCAGGCCTTCTGAATCAAAATTTGAATTTTTTGAAACCTTTATTTTTAAAAAGCTCCACAGGTAGTTCTAGTAATTGGCTCTATTTGGGAACTATGAATACAGTCTATATATTAAAAATCTTATACTATGAAAGTCTTCTATTAAAACAATCGAGAGCTTAATTGGTTCTAAAGTAAAAAAAAAAGAAAGAAAAAGAAACCTAATACCTTTGAAGATCTGCATGTAGACCTAACAAACTAATTCACTAGCACCAAGGTATGATTGGCTGAGCTTTAGAGAAAGACACTTAATTATGTTTTTGAGTCTAAAACTGGTGTGACCAGATAATCATTCATTTTGATGCTGAGCAACTGATTCAAATCATTAAGTATACAGTGGAATCATTTTTCATCTCCATCCATGTGCACTACCAAGTTGCTATGGTTATTTTAGTCTTTTCAAGGTTAAGAGTAAACTTACTGGCTTCAGAGCCTGCATTTCCTCTGATGTCTCTTGTAGGAACTTTGATTTGTGTTGATCATAAAGTGCAGCTTCACCATGAAAATAATCCTCTGGCACCAATCGGTTGAGTCCCAGTTGGCGATCATTTTCACGTCCATGGATCTGTGGATGCAACAGGGCTCCTGCCGGGCCTGCCAGGAGTGTTGCTTTCCCCAAAAGTGGGCCTTCACCTCTGCTCGCTGGCGAGGTGCTGCTTGCGGCCGTGTCTTTGTTGAGGACTGTTGTGTGCAGGCTCGTTGGCACAGCTTCCCCATGCACCCTCCCACCCGCTCCTCTCTTGTGCTCTCCGGTGTCGTTGTGTGTGATGCTTCCATTCTCCACGTGGGCAGGACGACCTCTGTGCCTGGGCCCGCTGTGCAAGCGCTTCGGCCCCGTAGACTATCCAGTGCTGGCTTCTGGGGTCTGCAGTCCGAGGTGGTGTTCACCTGACTTGTTTATTCCTAGGGAATATCACTAGTGCGTCTGGGTCTCAGATGGCAAGCGGCATCGGCCTGGGCCCCTTCGGCAGCCGACCGGACGGCATGCAGCAGCGTTCCTGCTCCGTCTCCAGTGCTGACCAGTGGAGTGAGGCTACGGTCATTGCAAACTCGGCCATCAGCAGCGGTAAGAGAGGGTGCGGCCCCACAGACCCACGGCCGCCTTGCAGACCTTGGTCATAAGCCCAGGTTGGACGCACCACCCCAAGCTCTCTGCACCCCACTTGAAGTGTGGCACCTGCAGGGTGGCAGTGTCAGTGGTACATGCCTGGCCTTTCCTCTGGCGCATTTGTCCTTGTTAGGCTGTCTGCCCATAACATCTCTCTGGTGCCTCTTGGTGCAGGGAGGAGTAGATGTTCATCCCCACTTGACAGATGCACAAACTGAGGCTGCAGGTGGAGCAAGTGGCTTCCCCAGGGTCACAGGACAGGGAGGGGACAGAGAAATAATGTCAGAATTTATGCCTCTGATCACACTTCCGCACGGCCTGGCCTTTACTGCCACCTTTAATGCTCATTTTATATCGTAAGGGTTTCTTTTTTTTTTTCATCAAAGGAAAACATGATTCATTCTCCTTAGCAGCGTTCCAGGATTCCTGGTATACCCTCTAAATTATGGAGTGCTCCCTTCTCGCTTTTATTTTTTTAAGTGAGAACAGCTTCTCGCGAAGTAAGCGTGCATGTAGGCAACTCCTACCGTGAGTTGGAACACGGAGGCTGCGCTGTCTGCCTGCAACATGCTTTGCCTGTGGCATTTTGTCTGTGGCCTGTTCACCGGTATTTAAAGGAATTCCCACTGTTGTATGTCATCTATCAGACAGGGCGTTAGAGTAATTTTAGCATAATTTGTTCTAATTAAAAGATTCAGCATCAGGTCTTCCCTGTAGGCCCGCCAGCTGCTGCAGCAGGACGTTAGATTTGGGTAAATATCATCCTTATTTCTAGTTACTCCACGTTCTTTTGGCAAGTGCTGCCAAGCAGAGGCCTTAAAGAAAGACATCCCCAAACCAAGTGAGAGGGGGAAATTCAGTCCATCGAGGCAGCTCCAGAGGGGCCGCAGCAACACGCGTCTAGAAAAGCTCGTGGCACCGCGTATACACAGCCAGGGCTCCTTCCACATTCAGAGGAAAACGCTGTGCTGGGTAGCAAACATCTGCCTGCAGCCTCTCGCGGGACCCCTTCAGGCGGTCTGCCTGTCCTCGGAAATCACAAGGATGCATTGAGAACCCCAGGGAAGGGGGGTCTGAGCCACTGTAAATTGACCACCTAGAGTTTCTCCCCTTGGAATGGGGCATCCAAGCCTTCACAGCCACCACCCGCCCGCCAGGTGGCTGTGGGCAGGCCACCTGACCTCCGTGAGCCCCTCTGTCCTTTCCTGATGCTTGGATGCACTCTTTCCTCCCTTCCTGGTCGTTAGGTGTAAAGTGCAACACCTGGACCGTGGCTTCTGTAACCGCGTATCTGCTGTTGTTATCACAGTTACTCTTTTTAGGAGGCACAAGCAGTTCACATAATTATCATCAAATACATTGAAATGGATTGATTTTTTCAGTTGGTATTACCAGCAGGCTGGGTTTATTCTGTGGAGCCCCCATGTCTGGGGGTCGGGGTGCCCCAAGCTGGGCCTTTGCAGAGCCTGCTGCATACACACGACCTCAGCCCCGCCTTGTCGAGCTGCAACCTTCCGAAGCTTTCCTCCTTTGAGTAAGAGTTGTTGAGTCACCGACACAGCCTGATTAGAGCAACAGTTTTTAGTGCTATGCCTTAGGGCTATGGGACTTATATTTGGGAGGGGGGATTAGAAGAACAAGTGCCTGAGAGAGACCATCACCGGAGTCTTTGCCTCCCCTACACTCAGAATATTTTTATAGAAGAGGCACTGGAAGCAGCATATTAATCTAAAATCCTTTCTAGACAGATTTTCTTTCTGCACAGTTAACTCTTTGATAAAGACTCATTAGTTAACTTTCTCCTGCTTTGTAACTCTGTGCTGGTTGTGCAGACACAGTGGGTGCTTCCAAACTGCCAGGTCATGAGGCTCTGTTATTTTCAGAGCCTTGGTTTGGTTGGAAGTGTCTTTCCAGAGAAGCAGATTGCGTTGGTCACTTACACGCATGTTTATAGTCCCTCTGAGAGACTGAGGTCACCGGCATGTGAATGTGGCTTTTAAATTTACAAAGAGATTTCTCAAATATTAATGCCTCAGGAATCCATTCATTCTTCATTATATAGCATGTTTGTTAAAAACTAGTTAGGATCCCTGACACCCCAGAGTTTGAACCCTGAATGCAGGCGGTAGGAAACACGAGTCTGTGCCCTGGCATGAGCCTGCTGGGGGATGTGGGTGGAGAACTTGGAACAGTGTGGGCTGACATTGTGCAGGTACTTTAAAGGCTGATAGTTAATCAAGGAAAATTTCCCAAAGAGAATGAAACTTGAGCAGTGCTAAAAGAACCAGATGGACTTTTTTTTTTTTTCTGTGCAAAACCACAGGAGGAAGTTATTATAAGCATTGAGGCAATTTGGACAAAGACACAGAGAAGAGTGAAAGGGAAAATGGACCAGCCGAGGGGGCTGCAGTGAAATGAAAGGTGTCAGTGGGCGTGCAGCAAAATGAGGGGAGACGAGAAGAGACGAGCATTAAGAGGTCAAAATTGCGAAATTAATCATCATCTTATTTTAGGACTTAGAACTGACATTTTCAATAGCAAAGATCCAGAAAAACAACAGAATTCCGTACAGGAGCAGGACTCCTCAGATGTATAGGGACAGACACGAAAATACAGGCACGATATATATATACTTCCTGCCTATGTTTTCTTAAAAGTTGATGGATATGTTCCCCCAAGATATGGATGAATAGTATTAAGAAGAAGAAGAACTGATGTTTATCGGGGCTTCCTGTGGATGATCTCATTTGATGCTCAGGAAGTAGGTACAGTTGTTATCTGTTTATGATGGGGAGACTGACGCAGAAGGGTTAGATCCTGCTTATGCAGAGACCCCCCCCTGGTAAGGGCCAGGTTGCAAACTCAGGTGGCTTGATTCCAAGCCTTGGCTCCGTGATGGCGCTTCTCAAGATGTGCTTCCCGACCAGCAGCAGCCCCCCTGTCCCCAGGGACTGGTTAGAAATGCAAACCCTTAGAGTCCATCCCAGACACACCGACTCAGAAGCTCAGGGGTGGGGCCCAGCACCCTGTGTGTTAACAAGCCCTCTCAGAATTATGTTGCATTTTGAAGTTTGAAAACCACCACGCTAAACCCTTGCTTCTAAAAGTGTGGTCCGTGGACCAAGAGGCATCTGACAGCCCCTGGGAGTTGGCTAGAAATGCAGAGTTCCAGGCTCCACCGAGACTTCCCAGATCCAAGCTGCATGTTGCCAAGCTCCCTGGGTGATGCAGATGCGCCTGGATGTTGAGCAGCCCCATTAGCCTGAGGTGAGGGCAACATCGCAGCCCCCTTCTGGTAAGCACCATCCTTGCCCTTAGCGGTTCAGCCAGCAGCCAGACCCAAAGCAGTTTTTAATGAACATCAGGCCCAGGATCAGACAGCAACCTCAGGAAAACGCATTTGTGAGTGGGTTTCCAGACCTCAGCTTAGGCATCAGCATTCCCTGCCGTGCTCAGAAAATAATCACAAAAGAAACAAACATGATTAAGAGCTTTCTGCCATGCCTTGTCTTTTTAAGTTGCAGTTGATACAAACCCCACCCTCCTTTCTTTTTTTTTAATCATTGTATCTTTTTCCCTAGAGTCTGGTTTGGATGTCAGTCATGAAAAGCATACGCTGTGCTAGCAGCAGGGACAGGAGAAGCTAAGCAGCTTTTGAATCCAAATGCCCATGTGTTGGTGAATATGCCTTCCAGTTGTCACACACACTTATCTTAAACCGTCATAGTAATGATGACACTGGAATTCAGTGTTTCTGTGCCCCCCTGTCCACCCTAAATTAAGACTTTGGATCCAGAGAACTTTTCAAAGTCTTACCCTCTATACATGCAGGTGCCCTGGGGGTTTCTGTCTTTTAAGCAGCTGCAAGCAACTCCTAATTAGATAGATTACTTTGTAGTGTGCAAAAGTACAAAACAGGAGGTTCTGGTTAAATTAAGGGCAGAGAAAAGAAGAATCCATTCTGTGAAATGGAATGCCCCACTGCTTTATGACTATTACTGTTGTAAGGTTTTACATTTAAGTACCTGAGGTTTAAAATTAAATGTCTAATATAATTTGGCGTTGCTAACATGAGACCCGCATCTGCCCTTAGAGGAAACGCAGACAGCTCAGTTCAGGATTGCAAATTGCTGTCTGCTGGCTTGCGAGCAGAGGAGGATTGGACCCCTCTTCCACTAAGCACCACATGCTGCTCGGCGTAATTTTTTAAGTGCAGAAACATATTCATCTTGAGCTTCTGCATTGAAAAAGGCTGTTCCAGCAGTACATGAAAAATTAATTTTTTTACATTTTTTCTCACTCTCCTAAGTGTTTGACAGAAGTAATTTTTGCAGCAAGAGAGAATAAAAACTGGTGGCTGTAAATTCCTGTCCTGGAACCTCTTGTGTAGATTCTTTATGGAGCCGGAATTGATCTACATGTCAGACCCTGTTGTGGTTTGAACTGTTTATCACCGTAATGGCGGTAGTAAGCCTGTGAACACCAACTTATAATCCTGGCTGAAAGAAATTGGTGTTTGCGGTCAATGAAGGGGCAGCTTAGCTTTATTGATAGATTCAGAACAATTATCTCTGCAACAACTATTGGCTGAAGGTTTTCTTGAATCTCATTGGGAGCCTGTAATTTTTTTTTTTTTTGGATTAATCATTTTCTCTCTAGATGATTTTCTCAAGAAGTGTTAGCCAAGGTTTATGTTCCTGTGGGCACCAGGGGCCCTGGGGGGTCATCTGTAGCATACTTAGTCATCTTGCTCCAAGGCAAAATGTGTTTTTAGATGCATCACACCTGTGTCACGGGCCCTGTGCATTTGTCAGCCTGAGTTCCTGAGCATCTCGGCAAGCCAGGTGGGCCCGCCACATGGTCCCCTGCGAGTGCCAGCCTTGGGCTGATAGCCCCAACTGTTGCTGTTGATGTGGCAGCCATGCTTCCTTCCTGCCACCCCCCACCCCCATCCTCTTTACTGTCAGATTGTCTTGATGGCTCCACCCCATCCCTGATTGCTTCATTCCAACAGTTAATCTTCTGCCATACTGGCTGGCCGTCACTGTCAGTATTGCATTGCTTGAAATGACTCTTGAGCATTTCTCTTCAGCCCCACTTCAGCCTGCCTTCCACCAGGCCACCGTACAGCCTTGTCAGCATCAAGTATAAAAACCCTAGCCATCTTTCACTCTTCTACATGGAAGGGTGTGTGTGTGTGTGTGTGTGTGTGTGTGTGTGTGTGTGTGCATACATACATGCACATTTCCTTCTAACCATTTACTCACATCTTCCTACCGACTCTCGAATGATTATCTGATCCTGAATCTAATGCATTTGAGTTTTTGTTAATTTTAAAATATTTTTCCCATTATGAACATGTTTTGCATGCTTATTTTAATGATTGAGGTTGGAAACACAAGTCTCAGCTTTGATAATTGTCTGCAATTTGAGATAGCAGCCAGCATGTGGGTCCTCGCAAAGTTTACAGTCAGCTCATCAATTTTAATTTTTACAGTTTGAGCACTTTTTTTTACCTCCTTGGATTATTCTGACAATTTTAGCATGTGACCAGCAGGTGGTGGTAATGTGACATGACCACTTTGACTAGTAGGATTTTCATGAGGAAGGGAAGGACAACTAAACTCCCCATGTAGACTGCCTTTGTTGTGAACTGCCTCTCTGCCAGGAGCTTGACATCTGACACTCATTTCCTGGGGATCATTATCCCTATTTGACAACTGATGTTCAAAGAGGCTAAAAACCTTAAGACCATACTCTTAATAATTAGCCACAATTAAAACCCAGGTCTTCCCAGTTCCCAAGCCTATAGTTTTCCCCTCTACTATTGTTTCTAAAGGAGGAAGAAATGCTTAATATTAAAACATTGTGCCATTAAAATTGTTATCCTTTTATAAAACTTACTTTCTAAGGAAATATAATACAGATAGACATTTTCCCTTCTCTTAGTCATCCTGAACTTTTCTTTTATCATCAATTCCTCCCAAATCTTGACTGGCACTAAAAACCATTCCCTGGGGTTTGTCATCAACCTTCGGTTTCACTCAGTGTTAAAGGGCCCGTGGGCTCTCATCTCTCAAAGCTGGACACTCCCTGCCTCTGCCGCGCGGTCTGTTCCCCTCACCAGGCTAGTCGGCCTAATTAAAAGGATGACCCTGGTGTTCCCTCTGCTCAGAGCCCTCCTTCCTTTCCCTGCATGTGGCCAAGGAGAAAGCAGAAGCTTCCTAGGGTAACTGGCCACAAGGGGTAAAGGTGTATTTTTTTTTCTCCCAATAAGAGTGTTGCTACTTTGTACTTTGTCTGCTCAGTTCCTTCCTGTCAGCTATTTCTAGCAGCAGACGCTGACCAGGAAATGTTGCCCCCGCTATCAGAACAGCGAGCAGTGGGCTTTGTACCTGAAGGCCAGTAATTCTCATTTTGCCTGGCAGAAGTCTAGAAATCATCGTAAACCTAGACGGTAGGAAAGGATACTGTTGCCAATTGCTGCAGTTCCTTGACCAAGTCCCGTAGCCTCTCTGGCCCTCAGTGTCTTCATCTAGACCAGCGTTTCCCAACCAGCGGTGATTTTGTACCACCTCCACCTCCGCTCCCCCAGGACATTTGGCAAAATGACTGGAGACATTTCGGGTCGTACACCCTAGGGGGCTAGAGGTGCTCCTGGAGCCTAGAGGGTAGAGGCTCCGATGCCGCTAAACAGAACACACAGGACAGCCCCCCACGCAAAGACGATCCTGCCCAGGATGTCAGGAGTGCCAAGGTCAGCAGACCCTGATCTGGACAATGAGGCCCTCACCCCCGGGGTCCCTTCCAACCACCATTGCTATGTCCCACCGTGAATTCAGTAATCCTTCCCAAAGAGGAGGAAGCCTGCTTCCTTTCATAGTTACTGCAGCCAGCACAAGGCAGTGTCTTGTCTATCGCAGGGCTTCTAGCTCAGCTTCTCAGACCCCCCTGCCCCGAGGCAGATGGCATGGGGTGCAGCCCCTTCCACGGCACAGCTGCTGCTCTAAGTGATTATGTCCTCTCTGCTGGCCAGGTACAGGGCCCTGCAAGGTGACGACCACTCTGACCCCCGTCTCAGATAAGGAGACAAGGACAGTCATGCTTACTCAGCAGGCCGATAGCCAAGGCTGGAACCATCTCAGGCTGTGTCTTAACCGCCACACTCGACCACCGCCGAGAGCGCTGTGTGAGGGACACCAGGCCTTGGCTACTGGGTGTGTGTCTGCTGCCTGTGTGAGGGTGTGGGCAGCATACACCGACAGGCGTAATCTTGGCGCCCTCTAGACGTAGAGGCCACGAGGTGGGTTAAGCTAACAAAGTGAAACTGAAGCATCAAAGTCCTGAGTTTAGGTTCAGCAAGCCAATCGGCGCAGATACAGAATGGGGTGCCGAGCCCCGGTGAGGCAGACCTGGGCGTGGCCCCTCTGCACCAACACTCTCCCGGCCTCCTCTGCCCTGAGAATGAGCCCACCCGACGTGCTCGGTTCTGCCCGAACCTCACCAGCCTGCTGGGTTCCTCTGTGGGGACGTGTTTCCAGAAGGACATGGCATTTTGGGAAGCGTCCAAAGCAGTGGAACCCACATGGGCCAGAGAGGGAGTGGGGAGTTGTGGGGGAGGAGGAAAGGGGGGCCTCTGGGGCTGGGGTCTCAGACATGGCTGCGCATCTTCCTCTTGAGATACTTTTTTAAAACACTAGTCCTTGGGGCCGAGGCCTGAAAACGTCTTCCTTGGGCGTGAGCCCTGGGTGCCCCCTGGGTGGTTCTCGGGTGCAGCGGGGGTCGGAATCCCCTCCTCCAGGAGAGCCTGGTGATGCGGTGGGCAGTGACCACAATAAGAACGCTGAGCCTTAGTCCGTCTAGGGAAATGGCGCCGGGGCAGTGGGTCAGAGTTGCAGGAGGGAATTGGGGCAATCTTGGCGTAAGGTAGCCTGAAGGAACGTGATGCAGCGTGAAACTTGGAAGCAGCTATTTTCGGCTTCTCCCTCCCACACCTTTTGCCTTCACCCGACAGCCCTCTTCTTCTCCAGTGAGACGGGCGCCCGCTCCTCTCCCCGTGCCCGGACCTGCTCCTCTCCCTGCGCCCAGAGCTTCGGGGCTGCGGGGCCTGCCCTTGCCTAATGCTGCGCTTCCACCCCTGGACCCGTCGCCTCCTTTCTACAACTGCTTCTGCAGTTCCCCTCTGTCCTCTGTCAGGCCTGCCTGATGGCTGTCGCCCAACTCCGTGGCCTGCAGCCCCCCTCCCTTCCCCAGCCCCCTCCCAGGACAGCTGTCCGTCCCGCCGTCTCCCCTTCCTCACCAGCCACTTGGCCTGTGACCCACCCTGCTCCGCCCTCGCCTGGGCCCAGACCACAGGCCTTGCTGTCCCGGGCTGTGCTTGGTTCCCTTCGTGACCTCCCCAGCGGTGCCGAGCCTGGTTCCCTTTGTAAGCTACTTAATAAACTTAGCAGCAGTGCTGAGCCTGGTTGGCTGTTTCTCTTGCTTGAAACTTTCTTCTGTTGGCTCCTCGGATGACACCCTCTGGGCTCTCCTGCCGTTCTCTGCTGTCCGTCTGAGGCGTCCTCCACCTGACAGTCCAGGTCACTGATGTTGCTCGGGACCCAGCCCAGCCCCCTGGCTGCACTCCCTGCCTCAGTGGGGCCAGCCATCTGTCTACACACGGAAGACGTCCAGGTTCATGTGCCCCGCTTGACCTCTGTTCCACTGAACACGTGCACTCAACTACCTGTGAGAAAGAAGGGCTCCCACTCAGCGTCCTCACAGCAGAACTCCGGGTGTCCTCCTGACGGCTGGCCCTGCAGCTCAGGCCGCATGCGCACCCACTGGCACGGCTCAGCCTCACCCCCATGAAGCAGTTCCCGAGGCTGGGTCTCTCCACCTGGCTGCCCAGAACGCCTGCTGCCTGCCCTCTGACCTGCCTCTCCTCTGTGCCCACTGGGCCCAGCCAGGGCCCTGCCCCATCAGTCCTGGGTCACCTCCTGCCTTTTTTTTGCTTCCCTAAAGTTGCCAGAGTCACCTTCAAATTAAAAACAAATAAAACCTCAGATTGCCACTCTCCCCGCCCCAGCACTGTACTGGCTCCCAGGCCCTTGGAGGGCATTCCTGGCTGGCAAGGCCCCAGCCAGTCTGGCCCCTGTTGCTTCTGTGTCCGGCCTCCCACCCGCCCCTCTGGTCTCCGTCACCGGGGCTGCAGCCCTCTGCTGTGCTCAGACCCGGGTGAGTCACCCGTGCCGCTCAGGGCTCAGCTCCTGCCCATGCACGTCGCCCGAGATGGCCCCTCCGCTCCCCCTTAAGCCTTCCCAGACTTCCCTCTCTTCATGACCTGACGGGACCCAGCTCCCACTGTACCTGCGTGTCTGTCTGTCTCTTGCCCCTTCCCCTTTCTGTTCCCTCGCTGTGCTGTATGGCTTGGAATTATCCCTGCTCATTTTCTCCCTTGTCTTCTCCTGCAAGAACGTGGAGTCCGTGAGCAGACAGGCTCGAGGGTCTTGTCTCCATCCCTCGAGCACCTGCAGCCACACCCCGCACGTCGTCACAGTGCTTGCCGCGGCCCAGGAAACCTGCTGATTTTGCTCATAAGTCAGCGAATGAGCACACCTGGATGGATAGTCACTAGAACGTCCTCAAAGAGGGATGGGCTGTGTGGGGACATAGCACAGTGGGCTTGCAAAAGGAGCTCCAAGGCCTCTGCCAGTTTTAGGTGGTAAAAGTCCCTGAATTTTTAAGATTTTTGAAAAACCAAATGCTTTGCATGGTGCTCCAGAAATGGTTTCCTAACTTGGCACCCCTTTCTTAGAGCACGCTGATCATGACTATATAGTCCATGGCAAAACTGGGTCTCCTACCTTCAGTTACCTCAACTCATTTCAGAATCATAAGTAAATTCAGTGCTAAATTAAGTAGCAATATTCTAGATTAGGTGCATTTCATAGCTGTTCTTAAATTTCATATTTAACTTCATTTATGCCTCAGATATTTAATGACCACTGACTATGGAGCAGGGATTAGAACAGAATTCCTGGGTCCGTGGGAGGGGAAAGGAAAAGAGACAGATAACCAATAAGTAAACAAATGGAAATATATTTTGTCAAGTCATGAGAAGTAAATGAGGATAAGGTGTGGCTGAGACATACACGTCTGTATTCTGAAGTTGAGTCTTGCGTAAATGTGTGAATTGCTAAGTATTTTTCCTACCGAGGGTGTAAAAGCCATTCATTCATTTCAACAAATAACACAGCACTTTGCCATGCACAGTGGTGCCCCCGAGTGTATTTGAAAGTGGCCTAGAGGAGACAGACTGGTTGATTGGGCTGGAAATGCTGGTAAGGATTAGGACTCTGGGGGGGCACATAGGCCTGCCATGCAGAGGGACGGATGTACAAAGGCTGAGGAAGGCAGGATGCGTCTGGGGAGTCTGGGTGGCCAACAAGCTGGCAGGGAGACAGCAGGTAGGAAGGAGGGTCAAAGCCAGGCCATGAAGGAAGAAAAAGCATCCTTAAATGGTCTGGGTGTGGGCCTGGGCAGCTGAGCGCCCCTGCGGTTTTCGGAGAGGAAGGTGGTGTGACTGTGCTAGGGGACTCCTGAGGTGGCGTGGGCTATCATCACGTACGGAGAGACGAGGCACAGATGGGTTAGGGCAGAGTGGAGGGGTGCACACCCAGGCCCCCAGGACTGTACAGGAGGGCCAGTCATCTCCGGGGTGGGGGCTGGCACTGAAACTTGCATTTCTCATCCTCTCAGTATTGTTAGTGACACCATTTCTCAGTAGCCTCAGTGCAACAAATGTGCTACTAACGTAAATTTTTAAAGCTTCCTAAAAATATAGAAGTCTAAAATATTATAAAATTATTTCTATTTTATTAATTTTTTGGTCCCAGCAGTTGTAGCTGCCCTCTTTCAATTTTAGGGTAGAGTTTTGTTTGCTTGTTTTTTAAGATAGCATCATTTACTACCCCAGCATCCAATCACATATACACAGATTACTATAAAAAGATTTGTCCAATATATATGTTGTTTCTCCAGCTAGAAAGAATACTTTATAAGTGATCTTTTGTATTTGCAACAGTAAAACATCTGGTTTTATACCATTGTATAGTTCTATGCAATGTAGGACTTTTTCTCATGGTTTTATACCCCTCTTGGGCCAGACAAATACTCACTTTGCATTCTGTGCTCAGATGTCAGCCTAGGAATCCAGTTGCATAAGAAACTTCAATCACACTCTCTCCCTGGTGTCTGTCATTTATTAGAATAAAATTTAGTTGAATCTTTTTCAATCCCTCCCTTGCTTCCTATTATATAGGATTTATAAATACGAGCCTTAAAAATTTTAAGGCTCCAGGAAGAAAAAGGAGTGTAAGTAAGGGTGAGGAGGTGTGGTTATAAAGGGCAGGTAACTGTGAGATGGTTAGAGGGAGAGAGAGAAGGTGGGTGGGTGGGTGGATGGACAGAAGGATGAACAGACGGATGGATGGGTAGGATAGGATAGGTAGGTAGGTAGTCAAGTAGAGAGACAGACTTGACAGCTCTGTAGTGGTTGATCAGGGTCACCCACAACCCCTCTGTGTATTTCCTCCTTTAGTGTTTGTATTATACTTTGGTTTTGCATTCTTAAACTTGTTTCAATGAATATATCTTTCATTACATCTTTGCTTTATTATCTGACAGATAAGATTATTAACAGAAAGTGATATTAATATTAATTATACAATGATACTAAAAATTTTATATCACGAGGAAACAGATGGTTATTTTAAATGACTTAAAATTTTACTCTCTTATATGGAGAAACATTTTAAACATATTTAGTTATAAATGCTATTTTAATTGCTACATTATTTCTGCAGTGGGGTTTTTAAAATCTTACTACATTTGCAGGGAAATGTTTCTATGTATGTTCCAGAGTCTCTTAAAATGTGTACTTATTTACAGGAAAATAATTATGGTTATATTCACAACACAGTTTGGGGGAGATTAATATCGTTGATAAACCCGTTTGCGGTTCCCACACCTGACCCTCCCAGGTGGCTGTAGTTCAGGAGTTTAGCTCTCACATGGGAGTCGCTCTCCACCACGTTTAGCCAGGTTCACAACCTTCCCAGTTATATTTCTAGAAGGGCACTCTATTTTTCATAGAGTTTGTTAATAAACAGTCCCTTTAGCTGCACTCTGAAATTATAACTGAGATAAACATTACTACTTTAGAAATACTTTCTATGTATAATTAGAAAACAGAATTACTTTCTGTACTTCAAAATTTTAAGCTTCATTTTCCAAGATCGGAAACTCAGCTTTCAACCAGCCGTTGACTCTTGTTCATTTCAGATCAAGCTTTGCACTAAATGCAAAAAGTAAAATTAGCATCTCCCTCTCTGCTGCTTTCCTTTGACATCAAGTTGTCCAGGAAAGCCTGTCTCCACAAATGCCACCTCACCATCTCCGTGTGGGATGATGCCTTTATGGTGGGGGTGTGGAGGGAAATCGAAGTCTGGAGCCACGTCAGGCCCCATCAATCAGAAGGCAGCGGCATGCCCAGCAAGACCCACGGGTCAGGCCCCCAAATGAGATTCGTTCGGCAGCATCCATCCCGGCCACATGTTCTGGAGAAATGAGCACACGTGATACCATCTGAAGCGGTCAGGGTTTGGGTTATTACCTGAGCCAGCACCTGGTTTTTGTACATGACCTCCGTGGGTGCTGGCGAGGCTGTCAGCTCAAGTGTTAGCCACCAGATCACAGTAATACAAGTTCCTGGGCAATTAATTTTTTTTAAAGCTATTATTTGTCCTTTTATACAGTATTCCATTTTTTTCCTTAAAATAGTGCTAATTGGCTCTGTTTCTCAGTTTTTAAATTCTTTGATGTCTAGATTTGTGGGTGATCGATGCACCGGTGTGGGCGTGGGCCAGCCAGTGGGTGTGGTGCCCGCGTGCAGCTAGGGCAGTGCCGTCTCGGGGCTGGTCGTACGCGCTGCGGCCCATTTTAGTAAGCCTGCCTTCTGACTCCTCACGATTTTATAACCATTTCCCTTCATTAATTTTTGCAATAATACTTTGCATTTTTCCCTAATTATAAAACATCCCATTTTAGAAAAAATTTGAAGTGCAGAGAAATTTTTTGCTTAAAAAAAAAACCTCAAAAACTCCTACACTAAGCTTTTAGTTGTGGGGATGTATACATTTCCACTGTGTCTGTGTTCCTTTTTATTTCCAAAACTTGGATTATATCGTAACTGGTTTTATGTATAAATATGTTAAGTTCCCACTCTATCTGAAAACACTCAGAGATTGGAAACTGTCTGTGACCAGCGGTAGGGAATTAGTTAAATATATTGTGGTAAACCCCTACAAGGGGATACCCTACAGCTATGAAAATGCTGCTCCCTACAGAAGAACTTGGAAAGATGTCGGTATGAAGACTAGGTGTCGTTGTCTTGTGAAGGGACCTGAGTACCCCGCATGCGGGATGTCATTCCCGCCCAGGACCTTTTCACCTGCTGTGCTGGGGAGACCCTCCCCATACGAGGACCAGGACTCCATCTAGCTCACCTCTCTGTTTCCAAGGCCTGGAACAGGGTCAGCCTCAGTCAGCTCCTGCCAGTGAACCATCCCTCAAGTTCAGGTCAAGGTATGAACGGTGGAATGTTCGTTTCCCACGGGGAGGCCTTGCCTTAGCACTTCAGGTGTGTTGCTCACCGAGTGCACTGTACAACTCTTCGAGGTAGAACCATTGTCCTCATTTTTAAATGAGAAAACTGAGTCTTAGGGAATTTAAATAACCGGCCCATGGTCACACGGCTGGCAAGGATCATGTATGTGATATGTAGGTACAGCCAGAGCCGTGCGGTGGGCTGGCTGTGTGTGTAAGGGTGCCTGAATGAAAAGAGGGTGGGGAGTACGTGGGGTTTTGACTGTCTTTTCCTCGTTTTCTTTTCAGCTTTCAGTAGTGAAGACATACTGTTTATCTAACAGTGTTTTAAATAAAGTTATTTCAAATATGAATTCTGTAATTAGAAAAAACACAAATTAAGAAGGTGAACATTTGAGAATTTTTACTCACGCTTTATCAGTAGATATATTCAATTTGAAACTATCAAACCAAGAGCAGTGACTCTTCCTGTGGGCTGATAGGAACCATCCTTGACTGGTGAGGACAGAGCTGAGAAGAGCCGAGAAGAGCAAAGGCCGGTGGCATGTGAGGGCTGGGGCAGGGGCAGCCGCGGGAGAGCCAGGACCTGGGAGGGCAAATGGGCCAGTGTCAAACGACAGGCAGAGCGTCAGGGTCCCTGCTCCCACGCTGCCACCTGCCACACCGAGCAATCACTGAATGCTGAGCACCCAGGCGAACCACGGTGGAGCTCTGCAGTGCCCAGGTGTCTGCTGTAGATCAGACATGATTCCAAAAGTAAGTGGAATTACTCACAAACACGGGGTGGCTTCAGGAGGATGAATCACAGCTCCGAGTGGATCACAGTGTCGGGCAGTCAGTGAGCATTCGCACCGGCCCAGACCAGGAGTAAGGCTCCGGCTCCGGGGTTTGCCCAGCCCCTCTTGCCCATGGAAGCCCATCTTGAACAAATAGGCTTGTTTTTGAGAAGTGCCATATGTGAAGTCAGATATAGGCAGGCCTGTACTTTCATACAGAATTTCATTTTTTATTTTTTCCTGGAAACATGTATTAAAGTTGAATTTGTAAGAATTGGAGCTATAACACTTCTAAAGAGGGTGGTTTTTTGGCCGTGCTTTCCCAAAGGCCAGCAAATCTGTAATCATGCCTCATCTCGGCCTTTCCTACCCTCTGCCTCTGTATCGTCATGTTGTTCCCTTTCTTCACAAATGAACAGATGTGCCTAAATACCCCGAGTGTCCACAGCCACCTAGATCTGCTGCTTTGAGCGTGCCTAACGAATTCCATTTTTGCTTCCATTTTGCATTAAGCTTATAAGCACCATGCTCTGTCACTAGTATCATCATCTTTTTTCCATTTTCTACTCATATTCATAAAATAAGTACAAAACACACTTAGTTGCCCCAGCTGCATAGACAGTGTGGGAGAGCAGAGTCAGCCCCAGCCACACTGCATCTCCCTTGGGACGTGCTTGTCCCTCAGACAACGGTTCTCAAAGTCAGGGTCTTGGTTCGTGCAGAAGGAAAAGCTCTGTTAGAAAAGGTGGAGACACCTTCACTGTCCTGAGACCTAGAATTACAAAACTCCCTTGAACTTCATGGAGGAAAATGCACACACCCATCTCTTCCTTTGCCATGTTCAGAGCCAGGGCATCGGAGAGGACATTCAATAGCACGGAAGCTGCTCCCGCAAGTCCTTCCCCGCTGGGAGACAGTGACGTTTCCAGTAAAAGCCGGTCTGGCTCAGGACACACCTGCACTGGAGTTTGAGACCGTGGCAATGAGTGTGAGCATCTAGCCCCAGGGGGCCTGTGCAGACCTGGAGTGGGAGGCCTCCTCCATCTCACCAGAGTGCCTGGAAAGCCCTCCTTCCTGCCAGTGGCAGTTTCCTCCACCCAGCAAGCGACGGAATCCCAAAGGCGTGCAGGGACAGCCGGCCAGGGCTGAACCGGAGGATGTCTCAGGGTGGGCGGGCAGGGGGACTGGCAAGAGCAAATTCAGGAGAACATGATGAGCAGTCAGGTCCCTGGGCAGGAGTGGGGAGGAAAGAGGGAAGAACGATTCCTGTGGAATGGGGCTGGCAGAGCGGGGAGGCAGGGCAGAGGCCCACATCCTGGCTCGGGCGGCCGCTGGGTAGTCAAGCCTTTGAACGTCCTCCCAGGGGGTAAAGGCAGCAGTAGGGCAGCATAGGAATGAGCAGTTCTTTGATGAATAGCGAGCAGCGATTCCACTTCCCACACTGGGGCCTGGCACCCTCTGCTGACCCTTCCAGTAGCCACAGGGGGCCAGGCTTCTGCTTAAGGAAAAAGAGAAAAATGTCAGTTATTATGTTTGGGCACACAGTCTTATCTTTCATTTTATTTTACAGCAATTTCCCCAAAGATCAGCCATAGTTTCTGAACTATATTGACAACATTTTAGCCATGATGAAATGCTTTCAATTCCAAGCAAATCCAACTCAGGATCTCCAAACACTGTGTTTTATTGTATTGTATTGCATTGCATTTTAGTTTTACCAGGCCAGAGCCAAAATTCCAAGACAGGGGTGGAGGTAATATGATAGAAGTATTGTGGTGCTGGAGTCAGTTATTTTTCAAAAAGGAATGTTCTAGAATTAATGTGGAATTAAGTACTTTTTATCTGAATTAAGCTTAATCGTAGGGCTTAAACTCTGCCATTAATTTCAGAGATTACACTCTTATTTTTCATTTTCATGGAAAGACAAAAAAAGAGCTACTACATTGGGCCAATATTCCTAAACTATTGAAAAGGGCTATGCTTTAAAAATTTCAAAAATGAAATGACCTTTGGTCCGCAATTTTGAATGAAGATATGATTCATGGTGTCTTCCTCTGTGGGGTGACTGGTGGAGACAGTTATCCCAAGTATATTTGTTAGATTTTCAGTCAAGTTAAAATTAGCTGTCATGTTGCAAACTTTTCCTGTGTTTACCAGTGCCAGGCTTGGTTTTTGATTTGAGATAGTCATGAGATTAAAGCATAGAACACAAAACTTTAGGGCAGGCTTTCAGAGGGGCTTTTCCATTCCCATGAAACCTCTTACTTGCCCAAAGCTTCATAATCATGATTATTAGATTTCCTTGGAACTTTTCTTTTTGGTCATTTTTGGAAATGATCACCTATGTTAACAGCTGTGCTGGGAAACACGTTTCAACTGGGATTGTCCCAGGCACAGCGGGGTGGAAGTCACCCTAGTTAAGGTGGCTCGGCCTTTCTTCCACGTGGGTACCACCCATGGGAATTACTCGTTTTGGTGCCAGTACAGAGTCAAGGACATCCTCAGATCCTATATGGCCAGAATCTTGGGCTTCAGATGCTCACGTAACACCACACAGCCAGTCCGTTCGTGGACTGGACAGTTTTTACACCAATCAGAACTTAGAACCTGCCAGTTGTAGGAAACTGTCAGGCTCCTCTGCAGGGAGAAATCTTAACTACAGATTTTGGGTGGAAAGCAAAATAGTGCTCCTTTATTCATTTGCCATCTGTTGTGGGGGACCCTCTGTCATCCTACCTGCTACGTATTTGTGACCTGGTAAATATTTTAAATACAGTTCTCTAGTAGCGCACTCAAAAATGGAAGGTCATTAGCCTCGTCTTCTCATTGACACCACACCAGATGTATTCCACTGTTTGGTGTACAGATGACCCAATGCCTGATTTCTTCTTTCAAACGATGTTCTGTAGCATCATTCACCTGCCGCTAGTTAGAGACCTGGGCGGCTTGGTGATACCGAGTTCTCAGACAGAGGGGGCTCGGTAGAGGTTAACCCCAGCCTTGGAATCTGCATAAAGTACACAGCACAGTCATTAGTCATATGCAGCAAATCAGCAAAATCCTTAAACAGCAGGAAAGCGAAATACTCTTTTCAGTGCCTGTTTAGGTCATCTCACACTTAAAAGAAAATACTCCTAGGACAAATCCTCACATGTAAATATGGGGACTTTTCCTGCCTATATTTCTATCAAAAACGTTTATTTTGTTAAAAGGTTCTACAGGTATAAACAGGCACCCAGAACTGCTCATGTGGCAAAATTAAATGTGTTTGAGTACCCCTTGCGCCCACACATCCATGTGTAGCAGTATAGAATTACAATTAGATTAGTCTGCTATGACTTTGCCATGTGACTTGTATGTCCTTCAAACCCCTAGTGACTTACTATGTCTCCACTATTTCCCCAGCATCTGAAACAGTGCCACCCCCACCCCCAACGCCCTGCAGAGCAGGCGCTGGATAGCGTTTTGTAGAGTCAGTAAATACCCCATCTTTGCACACACACATGCACACTGTCCTGAGTAGAGAGTCACGGTCGTGCTTTTCTAAGTGATGAGCGTCGTCCCCTGTGGTCCTGAGTGGTTGCTGGGTGCCCTCCTTCAGCTCCAGGCCTTTCTGTGCGAGACCCACTGTGGGTGGATTGCCAGTGGGACCCAACCCTTCAGAGCTTCCCGAGGGCCCGAGGGGTACAAGAAGGGAGTCCTGCTGAGAAACCTCAAGCCCAGTGACTGGGGCTATTGTTCAGGGCCCAGGTGTGGCGGAAAGGAATGGGCTTTCTGAGACTTGGGGGCCTCTCTTTCAAGTGGCTGGGCCTTCCGTTTGAGGCACCTGATACCACGGGGCTGTCACTCACCTCTAGACTGCGGCGTGCCACCCACCGTCAGTAAAGACTTGGGAACCACGAGGGTCCCTTTTCATAATCAAGCCTCCTGTCCCAGGGTGTAGGCGAGAGGAGTGAAATTACACAGAACAGGAAGTTTTTCAAGTATTGTTTTAAGTACTGACAACATATTATTTCTGTGACTTTGTACAAATTACTGTTTGATTTCATACCCCCCCTAAAAACAAAAACCACCATTGACTTCAAGCAACAGAATGTTATGTGTGATGCCCAAGGGAAATGCAAATCTTTCTTAAAAGATGATAACATGATAACATGATAACATTTATCATCTTCATATGGTAATTTTATTCTTCATAGTACTCAAAACTGTAAGGATGTTTAGTACAGAGTTTTTGTTTTGTTTTGTTTTTGTTTTTTTTAGATAATTATTTTTTATTGAAGGGTAGTTGACACACAGTATTACATTACATTAGTTTCAGGTGTACAACACAGTGATTCAACATTTATATACATGATAATTCTAAGTACCAGCTATCACCATACCAAGTTGTTACAATATTTTGACTATATTCCTTATGCTATACATTACATCCCGGTTGCTTATTTATTTTACAATTGGAAGTCTTAGTACAGAGTTTTGAGCTAGATGTAAATAATATTTAAAACTTCTAGATCTTGAATATACAGTGATAGATAGGCTGGATTTTCGTTCCCTCTGGCATTCAGAGACTGGTCAGACTCGCTGTCTTTCTCTTTGCCCTGCAATCTGTGTCTTGACGTGCTCGTTTTAAAAGACCCTTTCACGGGTACCTATTTCTGGTGTTCACAGCCCACTGACTACTGGACACACAAAGAAGTTAAAAATCAGAGGCACAGTGCCACCTGAGGGAAGCACACACAGAGCAAATCACCGCGCCCAGCACGAAGGAGAGGGGAGCAGTGCTGTGAGGGGCTGCCTGCACTCTGGGCGCCGGGGAGGGTCATCTGCAGGGTCTGGTAGCTGCCTGCCATTGGCCCTGGGACCTGCCCAGCTTAACCGTGACATGCTGAACAGAAGTCCCCCAAGCGCCTCTCTCGTGGTCACCAAACATTGCTCCCTAAATGTGTACCATCTTCCTCTGGCTTTGGTGATGTGTTTTCTGTGTCGCAGTTCTCTCTGTTGAGGGTCCTCAGTTTCCATTTGTCAGACGATTGTTTTAAAGAGCCTGATTGCCCTTTGTGGCTGTGGGTACCAGGTTTTCAGGATTAAGGGAGGCTAAAAGCACGCCAGTGACTCCCGCCGAGATGCTTTGTTTTCATCCATAGCACTTGACCACCATCCCTCTCATGTGTGGGAGTGTGTGTCTTTGTGTATGTGTGTTGATACTACTCCCACTGGCATGGAAGCCGTTGAGGATGGGAGCTCTGTTTTATTTCTGTTGTTAGAACTCTAGAGAGCCCCGCCCTGGTGAGTGGTGTGCCTGGCAGTGGGTCTTGGGCATGCCCAGCGCACAGCTGGAGCCCGTATGGCCATGCATCCTCTTGGACTGGTGTGAGGTGGGTGAGGAAGGGCCGAGTAGGTGGCCCAGAGCTGGCGGCCTGTGCAGCACAGCCAGGGGTGGGGGGTTGGGAGGCGAGGAGAAGGTAGGGCATGGCAGGCCGAGGGCAGGCATTCGCAAGGGCTGTTTTGCCCATTTACATGTGAAGAAATTAAGGTTAAAGATACGAATTATCCACAGTCACATAGCAAGGTGCCAGGCTTTTGAGCCGCCCTTCTGATTCCACAGCTGTGCTGCTGGCATGGGACCCACCGCATGGTTCCCCCTCTGCCCTCAGTCTCCTCCTCTCTCAGCCACTTGACACTGGCCATGCATCCTGATGACCATGGACCTTATCAGGAGGTGGGCAGTGTAGGAGCTGAGATGGGAACCAGCCCACAGAGTATCCAAGCTTTAAGGACTTGGTTTGGATGGAGCATGGACCTTTGGAAGGGCTAGGCAGCCTGTATCCAGAGCCCCACAAGTACCCATCATTTTCTTACCAACACCTTGAAATCTGCCCTAATGTAATAATTACAGGTATTAAAAATATGTGCAAAAGTCTGGCTATATGGTTAAAAATTTTGAAATCCATCTAAGCAGTAGGGAAATAATTAAGCTAAGGCTCACTCTGCTCTTTGTAATGTTTTCTATAGAAATGAATCCAGTTATTTACCTTTTTGACATTTGACCCTGGAGCAATGGAATATGTCACAACCAAATTACCTCCTTTTTTAGTGTGGGCTTCTGTACAGTAGGTTTCCTTAGAGCTGGGGCACCATCGCTGTACTTTTTGAAACCACATGATGTCAGCAGATTAAGAGCAGGGATATGTCGTGACGAAGTAGCCTTGTTTTCATGTACTTCTGTATCTTGAACATTGAACCAGCTGAACGTGTTCAGGACCCTGGACAAAGCCCTCCGTGGGCTGCCTAACTAACGCGAGCCCCCAGCCCCAGAGAGGACACATTCTTCTCCAGCAGTTGGTAATTTGACTCCCTGAGACTTTTAATAGAAACAGCTAAGTTTCTAAAGGCAGGAAATTTACATTATCAAAGAGGAACCATACACTTAATTAACTTCTCCATTTAATTGAGTTTTCTTCTGGACTTGCTCAGCTTTTCCCCAGCCGGCTCTGCCGTGGAGCCTCCCACATGAAGCAGAATCTCTCTGTAATTTAGCAGCCCTAAGCACCAAACTCGAGAAATGGTTGTGGCCGATTATGTAAAAAGAGATAAGGCTTGAGAGAAACAGGAATCTCTTGAAACGACTTCATTTCCACCTAACAGTACTGCTCAGAACACCTGTACATTTTTCAGAGTACACTGGATCAGTTTAAACTTGGGGCAGCTTGCGTTCAGCTAAAAATAAACTGGAGAGCAGTTTGTTTTTGACCCCTAAATATAAAAGCCTGACCTGCCTTCCCTGCTACGTTCCTTCGTGGAGTGATTCCACACCGACTGCCTCAGACTCTCGGCCTCACGTGACTGTTGTATGTTCTCCCGTTGATCCCCCAAGTCAGCTGTTAGTATTGAGTGCAGACGGGCCACTGGCGTGTGGAAACACTAAAGGGGCTGGAGGAACAGTTCACTTTGCAAAGCCTGTGAACCAGGGAAGAGGGACAGATGATGGCAGTAGGCACAGAGAGGACCGTGTGTACCGAGGGGTTGGAGAGTCGAGTGGGCCTCCAGGAGGAAGAGGACATAAACTTGAGGGCAAAAGGTGGGGCCACCCATGGGCATGTGCTCTACACCAGGGGACAAGGAGGGCACTGGCATAGCACCCTCAGAGGACAAAGCCAGGTCCTGGCAGGTGGCTGGAGTCCCCACCCACCACTCCGCTTTGTGGCCCAAGTCCTGTGAATGGCCTTCAGCGTCCATTTCTGAGTGTCCCCCAGCCCCCCGTGCTGATCCCCAGCTCTGACACCATCCCTCCATCTTGCTGGGCTGTCCAGTTGACTTTTTCTTACTTATTTGGTTGCCTTGTAGCTTTTAATACCACCACGTCCCCCACTTTTTTAAATAGCTTCATTGAGCTAAAACTTCCCTGACATACGCTTCACCCACTTAAAGTGTACCATTCAGTAGCTTAAACATACTCACAGATACGTGCAACCATCACTAAGTCAATTTTAGAACATTTCCATCTCCTCAGAAAGGAAGCCTGTGCTTTTTTTTCTTAGTGATCAGAATTCGTGCTTTTTTAAAAAAATCATATAAACAAATTGGAGTAAGGGCTTCATGTAAATGAAGGTCAATTCCAATTTTTCCAGCTTGGTTTACAGAGACATCTTGCTGTAACTGAACATGGCCCAGGTAGGAAATGAATAGTTCTCCCCCACATTTCGTCTTGTCCTTGCCCCTCCCTTTGTGTCCCTTTCCTCCCCACTTTTATAACTCAGTCGAACACCGTGTCATCTCTTCCTTTCCCCCGCACCTGTCATCTTCCTGACCCCCCGTTGCGTCCCCACTGCCCCTTCCTCTGACACCGTGTACCTCTGTGTGAGCGCCGTGAGCGGCAAAGGGAACCGGACAATATCCCGGCCTCTGAAACATCTTCAGAGATTGGGATTCAAGTAAACCTCCTCCTGTTGAGAGCTCCTGTCAAAGGCACGGTGAGAAGGGCGAGGGTTTGAACTGCACTTCACACTCACCTTTCAACAGAGGCTCAGTGTTGTGATTTCCTTAGATGGCACAGGTGGCCTGTTCTTTATTTACCAGCCTGCACATCTCTCTGAGCTTCAGAAAGAACAGAGTCCTTATTAAAGATCCAAATTAGCTTTATATTGTTGGCCTTGTTTCGAAGGAACTGTGGTTTAATTCCCCGGCTCCTGCAATGAACTTCATTTTGAGTTTGTAGAAGGCCTCCACAGATTGCCCCACCCCACACTGGCAAATAGCCCTGTCTTTGATCATTTTGAATTCAATATCAAAAAAAGAAATAAAGATTGTTAGTTACATGTTGTTCCTACTACTGCCCCATGAGTAAGCTCAGGTATATGTGAAAGTGAGAAAATGAGAAAAAGGAGGGCCAACATGGTACACCTGACTTTACCTCTCTCCCTTTCTTTTTGTAGAGACACATGTTTCTTATGAACATGCATTTTAAAGCATTTCGTGTCTTTCATCGACACATAGGAAATCACCAGTCAGCCAGCCCTCAGGGCATTAGCAACAACTCCAGGTAGTGTGGACGGCTCCCTGCAGCCACTCATTGGTGTCCCCTCTCCAAATCCAGCCCGCTAGCAAAGAATAGTGGGGAGGCGGCCTTCCAGAAGGTCCGCTGCTCCCTGAACTATAGACTCCAGAGCCTGGGGAGGGCCTGACCTCCGACCTCGGCGGGGACTGGGGACGTGCACTGGGAAGGCCATGGCAGCAGTAACCGCAGTAGTTGCGGTGTTAATGGTCACAGGGCTGCAGAAGGCCACCTCCCCGGGGACGGCAGCAGCAGGGCCATGGGAATCACATGCCCGGAGGAGCTAGGGGCTGTTTGAATATCAACCGGGAAATCAGAAACCTGCCCGCACACCTGGCAATGATGGCTATCACTGAGGCAAGCTCTCTGCAACAGTTCATCAAAAATGGCCCAGCTAATGATCGGCTGGGCAGATAATCGGAGGAGAGTTAATTGTAAGGTTCGATATGGCATCTTGTCAGCAGAGATAAGTTGTCACGTTTTCCACTTGAGCTGAAACTAAATGATTGTAAAATAAGTTATGAGTGTCCTTGGGCCTGTCTGCCGGAATGATAGCTAAGAATACATTCCTGGCCCATCAGTCTCAAGCAGGCTGCTTGATATTTATGCGAACGGAATGTTATTTTATTCTCCCTCTAGTCATGCTTGTCAGCTCTCCGAGTGAAAAGTGAAACTCTTCTTTGACTCATACTTCACATCCCGAAGCCTGGAGAGACTGCAGATTGTTATCATTATCGCTCGTGTTATATATTTTTGGGGTGTGTGTCATGCATTGATGCCCGATTGGGAAGAACTAATGGCTGACAGCACTGGGGACAGCAGTGGACCAGCCCATCCCGGGTCTGCGCTGCACGGCCGGGCCGCACCGGCCCCCGTCAGCCGGCTTGGGGCTGGAGCAGTGAGCCACTTGCTCTTTTACTTGCTGTGCCTTCTTCTCTCACCTCTCCCCTCCCATATTTAACTCTGCTGACGGTTGTCATCTGCCCTGTATTGGATACAAAATAAAACGCATTGTTTGCATTCAGCCAGGAGGAGCAGAGTGCGTCTCTGGGCTGCAGTTGGAGCTCATCTACAGTGTCTGAGGCTGGGCGTTTGGGGCCTCTTCCCTTTCAGGGATACCTTGTGAGGCCAGAGGAGTTGTTGGTAATGGAGAAGCACAGCATGGAAGCCTAGTACGTTCTGATTGCTCATATTTTAAACCAGGGCAGTGTTAAGCAGCTTCTCTTGAAAGGGAGCTCTCAAGATCTGGAAGCCGGGGCACGGGTACACTGGCCCCAGAGCTCAGAGCCCAGGGGACTGTCTGCCTAGACGCTGCAGCTTTCTCCACGGGCCCCCAGCCCTAAGAACAGTCACAGCGCCCCAGAGGCCTGTCGCCTGCAGTGGCCTCGCTGAGCAGCCCTGCCCCTCCCTGACAGCCCTCTCTGGGCCGTGGCCACGGTCCCTCTGCCCCCACCAGGCTTCCCCGCAGCCAGGCAGCCTGGCCCTGGCGCACAGAGAGCTGCCTCGTGCTGGAGAGGTGCGTCCTTCAGCAGCAGCCCGCCCTCCCCTAGCCTGACACTCCTAAGCCCCCCTACCCCCACTGGCCCCAGCACAGCGGTTTCTCCAGGTGGTCATGTGCCTACCCCCCTCGCCCAGCCCCCAGACACCCAGCCTCTAAGGTTACGGGGCTGTTACTTGGCCTTCCCTTCAGCAAGAAACTTGGAATCAAATTCCCAGGGCCTGGGCTGGAGGAGGTTGGAGCACCGACATGGGCCGACAGAGCCGGGGGCTCCACCTTCCCCTGCAGGTGACCTGGAAGGCCACCGTCCCAGCTCGTCATCTCTACACTGGGGCACGGGTGGCTCTCCGGTGGGACCTCGGCCCTCTGAGCAGCAGATGAGGCGGTGGGCCGGAAATGCTCCGTGGATTCTGTATCTGGGGAGGAATTTATGGGCTTACAAATACTGATCCTGCTTCCTGTTTTCCTTAGGCAACCCTCCGTCATCTTAAAGCCCACCTCGCCCCTCCCTGCAGTGGCCAGGTCCTGGCTCAGGTATTTCATTCTCTTCCCCACCCACCAACCCTGATCCCGGGCCTCCATGGGTACCTTGCCTCCCTGTCACTCCCATTCTCTGGTCCTGGTGGCCTAAGCACGGGCCCCAGAGTCACGTTTCTGTTTCTCAGGGCTGCCGTAGGTGAAGGTGGGCATGCAGGCAGTCTCTCACCGCACTCCTCTCTGCATGTAGGTGTCACTTCTGTTTACGTACGTTTATATCCATGCAGTCGACACACTCGCCATAGATATAATTCCCGTCTTTATCCTCTGGTCAAGTAGCATGGCCCAAGAAAGATAGTCTTCCATGGAGGCATCAAGCAAGAAATTGGACAGGCATTCCTTCACTCATTAGAAACCTGCTCCAAGGCGTGGGGATTTGGGCCCTTTGTTCTTAGATGTACCCCAGGTGCCGAGCCCACTGCCGCATACGGCACTCCGGAGCTGTGTGTGGTGGGCATAACATGTCCTTCCAGGAAGTACTTTTGCAGTATAATTAGACGTTGTTCATGGTCTTCGCTGGCCACCTAAAGAGGTTCCAGGCCATTGTAAACTTGCAGGACTGTAGTCTGACACAGACGCTTGCTTGTGGTTAGTTTCAAAACTCAATTGCAGAGTTGGTGACCCATCTCATTGTACCCGGAGAGCAGCCCCTGCACCCGTGTAAGCCCCTTCACAGAGATCGACTCCGTATAAAACTGAATTCCTCAAGTGCACGTGGGTCCCCATTATTCACCCCAGGTGTGCTCCAGGCTGTGTGCCAGGGAAGAGGCAGGACCACGTCCCTGCCTGCATAAAGCCTGTGCCCACAGGGCAGGTGTCCGCACAGCGAGGAAACAAACACGTGGGCGGGGTCGTGCCGCCACGTGGTGAGTGCCACCCTGCGAATGAGGCAGCCCTCTCCAGCTCTCCTTTGGCTTCTGGGACCCAGAGCGTCCTGGTTTCCCTCCCGCCTGACTAGCGCAGAGCCTCTCCGTGGCTTCCCGGCAGGAGGGAGCAGCGAGCAGTGTGGGCTGGTGGCCCAGCCTGGCCTGATACATGGGACCCATCCTCTGCTGAGGCTGCGAGGGGCGCCGGTGGCCCCCACGAGGGCACATCAGTGGCTGGTGGGGCAGGAGCATGGCCGGAGTGGGGCCGGGGGACAGCGCGACCAGACCCGGGGCCAGGCGGGGATTCCGGCTGCAGGGAGCCGGGCTCTAAAAGAGCAGAAGTCAGGTGGTGGCTGGGTGTGAGAGGGCTTTGTCAGGCGGGAAGGACGGCAAAGGGGGCGTGGATTGGGGCGAGCACGTGTGAAATGTGGAGGCAAAGCCACTCCATAAACAAAATGGGGCAGCGTCAGTTCCTGGGGCCCCAGAGTTGGTGGGGATTGGGGACAGGAAGGAGGTGCTCCCCTCTGATGGCTGCTGCTTGGTTTTTTGTTGCTAGTGAAATGAAAAACGAGGTGCTTGGGGTTTGGGACAGTGGAGCTGAGGTGTGGGGTGCTTGAGGGGAGAGGGGAAGGTGTGAGGTGAGGGGGCGGGGTGAGCTGCTGCCTGCCTGGTGGGGAGCCCAGGATGGGCCCTGGAGCCCGCTGAGAGGGCAGACGCTCCCAGGGGGCCAGAGCTGAAGGAGATGAGTGGTCTGCAAGCAGCAGCCGGGGGCAGGGAGGGTTCCTAGCCCCCCCCCGTGTGCATTGCGGTGTTTGGGGACAAGAGTGACGTGGCGTCCTGGGGCAGTGCGCCCCCGGGGGAGAGCCGGGTCCATGATGCGGTCCCTGTGTGAGGGAGTTGCACAACGGACCGTAATTCCAGAGGACTGTGAGCGGTTATGAGAATGGGAGATTGATTCCGATTCTGCAGGTTTCCCGCTGCTGACGTTCCGGAGCAGACGGGCCTGTCCCGTGCGTCGCAGGGTATCTGTCCGCTTCTCTGGCCGACCCACCCAGTGCCTGTAGCACTGCCACACCTCTCAATCTGACACACAAAAATGTCTCCAGACTTTGCCACAGGGCCCTGGGCAAGGGTTCCCAATTGCAAACCAGTAGATTAGTGGAAATACGGGCCACACAGGGAGAGATGCCCAGGTGTTGAAGGATGCCCAAGAAGAAGGCTGGAAAGGAGCCGATGGGATTGGCTCTGACAGCCCCTTAGGGGAAGGTGGGTGCCATTACTTCCAGGTATTTCCTTCTTAACATTGCCACTTAATACTTGCTCGAGTGCTCCAGGAATTCCTTCCTAGATTAGAAATATTACAAGATACTCAGAAACTTGCAAATGAGCTTGCCGTGTCCCTGCCTTTGGGAAAAGTTTTCTGCATCTGGAAGGAAGGGGAGACCCTAGAACAGACACACGTCTTTTGGTTTCTAGAAAGGTGAACTCAGATACACAAGTGAGCCTAAGGTCAGTCCCAGGTAGATCTCTAGATTAGATGTTTAAAGGAGTGCTTTACTTATACATAGAAAAGGAAATAGTGATTTGATTGATAGGGACAGTCCACTAAGGACAAAAGTGTTAAATGTATTTCCCTGTATTGTTTTAAAATTGTCAAAAACGTGTAAATTGGGTGCCCATTTAACCTTCAACAAAGTATTTGACAAAATTGTTCTATAGTTGCTGTATAGGCAAGTTCAAAGGTATGTGAGCTGGATGCAAAGATAATATGATGTGTCTGGGTCTTGCCTGGTGATCACTCTTAAATGCTTCTAGGTGCAAATTAGTGCATCTGAGGGTCTGAGGCTCTGTCTTGCCTGATCAATATCTTTTCCATTGATTTGGATGGAAGTACAGGGTTGTGTGCTTGGAAGAGCCAAGAAGGGCCAAGACAACCGAGGAGGAAGCAGAGTGTGGGGCCCGCCCTGCCCTGTGAAGTGCCAAGCTGGCTTAGGAGCCATAGCCTTGGAGGCCTTGGGCGTTAGAACACGGATGCAAAGAGTATTGGAAAAGAATAGAGAGCCCAGAGACAGGGCCACCACGCGTGTGTGGAGCCTGTTCTGTGACTGTTACTGCTTATGTGTGTATCCTGAGTACTTTAAAAAGAAATGCTGGCACACAGCTTACAAAAGAACCACTGGCTACTGGGAGGGACTGGGAGATGTTCGTGTTATAATACAGCAACACTGTGCCCAGCCTGCACAGTTCACACGCGGGAAAGGGGCACCTTTAGCTGTCCTGGGAAGCAGGCAGGCCCGTGAGAGCCAGGTAAACGACGCCCGAGTGCAGGAGCCCCAACTCGAGGTTGGTGGGAGTTGCGGATGACAAATGGCCGTCTGGGAGAGCAAACAGCAGTCCAGTGACATAAGTATTAGGACACGTTGGGAATGAACGTGGTACACTGGACGGAGTGGACGCCCGAGGGACACAGTGAAATAAAACACCAACCCCACAGCAGCAGGGGGCGCTGTCTTTCACTGTTTTCCTCGTCCGCCTCCGTGATGAGGGTTAGAGACAGTGGTCGTGACCCTTGTCTCCCTGTGGCCCGTCGCCATGCCTGATACAAAGTGGGCTCTTAACTCTTCATGTTCAGATGGGGTCAGAGGGTGAAGACTTTTGAAACCTCAGCAGAATATATTTGAAATGAACAAAAATATTCATTACAAGTTTGAACATTAAATAACAAGTAAGTGCTCGCTTCGGCAGCACATATACTAAAATTGGAACGATACAGGGAAGATTAGCATGGCCCTGCACAAGGATGACATGCAAATTCGTGAAGTGTTCCATATTTTTGCTCGTGGGGGGCCCAAGTCCTTCTGATCAAGACCAAAAAAAAAAACAAGTAAAAGGGTTACTTTAGGATCAGCTAACAGTCTTGGGACTAAGCAATATTAGGCAGCTTCCGAACCCTCTGAAACTGTGTGCAAGTATTAATTAGCCTTTTTCTAGGATGTTTACGGCATTCATCTGATATTCAATGGGATCTGATATTTTAAAAATATATATAACAATCACTACTTTCAGAAGATTCGTATGGTAAAAGACTGGGAAAATGTAGCAGGTAAAAATCTGAGAGGAGAGAGACCTCCTGGAGTTGGCTGGCCTCTCAGTTCAGGCCTGGGGGCTGGAGAGGTCCTGGGCCAAGCTCAGGTTGAGTGCCGCTTAAACAGACAGCAGGCAGCAAGTTGGAGAGGCAGGGCAAAGAAAGAGATGATGACTTCATGAATAAAGATCCATCTTAGAGTCCCAGCTTTCTTGAAGCAGGCACCGTGTGTCATTTAAGTCTGTATTTCCAAACCACAACAGCCACAGAACAAGCCCCAAGGGGACCCAGGACTGCTTGCTGTACTTTGGGCAGAGTTGCCCGGAAAGGTTTACCAAATGTCTCGCCCAGGAGGCTGGGTGTCTGGGAGGAGCAGGAAGGTGAAAGTTTCAGGGACACATCCAGGGTTGGGGTCCTGCACCCATTAAAATGATTAACAGTACTTCAGCATCTTGGCAGCAAGTGCCCACCCCCAAAGCGTGGACCCCATTGGCACAGCCCCCAGGAGTCTTAGGCCGTCGGGTGCCACCCGGGTCACTGTGCAGGAACTTGGGGATGGTTCCTCATACTCTCCCAGGAGAGGCCCCAAGGCCCCTCCTCCGCATGGGATGGGCACATGGAAAGAAGGTGGACGCTTTCCACCGAGCAGAGGTGGGCTCTCTGATCTTAGGACATCTGGAAAGGTACATCCAGAAGGCCTTGGGGGAACCATACGTGTATCTAAAAAGAGACCTTAAGTTGTGTATTTTTGCCTTTCTCAACATATGATAAAATCTTCTGGAATTTCACAAAATGAAAATATTTTATATTGTTTGATTTCAAGTATATTTGAAATCATGTCACCTTTCTGCTCACAACCCTGTGGCAGCTTCCCATGTCCTTCAGTAAAAGCCAGGGTGGCCCCTTCGTCTCCCCATAGCCATTTCATAAGAGTCGCCCCTTCCTCAACGGGCTCCACCCTCGCCTTATCTCTGTTTGGGATGCGCCAGGCAAGACCCCGTCTTAGAGCCGATTTCTGGCTGTTTCCCCCTCCCCTAGGTCATCCATTTTCTCCTCCCTGACCGTCTTCAAGTCTGGTTTCACATGTCACCTTCTCAGCGAGGCCCACCCTATCCACCCTGTTTACAATGGCCACCACCTCGACACCTTCCAAGCCGCCACACGCTGCCTTTCCTTCTACCACTGACCACCACCTACAGCTTCCAGCCCGTGGCCCAGACACCGTGGTAGTGCCACTCAGTCAGGAATCATCACCTACTTTTGACCCTAAGTGGTGGACCCCAAGCATCTAGAAAAGTGGTCACCGAAAGGACTCAAAAACCAGTAGCTGAACAAATGAAATATATGGAATAAAACGTGGTCTTTTACGTTTCAAAGAGGCTGAATCATGAAGTAAAGACTTCTTGACTTTGGAGGTGTTTGGGTGGTGTTTCTCCATCATGTTCGCAGTGTACGTTTTCATTCTGGTTGAATTACAGGTTCATTCCTGGTCTTTCAGCACTTTGTCTTCTCTTTGACAAAGATAAACATAATGAATTGAGAGTCTCACCTTCAGTGAATTACCACATTTGTGCCCTCTTTGTAAAATCTTACAAATAGCTTCAGTGAATCAGAACTTGGCAGGTCCGCTGTGTGGTGAGAGAGGAACTGCGTGCGGGTTTTCACTAGTGATCAGCTGCCATTGGTCACAGGTGACATCGGGCGTGGGGTGGGAGAGGCAGGAACCTCTGTATCCTGGGTGCTCACGGTCAGACCTGCCTCACAGGACATGTCCAGTGTCTTTACTTCATTTCCTAACATCATATCAGTAATTAGGGAAGTCCAAAATCAAGTAAAAAGTAAGAAGTTTAAATTCTCCAGGGTGTAAAGATGATACAGGAAAAAATCGCCTGTTTTGGGATGGCAGGCGGCATGGCAGCGCAAGGAGATAAAACCTCTCCGTCCCGGGTGCTCCGGGCCTCGAACCCAGCCGTCCCTGGTAGTCACTCTGGGGCTTGATAGGACAGGAGAGACGTTGCTTTAGTGTTTTGTGAAGTTCGCGTTTTAAGTGTTAACCGTCCTGTCCTTTTGCCTTTTCCGGTGCGGCGGCAGACACGGGGCTGGGCGACTCCGTGTGCTCCAGCCCAAGCGTCTCCAGCGCCGCCAGCCCCAAGCTCGACCCGCCCCCCTCTCCCCACGCCAACAGAAAGAAGCACCGGAGGAAGAAAAGTACCAGCAACTTCAAGGCCGACGGGCTGTCCAGCGCGGCTGAAGGTGAGGTCTCCCAGGGCGCAGGGGCAGAGTCCACGTGGCTGAAATTTAACTTGTATTTCTCAAATTTGTGAAATCACATGCTTTAGAGCCACTGACACACAATCACGCAGGTCATTGCACCCCTGTTTACGAGGGGGCGCTAGAGGGCCCGGGGCGCCTTCTGGCGGATTCTTGAGATGAGGCCCCAAATCGGTCGTCTCTGCTTCTGGCGGTTGTCGGCTGGCAGGTGGCCACGCTGGTTTTCCCGTCATGGGCCTGCCCAGGCCCTTTGTTCTTGCCCTTGCTCGGCAGCAGGGGCGGACAGGGACCACTCCGGCACATGGCTGCACCCATCACCTGTCGTCGGTTAGGGACCCTGCCTGATATCAGCTGGTCTTAATTCTTACAAGACAGCTGCCCCAGTGCCGGCTCAGCAAGGGGCTGATGGCAAATGCCCCTTCTCTGGGTGTCCCTCAACTCTTTGCATTGTGGGCTGTATGAATATCCTGTTTGTCGTGATTCTCCTTTGGCTTGTTGAGCACTTCGTTTTTATTCTCGGTGATGGCCAGGTGTGATCTTAAAGTGGCCCCTTCAGTTGGAGTTATATTTATTCCACAGATTCAAGTAGAGATACACACACACACCATATCATGAGAGATGAAATTAATGCAGAGGAATAAGCAAGTTAAATACTTCAAAGGAAAACCAGATTTTCATAATGTTGTGTGACATGAATTGTTATCTGCGAGACCATCAGTAGTAAAAAGCCCTGTTTTCAATAAGGGTTCCACATGCACCTGAACTACCTTTATAATTTATATCCTTTAACTTTTACTATTTCTGCTACACCGTTTTCTAAATGTTCTGCTTGTTTCGCCATTCAAAACTGCAATTTACAATATTAGGTAAAGTGACCCATTTCTCCCAATATCCAGACATGAGCCTGTAAACCCACAGCACACACATCAGCAAGGAGGGGACAAAGTTTATGGTGTGTGCGCTGGTTGTTTACCGTAACTCTGCGTGTGGGCCATGGTGGCTCACGTGTAATGAGGAGCCTGAGGCTCATGGTAGCTGAGCAGGAAGAGTCTGAAAAGCCTTCTTCACCACATTTCCTATCATTTTGCCTCCCTTAGGCTTCCTGCCAACCAGTTTAGCCAACATATTTTCTCCTGTTAGATAAGTGAGGACGAGTCCATGATATCAGCAGTGGTGAAAAGTTGACTACTTCTGAGAGTGCCCACTCAGACACGCCTGACCTTCCCCATGGAAAGGACTCAGCCACAGAGGCTGAGTGTTGATGACATTCCTCTAAACAGGTGTCCGGCAAAGAGCACCCAGCCATGCACATGTCCCACCCCCACCTGAGGTTTGGGTAAACTCAGGAGGAAGCATGCCCTCACCGGGGTGGGTGGCGTGTGCCATATACCCAAGCGGTGTGGGGGAGAGTAAGATTTGCTCAAAGGAAAGGCTTCAGACCCATTTCACAGATAAACATCTTACCGTCTGTCATGTGTTTACAACTGATGACATCTTTGAACAGCACCTCCTGGTAGAAACCAAATCTCAAGTGCATGATACACATTTTACCCATCTAATTATCCCACCTACTGACAGTGAAAACTGTGAAGAAGATATAGCCTTAAAGTAAATGAGTAACAGATGCACATGTAATTGGGCTGCTGGTTCCAGCCCGTGTCCCAGTCAGCTGGCAGTGAGTTTGAGGGGCATTTGAGAAGCTACCACGAGCTTATTGGGCGGCGCCTGAGAAGTTTCCAGCCCGCTTCCTGAGTTACTGGGATTGTTCCGTGTGCTCCAAGCAGCAGCACATAACAAGGCTGATCCTCAACCGAGAGCAGCCACGGAGCCTTTTGTTAAGAAGGCCTCACCCCCGAGGCACTGACGCAAACAGGCAGACGGACCCGGGACGTGGACACACCTGGGTCAGAAACCACAACGGGGCAGGCATCTGTGGTCAGGTGACCTGTGTTCAGAAGCTCAGCACCAATGGCCAGAGAAGAAGCTGCCCTCGCTTTCTAGTTGAGAAACTATTGTCTCTGTAATACCAGTGGCCATGACATCTTTTCAGTAGAAATAAGACAAGTTCTCTAAAAAAAAAAAAGGAAAATGGATCGTTCCTCCCTAGGGAAAGTCACATCCCCAACTAACTATAAATGAGTCGTTTTTGTGAGACACGCTCTATTTCATTATTCGAAGGCACACTTCTTTATCCCACATTTTAACATCTTTCGAGTCAGAATGCATCCCACAATTGAGGTCATTTTAGATTCAACGATACACAATAGTTTTAATAGTCTCAACAACTATTAGCTCCTTAAAGTAAATTGTGTAAACCATCTGAATTAAGCATTCTGTTCTTGACATTAAAACTAGTTGTGTATGCTTTATTTTTAGAGGATGCTCTTTAATTTTAATTACAAGAAAGTATTTCTGTTTCCTGCAAGGCACTGTGGCTGGTTACCACCAGTGTATTCTCTACTGTCTGACCTTGTGCTGAAAAGTTGTGCTTGCAGACAAAGAAAGATATATGGAAGATATCTGACAAGCAGTTGGGTTGTATGGCTTTTGATGTAGCCCCCTGGATCAGATGACTAGATCTAAATCTCTTTGGAGTATAAGAAAAAATAAAACTCTGCTGAAAGTCAGCTGGGGCAGTCAGGGTCCTGGGGGAAAACGTGGCACCCCGCGCTGGGCCATGGGGGGTTTCCAGGGGGACTCTCTACCGAAGTGAGGGCAGGTGTGGGAGGAGTTGCAGGCATGGTGAGGGAGCCCAGGGGTGTGACTGGGAAAGGAGGGGACAGTTCTAGGGCCCAGAGAGGGGCTATCTCGGGAGGGCCTCCACTCAGGAGCTGTAGCTTTCGGCAGAAGGACATGCTGGACCTGTGGGGACCCAGAGGGCTGGGAGCCCCTGGGGAGGAGAACCCTAACATCAGTTTCCTCCCGCCTCTGGTCTGCCCATCTCCCTGACCAAACCCAGCCAGAAGCCGAATGGCATGAGGCCTCCTAACACCAGCCCCACAGGGCTGCCTCCAGGGCAGCGACAGAAGGAGGAGGTGGGCCTTTCACATGCCTCTTACAAGTCCCTGGGAGTCGGAGCCACTGACCCTTTCGTAGGTGTGATGGCCCAGAAGATGTAGACCTCTTAAGGGCAAGGGTGTGTGCTGTGCACCCTCGTTCCCCAAGGCCTGGCCTGAGCGCACTGAGGGGGCAGTCGTAGCCTCCCCAGTGCCCCTCACTGCTTCTTCTCAACCTCGTGCGCAGAGGGGCCCCCCGCACAGCAGCCTAGGCCCTCAGCCGCCTGCAGCAGACCTGGCCGCGGCATTTCTTACCTCTGTGGCACTCTTGTTCAGACAGTGAAGGCTAAAAGGAGCATCAGTATTTCTGCTGCTCGAAAGCCAGAGACAAGCAGCAGAGACAGATTATAGGAGCAGAAACTAGACTGAAGGATTCCTGATCTTTACCAGTATTTTGAGGTCCAACATGGTAACTTGATTGACTTGTATATATGAAGAGCCGCAGGTAAGAAGGCTGGGTGATCAGCTGGGCACAGGCTCACATATAACTATTAGTACCATCAGAAGAGTCCAGCGTCTGAAAGGAATCCAGCCCCTCCTTTGGGTGGGGGACCATGAGGTGCAGGCGAGGGCAGGGAGCTCTCTCTCTGGGATCGTGACATCGTACGTCACCCAAAGCAGAAGTCTGCCCGGCTGTGCCAGGGCAGAGCTCAGAGGCCGCTCACCTGGGCAGCCAAGCACAGAAAGGCCGCGGCACCTGTTGGAGCAGCATGCGTTCCCTGCGCGTGGCTCCCCGCTGCCTGCACACATCCTGCCCCGACGTAGATCCGTTCTTTCCATCTATATAATCTCTAAACTGTGTAAGAGCTTCTCAGATATGGTGGCTGTGTTTTTAAATATCATGCAACTCCAGGAAAAGAAGACTGTCAATTAAGAATGTCAGAAATAGGACACGTTCCCATTGAGTTTAACTTTGAGAAAGAGCCTCCTAGAACCAGCATTCTCTAGCCGCACCATAAAAAATGTGAAGGTGATACCGAGTTGTTTTTTTTTTTAAACTTCATGTGTCACGTCTCTACTTGTGTTCCTGTCTCATAGACCTTTGGGAACATCGGATGATCTTGATTTCAAATTGGATTCGGTCTGCTCAGAATCATTCATTCTTTTTAGGAAAACGCCGTGTGTTCAGACCTGGGCACTGTACTCTGTGATGATTTTAGACCAAGGAAAAGAAAATGTAAATTCAGGTGGGGTGAGAAGCATGGCCGTGGGCACAGAAGCCATGTCGCAGAGGGGACCTGTGAAGTGAGTGCCGAGAAGAGTCGTGACAAAGGGCAGGGCCTGGGACCTTGTGCTCCAGTGATAGACACACAGTGCCGACCTGTCCTGGATGACCCAGAGGGACTTCACCGGGACCAGTGGGCAGAAGCTTGAAGGAAATGGATTTTGATTTGTTTAATATAAGGACGACTTTCTAAGAGCCAGGGCTGCCCTGAGAGGCAGAGGTTCCCCATCCTCCGCAGTGGGCACAGAGCTCTGGATGATGGCGCCAGGGGCCCCGGATTCGTGGCCAGAACCAAGCTCGAGGAGAGCTCTTGGGTAGTGGGGATGTGCAGCTCTTTAATGACTCGCTGGCCTTCGGCATTGTCTTTGAATCGCCGTACTCCCTGGGCTTCCTCTTGTCTGGGGTCCAGTGATGAGAGTCTCACGGCCCCGTCTGTGGTCCCGAACCTGGTGGCTCTCGTTAGCGTTAAAACACTCATGCAAGTTTGCGTCAAGTGTTAATTTCCCTGTTTCCCCCCAGTGAAAGCGGAAGGAGAGAAAGGTTAAGTGGCTTTCTTGTCCGGGGTCAGGTTACTGGTAGGTGACAACTGCCTCTTGATTCTCTGTCTCAAACTCTTTCTGCCAGGCAAAAAGCCAGTCTTTGAGGTATGTGGAGCGGCTTTTGAATCTAGGAGTGGGGCAGACAGCGTAGCTTCCTTGATATTTCTCAGATTCCATGTAAAGACACTGGCTTTTATATGGATCATAACATCGAGAAGTTGTGCGTCAAAGATCTTTCTTTAACGGAGCAGGGCCAGCCCGGATCACCCAGTCGGATCGTATCCGAGGGTGTGCAGAGATCCCTGTGTTTTTTCCCCTTGGGTTCATGGTGCTTTCGTTCCCCTTGGTTGTTCATTCTGGGTCTTTATAGAACCATTGTATGGTCGATCCAGGATGGATTCTGAAGTATTATCTCATAGGGGGAAAGTCACAAACTGGCCTCTCTCGTTAGAGTAGAAAAATGGATATTACCCATCACAGCTGCACATACTGAGCCATCAGAGGTGAGACCCCGGGCCTGTTTACAAATTTCATTAACTTCAAGTTGCAGAGGTCAGCCGGGACTGGATTTTCCTACATTCTTTCAAAGGAGAATCTGACACTGTGAGTCCTTTTATTCTTTCATAAGATATCAAGCCACCAGCACAAGGAAGCACTTGGGCTCTGTGGGAGATGTGAGAGACAAAACTCAGTTCTTCTCTCCCCAAGGCACTCAGAGCCTTAATGCAAAGATAAGACACACAGGAGTGCTCCTGGGACTGCATGCAGACTATTTAAAAGAGGCAGGGAAGTTGAGGAGCAGGACAGTGAAGTCCGGGAAAGCTAAGGTGTGTTAGGACTTAATCTTATATTCTGCAGACGGAGTGCAGAATGGTTATCTTCTGTAATAAAACACTGCAGCAAGCATCATGTTTTCCTAAAATGTTGTCTGTTTACACCACCAGTGGTGGTGATTAAATTAGTCTGGAAAACAGAGTTGTCTTTTTCCTTAGATACTAAGATACACTTAGGAACAGATGTTGCTGTATTTGATCAGTTACCTTTTACCTTAGGAAACTTTTCTAAATTCATTAGCTGATGTTTTAGAAGGCACTTTGGAAAGAAAATGAAGAATTATGCATGAACATGTACAGTTCCTTTCCTGCATACTTACTATCACATGAAAGCAATTCACAAGAGCATTGAAGCCCAGCTAGTTGGTGAGCATTGGGTTACCTGTCGTGCAGTTTGGGGTGTCATTGAGTAATTTGGGGGATTTGCACATCATGACTGAGAGGGCAGTTTCTTTCTTTTGTTCATTAAGTGTCTTACCACCATGATGTCCTGATCTTTCCCACTTGAGGCACAGTTAACATGCTGGCACACGGCTGGCAAGCCAGGCCACAGAACTGCCTCCATGGTTTGTTTCCTCTGTACAGGCGTTTTCTCCTTCAATTTTGTATTATTTGGAGGTGGCTAGAGGGCAAAGGCAGGAATGGTCTATGAAAGCTGTGCAGGTGTTACTCTCATACAACCCTCTTGAAGTTCCCTCCTTGTCATCTTCGAGAACATTCTAGGAGCACTTCATGTGTCTACTCGTTTTAATTTTGGCAGCTACCTTGAGTAAAAGGAGAGGGAATGAGAATTCTCCGCAGTTGACTCCACTGAAACTGCATAATCAACAGTATTTTTTTTTATCAACAGGGACTTCTTAATTGAACTCCTTGTATTTGAACTAATTGGTTAGTGCATATGAGTCACTGCGATGAGCAGTTTGTTATAGTGAACGTGAGAAACCACACTTGGGGCGTCTTCCTGGAAGATACTCCTACAGTGCAGTGACTTTGGCTCTGACAAGGGAGCCACATCAGCTGGGTGTCTTTGCCCTCGAGCTGGAAGCGAACGGGAGGCGCCCCCCTTTCTGGTGAGCTTGCTGGTTCCCCACCGACCAGATCATTTTTCCCACGAGAGTCCTCAGGTTGTAACTCCAGCTTCCATGAGAACAAACTTGCTGAAACTGAGTAGATCTGGGTTTACCCCCGACGCTGACATTCTAGACGGGGCACAGTTGACTCAAAAGCCATCCTGCAGCGTACAGTCCTTCCAACACACGCACACACGAGCTGTAAGCACTCCTAGATCCTTTGTGTGAGTCGGCAGGTCAGAAATAAACAAAAATGAGTCGATCACAGCAGGAGAAGCCGGAACAGAGGATTCCCATCATGATGAACTGACAACGAGAGAAAGATTTTTGCTACTTTTTTTTTTTTTTAAGTACATGCCAGCTAAAGAGGTTCAGTTCCGTGAAAGCACATTGATCGCCCACTGCCTGCCAAGAGCTGTGCGTGGTACTGGATGTCAAAGTGACAGCGGTGGCCCTGCCTTCAGGATGCCCCGTGTCAGGTGGAAGCAGGCAGATCCGGGAGCAAGTCATGCCCCCCGAACTGCCTGTGCAGGGTCTTTGCAGAAGATGCGAGCCGTTCATGTCTTGTTGCATAGAGAATGAGACAGCCACTGTTCCAAAGAAGAAAAACCAGGAAAGGTGAATACATGATAAATCTTATTATAAAGTGGCCGGGACGTTCTGGGCAGACGGACTCCTGATGCGGTGAGACAAACTCAAGCCTCCTTGATTCCCCGCCATTGAGAAGAGTGGGCTCACCTTTGAAAAATGCAAACTTCTTTCAAGGTTCCTTTCTTATAATGCAGATACGTGCCCGAGCTCAGTGCCTCTTCTTTTTCCTAAGCTTAGGGATGCTTTTCCTGCCGGCAGGACTCCCAGCATGAGCCACTCACGGCCTCTAATGTCCGTTGACACAGCTCAGGACAGCATGTGCCCTGCTTGGCCCCTGGATTGGAATTCTGCCTGATTCGGGAGGCTCTGGGTCACCTGACTCTTAGGAGATTCCAAGATAATCTCTCAAAGTCATTTTCTTTACATTCTTAAAATGTTAGCACACTCAGGGTCTTTGACTGTCTCTTAACTCAGCAATGAAGTTGAGGCCTGGGTGTGATGTGATGTGCTCGCTCCAGGGCCCCGGCAGGGAGGCAGGGCCAGCCCGAACACTGTGTCCCTCCCTGCCGACTACTTGAGCATGTTTTGGACTTTGACCTTTGCTGTGTGTATTTTGTCTCAAAAAGCCTAAGATGCAAACCGAAACTAAGGTTCTGAAGAAAGATGCGGTGGTGTGTCTGAACCAACTGTGTGTGCACCTTGCTCAGGCCTCGGGCATCCATATACCCTTCCTTAGACACCTACGTCCGGGGACCCCAGGATATAAAGGCACCTGGGCGGTGTGTGTGCAGGTGTCCCACTGGCAGGAGAGCCTCGGCTTGTGGAGCAGCCTCAGTCCTCTTCCTAAGGATGTAAAGGAAAACAAATCAGAAAAGATGTTGACTAAGAGCAAACTTAGTCTATATAAAAACAACTTGATAAATGGAAAGTATAATAGTAAACCGCATGCACCTTGTGTCCTAGCTTGGGCCACCGTAACAAAATAGGGCAGCTTAAACAGTTCTGGAGACTGGAAGCCCAGGGTCAGGGCACCAGCGCGTTCGGTTCCGGTGAGCATCCTCTTCCTGGCTGGCAGAGGCCGCCACCCGCTGCATCCTCATGGCCTCCCTCTGGTGCACGTGGAGAGGAAGAGCCGGAGCTGTTGCCCTCTTCCACTTCCTACAAGGCCACTAACAGCATCGTGGAGGCCCCACACCGCGGTGTTACCTGACCCTGGCCACGTCCCAAAGACCCCACCTCCGAGTAACCCCCGTTGCACTGGGGTTACGGCTTCAACGGATGAATGGTAGAAGGACACAGACGTTCATCCGTAAAACCTCGTCACCTCCTGTTCCTCTCCGTGAGAACCAATGTGCCCACAAGGGCCACTGAGGGATAAGATGTTTCCTGGACTTGGTCACTCAGCTCGGAAACCGCTCTGTAGACCGTGTCTGTTCTCCCCAGCCCACTCCTCGCCCCCAAGGGTCTTACATCCCTGGGTAGCCGCGCCATTAAGTGTGAAGGAAGGAAGCCACGATCATTCAGATCCTGCTCTTAAACACGTGCCCTTCATGGCACAACCTGGTAGTGTTGGGCAGGTGGGGAGTATTCTCTCCTTTCTCACAAATGGAAAGGGTTCAAGATGAGCAGGTGAGTGTGAGTGTGGTGACTGCATCAGCCCCACAGGGCCTGGAAATCTGCACGCCTTGCTTTGCACCTGAGCGCTCCCCCTGGGGTGGGCTCAGGAGGCACCCTCTGCAGGTCAGGCTCAACCCACCCCTCCTGCCGTGTGGTTCTCTTTCTCCTGAGCCCTGCCCAGCAGGGCCGTGCTGCCACCCCCACGAACGCTTCCAAGAGCTAGGAAGCTTCACTCCTTTTCCAGTCATGCTCACTGTCTTTTCTCAGGATCCCTGTGTGACGTTGCTTCTTTGCAAACAATATTTCTTTTCTCTTTGTGTGCATGCACACTCTGGTCCGCTCAGATGAAACCTGGGACTCCCAGCTCCAGCCACTCTGCACACAATTAGAAGACACGGTGTTGAGGGCAGGCACTCTCCCTGTCTGTGACAAGGGGACATTGCTCTTGAAACTTTTTTGAACTTAAGGACATTTAACTGCAGTGCAGTATATCTGAGTTTTTATGTTCATTCTCAGGATGATTTTTTTTGGGGGGAGCGGGGGATGATGGGAGTAAAGCAGTTTGAAGATCAAGCTCCCTGCCAGTCACTGGAATCCTGCATTGCTGATTTCAGTATTAATCAAATGCCTGCCTCACTGCAGCTGCCAGGTCTGATCACGGCGCACTCTCATTTCATTGAAATGTGTTATTAATGCTCTGGAGCTGGTGTAGTTTGCAGTGAACTCTGTGTTTATTTAGTCATCTTTGCTGATGCCCGCCTGCCTTTTAACTCCACCCGTTTCTCATCTCGGACATATAATAGGCGCCAGGTAGTGTGGGGTGTCACCACCAGTGAAGGGAGGAGGTGCCGCGACGGCTTCAGCAGACGCCGTCGTTGACGCGCACACAGCTCAGCGAGGGCTGCTTTGTACTCGATACAGGGAGAAAATTGGCCATTTGTCTGTGGGGTAATGGGCTTTGCTGCAGTACGAAAACCTCTCAAATGGTTAAATTCAGTGACATTATATCAGAGTTCATGAAAAGCAACTATGCACACAGTTTAATTCCATTTAATTTTTTTGAGGAATAAAGCAAAGGGAGAATGTTTTAGTTTCTCTTAAGCTGATGTCTGCTTTTTCTTTAAAAGTGCCTTTCTAGTTGCCACACAGTGATGTGATCATTATCTGCCACCTCGTTGCCTTGCTGCCTCTGCATGCAGTAAAATACAAAAAAAAGAGAGAGAGAGACAGAGACCAGGGGAGCTTGTGAAGTATGACTTCCTATCCCAAGACTCATTGCCTGCGATTCGTACCGCTTGACAGTAATGATCTTATTACAGTACTCTGGACCTTGAAGAGATTTCATGAGGAGAGTGAAAGGACAAGCCTCCGTGTAATCAAGTGGTGCTGAATATTCCACGCGTTTCTGATCACACACTGATTGGGCACAGTTTTAGCCCATCTTCTAGTCAATTATGCATGGCCCCTGTGCACCTCGGATAGTCGGAAACATTGATGGCTGTTGTCTGGGCTCTGGCAGGCAGCCAGGGGTTTGAAGTGCCTTGCACACCATCATCCCAGGATAAGTGCTTTTTAGTTGGAATTGATTACCTTTCTTTGGGTTTTGCTTAATAGCAAAACTGCATTTGGAGAGGGCTTCAGGTAAAAAATGGACATATTAGCCATTTAGAGCATCTGAACTCTGAGTCAGAGTTAAGGCTTCCCTTGTTTCCATCTAATTTCTGCTTAATGATATAATGTTTGATGATGTTTAAGATAATGTCATCTTGTTTGCCACCGAGCACACGTGTTGAGCATCACGGACAGGTTCAACTAGGTGACCACCGTGTTCAGGTTCCCAGATTAATCCAGGTGGGGCTCCAGGCTTTGAGGAGATCTCTGTCATTTCGTTTATGTCTTGGCAAAAAAGCATTAATTATCTCAATATTTTTGTCTGCAGAAAAGAGCTGATGAGTTCTTCCTACAGTTGGCTGGCTGTCTTAAGTAATTGTGGAGCAGACATCAGCATGGCTCTTTCTGCAGCCTTATGCCCCAAAAGATTGTTGCCTCGTAGTTTATCCAGCTGTTTACTTCCATTATTGATCTTAAAACCTAGTGATATTTGAAAGGATGGGATTTTTTTCTCTTAGAATGATCACTTGATATTGTCCATGGTGAAGCTAACGCAGTTGAGCAAATAATATGTATAAGAGAAAACTTAGAAACCAAGATTTTTGCTGCCTTATGTTACACTGTTCAGATTCTTGGCATGTAGATTATCTTAATTCACAAGATAGGAAAACTTCAGAATTCTTTCTAACATTTTGTGTGCAAGACTGAGGAATAGACCCACCAAAGCAAGTGATCAGTGGGAGAAGCTTCCAGAAATCTACTTTGAATCCACCAAGCGCTTGGTGCTCAGTGACCTCCAGTCATCAGGGTGACACGGGCAGTGGAAGTGCTGGCATTTCACCTCTGGGTACGTCGACCTGATCTGACTCTTCTTAATGGAGTAAACAGGAAGCTTTGTTTTACTTGGTTTTCACTTGGATCTTTGCTTTCTGCAGGTGGGAATAATTTTCCTCTTCAGTGGCTTTCTGCAGATGTCATGATATACTGTAGGCATGGTTACTAAACAGCCCTCAGAGAACTTTCCAGAATCCCTAACTTCATGTGCATTGTCCACATGCACATACACACGGATTTTTTTTCTTTCTCAATCTTATGAAAATAAAATATATTCTATCAAGATTTAGCTTTAGTGATGAATCTTTAAAAGAGAAAAGCAGTCACAGAACAGCCCACGCTGACCATGTGTTAGCGATGGTAATTACAGCCGGTTACTGACCCCTTGCTGCCTGTTGTGCACTTTGAATAGTGGGTGTGCCCTCTGAGCCCTCCCAGACCCCTGTGACTCTGACTCGCATTCCTCAGGGACCACCCCCCCTGCTGGAAGGTCACCTGTCTTTTCAGAGGTCTTCCTTCACTCCAGATCTTGGCTAATTTAGGACTTTTCCTAACGATTAAGTTCGTATAAAATAAGGGATTTTATAATAGGCTGTCCACAGGATATTTCTTAATTTTAATAAGTTGACAGCCAAGCCACTAAAAACTTTTGTCATTTTACCCATGGCTGTGTTTCAATAGGTTGACAAGGAAAATATCAAATCCACAGTTGGCAAATGATCCATCTTTTAAAGACCATAATTTTAGAAATCTGGCCTCCATTATGATGATCTGTTCACAGCCTGGTAGTTTTACCTGGACAGGTGAATCCAGTGCTCACATTTCAAGAGAAAGATGCAATAAACTAGGAGGTATAATTTCATCCATGAATGCAGAGTATCCCTTGTAATTAACATGTAATTACCCTGAACAGGACAATTAATGTAAGCAATTTAAGATCAGCTACTTTCTTGAATTCTTCCCACTAGAACCTTAGTTTATTCCTCACATCGTGAGAAGATGAGTCTCTTCCAGCTAGGAGGCCAGAAGGAGAGGGAGGGAGGGACTCACCTGCCCACAGTGACCTTGATTCAGCACTTGGACTCCCAGGTGCCACCCCTCTGGTGGGCTGTTTGGGACCATTCTCTTGAACAGCTAGTTAACAGCAAATGTGACCTCTATCGCCCTTGGCTTGGAGCACAGGGGGCAGGTGTTGCCAGCCTGCCTCCCTGTTCTGGAACCTGTGTTCCAGACTGAGGAAGGGATGGAGATGTGGTTTGGCCCTATTTCTCTCTAAACAGCCTAGAAACACTCCTGCCACGTGCATTTGTGGAGGGAGAAGCCAGTCCTCCCTCAGCCCCACCCTGCCCTGCCTCTCCCAGAGCCGCACCACCGTACCATGAGTGGGTCCAAAATGTTGGGGAAGGGTCATTGGTGTTCTTTCCTTTCGGACGTTTGGAGATAAATACGTTGTTATCATCAGTGACTTGTGACCTTCTACGACTCTGCTTAGTTTGACCAGGCATGCTGTTTTCCCAAAATTCCTTTGCTAGAAGAAGATATTTGAGAGCCATTAATTTGAGGCTAAATCTACTTCTGGATGTAATTTTTCTTCCAACCCCCAAAGTATTTTTGAATCACTCCTCCATGCTGTAAAGATGATAAGTACATTGTGTGACATGTGACAACATGTTTCTTAAGCACTCGAGGTCCGTGTAAAGGTGCCCACCCAGCAGGGCCATTTGCAGGTGGTCTTCACAGAGGGGAGCTGGAGAGGAAGCCTGCCCCAGGGCAGCATTGGCCTCTGGGATGCTGGGCCGGGTGGTGCCTGGGACGGGGCCTGGGCGGCGGGACCTAGTGTCACCCCGTGGGTGTGAGTCAGGTGCCCCCTGACCTCCTTGGGCCCCCCGCTTCACCCCAGCTCTCCCCATTGCCCAGTTCTCGCTTCCCTTCACCTCTCTTTCCCCTTCCTCCTCCATACCAGACTTTTCTTGGGTTTTTTTCTCTCTTCTCTTATTTTCTCCTCCTCTTTTCCCACCAGGCACCTCAATCTATTTATTTTTCTCTCGTATTTCCTTATTTTTCTCTCCTTTTCTCCAATTTTTGAACTTTATTTTAGGAAAATAAAAAAATTTAACATAAAATATAAAGTTTGCCAATGTCAGTGTATGATTCAGTGACACTGATTACATTCACAGTGTTGCTGGATCATCCCCACCATTTCCAGAACTTTCTTGTGTCCCCAGATGGAAACTCTGTCCCCGCCAAGCAGTCACTCCCGATTCGTCCCTCCCTCCAGCCCCTAGTAACCTCTCATCCACCTTCTGTCTCTACCTATTGTGGAGCCTTCATGTAAATGGAATCATAGAATATTTAGCCCTTCATGTCTGGTTTCTTTCACTTAATATAAGGTTCTCAAGGTTCACGCTGTAGCGGGTGAGAGCCCGCCTGTCCCGCCTTCCTTCTTATGGCTGAGTTAAGACTCCATGGTCTGGGTGGACCTCGTTCTGTTTATCCACTCACCTACTGATGGGCACCGGGACCGTCTCCACCGCTGGGCTTTGTGCGGCACAGCAGGGAACACCAGCATACGAACATCTGCTTGAGTCTGTGTCTCCAGTCTTCTGCAGTAGGTACCTAGGAATATGTTTAGCTTTTTGAAGAACCACCCAGCTGCCCCTTTTCTTATGTTGCTGTCTGACTTCCCTATTTTCCTCATCCATAATATGCAATTGAAAAGTCTCTATAATTGAGTGAATCAACTTCTTGGCTTCCTCATAATTACAAAAATGACTTCAACATGTATTTAAACCTTTTCCATTTTTCTTTGTTAAAAATCCTAAATATTTTCAGGTACAACTTCCCTTCCGTGGTGTGGGAGTGAGGCTCAGTCCCCGATCCCTGCCCTCAGGAACCCACCTGCCTGAAGCTCCCTGGCATTTGCCATCATCGCCTTCTCCTCCCGGGCAGGAACTCCTCTCTGAACTGGGTCGGCATCGCCAGGGAATGTGCCTCTCCTGAGCGCCAGTCCCTCGGTCCGGGCACGCGGCCTTTGCTCACTGTCTCGTGTGTCTGCGGAGGCCAGCTTTTCTCATCGCTGCTGAAACACTTGCATTTTTTCTATAACTTTCTAGTAATAAGTGGCCTGGTTGGTAAATGGAATATTAAAGATGAGAGGTGGTTATTTCTGTTTTCTGCCCACCCCCCTTTGGCCAAGATGAGCTTTTCCATTTCGTGCAGGAATTGGTGGCTTGGCATCCACGCCGCTTGCCGTCGGGTGTCACGATCACCACCTAGTTCTCACTGAGGATTTGCCAGGAGGTGGGCTCTGATACCTGGGGCTAGGTGCCATGCTTAAGGCCACATCGGCTGGAGGCGCGGTCCCCTAGTTCTCCCACACTTCTGCCTTTACGTTGTCACAAAGCTGGTTTAGACTGGCTAAGAAATGCATCAGACTGCTCTGTCTTCTCGTTTCCTTCTCCAGCTGTCGGGTGTTTGGGTTTTCTGTCTGTCAGAGTTTACACCCCAAGGCCTCCTCTCCTATACCTTCCAGATAAGGTTGTGGGATTACTATCATTAGCAGAAGTAAAAGCCCACCTCAAGATGTGGGCAGTACCACATCGCTACGACATGTTCCCTCCAAGTTGATGACACTGCCCATTCGCTGCTGAGAGGACATTGTCATGTGCTGCCTCTAAGAACCAGAGAGCAAGGGGCAGCCCTGCCTGGCAAGAGCTTGCAGTCCAGGAAGAGGGGGCTTCCAGGGACTTTGTAAGTCAGGAGGTCCGGAGGGAAATCTGGACTCCCAGAACCACACCCAAGCTGGGGCAGCGGGTGGGAGGCAGAAGAGCGGATAAGGCACTGGGAGGGTGGCCAGCAGCCGGCTGGTGACGCACCTAAGGGGGATGTGGGCAGTCAAGGAGGACAAGCCCAGCCAGAGGGGCACTTGGCTGTGCCCAGAGGCAGCATGGCAGTGAGGACGTGCACTGAGCAAGAAGCTGCCGGCCATCCAGGGAGATGTGGAGAAGCTGGGGGGCTGAGGGGGACAGGATTAGGAGTTAAGGATGCGCCTCTTCTGGGCGCGGCAGGGGAGGAAGCCTGGGGAGGAAACTGGGGGTGGGAGGCTGCCTGTTGGGGAGAACCGGGACTCTGGCATGATAGGCAGTCCCTGCAGGGAGGGAAGGGCCTGGCGGAGTGGAAGGTCCCGTCAGCCCCAGGTGGGGACAACTCCGACAGAGAGCCACATGCTTGCTCTGGCCCAGAAGGAGAGGATGGAGGGGCCGCTCAGCTCCCTAGAGGCTTCTTAGATCACTGACTTAATGCTGAGATTTGGGTTCAGCTGGCCCGGGGTGCCTGGATACCAGGACACTAGATTGTGTAGCCAGGGCTGAGAACTGGTGGACCAGCGTCACTGAGGTTCAGACACACCAGAGTGTGGGTCACAGGCCAGGACCTGGCAGCCCCCAGGAGATGTTCGTATCATTTTACATCATCATACTGTTCCAAATGCTCTCCCATTAGAATCCCTCATCCATTACAGTGTTTTTATATTTTTCCTACTTATTTTATTGGTTTAAATCAAATTTCAAACACATAAAAGCTCAATATTCTTATCTGTTGTGTTAAAAAGATACCAGAGTTACTATTGGAGTAATAGCTGCTGTTTTCAGGGCAAGTTACACCCCTCGGGAGGCCCTCACCCCTCACGTTCAGCCTGCCCCTGTTAACTGCATACATAGAACAGCAAACCAGGTATCTGATCTCTGGGGCAGAGCACCCCGAGAGAAGCTGCCCCTCATCCTTGTGGCTTACAGAGCTGGGGAGACACGTGCCTGCCTGTCAGGACCTTAGCTGGGACTGTCACCCACACGTGACCCCTTCACGTGGCCATGGCTTCCACCCAATATGGCAGCCAAGCATTGCGGGGGACACACAGCCAGGAGGAAGCCATGTTCCCTTCTGTGTCCTGTTCTTGGAGGACACACACTGTCAGGGCTGGCGTCATCTCTGTAGTCCACACAGTCACAAAGGCCCACCTAGTCCCAGGTAGTGGCAATAGATGCTAGGCTACCTCTTGCTCTGGAGTCTGGCAAGGTTCTAGAAGCACATATGAACCCCAAACATTGTTGTTGCCAAATATGGAAAATTTGCTACAGGTAGTAAGTAAATACATGAAGACTTCAGGTTGTGATCAATGCAGTAGAACAAAATAAAGCAGAGAAAGCAGACTCAGACCACCAGGGGTGGGCAAGGTCACTTTCTGTGGTTGGCAGGAGCTGGGGGGCAGGACGGCTCACCGAGGAGACCTTGGAGCAAAGACCCACAAGCAAAGGGAGGCTGGCAGCCAGGTGGCCCCAGGGGCAGCGTGTCCTGGCAGGGAGCCACGTCCTCTCTGGGTTGTGGTTGCCTCATTAAACTCCACACTTGTGCCTACGTAACACAGCATTCTGCGTGCATATTTATGTCCCTCTGTATTGTTTAAAACAAGCTGACTTTTACCTTGATTTTGAAGTAATTATTCACTGGTGAAATAACTGGGGAAATTTTTTATTCTTAAGGAATTATACATGTCTTATTTCTCCATTCGTTAATTTAGTAGGAGTCAGTATAAAAATATTTGAATATATTCTAGCTTGTTCCCCACATACAATTATATTCTAGTAATTTATAGGATTTCTTTTTTCCCAAGCAACAAGTCAGAAAATTGTACCATTTTGAAAAGTGGTCCAGAAAACTGTCAAATACAGAGGAATGCTCAAGAAAAGTGGGTCCATTTTATGCATATCATTTTAACAGTTTAAAGTAAAGAAGATGAAATACAAAAAAAAAGTTTTAAAATGAGATTATTATGCCTAAGATTATTTCAGAGGTTGGTGAATGGTGTTGGGCATTTTCCAACAGTGGGAAAAAGACATGAGCTTTTAATACTGGGTATTGTCCTTTCTATGCTCTTAAAATGAAGGCACTCACATAAGGTTATCTTGTTTCATGGGTAATTAAGGCATTTCACTCTTCAATTCCTTATTCTAATGAAGAAGAGGAAATCTCTCTTTTGCTGAAATATTTCTTGTAAGGGTTTTATTTCTAGTCATTTCTCCGACTTTGGAAAATGTTCCTTTTACCTCTGATTGTCTCTCATAATATCTTCTTGAACTGTAAGTCAGTGGGAAAAAAATGTAAAGCTTCTCCACAGACTCAGACTTTTAAAAAACACTCAGAATCTTGCCATCCATGAAAGTGAAACAGCCAGCATTGCAAAGTGTCCGGATTCCTCTTTTCTCCCCCAGGGATCAGACTCTGCTCACCCGGTCCATTTGCTTTCCCCAGGGCCTGCCAGCCCAGGCGGGCAGCGCGTCGGAACGGCCCGTGAGGGTGAGAGTGGTGGTACCAGACAGAGACGGGGTGGCCGGGAACGCAGGCTGCGGAACCAAGCCTCCTGGGTTTGAACTCCAGGTCCGCCTCTTAACTGGTGGGATGACCTGGGCAGTTCCTCATCCCCTCGCACCCAGTGATCTCAGCTGTGAAATGGGCCGATCACACCGTCTACCTCTGGGCACTGTGTTCAGGATCCGGTGAGCTCATATGTCTTGAGTGCACAGGACAGAGCCTGCCCCACTTCCTTTCTTGGGATTCAGTGTGTATAGACCAAGATATTACTCTTGGGAGCCAGCTGACGTGCAGTTTATTGAGGAATTCTACTGACTCACCTAAGAAAGGCTCATTCCTGGGCATCGTTATGTTCTGACTGAAGGGATCACTTGTTCAATTGTGCATTTCGGCTGTGGACAGTAACAATCAGAGATTATCTATTAAACAGCATAAACCACAATTTTTAAGCTGATTCTTCATCAGCCAGAACACCCCACCCGCTCGCATGCACCCCACCCCTGGTTGAGTGGGCACAGGTGGGCACCAGTGGAGACCAGACCCCCCCCATTGCTCCTGGGGCGGACGAGAGCTGCTGCCATACCGAGGCCGTGTCCCTCCTCCAGGGAGAGCCCCGCTGCCACGGAGGCCAACCGAGCAAAGACTGCCCACACAGCGGAAGTTCCCTGATAAAACAGTGGCAAAAATGATCATTAAAGGTGAAGAAAAATGACTTAATATTAAGGCATGGGTTGATATGTATGGCCTAAGAATGCCTTCAACCAAGCCTGTATGTTGTACGGACTCTGGTTCAGACGTGGCATTCTTTCCCCTCGGCATTGCCAGCGGGTTGTGTAGGACACCCACAATTTACAGTTGTCCAGCTGAGAAAGGCTGACCCTGTTTGAGGGGAGGGCAGGGGGACACAGCGATGTTTCTCCCCTCGGAGTTGCTGGTGTCCCCCCGGGAGTGGTGCCTCGCTGGGGGGAGTAGGAAGGGAAACTTCCTGGGCCCATCCCATGGAGGTGCTATCAGATTTCCAAAATACATATTTTTGGAACGGTTTTATGGGATATAAACCAATGTTTTCCAAAAGTTTGTACTGTGGAACATGAACCCCTATGAAGCTCTGAAAGAAGAGCTTTGGCCCAGCCTCTCTCCCTTGTGGAGTTTTAAATCCACGTGAGAAAACTGAAGGCTCTGAGAAGCCCTCCATTTAAAGGAAAAAAAAAAATCCTTGTGAAAACATATTTCAACTCTGTGATACCAAACACACGTGGCCACACATCTGAACTGCGTTTCAGGCCTCAGGGCCATCGTTCTGTCCGGAGCATTTTGGGAAATGTTCCAACCAAACTGCGCAGCGTTTTCGTTGCTCATCCAGCAGTGAGCCCTGCAGCCTCCTCGCTCTATTCTGGGCGCCCGTGAGCGCGTGGGACCCGTACGGACATCTGGAGCACCCCGGAGACGTGCGCGCGCTGAGGGTGGGCAGCCCGGGCGACCGCAGCGGCCCCTGAGGCCACACCCCGGGGCTGCCGCAGTGCCCACAGGTGTGCGCCCCCACCCCGGGCTGCAGTTGCTCCAGAAGTCCGTGCTTGAGTAAAGGGCCCTACCAACTCCCTGGAGTCCCGTAACATACTTCCCACAGCCCTCTTAGCCCCATGAATGACTGCATCGTTTCATTTTCTCATTTTGATAAACACCGTCATCTTAGAGAATGCCTGTCTTTGCTGGAAATCCACTGCATTTAGCGTTTCTTCCTCTCGCGTGTTTTTGTGCATTCCTGAAAGCTGATCACATTTAGGAGTAGTCCCCAACAGTCAAAGGCGATAGCGTGGTTTATGAGGTGCACCTCAGACTGATTTCTTTTCATGTACCCCAAGTCTTTTAGCCTGCCTCTGGAGTTGGCTGATTGATGTGTCCATGATACGAAAAGAGGCTTTCTCCTCTCTCTGTTGAAAGTTGAGAAGTAGATTCTCATCATCACCATCATCATAGCTAACAGTTATTATTTACTCTCTGCCAAACTATATACCAGTTGCACTCTGTACATTATCTGATTTAATCCTGACTTTCCCCCCAACCTGATAATACAGGCATTAAGCAGGAATAGAGGACTTCACATGCTAAGTTGTGCAGGTTTACTTGTTAGGTGAATTTCTCGGGGAAAGAGCATCGGTTTGATTTTTGCTAAACTAGAATAAGATTCAACATATAATGCTTTAGATGTAAATGCATTGCTTTGAGTTATTTACAAATAAAACCCTTACGTTACTTAAAGCCATGCTACTGTCACCCTCCCACAGAAAAAAAACAAAAATTTACTTAAGGAAGAAACATACTCTGGTGAAAGGCAGACTCGCCATGCACAGAAGTCCTGTGCTTTTGGATGACAAACAACCTGGACAGGAAACTTTGATGCTGCTGATCAGATCTTGCCATTGAGAAAATGTGTAATGTACCCAGAGCCAGCCAGAAGTCACTGATGCTTTGTTGCCACTGACGATTCCATCTCCCTGAGTTAGGACCGTGCTGTCTGGCTGGGGCTTATCTACCCTTGTGGTGCCTCTTTCTTTACTCTTGTCTCCTCTCTCCCTCACCCAGCACCAAAAAAAAAAAAATCTGTTGTGCAAATTGATTGGGAGATCAGCCTTGATAAACCACCAGTACTTAGCCCTCAGCCTCCATGCAGCGGTGTTATTAGCTATTCCTGATTATCTGGATGCACGAGCCGAAGCCGCCACGTCGGGCTTGGAGGTGTGCAGAGATTAACTAGATGCCTTCCAACCGTTTGTCACACAAATAGCAGTGCCAGTAAACTGAAAAACGATCAATCATTTTTCTCAAGATTGAAGCCTTTTATCAGTTGTTTCAGCTTCATTATTCAATAAGCGATTAGCAGCAGCCATCGCTCTGTAGGCAGCCATAGTTAACAACTCGGAGCTGCTGCCCGCCGAGCAGCTGCCTGGCACACACCTGAGCTGGAGCACTTCCTGCCATCTCTCCGGCGGCACCGCCCTTTGGCAGGTCAGGGGTGCTGCGTCTGCCAGGCATCTGCTAGGTTGGTGCCATTATGCTTTGATGCTGTCAATTTCTGCTAGAGTTGTCTGGGCAATTTTCTTTAACCTCCCATCAGGCTTTTCATTTAATTTCAGACATTTTTGTTCTTCAGTCTAAATGCCAACCGTGTGGACAGGGAAAGCGGTGTTCTTCCTGCTAGCTCTGAGCCGTCGGCGTCAGCAGGAGCGTCAGGTCGAGCCGAGCCCAGCCAGCCCTCTGGCTGCCCAGTCTGGGCTTCCCGGGAGTCAGTCAGGCCCGTAACACCTGGAGGGTGGGAAGGGGGTGTGGCAGCAGCTCCCAGCCTGTGGGTGACACACCCCTGGAGATGCCGAGGGCCTCGTGTCCCCGTGTACATCTGTGTAGACAGAAGTGCGTGTACACTGATGCTGTGACTGACGGGAAGCAGGGTCATTTTAGAATGTGGCCGGATCACAGTCATCAGAAGGGGCCTGCAGGTTTTTTTAAAAACTGAGCCAGTGAGAGAGATGGATCTTTGCCAATTTTTTTTTTTAATTTTTACTTTTCACCCAAGCCTAATGTATCTGAAAAGATAATTCTACCACTACCAAAAAGTAGAAGAGGGGGAAAAAATCACCGAGATTATTTTTACATCCATGAGATCCTCCTGGGTTACTCTGCCAGAGCTCTGCTGGGCCAGTAGTGAATGGAGTGTGTGTATGTGTGTGTGTGTGTGTGTGTGTGTGTGTGTGTGTGTGTGTGTCCATGTGTACATACATACATACTGCCTTCAATGAAGGCCTTTTAAAGTATAATTCTAGAAATTCATTTGGAATTTCTGAATAGATACATCCTGGGTCATATTTCTAGTACTTTTAAAAGCATGCCCGTACTGTCTTCAGATCGCTCCTCTGTACTGTTTCCATTCACTGTGCATTTTTGTGAGGACCCCAATGGTGGCTTGCACCTCACCTCCCATTGTGCACAGTATATAGTTCGTGGTTTATCATATGTTGGTACTTGTTATGGTGTCTGGTTTCTTACAGAGGAGTAGTTTTGAGAACGTGTAGGCTGCTCCCAGGGCAGCCAGTCTGCAGGGTAACTCCTGGAGACCTGCCTTCTGGCTACCTAAGAAGTCCACGGTCCGCTCAGCCGAGGGTTCTGGTCTATACCCTTTTGCTTGCAGTAGTTCAGTCCCTGCTCTTGGAAATCCTCTCTGCCACCCTGCCTTTCTTCCTCGTAGACACGTGTGACAGACACCGTTTATGTGTACATGTTGAGTATCACCACCACCCGCCCGCTGGGAGGGAGTCGTTGGCTCTTGTTAAGTAGGAGTTTCATCTATTTCTCTTCATTGGAGGTTCTCGGCCCTTGAGGGCGGGACTCGTCCTGTCCATCCCGAATGACATTTAAACACTGAAAAGGAGGGACATGGGGATGGGCCATGCCAGAAGAACTACCCTGAAAGGCTGGATTTCATAAAGTGACTGAACCTTACCACCAGTTACAGAAATCTATTTCGTGACACCATTTCATTCTGTTCATAGTATTTCTTGCTTTGAATTCAATATGTTCTCAAATGAAGTTTATTTTTTTAAATGACTGCACTTCCTCGGAATGAAATCTGTGTACATATGACCCCACGTCACCGCACAGCCACCCTTTCCCACTGCCCCGTGGGGCTCTTTCCACCCCTCCAGCCTTCTTCATGGCCCTCTCCTGCTCTTCGCCTTCCCGGGCACCGGCCCTGCTGGGAGGGCACCGTGGGAGACACGCACCACCCTGCTCAGATTCCGTCACTGACCCCCAGGAGCCCGAAGCCCAGCACAGAGCTCGCAGCCAGGTCTCCACAAAGGGAACAGTTCGCTGCAGTCCTGATACATTTTTCTTAGCAGTTTGCATACCCTACATGCACTGTAAAATATCACCTCCCACCCCCTGCAAAAAAATTAGAAAAGAAGTAAATAAATAAACTCCAAATAATGCATATGAGGTACAGAGTCATGTGTTCCATATCCATTCATGAAACAGGGTTGAAAACCATCAGGCCGTGAACACAGTACTTCGTGGAGTAAGTCCACTGCTATTTCTTTTTCTTGCAATTTACTTGGGATTTTTAATATATGAAATTGGTCTTGTTTTGGATAATATTTTCTGGATGCCCTGGTAACTACAAAGTCGTTTTTCATATGTAACCTTATCACTGTTCCTCTCTGTTTACAAAAAGGGGCTAATTTCATCTCTTAAATATAGTACTTGGGAGTCTCCATGCCATTCCTGAGTTTGACCCTTCCCAGAGTAGATGAATGTCCCCAGGGGTGTCTCAGTTAATTTCATGAAGCCAACTTCACACACCTGTCATCTTTAGTTTTATTACACTGTGTCACTTTTTTTTCCTTGATATTGAAATTTTTTTATTATTAAGGTATCATTGATATACAACACTCTTATGAAGCTTTCACAAGAAAAACAATGGGGTTATTACATTCACCCTTATTATCGAGTTACACTGGGTCACGTTTACTGAAAAGATGATTTTACTGTGCTGATTTGAAGCTGAGATCTCAATTCAAAGTGAGAGCAAATATTTTCTCAATTGATCAAAGCTCATTTCCTAATTATTAAAACCCAATCCTGAAAGTTATCTGGAAAATTGTTCAAACGTGGCACATTTTGGTCAACTATGAATTGTAATTCACTAAAGCAAAAGATAATAATAATTTCAAGGCCACTGATTTCAAACGAAATACAAGGAGAGATCACCTTTTGCAGAACTGGCCTTGGTAAATTATTGCCTCTAAAGACTATGAGTTAGCAAACCTACTCCAAAACCCATCTTCACAATCACAAATAGCACATCTTTCAGCATCTTTCAGTTGGGGTAGGCATTCAAGTCGTTCGGATTGTCAGTACCTACGTGACACATACTGTTAATGCCACACACACACTTCAAATTGCCTTTAATTTGTAAAAGTTGGTTTATTGAGAAGAACTGATACATTGTGATGGGATAGTAGTCCTTTCCGCATAGATTCCAAGCTTGAAAAGATTTCTTTCCTTTGGTAATGTTACTCCTGGTATTTTATTCTGTGGAAACAATTTAAATGACTAGGAGGAAAAAAAATCATATTCCTGCCCAGAGATGCTTATTAAAGTATTTTTGATAAACTTAACTTTCTAGACAAATTTAAGACTTACAGAAAAATTAAAGAGAGAGTACAGGTAATTCCCATATACTCCCCCACCCCACCCCCACACACACATGTGTATGCACAACTTACCCTATTATTTACATCTTTTATTCATATGGTGTATTTCTTATAGTTAGCCAGTCAATATTGGTGCATTATCTAAAATCTGTACTTCATTCAGATTTTCTTAGTTTTTATCTGCTGCCCCATCTCTGTTCCAGGATCCCGCCCTGGACACCACTTGACATTAGTTGTCACGTCTCCTTAGGCCCCTCTTGGCCGGGCATTTTCTCAAGACTTGGCTTGTTTCTCAGGACCCTGACAGTTTTGAGCACTAGTCAGATGTATTGTAGGATGCCCCTCTGTTGGAATTTGTCTGATGTTTTTCTTAGGATTAATCTAGGGTTTGGGACTTTAGGGAGAAAGATCATAGACGTAAAGTGCCACTTTTATCACATCGTGTCATGGTTGTATTCTAGCGACTTGGTTTATGACTGTCGGTGTGGACCTCGATCGTGTGGCTTGAGGTTGTGTTTGTCAGCTTCCTCCACTGTGAAGTTATTCCCTCCCCATCCCCACTTCCACACCGTCGTCTCTGGGAGGACGTCTCTGTGCACAGCCCGCACAGAAGGAGTAGGGGCATTGTACTCCTCCTCCTTCGCGGTGGGCTATCGCCGTGAATTGTTTGGAATTCTTCTGCACTGGTGATTTTTCTTCTCCCTATTTGTTAATTATTTAGTCATTTATGTCAGTATGGATGTCTATTTTATACTTTAGGGCATAATCCAATACCATGTTACTTATTTTCTTGCTCAAATTGTTTGAGCTTCAGCCATTGGGGGCTCTTTCAGTGGGCTTCTGTGCCCATTTGACATACCCCCATGAATGTGGGTTTTGCTCATTTGATTCCTTCCTTACTTCCTAGCACTGCAAGATGCTCCAGGCTCATCTTATAGATTTCCTGCCCCAGTCCTAGAACCAGCCCTTTCTCCAAGGAGCCCTGGTTCTTTTTATCGGAGAATGGTATTAGAAACCAAGAATTGAAGGCTGGGTATGCTGGTGGCTGCTGGGGCATCATTTCTACTTGAGTCACTCAGCAGACATAGCAGAGAAAAGAAATATATGTGCACATAATAACATAGGTATATATGCATCTCTATCTCTATAGCCATCTATATCTATATTAAATTACATAGAGCATAACATTTTTAATAGCACAAAATTAGAAATAGCTAAATGTTTGACAGTAAGGAATGGCTGCAACTATGATATGCCAACTCCACAAGGCAAGTATTAAAAAGGACAATTTGTTAAAATGGACAATTTTGAAAACTGTGTTAACCTAACACTTTACATTCGATAGTAGCACAGGTCTCTGTTGGAGCTGTACTTGCAGGTGTGGCAGTTACGCATGTAGATGGATAAGAACTTTAAAAGGAGATGGAAAGGATAGTTAGATTGGTCATGGTTTATTAATATTAAACTAATACAAAATTCACTTCGCTTCTCCAATAAAATTAGTCTTCAATGTGTTCTTGCTTGAAGCTGAATAAAGTTGGTGTATTTCAATTATTTTTAAATGAAAGAAATGAGACGTGTTATTTTTTTGGGTTGTATCAGCACCACAGTACTTTTCCAGACCCTCCTAGGATCATGATGACCTTGTTTAATCATTGCCAAGAATAACCAAGGAGCATGCTAAAAAGTTGCGAAGTTATGTCAAAGTAGTTTTACAGAAAGAGGGCTGTTAGTGTTTAAGGAGAACATATTTCCATAATAGCAAGAAAAACCAGAAGTTTAGAATTCTTTTGTCTCCCCATCCAATCTTAGTACTTGGCTACATAAACAAACACCATGTATATGGCTTCCGTAGTGTCTCGCCGCAAACCAGAATAGTTGGAAATTTCCAATGGAGTCCTTCTTAAATGCAAAAGATTAACAATGTTTTCTAGAAGACACTGTCCCCGGTCTTCTCAGAGTCAGGTGGCCACATGCAAGGGGGCGTGTGCCTGAGTGACCCTGAAGTGCATGTGTTCACTCGGGCAGGTGCAGGAAGTCAGCTGTGGAGACTGTAGATCAAATGCAGTGCCCGCCGCCCACTGCCGCCACTGAGGCTGGTGGCCCGCTGATCACAGCCCCGCAATTAAAGCCCTGTAGGGTGCATGGCCGCGGCCATCCAAGAATTCTGCCTTTGATTAGCTGCTTTAGCCGGCCATCGCCTTTGAAATATGATAGCACAATTTGAAGTTTTATTAAAAAACTGTTTTTTTCCTGGACTTGTTGAGAAAGATTTTGTTAAAAAAAAAAATCCTAAAAAAGGCTGCACTGATGCTACTGGAAGAGATCGAGAAGAAGAAAGGAAAAAGGGAAAGAAGAAAAAAGGCAGATGTTTCCCATTATCACTTCTTTCTGTCTCGGGAAGCCTAAAGTGGTCCTGGTGCAGCAGCGTCTCCTGCCCTGCAGCCAGCCCTGCACCTGCCACTCCGCAGGGCAGTGAGCCGGCCCTCAGAGGGGACACGGGCCGGGCCGGGCCGGGCCGGGCAGAGGCTGTCCCGGCAGTGCCCAACGCTGCTTCTGTGTGCCTGGGCCATCACCCCTGAACAGGTCCCACAAAAGGTGCTCTTCACACACATCATTCGACTTGGGGAAACCGATTCGAAACTCACAGTTTCTCAACTGAGAATTTGGTCTGCTTTTTATTTCTTTTTTTTGAATGCCAAGTGTCCAGTGAAATGATTAGAGTACATGGACACTGGTCACCGAGTGACTAGGCCTGCAAACAGCTGAGTGTTCTCCGTGATGCTAGGGGTCCTGCACTGCAGGTCACAGTTAGTTTCTGTTCACATTCTCTTATCGTATATCCGGGAAAGAGCAAAACCGAGAGGCCAAGGAGCCCCAGTTTCAATATCCTAATAAGCCACCCCCAAAAAGAAGCCTTCTGCTCTCAAATGAATACCTGGAAGACATGGAAGGAAGAGTCCATTATTGACTGATGTATTTCTCATCTCCACTGGAAACCGTGCCAAACCTAAATTTAACCTACATTACAGATTCACCATGGAGGCATCTTCCACTCCAACTGCCTGCTTACTTAAGTCCCTGCTGGAAGTCATAGCTTATTGTCATACTGAAACACCAGATTAATTGTGGGCGCACCTGGACCCTTGCTCTGCGACTCAGTATGTAACTAGGCCAAAAGGAAAACCAACTCTGTGCCTAATTGGAGCTTCCAGTTTTGGGGTGTATCCTGGAGTTCATTTTTGCTTAGTTTTTATTTTCACTGTTTTCCAGAGTTAATGGTATTTTCTGTCTGCATCTACATTAACCCACTATGTAAAAGCTCTCGGCAATCTTCAACTCCTAAGAGCTTTAAAAAAACTACCAGTATGGAAATTGTATGTGCTGTAAAGAAAGCCATGATGAGTTATTGGAAATTGGATTAAAATTGTATAAGGGTCAGTTACTTATTTCAGAGTTTTACTTAGCAATTTTATCTTCCACCCTCTGTGGCTTCAAATTAATACCAGTCTTGCTGGAAGCTGATCACAACGAGGTCACTGTGCTTCCTGCGTGTGTGTCCTGCGTCTGCTGGGCCTCAGGTTTGGTTTGAACCTCTCATGGACGGTTCAGCATGCCTCCCTCTCTGTGTGGCAGCCTCCAGGAGGTGGCCGTTATGTCAAGCCCTTCACAGCTAAAGCAGGGAGTTCACATAGTGTAAGAATCTTCGGGGTTGCATCTTACAAAAAAAAAAAAATCCACTGCCTTTTTCTCAGAGAAACGAACATTTGCACAGTCTTGTTGAGCAAATGAACGTTCAAATGGCCAGCACAAAAGAAATCTCCAATGCCTACCCTCACAATGAAATCGCCATTAACAAAAGATCCTGGGGTACCAGGCGCACTGAACTCGGAGTGGCACCATATCACAGTGGCATCTGTTCCGCCCGTGGAGCTTCCTGGAGGTGGCCGTCCTGTGGTACCTGAAGGGCCTTGAGGAGCAGAGGCCCCTCACTTCCCAAACGGCATGTATCCCGATGGCATCTTTAAAAATAAATACACGTCTGATGTGCACAGAGAGTAGTGGTGACAGGATGATCATTCGGTTTTCCAAAGAGGTACGTTTACACTCCCTTGTATGAACGGAGAGGGTTATTTATTCCGTTCTGCGACAAGACCATCTTAGAAATGAGTGGCACACCGTGCTCAACCTGGCCCCTTCCTTCGTGTAGGAAGAGGATCCTATTAGTTCTCATAATTGATTCTGAGGGCTGCAGCGTGCCTCATTTCGCCAGCCCTGTTCAGCGCACGCCAGGGATGTGATTCATGCACACTTGAACATCTAGCATGGCTGACAAGGCCTGGACACACAACTTCACGGCAGCATCATTTTTTAATCAGCTATCTGAGGAATATTTATCTAATCAGCAAAAGAGCGCTGTCAGAAGGAGACCAGAGGTGACATTAATATAAGTCTGTGGTCTCCTGGTACAATGATGGAGGAAGAGTTTAGGATAAAACCCTGCTCATTTGAGCATGCCAGCAGACTAAGGAATATTTTTGTTCCACTTAGGAAGAGCTAGTCCAAAGAACCTCATGTTGGAAATCTGTGTGGGATTTGTTCTTAGGCATTCACATGCTGTAGTTAAAAATAAGGGTAATTTTTTTTTTTACTAAGACAAACTACATAACAGAAATTTCCCTTTAAAATAAGACGTTAAGTCCCTTGTGATCATCTCATGAACTCATATGAATAGCTGTAGACTCCAAAACTAAGGAGATGTGTAATAACTGGGAAGTGTTAATGCTAAATGATTCCAGCTACTGAGAAGAAAGCCGTGATTTGCACATTTCCCCTTTCTTCCCGGTCTCCTTTGAAAAGATGGTGACTGTCTGTTAGTCATTATGAGGGTTGGGGTATTACGCCATACCTCATTTGGTCATCTGGACACAAAATCAGTTGTTTATAACTGTCGGACACCTTGAAGAATGTTCTGTGAATTGAAATTTATAACAGCCTTTCTTCTGGAGACACGTGGTGCAGGATGGGCAGCAGCTGAGACCCAGTGCCCCTCCTGCCCAGCTGGTGAGCTATACCGCAGACGTCGTCCCTGGGTGTGGGTGCATCAGCAGGACCACTTCCAGGAGGAGCAGCGTCCCTGGGCGCCCAGAGCACATAGGCTAGTGCCCTCACCTGCACTAGTATTTCAGTGCCAGAAATACCATCACCTCTCTTTTTCTCTTTGTAATTCAAAAATTGCCTTATAAATTCAGTCCACTAATGCCACCTTCCACGTCATATGAGGAGGGCTCTTTGCTAATTTTAAGGGGAGGTTGACAATACCATTCTTACTACATGGCAGTGAACATTTTCTCGTATACTTGGGGATGGGGGGAGTCTTGATACTGTCTTAACCTACCTTTTTCAAAATCTTGATCCTTTTAATCCTTGGAAAATGCATTCCAACCAGCATAATGATGAGTTTCACATCCTTCTCGACCTGTCATTCTCCAGCATCAGCTGTGGGTTCCTGGCACCTCCTCTTGCTGTGACAGTCATGCAGCAGCCTAGTGTTCAACCCGAGCTCCTGGTTCCCTCTCTGGCAATGTCGTGGGGTGAATGCTGTCCTGCTAATGGCTTCCTTTCTCCAGGCCCGCTGACTTTTCTGCCTATCCAGATTGGGGTTCAGAAAGTTCCATTTAATATGCAGGCTAAAGTGAGAAGAGATCAGCCTTGCCGTCTGTATCCGGGCTAACAGTCCAAATTATGCGTTGAGGGTTTTATGCCCTTTGAGATTTGTATTTGTGTTCTTAAACCTTTGAGACAGTGCTGAGACATTTTGCCCTTTAAATAGCTGCTTAAGGCATTGTGGAAAAGCTGTTTACAGAGCATGCTGCTGCTTATCCAACAAGCAAAACAGCGGATGGAAAGCACGGAGGCTCTCACTCTGCTGCCTTCTTGTCAATAATGTGAAATTCTGATACTAAAATTTTAGTTTTGTGAGAAATAACATTAGTGACAAAATCAAAATGTTAGTCTACATTTAAAAATTAGAAACTATATTCCTGAAAATTTTTTGAAAATATATTTTCAAATTAAAATCAAGATTACCCAGAAAGTTTAGTCTTTTGAGCTAGTTGACATGAAGCCCCCAAGAATCACCACTTACTCCAGAGGCCTGGGGTCTGGGGTCTGGGGTCTGGGGTGCTGCTGGCAGGGTGGCCGTGGTGTGTGATGGCCGGATGCAGTGAGGCGGCCGGCCAGTGGCTCCAGGTCGGAGGGCCCCTGGGTCACTGGTGTGGTGTTTCCGTTTCCTTGAGAAGGGAATCCAGGCAGCAGCATTGCTCATAACTGGAGATTTTTGCCGATGATCATACGATTTTATTTTCTCATTAAGAACCTTCTAAACAAGTGGACTGAGAGCAGTTAATGCCGCAGGAGACAGATGCACGCGTCAGAACCTTGGTATCATCCAGAAAAAGTCCATTTGTTTAAGAAGAAGAAAAAGGCATGACATTTTACACATGAAAATTGATTATTTCATCAATAGGTTAATAGAAAAACAGACTGAGTTCCCTTCCTGCTTAGGCATCCGTTCGGTAACGGGAGACCCAAGTATGACAGATCCAAGATACAACACAGGCGGAGGGAGGGCTGCCCTGCGCAAGGCTCTGCCCGTCCAGAGGGGTGCCCAGCCTAGATTCTGCCTATTTATAGGTAAATGTTTTAGAAAGAGGTAAGTTTTATGCAGAGGAGTGCAACCTCTCTGTGGCTGCTATTTTCTGGGACTTGTAAAACATGGCCGAGACGCCAGAACTTCATCTGTTGAAATAAGTAAGCACACGCTGAGTTCTACAGAAGCACCTGCTGTGTGCTGGGAGGACCCTAGGCAGTGCATACTCAGCCACATCTCTAAAGTACACATTTGAAAGCTGTGACCAGTTGGGTTTCCTTTGTCTCTAGTGCATGGTGTCTGTATGGTTGAGTGTACCTGGAGCTCCCTTGCCAGGTGTGGTATCACCTGGGGCAGACACCTGACAGGTGAGGTTCCTTGAGGATGTACATATAAGGGAAACATTCCAACCCATGAAAAATCAAATTCAGACCATGTCCTGGAGAAGGAACCACAGTCACCAAAACTTAGAGACTACACATTTTGTTAAATTATTTGATGGTTTTCGATCAACAAAGTAATTCTGAGATGTTTAGTTATAGTTTGACTTTATGTCATTTTGAGTCAGGTGACAACTAAATTTACACCTAGCTTTACTCCATCATTAACATAAAATTTGTGTCCTGGTGTGCAGTACTATGTTTCAGAATGGTGCTTGCTTCCCTCAATGTCCCCATTTCTTCTATGAGTTCTATATTGTCCCTCCAAAGAGTCCAGCATGCACAGAAGTGTCTGAGGTTCGCTTCAACAGCCGATCTCCTTGGGAAGGCCTGGCCACCACTCTGCATTGTTTAATGGCCACCAGAACCTGGCATAAACAGAGCCCACCCCACGCCATCTGAGGCTACGTGCTGTGGCTCTAACACTACAGCCAACCTGTCCTAAGTCAGAAATGCTTTGGGCTGCTGAGAGAGCTGACCACTTGCCAGTATCTGCCTTGCTTCTAGATCAGTCTGTGACCCAGAAGGTGAGCCTGGCTTCCCGCCATGAACTGCAGACACACCTGTGGAAATGCAAACACCTGCCTTCTCCAGGCGAGTGCTTCTGACTTACGTCAGACCCTTAGCCAAAAGCAGCCCAACAGAAGGTCGGACAGTTTCTCTGCCCAGCTTGGGAGTTAGAGACAGATGGGCAGGTTCCGCCCCTTCTCCAGGAGTGTGGATGACTGGCAATCACTGACTACACCAACACATGTGCCTCTGTGGCAGGTGGCCATCATGCAGTCCCTGGGTCCTGGGCTATGTCTACCGGAAGATGTGCCCCACAAGCAGCTCCCTATTCAAGTCTTCCCAAAAGGGCTCCTGGGAAGGGCCAGCAAGAGCCCACCTCTTGGCCCCAGGTGTCTGCAGGCCTGCGTCCATGGTTGGGAGGGTGGGGGCCCACTGGGGTGAGACTGTGTCCCTGGATGAGAATGTCTGGGGGTCAGGGCCCCGTGTCAACCCCACTGGTCACTTTCACTGTATTAAATTGGTTCTGCATTTCACTGCTAAAGCCAGGGTTCCTCAACAATAATGGTATTTAGCTTTTTCTCTTGGATGCTTAATTCAGGGAGCTGAGAAAAGATGGGTGTGCTCTTGGGGCTGCTCAGCATTCAGAGCCTCCAGCCCTGATGGGAACCAGAATGGATGCATCCTTTCAGGACAGCAAGATAGTGGCAGAGTTTTGCTGGTTGTCTGTTATTGTCCAGATCAAAATACATCCATATCCAGGGGAAAAACACCATCCTTTTGTAACAGCTCTGGGTATTCATGACCAACCTTCTACAACATCACCAGGGTGTCTTGATTTGACATGCTCTCCATGTTTTGCCAAATCAAAGGGTTTATGGCTGAGCATAAGAGCTCCTGCCACAGATGCCGCGAGCGCCCATGGGAAAGGCCACTGTGCACTGCTCTGGGCGGCCGTGTGTCAGACCCAGCAGGGCACGCGGGGTGCACGGGCTTCCTTGCCTGGACGTTTGTTTGATTTTGTGCAAAGCTAATGACGCCGGCTGGCTGGCTTCCGCCCTCCCTGCACACCACCGCGCCAGCAGCCCTGGAGCCGAGGCCGGGCCCTGGGCGGTCCCAGCGCCCACCTCCACCTGCCTCTTGGGAACTGGTGGCTCGGAGGTGACGTCACGTGCTGCTTTGACATTTCCTTTCTCCCCTTTTCATTTGTTTTCTTTTCCTTTTTGTTTTCTCTCTTCTTCCCCCTCTCCCCTTTCTGCTCTCGGGATGCAGCCAAACGCAAGGCATGGAAACTAAACCGTGTTGGTAGCCTGCGAAATATATACAGCAGCAGTGCCAACACAGAAGGTAACGCCCGCCCCTCGCCCGCCCCTCGCCGCAGAGCCGGCAGCGCCTTGGCCCACAGCGCATGCACCCTTGTCGTGTTTGCAGAGTCAGTCCTGTGGTCTTTCCATCTTTCTGTTTGTGTGTTTTATTTTGCCACTCATGTTCCTTTCAGCTTACTTAAATTCTGACCTTTCCCTCCAGTCGCAGAGTAGTGATGTTTAAATTACTTCAGAAACCTATTTTCTCCTCTTTTTTCTTTTCCTTTATACATGTGGGCACTCAGTGTAATATTTCCCAAGTTATTACAGTTTTTAAAAGTGTTAGTATCAGGTGTAATGATCTGTAGCCAAATACAATAGTGTGCCGTGACATTTAAGTAACAGTCTTAATTTGTTTTGTGGAAGCATTCTCCATAATGCTGTCTGCGGCTCTAATCCAGAGGCGGCCAGGCCCGGGTCATTTGCATGGGCCGCTGTTGCTTGTAAATTCAGTATATTGTTGTGTTTCTAAAGGTCGTCTGGTGCCAAAGTTCACAAATTGACTTGCGTTGCTGTTTTCACTGAAGACAGCCGTCATCGCTTTTGTATAATAGCAGATTGAATTTTCCCCCCACCTTCATTTGAACAACACAATTATAAATTGCCTTTTTTTTTTTTTATGATTACAAATGTCAAGGGTCAGAATTATTTTGATGCCAGGCAAAGGAAAACCACCGTCAACCCAAGCGCTTCTCGGGGAGGCTGCTGTACAATACATGCGATGCAAAGCAGGTCACAATCCAGTGATCTTGGTATAATAGGGGGACATTTTTTTTCACTTAAGTGCAAGCCAAATGGGTCAAGTAATCGCGAGCTCGTGCCCTAACACTAATTGACTTATTTGGGGATGATTATAACTGTAATATTTTTCTTAATGTCACTGTTTTCTGGGCTGTTGATTTTAGCGATTGCCAAGCAGTGGCATTAAATCTCTTGTAAATTTTAAATTGCACGCTATTTCTGTAAACAAGTCCCTCTCTTCACATCCCGATCATTAACCTTTGCTGATTTATATCACCATCCTTTTCTCCTTCTTTCACAATCACTCCTGTCTCACCACTGAAAGCCCTGCTCTCAGCCAGGAAAAAAAAATTAATCTGGGAAACAAAACTACATCTTCGTGATGACTTGTTAAAGACCTATTTTTTAATCATGATTTTTTTTTCATTCCTCAAGGGGAAATTGTCATCGCTTAAGGTAGCAATGGAGCTTGATCCCTCAGGTATCTTCTTTCAAAGTATTCATTCAAGAAAGACAAAATAAGAGAAAAATTGTTTTAGAAACAGTCATAGGCAATATTAGTTTTTGTTGTATTTTAAAGGGTGTTAAGTATACTCATCAACTATTTTGTAATGTTAATTTTTCAACTGGGAGTGCATATCATTTCCCTTCCCTGGGTCCTTATCGATATGTTTTTCTTTTGTGTGTGTGTATTTGTCACAACAAAGTTGTTTCTTGACTTCCAGTCTTAAAAAAAAAAAATGTGACTTCCAGTTTCACATGTGGTTGTATACAAAGTTGGGGGGCAGAAAGGAGTTCCCCCAAGACTTGCTCATGGGTCATCCCTGGAGACAGTGGTGGCCTCAGCACATGACAGGTGTGATGATTAGCAGAAGTGGGAAGTCTCGGCCCTGGCCTCTCAGGTAATCTGCAGTGTCTGCCCCGCCCAGCACTCCTGGGTCAGAACGGACAGTAATGTGCGCTGCTCTCTGAAATCTGTTAAATCCCGGGGGGAGGGGCGCTGCAGCCTGGGGTCCCTCAGTTGATTGCCAACAGCTACCAAAGGCAGTCCTGGAGCTATTGGAGTAAATAATGACCACAAAGGCAATTCTCCCTCACATTTGCTCTCATTTCTGTTCACCGTTCAGTAACATTTATGAATCTTCAATTAAGTGACGTGATCATTCTTCATTTACTTCGGGTTTCTTTTAAGATTAATATCTGTATACACACCACCTCATTTCATACAGCTTTGAACAGTGTATTACTGAATTCATATAATTATGTAAAATAAATTATCAAATTATCTTTTGATGTGTGGTTATCATCACACATTCCCTGTCTACACAATAATACTTGATGATACCCCAAACATTCTAACTTTGATTGTAACCTGAAGCCTTGAGTGTTACAAGAAATGTACCCATCCCAAAAGTATTATTTAAAGTGGTCCACTTGAGTTTCAAATGAGTGATACCTTATGTGCTATCGAAGTCATACCAAAGCCAAGAAGGCACTAGTAAGGGAAGAGGCTGTTAGTAAGTGTAACTCCTGGGGAGAAATATGTTCCCAGCCTGGGGCGAATAACCTTTGAAGCCAAAATCAGTCAAAGGGAGAAATAAAGTGGGAGAAACTTTATTCAGAGGCACCCACAAAACACCAAAATACAGTTGACCCCAGAGTTTCCTTGGGAGGTAATTAGCACTTGAATTCTTGGAGTCAGGGAGGGACCAGTCATGAGCCAGGCACCATCCAAAAGCATGTCCACTCATCCGTGCAGTCCTCAGCTTGTTCTGGGAGAGGGGTGTCTGCACCCCCTTTCCAGATCTAAAGAGTGCACCTCAGACATTATGGGGCTTGCCTGAGGACTCAGGTCAGTGAGACACAGGTAGGACTGAGATTTGAACCTGATGGTCTCACTCCAAAACCCCATTTCTCCTGTGTCCACCCTGTTCCGGCCCCTGATACATTATTTACATTACATAAATACATTACTACATTACATAAATTACATTATCTTTTGTAATTTTTACGGTACCCAGCTAGGTAGCTGTTACGTTACAGACGGGAAAATGGGGTTTAGCCAAGTCAAGGGATTTTCCACAAAACGAACAGCCGGCACGTTCGGAAGCAGAGCGTGTGCCCAGACCAGTCAACTCCAGGACCTGTTCCGGATCCTCACAGAAAGAGCTGATGGGCAGATGTCAGGAGTGGATAAATCCAAACTAAACGGAACTAGTTAAGGAAACACACATACACGATTAGAAAAGAAACGAAAATATGTTCTACTCTACTTTTTTCTGTTACAGCCAATTATCTCTGAACCCAAGATGGAAACCTAATTTGTATATTATTGCATTAATTTTTAAATCTTCATTACTTTATGAAAACTCAACTCTTTCCCAAGGCTGGTGACATTTAAGTTCCTTCGACAAGAATGCAGCTCTGATTTCCCGTCTGAGACGCCTGTGCGGTGGGATGGAAGGTGTGCTCGTGATGCGTGTCTCCCATCGCGGCTGCCTCCTAACTCGAGGGGAAACCATCTTCACTTGCATCCAGGGCCTGAGGCAAGACTTGGGGATGTGCAGCTCCCAGGTGAACGTTTCTCTGAGAAAGAGCAGAGAGTGAGCAGGAGGTGGACACTGAAGAGGGAGCCAGGAGGCAGGCCAGTTGGCCGTGAGAGCAGCAGGAGCACAGGCAGCATTTCCCAGGATCCGCGTGTGTCTGCAGGCCCGCCTTCCCCGCACGGCCCGAGACAGGCCGGGTCACCGCCCCTGCACAGTGGGTGGGGGTGGGTGCTTTCGGGGGCGTTTAAGTCTCTTTGCTCTTACAGACAAAGCACTTATGGTTCATGTAATAAAGTGTAAATGGTAAATAAGTGCATTGGGGAATGAGGGGCCTTGCTTGGAGGCCACGCCCACCCACCTGGATGAGCTGAACAAGCCACTTCACCCTGTAGACAAAGCTTACACCCAAGGACTAGCCGGGTTCAGTGTCAGCCTGAAGTTGCCATGTCTGTAAGTCAACTCTGTCTACAGAGGCCCATGTCTGTGGATCTGGAACTTGCCCCAGGCCCGTGAGACCTATTCTGGGCACCTCCCTTCCAGAGTGGGCCAGATGGACTCGAAGGTCCCTGGACGCTGTGATTCCAAGCATGGAGAAACGGTCTCCTTTTGGGAACACACGTGGCAGGTGCAGCTGCATGCCTCGGGCCTGCCTCAGTGTCCTCTCCTCCGCTGGCAGCCAGGACTGCCCCTGTTCACGTGAGCAAACATGGGCAGGGCTTTCAAATGGGCCTGATGTGGTGGCTGCACGCTTCCCCACTCAGTGTTTGAGGTCTCAGTTCTGAGATGTATGCTCACGCCCCAGAGAGTGGCAGGCTTGCCAAGGTGCTCTGTGCTGGGCCCTGGGCACGGCTGACAGGCCAGGGGATGTTGGACAGAGAGCCCGATGCAGAGCCAGGGATCAGAGAAGACCCTACAGAGGCCCTGGGTGCCCTGAGGTTTCCTGGACAGCAAGCGTATGTTAGATTCAGGGCTTCAGGAAAGGCCTCGTGGTCCTCCGGACTCGACAGGAGCCCTGACTGGCTGCAGGCCTGTCCTGTGACTCCCCAGCCACCACTGAAGAAGGATGTAGCCTTTTACAGTTTATAAAAGGAGAAACTGAGGCATGGAGAAGGGCAGTCATGTGTCCCAGAGAAGCCCAGTGGCACATGGAGGCCAGGCTGAGCATTGGGCCTGAGCCACACCCTGGACGCAGGACCAGTCAGGAGCTCAGCAGGCCACTGTCACCACGAGCAGGACAGAGGCTGCTCTGCCCTGCAGGGCTTCCTGCAGGCAGCCCTCACGCCCAGAGGCCCCTGCAGCCTTGCCAAGACTCCTGGTGCCTGCCAGGCCCTGTTGGAGGCTGCCTTCCACACTCAGGGTTCTTCCTCACTCTGAATCAGTCAAGCATTGATACCTGATGAGAAATCTTACAAACCTCGTGTTTGTGGGCAGCAGCGCAGACCATGGTTTTGAGCCCAGACTCTTGAGCCAAATAGTCTTGGCTGTGGTCTCTACAGCACCACATTGTAATTCCTCAAGTCCCCACTTGTTAACACAAACCTTGGGTCATCAGCAGGCCTGTGCCTCGGTTTCCCCACTTGTCGACTGGAGAGTTGGTGCCTACTGTGCGGTTGTGGTGAGGAGTCGCATGGCACACCTCCATGCCTGACGCTCACAAGACTTGCCTAATCTGGAGTGCCACAGATCCTCTGCCATTCGAAGAAAAGTCGAATGCTTGAGCATCGTTTACATAGCAAAGAGCAGAGATTCAACAAGAAGTGTTGGCCCTGAAGGTGTCAGATGGAATTTAAAACCATACTTCCTTTTTCCCAGACTTAAAACTACCCCTCAAAACTTTGCCCTTCACTGGCAAGCTCAGTAAGAGTTGTCAAGTACAGAAACTTGGCTTTGGAGTCAGACACGCCTGGATCCGGTCCCAGGTCTGCCACCTCCCGGCTGTGTGCGTTTGGATGACTTATGGATCTCTCCTTCCCCGCCTACTGTTCTTTGGCCAAAATGAAGACAATAAAACCTTCCTGAGAGGATCATGAAAGACGAAATTAAGTGAAAGCCAGGAAGCCCTTACTGCAGAGGTGGGCACATGGTGAGGGGCACAGTAGTTGTTGTTCAGTTGTTATAAAGACTTATTTAATAGAAAAGTAACTCAAAGAACACAGTCTGGGGAGCATATCCATGGAGCCGTTTTTTAGGCCTGTTGAATGTATCCATTCAGGGCAGAATTGGCCAAAGAAAGCGCTGGCCAGTGATGGATGGCAGATTAAGAACTCATGCAGATAAATTTTTATTTGAGAAACACTTTCATGGGAAATAACTCCAGAGCTGAGTTTCTGGGGAAAGAAGCAAGATTGCCTGTTTTTTTTCTAGCCTTTAACTTTTAAAAGGATGACGACATTGACAATCATCCAAGCCCCAAGCAGCAGCCAGAGGGAACACCTGCAGGCAGGGGAAGGCATGGGGTGGGGGGAGCCCACGCGCCTGCACATCCGAGTCTCTCCATTCCAACCCTTAACTCCAAGCAGAGGAAGAATCTCTGGGCCCACCCCGCATGGCAGAGCCCACATACTCCTGTCGTTAGGAGAGCAGGACCCTGAGAAGTGATGAGTGTGTCAGAATGAATAACAAATGGGAAGCATGCAGAGCACTGCTTAGAAAGTTGATACATGACAACAGATCCTATAGTTTTTCTTTGTCTTTGAAAACCCAAAGTTCGGGCCTTGAGTTCTGGCAGGGTGCCTGGGCCATGAGTGAGTGCCCAGAAATATGTTAACACATCCTGAAATGTTTTCAATTTTGAATTCGATCATTTATTTTTTCAGGAGGTGTTTTTCCGATGCTCTTCTTAACTTTAGAATGCCTGGCACCCTACAATGCTGGAAACCACAGCTGATAGAATGGAGTTTCTTGACGCCTGGCCCTTAGACTGCTCTCCCAGCTCTTTCCAATGTGTTTGGAAAATAGAAACCTCCCTGGTGTTTCGTGAGCATCTTGCTGTGATAACATTTAGCAGTAAACATTCCTAAGTTTGTGACCTCCCTCAGGAAACTCGCCTCTTCACAGAATTCTGTTTTTGTCCTAAATTAAGCCACGATTCTGGGCTAAACAAATATATTTGCCAAATTCAGAGGTTGCAAAATATTTACCTGAGAACCATGAATTGCGTGTGTTTACTATGACTATAATTATGATGATTTTTTTTTCTTTCTGTTAAAACTTCTCAAGCAGGAGGAGCTATGTTTTTATTGTCTTTATTTTTTAATTTTTTTGCATAGGTCTTGGTTCTGCACAATCCCAGACCATCTCCTCCAGGCTTTCCTTCACATTTCTCTTCCCCTACAAAATGGGAGAAATACTGAAAATAAATGAAAACTGGCTTTATAATCTTATGGTGGGTTTTGGCTGAAATCTCAGACGTTTGTGGGTTTTATCATAATTGAGTAAAATATCCAAACCACATGCCTATTTAATATATGCTTTGAATGCAGAAATATTGAAGTATTTATAAAATACGTGGCTCAAAAAATCAGCAGAAAAGCCTGGGGCTTTCGACATTGTGTATGACAAAACTTGCTATGACCTTGTTGGGCGCGGATTCTGGCAGACCCAGGGAGTCAGCCAAAGGGCAAATCCAGTCTGTCTGTTTCTACCTTTGATAGCGGCTACCTGAAGAAGTGTGTTAGGAAGGATTCTGAGGCTGCATCAGGCTCTCGGGGATCTGTTATGAATGTCTTTCCTGGAGAAAAAAGGGGATGGATAGCACAACTTTGTCACCCCAGTCTGACGTGGTGCCTCCCTTACAGGTAAAGCTGAGCTCAAAAGGCTGGAATGACCTACTCGGAGGCTCCCAGTTACTGACTGGCAGAGCAGTAAGGGCAGGGGAGGGAAGTACATTTCAGGAGAGAGGGCCCCAAAACCTGAAGGATGTGAAGAAAAGACAAATGGAAATTCAGGTGGAAACTGGGAGTAAGTTGCTACTCACTAGCTAATGAGAAAAATAGGACTTGGCCAGGGGTTCACATTGCTATTAACATATTAATCAGGGTGCTGTGGTGTATCCGGAAAAAGAAGTCCTCAGTCCGTAACAACAGATGTCAGAAGTGGAGAGCACGGCTATTTTCTTTTGAACCTTGGCTATTTCATGGTCCGATCATTTTTAAATGGTGACCACCTGGAAGCCTTGTGGGCCTTGCGGATACTGGAGTCATCTCAGTCATCTCTGCAAGTAGATACATCTGTCCTTGCTGGACATTGTCATCTCTGCACAGTTTAGTTACACTTTGTCATATGCTTGTCATTAAATGTGTCAGCAAGGACGCTTAGCCTCATGGGTAGAACTGGGCATCAGGAGTCAGGTCTGGGTTTGCAGGGGAGTCCAGGAGAATCCGGCCAATGAAGACCTCAAAGTGACCTCTCCAGACACAGTCAGTCGTTCTAAATTCAGAAGAGACAAATCTACCCGGCACGGTTGCTCATGTTGCATCTGCCTTTCGCAGACATGTTTGAGCCGTTGTACATCAGTTGGGCACAGGGTTCCGGATCCTCTCGGCCTTTGTAAAAGCACAGTGTGATGGTCCTGTTCCCGAATCCACCCGAGGACAGGGGCACGTATCTGTTGGGCTCTTCTTCCCTTCCACCCACTCCCCTGAAATGCATACCTGTCAGATATCTCCTGTTGGAAACAGCTCCCAAATGTTAAACAGTTGCAGCTGCTTTTAGCCCTTTAACCCTTTGCCTGCTAGGATTCTGCAAAAATAATTGATGACTGATTGGCCCATTAACCTTTAAAAAAAAAAAAAAGTTTGACAGCCTGGACTTGTGTAATGAGGAGGGATTCCTTGTGAAATCAGTCTGATGGCAGAGTTGCTTGCCCCTGAGGAGGCAAAATTAGCCCCACGGGGCCTCGTCTGCATAGAAACTGGACGCAATTAGTGTAATATCCGGTGTTATTAATGTCGTTTGGAATAATTGGGCAGGTTGATTTCGACAGGTTCATGGTGCTAAAATACTATTATAGTGGACCTTGCTGCAGCTAACCGTTAAACACGGAAAACTGTTTAAATCCCTGTGAGCCCAATCACAGAACTTTATTAAACAGCTAAGCCCCGGAATGTCACACTGTGAAACAACAGTTCTGCATTCCAGGCTTGGGGTGTCGTGCTGCTTAGATTTTTCATTATCAAGGGGCCAGGGGATTGAATCTTGCTGATCATGTGTGCATCTAAAACTTAAGAAACGTACTCGGAACATAGATGTCATCAGGAACTTTGACCACCTCAACTCTGCTTTTACAGAATGAATTAAATAGAGGGCAGTTAAATGACTGTCACTCAGTGTAGGTTTGTGTTAGGGCAATGAAACAGCAGCCATATGATCTCACCTTCCCAGCGTCCTGTCTTCATATTTTCAGTGTGGTGACAGTGGACAGTAATGCTCAGTCTGTCTTTCTGACTGATTGGTCTCACATTGCCAGTACTGTTTTTTTGCCATTTTTTATCTAGTTGCTAATAACTGAATATCACCATGCCACTTCCTGATGGGATAGAATCCTGGTTCATTGGTGATTTGAACAAGGCCATATCATCTGATAGAAATTCTTCTTTGAGCATAAGGAGGAATGTGTTAATCTTCTGTCCATACAGAAAAAGGGAAAATATTTGGGTCCAAACATCTAACTACATAATGTAAGTCGTTCGGGCTATGATGCAGAGATCTGCTAGGTGTGGACCTCATGCCATGACCAGGCAGCAGGTTGGAGGCCCCCACCAGAGCCAGGTCTTGTCTCCGCTGGATGGGTCAAGACTGGAAGTGACAGAAACCCAATTTAAAGAGTTTAGGCAAAAAAGAAAGAAAAAAAAATGGTATGGACAGGCTCACCCAACCAACTGTAGGACAGGCGGCGGAGCTGCAGGCAGAGGCCTTCCCGTCCCTGCTCCATGTCTCGCTGGCCGGCGGCACACTCCCTCCTCAGGTGTGGCCTCGAGTGCGGAGTCTTCCTTCCCACAGAGGGCCCGAGGCGCCTGCACCCGTGGGGCACGTCTTGACGGGTCCCGGGTGTGAAATCCCGGAGACGTCTCAGCTCGTGCGCCCCCTACTGGAGAGAAGAGTAGGCAGAGTGTCACGTGCTCCACTGTCCTGGTGGCGATGGGATTGTCCCTCTTTCCCGTGCTGACCAGTCACTTGGCCAGGGAGCTGTACCCCTAGGATGATGGCAGCTGGAAGTCCCCACCGAGGATCGCCACATCCACAGCATCCTGTCACAGGAACTGCAGTGACAGCATGCAAGTGCTGTCCAGTGGCCTGTCGTCACATCCCCCGTTAGTCTCTAGACGTGACCAGTTAAAAAGAAATATTTCACTGGGGACAAACTAGTTAGAGATTTCTGGGGAAACTCCTTGTAAAAGACCTACCATTTTGCTCTTCTGACATCAGGAATAAGAAAAATCAGAAACAGTCACTGGGAAGGGGGACCCTTCCAGCTCCCACTGGACACCCCAGAGAGAGCTTCTGTTTTTAATGCTCATTTGTTTTTAAGAATACCACTGGCCACCAAGTAAAATAATTAATTTGGTGAGAATGCCTAGAAAGTCCTGGCATTCTTCCCAACACAGACCTGGAGCCTACTAGTTCTGTCTTTTTATACTATTCCATGCAGTTAAATTCATTACAAAGGAGATAATTCCTTCATGGAAGTCAGGTGTAACATGACTAAAAGTGAAATTGCACCATCATCCTTGTCCTATATTTTTTAATCTTAAGCAGAGAGGTCATATGGCAGATATAATTCAGTTCTGAAATTCTATCCGTACGTGTTAACGCATTAGCCTCCCTCAAAGAAAAAAGCCACACATAAAGTCAGTGCCTGGGAAAAGCGTGATGCCTGAAGCACCGGCTGATTCCGTTTGGTGGTGATGGTGGGAGGGGTTGAAGCTAGACTCCATGCACAGGAAGCAGAGCATCCCAGCTGCCCAGCTTCTTACAAAGATATCTTGGCCAGGGCCTGCGATCCAAAAGAAGGCTCAAAGCAGCGCCCCGAGTGGGGTTGCCTCTGCCCTGAGATGGTGGGAATCCGTCGCCCTCCTCCCTGTCTTCTCCACAGGGAGCTGAACCCCCTCCTCCAGGTAGCCCCATGTCTGCATTCACAGCTCAGCAAGGCCCACCTGGGAGAGGCCAGCCCAGCCCAGAGCCAAAAACACCACCACCTCTATTTGGCAGCAGTGGCTGGACTCTGTGTGGATGAGACCAGAAGGTCATCTCCTGCATGTAGGCCGAGCCATGGGTTTAAAACCAAAAAATCGCCCAAAGAGCGCATCAGTGTTCCACTACATATTCAGCTCCTGCCAGGCTGAGCAGCTCTGAACACGGGTCTCAGCGCTCACACTGTCCTGTGCCGGGGGGCCTTGGTGTGTGCCCCAAATACTGGAGAAACAGGCACACACAGGTCGTCGCAGTGATTACCAAACTTGGTGCTGCACCGCACATGACACAGAAGTCTGGTTCTGTGGGTCTTGGTTCACATTTTCATTATTTCTGTGATGGTGAGCGTGTCTGGGTGTACCAGTCACCCCATGGGGCTCCCCCTCTGAAAAGAAAACTGGGGTGAATCTGGAGTGTTTGCACGGTTGGTTCTTCACTGGGGCATGAAATTCCATTGTGCTTTAGGGTCATTGGGGCAGCTCACTGCCCTCCCCTTTCCAGGCCTGTGCCTTGCCTTGGGAGCTGCTGTGCACCAGGGGTGGGTCACACGCTGCCCTGCGCCCACCTGCTCCTTGCTCTGTTGAGCCTGGTTGGCATTTCCTTATAATTAGCAGACGCAGCCAGGGTTTCATCTTCCAGGAGACAAGGCGTGGGACCTGTCTGGCTGCCCTCACGCTCTGGTGAATCCCTAACCCAGACATACAGTGCGGGGTCTTGGCTTTACCCCCGTAATGAGCGTCTGCAGGATCAAGGTGATCCCTTAGAGTGTTACTTTTGGGGGTATTTGGCTTCCAGTTCTTTGTAGCTTTCCTCCCCTAGCTCACAGGTGGAAAGAAACATACTGTAAACAGATCTATTGAAATATGATATCAGCTTGATCCTCACATACAAAAACGCAACTAACATTTCATTGTGTTGGTATCATATCTTGCCCATTTGCTAACTGCTTTTTTCATAATTTGTAGATTATTTAGAGGTTCCTATGCAAATAGTAATGTAATCGTGATGGACAATTTTGTGTGTTCATCTTTCCGATCCTTAGATCCTTTATTTCTTTGCTTTGTCTTAATGCAGGGATGAACTGAGGTGGTCACAGTGAGTATCTTTGTCTTGAGGACCCTTTAATAATGTGAAATGACTGCTTGTAACATTTCATCACTAAGACTAGTGATGCTATAGGGTCTGAATAGGTACACTTTGTCCAGGGCAGCGGGGTTCCCTCCTAGTCCTAGTTAGGTAAAAGATACTAGTCATATTTATTTTCGTTATTAATTTTTTTCCTTTTTCTGATTTGGAAGTTGCACATTCAACTTCTCTTCTTGTAGAGGTTGAACCTGGTATCCTATCATGTGTACCTAATTTACCAAAACCTGCAGAAAGGTACAACATCCTAGAACATTTTAACCCCACTTTCATTTCTCTAGTATTTGTACTTTCCCCAAATCAGACATTATTCTTGGAAGTAGTATGTGACAGAATTTTTATGTAACTGTTTCTATGTATTCATCTATTCATTTGCTACCTCCTTCTAGCTCTACCCTTATTTCTAGAATATTCTGAATCATATCTTTTACTAGTGCCTTTAATGAAGGTCTATTGGTAATAGGCTCTTTCCATACTTTGGCATAAAAACATCTTTATTCCCTCTTTCTTGACAGGGGATTTTCCTGGGTTCCAATCCAGACTGACATTATTTTCTCTCAGGACTCTGAGGATATTATCCCTCTGTCCTGAACTTGGGGTTTTGCCCTTGAAAAGAAGTCCACCATCCATGTTAGTGGAATTTTTTTTTTAAAGAAATCTGCTGGTTTTGGCTTCATAGTCTTAAAAGCCTCTTTGGGTCTGAACGGCTATGGTTTCTTAAACTTTTGGTGTGACTTCCACTGTTGTAATCCTTGGTAATTGTTTTACTTCCAGTATCCAGAGCTCCCTGTGATTCAACAATCCTGTAATATTCTTGCCACCCCTCCGGCTGTTAGGCATATGTTATACCTTCCAAGTCCTCTCCCCGCACCCCATCATTTCTCCTTTGCTGTGCCCACTCCTCTTTTCCTCTCTCTGTGTTTTAGCCAATTCCTCCAAATCTGTTACCTCGCTCAACAATCCTCCAGCAAGTCTTCTTTCAACCCATCCGTGAAGGCTTCATTTTTTTTTTACAATTATAATTTGTATTTCCAAAATGACCTACCTTTTTTTCTTATCTGCCTGGTCAGTCTTCATGGTTTCCTTTTGCTTGAAAATTTAGGAGCTTCCATTTCTTTAAATTGTTTGAACATTTCACACAAAGATATTTGAAAGTCTGCATCTGCAGTCCACTGGCCCTAAATCTTTTGTCCTTTGCTGTGTGTTTGGTGTCTGGCTCTCAGTTCACATGTGTTTGGTGCTTGTCCTGAGAAGATGCCAGGAGCCAAGGAGTCTCTGCAGACCTGGCGCTCCTTTCCTTCCAGGGTTGCCGGATACCAGACTGGTATGTAGGTTTCTCTCCAGCCTTGTTCACCTCATCTGTTGTACCACCAAAGGTGTTTGTCCTTAGGGTAGATTCACTTCACAGGAGTTTAGCACTTGCAGCAGCAGTTCTGGTTTCTGAGCTCAGATTTGATTTGGGAAGGGAGAGAGGTCAGGTTTAGGGCTTGGGGATTCTGCAGTAAAAGGCACTTTTTGTAGGAAAGGCAGTCTGGTTGAAAGAAGAGGCTGGGTCACACCGTACGTGGCCGTGGAAGCCACGCCCAGGCCAGTGGAGAAATGCACATGTGTCGTCAAGAGAAGCAGTAGCCCAAAGCTGCCGCGCAGGTAACTAAGGGACGTGCCGGGCTGAGCCAGAGCCAGTGAAGCAGGCAGGCGACGGCTGAACATAGAAATGGAGAGAGAGGTACGGATATTGGAAAGCAATGTTGCAACTGGTTAGATGGCAGTGAGAAGAGGAAGAGGGTGGGATCTGGGTGCGTTTGAAGGTTTATGACTATGAGTAGCATTGTGACTCACAGTAAATAGTGAAACCCAAGGGGGATCATTTGAAGGTGATAGATCTATTTTATGCATGTTAATTTGATGTAAGGGCAAAATATTTGAAGTGCATCTTTAAGCATTTTTTAAATCCCAAAATGATTGGATTTGACGGTCCGAAATACAGATTTAAGAATTGTCCTCACACATTGGAAGTGACTTATCTCAGCTTTGGAAGTAAATGGGGAAGCAGGGAGGACCACGAACTAAACCAGCAGTACGCTGTCACTGGTGGTCACATGAAGAGGAGCTGGGGAGGAGGCGAAGAATCGGGTATCCAAAAGCTAGAAAGAAAACTAGTTGAGCCTGGCAAACAGATGGCAGATGTGCCACATGCACCCTCCTTGCCCTAGGGCAGGCGTTACTAACTGGCAATAGCACCCACTTTCCAAGAGCCTGGGGCCATCCTTGGAACCCTCAACAGGGAATTCCTGACGGCTGCTCAAAGCTGAATTACAAAGGAGTCGAGAACTATCTTGCATGGCCCTCATAGCATCCCAGCGTTGGGGACCCTACAGTCACCTCTGAGATGCTGAATTCCTCTAGTTTCCTCTGAAAGGCCACACAACAAGTGTTTGAATCCCTCCATAGAGTGGAACCCACAAGTTGGCTGGTCCATCTGTGGATGCCTCTGAGGGAGAGAGAATCTACTGAAAGTAAAGACAGGAATGTTTAGTGACACAGGGGATACTACAACTAGAAAAGGAAGCTTGTGTGCAGTCTAGGTAGAAGGAGGTAGGTGGTGGAACTGGTTTTTTAAGGTGAGGGAGAAGCCATAGAAGAGATACCACAGGGCAAGTACACTTGGAAATTTGCAAGAAATGAATTCTGATCTTCCTGTGAACACTTAAATATATGTTTCCTTAAGTAGATTTTGCACCCATAGGTAAATTTTGTTTACATAGTAGGTAGGGCAAAGCCAACTGTACTTTAGCAATTTAATTTGAAAGTTTGGTTTTTGCATGCTGTATTGAGAGTATTTCAGTGGAGAAGGCATAAAAACAGCTATTACACTGAAATGAGACAAAAAGTATAGACGTCCCTGTGCCATAGACCTCCATTGTTGTTTCCATTGCTTTGTGTTCAAACATCCGAGCACATATGTGCGCCTGTCCCCATCACGTAGAGACATGCAGAGAGCACAGGCCATGCCTCCTGCATACTGGACCTTTGCACCCAGCACAGCATCTGGCCTGTGGGAAGGGGGCTGAGAGCCACCGTGATGGCCCCGTGCCAGTGTCAAACAGCCTCATCCCTTTAGTTCCACTGAATGTAGCTCATGATGCTGGCTCGAAATTTGAGCAGGAAAGCATTATGGCAGACCAGTCGTGCAGAAATTTAACTGGGAAGTTAGCGGTCATGATTTTTTCACTCAGAGAGCCAATAAATCCTGAGCAAAGGGCACTTTTGTATGTGCATTTGAATTTCACAGGTTTAAATACATGTACGCCTGTCCAGTAGCTCTCCTCTTCTACACCTGTCACATTCCACCCATGAATTAGCAACGGCCTGACTGTGACTTACATAGTTCTTGCTTGCCTATCAGTTCACTAGGGTTGTTTTGCATGAAAATATATGGATTTGGGGCACCAGCTTACAAGAATCAGTGTAGAAAAGATTGTAATCTGTCGTATTATGACATAAAAAACTGTGGATCAAGAAGCTGGGCCTTTTAAAATCCACTGGTGTAGTGTCTCGGCCAATAATTGCCGATCAGTGTTGGAGAAATCTGCTTGGAAGCTAATTTTTTTAATGGAAATCCCAGCAAGTTCCTGAGTTGCTGGGGAAGGGGAGGGGCCTGCCTGTGCCCCAGCCGTCCTCCCCGACCCCCCTTCTGCACAGCAGGTGGAGTCCTCCGCTTCACGAATGCAGGTCATCTGTTCTCCAGCTCAAGAGCCCAGCAGATGGGGATGAAGCTTCCGAGGACTCCCTCAGCTTCTGAGCTCTTCACACCAGCTCTCCAGAGCTCAGGCCCAGAGGGATCCGGAGCGTGGGGTGCTCACCTGCCCTGCAGCCCAGCGGCCCTCCTGTGTCTCACGTTGCATGACAGCCTCTCGTCGCTCGGCCCCTTCGTGAGGCAGCCCCGTGGGGCCCCTGCCTGAGCTTTCCTGGATCTGCTCCACCTGAAGCCTGGCTTAGCTCCTTTTGGCCATGGGTGCAGCACAGCCAGGGCCAGGCCGACCTCACTGAGCACCTGCACCCCAGCACCCTTCTACCGCCCCACGCTGCCTCCTCTTCACAGGCGCCTCCAGCATCTCCAGGGAGTCGCAGAGCTTTGAGAAGCTGGTGGAAGCCGTGAACCCTCCTGCCAGAGAAACATCATACACACTAAGGCTGGGTGCACTGATAGGAGAAAAACCCCTCACCAGCGGTTTTGCAAATGGATGTACCCCCCTGTGCTGCCTTCGGGTGCTGTTCAGAGCCAGTTGCAGATTCAGACGCAACTCACCTGGGGGTTAGATTCTAAGGAGGAGAGGCACGATGCTGACTTTACATAGGACACAATCCTGTTGTTATCAGTGTGAAGGATTCACTCGGAAGTACCAGGGCCCTGTTTCTGGGTAATCGGTGGTTGTTTAGGGAAGTAGGTCCCCAGACCTAGCTGTGCATTAAGGACGATCCCATCCCTGGGGTCAGTGGGGATGGGTCTCAGCCACAATAGCTACGCTAAAGGAAGGAGGAAAGGATGGCTGCAGAGTGTGAAAGCCACTTTGAAGACAAGCTGAGTGATTGTCCTTGTCTGGAGGCCAAAGGGCTCCTGATGACGCAGGATCTTGGGGAACAGCCTAGAGAAGTGGGGCCAACCTGGCTGCACTGAGCCCAGCAGAGGTCAGGGGTGCAAGGTCGGGCATGCAAGGTGCTCCAATGCAAGGCTAGTGGAGAAGGGAGTGGACGATGAGGGGTCTGTGCAGATGTGTGGGGGCCGGATGACCATGTCAGGCCACTGAGATGACAGGCCACTAGAGAGTGGTCACTAGATGGGTCGTAGGCTTTCATCAGTAGCGGCTGCTCACCGGGTGATCATAGCGCAGGCCGTTCACAGACCCGTCACTGAAAACTACAAATCAAATGAGATGCGCCTGAACACCCAGCTCTGGCTTCCTTAGCGGTTATTCATCTCGGGCGATGCCGTTTCCGTGCAGCGCCTCCGCTCCCTTTTGTTTCTGTGGCAGGAAGGCGGTAGATGAGGAGAGTCCCCCGTGGCACAGGCCTCGCAGCGGCCTGAGTGAGCACGTCATTCAGCCAGAGGAAGACTGTGAAGCAGGTGGCCCTTCCCCCATTTTAAGGGTGAGGAGGTGAGCCACAGAGGGGTCAAGATCTCATCCAAAGACCCCAGCATGGCAGGTGGCACAAGGAGATTTGGTTACATGCCCAGCTCTTCCCAGTCAGGACGGCGATCCCATGGCAGCCACGAGGCCCCTTCAAATCACCTGAAATTCCTCTCGCTTTCCAGGTCTGAAGATAATGGAATTAAAATCTTCTCCACAGCAGTCATTCTTCCGTGGAAGAACAGAAACCCCCAGGCGTCACTCTTTGCTGTGGTGTATCTATGGATCTACACACCGACCCTGATAAAGGAATCAAAACTACACCCCAAGATTAGTGGTATTAACTTAATTTTCATCCCACAGATACCAGTGGTTGACAGTAAGTGACAGTGTTGTTTTCCGAAGTCGCTTCATCTGTGCCCAACATAGAGACACCGACATCACACACAGGTCTTCATTTTTCCTCATCCCCTGAGCATTAATTGAAACCGAGATAAACCATGCCGGCTTCAGGAACCAAATCTGGAGTGTTTGGAGGTCTGTGGATTCAGATCTCCGCTGTGTAGTCGGCTGGGCCTGTGTGTGCCGCCAGCCCCATGCAGACACTATTGAACCCAAAGGCACTTTTATGACCAAGGACTGGCAGAGGGGCTGCGGTCTCATGAAAGCTAAACTCTTCATCCCCACCACTCTGTTTCAGAACAAGAAGAAAACTTTGAGTTTATCATTGTGTCCCTCACTGGCCAGACGTGGCACTTTGAAGCCACCACTTATGAAGAGCGAGATGCGTGGGTCCAAGCCATCGAGAGCCAGATCCTAGCCAGCTTACAGTCGTGTGAGAGCAGCAAGAATAAGGTAAGACCCTTAGCAGGCTGCCCCCCGAAATCAAGAGCTGCTCATCGTTAAAGGGAAATGGAGGCCTGGTGTGATTCCCAAGGGAGGGGAAGGCATCATATGATGTGTGTGATTGACAAGACCCAGTCATTCTTTCTAAGCAAAAAGCTAAATAATTGAAAAGATAAAAAACACTTTGTGTGGGTAGGTATCAGATACTAGTATCCTACCTTAACCATGTTCATATGGCAGAATATCCCACTTTAAATCTTTATTCTCTCTACTAATGTCAGGTATAAAGCATTGACCTTTTTACTGTAGATGATGGGATCTTTTGGACTCTTGTAGCTTATGTGTCCACTTTTATTTTTGTTTTAGGCAGAATACACTCAGGAAAAGAGATGCAGGCTCAAAAGATGTACTAGCCTGTTTTCATAAAAGCACAAAATTCAAATTCATGTCAAGGTAGAAAACTGACGCTTGTTACAGGCATAAATGAAAAGTAGATGCCCACATGTGAGCATGCAAAGACGCTGGGGAAGCTACGGTGTCCCTTTTCTGAACTGCTGAAAAAGCGTGGTGTGTGTCCCATTCAATAATTAGATGTAATTCTTTTGCAGTTGTTTAGCCAAGAAAAAGAGAGAGAAACTTGCATTTTCTAACTTACTGCCTAGTGATAGTCCTTACGCAAATGTCATTTTTCCCAAGGGGATTCCTTCAAATTCATTATTTTAATACTTGGATATGTTTCACCCCTTCTCTAGACCATTTTAGAGTCTTGGAGAGCATTTTGATTTTGCAAACCATGATCAACTAGAAACTGAAGGAAAGGAGATTGCCCGCCAACCTGCAGTTTCCTTTGTAACCATTTAAAGAAATTCCTGCCAATGATTTATGCTCAGCCTTGCCATTAAGAAGGGAGTCTGTCTTTCAGAAAGATGGAGTGTCTCACTTTATTACCCTCTTTAACCAGGGTAAACCAGACCACAGTCATTATTATTATAATGTAATTTGCTTCTTTTTTTCAAAGATGTTTTACACCCAAGGTGGAGAGAATCGCTGATTCATTGCCCTGTGTTTCTGAGCACCTTGGCTCCGCTGAGTCACGTCTGCAGGTGTGGCTTTGGAAGTGGACTCAGGAAGCTTCTAGATCTCCCCGTCAGTGGGTTCAGTGACCCATGTGACCCAGGGAGCATGGGAATTTAGTTTCAGGAGTGGGGAGAGCATGTGTGGCCGAACAAACACATGTCCAAATTTTGTATAAAATCACAGTATCTTAAGTCCGACTGAGTCCGTGCCACGTCACTGGGATTCCGGACGATCTGGAATCACCTGAAACACTTGCTGAACAGGTATGCAAGTGTACAACATGGAAATAATGTCCGCAGGGAAAAGCTGGAGGGGAAAATACAGACTCAGATGAGAATAAGCTTATGGTATTTTAGCTGGTTGTGGCTAATTCAAAGTTGGTAGCAGGTATGGACATACATATACATACATATGCCACAAAAATTACAGAGGAGGACAGAGATAGACACATCCCTGTGTGTGTACCCCCACACACACATACTCCAGGTGCCCATATAAATTGTTAACTCTACTTTGAATACTTGGGTATCTAGCTAAAGGGAAACCCCAATAATATAGCATGCAAATTAGTAGCAATTAATAAATTATAATTTATTATTAGGTAGTAAGCAATCGTTTCACATCAAACAGTTTGACATAAGATGGTTCAGTTTACGAAGAATTAACACACAAAAATCAAACTCATTCTAAGAGTCCTCTGAAGTTCATTTGGCTTTAACCATTATATTAACTGTATGCATCATAAGCCTTAAAAACAATATATATCCTTTACCTAGCACCTCTAGTTCCAGGAATTCATCATTAGGAAATGAGCATGAATTCATGCAAAGATTTAACTATAAGGGTATCCTTTTCAGCACTGTTTACAATAGAGGAAAATGGAAACAAATGTCCATCAAAGAAAACATCATAAATGCGTTGTCCTGAGTGGAATATTATGCAGCCATTTAAAACAATGATGTCAAAACATATGTGATGGCATTGAGAGATGACAATATGTCATCAGGGTAAAAAGTCAGATTCCAAAGCATATATACTCTGCTGGCTTTTCTAAAAGTGTATCTCTGCATATAGATGTGCTTTAAAAAGAGCTAGAAGAATAGGTAACAAAATGTTAATGAAACTTAACTATGGTTGATCATATCATAGTTTATAAGTATTTATGTTGTTCTTTTTCACCCTTCTGTGTATTTTTAACTTTCTTAAGGAAGATAATTGAGCTCAAGTTTAAAAACAAATACCCCCAGCTACACACACACCCCCTGGATCCCCACACTGGTTAGTGACTTTGCTGCTATAGCAACTGAGATAGTCTTAAAATGATAAGAGGATCTCCAAGGCATGAACCATGGTGTGGACGCGGTGTCCTGACAAGGAATCATGAGTCACATCGCACGGCGCTGATGAAGCCCTGACCCTCGGCTTATAAGCAGAGTATTCCTCACTGTTTAATCTTCATAGCAGGCAGACAGACGACAGTAAAAGGGTGTCAGCCAGTTACGTTCTCCAGATGGTAGCTGGTCCCATGTTCAGCCATAAACAATCCAGAACTCACCTCTGTCCCCATCTCCAGTAGCCGTCTCATCTGATGAATCGTAACGCGGTATTTCCTCACGGCGCCTAATGCATTCTCCCTCATTTAAGCTTCTTCCAAAAGATACCAGAGAAAGAGTCGTCGCTCAGAATCACCCTCGCCCTGCACCTGCTCACCGTCAGTCCAATTGTTCCCTGACGTTACTCGTAGATATGTAAATTTTTCTGGGGGTTCTTATATCTTGCATTTGTATGTCTTCCTATATGTCCAGTCCCGGCTGACAAGCCAGAGTGAGGCCATGGCCTTGCAGTCGATACGAAACATCCGAGGCAATTCGCACTGCGTGGACTGCGAGACCCAGAGTAAGTGGTGGGGTGGGGGTGTGCCCTGGCAGGGGTGGGGGGTCTGGCTAAGCCTGCACTGCAGGGAGCCCATGCATGTCCTGGTTATAAGGTTTGCTGTGTGACTTAATGACTTTTCAGGAGTGGGAATACTTTCAGGTGGATTTTATTGTGACACCATATGCTTCACACAAAAGCCTCGCTGACGGCACCCCAGGCTTGCTTATGCTGCACACACCCCGTGAGTGGCCGTCGGCCGGGGGTGCGGCTCTGAAGGGTTTGGCCCCCTGCCCAGGTTCTTGCCACATCCAGGAATCCACCTTTTGCTTAATTAGCAGTCATATGCTGTTTGCTTTTTCCATAAAAGTAGACTACTACTGGTCAATCCTGCCCAGAGATCTCTGGAGTTTACTTCTTAAATTTTCCAATCATATGTTCTGGATTTTCTTTTTTTTTTTTTATCCCAAATTCATGACACACCAAAGCCTTTGATTGAACTGACACTGCTTCCTGCCTCAGTACAACCCAGTTTTCCTTTGCGCTTCCTGTTGTCCAATATGTAGCGCTCTCTTCCCTCTGAGAAGTCCGTTTCTTGCCCATTTCCTGAGGTCAGGGGCTTCCTTTTCGTTCTTTACCTTCCAGACCTCAGCGCAGTGCTGGGCGTATTCAGTTAACTTTTCCCAATCACATTTTTCTACTGTTAAGGCTTTGTGAGAAGGAAATCCAGTTGAAACAAGACAAAAGGCGTGGCCCCACGTGGGGTGCTGCCTGGGAACCAGAGGCAGATGTGAGGTGGTCTGGCCATCCCAGAGCTCAAAGCCCACAAAACCTGGTGCCTTGGAGAAGGGCTGTCTGGGGCACATGGCAACTCCAAGCAGACCATGTGTGGGAGTTGGCATTCGCATGGGGTTCTGGAAAGGGTAGGATGTGAGCAGGTGGCCGAAGGAGTCACTGCATCAGGGCAGTAGCAGGACAAGCCGCTGAGGGGCCCCAGGTGCATTTAGAAACGCAGCTGCCAAGGTGGGAGCTGTTGGAGCCCAGGGAGGTGAGGGTGCCTTGTGGAGAGTGTCCCAGCCTTTATTTTTCATTTGTAAGCAGGGACATCATTCGAGTTACAGAGCAGGGAAGCGAAGAACTCTGAGCCCTGTGACGGGAGAGGGGTCTGGCACCACCATTTCAGACAGACAGGAACAGAGGCCGTGTGAGGAGGAGGGCCGTGGTTGTGAAACAGGACACATGGCGCTGTCCCAGGATTGCCGCAGATAAGGGAGGGAAGAGCGGCCTCTGACACCGCACATCGACGGGAGGGAGGGGGGCCACCAGGCCACGTCTGCCACTCCCAGAGGAGAGGGGGTCTCTTCTTCTAGTAGCTTGACTGCTTCTGTAACGTGTCTCCTTTTGTTTGCATTGTTTAATTTTCCTTAAAGAACCTGTTATGAAATGGAGTTAGAAGAGAGAAATCATTATTAGAACTGTTTTTAGCAAAACACATTTCAAATAAGGTCTTTAAAAGCATAAAATCTGAGAAATATTAGAACCTCCATTAGGAGAAACATCTACGATTGTTTCTACATCTAAAGATTCTCTTATAGGGATGTCCTGGCCCCCAAGCTGGTGGCATGTGGACAGTTGGAGGTCAAGAGTCCTTTCTAAGAGCGGGTTGGGTGTGAGTGCCAAGGGCCAGGAGGGCAGGTGGGGGGAGAGAGGCTGGCTCAGGAGAAGTTGTGGGGCCCAAACGAGGACTAGAACGAGGCCAGCTGAGCAGATACACAGGGACAGAGGGACAAGGAGAGGTCATTCTGGAGAAAAAAGAAGTGACAAGCTTCTGTCTCTTAAACACTTCGTCCCCATCAGGCCTGTGCCGAATGGTCACATGCATTGTCTTTTGTAAATCTTGTGACTTACCGGGGAGACAGTGAAGAGTCGCAGGGCCGAGTTATATATCCCGCTCACAAGCGTAGCAAGTCATGCAGCAGGATTCAGACTGGGCCCTGCCTCTGCTGTGTTTTCTTCAAGGACAGTGGGAACACGGTACTGAGATCAAGGACACAGGAGGCAACACAATGGCAAAGGCTTTCTTTTTTTTAATCAAAATACTCATTTTGGTGAAAGTACTGGGAAGTGTACTGTCCACACTAACAGTGAACCATGAAGACCTCCGCAGGGCATAAGAAGCCGTAAACAAGTGGACGCCTCTCTCTCTGGCTGTGTGTCGCTGGCAGCTAAGGCCATCATGGGGACAAGCCAGGGGCCTGGAAAGGTGTAGCTTCAAAGGTGTGCATCCCAGGCTGCGCATAGAGCAAGGCCCAGAATAACCCAGATGTGCCAACCCTGAGGAACCACTTATGGTCATTTCTTCTTATAGTCAAATAACATGCAACCTTGAAAAGTTATGTGACAAAATAATATCAGTTGAGAAGGAGAAACTTTATAATGCATTGTGAAATGAGAAAGGGTCTAGGGTAGTAAGCCAAGGAGGGCCCCATGAATCATCCTGTGTCTTCACAGGAGGAGATCTGTACGGATGCACCCCAGAATGTTAACCCAGGGAACCTCTGAATGGTAGGGGCTTTGATAGCTTGGGTTACCTAATTTTTCTCTATGAGCGTGGATGTCTAGGAAGCTGATTTTGGGTGGTCTGTAATTTGTTGGGTGCAAGTATGCACAGGAGTCAAACTTTGCATTTAAGAGAAGGCTCGTGTTGCCCGGTGTTGGGAGGAAGAAAAGGAAGCCGTGAAGAAGAGGTTGCCGCTTTCTGCTTGCCCAGGACAAGCCCAGATTTCTCCGCCGGGCCTCTGCCCTGGCATCTAACCCTGCCTGAGTCTCCGCAGTGCCCACGCCCCCGCTCCCACCCCGGAGCTGCGTCTCTGCAGCTTCTTCTGGAGGAGTGCCTGGGGCACTTCTGCCTACGCCCCTGAGCATCAGGGCTGAGAGGTCGCGCCTTATGCCCCCAGGGAATGGCTGGCGGGAGGGGCCCCCCCTGGGCCAAGGATGGGCCTGGAGGGTGGACCTGCTGGGCACTTCGATCACCAGTGGGATCTGGACTCCCACTCTCTGCTGTGGAAGCTGTAACTTGGGAGAGGGCACCCCACAGCCTTCACTGTGGGTCTGGAACCAAGCCCCAGGCCCCCCACTGGTATGTAGCCTGTGAAGGGTTTGGTTATTGTTATCAGTTGAGGGGTTTTTTGTTTTGCTTTGTTTCTATGCTTTTATTTAAGATAAGAAATTGAGAGCAAGACAGTAAGTTTCTGGGGTCCTGGATAGTGTTGCCAGCTCTCCCTGGTAGCGTGCCGTTCAGTGGGTCGGCTCTTTACTTCCAGAGCATGCTGATCAGACCACAGCCTGGAAGGTAAGGTCCACGTCTGCCCCATGAGGCACCCTCAGGACAAGCTCTGCCACCAGGGACCTCCGTGGCAGCGTGGAAGGATGCCCCTCGGGGGACAGTGGGACCACAAAGCCCCTCTGCATGGCTCAGCCTGCAGAATCCCGAGACCGTCCCGGGCTTGCCCACAGCCATGCCGAGGGGATGGTCGCGGGGGGCTGGCGTGCCACTTGCCGCTGCGGCCCGTCGGAACAGAAACCTGGCATGGCCAGCAGTGCTCTCCCTGCCCTGGTGAGGCCCCAAGCCTGATGCCCTCCAGGGTCATGGCTGCCTGTGTGGCAGGGATGCCCACATTCTCCTGCCCGGAGCTCTGGCAAGACTGCAGGCTGGCTCTGGGGTCTGATGCTGATGACAGTGAGACATGCACAGTTCTGATATCAGACTGTCAGCAAAAAAGTGCTTGTCCCCTGGACAGAGAGGGGCACACAGGCGAGGACTGTGACCCCATCTCAGAGTAGGGCAGCACCAAACTGGGGGCGGCTGGCTACTCCGAAGTGGGGTGTGGAGTGGGAGCCGCACACGTGTGCTCCCCCAACCTTGCCAGGCGTCAAACTGCAGCAGCCTGAGCCTCCAGTGGTGAAGGGCCTGGCTGATGTGCAGCGTTACAATATTAAAAACTATTTTTAATAGAAAGTGCTTATGTATACTAAGTAGACAAAAGTAAAAAAGAACTTTGTGGTACATTCTCTCTACATAAATATGCACAGATAAAAATTAGGCTGACTGATTGAAATCAGTGGTGGTTCCAAAGTGTTCCTTCCTCATTCTATACTTGCCGCATTTCTTCAAATGAGCCTGTTCCTTATAGCTACAAAGGGTCTTGAAGATATGACCGGAGGGGGCCCTGAGGGCCGGGCACCTCCGCTGGCTCATTCTCCCCGTGAGCGCCAGGCCCTTGGCTTCGCTGTCAGCGGTGGTACGGGAGAAGCCATGGCTCCAGGACCCACATCTGCGGTCTAGGCGCCTCCCGGGCTCGTGAACATGCGGCCCCCACCCCCAGTTCAGCTGTGTTGTCCTGGGGGCTGAGGCTTGGGGATTCTGTGATGCATGGGGTTGGGAGCTGTGGAAACGCCCCCACATGCCCTGTGCTTCCTGTTGAGAATGCTCCAGACCACCAGGAGCCTCCCGTGGGCACACCTGCCACCTCCCAGAACAGCCTCCCGGAAGAGGCTCTGGGCTCCCCGGCCTGGGGTGCCTGTCTGTGCAGGCAGTCAGATCTGATGAGTTCGGGAAACTGCAGCATCCATCCTGTGGGGAGCTGCAGCCGTAGGACGTCCAGCTGCTTCTGGGAAGTCCTGCCGCAGGGAGACCTGTGTAAAGCGGTCCAGTCCCCTGGGGCAGTGGGAGCCTTCGTGAGGCACCTACTGCCAGCCCTCCATTCGGAACATGTCAAGGAAAGCCCACCCTCAGGGGCCTTTGGCGGCCCCGTGTGGCGCTCACCGGCAGGCCCTGTCCTCCGCGGACACACGCTAGAGGCGGCCTGGCCTTTCACCTGCTCCGAAGCCCTGTGTCCACCAAGCCCTCCTGGTGGATGGTTGGAACTGGTGCCTCCCTCCTGGTGGTTCCGAAGCCCTGAATGGAAGCCACTGGGTCGGACCCCTCCTGCCATGTTGTATCAAGTGTCTTTCTCTCCTGAGTCCCGCTTGATGTCAGAGACCCCGTCTGTCTTCTCTTTGTGGGCCCCAGGCCTACATACAGAAAGAACCAGAACCACCACCAGAAGTCCCAGTAGGAGCACATGCAGCCTCCCACCACTTCTGCTCGCTTTTCCTCCAGGCACAAAAAGAAACTGCAAATGATATAATTATCATCCCGCTATGCTTAGGTCTCTGCCCAAATGTCCCCTAGGAGAAGCCAGCCCTGACCACTGGCTTTAAATTACACACGCACACCTCCTGCTCCCTGGCGGGGTTTTCTCACAGCACATACTCGCTGGATCCATCCGACGTGGTTGTTTGTCCACGGCCCGTCTGCCCTCCAGAGTATGAGCCCGACATTTCTGTCAGCAGGCGTTTTCTCTAGCTTGTTCACCATGTGCCCAGAACCTGGCCCATGAACAGTGGCTGACAGTGCGAAGGAATAAACGTCAACAGAGCCCCCACCTCACATTGCACTCGCCGTGTGCAGCCCCTGGTCCAGGTGCCTCCTGGCACGTGTGAGGATGCACATTACCGGTCTCATTTCTCAGGTGAGGAAACTGAGGGGGAGACACTTGCAAGAGCAGGAAGCCACATGCTTGCATAGTGGACGGCACGTGCACAGGCCTGGAGGGTGTGGGGGCCCCGGGGAGAAGAGGATGTCACTGCCCTGCAGAGGGAGGGGCCCAAAGCCCAAGGGAGATAGAGACGATGCAGAGCCTTAGGGTCGTGTTCGGAGGCTGGGACTCAGCCCCAGGCCTGAGGGTCACAGCCCGGTGCAGAGATGCCCCGAAGCACCCCAGGGGGCCTTAGGCTGTGTCACTGGGCAGCCCATTTACATGCTGACACTTGCTAAGAGTTGTTCTCCCCTGGGGTAGGGGCCACAGCTACCGGGGGCTTCGGGGTGCCTCACAGCTGAGGCCCGCAGGCTGGGGAGCTGGCTAGGCAGAGGGATGTGCCCAGGGCCAGGGAGCTCCAGTGCCCCTGAGAGACAGGGCAGAAAGGAGTTGCTCCCAATCTTGGTGGCCTTTTGGTGGATTTTAGACTCAATCTGAATGGCAAATGGCAGCCACAGATGGGTTTTGAGTAGGGCATCTGCGTGGACCCCTGGCTGACGTGCAGAGCGTGACTGCAGGGAAGGAGGTGAGGCCGCCGCACCCCCACCTTGACTGTGGCATGGACCAGGGTGGGAGTGGTGGGGGCAGAGGAAGAGGTTGAGCATGGGGAGACTGAGGACTTGGGAAGTGACCAATGGGGCTTGGGAAGGGAACAATGGGGCATCAGGCCGATTCCCGGGACCCCAGATTGAATAATGGCAAATACCGGTGCCATTGCTAGGATAGAACTGACCCTTGCAGAAGACTCCGTGTGTTGGGAGGTACCTGCAGAACATCCTAGTGGAAATGCACGACGGAGACACAAGAGGAACGTATCTGTGCCCACCCCCGGGGCAGCAGAGAGTTGTGAGGGGTCAGCCTGTGGGCGGTAACCAAAGCCGTGGCTGGGACAGGTCTGCCTGGAAGGCACAGAATCGGAACAGACAAGGCTGCAGAAGGAAAGGCTGGGAAAGCACTTGAGATGGGGCAGCAGAGGAATCCAGGGGAGAACTGGCCAAAGGGCAGCAGAAGGCAGTGCCGTGAGCAGGAGTGTCGAGGTCCAGGGAAATGACGGCGAGGCAGGGTCTCGGGGGTTTTGCCTGTGCTGGTGGCTGGTGGCCTTGACTGCCCCGTTCCAGCAGGGAGGTGCTGTGGCGGCCAGGTTGCTGTGGACTGTGCAGCTGCAGAGGCAGAGGCGGCCAGTGTAGAAGCTGGAGTGCAAAGCAGAGCGGAGGGGGTGTCTTCTGCGAACCGCTCACCAAGCCACCCTCTTCCTGACCACCCTGCGAGGCCCAGGCCACCCATACCCCCTGTACCTGCTGTGGCTGGGCGCTTCCTTCCCTGGGCATTTGTCCTTTTGACTGCGCTCTGCAGCGTTAGTCTGCATTTCCTTGTTCTGTTTACTGTTATTGCTGTAGTTACTATTTGGGGCACATGTTTCCTCTACCCAACCAGAACGTCCCTGAGGCCACAGGCCTCTCTTCTCTTGGCTCTCCCTATAGTCTCCTTCACCGCCTTCCTGAGTAGGCACTGGATTTGAAATAAACGGCTGGCTGGTTTCTGATGAATCAGCATTAAGGCTATTCCTGGGTCATTTATCATTTATAGAATGATTTAAAATAAATATAATGTCAGCTACCTGTTTTTCTGTTGACTCTTCAAGTATACCTGGAGTAAATATTGATTATTCCTGAAGGATTTAAGCCTTACTTGCTTCTGTCGGTGGTGAAATCCATTGACCGTCAAGGTCAGCACCATCTTCAAAAATCAACTGTAGATTCTAGCGTGATGCCAGACCTGGGCCTGAGTTCTCAGTGGTCGGATGATGTCAGCCAGTTTCAGACAGGGACTGAGCCAGCTCCCAGGTCCCCGTGCTGCTCTCGGAGCTCATCTGTTGTCCTTGGTGCATTAACACAGCCTAATGGATATTGCCATTCTTTCTGGGGGTCGGGGTGGAGCCACAAATAACCTAGGCCAAGGACCTGCCGCATCTTGCCAACAGTGAAGAATGAAGAGCTGGTTGTCGCTTCAGTGGTTACCCTTAAGTAAGAGCACTGAACGCCATCCTTTGTCACCATGGTACACCTCTCTTCCATCTTTGAAATTTGCAAGCATGCCCATCATGCGATGAATGAAAATGTGGACATGCCCCTGGCTGGAGGCGGCTCCGAGGGCCATGGCAGCTCGGGGAAGCTCTTGGAGCCCCCTGCCCTGGCCTCTGTCAGCAGCCGTCACTCCAGGTCACATGGGTTCTGTGCATCTGCCCTCTCAGAGCATTGCTGTTGAAGTAGAGGCATGTGCTTTGCAGGTACTGCATTTTTTACAAATCGCAGGGTTATGGGGACCCCGCATTGAACAGGTCTGCCAGTGCCGTTTTTCCAGCATTTCTCCCAACATTCATGTCTCTGTGTCACATTTTGGTAATTCTCACAGTATTTCAAGCTTTTTCGTTATTATATTTGTTACGGTGTTCTGTGATCAATATTATGACTCATGGAAAACTCAGGTGATGGTCAGCATTTTTTAGCAATAAAGTATTTTCTAATTAAGGTATATGCATTGTTTTTTAAGACACAGTGCTGTTGCGCTCTAAATAGACTAAGTATAGTGTGGACATAATTTCTGCATGCACTGGGAAACCAAAAAATATATTTGACTTGCCTTATTGCGATCCTCACTTTATTGTGGTGGCCTGAAACCGAGCCCCAGTCTCTCAGGCGTTGCCTGTGTTGGAAAGTGCATCTTTCCGTCCAAACCAATGCTTGTAGCTGTCCATTGTTTGGGAAATTTCAATGCTTTGGCTGGAGCCAGGTGTTTGGAAGTTACCACCAACAGGTCAGATCTTTCAAGATAGCCGAGATGGTGTCGAGTACTGGCCGGGGACTGTCCTCAAGCCATGTGACTCCAGGGAGGGTCTGTGGATGTGCAGTCTTAACGGGTCAGCCCATGAGTCCCCGAGGCGCCGAGGGCAGTTGGCGGGAGTGACGGTGGTCTGATGTGTGTGGCTCCCTGTTCTTCCTGCAGATCCTAACTGGGCCAGCTTGAACTTGGGAGCCCTCATGTGCATCGAGTGCTCAGGGATCCACCGGAACCTTGGCACCCACCTTTCTCGAGTCCGATCCCTGGACCTGGACGACTGGCCCATCGAGCTCATCAAGGTGATGTCATCCATTGGAAACGAGCTGGCCAACAGCGTCTGGGAGGAGAGCAGCCGGGGGCGGACGAAGCCGTCTCTGGACTCCACCAGGTAGGGACACGGGAAGGTGTATGGCTACAGGGCTTTGTGCCAACAGACAGCTATAAGTGACCTCAGTGACAGCCACTCTTGAAGCTGCCCTGGGAACCTGTGTGCATATGCTGACCAGCCCAGCACAGAAACATCTATATTTAAAATTGCTTTTCAGCAGACATGGATAATTCAAGCTCTTTAATTTTTTATGTTTGTTTTTACACCTTGGGGATTCTTCTCCCCATCTTAAAAGTGTGTTCAGCTTCGAACCTTATGAATATATCACTCTAATTAATACATTTCTAATAGGCCTAAGCTGTGCTGTTAACACTAATTATGAAGTTTTGATTGCTTTAATTTTGTTATTCTTATATCTTTGATAAGCATCTATTCCATTGGTTCCCCTCCTCTCACACCCACACTAAGTGAGTTGATGGAGCAAAATGTATTTTATTTTCTAAAATACATTTCTAACATTTAATCAACCAAGTATGGCATAATGTATGGGTGACTCCTCATTATCGTTAATTGTTAACCCAGTGTAAAAAACGCATTTATTTTTAGGCCATTTAGTCTCTCATTTTTCATTTACAGCTATTATAAACCGTTTTTGAGTACACATACATATTTAATGTACCTAAGAGGTGATAAAATGGCATGTCTTCTGAGGAGGCCTCTTTCACGGAGGCAGAGTGGACCGTGGTGCGTCTGTAGTGGCCCGTGGAGGAGGCTGTCGGGTGGCATCACCCACATCTGGAGGAGGGGTGTGGGGTCCACTTTCAGTCTTCGCTTCTTGGGCATGCGAAGAGGGGGAGAAGAGGTGTCCCCGCACTAGCACTTTTTAAATTTCACTGATTTGTTTTGCTGGGTTTCAGACAACACGGAAGTTCAAGTAGCCGTCTGCAGTTGGGCCCCATGTGGGGGGAAAAAATTAGCTTCCACCCCTCCGCAGTAACAGTGTGCAGTCAGTGGACTTTATTTCATTAACACTGAAAAATGAATTTGTGGTGCCACCTTCGGTTCACTTGAGAGAATGAATCTGGTGTGCTGTTAACTCCGCTGTTCAGATTAGGTGCCCTGTGTGGAGGTGGCAGGGGGGGCAAGGAAGGCGTGCAAAGCGTATTTGTTTAAAGTAGTCTAGGTCTGCTGTGCGAGCTCTTTATGTATGAGTTGTACTGTGTGATATACACGTGGCGACTTTCTTACAGACTGGAGAAATGACACACTTGTGAAATGTTTTATCTCGATCTAACACCAACATAGAAATCACCTGGGTCATCCACTTAGGCATGTTCTTAAAAGATTAATTCACCTTAATATCTCTTTTTTCATAGATATTGTTTCCTTGAAGGATATTTAGGTCTGAAAGTGAAAAATGATTGGAAATTGGATTGGGTTTAATGTATGAACACAGAAAATATTGACATAAGTTGGAAAAAATTAGCTTTTATGCATTTTACTGTTAATGTGTAACAGGAGTATGTGTGTGTAAACACGCACCATTTTCAATATCATGAATCAGAAGTTTGTTTTTCCATAATTAGAAACCATTTGGGATAATTAGAAATGAAGGTGTAGGTTAGCTTTTAAACTGGAAAATATTTTATGTTAATTTCATCTTCATTGGTAAGGGGAGACTCTGTGTAGTAGCTCGTAGTTCTAACTTGCACATTTGAACGGAGCTTGAAGTGTGTAACTTCCTCTGCTCTCTGGCATTACACACATCAGATCTCAATGTCTTAGAGACACTGCAAAACCTCCCTTCCTCACAAATGGACTGGCTGCATGGAAGATGCCCTTCTCTTTGGCCACCTTCCTAAGGAGCCGTACTGAGCCGCGACTCCCCTGAGGCAGTGGTGATGCTGATGTGGTTATGTGGGGTTTCCAAAGGGAAGTCTGGCATTTCTAAATTCTCTCCATTTCTAAATTCCATTCATAAACACGAGAACTCAGTGTTTCTTTGTGCCTTTAGTAATCCTCCCAGAGAGTTTTATTTTTAATTAAATTCTGCAGATATTCATTGAGCTCTTTCTCCTGGAAAAGAAGTGGTCAGTGATGATTGTAACTCTGCAGTGATGGTGAATGTTCTCGGGGCCAGCCGAGGATGCCAGGACCCCATTAGAATTCATAGCGGGGAGGGATTCTTACAGCTACTCTGCTCCCCAGAAGTTTCACTGGAGAAATGGCATCTGAGCAACACTTTGAAACATAGAGTGATTTCCGGACCTGGGAAGTGGGTGCGGGTAGGGGGGTGCTGGAATACAGCCATGGCCTTGCCAAAGCCCAGTAGGAAGCCGAGGGCCCAGGGGAGAAGTATGGAGATCGGTGAGTTGCCCCCCAATGGGCCCAGACCCTCGTTTAGATGAGAAGGAGTGGGGATAGGCCAGCCCACACCAAGCACAAAAGCCTGGGAAAACCTTTGAGCCAGGGGTGTATTATAGCAGCGACTCTGGAGGTGGTCAGAGGGTGAGTTACCGGGTCAGTTTACGTGTTCATACATGTGAGCCACGTGTTTCCAAGAGGCCTCAAGGCCATCAGCAGCACGGTTAGAAGGGATGGAGATGAGGCAGGGGTCAAGTTGGAAGGCTGGCCTGGCGGGCAATATGCAAAGCCTACAATACACTGTCAAAAATTTTTAAAAACCTCAGCATACCAGTATAATAATTCCAGCACCCACTGCCTTTACCACCTCCTGCAGTTTTCTCAAACAGAAGTGAAAAACTCAGGAAAGATGCTCCACATCACTAAGCATCAGGGAAATGCAAATCAAAACCACAGTGAGACATCACCTCACACCGGTCAGAACAGCCACCATCCAAAAGACAAGAAATAATAAGTGAGGGTGTGGAGGAAGAGGAACCCTCCTACACTGTTGGTGGGAATGTAAATTGGTGCAGCCATTATAGAAAGCAGTATGGAAGTTCCTTAAAAAACTAAAAATAGAAATATATGACCCAGCAAGTCCACTTCTGGATATATCCAAAGAAAACAAAATCCCTTATTCAAAAAGATGTGTACACCTCTATGTTTATTGCCACGTTATTTACAGTAGCCAAGATATGGAAGCAACCAAAGTGTCCATCAGTAGATGAATGGATAAAGATGTGGTACATACACATAATGGTATTATTCAGCCATAAAAAAGAAAGAAATCTTTGCCATTTGTGACAACATAGGTGGACCTAGAGGGTATTATGCTCAGTGAAATAAGCCAGGTGGAAAAAGACAAATACCATATGATTTCACTTATTTGTAGAATCTAGAAACAAATAAACATAACAGAAATAGACTCACAGACCCTGAGAAGGGTCTGGTGGTTACCATGGGAGAGGGATTGGGGTGAGTGGGTGAAAGAGGTGAAGAGGGGAAAGACGCACAAAATCTCAATCATAATAAATTAGTTACAGGGACGCAAGTACAGCATAGAGAACATGGTCAGTGGCCCTGTAACATCTTTCTGTGTTGACAGTAACTAGACTAGCTGGGGTGGGCATTTACTAATGTAGTTAAATGTTGAAAAAAATAAATTAAAAAAAATGAAAAACTCAGAAGAGTTTGGGCTAGAATTTCCATGTGGAATTGAGTCTGTGCTGTAAGAATGGATGTCTGGTATGGACCCTGCCTCTCTAAGACAAGGAAAGATGCCCCCTCCCGCCTTTGGCCTCTCTGCAGAGCCTGTAGCTGTTAATACAAACAGCTGGAGGGTTCTTTTAATGTGGCCCTAAGGTAATACTAAAAAGAAATATTTTAATGAATTCTTACTCCTATCCAAGGAAAAGCCAAGTGCAATATATCCAGTATGATTCTTTGAAAAAGGACCCAGCTGTTTTCTCAAGAAGCTCAGTCCATTCCATCTCTTTCAGAAGATTCATTCTGACAGTGAAATATAATTAGAAATGTGCCATTCCTGCCCCCAAACACACGTACATACACACACACGCACGCATGCACACAGATTCAGGACCACGAGGAAGTGGAACACAGCAAATCCTTCTCCAAAAATACAACCAGTTCCCCGAAGCCACCGCACGTTGGTGCCACCCAGACCTGCAGGTGACTTAGGAAAATAGACGCCTCTGACCAGCTGGCTGTTCGTTTTCCTTCTGCTGGTTGTCTCTGTGCCCCTGATTAGGGCAGCTTCGGATGGCTCATAATTGGTTCCAGTGATTCTCAGCTGCCCTGAGAACTGCCGTTCAAACTTGAACAGCATTGCGATCAATCGAAGCTGACGGCGGTGAAGCAGTATTGACTTCCCATTCCTAAACCAGAGAATCATTAGTCAAGAAAAGCATCTTTTAATTACTCCCAGGAAGGGAGGGAAAAAAAAAAAAACCTTTTTGGATGGCTTCTGCAACAACTGCCATTTTTTTCCAGTGCCTTCAATATTAAATTTATTGTTGCAGGAGGGGAGAGGGTGCCCTTCATCTCCTCTCTGTAATGGAGGTTTAATTTGGAGAAAGGAGCAGGGTCGAGGAGATCGATGCTGCAACAATTAACTACATCTGGGGTGGAATCAGAGTTCCCCTCTCTAATTGCTATTGATACCATTTAAGCACACACTTAAAATATTGATTTTGAATGAGGATGCCAAAGTAGGGTAGAGCTAGTAACAGTGGACGGAATCAACTCGATTTTAGGGGCTTAAGGAAAGGCAGTTGCTGTGGGCGGTAGGACGGGGTGACACTTAGCGTGTGACTTTGTGTGTCTCCCAGACAGTACACGGCTGTGTGAAGATGGACGCAGGGCCGGAGCAGCCAGGCGGGGCTCTGGGGCTGGGGGGACACACGCTGTAGTGGTTGGGAGAAGCCACGAAGCTCCTCGGTGACCCTCTCAGATGGAAGCTCAGAGGCTAAAATATTACAGCCAGCCGGGGCATGTTTCCTGAGTGAAGGAATGCATGGAAAGAATGAACAAGTGAATGAGGGAAGAGGGTTAGCTGGGAATCCACATGTCCACTGCCAGCTGCCACGATGACCAGAATTCCTCGTGTGTTTGTGAGTGATCAGGGCTCTGCGTTCCCGGGAGGCCAGGCTGCACAAGCCTCTGGCCTCACACCCTCAGCCACACAGGGCTCTTTTGGGGGGCACGTTTTCTCTGTTCTCATCTCTATGCTCTCAAGCTTTTCTGATTGAGTGCAGTGAAATAGTGTCCTACCGGGACGCGCAGAGCCCTCTGGTCCTGCATGTCCTGGTGGAAGCCGTGCTCTGCTCAGTGCATGGTTTTCCCTCCTGCATCTTCCGCCTTGGCATCTCCGTGTCAAGACGTCTGGCCCAGAGGGGACCGGGTGCTGCCTGCCTTCCGTGCAGGTGGCCTGTTTACACAGTGGTTTGGGAGCCTGCCGATCAGGTCCAAGAAACCAAAGCAACCTGCGCGCAGGGAACTGTGTTCTCGGTTCCATGAAAGCGCCCTTGGGAGAAGCTCAAAGCCTCTGGAGTCACCCATTCCCTCTTTGATGCCACTTGGAGGGGAACCGAATTTGCTGATTTAGTGTCCATTCTAATACCTCTTTTAGCATTCTATTTGTCATCATCTGTAAGTCCACCTGCGCACCTCCCCTCCCCTCTGTGTTTAACCTATAAAAAGATGTCACCTTCGGGAAGAAGATTTGGGGCCAGATGTCAGGAATCTGTGTGGGAGAGACCGGCCGCACACTCCCAGATGGAGAAGTCTGCCCAGTGACATGAGTTCCGGCTCCTTTTGATTTTCGAACACCACTTTCATCTTATTTATGCACATGGAGATATTGATAAAGGAGAAATGTATCCAAACTGAAAATAATTGGATCCCCACCGTTGACTCTGAGATATTAAAAGCAGTACCACTTGGCCGCGTCTTTGTCTCGTTAGGTTTGATCATAAGATCACAATATAGTAATCTCGGGCTCAAATTTCTGCCATAAAGATGCGCTGTTCCAAATGTGGCCCCGGGGAACATGAGCACCCGCCCAGCCCCAGGATTATCTCATCTTATTATTTTTCAACAGTTCTTGGCCTGCTGAGGTCCGTGTTTTGTCTCTTTTGAGTGTTCCTCTATGCTTGACACCTTTTCCTATTTTCTTTCTTTAAAAAAAAAAAAGAAAGAAAGGGCAGGGGGAGAAAGAGAAGGGGGAAAAAAAGGACTTTGCAGTGATGACCAGAACCCATCTGCAGTTGGGTGGCATCTGCTCCCCACATGTCACTTCCCTCATTAACAAGCAATTGAATTAATTAAATGCTACTCAGAACACGCATAACAAGCTACCGGCAGTGTCCAAATTAGCACTGATAATCAAGGATGATTTCCTTTATTATCCTGCTAAGTGGTGTGCAGACTTAGATCTCCCTGCCTGCCCTCATCTATTTACATACCCCCAGCTTCTGCCTTTGGAAGCGAGGAGGTTATCTTACCTAGTTAATTTGCCACGATCACCGAGCATGGCGGATTGATGCCCTTACCCCCGCTGCCGCCGTGCGGCCCCCTCCCCGCCTGCCCTCCCCCAGCCCCAGCCTTTGTATCTCAAGCTCACTGATAAATTAAAGGCCACCCCTGTGGTCTCTCAAGTGAGTAATAGAGGCAGAAATTTCATTTTGCAACTGGCTGATTTAATGATCCGAAGGGTAATTAATGGCCTGATTATCTTAATGTTAAATATGTCCGGCAGCAATTACTGTGACCTCCCGCTTGTCAAGGTCCGGGCTGTGCTCTTCTTTCAATTAAGTTCTCTGGGGCTTAATGGTATGAATAAACTCCTCTGATTCTATCATCCCGGACGGACGCAGAGGGTTCAGGGAGCCGGGGGCCCGCTTGGAGTTTTAATCAGCCTGTCTTCTGCTCGGGCAGTCGGAGTTAACAGTTGTAACAAGGACAGCTTAACTTTCTTCTTCCCTGTGCAGAGAGAACCCCACACACACACTCTTCTGTTTTGTTTTATTTTATTTTATTTTATTTTCTGTTATTTATCTCAGCGCTCTGAGGGAGAATTCTGTTTGTGCAGGAAGCCGCCGTGCTGCATGAGACTAGTCTCTTCCAATATAAATTATCATGTGAGCGCTGTGCTGCTTCTGTTTGACAGGCTTAATTAATTGGCAGGAGCCCCTGAAAATGACAGTGCCACTAATTGCAACTCAGAGTGAATTTCTGTCATGGCGGGGCGCCTGTCAGCGGGCGTGCCCCAGCCGCAGGGCAGGCCCACCCTCCCGTCCGGGCAGGGACCACGCGAGCGGGGACAGAGGCAGGCGCCCAGGAGCCGTGGGTGTGCAGGCCGGCCAGCCCTCTGCGTGCAGGAGTGACATTGACTGCCAGTAAAGTTTACACGGCCACAGCTCTACAAACCCAACAGCTGCTTGGGGACTGTGCGTTTTACTTAAGATATTTTAGCGACTTTGTGTCGCGGGCCGACCTGCTATCAGACTGTGAGGGCCGTAACTCACTTCACGGCCCTCCATGACTGGATGGCCCTCATTAGCATGTTGCTAAGTATGCTTGAGTTTACCAGAGCTCTGCTCCCAGATCAGGCGTGTTCCACTATAAATATTAAGCCAATTAGGAAAATGTACAAATGAGAAGTCCGTTTACACTGCCTCGAAAGTAATACCTATAGATTACAGTTGACAACAGATACAGCCGTTCCTGTAAGGCACCGTGCACGCCAGGGAGGCTGGCGGGCGTTCACACCCAGTGGCAGTGCTGTCCCCTTAAGCTCTCTGTACAGACTAGCTCCAGTTACGAGAAAGGTGAATTTAAGAAGATTCTCTATAAGGTCAAGAAAAACAGGATCTGCCTTTTACAGGGTCACAGGCCCTGAGGTCGCCCTTGAAGCAGATGGGTACTAGCATAGCATCCTCAGGGTGCGGTGGCTGCTGTGTATGAACCCCAGCTACTTACCTGATCCTGCAGGAAATCAAGTGTGTCCCGGGAGCCAGCTTTGCAACCAGGGAGCCGTCTTGGGTTGCAAAGCCCTCTCATTTTCTCTCTGTAATGTAGCCATGGAGACAGTTCAGGAGTGTTTTTATTTTTAAGAACTATTATTATCACAGGTAGATGAAAATCCAAGTCACTGGCAAGAACCAGCTATGTTCTGGGTGTCCTGGCCACGCTGATGCCTCTGTCCATGTGGGAGGGCTTATAAGGGAATGCAGTGTGAAGATTAGCATGGCGGTGCTTGAATCACGTGCCGTGCAAGATGTTCCAAACATGCGCCTACAAGTCGTCTCTCAAACAGCTGCCTCTGCTTTGAGTACCAACAGCAGAGCATTTTCTGAAGGGTCATTTCTTTCGGTGGTGTTTTGATTATTTTGCGCCAGACACTTTCCTCTGAGGAACCTTTCTGCCTCACGGTGCTGTGGGCTCCTCCTTAACACAAAGCCATCCTGCCACATAGGGGGTTCCCCACTTTCCAGGTGAGAAGAATGCAGAGTTAGGGTCTTTGAATCATTTGTCCAGGGTCACAGAGGACTGTGGGACAGATCGCTTGACCCCGTGGTCTGACCCCTGAAGCCCGCTCGGTCCTGCTGCTCCTTTTTCCACCCCGCATCCCTTGGTCAGATCGAGTCAGTCGTGGCACCTGGACATACTAGTGTCTCCTCCCCTCAGCCTCAGCTCACACTCTTACTGGACACCGTGTGTTTGTGTACACATACCGTTAGTGTAAAGGTACTGTGTATAATCACGTAACTACAATATTTTTCCACTTTTAAAATCTAGAAGGCTCATTCCTGGTAGCTTAAGTAAGAATAATAAAGCATCAGTCATCTGAGTTTGCATTCATGTGGCAAATCTGATTGTTAAGTCTTGCAATTCCCTGCACCCTGCAGGCCTCGGAGCTTTTGCAGAGCAGTGCTGAGACCTTAAGCATCTGGGTCGGCCAAAGTGGGCATGGGATTCAAGCCCCAGCTTTTGAAGAAACCACTTTCTTCACCTGCCTGAACCTCCCTCTGTGTATGTCCCTGACCCAGCATTGCCCGTGGAAAACATTCAGCTTGCATTTCAAAAAGCCCAACGATCATTTATTAGCTGCATGATGATATAGAGCCAGTCCGGAGGATTTGTAGTTTATATTCCATGACCGGAATCTTATGTGATTTGATTTAAACAAAACAGTGCATTTTTCTCATTTGCAAGATGAAACTACTCATTACTTCCACCCACTTAGTCATGTAGATTTTGTGCTAAAAGAAAACAATATTTAGAAAGTTTCCTGGGCTCCTTTTTATCTGGAAAACTCAACCCGCTTTGTACCTGAATCCTCTCAGGCCGGCAGTGAGGGAGGCAGGTGGCCCGGTGCTTGTTTCCAGTGCTGGGCAGGGGCTGCTGATGTGAAGATTAATGTTGTGGGGCTTGAATCACATGTTGTGCAAGAGGTTCCAAACATGGGCCTACAAATAGTCTCTCAAACGACTGCCTCTGCTTTGAGTACCAACAGCAGAGCATTTTCCGAAGGGTCATTTGTTCCGGTGGTGTCTATGTCTGGTCTATGTCTGTTCTGCTTTGCTTCTCGCAGCAGTAACATTATCTAGAAATGCCCGTTCTCAGGCCCTACCCCAAGCTGACCCACTCTATTCCGGGGCGACCATAGCAATGTTTTAACTCTGCAGGTGATTCTTAGGCCCATTAAAGTTTGAGAAGCACTGGCCTACCTCAGGCAGTACAAACAAATGTCCACAACCCTGTCTGGAGGTCCTGGAATTCATTCCTCATTTCTTGAGACCCAGGTCTCTGTCCTTTCTTTACCAGACTCTTGTCTGTCCTGACTTATCCAATATGCCATCCCAGCAAGTGCTGCAGCCCACAGAGAGCATCTCCTTAGCTGACCCCTATGAAAGGATTATACATTGTGATCAAATGTCATTTTTCCCAGAAATGCAAGGTTGGTTCAACACACAAAAATCGATGAATGTAAAACACATTAATAAAATAGAGGGCAAAACTACATGATCACCTCAAGAGATGCAGAAATTCATCTTACAAAATTCAATACCTTCTCTCAATACAAACACTCAACAAATATAAATGAAAGGAAACTTCCTCAACTTGGTAAAGGGCATCTATGAAAAACCTACAGCTAACGTCCTACTTAAGGGTGAAGTACTACCAGTGGTTGCCCTAAGATCAGGAACAAGACAGAAACGTCCATTTATCACTTCTGTTCAACACTGTACTAGAGTTTCAGGATGAGGTTTGGCAAGAAAAAGAATCCGAAGGTATCCAGATTAGGAAAGAAGGAGTAAAACTTCTCTATTTGCAGATGACATGGTCTTTCCTTTAGAAGATCCAAAGGAATCCATGGTAAACTATTAGAACTGATAAATGAGTTCAGCAAGATTGATGGTGACGGGGTCAATATGCAAAACTCAGTCATATTTCTAAACACTGGCAATGAACAATCCAAAATAAAATTAAGGACACAATTCCATTTACAATGGCATCAAAAAGAATAATATACTTAGGGATAAATTTAACCCGTATACTGAGAACTTCAAAGCCCATTGACAGAAATTAAAGAAGACCTTAACAATTGGCAAGACATCCATGTTCATGGATTGGAAGACTTAACGTTGTTAAGATAGCAATACTCCCCAAATCAAGGTAGATTGAGCACAATCCCTTCCAAAATTTCAACTTTTTCTTTTTGCAGAAATGGACAAGCTGATCCTACATCTATGGAAATGCAAGAGGTCCCCAGATAGGCAAAAAGAATAACACAACTGGAGGACTCATACATCCCAGTCTCAAAACTAGTGATCCAAGACTGGGTGATGCCAGCATAAGAACAGACTTATAGGTTGACAGTTTACAATTGAAAGTTCTGAATTAAGCCCTGGTCACCTCTAGTCAATTAATTTTCAACAAAGATGCCAAGACAATTCAACAGGAAAAAATTCTCTTTTGAACACGTGGTCCTGGGACAACTGGATATCCACATACAAAAGAATGAAGCTAGACCCGTCTTGTGCCATATGCAAAAATTAATTCCTAGTGAATCATAGACCTACATGTAAAAAACTTTTAGAAGAAAATAGAGGGATAAATCTTTGTGACCTTGGATTAGGCAATGGTCTTCAGTATACCTAAAGCACAAACAACAGAAGAAATAATAGATTAGAAAAATAAGAAAACTTTTAGTGCATCAAGGACAGTATCAAGAAAGTGAAAAGACAACACACAGAATGGGTGAAGATATTTTAAAACCATATGTCTAATAAGGGTCTGGTGTCCAGATTGTGTAAAGAATGTTTTATACAAACTCAACAATAGAAGACAAAGAATTTTAAAATGTGCAAATAATTGGAATAGACATTTCTCTAAACAAGATAGATGACAGCCAATAAGCACATGAAAAGATGCCAAACATCATTACTTATGAGGGAAATGGAAATCAAGCCCATATTGAGATACTACTTCACACCCATTAGGATGCCTATAATCAAAAAGATGGACAAGGCAGGTGTTGGCAAGAATGTGGAAAAATTGGAACTCCCATACGCTGCTGGTGGGAATATTAAACGACAGCCCCTTTGGAAAACAGTCTGGCAGTGCCTGAAAAAGTTAAACATAGTGTCACTGTGTGACCCCACAATTTGTCACCTAGGTATATACCTAAAGACAGGAAAACATGTCCCTACAAAGACTGGTGTGCAAATGTTCACAGCAGCATTACTCATAAAAAGCCAAGGAGTGAAATCAAATGCCCATCAACTGAAGAAAGAAGAAACGAAGTGTGGTACATCCATACAATGGGCTGTTACTCAGACATAGAAAGGAATATTAAGTCCCAGACATTGCTACAGCCTGTAGAGCCTTGAAAACATTACGCTAAATGAAAAGGCCGCATGTTGTATGACTCCATTTACATGGAATGAACAGAATAGACAAACCCATGGGGACAGAAGGTTGACTGGTGCTTGCCCGGGGCAGGGGGAGGCAGGCAGAGAGCTACGGGGAGCGACTTTGTCCAGGGGATAATGAAGATCTGAGTTTCTGTGGTGGTGATGTCTGCACAACCTTGTAAATATACTAAAAACCACTGAATCGTGCATACTTAACAGATAAAATTTATGGTATATGAATTAGGTCAGTTAAAAAGCAAGACAAGGAGGAATTTCCAAGGAGAGCAGATGGGGCGGGACTTTGCCCAGTGAGAGACGTTCCGAGCAGAGGTGCAGAAGCACAGAGCAGGTGGGGAGTGGGGCCTGATCGCCACGTCTGCCCCTCATCTGGCACGGGGCGCCACGGAGTTTGCCCAGCCTGATGCTTTCAGGAGGAATGCTCTGCATTTGGGAGGACAGAACAAAGGAGGGTGAGACCAGGTGGGAGGAGGACCTCAGGTCCAGGGGAATGAGTAAGGCTGAATCCGTGATGAGCGTTGCCAGGGTTGGAGGGCCTGTGAGGTCCCTTTGCATGTGAGGTCTGCTGACAAACACCCGTCATTCTCCCCTTTGCTAGGTGGGAGACTGGCTTGAGCCACCCAGCCTGTGCACACAGGAGCCAGAATCCAATCTGGGTCCTGCTGGCTGTCCAGCCCTGTTAGGAGGCAGGTCAGACCAACGGGGCCTGGGGCAAAGCCAGCGGCCCTCTTACCCAACCGAACACAGCCCTCCTAGCCTCCACAGGGATGTTTAGTTTTCTTCTGTGGGCCGCTAGGGGGGTGGTGAGGCCTTTAAATGAAGCAGAACAAACAAAGGGCAGCTTCAATTGTAAAATCCTGATGGTGTGGGTTCGTGTTTGCAAAGGTAGGTGTTGCACACGCGTGTGCCCAGTGATTCTGACCGGTGGTTATGTCGTCCCCCAGCGTGTCCAGTCGTGGTTTTGGAGCGGGGGGTCTGGGCTTCAGGGGCATTCCAACCAAAACCAGCAGGACAAAGCAAGCCCCCCGCCACTGCAGAGTCCTGATTCCGCCAGGAAATTGCTGGAGGCCCCAGAGAGTGGGAACAGCACTGGCATCACCATTAAAGCTTCAAATAATTAAATGTCATTTGTATCCGATACAAAATTTCATCAACCTGGGGGCCGGAAGATGAACGTTACCTGGAGTACACATCACTCAATCTTAGGGACTCACTCATATAAAAAGCATCTCTAATGTGCATGATCTAATACAAATGACCTGGAGGACAAATGCATAATCATGATGACATACCTGTGACTTTCTCCCCAAGGACCGCCAAGGGCTGTCCCATATGTTTTCATATGGATCCTCACAATCTTAATGAAATTAGGAGTTATCTGTTTAAAACCGGAGAAGGGGACACAGCGCAGGGACAATGACCTGCGGGTGATTGAACCCAGAGGCTTGGAGCAGGCCTGAGTAGCGCGGGGCCTGGCCACGCAGAGGCCCCTGAGACAAGCGGACCGCACGGCTCGTGGGCAGGGCGATCTGTCCACAGGTGCCACGGGCCTCATGCTGAGCCTGCTCACCCCTCCGGTGGTTTTTCAGCCCAGGAGACTGTGGGAAATAACTGTGGAGCCCGGAGGGTGACTGGCACTTAATCTGGGGGTGCTAAAGTCCTGGGCAGTGCTAGGTGAGGAGGAATTGCTTGGCACCCCTGCAGAGCGAGCCAGAATCAGCTATACCCTGCCTGCGGGCATCCCTCAGATACTCGTGCAAGGATCCACTAACTTTCCTAAGAGATTTCTTCTGGGCGTGTAGAATGGACAAACTGAGGAAGATGAATGCATCCTCGTTCTAGAATGCCAACCTGTGCTTTTCCTCATGCAGCCAGTGGCACGAGAAATCATCATGCATTCCGTAAAGTTCCAGAGGAACCACAGTGATGCTCAATAAATACTGGAGAGATTGTAGTACTTTTTTTTTTTCCAATACTGAAGTTGGAGCTATGACAGGATTGATAAGATTCCCTAAATAATTTGAATAGAACTGGTGTCCCTGTACTACTTGCAAAGCACTGCCTCCGGGAACACTGTAAGCATCCATGCAGCAAAGGTCAGGCGAGCCAGGTCATCCACAGCCTGCCCGTCTCCAGTGGCACCTGGGGTGGGGCAGGCCGGTCCCTCCAGCGCCTTAGTCTTGGCCACACCTGGCATTCCTTCAGCCACGCAGTGCAGCCTTCATGAAGAGCACTTTACACGGGTCCTGTTATTAAGTCTCCAAGAACCCTTTGAAAGGTGCAGCTTTTGTCCCTGTGTTGTAGCTGAGGACACAGAGGTCACACAGCAGGCACTTGGTGACACGGTTTTTCCCTAGGAACCTATCTCCAAAGCTCACACCCTGAGCTCGGTGCTTTGCTGCTGGGCTATTATGAGATTGGTGACTGAGGGTTATTTTGTGTGACACCAGATGACAGTGAGATCCAGTCCAGTGGCCACATGTCTGCGTGTGTCCCCCCTTCATCCCACCCATATAAAATGGGCAGCTTGGGGCGGGGGGCTCACCTTCTCCCACGCCCACCCTCTGCCCCATGGGACACTGTCTTATTTCCAGCGCATGGGGACCACATGCCATCCGAGCACAGTGGGGAATGGATGGCTGAAGTCATGTTCGCTGTGATTTTGTCTTATCTCTCAGGCTTAGCAAACAGAGAGACAGACCGTGGTCAGTCTCATGTCTCTATCTTGATGCATTAAGTTCTTATTTCCCAGTGCATGGTGGTCACACATACAACCAAAGACTCACTCAAAAGCCATCCTTTCAAGATTGTTGAGCTAAATCATGAACTCTTATAATTGTTGGATTATTTTGTGACATGGGGGTAATTTTGAAAAAATTATTTCAAGGAATAATTTGCATAGTGCTCTGCACACATCGTGAGTGGGCAGTGCCACCAGTTTTGACAGCCACATACATGTTTCTTAAAATAATAATGCCCAGAAGTGGTCAGGGTTTCATGAAAATGTGCCTGTGGTCCCTCCCTCCCAGCAAGGTTGGGCAAACCTTCCTGGAAGGAACTTGGCACGGTGTGTAAACAGCCTTTAAGGACCCAGCAGTCCTATAACATTTATCCTAGTAAGTGAAGGCTGTGGAAAAGATTTCATTGCAAAGGTATCATCACATTGTTGTTCATAATAGTTGAAAATTTTAAATAAAGCAAGAATTCAAGATAGGTAATTAAGTTATCATTTGGCATAGAATTTAAATAACACATCTGTTTGCATAATATAAAGTGTGTATGTGATTATAGCACATAGTTTATACAGTGAAATACTTTGACACCTTTGAAGATTAGGATGCCACTGCAAATGTAATGACACAGAGAGGTAGTCACAGTATATTAAGTTAAAAGCTTCTTACAGATTGGAATGCACCCCAAATTGTTCATTTTGACGTTGTTTGTAAAAAGCCTCTGAGATTGCAGCCTTAGAAGGATGGGGTCATGTTACCAGCATCTGCGGCTGGCGCGTGTGACCATGCTTTTCACAAAGTGAGAATGGCGGACTGGCAGCCCCCGAGGGCACGCCTCTTGGTGTGCTGGAGGCCCGGAGCCGGTGTACTGAGTGAAGACCATGCAGATCGTGACCTGCTGAATGAGGAGACACAAGCCACCCACCCAGGGTCGGCAGGGAGTCCCTCAGCATCTGAGCGCCTGCTCTGGGGAATGGGACCCATGGCATTGCTGGGTGGAAGGCGCGGTTTCCGCCCTCACACAAAGACACAGAGTCGCAGATTTGTTCCTTAGAGGCTCCAGAAACAGGGCCTGGGAGGAGGGTGCAGTGAGCCCAGGGGAGGCAGTCCTCCGTGCCAGGCCACGAGTGAACAGGAGACGGAGCAGCGGGGAGAGCTGCACCTGTGATTTACGGGGGTGGGGGAGGTGGTGGCCACTGACTTTCCACAGGTCAGCTCAAAGTGGTGTTTTAAAAGGTGCCTCAGGAAAGGCCAGGCAGGAACTTGGGGTGGAGTCCTTCTGTAAATGCCCACACTTGGTGTGCACAGATTGTCACACTCCGGTGCCCTAGCAGTAGCTCTGAAGGGCTGCTTCCTCAGCACACCTAGAGCGCTGGCACCCGCTGGTGGCCCTGTGCTAAAAGCCATAAAGTTGGAGGAGGCATGATAGTTGGGCTTAGCCTCACAGCATTGAAGCATGCCCTCCCTGTGCCTCACCTGCCTCTTTTGTAACAAGGTCTGGTTGTCTTTTTGTTCCCCTAGGCTAGGTTTGGGGGAGGGCAGGTGGTTAGAAGTGACATCTAGAATGCCACGTTTGCCCACCTGTGTGATTAACAGTGAGAATGAGCTGTGTTTAAACAACCTGATTCTAAAGGGCTATCAGCAGGTAAGAGACAGGTACAAAATTACGAGCTCCTCAAAAGGTTAAACATAAAGAGTGACCATATGACCCAGCAGTTCCACTCCCAGGTATATACAGAGGAGGAAAGGAAACATATGTGCACACAAAGTCGTGTCCACATGTCTTCATAGCATCATTCCAAACGGCCAGGAGGCAGAACAAGCCAAGTGTCCATCAGCTGGTGAGGAGATAAACAGTCCAGGTACAGGCTGTGTCCATGCAGTGGGCTGTTTTTCAGCTGTAAAAAGAGTCAATACTAGTTTGTGATAGAACATGAATGACTTTGAAAGCACTGTGCTAAGTGAAAGAAGCCAGACTGTACAATTCTGTTTATATGAGACATGGAGAATGGGCATCTGCATGGAGACAGAAAGATGGGTGGTGCCCTGGGCTGGGAAAGGGGGAGTGACTGCTAACAGGCACAAGATCCTTTTGGGGGGTGAGGAAAATGTCCTGAGATGGTGGTGATAACTGCAAATGCTAAAATGTGAAAATGCTAAAAACGCTTTATTGTACACTTTGAAGTGACTTGTATGGTGTGTGAATATCTCGATAAAACTGCTAGAAAAAGAGAAAAAAGTGCGTACGCCACATGTGCAAAGTGGTGAGAAAAGTAAAAGATAGTCAGTTCAAAGTTTAAGTGAAACCAGAAAAAATCATGTTTCCGAGGCAAATGGTAACCATTAAGGAAGCACAGGGCGCCGCACAGGGACAGGGCAGGGCAAGGGTGCCTGTGGCCGTCGGGCTTGAAGGCAGCGCTGGCTCATTCTTGGACCTCAGTGACCTTCTCTCTGCAAAACCCCATCCAGAAGATGAGAGAGTCACTCGAGGCCAGCATGCAGGATTCCTGAAGTGTCCCATACGGTTTGGTTTGGGACAGGGCAGGGGCTTGTGAACTGTCTGGCACTGTCACGGCCCAAGTCAGAGCCCAGCGTCTGTGCTGTGGCTCCCTGCAGAGCACCTTCCGGGTCCTGGCCAATCCCACACCGACAATCCGAGGCTTCCCGGGGAGTCTGGTGGTCCAGCTGCGGGAAATGTACCACGTGGATGTAGACATTCTGGAGCCACGCTGGAGCCATGTCATCCACATCCTCGAGTGTCCTGTTTACACAGGGGACACTAATGGGGCACAGCAGCCAGCTCAGCAAACAGTGACGGTCTGCAGGGGCCCGGGAGTTTGTGAAGCACCGTGGATGAGCCAGCACAGGCCCCCTCATCTGCAGCTAACTGACTTTTAACAGCTTAGTGAGGCCATTGGGCTTTTTAGTCTGGAAGAGATTGATTAAAGACGAGAAGTTTTAGTAACAAGGGATGAGATGGGGGAGTATTTCCTGAGGTTGCGGTGAGTGTTTCTGCAGCCCACCCCTTTCCAGGTCTTCTCAAAGCTCCTGGCAGTCTGCGTAGGCAGAGCAGGTTGGGGGCCACAGCTGTCCACGGCTGGCACACCGAGTAGGAGTTTTTCTCAACTCCAAAAGCCAAGCCAGATTTTGGGATTAATCTGCTGTTGTTGAGAACTGAGAATCGTCCACAGATGCCAGTGCAAATGGTCGTAATGATGCCTTTCAGACGGGTGTCCTTGGCCGTCTCTAGGAGAACTAAATACGTACCCGAAGGAGGGGAAAAGTCAGATAGCCTTGGTTCCCCACTGCTTAAAAAGCGGTTTCTCCTCTCCAAGAACAGTCTTACATTCTCCCCTCAGATTTCTCACTCCTCATCCCAGCAGTCTATACCGACCCTGCCGGGAGCATGTGAGCCACGTGCATCATCTCAGGTTTCCTGGTAGCCTTAACCACTCTTCCGGGGTGAATCAGTTGGAGCAGCCGGGGCAGTGGTAAGAGGTCAGCCTCTGCTGAGTGCCAGGCTTCGGGTGCTGGTCCCCCAATTCCAGGAGCTGTGCGCCTTTGGGCAAGCCCTCTAGCCTCTCAGGACCGTGGAGTCCTCGCCTGCACCCCAGAGAGGAGAGTGCTGACCCGTGGTGGCTGGCTGAGCTCTAGAGCTTGTAAAGCCATTCCTGCAGTGCAGCAGCCCCACCTTACCCATGGCGGTACGTTCCAAGACCCCCAGTGGATGCCTGAAATCACAGATAAAGCAAACACTATATATACCTGCTTTTTCCTATACATACCTACCCGTGATAAAACTTAATTTATAAATTAGGCACAGTGAGAGATTAATAATAACTAATAATAGAACAGTGATAACAACAGACTGTAATAAAGTTATGTGAAATGTGGTCTCTCACTGTACTGTACTCCCCCTGAGTACAGTGATGATGAGGTGGCGAAATGCCCACGTGATGGGCTGAGGCAGGTGAATGACATGGGCACTGTGGTACCATTAAGCTGCTATTGACCATATGTCAGAAGGAGGGTCATTTACGTACCGACCACATGTTTACCTACAGCTGACATGGGGTAACAGAAACCTCCGAGTGGATTCGTAGGGGTCTGCTGTGCCTGGCCAACAAATGGTATGTGTCCTTACCGCTTTGCTCCAGCCAAATTCTGCTTCACTTCTACCTTGTCCCTGTTTTGGTAAAATGTCTTATACCATGATCATCTTCCCAAGACCTGGGGTCCTGCCTCATACCCTGGTCCTGAGTCCTGGACTGGTCCCTGGACCCTTCAGATACAGACCTTTAGATGGGACTTGCCTGTCCTGAGACATTATAGGTTGGGGCCACCTGCCCAGACTCAAAGCCTGTGCAGCCACAGAGCCTTCTTGCCTTGGTCTGCCTGCCCCGATGATCACCAGCTTTATACCCCCAGCTTTTTGCCAAACACAGACCTGATTAAATAGTGCTGGCCAGGAACTGCATGTATTTCCAGAAAAATCAGAGCCACCAGCTTCCCAAAGTAAGTCAGAGCTGCGCTCAGAGATGGTGGGGGAGGTAGTGGAGAAGGTTATGGATTTCCCCAGGCACAGAGAGCCCGTGATTTTTGACTTCCAGACAGTTCTTTAGAGTAGCCAACCCTCCTTCTCATTAAAGATCCAATGACAGCTTTCATTAGAGGTTTGTCCTAGCGTCCTTGATAGTAAGTCCTCTCCAGACCAGTACTCCATACCTGCCGGCTGTGAGATGCAGCAGCTTGCTGCGTCAGGAGCACGGACTTCAGGGAGCCCGTTTGGGTGGTCGGTCAGAGCAGATCAGTTAACTCCCACCCCGCAGTGCCCCCCGCAGAGGCGTGTTGAACAGAAGGCCCCCAAGGAGGCCCTTGCTTGGGAAGTGTGATCCCTCTTCTCTCCCTCCCCATTTATAATCCTTGGTAAAGCATTTACCTGTGTCTTCGGTGGAGTTAGACTGAGTGTAAGCTGAAGACACCGTATAGAAAGGGCGGCTCCGATTCTGCATGTAATCACCCACACGGTCTCCTCGAAATGGGGTGACTTCACCTGATGAGTGGAAAGAGACAGTGTGCTGCTAATTCACAATATGCTCGCCAGGATGTTAGTGATCAGTGCTTAACTGGACAGCACAGGCTACTCGTAATTTTCCAAAGTTTAAACTCAGCACTTTCGAGTTTGTTTTAAACATTAAGAGAAACCATTTGCTCTTCCTAAGTGGTAGCCTACCTAAAACTCAACACCTAAATACACTAGGTATTTCTGAACCACACTGACTTGAACCCTAATAGACATGTGCAAAATTTACAAACCATTCGTCGAATGAGTTGAACAGTGACCAAAAATTGCTTGAATGCAAAGCAGCTCTCAGGTGTGTTTTTTACTTGCAGTCCCTTTTTTCACTTACGTAACAGTTGATCATAGAGTGGACATAAAGGCGCGAGTCCTAGTGGAAGGAGTCAGATGAGAAAGGTCCACGTGGTCTGTGATGCTGTTTCTGTAAGATACCCAGAAGGGCAAATCCTCAGGAGGAAGCAGATTAGTGGTGGCGTGGGTGTGGGATCGGGGCCTGACTGCAGAGCGACACAAGGTGTCTTTGGGGGCTGATAGGAATGTCCTCCCACCAAATTGGGATGCTTGCTCGGTTCTGTAGATTTACTGAAAATCATCGAATTGTATGCTTAAAACAGGTGGATTTTATGGCATGTAAATTATAGCTCCATAAAGCTGTTAGGGAAAAAAAGGTCTTAGTACCGCCCACCCTACCCCAGGGGCCCAGGACACAAGACAAAAAGAGGCAGCCTCAATAGGGGAGAAGCCACAAAGGGTCCCCTGCTGCAGTTGTGACAGTGACCGGAATTCCAGCCTGGGACCAGACCTCTGTTCCTTGGTTTTCAAAGCCTTTCAGGTACATATGGAACGTGCTGGGGCCTCTTCAGTACTGGAAATGGCCTGAGGCCCCTCCCCAGGGTCCCCCAGTATGGGACCTTGTCCCCTAGTGTGGGACCTCTGTCCATGAGGACAGTCATGCAGACTGCTTGGTGTGTCGTGAGGATGTGACCATTGGTCCTAGGTTTGAAAACTTTCAGGGTATGTGGCTCAGAATCTGAAATTTATTTGGAGAAGAAAAGCATTCAGAGGAAACATCAACAAGAAAAGCGCAGCAGGGGCCGTGGGACGGAGGAAACCTGGGCAGGGCGGGCTGATGACCGTGGCAGTGTGGCCACGGCCTCGCACGGCCTCGGCCTCACAGCTGGAGGCAGCAGTGACCTTCAACAGGAGCCGTCCTCTCCGGCGCACATTCGCAGTACGGTCTAGGAAATGAAAATAAGATTCTTTCACAATCAGGAGAATATTGCCTGTTTTTTAAAAAGTCAGGAATATCTGTTTCCTGAACGTCTTAAACATGGGTTGTAAACCATCTAGACGTTCTCAGCATAGCCACCAGGGCTTCATGTCAAAGGCCTGGTTTCCATAATGTACTTTTGAATTTTAATTCCCAGAAATGGTGGTAGATGATTGGGAAAAAGAGGTGTGTTTGAGAACTGACGTAAACAAAGTGAAGGCAGCTTGCATATGGTATGACCTGTGCCACGAATGCCCGAGCCACAGGCACTGTTGCCCAAACTTATGTGGCAACAGAATGCTTCCCAAAGGGATACCTGCTGGCATCAGGGGCCACGTTTGGGGTCGTGACTGTACCCTGTGTGTGTGGAGAGCTCCAGACATACACATGTACATGTCTGGTTTCACCCCCACTGAGTCTTTGGGGGTTACATGTAGTCTTCCTATGCAAACTTTTTGAAAAGAAACAATGCTTTAAAAATAATCCGAAAAGTATTTATATTATATGAACCTCTTTCCATGTTATTATATATTTATTTTAAAGCGTTATTCTTGATGGCGTCACAGTCATCCATCCAGGGGTGGAGCCGTCGTGTCATCCTCCACCGCTGGACTCTGGGGAGACTAGTAGCAGAATACTGGCAGGGCCGGGGGGGCCCGCGTGGGAGTACATCTCTGAGGGGCTCACAGCTAATTCTTTCTAAGGGTGGGTTCCTTAACAAGATCAACGGTTGTGGGCTTTTTGGGGAATTCGTGTCATTACACTGCTCTCCAGAAAGGCGGAGCCCCCCACACGCGCCTGTCCTTTCTCTCCATTCTTCACCTGGGACCCTGCCCTGGAAGCCCGTCCGTGGGTCACCTCCAGGCTCGTGGTTCCAACCTTGATTGGGTCACTTCCCCACTCACAACCTGCTCTCATCAGGCTCATCCAGCAGCATGCACGTGTGTGCGTGTGCACAGAGAGAAGGACTGACTTCAAGCAATCGGCCCACAGGATACTGAGAGCTCGCACGTCTGAAATGTGCAGCAGGCTGGTAGGCTGGAAACTCAGGCGGAAGGAATGCCGCAGTCTTGAGGCAGAATTTCTGCTTCTGGAGGAACCCCAGGTTTTGTTCTCAAAGCCTTTGATGGACGTGATGAGGCCCACCCACGCTGTCCGGGGAGAGCTGCTTTATTTGATGGCAGCTGATTGTAGGTGATGTCAGCTGTTCACAGCAACATGTAGACACGTGTTTGATTACATCACTGGACATCACAGCCTGGACACACTGGTGTGAAATTGGCCGCCCCACGTGCCGTGGCTGGAACCACCCAGAGAGTTCCATCCCAGCAGAAGCTGTGGCTCTCCATCCTGGGGACGCCCTGTATCGGGCCCTTTTGCCTTTTAAAGGACGATCTCCCTGGGTCAGCGTTATTACTAAGTGACATCGTGAACTATGCGCTGGTATTTCCTGCCCCCACATGGGCTTCACACATTTCTGGCCCCTACCTGCCACCTTCGCTTGGTGCTTTATGGTCTAGACTCAGTCTGCCCTCTGGCCCCCTTCTCACTGTAGAATCCTGTACTTGGGCCAGACTGCACACAGGGCCCTGCCCATGCCCCCTCCCCAGCAGCACGCTCCTCACCCCACGTGGTTACGCAGGGGTCACCCCCATGCCCCCTCCCCAGCAGCACGCTCCTCACCCCACGTGGTTACGCAGGGGCCACGCCCATGGCCCCCTCACTCTGCTCTTCCTTCCAGCAGGTCTGGCTGCATATGGTGATCCTGGGGCCTGATGGGGAGACACCGGGCAGATAGTTCCTGACCAGGCCAGATGGGACCCCAGGCCTGCCCTCAGGGCTCTCACTGGAAGTGTTTTGGTAATGTGATACATGCCAGCCCTGCAGCAGGAGGAGGGAGACAGGTCAGGGGAGGCTTCGTGGAGAGAGGAACACGGGCGGGAAGCTGGTAGACCAGGGAGAGGGCAGCTCCAGAGAGGGGGAGTGGCCTGTGCAGAGGCGGAGGAGGATCTCCCTCCACACTTGCATTCAGTGCTGCTGAGAGCTAAGTCCTGAGGCAAGGCTTAGCTGGGAGTGACAAACGGGGACAGGGACGACTGAAATGCCTCCTAACTAGCCGGTTAGCTGCTACAGTTCCATAGAGCTGGTTGAAGACATGCAACACCTGGGTCAGAGACAAAGCAAAGTTTTTGCTCAGAGCCATAGCAGTAGCCAAAATATTAGCACCCGTGTCAGTTCCCAGTCCCTGGTTCCCATAGGGTGATGTGGCTGGGGCAGGTCACATCTGTGCCCACAGCGGGCTGCAGTGCCGGAGGAGTCCCGAGCTCAGGGAACCCTAATCCGTCACAATGGGCAGGAAACGCATCAGCCTCAGCTCCAAGGTGGACGCTGTCCCTCTGGTCCAAGGCAGTTCACTGTGTGCACATTCTCAGAAAGATGGCTGGAAATGGGCAGTTGAGCCTCTGCTGGAAGGATGTGCAGAGATGCAAGTCACCAAGGGAAGGAGACAGGGTGAGAGCACCTTTCTCAGCAAGTCCCCGGTCGGATGCTGTAAGGGCCAGAGCCATCCCTGCTCAGGCAAGGTGGCCAGTGGGCAGCCTAACAAGTCTGGGGGCTGTGGATTCCCTAGGCCAAAGGCAGAGGAGGTTTCATGGAGACCCTACAGCCACAAGCGACTGATGCTGGCAGGCGTCGAGCTCAGTGGGCCGCTGTGTGCCCGCTGGGCATGGCCAGCCAGCTATACTCTCTACAAGCCTTCTCTTCCCAATGGTGTGGACGTTAGATTCCTGTGCTGCTCTGACAACAGCCTCACACTTGGGACCACAATGTAAGGGACCTTACAGCTGGGGAGGTCAGAGGTCCAAAATGGGGCACCTCAGCTGTGTTCCTTCTAGAGGTTCTGGGGGTCTGTTTGTTTGTGGCGGCCACTCACCCTGGCTTGTGGCTCTGTGTCACTCTGGCCTCTGCTTCTCTGACCCTCTGCCTCCCAGAGACACTACCATGTGAGATAACATAGTCCCAGGTTCAGGGGCTTTGGACGTGGACACCCTCAGGGGCCTTTATCCACCACATTATGCTGCCCCCTCTAGAGGGGTGGCCCTCATCATCAAGCCCACCACAGTAGTGGCCTACCTGCTCATTTGTCTCTGCCCAGATGGGTGCCCATCTCAGTCTGGGGTACAGCCGAACATCTGGTGGAAGGAAGACCATGTAGAATCAGGAGGAGGAGGACCTCGGCCAGCATGAGAGCACCAGGCAGGAGGCTGGGTCAGACTCTGCCGTTCCGCTCACCGCCCAGGCCCTCCACTTCCTTATTTTTTTAAAATGGAATTAACTGCTCTTTCCTGGGGGCCCACTAGATTGTTGTGAAGCTCACAGGAGAAATGCACCGGGATGCATTTCTGAACTACATACACTATGTTTTGAGTGAGAGCCACTCCATGTGTCACGACTGGGGTAAAACATTGACCAGTTGCTGGCAAATGCCACACCTCTTGGTTAAAAGCCACCAAATCATTAGTCAAAGCTTCTGCAGAGAGAATTTACTGGTGAAATATGTGGATGGTAGAAAATGTCATGTTTCCATCTGCTTAAAGTTCTGCAGTTTTTTGTAGGGCAGTTATCCATATGAAATACTTTTTTCTTTTAAGTAGAATCCTATTGCTAATGAAACCATATTTTGAACATAAAATTGTTACAAAGAAGAAAAGATGTCATTATCAGCAAAGCAGCAATAGCTCGCACATTTGATGGTCTAAATAGGACGTTCCTCTTCTAGGGGAGATGAAAGTGGTCCTCTTGTATCAGCCTATGAAATTATTTTAGAATTGAGTTTTAATCCCTGGAGCAAGGGAGGGAAATGGAACCCTAACATAGGTTCCATGCATGGGAAGTCAAATCTGAAATTTAGAGACAGGATATATAGGATAGCATGTCTAGTCACTAATCCAAAAGAAATATGAAAAAAGAGTTGTTTAATGTTGGCAGAAGGCAGCTTGAAAGGTAAGGCTTCCTTCCTGCAGTTTCCCCCTGGTGCCCTGTTCCCCTGATCACATTTGCTAGATGTCCATTTCTGTAAGTTTTCCCTCTAGAACAAACCTATCATTTTTCACCACAGGATATTTACAGCTTCAATCAGTGCCAAATTCAATTGGCTTCTGATCTCATCGCTGGAAGTTATAGATGCAGATATTATTTGCACTGTGGTTAATTATGGAGCAATCAAACTTTGGCTTTTCCACTGTAATTTCCTCTGCCAGCTAATTTAATTAATCACCCCCAGCTCAGCTCCTCCAGCTGCGACCAGCCGGGTCATTAATTAGGCGTGTGGCGGTAGCTCACCGACCAGGTCCTGCGTGGAGGCTGCTGCCCGTTGGATCTCTCAGGGAGGGAGTGCATTTCCTAAGCACGCAGGCAGGATTAGGGGTGGGAAAGCCTCGCTCCATCCCCTCCAGAAAGGCAGACGACTCCCAAAAGGCCCATCAGGAGCAAACAGCTTACCTGCAGTGGTGACTGGTTTATGAAACTCGCTGAGTTAAAGAAACAAGGCTTCACCTTCCATCGAGACCGGCCTGGTGAACTTAGGAAGGAGCAGTCGCTGACCATCAGCTCTGGGCTTTCCGACCAGCCTCTGTGCTGTCAACGAGGCAGATGCCACTGTGAAGAACTAAGTCTGTTACACATAAACGTTCTCCTTCTGGGCTCATTACATCCATCATAGGGCTTAGGAGGCTGGCTTTTTCCCTAGAGGAAAGATTAAGGCATCGTTTTTGTCTTGTCATAAGGAAGCGACTTTTTTGATCTGCACCCATCAAAACTGATGCCTAAATCCTTCGAGTGATTCTCCCATCGCTTTGCTTTGAGAAGCCTGTTTATTTTCCAGCAGCTGCCAGCTTACCTTCTCTGCAGAGAGGATACCTGTATAGAAAATAACCATTACTAAGAAGTCGTCATTGGGATTCCGTGTGTGTGTGTGTACATACATACAGAAATACCCAAATATGAGGCCTCCTTATGATTATTCTTAGAGTTTCTTTTCTTATCATTCTGCGGGACTTTTTAACTTGATATATTACCTAGGAAGATTTTTTTTTTAATACCTTAAAGAAACGAGATAGTAAGTCTGATTTTCTTACAAAAGGATAAATTGATGAACAGGTGTTTTCAAGAGCTGTAATAAATCATCCTAGAACAAGGAATGCCTCTTCTGAGCTCCTATCCAACGCCCTGCCCTCAATTAAATGAATCAAAGAGATAAATGTGACTGCGTGCGCGCATCACACAAAGGGTCCAGTGAGAGGGAGCAGGGCGGTCCAGCTCAGTAATTAAAGGGATAATAATGCATTGTGTGCCAGGTGGAGGATGTACGGGAGAACTCACAGAGTCTGGAGGGCTGGACCTGTCTGTTCAGCCGGACAGGAAGCATCCCCATCATAAAACCCCCACGGCCTCCAAATACCAAATTCCCCTCCTGCCAGGCATGGGGCTGCCGAGGCCCTGCCGGGTAATGGCCCCAATGGTGCTTCGCTTTGGTCCTGCCTTCCTGAGGAGGAGGGGTCTGCGCGGCCGCCTTAAACTTAAACAAGTGTATTCAGTCTTGACGGCCAGCCCATGACCTGCTGGCATATTAAAATTTAAATGCACGGTACATTCATTCATTTCACGCTGTAAGGATCGGTCTGGAATGAATTATAAGTAGAGGTTTTTCCCTAACATTCCTACTCTGTTGTTGGGAATGTGGGACATTTTGAGAATTGCAAAACAGCTGTATTGAAGAAGGTTTCTGCATATTTCTATTCTTAAAAAACGGGCAAAAAGTATTTCATTTTTCAATCATTTCCTTGTAAAGAAACCTCTCTTTGGGTTTAAATAATTGAAAACTCTAAAACTAATCTGTCTTCCTAGTCGGAACTCAAATACCCACTGTAAGAATTTTTGTTTGCCCAATTCCATTACTCTCTGAACTGTAGAAATGAAGGGGAGGGAAACCACGATTCTTTTGGAAGTCCTCAGTCACTCAGAGCAATATAAAGTACGAGTCAGGAAGTTCTTCGATTCCTGCAGCCCCCCGACCGGTGTGGACAGGTCTGTTTGGCAGAACAGCTCTCTCCAAGCTCGGTTTGCTCTTGCTGCGAGGCCTCTAATGCTGACCTCGTGACGGGCCCAGCTGCCCCGCAAGTAGCATGCCCCCACAGGGTAGGGGTGGTTGGACAGCTGCTATATATCCCAGGGGCCCAGCAGGTTGCACGGGCCCAGCACGCTCACTCGTGACTGCTGCTTCTTTCTCATTCTCTGCTGCCATCCCCTGACGGCCTTTACTGTCAGTAAAAAGAAATGCCACCCTGAATAGGAGTGGGGGGTGCAGGGCAGGGCCTAGGGCATGGCCAGGCCCCTGTGGTCGCCCCTGAGGGCACCCCGTGGTGTTCCAGGCCCGGGGAGCTGCCCTGCTCCGTGGGTCGGCCCAGGATGTGGCCCAGCCGGCTTCCTTTGTGAGGGCATCCCAGCCCCAGGAGGAGGGCTCTGGTGGGGACAATGGCTGTCCGTCAGGGAGAACAAACCCCATGTCCTGGCGTTGGGTTCACTGGCCCGGTGGGGTGGGGGGATGGCAGAAACCCTGAGCACAGTTGTCATTTCTCTCGCTTGCTGCTGCGTTGGGGCGGGACAGTCTTGGAATCGGCCTCGTCTTCCTCCCTTTGTTTCCCTCCCCTGGCTTAGAAACAGGCTCTGAGAGTCTGAATGTTGGAAGTCACTGGATTCCAATTCTAATGCATCTGTGAAGTATTTGGTGATTAAATTAGCCTAATAGATACTATTTTTTACATGACTACGTCATTTTCCCCTGGCCGGATCTCAGGAGCACAAACATGGACCCCAGTTTACTATGGACGTGACGTGCTCAGAAGGCAGGTCAGAACTCTGCCGCCGCCTGCTTTCCAGGTTACAAGTTAAACTGATTGATGCGCACAGGTTAGCACCGTACTGCTCCCAGGCAGGTGCAGACTATGTTATTTTTGAAGAAGAAAATACTATTTCGTGTAATTTTGAATCATCATCTTCTATTCAGATATCAAGAGATATCCTGGCCTTTTCAGATCCTGTGGGTAGCACTTTACTTGTAGGTTGCATGTTTTTTTTTTAAATAGTAGGAAATTTTATCACAGCAAAACCCCATATGTGAACTGAGAACATAGATCTTACAAGTGTGAAGACAGTTTAGATAATTATAAAATCTCTCTCAGATACAATTTTAGCTCCGGCGTCTTATTTCTTGTACAGCTGCTTAAACTCTTGGTCAGGAATGAGGGAGTCGGGGAAGGCGCGGACCCCGACGGACTTCTAAGGGGGGCTTCGTTGGCCAGCATTGCTTGGCCTCATTTCTTTATTTCTGCACATGAATTTAATTTCTCCAAGAATGTGCTGCTCCCCCCACCCCATGCCCGCCCTGCCTCCCCCCCCAAAATCTGCAAATAAAATTCCTGGCTACCTCCCTGGTTCAGTAGCTGGAAACAGCTGGTGGGTTTTGTGTAGCCGCTGAACAGTGGGGGGAAAGTTCTGGCAAACACTCGGGAAGCCCAGGACGGAGGAGGTAGGTAAACTCAGGAAACTGTTTTCATGAGTAAATGAAGGAAACAAAGGCCGCTCAGCAGGAACAGAAGGGACACACACTCCCTCTGAATAGCTCCCTAAAAACAGAGCTGAAAAGGAAGAAGGCCCATTTGCTTCTGGGAATCCAATAAATTGTTTCAGGAAGTGAAAGTCTGTCCAGGCTAATGGAGCTGTGATTGACAGTGCTTCTCATTATGGAGCCCATCAGGGGACGGGGCATTCAGGGCGTTCAGGGGGCGAGGGGGAGAGGCAGCGGGTGGGGGAGGGGGCTGTGCGCTCGCCGAAAGGCGTGCACCTCGTGCCCGGAGAACTCATCCTTCAGCGGCACCTACCTGTTCTTTCAGCACATCCTGCCTGCCATCTGCAGGAACGCTCCCAAGAGCGCCCCTGCGCCACCGCTCCTGCTGGCACAGCCGTGAGGCAGCGGACAGGACTGCCAGGCGCACACCCTGGAACGGCCACCGGGGACCGGTCTGGTCTTCTGCACGGGGGTCCTCCTGTAGTGTGACGTGATCACCAGCATTTTTAAAAGCCTTTGTATCTATGTATGGTGCTGTGGATGGCCCGTTAAGGCCAGTTACAGGGCATTCTTTGAGAAGACAGCCAGAGATGTAGCCCTTTTCTGTGTCCACAAAGGGCCAAATTAAGGGGAAGTGGGCTTCAGTTAAACTAGATTGATTAATCATTAGCCAAGACTCCAGAATGGGCTCTGGGGGGTCAGGGGCAGCCGTAGACCAGCCATCTCCATGGGAGCGGGCAACAAGCATCCTTTGTGGGGGAGACCCTCCACCTGCTCAGAGGTGTGGAGAGACCGTGGGGGCTGGTCATCCTTCTCAGAAGGGTCGTGGCCAGATGTGGTAAGTCAGATTAAACATCACCAAGTCCAGGGTCAGGCAAAGTGCATGAGACGTGCCCGGTGTCCCCTGGCCCAAGCGTGTGCTTGGCCCGTTTGTTGATTTGCTAATCTGGCAAGAATACCTCTGGAGCAAGAGTCCTTGAGTCTCCACGACGGTCATTTACAGAAAGGTCGGGACCCTGCCCTAGTGTCTGTTGTGAAACCCCCACACTGGTCACCCCAGGACCTCCACCATGCTCCCTCTCCTGGGGTCCCAGCCCTGCCAGATCTCAGAGACCTTCCACTAAGCGGTGGGGTCAGGGGCAGACGGCACTTTTCCATGACCCTCCTTGGTTCATCAGTTTGGGAGACTGTGGATGAAATTGACAACAGATTAATAGGTGAAAAGGCATACAAGTTTATTGCATTTTAATTTTACATGCACTGGGCATCAGAGGGAGGTGAGTACCCGAAGGAGGGGGAGCACGAGAGCTTATGTACCATTTTCACCGGGGAAGTGGAAGGAGAAAGGCCACTTAGGGGCGAGCAATGACTTTTAGGAAAATATTCGGGCCTTTAGGAGAATGGGGGGAAGCATGACAGCTTGCAGCAAGGTCTGGGCGTTGTGCGGATTTCTCCACACCCCTCCTCTCCCAGGTTGATGAAACTCCCCGGAGGACAGTGTTCACAGCTGAGTCCTCTTTCTGGGAGGACCTATTTGTTGACAGACAGCAGGAGATCAGAGAAAGAGTCTTCCTGCATGTGTTGATTCTCAAATGTCTTCAGCTCAAAATAATCCTTATGCCCAAGTGGCATATTTTGATCTCCAACACAGGGAATTAGGTGTCATTGGACAGTGATGTCCTTTATTAAGCTTATCAAGAATCCATCAGGATGTTCACTTTGCAGTTATCAAACAAGAAGTCTCACACGGTGCTGTGAGGACCTTTACATGCGCACTGAGGGGAGGCTAGATGACCCCAAGTGCTGCTGGGAGAGGGAATGGCCCACTAAGCGACAGGCACCCGTGGGCTCTGGGTCTGCTGTGGATACTCTGTGGTCCCCACGATGACATGTCACATGCATCTGGTACCCATGTTAGCTGGCTGGCATCTCCAAAAGGTTGCCTTAACTGTTGCCTTAGTGGAGGGTAGGTTTATCTTGACATTGATGCTTCTGTGAACTTAAATAATTGTGACAGTGATTCACAGGCTGTCTACTAACTGTAGATGCTCTGATGCTCTAATGCTCACAGGTGCTTGCGGTGGTCTTCAGCTGCAGGAAATAATGTTCATTTTCCATCCAGGTTCAGCTGTACTTTCAATTTTGTAAACTAAATCCAAGGCTGGCTACGTAGTAAAATCCCAGAGATCGTGGATTGTCTCACTTACTTACTTACAAACTATTTTGTTCCTGTGAATTACAGCAGTTTACACCACAAATGGAGCTCTTTTCCCATCGTGATGTTTTTATTTATCCATCTGCCTCTCTTCACCTGTAGCCCAGAGCCCAGCACAGTGCAGTGTCTCACTCCCAACGAGAGCCCAGTTGGTATTTCCTGAAAGAATGAATGCTTAATAGCCTGTTAGATATTATGGTAATCAAATCAAATCCAAAGAAATCACTTCAACCAGAGAAAAAACGAAAGGACTCTATGTTCCAAAGTGTAAAAGGAGGTCACCGTCCATCACTTGGAGGAGTGGAAGGAGAGAGGGTGGGGACCGCACTGTGTGCTTGCAGAGCAGGAGATGTCCGGCAAGAGAAGGTGCAAGCCCAGCCACTCACGTGAGCACCAGGCTCCAGATCCACTTCGTACATTTCTGTGCTGTTGACTTTTTCTCAAAGAGCATGCATTTCTGTGACTGCTTTTCTCCCCAAAGAAAACATACAGAATTAAAGTCAGTCTGGTTATTGCTTTTTAAGGCAAAGAACAAACTCCCATGTGGTTTCCCTGGGCAGATCTGTGCTTTTCCCCCCATTCCCAAAAGCACGAATCTACCTCGGTGCCCCGAGGTCTCCAGGTTGCCAGGCCACCAGCTCTGCTCAGGCAGAGGAACTTCCCAAAGCCTGCATGATGGAGATGAGTGCACCCGAGGCCTCGGTTACTAGCAGCAGAGTCAGCGGTGCCTGGCTCAACAGCGATACCGGTAAACCAGAAGGTTCCCTGATGGCCTGTGTCTGGGGGGAGACCCAGATGCCAATTAGGCCTCAGCAGCCATTCAAAAGGCAGGATACCCATCAGGTCATATAATGCACACAGCCTGGGTTTTTTTTTTTTTAAACCTAGTTACAGTGAATCTTTATCAGAACAGATCTCATGGCATCTCAAGTCCTTGTTTACCACTGGAGAACAAAGCTTGCGTAGAAGCAAAGGGAGGCAGTTTAACCAGAAAGATCCTCTGAAAATTACAGTCAGCATTAATATGCTGCTTTTCAAACATATAAATGGGGGATTGAATCACGAGAATGTCGGCAGTGCAGAGTGCGTGGGGATGATGATCTGATGGGCATCCTGCCTTTTGAATGGCTGCTGAGGCCTAATTGGCATATAACGCCCTATAAATTTATTAGTGTGCCTCGCCTGTCATTGGTGGACTTTCTACTGTTAACCACCAAGAAATTACCAATTTTCAGGAGTTAGTCACTCAAGTCGCACTGTAACTAGGTTTAAAAAAAAAAACCAGGCTGTTCGCATTATAAATCAAGCTCATGCCTTGCACAGCAGCTCTCCAGCTGCAAATTAGTCAGGAGGAAGTTTGGGTGAGTGGAGTTGCAGGGAAGGGCCTGCTTTCACCAGGAAGCCCCCGCCATGCCTCACGCTGGCGTGGTCCTGCCCACCGCGTGCCAGCCCGGACCCCGAGCTGCTCAGGCCCCCGATAGGCAGGCTGAAGAGGCAGCTCTGTGCCTGTTCCTCTCCAGCGCTTTGATGTTCTTACTGATACATTCAGCCCTCGGGCGTATCAGGCACAGAGGACACGTCCACCCTTCTATTTCGAAACGTGATAGAAATTTTCAGGAGCCGACAATTACTTCAATTACTTCTCTCTGGTGTTTGAGACACACACTCAGGAGTCACAAATTAGAAAATAATATTCACATGTTTCTTCTAATTGGTAACAGATTAGAGGCATTTTATCTTTTTTAAATAATTTCCAAATGTGCCCCTGAAGAGACTGGGAAGGGATGGGAGAGAGGTGTGGAAAAGAAAAACGGCTTTGCCAGGCAAGCGAGAGGCCCCCGTTCGGGCCAAGATCTTGTGGCGGGGATGTGGGAGGCCCTTTTCCTGCAACGTGTTCCCAGTTGTTCAGACTTTTGTTGATTGCATCACATTTTTTTTCCCTGGGAACTAACAGAGACAGCACTTTACATATTCTTACTGGCCAACTGGTAAACTCAGTCCTCACTTAATGATTATATTTACGAACACCCTTTCTGATCCCCGTACACCATCTCTTCTGCCACAGGTCTTCTACACACACATTTGCATATCTACTCATTTTTGTCCCATCTACATCCAGAAAGGGATTGGGAGTCACCTGTACCTGTCTGTCCGGGAATCTTGGAGGGGTGAAGGCAGAGTCTCCATTGCCCCAGGTTACCAGGCACACCGTGTTCTCCAAATGTAGGCAATGTGACATTCGTATAAATCCTAAGGGCCCTCACAGTTTCTTTCTCATAATGGAATTTGGTTTTATCAAACGTTTTAAAAAGTTGGTAGTTTCCACTCGAAAACATTCTAACAGTTTCTTAACTGAACTTGCACATTCCATACCACCCAGCACCTGTACTTGGGGGCATTTATCCCAAGGAAGAAAAATGCAAGTTCACCCAAAAATCCTTTTACTAATGCTCATAGCAGCTTGATTTGTAACAGCCAGATACGGAAGCAGCTCCAGGGTCCTTCCACGGGTGAGCGGCTCCACCAGCTGTGGCCCCCTGTACCGTGGCACAGCGCTCAGCATTGAAAACGAGGGTGCTGGTGGCACATACAACAGCCTGAGCGGGTCTCCAGAGGATCGTGTAGAGTGAAAACAAGCCTATCCCAAAATATTACATGCTCTGTGACTCCATGGACAGAACATTCTTGAAATGAAAAATGATAGAGCTAGAGACCAGAGTAGTGATTGCCAGGGGTTAGAAATGGAGAGGTTGGGCAGGGGGTGGGGTGTCACGACACACAGGAGGAGCCCTTGGGATGGAAGCATTCTGTGTCTTGACTGGTGGCAGACACAGGACCTTCCATGTGATAAGACTGCTCTGAACTGGATGCACGCACGCTCAGATACAAGTGACTGCAAGTAAAATCTGAACAAGATAGGTGGATTGTGTCATCAGGACACCTTGCTTGTTATACTGCACTGTAGTTCACAGTGTCACCCTTGGGGAAACTAGATAAGGGGTGCATGGACTCTCTCTATATTATTTCTTTAAACTGTATGTGAATCCACAATTACCTCAAATGTTAAGTAAGAAAATAAAGCGCAGTAAGTGGTGGCTTCCATGAAAAGAATCCGGGCTCCCTAGGGAAGTGGCTTATTCCAGAGCTCAGGAGGTATGAGGTAGGCCTGGAAGACGCTGCCGTGTCAGAGAGCGCCGGACTGTCAGGGGCAAAGGGTGACGTGTCGGAGGGAGCAGGGGGCGGCTTGAAGGGGCCCCCTCTGGCCACACAAACAACATGAGCTTCCAAAAGAGAATGTCAGTCATCAGTTATATGACACCCTTTGTTTTTTACAGTCTCTGGTGATACTCCAGAAAGTTGGGAGGGAGCAGCTTTTCTTTACAGAGAATACCAAATAATAAACAGAGGAGGAACGAGGCGTCTCGCATCCAAGAGTGTGATAATTGATTCAGCCCCTGCTCCCACGCTAGGGGAAAGAGCTTCAAGAACCAGGAGATTCGTCATCTCAGGGTATCAGCCCCCAGATCACTCATTAGCTACCAAGTGGAGAAGGTTCTGGACAGAGGACAGGTCTGGGGGCTGGTGCTTTCACCATGCGCTCAGACCCAGTGGCGGGACCACCCCCCACTCCGTGCCTCCCGACCTGATGTAAGGAAAGCACGTGGCACCTGCCTTGTGTTCTTGCAGAAATATGTGTGACCAGAATCAAACCAGACAAAACAAGATTGGAGCACATTCTGCAGTAGAAATATCTTGGACTCCTCAAAAATATCCACATAATGAGAGACCAAGAAGAGGGGAGGAGTCTGGGAAGGGCTAAAGGAGGAGCAGCTCTGTTAGATTCAGGGCTGTGGAAGAGATGGGATGGCCAGGTGCAGCTCGTCCATACTGAGTGATTCCTGGGCTGGAGGGAAAGTTCAGCTCTAAAGGGTATTTCGGGATTCTTCAGTGACTAGTGAATGTGGACCACATATTATTGACAATAGAATTATATTTTAAGTTCCTTGGGTTTAATAATATAGACCTTCAAGATTTGGACACACAACTTCAGAGAACCATAGAGTGGTGTCTATGTGAAGGAACCACACAGCACACAGATTCTGGGGTTTTTTTAACTGTAAAATGTATGCACATAAAAGTTACCAGGTGAATCTATTTTAAGTGTAAATTTCAGTGGCATTAAGTGTGTTCACACTGTCCTACCACCTGGTAACCATTCAGTTACCAGAACTTTCTCATCTTCCCAAACTAAACCCTATCATTATGTGCTAAGTCCCCACTTCCCCTGCCCCTCCTCCCAGGCACCCACCGCTCTGCCTTCTGTCTCTGTGAACTGACTACTCAGGGCAAGGTGCCTTGTCTGAGAATCATACAGTGTTTGTCCTTTTGCAACTGGCTTATTCACTCAGCACAGTGTCCTCAGAGCTCATCCATATTGTAACGTGTGTCAGAATTTCATTCCTTTTCAGGGCTGCATAATGTTTTGTTGAATGGACAGACCACCTTGTGCTTACGTATTCCTCCATTGATGGACACTTAGGCTGCTTCCATGTTTCAGCTGCTGCTATGAACACACGTCTCTCCTCTCAATACCTCCTTCCTGCTCTCGGTTCCTTTGGGTGTATACGCAGGAGTGGGTTGCTGGATCGTATGGTAATCCTGTATTTAATTTTGTGAGGAACTGCCATACGTTTTCCTAGATTCTGGATTTTGGACACATTTAAGTAGTATTGGCTGTCTCGATGAAACCGTTTTCTCTACAAGCCCGTTTTAAAGGCCCCTGAGCATCCTGATGCATGAGAACAGAGAGGCAAGAGCGTGGGCTCAGGAGCAGAAGCCCCCCTGGCCCCCCCAGCTGCAGCAGCAAGCACTGCCACTTAGGCAGCGCCCTCCGCAGCGGGGGGCTGGGTCAGTGGCGCTTCCGGGTAGGTCAGGTTTTAAAATATATTTGGGAGTAGATGGCGGGTAGCTGGCTCTTACCTTTGTAGAGTTAAAGACATAAAATAAATCATTTACTGTCACCATCATTTCAAAAAAGGACATTTTAGCATCCAGATAACATCAGGAAAAGAACCATGACACAAGTCCATAAATTTAGCTTTATGAAAACCTCTCTGCATTGTTGGTATTTTGCCATTTCTCAGGGGACCAGCAGTAGTTTGGCCACCAACCAAAACTTGAAAGCAACTGGACTCTCCAGTACCAGCTAGAGGCTGATGGGATCTAGTGAAAGATCAAACCCTGGGGCCTTTGGTCAGTAATTATCAGGAACCTCAAGGCAGTGACAGCAGATCATTAAACCACATGGGTCCCTTCGGAGGCTGCACCGTGTGAAGCCACCCTTTGCTGGTGGACCCCTGAGGTCTTCTCTGTACCACTGTTCTAGGATTTCCTCTTCAGGAAAAAACTGGACAGAATTTTAATGTGATATCAGATACAATGACATGGGCAAGTTAAACTCTGTGTCAGTTGTGGAAAATAAAACATCAGACAAGTTTCTGTCTCTTGATCCCATTAGTCAGATAGGTGTTTGGTGGTTTTAATGAAAGAATTAACTTCAGCTTGTTAAAGAACAGTGCTATCCTTACTCTAGAGAACCCATATATAGGTGCACAATGAATCATTCTCAAAGTCAGCTCCACCACTACGTGACCAAACTTGGGCAAAATAGTACCTAGTGGATGTGTAGATCTGGGTCTAATATGTTTAACATTTAAGATTAGGGGAGAAAGATAACCCAGCTATTATTCATGTGTTAAGTTTTCCCTAAGAGGTGTATCTGGTCTTTAAAAGTTTTCAGTTACCAGTACATTGGAGTGGAATTCATTTGGCTGGTGGGAGTGGTTGCTGGCAGGCATCCCCAGTGTACAGAACGTGTGAGTAAAGCTGACTGTTACTCCTGTGAGTGTCTTTCAGCATGTTTCTCTGTTTTCATATTTTAAAAAAAGGTAACATGCAAATTCATTTTAAATAGCTTTCATTTGCATACCCTCTGAAATACTTTTCATCTTTTAAAATCTGTTTCATTGTTGTTAGTATTGTTTTGTTTGTTTTGCCCTTGAGGAACCATGTGACTATTCCAATCCCTTCTAGCACACACACACCCCAAATTAAAAGCAAAACTACATTAAGAAGACTGTTTATTGTTCAAAATCAATACTCTTATGTCTTTAAAAAAATGTAATAATACCTTGGACTGTAATTCTTAAAGCCACTGGCAGTTTTTACTAGAAACCTACTCAGAGCTGTGTGTCACTCCACATGTCTCACCAGTCTGTAGCCTGCACCACCTCTCTCTCCGTGTTTAATGACCACTTAGTCAACAGGTCTTTGAGACACCACCAGGTCGTGCTTGGCCCTCTGCAATCACTCCGTCTTGCCCCTTGCTTTTTCGTTTAAGAAGAGCTGTGGAGTTTCCGCTCCCTGATGTTTAAAGAGCACTGGTGCACATACAGTGAAGGCTTACATCCATTTTACAGTATTCCGAGCAGAGGAAAAGGGCCATTTCTCTTCCCTTATCTGTTTATGATGCGATATGTTCCAAAGCCGATCCCATCAGCCACTGTTATGGTGAACTTAATTCGCTGTGATGGGGGTCCTACCACCAGGGCCGCCGCAAGGGCCGCCGAGGTGCATCCCGTTTCATGCCACATTACACGGAATCTAGGACCGCCTCACTTGACTGGCTGAGGCTCCCTCTCGCTCAGCACAGATTTATTGGGATTTATGCTTTAAAACAGTTGTTCATATTTTTTCCAACGGTGAAGTACAGAAATATCCAGCATGTGCGTGACTACAGTTGCTTAACTGTGATTGCTATGCAAAAACATCACTCGATTTGCAAATTAATTCACAAACTTAATTTGTCAAACTAGCTTTGTGCAGAATAATAAAGGTGCCATGCTAACATTCCAACAAGCTGAAATATGTCTGCGAGTAGAAAGCGGCGAGAGAGCACAGAGCCAGCAGGAGGAAGCGTGCGTTGAGGCGGTGGGGCCGTGGTGAGGTTTCCGTTCAGCTTCCGTGTTTCATCGTGTTGGTTCACAGTCAATGAAAAGATGGGGTAAACATTGAATATAAGAATATCTCGGCTGCTTCTGGAACGATCTGAATGTTGTCTTTCTCTAATGGTGTAATGAATTTTCCGAAGTGATTTCCCTTAAAGTCAGACTTCCTCTAACTTGCTCTCAGTGCCCCCGGTCTCTGCTACCCTCCACCTCGGGCTGCCCTTGCACCTGGCTCCCCCTTTCCAGCGCCAGCCCCTGCTCACCACCCCCCACCCACTCTGGTCAGTGCTCCCCTGGGCCCTGCCTCCCCTCCTGCCCTTTGTCGCCTGGTCGTCTCCCAAGTGAGCAGTGGAAGGTCTGAGGCTGATGGGCTCTGGGCTCTGTGATGTGATTCCAGGGGCCAGAGAGTAAACAGGAGCAGATCCTTCCATTCCGGGATTAACTCCCTGTGAATGGAGCCTGGCAGACCAGGCCAGGTCGCTCTCAGCAGGCAGTGGGCAGCTCTTGGACGGCCTGTGCTGGGGCAGTGGTTCCACCTCTGTTTGTCACGGTGCTGGTGGCCGCGGGATGGTGTCTGCAGCTGGCGCGGGTGTAGGCCTGAAGACTCAGACCCAGAGAGGCCCCTTGGCTGCCTCTGTTGATGGCAGTGGGGGTGTACCCGGTCCCAGGAGGTTGAAAGCTGCAAGCCTGTGGCTGTCCTGGGGTACAGTGCTGTGTTACAGACTTGTTAGTCCAAACAGGGAGCTTGGCTGAGGCCTTGGCTTGAGTAGACCCCGTGAGAGGAAGGTCCAGGTGCCCAACAGTGTGGAGCTCACCCAGCCCCCAGGAGATGGTGAACACCTACTGTCCCATCATTTACAACCACTTCTCCAACCACCTCTCCTGTGGTGCCTTAAACGTCACAGTCAGCAGGCCCTTAACTCGCCCAGCCTCTCCAGAGAGGAAACTAAGCCTCAGGAGAGGAGGGTGTCTTGCCCAGGGGCCCGGGGCCCGCCGTGGCCCTCCCGTAAAGACATGGGTCCCTTCTTCCCTGTGAGCGTGGGCTTGGAGAGCACCTGGCACGCCATGAACAGTTGACAGGTTGTGAGGTTTGAGCTGGGCTCTGTTCATAAACTAGCCGAATGTTTCCCCCACCCAGACCAGTACGAGCTGGTCACCCAGCAGGACGTCTCCTTTATGCCTGCTTTGAGGTTTCCCAGTAAAGCCCCCATAGGTCGCCTCAAAATAGACAGATGACGTATTTGCACTGCTGCTTGTATCCTGGAATATTCTGCTCAGCCTGGTCAGGTTCTGAACAGACAGGTGTTGGGAGGTGCCGAGTGCCTGCTAATGAGAGCACGGGGGCTCCAGGTTCTCAACATGAACCTCAGACAGAGGTGTCGGGGCGAGACCAAGCCCCACTCATGGTGACCAGCACGCTGGTCTGGCATCACAGGACGTGAGGACATGAGCTTGCCCTCCTGGGCTGCCCGGGCTGGCAGCTGCCTGCGGCCCCACCTGCCCCCAGCGCCAACAGCCCAGCACATTTAACTATGGCTCACAGAAGTAATAAGCCTAGTACAGTTGACTTTATTTAATTAATAATGATCCTCTTCTGTTCCTCCGAGCTCATAAAACACCCTGCAGGTTGGCAAAAACACTCATAATATTGATCAGAAGTCAGGCGGGATATTTATTTTGTCTTTGCCCCATGAGCATAAATCCTTGTCCGTTGCCTCCCGCTCTCCGCATGCGGTATTTACAGTGGCCAGTTTCTTAAAAGCTTCTGGTAATTAAGGAATAAATATCCCTCGGTCTTTGTTGGCCGTCCTCCCTTAGCAACACGGCTGGGAGAGAAGGCATGCGTGCCAGGGGCAGCCCACGGCCCCGCGCTCAGCTTGCAGCGGGCCGGGGTCTTCCCCTGCGGTGAGGGGGAGCCCCCTCTGTTTTCCTAACATATTGTTCCAGCCCCTTCTTCCATGCCTGCCCTCCTAGTTCCTGTTTTGCTTGAGGCAGAAAGACACTCTGGAAATTCCTTGCTGCTAGCAGGCCCTTTCTTTCCTCTTCCGCTGGTCCCCGGGTAAGCCCCCCTGGCCCCCCCTCTTCACCCCTGAGGGTATCCCTCCTCTCCCATACACTTTGCTACAGAATCTCCTTTAAAATCAGTTTGAAAAATCCTCTCCCATCCCATGAGGGGCAAAAAAAGATGTTTCCAAAAGGTGTGACAAGTAACAGGCACCAAAACAAGCTGTGGCCCTTGAACACTTAGGGGAGGGGCTTCCAGGAAGGGCCGTGCCCACTCGGGGTGTTACAGATGGGCAAGGAAAACCTCCTTTGTGGAGATGGAAGCCGAGGCCAAAACCACCACTGGACTCCTCTTCCCAACACCCCAAAACCCCATTAGTCCTGCCACAGTGGGCCCCTCGGGGACTTGCAGGGGGTCTGGTCACCTGTCCCGTGTCTGTGCTCCTAAAGACACGTCTCCTGGAGCACCACAAAAAGGTGCCGAAGGCCACCCCGAAGCTTCAGGGTTATTTGTGAAAAACTGGCTTTTCTGGGAATCCAACCCATTAACCCCGTCACCCCTTGGCAGCCTGCCGAGCCCTCCTTGCAGGCCTCCGTCGTGTGAGGAATGAGAAGGGGGCCCTGTGGCATTTCCCGAAGGAGGTCGGCCCGCGTCCAGTGTGAGTCTTGCTCGGCTCTCCATGCTCCCAAGGGTCTGTGAGACGCGTACTGCACTCTGCTCCTCACTAACCACAAGCCCTTGCCAGGGCTGCAGGGATGGGCACTGCCGCTGTTGGCACGAGGTCCCCTCTGGGGCCTGGCACCCGGGCCCCTCATGTCACTGCACCTCTGCCTCGAGTGCTGGTCCCTGCACTGCTCTCCTTTCCCCACGTTTGTGATTTCCCTTCATTCTGTATTTATGTTTTTTCCTCTGTAATTCTGGGTAAGAAAAAACTGGGAGGGGAAAGCTGGCATTGTCTAGATCATGCTGTTCTCTGCGACAGTGGGAAGTTCTACACCTGCAGTGACAAGGGGAACATTCTAGGTCATCTGAACTGCCCAAGACAGCAGCTGCCAGCCACATGTGGCTGCTGATCACCTGACCCGCATGAGATGTGTCCCGGGGAACTGAACTTTTTGTTGCTTTATTTTGATTAATTTGAACTGAAACGCCAGCGTGCGGCCCGTGCCGCCCTTGGGGTGGCTTCACTGCAGAGTCTCTCTGAAATGACTCAGGTCAGTCCTCTTGCCAGACAGGAGGATCAGGAGCCCCACAGCCCAGACGGTGGCCATGCCCATGGGGTCAAGCTTCCCTGTTTGGAGGCAGAGAGCTGAGAGGAGGTGCCCTCCGGGGCCTGCTGCTCAGCTCTAACGGCCTTCGTCACCTCTCTGCGGCTCACCTTCCCCTCTAAACGGGGGTAAGAGCAGGACCTCCCTCTCCAGGTGTCGTCAGAATCACACCAGATAATTTAAGGCTCAGCCCATGGCTGACGTATCACGTATCATAAGCACTTAGTAATATCAACTCTGCCACCAGGGAAGCTCTTCCTAGTCTGTGTAACACAGGCCAGCTGTTTTAACAGTGACTCTTCACTTGCATATAAACGCATGTCTGTGGATTAATCACCAAAAGCCCATCACCTGGATCCTGCAGAAGTGTAAATAAAGAGGGAGAAATAATGAGAAAGGCTTGCGGTTTATTACACAACAGCAAACGTTGAGGGCAGTGTCCTAAATTGGCACACAGAAAGCAGCCTGCTTCAATGTTTCCACTCACTGGGGTAAGAAGGATCCGGCAGTTCGCAGGCTGGTGACACCCATCCCATCCCTTCCCATGACACCTTCAGTTGCTTGGGGGCAGATGAACCCCTGCAGTTGTCTGCCCTGTCTGTCATCGTGATTTGCCACAGTGGCACGTGGCTGGGCTTGCCCTGGTGGCAGTCTTGGCTTCCTGACCCCTCCATCCCAGCCTCTAGAGCTGAGCCCAGCAGTAAGTCTGCCAGCACCAGGCACAGTGGCCCTCACCCCAGGATCAGACCCCCAGACCCAAGACAGCGCCTCGTGCTCGTGCATGTTGGTCGGCCCCACCGGGGTCCTTTCCACGGCAGCCACGCCCTGCACGGGTCCTTTTGCAAACACAGATGCTCATTTCTGTCCCTGCCCCGTCCTGACCTTATTTTCTTGACTCTCACTTCTGTCATCATCCCTGTGTGAGCTGTGAGGTGTCTGGGCGTCACTGGCTTGTACAACAGGCCCCGCGGGCAGGACGGGACCCGAATCGGCACGTGCTCACTCAGGAAGCCTCTGCTCTCCCCACCCTGAGCCCATGCAGGCGCAAGGGAGCTCAGTGTCTGTCCTTCCGCAGAGAGGGGAGCGGTGGCCCGGCCAAGCTCCTGGCCACAGCGGGTCCCCGAGCCCGTCTGGGAGGCCTGGGCTGGGCGGGGAGCCTCCCTCTGATGCCACAGCCCGTCCTGCCTGGACGACACAGGGTGTCCTCCCAGCCCGGCCTCCCTGATCCACAAAGGAGAAGCCGCATCTGTCAATTCCAGGGTCTCCACCCTTGTCCCCCACTTCTGAAACTTGGAACAAAGTTGGCCCCCGCTTTTTTCCCAAAGCTTTTTCTTTTTGTCATGATTTCCCAAAAGAGTCACAACTGCACCATCACACGTGCATTCTGCTCAGCATTTGATACTAGCCTGTTCGCAGGGACACATAGCGCGCTCCAGGTCCCCTGAGAGCCCAGCGTTAGCGGGAATTACTGTCACCGTTGCCACCGTCGCCCTCCACGTGTCAGTCTAGGCACTCCTGTGACGTGGAGGCCGCCTCGTCAGCTGGGCCAGGTGCTGGTCATGGGTACCAGCAGCTGATTGCACTTGGCAGACACTGAATCTGCAGGTTGCAGATCCTGGGGAGACGTCCCAGGGATTGTCTCGGGGGCGTATGGAGCCTTTCCATGGCTCCACCCCCAAGGTCAAGGGTCACAAAGCCCTGACCGTCAGGCCGCAGCACTGGAGCACATCAGTGTCTAGCAGCCCCTGTAAGATTCAGCAGATGCACAGCTCCCGTGACCTGGGCCCACCTGCCTGTGGTCCCCTAACCTGTGCTCAGTCCCTGGCTGGCCTGTGGCTCACACACCACGTGGTTCCTGGACAGCGCCCCAGGGGGGATGGGGGCCACCTACAAAGAGGGTTCCATTTTAGGAAGGAAGAGAAGAGAATGTTTGCTGCTGCACCCCGGAACTGCATCATTTCCTTTTATTTGGGGGATTGGCTCAGTGTCTTTCTCCTGATTAGTTGCCCGTTCTCTCATTTTCTCTCTCCCGAGTGGCTGATTTATTTAAAGGTGTGTCAGCACGGGGCTCAAATGAGGAGCGGGGCCTCCTCCTCTCTGCTGACGGCCAGCCATGCCAATAAGTCATTTTTTAGCTCATTAGCCAACAGAGGCTGTGAGCAGAGGGCCTCCAGGGGATTGGAATGAGGTGAGGTGATCTACTGCCGGCGGCACTGCTCTTGAACTGGCCTTCCTTGGGGAAAATGAAGGGCGCGGCCAAGACAAGCCGGGGATCCCACAAGCAGGATTGGGATATCGGAGTAACAGTTACACTATGTGTGCTTTGGCATCCTGGTTCCTTAGGGTGAACGGTTTTAGACAGAACATTCTCGTGGAAAGGGAGTCATTGTCAGAGTCCGTCTTCCATGGGTTAACTGTTGGCACAGAAGCCACCTAAGGATGATGGGGAACATGGTTGTCCAGTATCTTAGCTGCCTTGACAAAATACCACAGACCTGGTGCTTAAATAACAAAAGTTTGTTTTCTCACAGTTCTGGAGGGAGGTCGAGGTCCAAGGTCAAGGTGGCAGGGCTGGTTTCCGGTGAGGCCTGCTCCTGGCTTGCGGGTGCCACCTGCTGCTGCACTCTCTCACGGCCTGTCCTCTGCGTGCACAGAGCTCCCGGTGTCTCGCCCTCTTACTGTGTGGACACCGGTCCTGATGGATTAGGGCCCCACCCTAATGGCCTCATCCAACTTAATCACCTCCCTCGAGGCCTTATCTCCAAACCCAGTCACAGCAGGGGTCAGGGCTTCACATGTAGTTTGGGGGAGAGACAGTTCAGTTCACAATATCCAGGAAGACTTGAGACATCTCCAGGCGGCAGGTAGGGGCTGACCTTACTGGGACCCAGAGACCCCAACAGCCATGGGGGCGTGTACATCAGCTGAGCACCCCTCGCCCCAATGTCTTGTGCCCCTCTGCCCTCTGGCAGGGTTGGGGTGGGGGCTTATAGGACACCGATGGGTTTGTCCAGGCCCCTGGTCTTGGGCCCTCTCACCATGCCAAGCACATTGACCATGTGAAGCTCTTATTTATAGACAGCCAGGATTTAGACACCTTAAAGCATCCAGCAGGCATTTGACCCCCAACCCTGTGCCACCAGCACCCCTCTGTCATACTCACCACCACAACGGGCGAGCTTGTATGCTTGAGACAAGTGTAGATCTTTAGAGATGGTGTTCTCTTCAAGTGTAATGACGCCAGCAGGTGCCATTTGCAGGAAGACCACCATGGGTGGCCAGCACATCCTCCAAACATGTGACCTCAGTCCCAACACCACGTGCCTGCTGTAGACATCGCTGCGCCCATTTTGCAGGTGAGGGAAGGAGAGTCCAAGAAGTTACAGAAGTTCAAGTCTAAGAACAAAGCAGGAACGTGAACCCGGATGCCAGAAACCTTTCGTTTAGCTCCGTTTTGATTCTCTTTCCCTCCCTTTGGCCGCCGCAGAAAGCACCCAGAAGTAAGCTTTCCCCGGCCTGCGGGGACGGGCGACGCCGCAGGAAACGGACTCTGAAGAATAAGTGCGCGAACGGGGCTGCCGAATTAGCACCCCGAGAAACTCGGATGCCCTTCCGGGGCCCTCCGCTCCTCCCAGCTGGGTTGCAGCTGCAAGAAGCAGCAGGCACGAAACCCAGTGGCTTCCCTCAACTTCCTGGCTGCCTCCTGGCATCTGAAGAAAATCCCTGCAGCCCCACCGGGGCCCCCACGCCAGCCCCGAAAGCTGCTGTTCCTCAGTAGCGCGGGCAGTTCAGGTGAAGAGCCTCCGTTCCGGCAGAGAATGAAAGCCACGTGGCGCCGGACTCGGGGTCTCCTCATTGGGGGGGTTGCTGTGTGGACTGGGGCGGGGGAGGCGGGGCCCACCAAGAAGGCCACGTGAAGGTCTGAACTTGGTGCGCTCGGGGTGCCCCTCGGGGTGGCTCCCGGGCGGGGCCTGCTGTCTGTATCCAAGTCGGTGGAGGCTCGGAAGCCCATACGAGTAACAGTCATCCCGCTCCAAGTCCTGCCGTGTCCCGGGTGGACCGGCAGGAAGCCGAAGCCGAAGCCTGGGGCCTTCCAAAGCCTCTTGCAAGCCCTGTTCCTGGTTCCACATACATAAAACTAAGTATTTCTCTTGAAGAAGGCTCCCGAAATCATACGCGTTTTCAGCCCTGCAAAACCTGGACCCTCCTTTATTATATACATAAACAACACTAATTTTTAAAAGCAAAAAATAGTTTAAATGCAATAGTCATTCAGAGAATGTCCATTTCAATGAATTCAGGCCAGCTTGTGAATGGGGTGACTAGACTGGAGGACAGAGGGCCACCTCCGTTTCCCCGTGAGGACGTACGGACAGCAGGAAGGGATTCCAAATCAATGGGCTTGTCCCCCCCTCTCTGGCTGGGCTGTTCACGTGTTAGGACAGTAGGTACCATGTTCAGTTCTCTGGTTCATCCCTGGGTGCTTTGGCAGTGAGGATGAAAATCACCCGGAGCAGAATAAAACAGTTCTGATTTTAATGCCTACCAGAAAATAAGACCTCACCAATTGTGACTTGAAAGTCTGGACCTTCATCATTGTCCCTTTCCATTTAATTTGCATTTTGCTCTTTGTCTTTGGTGATTTATGAACTGCATCAACATATGTTGAATACATTTTAAATAAGGTTTTTAAATAACACCAAACCAGCAGTTTGGGGGTTTTGTCTTTCGCCCAACCCCAGTATTTCTGAGACTCACTGGCATTTCAGCCCAAGTGGGGACAGTGTGCAGCCTGCCGCCCGGCCACATGGGTGGGTGCTGGCGTGGGGTCTCAGCTGTGGCTGAGTGTCTGTCCTGGAGATCTCCGAATGAAAAGGGTCGGAGGTCACCCTGGGGTCACTTGCATGTACCAGGAAGTGAAGCAAAACTAATCCAGATTTACTCCTGGAAGATTCTGTTTGCCTAAGTATTTAAGAACAGATTAGGGCTAACCCGACACTGGGTCACTAGGAGCAAGGTAAACACGGGTGGAAGGTGTACACGGGCCTTTGTACTGAGGAAGAACAATGTCACGGATGATGAGTTTTCTTTCTGGAGTGTCATGGAGGCCCTCAGAGATTACCCTGTGTAATCTGTAGCTATGCCCCCCCCAACTGTCTCCTGGGGAAAATGCCGGGGTTCAGGATGTGTGTCCAGGTGTCCCCCCATCTCCTGGGGTCCTTACAGCCACTTCTCTGCAGGGCTTTTGCTCCTCATCCAGTCATCAGAAAGCATCTGTCCGGCCCAGCAGCGCCATTCTCTGTCCCCAGGCTCTCCCATTTCCAGAGCCACCTGTGAAATCTCACCTCAGAGTTTTGCATTTTCGTACCTGTCTTCCCTCTGGCAATGCTCCAGGACCCTGAGGGCCACTGGGCTGTTTTCCATCTCCTGGGCACACGCCACCAGGCCTGCCTCTGGGGGTGCGGGTGCCCCGCGTGGCCTCTCCTTAGCCTCTTCCCATCCTGCACCTCCACACTCTCCGCAGCCCTCCTTCCAGAAGTCACAGGCAGCGTCCACCCCCGGGGAGCGGTGGGGGCTTCTGTCGTGACCACCCAGCTCATTCCGGCAGGTTGTGCTGCTGGGGGAAGGGACACAGCCGCCAGCAGTCACTCTCTAAACCCCAAGGTCCCCACCCTCCTCCCGCTCTTCATCCTCTTCCCTGCACCCCAGGTTCCTGGGACCTTCCAAGGCCTTTGAGGGGGCCACCTGCCTTGTCACCTAGGCGGGTCCCTGCAACACTTCCCCTCAGGAAGCCCAGCCGCTCTTTGTCACCCAAGGACTGCCTGACGTTCTCTGCTTCTGTCTTCCCCCGGCCCCCAGAGAAGTCACAAAATCGCATGTCCTGACTTAGTGTGCCTCCCCTCCTAAGCCTGCCCACGGGGGTCTCCACCCTTTCCGTGTGGGCCTGTAGTCAGACTTTCTCTGGAAACATTTAGAAGCACCAGGCGATGAGGGGAGAGCTAAGAGTTCAAGGTCACACCCAGGTCAGGGAGCCCACTGGCTATCCTGCCTCCGACCCCCAGATTCCAGCCAGTGTCCTTTCATCCCGACCCACAGCTGCTGTTTGCCCACAGGGGTCAGGGCCCCAGGCCTGTGTCATCTGTCCTGCAGTAAAACTAAAAAAGGCCATGTGGCAGCTCAAGGCGTGGGCCTCCATCTCAGATTCTCACCCCAGGACATCAGGTCCCGCAGGGCTTGCTGAAACACCCCCAAACTTCCTGATTTAGGGGGCTGGGGAAGGAGAACCCACATTCCAGCAGGCTCCCAGCTGGTGCTGATGCTGAGTGGGGACCCCACCTTGCCAACCGTAGGTGAACCTTTCCCCCAGGAGGCTCCCTGTCGCCTGCTATTGCTCTTCCCTCTTGATGCCCCCAGACCACAGGATCCCGGGCCCGGGGGTTCCCTCCTTGGCTGTCCTGCCAGTCCTGACCGCACATGTCTGGTGGGTCTTGCAGGGAAGAGAAGGAGCGTTGGATCCGGGCCAAGTACGAGCAGAAGCTCTTCCTGGCTCCGCTGCCATGCACAGAGCTGTCCCTCGGCCAGCACCTGCTGAGAGCCACCGCCGACGAAGACCTGCGGGCAGTCATCCTGCTGCTGGCGCACGGCTCCCGGGACGAGGTGAACGAGACCTGCGGGGAGGGCGATGGCCGCACGGCGCTGCACCTGGCCTGCCGGAAGGGAAACGTGGTCTTGGCCCAGCTCCTGATCTGGGTAGGTCGCCTACACACACTTGGTTCTGCTCCGCACACATCTTCATGGTGGAGGGCAGTGGTTACTCGTCTGAAGATGGGAACAGTACAAATAGAGGCTGGGGGTTTAGGTGTGGAGACCCCTGCCCTTTGGGCCCGCCTGGGTGACAGCCCCACTTGAAGGTCTGATAACAGGGAGGAGTGAGGTCAGGAATGTCCTCGGAAGGGACAGCTGGCCTCTGCATGGCATTTGCTGGTGTCTGCAGAGGTTATCTTTTTGATGATGCCTGCAGGTCACGCATGGCGAGTGGTGTTCCTCTTGTTCCTTTACAGAACAATCCCATCATCCTCCTTTTTGGTGGGGGGATGGCAAGGGAGGATGAAGGCCGGATGGACTACGTGGTTCCCATTACCAAACCTTTGGGGTTTTCATTCACTTAACACAAATACTAAGGCCACAGTGTTGAGGTTTGATGTGGTAGGAGTTTGTCAGAGGGCTTCTGGACTATTCTGATTAACTGCTGCTGGGGACAATTATTTTTTAAGTTTCTGTGGAAGCATTTGTCATGAAGCCTGGAAGGTCACACCACCATGGCACCAGGAACTGCTTCTGAGAGGCCCTCACGCCCCACGCCATGGCTTCCCACACACATCTGGGATCTCAGCCACATGGGTCCCCATCAGAGGGCGGCAGAAAGCTGCCTGCTGAGAGGGCCTCTGGGTGGGGAGGGAGGCGTGTGCTGACCGGTAGCAGGGTGCTGGCCCGCTGGGGAGCCAGCAGAGGCTCCTCTGTCTCCACCCCAGGCAGGAGGTAGGTCACTGCAACACAGCTGCGAACAAGGCCAGTTTCTGCACGCTTTTATCTGACTTTTGTAATGGATGTGGTGGAAGAATTAGATGCACAGATGTCAAAACACTCACATTTTCAGCTTCATTTTAATAATCGTGTATCAGTCTGCTCAGTTGCCCTCACCAAATACCACACACTGGGAGGACTTAAACAACAGACACCTATTTCCTCTCACAGTTCTGGAGGCTAGAAGTTCAAGGTCAAAGTGAGGTCAAGGTCGGTTTCTCCCGAGGCCTCCCCCCTCCCAGACAGCGCTTTCTTACCTGACCCTCAGGTGGCCTCTCAGCTGTGCCTGTGCAGCCCTAGTCCCTTCCTCTTGTCCTAAGAACACCAGACCTATTGCTTAGAGCCCCACCCATATGACCTCAATTAAACTTAATGACCTATTTAAAGACCCCATCTCCAAATATGGTCACATTCTTAAGTCCTGGGAGTTAGGACTTCAACGTATGAGTTTTGGGAGAATACAGTTCAGTCCATAGCAAATTGCTTACCATCTTTCCCTCTCAAATTGGCCAAGACTTATGTTAAAGACAGTGGTCCAGCTGATGAGAGGGGTGACACTCACGTACACCATGCTGGAAGCAGAAGTCAGGGACCCTTTCTCAAGAGCAAGAAGCTTTAAAAATGACTGTGTGATTTTACCTAGTGTCCCACTGTCCCCCCCCCCGACCAGAGACCCTTGGAAAGATTAGACATGAGATGTACATCGCAGCACTATTTGTGCCAATGTCGACTTTTAAACAAAATGTACAGCAGCTGAGATCAAAGTTCCTGCATTATGTTGATATAGAGGAATACTATATGGCTGTTACATGTCATGCTTTGGAATAATTCTTAATCATGGGAGAAAATGATCACAGTACATTAAAAAAAAAATTTTTTTTTTGCGTGTTTTATCTCACGCACCCCACGCCATGGCTGCCCACACACATCTGGGATCTCAGCCACATGGGTCCCCATCAAAGGGCGGCAGAAAGCTGTTATGCATATTTGCATTTAGATCCAAAGAAAAACCACTAGAAGAAAATACACTGAGCTATTAACCAAGATTGTCTCTGAATAGCGAGACAATAGACGACTCTTCTTGTGCGCTTATGTGTTAGCCATGTTCTCCTGTAAGAAAAATGAATTGCCCCTGAGATAAAAAAAAAACTGATTATGGTTTACATATGTTTTACAACTGGAAAGTGAAAATAGAAACAGTGAAGCTAGAGTTATCCTTGGTCCTTTCCTACCGCACAGAGGAGGGGCTTTGAGTTGCAAAAAGGACGCTCTTTCCTTGAAAGAATGCGCTGTGGGCCCTGGTGCTGCCTGCCGGGCCATCTCCCCCCCGCAGCTCATCTGTATAGCCCGTGCCCGGGTGGGTGGCTCATACCTGTGCTCCCTCGAGCTGCGTGCCGCGTCCCCTCCTGTCCCATCCCTGGCAGCTGTGCCTCCCTGCCCCCCGACGCTGACAGAACCCTCTGTCGCCTCCACAGTATGGGGTAGACGTCATGGCCCGCGACGCCCACGGAAACACGGCGCTGGCCTATGCCCGGCAGGCCCCCAGCCAGGAGTGCATCGGCGTCCTGCTGCAATACGGCTGCCCCGACGAGCGCTTCGTGCTCATGGCCACCCCCAACCTGTCCAGGAGGAACAACGATCGGAACAACAGCAGCGGGAGGGTGCCGACCATCATCTGAGCGCCGCCGCGGCCGCGCCCTCCCTCGGAAGCCACGACACGTGAGTCCCGTCGCGTCCCCTCGCTTCCCGGGGGTCGCCTGCCCCCCACCCACCCTCACCCCACGTGAAATCACAAAACCTGACAGTCCTCAAGGGGCGAAGAGGAGGCCAGGAGGCCGCAGAATCGATCCCTTCTCATACACTCCCCTAAACGACAAACGGGAGCGACCGCCGGGCCTTGGTTCACTGCTGAAGCACACGGGGAGGGACCCTCATCCGGTGGCCCTAGACAGAGCATGGCACAAGGCACGGGGACGAGGGGGAGGGGAGGCGAGGAGCAAGGAGAAGGGGTAACTCTCCTTAACTGGCAGTTAAGCACATCAGTACATTTCACCTCTACCAAATGGAACACTTGGATTTCATCTCTTCTCCGAGGAGCTTGACGGCATAAATCAGAAGCAAGCAGAGTTTGTCGGGTTTGAAGCCCCTATGATGGTATGTGTCAAATCAGTTGTAGCTAATCTGTCCAGGGAGAATACTGGCTTCATTACACTTGTATAGTTGAGTTCTTCCAGCATTACCGCTGTTTAATAGAACATGATTAGTCATCACCGAGAAGAAAGCATATTAGCCGAGGAGGTAGTTACGCAGCACGCTCTGATGATTGCCACGATGTGATTGCAATACTCTTAGAAGCATCATATTATCCCAGACATGTTCTCCCGAGCCCTTGGAGCCCTCCTTTCTAAATTCACTGTCATAATTTAGTATCTGTTTAATTTTTCAGTGCAAAGAGAGGAAATCAGTTGCCGAGTATTATTTGACTGCAGTCTCCTTGGTGCAGAAACAAACTGGGAAAATAAGTCAGAGTAACTTGGAAATTCAAAAGGAGATCACTATGTCAGCTAACAATAGCATTTTGAGTACATTTGGTAAACTAAGTAAATGCCTAAAAGGCTGTTTTCTCCAAACACGAGAGATCCTTTATTTCCTTTGCCAAGGGGATGTGTTGGGTCTCAGACACTCCTGGGCCGTGCTGCCCAAGTCACACAGGCTTCTGTATTATGTCTTTAGATAAGATGTGTGAAAATCTATTTGAATAAAAGAAGTTCATAAATATGCATTGATTTTTGTACAGACAAATGGCACCTCTGTTAATTTATAAATTGAACTGGATGTGAACTAATAATGTGCAACTAGTTGAGATAAGGGGGTTACAGATCATTGTACATGGAAAATATTCCCAGCAGTAAACACTTCCATTAATGTGATATACAGCTTTTAAAGAGGAACATATCAGAATAAGATGGTGGTACAATTTGCTTATTAAAATGGAGAGAGAAAAAGAAGACACGGAAGCATATCCAAGAGGGGAAGGGGGCGTGGGATTTCACAGTGCGGAAAGTGTGACTGAGATCTGATGCCACTTTTGCCAGCCCCGGGGGGTTTGCAAAGGCAGAGGTGAGCAGCGGCCCACGGGTCTGCAGCTCACACTGGCTTCTGAGCTTCCTGAAGACTCGGACTCGGTGGCCAGACCCCCCATTTTAGTACACCCCCTGACCTGGCATGGGGCTGCTTCAGACCTCAGCTGCCTTCAGTGTGGTGGCCCAACAGTAAAGCCAGGCATGATGCTCTAGGTTAAAATGAGAGGGGGTGGCTGTGCCTGGAGCCCTTTTAGCAGCATGGCGGGGGAAGAGGGCAGCCACCTCCGGAGACAACACGGAGGGACGCGGCATAGGAACACCGGGCACCTCGCCCCGCAGCCCCCAGGGACGTCCCTTGCTCTCAAATATTAATCCTTCTATTTTGTAAGAGTCTTTCCTCTTCTTCCACTTAAAAAAAAAAAAAATTAAAGTAACTGGGGAATAAAATAAAGCTTTACACAGAATTTATATGTGGGTCAGTGTTTCATGGACATTTCTAACCTGACTCAGCCAAGTGGGATTCAGCGGCTTCTAGGAACACCGGGTTCAGAAGCCACAAGTCTGAGAGCCTTGACCTCAGGTCCATAATCCCTCCACTCTATGTTGAATTCTGTGTTTCTTCACTGTGTAGTTATTTTAAATGTGAATAGAGAAAAAAAAGTCATTGCCTATTTTTGAAGAACACACCACTGTTCTAATCCAGCTGAACACATCCGCCTCACAGCCTATAGCGTAGACTTTATGTAGTGAACGCAGATACAGTACAAACGAAACTCTTAAATTATTTCATCGTAGCTGATTCCCACGGTAGGAATGCTTTATCACAGTGAAGCCTTCTTTTGAAAAGAAAAGGAACTCCTTGTAAGGCTTCTCTTTGAGATGTATATGAGTGTGTACATATGATTATATGTGTTTATAATATAATATTTTCCCGAATGACTTCTTTTTCACTTAGCCTTTCACACCCTGAATGCCAGATTGGTTTCTTTCCCCTTCCCTCCCTCGGGCACGGGGACTGCATTGATTCCTCCTCAGAAAACTCGACCCTTCTCTCTTCTACAATTTTTAGCCATGTTGATCTGCTGCAGGAGACAGCCCGCTTTCTTGAGACTGCGTTTTGGCAGCAGAGGAAGGTGGTAGTGCGTTTTAAGGGGTTTCCTTCATCATAAAGGCGACTGGCGGTTAATCTGGTTGTATTTCAGTGTCAAACTGGAAATCCTTTCCTCACTGACAGCGCTCTTTCCCGCCTTCAAGCCTAATACCAGGGCTGGGGAAGCAAGACCCAAGGGCCAGGGCCGGAAATACCCAGTCAGGGAAGGAGGTCGAGTTTCCATTGTTTACTCCCGTGTGAATTCAGTGAAGTGACAATGACACGAGAAACCACCACTGCATAATCACCTAACCTTTTCTACTCAGATTTAAAATTATCCTTGAATGAGAGCCACCTGCTGGGGAAGGCCTGCACGCAGGCTGTCACATATGAGGGTGACCCACAGGGGACAGGGACATGCCACAGACCTCGCTGGACTCCTCTTGTGGTGGTGGAAACCCTGCCCCAGTGGGAGGGACACGCCCTTGGCTCTGACCGTGCACAGGACAGGTGGGCCTCAGTGCTGGGGTGGACAGGTGGCTTTCACCCAGCCCGGCGCCCCTATCGTGGTCTGTGGTCCCCGCTGTCTCCTGTAGCCCCCGGGAGATGCGCAGCTCGAGGGTGGGTGATGTGTTCTGGGGTCTTTGGTCCCACAAGCAGTGCGTGCTACATGCCATTATCAGCAAGCAGGTGAAGGCAGTGGCGTGCCTGCTGATCACAGGGCTTCTGGGCAGCTCTTTCCAATTACCTGTGACTAGAACCCCTAGGTCGGCACATTCTCTGTGGGGCCGTGAGCCCGGCCAGGGCCCTTGCAGCCAGCCCCAAGCCTCGCAGCTCCACGCCTCTCCCACAGCTCCCCCCAGCCTGACCAGGCCTGCTTGGCCCCGGGCTCCGCCATGCCCCGTAGGCACGGGTCTTCCCAGTGTTGTGGCATCCGCATGCATTCAGGGTCATTCCCTACGCCTTCAAAGGAGCTGCGGTACATTAGGGAAAACACTCCGGTGAGAAAGAGTAGGGACAGCCCTGGGACCAGGCAGAGCCGGCCCGCCTGGCTCCCCACCCTCCTCTGTCGCCCTGGGCAAGCGTCCAGCTTCACGGGCTCTTTTTCCTGGTCTGTGAAACCAGGGTGGCGCTGCACGGCCTGATGACGCTTGGAACCAGTGTGACAAATGCCAGCCAGCCACCGGCCAGGGGCTGGCTGCTCAGGAAACGGGAGCATTTATTAAGAACAGAAATGCTGATGGGACTGAAGCCAGAGCACAGGCCCGGGAGGCTGCCCCCCAGCTGGCCCCACGTCCTCAGCAGGCGCCCGGTGGGGAGGCGAAGGTGGCTCTGCCAGCCCCTCCCCAGAGCCTCCAGCCCTCCTGTGTGCCGCCCCAGGCACTGGGAACAGTGTCTTTGGCCTGAAGAGTCCCCCTCCCCCAGAGACTGAGCCCCCAGCGGCCACTGACCGAAATCCATCCTCCACTGTTTAGTCTGAGTTTGATTCTGCAGAGGCCAAGAGAGGGTTGAGTCTCGCCCTCGTGGCGTTCACTCGTGTTGCTTCAGGCCCAGGACAACCCATCTGTCTCTCTCGCCCTGGTTGTCTGCTTGACAGGCCTCCCTGCCCACAGAGGCCACCTTCCCATCGCTGGGAGGCCGCTGTGACTCACACATCGGTCCCCTTCCAGTGCTCCTTCTAGAGTCCGAGCTCACTGGCCCGCGCCCTGGCCTGCAGACTGGCTGTAGGCTCCGCAGCCGCCCTGTCTCCCTCGCTGGCACTGCCCTCACACTCAGTGACGGCGCTCACCTGGGCCCGTGCCTGCCCTGGGTAAACACATCTCCCCCCCACGAGTGGCCATTGGGTCCTGCCCGGCCGCCAGCCCGAGCTGCGCTCACAGGTGACCTGCGTCCCTCTGGCTCCAACAGTGCCGGTCTTTCTGGTGTTTAGGAAGGACCCCTCCCAACTCTGCCTCCCTGCATTTAGAAAGTTCTGGAAAGACAGAGAAAGTCACAGTCCCACCTAGGGATGTTCAGAAACTTTGCAGCAATATCAGTCCTCTAAGGGGAGGTGTGATTGGGTCTCAAAAACTTCTCAAAAGGCGAAGGATTAGAAAGCAAATCCATCACCCACCCCCGCCCCCGGGCCGCTTCCCTCCCCCAGCACCTGCTCTGCTCCATCCCTCATGCAGCCCACAAGGTCAGCGTGACTTTTCTAGAACTCCCCTGGATTGTATTTATGTCCTTCAAGCAAAGAAATTGAAAAGCAGCCGGGAAGGAATTCAAATAGAAATGTGCTGAAGATACACATCTTCCTTTCCCGGGAAATATAATTCATTTCTAACTGCCTCAAACATGGGTTTCCCGTGCTGTGAAGTCCCATCTCCAAATGATTTTCACCCTCATCCTTCACCAAAAAGCTAAATAAGGGCCTTTGGCATTAAGACTTGCATTTTTTCACTTTTAGCAGTTTTTAGCCACGTGTTTCTCTTTCGGACTTGGGAAGCCCTGTGGCCAGTGACTCCTTGGTGTGGATGGCCCGGCCAGGATCCCCAGGTGCACTGCTCCGGTGGGTAGGGGGTTAGGGGTCCCGCCCCCCACATGGCGTGCTGAGAGGAGGCAGCTGTCCCTGCTCAGCTCTGTGCCCCACGCCACCGAAGGGTCCCCTGTTAGTCAAGCTTCTAAATCAGGCTGCCTTCCAGTGAAAGTGTCAAATCCCTACCAGTTATTCAGAAGAGAGAAGGGGAGGGGACGGTTGCTTGCAGTAGGTGGAAACAGTGCTGTGACCTCATGATGGAAGAGACGATGCCACTCAGGGCCAGCAAGCCCGTGTTGGACCCACACCCCTCACCTCACATCTAACAACTTAGCCATTAGTATTTCAAAGCACAAGAGTTCTTCCCCTTAGAGGAGAAATGCTGTCCTTCAGTAGATTTTTTTAAACAGTATGTATAGATTCCCTGCTTACTTTTGGATGTCTCCTGCTTTTTAAACATAGATTATCACTTTTTTCCAGTTTGGATCCGAGTTGATATTAGAGGACATTTTATCACCAGGGGGTTCTATAAAACCAAATGTCAGTTTTTAATCTGTGGTTTTTAAAATGCCCAAGTTCTAGAAATACTTCAGTGTCCCCAGTGGAGTAAATACCCTCCCCAAAGCGAGGGGTCAGCGCCCACCAGCCTGACAGCCTCCCCTGACTGCGTTCCATCCACAAGGTGCTGTCCTGCTCTCAAATGGCAGCATTCAGTCTGGGCACTTGCCCCTGGTTGGCATAAACACCTTGTCTGAGGCCCTCATCCCTTCCAGAGGGCGTTCGGTGCCCAGAGGTGGGCAGGGCTGGGGCAGGGATGCCCCACAGGAACCCACCATGGCTCTGAAGGCTGTAGGGGTGCAGGTGGGAGCTGCTTTGGTGAAATGGACAGACAATCTCGGGCTCCTAACCATGTGGCAAGTGGCAAGGCGAGGTGCCCTCAGGAGCTCAGGAGATTGGCCAGGGCTTTATACTTGGCCTGGCAAGTGGCATCGGTAGAGAAAGCCCCCAAAGTTCATGGTCAAGCTGTATGATAGAGACCCACCTGTCAAAGTCCGTCAGGACGCATCTTGTGCCCCTTGTCAGTGGGAACCACACCACCTTTGTCTCAAGGAGCAGGTGAAGGACAGGAACCAAATAAGAAGCAAGAGCATTTGGGGAATCTTCCAGATGGAACAAGCCCCTTCACACACAGGCTGTTGGGAGCAGTTGCCCCTGATCAGATTATGCCCTGATGCCCCTGGTGTCCACACTGGTGTGGGGAGTGAATATCTGAGCGGGTTCAAAAACCCTTGTAAAGAAGAGGTTCAACAGCCCTCAGAGGCCACCCGTTGGTGATTGCTTGTGTGTACGTTGAGCGTTAGGTCTTGAAGTTCATCCCAGGCCTTTCCCCCCCGGGGTAACACCCGCACGTAGCAATCCTGAGTGAGAGGCCTCTTGCAGAGACCCTGGTGGCAGCCCAGCCAGTGGCCACGGAGTGGGGCCCTGCGACTGGCATTCCAGTAGCAGCCCGGGGGAACCATGCCTCCTGGCCGGATTCCCCAGGGTGGGAGGGCAGAATGGACCGAGTGGGCCGTGAGCTGGGGCCCGCCCAGGGACATGGGCTCACTCACTGCTCGGGTGACCCGCCACACGCCTCCCAGGCCAGCCCCAGAGGCCCCAGCACTTCCCTGCCCACAACTGTTTCAGGGACACAGGTGGGTATGAGGGGGGACTGGACTGTTCCACAGTGGGTAGGCACCGCTTGATGGCAGCCCGTGCAGCTTAGTGTTAGAAGTAAGGCCTTCTCCAAACCGTGAAAACCACTCCATGTTGCAGCCTCTGCCTGGCTGCACCCCCACCTGCTGGGGAGGACCCCAAGTGCCCTTGATCAAAGGCGCTCCCAGGAGCTCCCGGAGGCCAGGAGCTGGTGGCTGGGGAAGGGCTGGGCCAGTCGGCCACAGCGGCCCAGGCACAGCCATGCAGGGTCCTGGCAAGACCTCCTGCCCCAGACAGCCCTGCGCTCTCTGGTCTGTGACATTGAAGTGAGGTCTCACCAGGCCAGGGGGTGTGTTTCCGAAAGTGGAGCCTGAGCAGGTGAAAGGCGGAGCTGGAGGGGCACTTCTAGGAGGGCACAGGGAGGGCCGGCTCTTTGCCCACCTTGAGCACGTTTTTCTGTTTCTGTAAATAACCATGTACAGAAGATGGAAGAGCAGCCTGGGGTTTATCCAGAGTTGGGCTTGATTTTTTTTGGTGGGGCGGGTTGTTTTTATATTACCTCATTCAGCCAGTTTATGTTCCACCATGACTCAACGATGCTTTATTTATATTGTTTGTACTGTAATTAAAACCATTGACAGACATTTCACTTTGTTATTTCATATGATTTTGTTCCAATTAATATGCCAGTTTGTATTTTCCTGCGTTGGGAATTTTTGTGTCAGCTGTACAGTATTCTAAGGGGAAAGAAAAGAAAAAGAAAAATGTGTAAAGTAATGGAGAGAGGTGGCTATAGTGTAGAGGCCTCTTTCTAATAAAGAAATGAAAATACGCCCACACTGCTTCCATGGAGGTTTTTGGGGCTGGGGGGGAGGGGTAATTATCATGACTACCTGGGTTAGTGTCCCCAGGAAGGTGAGTCCGAGAGGAAAGGGGCTGCCCCTGCTCACGGACGGGGTGCGCTGGGCCCAGGCGGCCTCCTCGCAAGGGAGCTGGCCCGCGCCTGCCGCAGTCACCGGGGAAAAGGATGAGCAGCAGCTCTTCGACTCATTTGCGAGAAACCCCGAGAGGCCGTGGGTTCCTCGGCCAGGGATTGGAAGTTCCAGATCCTTCCGAAGTGTCTTTGCACAGGCCCCGTGTGATAGGGACTCAGCTGATGGCTAGAAAATAAAACCATTCCAGAACCATTACTAGTGATTATAGTAGTTTATATAATATATATGTATATATATATATACATATATATTATATATACTTCGTTTATATTACATGTATTTGTTATATAATTAAGTTTCAACTATCATTGGTTATAACACAATGCTATTATTGTTAACATTGCTAAATTTTTCTCTTACGAAACACTTGATTCTTTACCTCCAAAATCAGAAAAGTAAAACTCACCCCAAATGCCACCCCACAGACGTCACTACAGTCATGGATTTGGGGAATGCCTTCCAGATGCTTCTCCACAGGTGGTGGTATCCTCCCCACCACCACCCCGCCTGCTCTTCCATGTCAATAAATATAGAGCCACATGCCCTCATGACACGATAATATTTACATTTTCTCTTGAGATTTTCCCGCCGTCTGAGGAACCCCAGCGCTGCAGCGCATCCTGAGCTGTGGCTACGGAAGTGACCCCACACTCGGGGGCACCACCCCACCGGCCACATGAACCCCAGCAACAAGGGCACACAGCACACAACAGGCCAAATGCAAAATGTTACAAATGTCTGGCAGGAATGAAGGCAGAAGAGGGACAGAAAGTGCCTTGAGGAGCCTGAGCTCCCATACACATGGGTCATCTCGTGCGTTTGGTGACATTTACCAATCCACTTAAACGCATTGAGAGGGTGTTTTTCCTAATGAGAGAAGACACCTGGAGGTAGGCAAGCCAGGGGTGGCACGGAGGGTCCCAGAGGTGTGTCCAGGCCCAGCCTCCCAGCTACCCGACCAGCCATCCTTCTGGGTGCCTGCTGCCCTGGGACTCTCCCACCCCTGGCATCTGCATGCTGGGAGGGGCAGAGAGGAGAGGCACAGGAAGGGGCAGCTGAGCGGGGCCCTCCTGGTGTCCTGAAGCCCCACGTGTGACCCCCTGACACCACTGGCCCGACTGGGCTACAGGGAGGCTGGGAAACGTGGTGGCTCTGGGGGTGGGAGGCACCTGTGCTAAGGAAGAGCAGGTGTTGAACAGGCGGCATGTGGTCTCTGCTCATCACCCTCTGGTTCCCTAACATTCAAACAGCCTCTGTGCGCGCCCAGCGCTAGCCTGGATGCCCGGCGGTGGGCAGGCTGTGCCGGCTCGTCTGCCCTGCTCTGCCCCGTCCATGACTTTGTCCCCGCCTTCCCTCCAGTGAGTTCACCTCAGAACGTCCAGTCCCAGGACACGGCAGCTTCTCCAGCACGGGGTGGGGTAGGAAGCACTCGCGTTTTCAAGCCAAGGCACTTGAGCCAAATGCCCCGAAAACTTCTGTCAGGTCAGCAAGGTAACAGAAGCAAGACTGAATGTCTAGATTTCATAGCCAAGATTTTTAAAGTGCTCCTATTGCAGTGCTGGCCTGGCTACCAGGGGACTGTCACCCACACCCTGTTGGTGGAAACAAAGTAAAACAGCATTTCTGGAAAGTGATACGGAATCGTGCACAAAGGCTCTGAGCACCTTCCCTCTGGCCTGGGAATTCCAGGCTGGACAAGACCTTCCCACAGCAGAGGCTCCGAAGATACGCGGATCACATGAGTGAATTCACTGCCTAGGAATCCGGCCAAGGGAACTGCAGCGTTCACAGCCGTGGTGTTTGTAATAGCCACAGGGGGACCCGCTCAAAGTCTAACACTAGGGGGAGAGTTAAATAAATGACGGCGGCCCATTTATAAAGGGGAAGATGAGTCACTTCAGATTGTGTTTATCACGTGGGGGGGAATGATAACAGTGTAAATAAGCTAGGATACAGAAGTGTATATAAGACCGATCTCTTAAAGATATTTTTATATCCTTATTTCATACCCAGAGGGAAAAAACCCCAAGTGGTAACAGTGCCGTCTTCCCGTGGGCGCTCTGGGTGCCTTGTATTTCCTTCTCTTCACTTTACTGCCCACCTTTTCTCCATAAGTATGTATTTTTAAAAAGTTATTTTAAGGTATGTTTTGAAGTTCATGAGTTGCCAGTGACTTTGAGGAAGGTGGTTGGGTTTTTTGTTAATATATTTTCCACTCATACTACAATTGGAGAACTGGTTGGTTAATTGATTAATAAACTGAAACAAACTCTTAGGAAGCACCAGGGTCAGGAATAAACCCTACTTCACAGACCCTGAAGGAGCAGAGCTCGAGCAGACCCCTCCCTGAGGTCCCAGCACAGGGCCGGCGCCACCCGGAAGGCCTGGCCGCTGGGGCCTCCGCGTCCCCCACCGGTGCTCCCCCTGGGTCCTCACCTCCTCCAGCCCCCCCGCCCCGCCTGGGTACCGCGGCTGCCCTGCCGCCCTTGCCCCCTCGAAACCCCTCTCTCCGCAGCCAGCAGTACTGCTCCTGGGGGTCTGACCTGGCTACCCCCTGCTCGAAACCCCTTCACATCTCCCGTGGTTGGAAGGTCCCCCACCCTAGGGGGACCCCACAGCTGGCTGCTCTGCCCTCCCGCCACTCTGCCCCTCACTCAGCACCAGCCACGCCCCAACATCCTGGCCTCTCCCTGGCTCTGGACCTCTGTCCACCTTTCCCTTCCCCCAGGGAGACCCCATTCTTTGGGGCGAGCCCCTCCTCATCTGTGGGGTCTCTGATGAACTGGCCATCTAGGCTTTACCCACGCTCAGCCCCAGTCAGTCCAGCCTCCTTGCCCATGCGCGGTGCCCTCCTGGACCTTCCCCTTGCACCTTGGTGGGATAGTTCACCCCTCCCACACCTTGCTCACGTTCCATGGCCCTGGGTCTGTCTGGGTCACCCCCAGACCCTGGCGTCCAGCCCAAATATCCCTTGAGTGAGTTCGTGGAAAAAGCAGCAAACCCCAGCCCTTCAAGGGCCTTGGCCTGCCCCTGCGCTCAGGCCCCAGCAGTTGCCCATTTGCACCACCAGTTGTCTTTGGGGCATTCTGCTTTCCATGAACCCACACCTCATTACGTGTCGGGGCAGGGAGGGAACATGGTCGGGAACACTGCCCGAGGTGACTCCCAGGGCCTTAGCACTCCCCGCAGGCCTCTGGGACCCCTGAGCCATCCAAGGCATGTGGGTAGGGCCCCAGTCCCGCCCCACAGGGTCCCTGGGGTGCCTGACAGCCCCCACACACGGAGCAGGCACAGCAGTCACTGCGCAGCTGGGCGGGGAGCACAGCCCTTCCCTGTCCTCACCGTAGCAGCACGCTCCAAGCAGCCTCTAAGCCACATTTATCACCACTTTAGTCCAGCAAGGCGCCTAATTGGCCCATAAATGTGGTCCGATAACCGCACCTGACACCCAAAGACACTGCGGGCAATTAGCACTTATTTATCTGCATATGGTGTTGGCCAATCTGCAGCCGTGCTCACCTTCAGGGACTGTTTGTTTTCAAAGCTGGAGGGAAAAGAAACTCACTGCACTGTACAGGATATGCTACCAACATACACGCACACATGCCACACAGACAAACATCACAACACACACACCCAGATGCCCGCTCTCTGGCAGGTTGACAGGAACTTAGCATGGCACTGCTCCTGGCTGAGGGCCTGAGGGTTAATCTGTGCCCTGGGCGCTCTCCTGGAGGTCAGGCACCGAGTGGCTGCCGGTTCCTGGGCCATCCGTCTGGGTTACCGGGCAGCCCTGGGGGCGCCGGGAGGATAGGGCAGCTCAGGACCTGTCCCCTCCTCGTGAGGGCTCTCAAAATGCACAGACTCGGGCACTTCCATTTCATTCCACTCGCTTGACTTCTGCCAAACCACACTCAGGAAGACAACAACGACTTCCCCGAAAGTAAGGCCTTGCCCTGGAAGCCAAGTACTCCAGGGAGCCGCGGCTGCAGCGTCTACAGAGCCCAAGCCGTTTGGTATGGAAAATGCCAAAGCTGCGAATGGGGCTTAAGGTGTGGGCCACCCAGACAGTCTGGGCCTCCTGCGTCCTCTGAGCGCTCATCTGTAAAATGCGTGTACCGACAGCGCTCACCTGGGAGGGCTGTGCACATTAAAGAAGCTAATACACAAAAGAACTTAGCGCAGTGCCTGGTCCTTATGAGCTCACAGCAAGCATTTAAAAAATCATCACCATCATCCCAGAAAATTTGGAACATCCAAGTAAGCAACACCATACATGCCATTAACCCCCCCAATCCCTGTGCAAGTAGTAAGTGCTATTATAGGAGACGGAAAGATGTTTACAAAGCAAGGTGGGAGCGTGCAAACCGCAAGTTATCCAACAGTATGTATATGTGAGGCCTACTTTGGCAGGAAGAAAATACTCAGATTTCATATGTATTTTGTTTCTATATGTATATATGCATAGAAACATGCCAAGAGAACATGCAGCAAATCCATCTGAGCATTTACCACTTCTGTAACTATATTTTAAAAAGGAAAGAAAATGAAATGAACAATTACAACCACCCAGAGACAGCACTTTAAGCATTTGAGTGTGTGTTCTTTCAGCCTTCTAAAATATATATATATGTACTTAGGTTTTAAAAACAAAATAACGTTTTTCAAACTATTTTGTTTCCTACCCTTCTCTGCCAAATGTTTGCTTTGAAGTTTTTCAAGCCTACAGAAAAGTTGAAGAACAGAATATTTCAGTGAACACTCAGAGGTGCCTCATATGTATTAACCAGTTAGATTCACCAAGTGTTAACATTTTAACATATTGGCAAGCTCTAGGTAGATGATAGAGAGATAGAAAGATACATGATAGATAATAAATGATAGATACATGATAGGTAGATACGGATAGATAGATGATAGCTTAGATGCATAATGTGTGCACACACCATGCTGAACCATTCGAAAGTAAATCACCAGCATCATGATTTTTCATCCTTAAATAAATAAGCACAAGGACTTTCTCTGTCGTAACTGCAAGACCATTATCACTCCCCAGACAATTACCATTGATATGATATAATATGCAGTCCATGTTCAAATCTCCTCAATTGTCCCAATAATGTCCTTTATAGCTGATTTTCCTCTTATCCAAGATCCAATCAATAATCACACAGAGCCCTTAATTGTCATGATAACCTAGTCCTTTAACTTAAATGAGCATGAGCAACTTTTCATGTTGAAAAAAGAAAAAAGCTAACATGATTTAAGTACTTAGCAGCTGGGAACGAGGCTCCTTGGTTCTCAGCACTTCACCAACATGGTGCTGACATTTTTTTTTTCCAATTTGAAGGGCAAAAAACAGAATCTCCTGTTTATCTGCATATTAACATTGTTGGGTTGAGTTTTTTTTATGTATAATGATAATTTGCATTTTTTTGTTGTTACCCTTATATAATCTTTGCTCGCTTTTCTAGTATTTCTCTTTTTTCTGCATGACGTGTAAGCTCAGAGGATGTTAACCCTTTACATATCACATGGCATACAGTTTTTCTCATTGTTTCATTTACTTTTTAGTTGGGTGACTTTTGAATGTACAGAATTGTAACACTTACTGCCTCAAATCAGTCTTTGTCTTTACGGTTCTTGCCCCTAGTGCTATGCTTACAGCTCACCCAAGATCACGCAAGACTCAATTTCTCTTCCGGTACACTTCTATTCTTTTGGTACTTTATTACTTTGAACTTTTCATTCATCTTCCATTTGTGAAAATTTTATTTCCTCCAAATGGTTGGCTAATAGCACCTGTTCCATTTATTAAACAATAGGATGGAAGTCTTTTTTTAATGAATGACACATAAGTTATGGAATATCATGTAATAGACTAATATTAGCCATCCAAAGAATAAGGTAGACCTATAGGGACTGACATGGGAAGTTGTCCATGACATGCTGTTAAATAAAAAATTCAAGTTGCCAATCAGTGTGTAGACATGTGGCATGTGACCCCCAGAGCAAAAGTCCTGTGTGTGTGTGTGTGTGTGTGTGTGTGTGTGCGCACACACACACACACAACATACTCTGTTGTCCCTCTTGGGCTCCTTTGCTGACTGCTCCTCTTCTGACTTCCAAATGTTGGACGTCCCAGGATTCAGTCCTCAGCCTATTATATTCTCTATCCACAGGACCTTCTTAAATGATCTTGTCTAGATCTAGGGCTTTCAATACTTGCCCTTGACTTCCAAATTGATGACCTGTAGCCTTGCCCCTCCCCTGAGTCCTAGACTCTTATATCCATGGCTGAAGAGCTATTTGAATGCTGTGTAGTTAGGAATACTTTGGGCTGCTAATAAGAGAATATTATTCTACTCTAACACAGGCTTAATTAAGTATTAAAGATATTTAATTATATTACATAACAAAATATTTAGAGGCAGACAGCAGTGTTATTTTAAAATAATTTTTAAAGTTCTGGTTCTTTCAAGCTGCTCCACTATTGTTAGCCACGTCGCATTTAAAATATGGTGGCCGCAGCTCTGAACACTGTATTCATGTCCATGGGATGAAAGGGTGGCACTAGGCACATCTAATCTTTTTATCAGGAAAGCAAGGACATCACCAGATTCTCCATCGTATTGCAAATTTTCCTTTATGGCTACTTCTTTGGCCAGAACTTAGTCATAGGGTCGTATTTAGAGGCACTAGAAAAGCAGGTGTCTGTCCTTCCCAGCCTCCTGTCTGAGGGTGGAGGTGAGGAAAAGGAGGCTGAGAATGGGTGTTGGGATCACTGCTGAATAGGGGCTCCGGTTTAATAGTCACCTTAAGTGCAACTTTTCCAAAACAGAAATTCTCTATTCTCCCCCAGTACGATCCTTCCAGACATGCCCATCCCATAAAGCAGGGCCTCTCCCTCGCCAGGTGCTCGCCCAAGTGCTCAGCAGTCATCCGGACTTCTCTGTGTCCCCAGCCTGGGTTGTCGTCCCCAAAGCTCTCTCTCCCGGAGCTGACCAGGCCTCTCGCTCCCTGCGCAGCACCGGGCTGCTCTTCCCGCGCCTTCCGCTGCCCCTGTGCTTCAGTCCCACTGAGAAGCCAGAGCAAACTTTTAAAATGTAAGCTCTTGAAACACCTGTGCCGTCAATGCTGATGGCTTCCTAGCATCCCTAGAAGAAAATCAAGCTGCCCACCTTGTTCAGTGAGTATCCCCTGAGAGCTTCTCTCCCCTCCACAAGCGCCCCCGCCGAGGCACGCTGGCCCGGCCCTCTCTCCATCATGCCGATTGCTCATGTTCCCATTCCTGAACTTGCCGGCCCCTCCCTCCCCTGTTCTGTCCCTCCTCCTGCCTTCCCCGTGCCTCTTCCCTCACCTTCTAGGTCTCAAAGCTCACTTGCCCAGAGAAGTGTTCCCCAGCCATCACCCCCAGTCCCCACGTCCATTACTCTCTCTCCCCTTATTCTACTGTATGTGTTTTTATGGCACATACCGTGATTGGAATCATATCACACCTTCCTTGTCACCGGTTGAAGGCTGCACACCCCAGGGGACCCTAAGTCCTAGTGGGGCAGGCCCTATCTGTGTCTTACTGACCACTATTTCCCAGAACCTAAAACAATACCTTGCTTAGAGTGTTTATCTATTTATTGAGTAAATAAATGTGAGCGCTCCTCATTGCTTAGGAAATGCATTAACCATAATTAGGCTAGTACCCCGCCCGCCGAGCTTGCCGCGCAGAGTTGCCCGGGTGACCAGCAACTAGGTTGGCCTCCAGAATGGTTGGAGGAGAAGCTTATGTCTGAAGGTCCCGCCCGCTTTCCCTGCCTGCGTGTCCTCCTGCGCCCGGAAGCAAGAAACCCTTCACATGGAGTCATCTAGCTGGCCAGTGACCAGCTCTTCGACTTCCCCAGCTCCCCAGGCGATTCTGGGGTGCATCAGGGAGCTGACAGCCCCAAATGTTTCCTCCACATTCGGCGGCGATCCATCCAGCCCTTTTCCTGTGACACAATAGCAAATAGGTTCCATTCTTCCTTTCTTTACGCTGCCCACTCCTTCCAAACTGCCGCTGCCCATTGAAATCACTGGGAGTCCCTTTAAAGGACACAAATGCTGCTCTCAACCCTGAAGAGTCCATTTTATGGTCCTCAGCAGGCCCGGGGCACCACCCACAGATCCCAGCTGGCACAGTATGTCAGCGAGAGGCCCCCAGGGCCTGCGCAGCCCCCCTGGGGGGCAGGGGGCGCCCCCAGACACGCTCTGTGCTAGGCGGACCTCCAGCGGGCTCCAGAGGCGGGAAGTCGCGGAACAGCCGGGGCGGGTCCCGCATGCCAGGGGGCAGGTTCCCGGTCTGTCTCGGACCAGGTACAGTGCGGGCGCCCTACCGGCCCGCATCGGCACGGCGGCTCTGCTGCTGGCGTCCTCAGGGACCCCACCTTTGAGCCCAGTACTCCACCATTGCGAGTGAAACTGTCCTTGGCCCAGGGGACACCTGCAGGCTGCCAACTGGAGAAGAGAGGAAGGGGCGACGGCGGGCCCGGGCTTCTCAGGTCCTGCCTCGGAACGACTCAGTTACATGTACAGCCACGAGTCCACATCCAAGTCGGAAGGAGGCGGGAGGTGCAGTGCCCATCCGGGCCCAGCTAAACATCCTGTTACTGAAGATCGGATCAGGAAGGGCAGTTCCAGTCCCATCCCCAGGCTCAGGCTGCCTATTGGACAGCTGCCAGGCTCTGGGTGTGCCACTGCCCAGCACCCAGGTCCAGAGCAGGACACGGGCCGGCCCCTCAGTCCTCATGCAGTCACCAGAACGCGGAGGCCCCGGTGGGCACGCCAGGGAGGAGAGGTCATGCCCTGCCCCTGCCTCTCCTCAGCCCCATCTTCCATCCTCCCCAAACCGCCCTCCCCTCCTGGGCAGCGAGTGCACACATGAAGTCCTCCCGCCCGGATCGCCCACCCCGCCCAGCAGCTTGGGGGTGCTGGCATCCCGAGGGGCGGTCTCCGTGGCTTCTGGGGCTCTTCCCCGGTGGTCCCCAGGGAGCTGGCTTCACGGATGGGGCCCTGGCTGGTATCCCGGGGGCATCTGGGCCTGTCTAGACCACCTGGGTCCCCCAGAGCTGACAGAAACAGCCACGCAGGAGGGCAGGTCTGGGCAAAGCTGGGCCCTGGGCCCCAGGGAGTGACATGTCCCTCCTGGTGACAGTGGTGGACCAGCCCAGCCATGAAGCCAGGGCCTCTCCCCACCATCCTGGCCACACTTGCAGCTCATTCCAAACGAAGGGCACTGAGGGTCCCTGTCTGCCACCGCAGAGGGAACACTGCTGATGGCCGGCCTCCCTGGGCCTGGTTTCATGGTCAGAGGCCAGCCTGGAGCCAGTTTGGAAGGACTCATGAGGCGGACGGTGCCGTGCTGGCCGTGCAGAGGCAGGACAGGTCACTCTGCCAAGGGCCAATGATCCAGGGGAAGAGCCATGTTCCACGAAGCCACCAGCAGCCTCCAAGATCCCTCCTGCTCGAGAGGTCCCGACTCCCCACCTCCTCCCCTGTCCCCTTTGCACCAGCTGGCTGTCCTTCCCAAGTGTGTTGGCAAGTCTGTGGCTTTGGGCAAGAGGGGAGGTGTCAAGTGCTCAGGAGTGGGCACAACGGGTTCATTCCTGGATGTCAACACCGAGAGTGAGTGCCCAGCCGCTCTGCAGGTGGCTGCACTGAAGAGCAGGTGGGGCTGGGCCAGGCCACTCAACGTGGGTCCTCAGAGGGAGGCCTGGGAATGTGCGCCTCGGGAGAACAAAGGTGCTCCCCTCAGCCCTGACCATCCCAGGAGAGGCCTGGACACCCGTAGAATGTTCCCCAGCAGGGAACTGGTTAGAGAAAATACAGACCATGGTACAGCACAGCAGGCAGATGGCCACAAGATCCAGGCCCTTCTATCGCAGCTCTAGAAAATGTTCTAATTGTGGGGAAATGGCCATGGTATACTAAATGAAAAAATCAAGGTACAGGATAATATGATTCCATATATGATTCCATACTGTTTGTTTGTTTATGTATCCTGATGCATATACACATACACACACACAAAAAAACAGTTTCTGAAATAAAACACAAAACACTGACCTATGTTGGGGCACGGGGAGGTGTACCGCCATCCGTGTCTCAGGGAGCACGCCGCCTATTAGATTTCAGCGCAATAAGCCAAGAAAAAAAGAGGGGGAGGGCATAAATATTGGAAAAGGAAGGGCAAAACCCACCTAAAGCGTCAATTGCTTTCTGATAACGTTACCATTAAACAGAAATTTTCATGTAAAAAAAAGTTCCCATTGATAATGGCAACTAGTATTTTTAAATATCTAGGAATAAACCTATGTAAAGTATGCATGAAACCTTATGAATAAAATTCTAAGTCTTTATGGAAAGATGGCAGAGACCTTAATAACAGGAGAGGAAGCCACAATCCTGCAGAAAGGGTGTTATCCCTCCCTCCAATATCTTATAAATTTAGTGCATTTGCCATCAAAATTCCAAATGGATTTTTAAAATAATTTGAACAGACAATTCTGAAATTCCTTTGGAAAAGAAACTGTGACACATTAGCTTAGAAAAAACTGAAAATGAAGAACAGTAAGGAAGAGTTTATCGTACTGGATTATCAAAATAACTACAAAACTTAAAGTTATGGTGTTGGAACAGGAAGTAACAAGTAGATCAAAGTTATACCTCAGTTTTAGAAAATGATCCATAGATACATGGGAATTTACAATATAATAAAGGTAGTATTTTGCATCAATGGAAAAAATAAATTATTTAATAATTGGGAAGGGATAACTAACTATCCATTTACGGCAACTATACTTAGATTCTTACCTCACCACAGGCAAAAATATACTCCAAATACAGTAAAATGAAGTGTAAAAAAAAATCAGAAAGTACAAAACTACTAGAAATCTATGGAATATTTTTTGTAATCCTGGAGAAGACTTGCTTATCAAGATGTAGAGACAAAATCTTAGAAAAAATAGACAGATTTGACTACTACATGAAATGTAGGATTATTATGCAATAAACACGTTGTTTTCCTTTTCTCAGAGGCCCCCCTCTCTAAGTGCTATAATTACTATCTCATGTTTAATATTCTTGAATTTTCTGCTAATTGTTACCTTGCTTTTTAAAAAATAGTTTAATTGCATACCACATTAGTTTTGCTTGTTTCTGAGCTTTATAAAACTGGAGTCATCTTCTTTTCCACTCAACAGACTTCCCAAGATTTATCTCTGTTGTGTGTCACTGAAGTTCATGCATTTGTACTGTTCTGGAATGTGAATATACCATAATTTATTTATTCATTCTCTTCTCGATTTAAGTTTCTGGTTTTACCATCATAAACCAGGCTGCCAAGAATATTCTCATTCACTTTTCCGGCACAGGTGTTCAAAATCTCTCTAGGACCCTGGTCTTCCAACTTTCCCCTTACACACTCTCTAAAAGAATTTGAAAAAACTACACATCCTCTTGCATCTTTTAAAGTTGAAATCTCAATTTTTAATCATAAGTTTAAGAGTTGAAAAGAGTGCAATTTTGGCACATTGTGAATATTAACATTTTAAAATAAAATACAGCATCTTCTAATTTCTTGAGAGAGTTTTATTTTATTGTATTCCAAATACACTATACTTAACATCATGCCTACTTTATAAGGAATGTAAAAAAGTAAGGAATCTTGTCACAGATATAAAGCAGGACTTACACCTAATCTGATGGTTAATGGCTACTAAGTTCACGCTCATTTACCTCACTTTACAGTTAACCTCCTACAGCTTGAAGCTACACCGTTTAAAAATGGGTCCAGTGGAATACAAGCACCATAGCAACTTAGTACGTATCATTATTCCATTTAAAATGACATGAACAGACTCTTAAACACTCAGAAGTCTTATATTGCTCCCTTTTTTAAAAATTGAAATCATACTTTTATTCCACTCTCTCCCCAAAATTTTACCCTAATATTAGTATCCTGAAAGGTCAGTTATTGATCACTGTTACAAGTCTCTGCAATGGAATTGTGTATACAACGATTTTTTAAAATTTTAACCATCTGTGATGTCATTCGTCTAATTGTGAAACACGTTTAATGATGTCCCAGCTGATAACTGGATTGGTTCCTTTTCCATGTCATTGAAAACAATGAATTGGAAACTGCCTGACTTGCAACTATCTTATTAGACAATCAGTCATTTACTTTTCAACCTTGACACAGGTATCTCTCAATGTACTTCTGTCTGACAGTCTAGAATATTTTTTACAACCTGGGGTGACACAGCAAAGAAAATATTTAGGTATGGTGAAGGGAAAGTGGAAGAGGGTGCCTCATGAAAAGAGAAAATGTAGAAAATGGGACATTTGGAAATTTGTTTGAATAGGGCCCCTTAAAACCATCAGTTTCTCATTACTCCTTGGAGAATCTTTGTAGGCACCCGGTTTGAGAGTACTATTCTAGAATATATACCTGACAGTAAAATTGCCACGTGGCTATACACATTTGACCTCACAATATAACAGGCAAATTGTTTTCCAACATGGTCGTACAAATTTACATTCCCATCAGTTGTGTATGAGAGTGCCAGGTCTCATTTCTGCAACCACTTGGTATTGTCAGACTTAGATTTTTGCCAGTCTGATGGATGTAAAATAGTATTTCACTGTGACCTTAATTAAATTTCCCTCATTACAAAAGTGAGCATATACTCATAAATTTACTTACCAATCATGTTTATGAAATGCCTGTTCCTATGGTTTTCTTTACTATTTTTAACTGATTAATCTGTTCCTTTTTTGCTTTCATTGTTCTTTATACCAATTCCTTACAAAGACTTTCTTCTAGTTTTAGGCTTTTTTTTAATGCTGTCACTTGATGAACAGGGCATTTTCTAAGGATTTTGAAGACACATTTCCCCTTAGAAAAAATATTCTTCTATATTTTCTTCTACAAATTTAAAAATTGTGTCTTTTGCATCAATATATTTAATCTTTTAGTAATTAAATTGTGTGTGTGTGGTACAAGGGAAGCACGCAGTCTCATCTCTTTCAGAGAAATGATCAATTGCTTGGAGAGAGATAACCAAATGCTTCAGCACTATTTATTGAAAACTCTGTGATGACAGCAAGTTTTCATGTATGTATTGGGTTTATGTCCCTGGATTTTCATCGCTTTTGCTGTTCGATTTATCTATTCTCATAGCAATACTATACTTCCTTAATTACCTGAACTTCACAAGGCTTGATATCTTGCAGGACACACCCCTCCACCTGATTTCCTTCTTCATGTGTGTCATGGCGATTCTTAACCTAAGTACTTCAAAAATCCTCCTGGGGTTTTGAGTAGAATCATACTGAATCTTACAAACCAGTTTGGGAATAATTGATACATTAATGATACTGACACTTTCTATCCACAACCATGGTATCTCCATGTACTCTGATGTTTTTTAGTATCTCTCAAGAAAGTTTTATAATTTTTCTTAAGTAACTTATATTTTAATTGTTTTAAATGTTCTTTCATAAGCATGTTTTCATTTCTCCCCTCTTTATCCTAAGCCTTTTATTTTTCTTTTCTTACTGATTATTTATAATGCTAAATAAAAGTAATAGTAGTGGTTTTCCTATTCATTTTTTATAGTAAGGCTTATTGCTTATTTTTTAACAAATTTTAAATCAACTAAGAAAAAAATGTGGCCTACCTCCTGATCATGGATCCTTGTCTCTCTTGTTCAGCCCTGTCTTCCCAGCCCCTGGAAGCCGGCTCACGGTAGCTGGCTCAATCCTTATTTATTGAATGGATATATTTCCTTCAACCACGAATGAATGTCCACCTCACTACAGTAGGGGTAAAATTTTTATATTAAAAATTCTCATATTATTTTTAAAATTTTGCTAATTTGAAAAATTACAGTGTTACTTCATTTTGGTTTTCATTTGTATCTCTGAGTTTCAACAATTTTATATGTTTATTGGCAATAAAGGAAAAAAATATTCATTCCTCTGTTCTAACCCCTCCAATGGCTTCCTTTATCACTTGAAATAAAATCCAAAATTCTTCCCAGAGCCTCCAAAACCTTCCATGATCAAGCTCCTGGCTACCTTGTGGTCCCTCTGCCTGGGAGATTCTTCCCCCAGATCTGTGCATTTCTTGCTCCCTTACTTCTTTTTAGCAAGCTACCCAACTGTCACCTTACCAGCAAGGTTGTCCCTGACCACCCCATCTGAAAGAGCACCTTCCAGCCCCTACCTCTGTGTTCTGCCTTACTTTCCTTCCTATCACCAATATGTCCTCACAACGCTTGGCATTACACTGCATTCTTTTCTTGGTTTGTTTCATGTCAGTCTCACTCCCAAGAATTCGAACTCCATCCCAAGACCACAACACTGTCTGACAAGTCCTAAGTGTCCCCATAAACATTTGTGGAATCAATGAACTTGTTTGCCTTCCATGAACTGTCCAGCTGTGCCCTTTTCAACTGCCTGTCCCTTTTATTCTAGCTCTTTATGTGGAAATAAATTAATCCACCTTGTCATGTTTCTGACAAGTATTTTTCCTAGTTCCTTATATTTTTTAATTGTTTATGACCTCTTTAATGAACATGATCTGAAACTTTTTTATGTAGACAGCTTTGCTATTCTCTCCTTGTGTCCTCCCCACTCAGCAGATTAATTATTCAGCTAATCCTCTTTTCTGGGTTTTGAAGGTTTCCTTCTACACACTGAACTCCTTAATCCACCTGTAATTGATCTGTGGTAAGGTGGCAGGTGGAGATCTATTCTGTCTTTTTCCCCAATTAACTAGTTTTCCCCAAAAACATATATGCAGTAATTCTTCATTTTCCACTAATTTGGGAAGCTTTCTTTTTATCAGAGATTACCTTTTCATATATTATAAAGTCTATTTCTGAGTATATAATCTGTTGATTATATAATGTAAACTCATGAACACTAACCCTGTAGCCAGCCTGTCTCGATTTTAATTCTGAATATACCAGTTGCGAGCTGGGTGACCTTGGGACCATACTTAACCTCTCTGTGCTTTGGTTTTCTCATTTGCAAAATGTGGATGACAGTAATACAAAATTGCCCCTTGGAAGGTTCACAATGCAGTAGTTTCATGTGATTAAACATAATACCTCCCTCATAGGGTTGTTGTGAGGATTCAATTAAGAAATGTCAAGTGCTCAGAAGAAAGCCTGGCATGCGTGGACGTTAGGTGTCTGCTCTTATTGAAGCAGGTGCCCCTCCTCATCATGCTTGTCTTTAAAAACTCCCCAACTATGTTCACCTGTTTTTCCTTCCAGATGTATATTAGAACCATTCAGTCAAGTTTCAGATAATTCTCCTGGGATTCCAGGTAGGATTGCATTGAAGTAAAGGGGTGATTCTGGAAGCACTGACGTCTTTACAGTCCTGCCCTCACCAGCCCCCGTGGCTCCGCCACTGACTCCAGGCTCCTCTGATGGGTCTCCTGGAGGTAAGGACAAGGGAGGGAGGGGCAGGGCCAAGGTCTGGGACCCCTCCACCTGGAGGGAGAGTCTGGGGGTGTGAGCCAAGGGCTGGAGTAGGGCAGGAGCACATCTTACTAAATCATCATTCACACGAAGGCAGCCTTGCAGAGAAGAAATCATGTCAGTGCGAGAATCTCCCAGGAGCTTTATCAAACTCCCGCGGCTAAAGCTGTGAAAGCACTGGACGTTGGCCGAGACAGGCTCAACATGCTCTTACTCAGAAATTGTGGACTCACCGAGGCCTTGGCTAAAGTCTCCAGATTAGACCATAAACCCTCCATTTCCTTGGCTGGGGTGGTAATACAGGGTGGAATGACTAGTCTTCTTGGTATTTACTGTTATTATGCAGTCATTCATTTTGAGAAAGCTTTCCGAAGGCCTAAGTGATCAGGCAGAGAGCAGGGTCAGCACAGCCCTCCCCAGAGCTCGGGGCTGCCGCGCACAGCACCGTGAAGGCCCACGTGCCCCAAGCACACTGCAGAGCACTTGGGACCTGAGCGTTAAGACAATGGGGCTGGTCAAGAGGCGGTATCCCAACCTCTGCAGGCAGCGGGGGTGTCTCGGGAAGAGAGAGCCTTCAGGAGGTGGACTTGGCCCATTTTCACTGTCCTCTCTAAGCCCAGGTACCCTGAGTGCCGGGACCCGACAGCAGCCGCCCCACTATGGTTGGCTGCAATTGCTCAGCTCAGGTGAGCCTGCTCCTGTGGCTTCCAAAGCAGGGTGAGGCTTCCAGGGAGCGGGAACACCAGAGCCACTACAGCATCTGCGTGGAGGAACATGTGATCTCTGAGTGCCCCAGGGTGTGTACTGCACCCAGTGCCTGTTGGGTCCCCCATTCCTAGCACAGTACCAGAGGGAGCGTTCTTAACTGGGGCCAGCTCCACTCTCCTCAAAGGCACTTTGGCCTTCTCATGACTGGCTTGTACCTCTGGCATTCAAGGGACAGTCCCCATACCACAAAGAATTGTGAAAGCGCCTGGGTGGAAAACCTCTGCATACACGTGGCACTAGGATACGGAGCAAGCAGTCCCCAGAGGTGCTCTCAGGCACACAGGGCACCAGTGCTGTCCACTTGTCTCATCCTGGGGTGGCCTCCACCTCACTGCAGAACTGCCTTCTGCAGGGGAGAGTAATTAGAGGGAAAAACGGAAATCTCCTGACTTTACAAATGTGACTTTGCAAAATGAGGCAGGGAGACAAATCTGTCTTCACTATTATTCATTAAGGAAAGTCTTTTATAAATCCCAAATTAACAATTTCTCATTTAAATATGGGCGATTATCATTCTTTTCTGGCAATTTATAGCTTTCAAAATGCTGAAATACGAAAATAATGGGGAGAAAAATTCCATCCATGGTCATGGAAAATGGAAATGCACTTCCAAACTATTGATAAACATTTAAAAAATGATCAATACTCTAAAATCCAAAAGTAATAATCACATACATATATGTTAAATGACTGCTTTGATAAGACAAACATTCCCAGTGGTCACCTGAAGGTCGAATGCTGGGATCAGGCAGCATAGTGCCCCACATCACTGGAAAACGGGATAATTAGTCTGGCCTGACTTTTCCCAACTTGGAGATTCACTAAGGATAGTGATACCACAGCATTTAAATGCTTATCCTAGTTTCCATGATGCTTGGGCTCCTGCCAGCTTTCTGAGTAACCCCACCAGACACCTTGGGAGGGAGATGGGTGTCTGCAAAGGAGAAATTGTGCAATATTAGGGTGAAGTCCTTTCTGAAATGAGACTTCCCGTCATGAGCCATGATTTACACATTCACCGAGACCTCCCCTGCTGGCATCACACTAAAGACTAGGAACAAGGCGGAGAACTCCTGCCCCCTCCCCAGGCTGGCCCTGGGACACCGATCCTGGGTCTAGGATATCACAGCAGGTCCAATAAGACAGCACGTGTGCATCACTGAGGCCATCAGTTTTACGGGCAGAGTATCAGCTGAGATGGTCTTCATGTGCTGGAGAGGAGAGGCGCCATCCTCCTGAGGTGCCTCTTGGCACAGTGGCCACTGGCCCACTGTCTTCCCTCACAGACTTTGGGCTCCTGGAGGGTAGAGGGCACTGGTTCAGGACCTGAAGCCTGTTTGCCAAGTGAGTGTAGAGGGTGCTGCCAACTTCAGACTGTCTCCAAAAAGGACGGAGTTGAATAGCAAAGGCGGTAAGCTGCGGCAGGGCACACCTGGGCGGGGCAGGTGGCAGGGCTCTCCTGAGGACTCCCAGCAGACCCAAACCCACAGGAAGAATGGCTGAGGGGGCGGAGCCTGCAAGGCCCTGGTCTCTGAGTGGCCCTGAGCTGAGCCTGCCTCCATACGGATAAGATGGGAGCTGTAGCTACTGCTGGCACCCTGCTTGCTCGGCTCCACCCGGTGCCCTTTGCCCATATCAGCTCTGATCCGCCAGGCTGGTGCAGACCGGGAAACTGAGGTCAGAGTTAATCACCCAAGGATGGGACGTAGGTGGACTGAGGCCAAAGGTGGGCACCGAGGCCCTGCGCAGGCTGCCACTGTGGCCCTGATGCTACCATGCTCTTCCTCCCTGCTACAGCCTTTGAGCGCCCCAGAAACCAAGCCTTCTCGCAGGTCGGACCCCTACTCCAGGTCACCAGGTGAAGAAAACAAGGTGCAGATGGGTGAAATGGTTTGGTCAAGGTTAGGGAAGGGGAGTCCCTACTAGGATGTGACTCCCCTTCAACTGCTTTTTGCACTGTTTAGTCTTTGTCCCCAAGATCTACCCAATTTCAAATAAAGATGCTGGACTCTGCTAGGAGAAGAAAAAAAGGGAAACTTGAAACAGGGTGGAGGCAGCCCCAGCCCTCACCCGACACCCCCGTATCCACCCGGGAGCATGGTCAGAGCTCGGCCTGCAATTTCCCTCCTCCCTGCCATCCCCATCCCTTCTCTGCCCTGACCCCAGGCCTGGACTATGTGCCGATGGCTTTGGCCTCAGTGCCCAAGGCTTGTGGAGTGAGAAAGATCAGGTTTTGGACTGGTCCAATGACACAAACGCCACCCTGTCCGAGGCCCCTCTCCGGAGGTCTGGCTGCTACATCTGCAGACAGTGAGCCTCCCCCGGGGCTGTGAGATACAGGTGGGCAGATAAAGCTCTGGGTACAGGGTCAGGCCTGTTCCTACTCGCACCCCAGGCCCCAACTACCTGGCTGGCGCTGTGAGAGAGGTGTCCCGGAAGCTGCGACACAGAACCACCCAATAAGGGGGCTGCGTGGCTCCTGCCTGCAGCGAGGCCCATCCAGGCCGGTGCGGTCAGCCCCTCCCCGGTTTCCTTCCGAAGGGCGGCGGGCTCGCTTTTGTCATTCAGAGCCAGGGCCTCGCTCCCTGCCAGGGGTCAGGCGGCCACTTCCAAACCCTCCGGTGCTCGGGGGGCCAGTCGAGCCAGGTGCATCGGCGGGAGTCGGGCTGGGGGAGGACAGAGCGGGATCGGGAGGGACCTCTGAGCCAGCCCACGTCCAGTCGGGAAGGGGGGCAGGGGTGCTCAATGGGATCAGGTCGGTGTAATCCCATTTCAGCCTTTGTCATTCTGGCGGCCACGGGGCCCAAGCTGGGAGGCCGACCCCTTAAGACAACGCGCGGCCACACCAGAGACGGACCGGCATGACAAAGGCCGCAAGGGACCCAGTGGCGGGAAAGCTAGTGATGCAGGAGGGGGGCGGGGCGGGGTGGGGGGCGTCTAGCGTCACGTCCGCGGGCGAGGCCCTGCGCTGCGCCAGGTTTAAGTCCGACCCTAGGCCACTCTCCGGCTCTGGGCGCAGGCCCCGATTTTGGTCTCTAGTCCGGGGACAATTAGTTACCAAGGCCTGAGGGGCCGGGCATTGCGCGCGGGACGGGCGGCCGCGCCCCACGAAGGCCTCCCTGCTTCCCTCGAGCTCCAGTGCGGGGTCCCCAGTGCGACTCCACTTCCTTTCTCCCTCGGGGCGCACGACGGCTCGGGCAGGACTGGGGTCTCCGTGCGTCTGGTGTGCTCTGCCCCGGCCTGTTTGCTCTCCCAAGCCCAACGCGTGCCGCAGCCCCGGAGCGCGCCCGCCGAGTCTCAGGAATGTCGCAGGCCGGGCGTGCAGGGCGGGCCTCACTGCTGCGGACGGGGGGAGGCCGGAGCCCGTAAACTTGCTGGTGTTGGATCGCGGGGGGTGGCGGTGGATGTGGGAGTGGGCAGAAGGGGCCGCCAGAGCCCAGACCCGCGGATCGGATGGGGGCAGATGCGGGCCGCGGAGGTGGTCCTCCCAGGGACCCGCGGTGGGTGGCTCCGCCTGGTAGGGGGTGGGAGTGCGCGGGCAGAGCTGAGAGGCCAAACGGGTAGGGCAGTGTGGACTGCCGCGTGGCGTGTGGGGGCCTAAGCCCAGCCCCGGGGGCGCGGTGAGGAAGGGACAGGCGGGGCGCAGAGGCTCAGGGGGGCCCGGGGGCGTCCGGGGCTGGAGGCACAGGCGGCAGGCAGGGAGCCCAGGGGCGCAGGCGCACAGAGGGCGCTCAGCTTGGCTCCGCTAGCAGCGGCGTTTTCGGCTTTTCCATCCCGCTCAGACTTTTGGGCTATGCGGGATCCAGGAAAACGGGGAAACTCGGCCAAGCGGGGTTAGACGTGAGAGGGAACTCGTACAGCCACACACACACTACCCTCCACGCTCTCACACGCCTGCCCGTACGCGCGCACTCAAAGCCCTGTTTGTCCCAGAGCCGATTCCGTGGGGAGGCAGGCGCTCCAGGGACTTTTAGGTCTGAGCTGGAGGTCCGAGCCGCTTCCAGGTCAGCGGCACCTAGCGCCGACCCGAAGGCCTGGGATCTAGGAGCGGCTTCTCTGGGTCTAAGGGGCCGGTGGGTCCCCGGAATCCAGACTGGGCGTTGACCCACAGCAGCCCTGGCGCTAGTGGCGCCTCTCGCCCCAGAAGCACGGACCTCACAAGTGACTCCTCACCTCTGCCGCAACCAGGCTGGTGAGCAGCGCTGGCGGGACACTCTTGAGCCCGGTCACCCCGGTCCGCTGCCAGTCGAGGGGATTGTGCCCCCTGACCTTTCCCCAAAGCCAGGGAGCGCGGAAGTCCGCTTAGGTCTCTCACTTCTTAACCGTTCAAATAGGCAATCAATTTTTATGATGTAATTTATAATTTATGCAGGTTGTCTTCATACATATGGTGTTGCTTTTGTGTGTCGGGGTTTCAGGTGCTTTATTACTCCGAAGGTGTGATTTGCATTCATGTTCGGTTACCAAGATCATATTTCTCCTGTTTACACCAGAAGGGCCCCAAATGAAGATTAATGCCGCCTCCCTTTGCCCGGCCCGCCCCCAGTAGACCCCGATCTGCAGCACCCCCCTAGACCCGTCAGCCCCACCGCCAAGCTTCGGGAGAAAGAGCCCCCGCTGCGCTATGGTGGTCCGGGAAGACCTGGCACGGCAGGGGGTCCAAGCGGGTCGCCTGCTCTGGCTGTGCTCGCTTCAAGAGTCTGGGGGCCCCACGGGACAGAAATAGGGGCGCATGCACAGAAGGCTCTTTCCCAGGGAGGCCGTGACTGGGCGCGGGCAGGCCACTAGGCGCCGTCGTCACGCAAGTCCCGGCGAAGGGAAAGGGCATCGAGGTCTACTCTGCAGCCAGGGCCGCCGGACATGCGCGCTCCAGCCACTCCGGGTGGCCGCAGAGAACTGGGAAGACCCCAAGGAGAGAGCCAGGGGATGACGAGATCCCCAGGCCTGCTAGAGTGTCCTTCTTGGCTTCCCGCGCACCCGAAACCCCTTGCCAAAGGGGACAGCACCCAGTTCCGCTTGGGACAGGCCCGGGCTGGAGGGAGCAGACGCGGAGACCTTGTGCTAGCTTGCCAGACACAACTGAGATGATTAAGCCAATTAAGCTGGAACAAACAGACGCAAGATGGAGCTGGCTTTGACCCCAAGAGAAAGGATGTCTTGGAATGCAGGTGCACCGAGAGGGGATCGCCCTGCCTGCAGACAACCGTTGAATCGGGATGGTCCTGCAAGACAAACTCCATCTCCAGAGGGTCTGGAGGCCCCGCTCCCACCCTATTTAAGCTTCAAAAACCTGTGAAAGAACCACGTTGGGGGCTGGACACTGGAGGTGAAAACGGAGTAGAAAGCATGCACTAAATCTCGAAAATTCCAAAGTGGGTTGGGGTTGGGGAAGGTCCAAGCTCTGCTGGCCCAGGTCGCTCCCGAGTATACCCCCAGCCACTGTGGGCATCTGTGGGAGGGGGATGCTTGAGGCCCAAGACCACTCTGAAGTGGGCCCTGCCCCTGGAACGTGGAGATTGGCTATGGGTTTTTTAAGTACCCTAGGGTCTCCAAAGGGTGGGGGGCACCCTGCTCCCTGGGGACTGCGGCCGGGGGTCGCCTGGTTGGCTGGCTGTTCCTGCAACCTCTCTGGACCCCAGCTCGGTGGGGTAAGTGGACATGGGGGTGCAGGGCAGCTGCAAGGCGCCCTAGCACTTAGCTGGGGGGCGCAGATCCACGGTGCTCCCAAGCGTAATTATTTGATCTGCAGATGTAAGTTGGATTTATTGTAACAACAAATATAGTGATGTCAAAACCCAACCTTGGATTAAAGCCGGCAGCCAAAGGGGAAGTGTATTAATTTCCAACAGCATCTCAGGCCAGAGCCTATTAGAACAAGCTATTCTTCAGGCCCCCCCATCAGAATTAATCATTGGGAGTTAATTTGAAGCTCAGACAAGTTGCTGTTAATTTAGTGCAGGGAAGACGGGATGGAATAAAAAGCTGAGGTGCTGGCCGAGCCTCGTGGGTCTCATTAATCAGCCAGCTGAGACGGCCTGGCTTGATTACAATTTGCAAAAAAATTCATTAGGGCCCGGGCGATTGACAATTTTTCTCTCTGCCTGTGATGTGACTCATTAGGCAGCCAAATGGAAGCCATGATGACGGCCATGATGACAGCGGCCATCAAGCGCCGCTTGTTTATCTTCCTCCCCTCGGCCTGTCTCTCGGGCCTTGGCCTCCGCGCAGGGCTCTCGGGGGCGCCCTGGCGTTCGGGGGTTGGGGAGAAGGGGAGGGCCGGGGTCGGAGGGGGGTGGAGGGGCTTAGGCGGCGCCGCATCCCCCGGCCCTCTCCTCCTCGCGTCCAAGGGGCTAGGGTCTTGCAGCCAGGGAGAGCCAGGGAGCTTGGGCCCAGGAGTGGGCTCCCTGAAGGTGGCCCCACTTCCTAGGGCGCTTCACTTTCCCTCGGGGTTTGTGTAAACCAAGGCTCCAGGCCCCTCTGTGCCTTCCATCCCTACCAGGTGCTTGCGGGGAAGATGGGTAGGGATTGCACCTGTTATGGTGGAAGGTTATATGAAAGTGGGGGGCATTCCAGGATCTTCAGGGAGTGCCTCGCTCTCAATACTCAGGTTTCCTCCCCGAGACCAGGGTGCCTGGTGGGGGCGCTCCTCCCTCCCCCCCCCCCCCCCCCCCCCCCGCCCCAGTCCTTGGGGCCTGAACTCCGCACCACCAGCTAGTTTCGCCAGGGGCGCATAATCCCGCCGGGGGACGGGACGTGGGGTGGGAGTGGGAGGTGGGGCGGGGGAGGTGTCTGCTGGTCTCCTAGGCCGTGTGGCCGGTGAGGACCTGCCCCGGTCTGATGACGCCAACCGGCTAACCAGGCTCGCTCGCCGGTGCTAATGGGGGGCGGGGGGAGAGCTACCGGGCCTTGCACACCGTGCGGAGGGGTGGAGAACGGCCCGGGCTCACCCCCCACCGCATGCCCCATGGTGCTGGGTGAGGATCATCAAGGAACCGCAGCTGTCGGTGTCCCGCAGCGTCGGTTGAGGCCCTCGGACTGTCCATTCCATGTTACTGTTTTCAAGAACCAAGACTAGGCCATTTTCTGCCATTGGAAATCTTGGGAACGCGGCAGGAAACGGTGGCTCGGCCGTGCGAGTCCCTCATCTTGCTCCTGAAGTTCGGACAGAGGCTTGGGTCCCCATTTCTTTCCGCCGCGAGGAAGTGACCGGGTGTTAAGCCATATAAATAAACTCAGTATTAGTATGACCCACGGCGACTCGTTTCCCCTCCTCTTTGAGCTGAAAACCGCGGTGGGTGCCGGTCGCTTTGCAACCCGCGCCCCAGCCTCCATTCACAAGGCCGAGGTTGGCGGAGCCCCTGGCTTCTCTTCGCTCTTCGTGCTGCTGGTTTGGCGGTCCAAGAGCTCTGGCACCGCGCTCACCCTCGCTCGCCCGCTCCACACCCTTGGGTCACCCCTGGCCTATCCAAGGCAACCTCCGATGGGCCTGGCAGTTCGCGTCGGGCTCGGGAGGTGTAGGCCGAATGGGCCGCGCTCTGAGTCGCGGTACCCGGCGGTCGGGGAAGTGGGACTAGGATCTCGTCACGCCCCTCCCGCGCCCTCTTGGCCGCCCTACCTAGGCGGGGAGGTGCCCAGCTCCCAGCACCCGGATGAACCGGCTCCCAGCCCGCAGGCCTGCGCGTTCCTCTCCCCTTTCCGCTTTGTGCAGTTGACCGCCCCGGCGCCCTTCCAGTGGGGCTGTAGTCGGGTCCCGCCCCCTCCGACCCCGCCCGGAGAGGGAGGTGCCCGGCCCGCTGCGCTCACAGCTGGCCTCCACCTCCCAGCTGAGAGCTGCCGGGAAGCCCAGCTCGGCTGAGTTTCTGCTCCTGTCGGAAGATAACGCCGGAGCCTGATTTATGGGCGCTGGGCCCTGCCCCCGAGCGAGCACTGCTTCTTTTCGGGTCGGGGATGTTTGTAAGGAAACGCGTCTCCTTCCTGGCTGCGGTCGATTTAGACATTCCGGAGTTTGTAAAGTCACCAATACCCGCACTGGCTTTCCCTCTTTTGACCGAAATTTGCCAGCCTCCTAGTATTGATTAGGCCGTGCAAGGTTGGGGAGACGGTAGGTTTCTAAGATGAAGATTAGTTTTCCTTAAATTTATAACCCAACTAGATATCTTGCTGTACAATTTAAAACCTGGAAAGGTGCAGTGTGGCTCACGTCCCGTCAGCCTGAGGAGGCCTGGACAGGGGACATTTTTCCAGTACTGGCCCCACGCCAGCTACCTGGCCACACTCTAGTGGAGCCCACCAAACAGCCAAATCTGGACATACTTATGAGACCTAGGCATTGCATTATTTTCCTCTCTCCTTTTTTTATTATTCACAAGACTGAGATTGTTTAAATGTCATAACTTATAAGAAAATAAGCTACATTGAAATAAATTAAACACAACAGAGGCGTGCTTCAAACATGGCTCAGAGCAGATATGCAACCCCAAGAAGAAAAAGCCAGGCAAAACTAAAGCAAAGCAAATTTCCAGGGTGCCCCAAAATGTCTGCTTTTTGGTCAACTAAAAAAGCCAAAATAGAAATAAAAAGTGTAAACCCCAGTGTTTGTTCTTGCGTGTCATGTTTACCTTTGGAAAAGTATGGAAAGGTGGCTGCTATGCATGGCGGATTACAGCGGAGGACTTGTTTTCTTCTGGAATGTGAATGGAGAGTATTACTGGGTAGTTTGGTCCTATAACTTTCAAAATACTGCAGCTGAGATCCAGTTTATATAGATATCTATATACAAAGTAGGACAGTACAATAAATATTTAGTGTGTCTTTAGCTGTAACGTAGCCCCTCCCAAAGCAGTCTTGTAAGCCTTTTTAATGAATATACTCTCGGTTTGCTTGGGACGTCCAACGCTGGAGGGTGACTTGTGAGTTTTGCTTCAGACGTGGCTCAGTCTGTAGTGGGTTCCGGCCTGTGCTCTCTCCCTGGTGGTCCAGGCCCTGGCCCTCCCTGGACCCTCAGGGTCGGGCCTGCTCCAGCTGCTGATGCTGACTTCTAATAGCGAACCTGCTGACATGGACGGGGATGGGGACGACAATCTTGGGGTTCCGGGAGGGCTCCCCTGTCTTGGAATTGGCATTGCCGGCCTTCACCCGTTTCCACTTGGCCCTGCGGTTCTGGAACCAGATTTTCACCTGCACCTCGCTGAGTTTGAGGGCGTGGGCAATCTGTGAGCGCTCGGTCAGGGAGAGGTACTTTTTGCAGTGGAACTCCTTCTCCAGTTCCAGCAGCTGCTCGCTGGTGAAGGCAGTCCGCCGCCGCCGGTTCTTGCCGGTGGAGGTGGTGCTGCCCGCCGCGCCGCCGCTCGGCGGGGTCTCCTCCAGCGCGTGGCCGGGGTCTTCCTCCTTGTGAGCCGCCTGGCCAGGCAGATTGTCATCCGAGCTGTAGTCCAGATCGCTCTCCAGTGAGAAGCTCTCCTCCTTGCCCTTCGGGTCGTCTTCCACCTTTGACTCGTCTTTCCCTTGCCCTCTGACAGCCCCGACTGAAAGCAAAACCAAACGGCGTTTTATTACATTTCGCACACTAGCCTTGCCTTCCCCTTCCCACTGCCACTTGGGCATTTCCCCCCTCAGCGGATTGTGTTTCTGTGACATTAACACATTGTGATTTCCTGGCCTCTGGCGGGGGTAGGGGGTGGGGGTGGCGTGAGAAAGCTCAAGGAAAAGAAGACAGTACAGGCGACCGCCCTTTGCCCAGAACCATCACTCAAGGGGCCGCCAGGCCTCCTCCGCACCCTCAGGGCCTCTGGCAGCTCAAGGCACAAGTAACAGGAAATGTGAGGCCCGAGAAAGTGTCTGCTTTGTCCCTGAGGTAGGGGCCGGGTGAGAACTGAAGGGGAGCTCACAATTCATCCTGTCCCCCACCCCGTTAAAATTTAGCTGACCTCCAATGCCAAAGTGGCGGCGTAAAAGTGCGGATCTAGACCGTGTCTTATTGGGGGGATAAGTTAGTAATATTACTACTAATTGGAGGGATAAGTTAATAATAAGTTACATAAATATTAGTAATGAAAAAGGAAGTTTTGTAGCTTTAGAAGTTCACAGCAGACACCCCAACACAGACACAAGCATATTCACAGCCTCCCGGGGATCCAGTTATCCCAGGAGGAGAAGGGGGATCATAGGTCTGGACACAGCCCGGCCAGCCTCCCCGTAAGGTTAAAACCTACCCGGGGACCCCAGCTCGTGGCTCGGGGGTTGGGGGGCGGCTAGCCAAACTCGACGCCAGACAGCTATGCTGTCCTGCGCATCAGCCGGCCGGGGGCGCTAAATGACCCCTCCCCCCACCCGGAGACCCCCGCTTGTTGCGTGGCTCTAAATGTCCCCCGGGGGCCTCGCGACGCAGCTCGGCGGCATCCTCCCGCTTCTCTGAAGGGGAGGACAGGGGCGAGGATCTTCGGGGGCTCGGCCTTGCCGCGTAGGCCCCGGCGAGAACCTAGAACCGGCCCGCCCCCGCGCCCAGGACGCGCGCGCGCGCGACCGACTCACCTAGCGACGCCTGCACCGCCTCCGCCGCGGAAAAGGCAAGCAGCGAGCCCTCCTTGGCCAGGAAGCTTTTGCCGTCCTCAGCGTCGGCTTGCAGCGCCTCCGCCTTGTCGAAGTTGCCGCCGCCTGGCAGAGGCTGCGGCGCGAACTTGCGGGCGGCCGCCGCCTCCTGGTGCTGGGGAGACGCCGAGAAGCCGCCGGGCAGCGTGGCCATGAGCGTGGAGGTGAGCGCCATGCCCTGCGCCAAGCTGGAGCAGAAGCCGGTGGGCAGGCTGGGGATCTGGTGGTGAGGGTGCGCGGGCGGCAGCGCGGGCTGCAGCGCGGCCTGGGGCAGCGCGGGCGGCGGCGGCGGCGGCGGCGGCAGTACCACCGGCCTGTAGGGCATGAACATGGGGTAGCCGGTGTAGACGAAATGGCCGGGGCTGGGCTGCGGCGGGCTGCCGATCAGCGAGTCTATGCTGAAGGCGGTACTACTCCCCAGCGGGCGCTGCATCATCATCAGCGACGGCGGGAACGCTGCGCTCATAGACGCGCTCGGGAGAGGACAGCGAGAGGCGAAAAGTCCCCGCGCCGCCGCCAGGAAGCCCGCCGGGTACCGTGAGCACAGCTGGGTGCGCCGGGCAGGGGCCGAGCCGGATCCCGAGAGCAGACGCCGCTGCCCCTCAGCCCTGGGCCCGCTGCATGCCCGGCGGGTGCGGGTGCAGGCGATGCGCCGGTTGAGGCCGTGCGCCCCGGAGTGGCGAGGGCTCCCGGGCCCCGCGGGCTCGCTGGAGCCGCTGTCCGCAGCTTGCCCGTCGGAGCCCGTGCGTGTCGCGTCCGCGGCCCCGGTTCGCAGCCGTCGGTGCGTCTGTCTGTCCGTCCCGCAGTCGGTCGCCTCCCGCGGGCCCCTGGGGAGCGCGCGATGCTGGCGCACTTGTCTTCGTCCGGCGCCGGCAGCACCTTTAAATCGCGCTCCTCTTTCTCATTCACATTTTGCATGCTGCCTGGCCGGGCTCGCCTCACGTGGGGCCTGGAGCCACCTCCTATTGGTTGCTCCAAAAGGGGCGGGGATGAAGCGGGGCTCCGCCCCCTTCCACCCGGGCTGGCGCTAGCGGGCTGTAGGCGCCACGGGCGGAGCTCGCGGGCCGGAGAACCGGAGCCTGCGCGCGGGACCCGCGCCGCGCAAACTTGAAAAGGGGCCGTTGGCACCGTCAAGGCTCCAGGGCCGAGGCCCGGCAGCCTCAAAGCCGCCTCCAAGGGCAGCTTCCGGGGCTAAGGCGTGTTTTATTTCGATAATGTATGCGCTGGAACAAACCTGCCAGCGGCTCACCCTAGCGCTGTGTGCTGCTTCGGCGACGTTCCCGGAGTTGAGGGCAAGGTCCTGCCCCTCCGGATCCGCTCCTGGGCTGCCAGCCGCCCCTGCTTGCCGCGGGGAACCCTCCGGGTTGCTCGGTGCGCTCGCTCACCCCCACGCCCCTCCCCCACCGCGCTCCTGGCGGGGCGGGGAGGCTACCAGTTCCCCCATCCCAAGCTTGGCCCTCCCGTGAGCGATCCTTCTCATTTTTCATGACATTCTTAATCATCGCACCTATTTACACACTTTGCCTGCGCGCACCAAAATAACAGCCACGATAATTATGATAATAAAGCGAGTCCTTTATCTGCTCCATCCTCGGGGAGGAAGGGGGGGAGTTGCTGTGCCTCCAGACTGTATAACGTGAGATTATCCTGATGAAAGCTTTATGATGTTTGCTCAAATAAAAGCTGCGTTTTGTAAATAGGCGGTAATTAAGCACATTGAGAATGGAGGGGGGCGCCCACCCCGTTGCCACCGCCCGGTTTCCAGCGCCAGGACTCGAGGGCGCGCGGTTCCCCTTTGCCTACTGCAGGATGTAGCCGATTCCCTCGGGAGATTTCCCCCGTCTGGACAATGGTAAAACCCCAGAATTTGGGAGTAAGGGAATTGGCGGGAAGGGAGTGCAGGCTGGGGATGTTCTTATCTCCTTCTCCATCATAAAAACTTTCAGCTCTTGTGTTCTGTTTAAAACCGGGTCATTCCGTGACGAGGGCAGACCGTGCACAGCGCGCCCGCGTGCGCTGGGCTTCCACGCTTCTCCAGAGCCTCGGCTCCAACTTCTCGGGTCTAGACGTTCTCCCAGGAAGACCGACAAGCTCCGGGCTCGTGAGGAGAGGAGAGAAGGGCATTGTTACATCAGTCATTAAAAATCAGCTCACGCCGAGGAGTTAGTGGTTGGGGAGTTGGTCCGTGTTGGACGTGTGTTATGTATCACTTACAAGCACATTTAATTGGGAGATAAAGATAAATCGATCTTTATGAATTTATCGACCGGATTCTTTGAGGCTCTCCTTTCTCGCCCTTCCTTTCTAGCGCTCCAACCCCAAGGCCCCCCGGGGGACGTCTTGATTCCCGACCACCTCTTCGCCCGCGAGTCTGGCCGGGGACCCACTGCCCACCCAACGGGCGCTGGAGAAGGGGAGGGTGTCTCCTCGGCGCCCCGGAGTGCCGGGAAAACTCTCCGGCCCCGCCGCCAGCCTCCCTCCTCCTGCTGGCCTCCTCCCCGCCCCACCACCACCCGGACAAAGACGTCTCCGGAGCGTTTCCCCCACTCCAGGCCGCAGTAATAGATGGCTCCGGCAGCAGGCGGCTTGAAAGGAATTCATTAGGGCGCTCGGGTACTGCCTCCACTCTCTTCGCGCCCAGACCCCGAGGTGGCTTAGGCGGTGTGCGGGGAAATGAAACCCCGTGGGGATCCACGGGGCAAGGGGTGTCGCTGGGGCCTCTAAGCTCTGTCCCTCTTTCCCCACTCCTACAACAGAAGAAAAACAAGAAAAGGAAAAAAAAAAAAAAGGAAGCCTCGGACAAACGGCTGATTCCTTTATGAGCATAATAAATACTCCCTCTCATTATGAGACAGTTACAGGCACACAGTCTCGGGTATGGGTACCTTGCTTCTTGAATACTAGAAAAAACGCTCGACTCCCTCCGTGATTTACGTTGCTGCAGCCGGGTCCCCTTGCTGCTCGACGCTGGCCTGCTGTGTAAGCTCTTACTCATTTTACCCAGGCAGGTTTGCCATCCACTTCTATTTCGCCGTAAAAATATTGTTCTAGGGACTTCCATCGCCTGATTACCCTCCGAGACAGAAATTCCTTTGATTATTTTGGTGATAATTCTACATTTAAAGTTCAGCAAGAAGATTTAGGTCCGTTGAATTATAGCTACACTTGAAATAATTTGATGGCATATTATTTGCATCCATAAATTGCTGTGGAAAGTATTGACTGCGGGGGTTATAATACTAATCTTCTTTTATTAGTGAGTTCAGAGAATTCTCATCAATATGAATTTTATTTACTAGTGTGCTTTTTCTCGAATGCAATGCAGTAATTTTTTCTCATCTAATGCTTAACTGCTTAGAAAACGACTGTTCGCGTCATAAAAGGATCCTTGTGTTTCGCCGTGATTAACAAGATTCATTCGGGGCACCTCAGCTACCTGCAAAGCGTTCAGAGCGTGGGGTTTGCGGATAATAAAAGCCTTTAGAGTTTTTCCTCGGCTCTTCGGAGAGATTTATGGACAGCGAGCGACAGGTACATGGCCTCACCATCCTTCAGGTCCTGCCTGCTTAGCTCGGAACTGCAGCGAACAGCAGAGCGCTGGGTGCTGGGCCCAGGCTGCGCGAGGAAACTACCCGGCACAGACCTTGGCAACTTTGCTTTATGAGGCGCCCCCCGACCACCCCTCCCGCCGATTAGGAAAAAGGCAGGACGCACCCGAAGGTACATCTGGGTCCTTCAACTCCAAGTCAACTTGAGCGAACTTTTTTTCTCCCGGGGAACCTCCCGCGGGGAAGAAGTTGGCCCAGACCCTTGGGCACTTGTTTCTGCGGGTGCCAAGCTGGTGTCAAGATCGTATTAAGCCACTTAAAATCTCAGACGTCAGTAAAAGTGATGGTAATTAAGTTGTCTCCATGCTTCGGGGCTGTTCCAGTCAGCGTTCGCGTGCAGGTGTGTGGAGGCTGGGTGTAAAATGGGAAATGCACAAGTAAATGAATATTCATACAGAGAAGTTGCGTGGGCCTGCCGAGTCCAGCCCGCAGGAGGAAGCACCGCGAACCTCCCGCGTCCAGGCTGCAGCCGGGGTCGAGGTCGCGGGTGGTCGTAGAGAGGGGGCAGCGTGGGAGCCCCAGGTTTCCGTGGGTGCGGAGAAACTCGCAGGCCTAGCGGGCCGGGCGCTCCGGCCCTGCCGCCCAAACCCAGGGAACAGGCTCGTTTCTCTGGCAACCGAGTTTTTTTAATTTATAGGGACTTTGAGTGGCCTGATCATTCGGTCATTGCGGCAGCTTTTGCTCCTGGCAATAGTTGGGAAATAGCTGGGGATGGGTTTTATTTATGGAAGGGCAATTGGGATTCACACCCAGCAAACCCAGAACGGTCCCTCCCAAGCCCAAGACGCACTTACAAAGAGGTGCTTGTGTAAAATTCCCCATCAGACACACCAATTTGCAAGTAGCAGAAAGCACTGAAGCCTCATCTTTTTTAACTATTTTATTCAGCTTTTTTTTTTTTTTTTTTAAATCTCAAAGCCCAAAATAGACTCCATGTGGTTCTAAGTGAAGTCAGCCCTTGGCTGGCTTTGAAATAGCTCCCGCAATTATGTAAAAGAGCCATTCACCAACAGGACGGAATTAAAAGGGATCTCGCCCGCTTCCCTTTCATTGCCAACCTCTCATGTTTGGCTTTTCAAAGCACTTCCAACACGATGTCTTTCTCCAGGACAAAAGGCAGAACAAAAAAAGTCCCCAAACTTGTAAATTGAACGTCAAGGGAACTTTAAACAATTTAAAGCCCATAAATAATGATAAAGGGGACTGGCAAAAAAGGCAAACCCATTCAATTAATAGAGTTTCCCAAGCAAAGATCAAGTGGTTTATAAAATAAAAGTCTTTGGTTTCATTATTCTGCTCCTTGACCATGCAGAAAGCAGGACAGGGGGTTTTTCTAAAGCGCCCTGGAGAAGAAACACTTTGCCGGACTGTGTGCGCCGAGACATTCTTATGTAGAAAGTTTTGCTTTTTGTCCCCCACCCTCAAAGTAGTAGAAACAAAACCGCAAAGCAGAGACGTGAAGAAGGGGGGAGACTACCCGCCCCCCGTTTCCTTGGGGGAGTTGGAAAATGTTCCTTGAAGGCCTGAAGACCGGGAGACGTGACCCTTCACACCTGCGCTGCCCTCGCCACCGCAGCGCGGAGGAAAAGGCGGAGCCACAGCCTCTGGGCCGGCAAGCCTACCCTCGGCGGTATCTGGGGGCCGAGGTGGGAGGGCTCCTGCACCGCCCGGGAGCCCCGGGGACCGCGGGTGTGGACGCGCAGACGGCGCGCTCAGGCGCCCACCGCGCGCTCCCGGGGTTGTCCTGCATCGAGGGTGGGCTCGGCTCCAGAGCTGCGGCCTAGGCGTCAGAGGGCCGTAGTTCCTTTTCGGAAAAGCCCTGAAGGTTGGAGTGGGGTGTGCGTGACCACCGAGGGCACTGGATCGCCCGGCGCCTTCGCCCTGGAGGCCCAGTGCCGGTGCGCACAGTGCGGCTCCCTGGGAGGATCCTCGCAGGGGACTTGGCGCGCCTGTCCCAGGTCCCCAGCCTGGGAAGAGAGAACATCAGTCGAGGCCGGGGTGGGACCCGGGCCCGCGGGGTGCACCTGCGGGGTCGAGGCCTGGGGCGCAGGCGGGGAGGGCAGCGAGCGCCTGGGCCGGCGGGTCCCGCAGGAGGAGCGGCCACTTCCGCCCGGCCTAGGGCTGGCTCGGCGGGGACTTAGGGTGCAGCGCCCTTCTGCGACCCCCACGTACTGGGTCGCGGGCTTTGGGGGGGCAGACGGAGGCGCAGGCCGTGCGGGACTTCTCACCTGGCTTTATCTCCTCCCATCTGCCCTCGGATTCCCGCGGCCCCACCTTTCGGGGACTTCAATCGCTCCCCACCATCCGCGGCCCGACTTTCATCTCCCCGCACAGCGGGCATTGTTTGCGGGACTTCACAGGGATGTTAATCTCGGGGCCACGTAAAAGGCAGCCTGAGAGAAGGGAAGAGGGCACGCAGGGGTGAGGGGGTGCGCCGGCCTGGGCCGCGGCCTTGAGGCCCGCCGTACGGGCAGCCCTCCTGGGACGCCGGGGACCCCTACCTTCCCCCGGTCCCATCCCGCAGTCGTATCCTGGAAGGCAGGGGGCGCTTCGTGATGGTCCTGGGCCCGACACAGCTAGCATCCAGTGGATGCTGACGTGGGAGGTGTGGGGACAGCTACCGATGGCCTGGGCTCAGCTGTGCGCCCTGCGAACTTCCACCTCTTGGAAGGATACCGTGTGTCCGGGGAGAGGCGGGCCAGGGACTCCAGCGGCTGGAGCCTTGGCAGGGTGGGGTGTAGGGGCTGGGTCCTCTCAAGCCAGGGCCCCAGCTGCAGCCCCTCAACAGCCCCGACCTCCTGCAAGAGTGTTGTCTTTTAAAGAGGACGCAGGGCCACCATTTAACCCTTTAGAAACCACATGTGGGAAGCAAGAGAGTCTTCGCATCAACATCCACTCAGTCAGGGGCTGCGCTCCCACCTGAACTTCTGCAGGGACGGAATGAGAAGCAGCGTTTGCCTTTAGGCAGAGCTCTGTTCTTCCTCCAGAAATACATAGCAGAGCCCACATTTCCTCTCGTTTCTGCCACCTTGGACATAGAAAATATGACCCAGCAAGGATGTCACAGACAGGGGTAGGGCATCTGTGTGAACAGAGCGGAGAGAGGCTGGTTACAGGGGGAAGGAGAACACGGAATGGCCTCTGTCCATCCTAAGGAATCCCTCCCCTGGATGCACGCCCGCCCACCCCTCCAGGGAGGGTCGTTGTAAGAAGTTCACTCAGCAATGAGCTCATCTGGAAGATTCCAGGTGGATGTCCGTAACTCACCAGCCTAGCTCTGTTGAGTCTTCCCCAGGGGACAGCTTTGGCTGGTAGGGAAAGCTCCACAGGCAGGCCATCTAAAATGACACTTTTCAGAGAGGACTGTGCCGAGGGGCGGGGGACAGCTGTTCTATGAACAAACATATAAACTAATGTGACAATAGAGGCAGACCCCTGGGAAAAGGTAAGCAGGAGCCCCTCACAATAGAGCACCCAACTCACAGGTCCAGGGAGAAGGAGCCTGCTTGCACCCACACCCCGGGGGTGGACCCATTCCACATTGCAGGAAAATCCCAGTGGAAAGCTCTGACTCTTGCTTGAGGGGCTTAAAAGCCACCACCAACCAGAGCCAATGGGAAGGGCAGTCAGCAGAGGCTGGCCCCAGGCCTCAACTCTCTCTCCCTGGCTCCCTTCACACTTTGAACTCTCACCTGCCTGGTGTTTCTTGGTTCTCTGACCTGAGGTGGATATAGGTCAGGGGCCACAAGGAGTGGGCCAGTTTCCTTCAGTGAGGCTTGAGAAATGAAATGTAGGTGGGCACCTGTGTTTACCAGGCTAGGAGCACCTAAAACTGTTCCCTAGTGCATACATGCCCGCCACTGTCCTGGTTGCTCCCTGCCCCCGCCTGAGAAGGGTGGAGTGGTACAGGAAGAGGGCATCCTTGGTGGTAGGTTTCTTAATTGTCCCTGCCTCCTCCAGGTTCCCCGAATATACAGCCCCTCCTGGGTGGTGATCACAGAAATCATTGGAAATGGTGACCTCATAGGCCTTTGAAACAGGAGAGCCTTGGGATTTCCCGCACTTGGCATCTGAGAAAAAGACAGAGGACTCGTTCTGCATGACTTTGCTGCCAACAATTGTATCTCCGTTATAGGTGTAGCCTGAAGCCCCTAAACTTTAGGAAAAGAAGCAACCAAGAGCCAAGAGACAGGGAGAGCAAATTCTAACATCCCCAAGTGTTTTCACGTAGGGGCCAACCTGCTGGAGCATGGGTCAGTCTCACAGGAACAAGACAGAATGAGCAGAGGGAAGGTTTTTGAGGTGCAGTGGGAAAAAACACAGAAAACTTCAGAATGCCTCCCCACACCTTCCTAAGGAACACTTCTGGGTTTTGTAAGAAATAAGAACATTTTTCATGAGGCATATTGCCTTGTGTGTGTGTGTGTGTGTGTGTGTGTGTGTGTGTGTGTAGTGTCTTCCTCCCTCTCTTCTTTGTTTTTCTAATGATGAACAGAATTGAAGAAAAAGTGTTGTTTATAGCCTACTATCCAGTACTCTCCTCCCCAAGTTTAGCATTATAGGGGCGTAAGGCACTGCTTGCTCAGAGGCATGTTAGATGATTTCGTTTAAATAAAAGATCTATTCTGCACAATGACTTTCCAACTCCTGCTGGGGAGTCATTGTCGTACACCGCCTGTGACTCCTTCTCACCCATATACTGCAGTGGGCCATGAGGAGGCAGTTGCTATCTTCAGGTGGCATTACCATTGGTACAGAAGAGGGCCGGGGCTGCTTCTGAGGGGTCCCATGGGTGTTGGATGCCTGTTTTGACCAGGCCACAGCAAAGCACCATGAAGGACAGTGACAGACCCGATAGCAGGGTCACAGCAGGGCTTGGAGATGGCCCTTGGCCAGGCGGCTGCCCACAGCTCTCCCGCTACTGGGCATGTCAGAAAAACGAGGCTGTGCTGGGAAGTAAACCAAGGCCACAAGCAAGCCTGCTAGTCTCCACCTGGACAACACCTTCTGCTCCTTGAAGTCGGGGACATAATGAACAGGAAGCTTCGGAAGGAGTAGACATTGATCATGGCGGATGAGAAAACCAGGGTGATAGGACATCACGTGACTGATTTCATGTGTTCCCGGAGTTCCCTGTTCCTCCTCCCCTCAGCATGTCCCGTCCTGGGGGGGGATGGGGAGGAAGATGGGTATTTTAGAATCTGTTTGTTACTGTGCTGTGATGGTCCTAGCATAGACCTTGATTATCATAATTCCCCTCTGTTCTCAAGTTTCCCTCAGATCCACTTAAACTGTAAACAAACAACAACCCAGAGAACCCCGGAAAACTTAGATGAGTAACTTCTTAAAGTTCAACTTCATTCTAACCCAAAATCTTCGAATTCAGTTCATTCAGTATATGTTAAGTTATCTGGAAATTTATACTTTGAAATGTAATGAGCTGAATAATCAATCATGCAAGCCAGATTTTCTATTGCCCATTTTTATTTTAATAATCTAACAAGGTTATTTCCTATATGTATTATGTACCTTGGTGAATTAATGAGGTTATGGCAGGAAACAATTTTATGTGAGGCTTCACAATTTCAAAAGTGTTATTCTGAAAGCGCTCTGGGTGTGCAGAGCGCTCAGGGATCCAGAGCGCCCCCTAGGGTCCATGTACGTAATGGCACCTGCTTTAGATATTTGGGCTCCGCGGTTCCGGGTTACCCGGCTCGCGCTCTCCGGGACAAGAAAAACCAAGACGTCTGTCTTTCATGCCTACAACTGCACAAGAAAAAATTCCCCCTTTATTTTCATTATAGGCCCCTAAGAAACCTTTGTCACGAGGGGAAAAGAATCAGACCTCCATGATTGCACAGGCTGTCAAGAAATACGGTCAGATTTTGGATGTGATAATAGATAACCCACCTAGGCTTCTCTTAAAAGCCATGTTCTCCTGATTCTTACCCAGAGCAGCGCCTGGAAGCGAATGGATAAGAAACACTCGGACATCTGGGCCTGAGGGGCCTGGGGCGCGCCGCTGCGCTTGCCCTGGCCTCTGCGGTTCCATCTGAGTAACGGGAGGGAATCCCGGCTCGCCCACCAGCGGTCTGACTGCTTCTCTCAAACCGTTAGAAGTAATACGGCGCCTACGGGACGGGGCGCCGCAGGGCCTGACCTGGGTGGGGTGGCACTCTTTGGCTGCTCCTGGCCGGGGCGGATGCTCGCGAGGGCGGGCGAGGTGCCAGCACGCCCGCGGCCCCGGGCGTTGGAGGGCTGGGGGACTCCGGGCAGCCGCGGCGCGAGCCAATCAGTTTGAGGGCAGCCTCTGGTCACGAGACTCGAGCATTAAGAACAAGCCACAGGCCACCAGCGCAACGGCACAGAATGGTATTTAACAACACACCGCGCCCCCCTGAGGAAGGGCGAGGCCCCGAAGCGCCGCCCCCGGCCCGCACGGAGTCAGGCCCCTGCACGCCCGCGACTGGGGCGCGGCGGCCCCGGGGCCCTGGGAGCCTGCGCTGCAGGAGGTCTCCTCCCCAAGTTTAGCATTATAGGGGCGTGAGGCACTGCCTGCTCAGAGGCACGTTAGATGATTTCATTTAAAATAAAAGATCTGTAAACTCTGTTCACTTACCAAACCCCAAATACATTCCTCTTTTGGGGAAGCGGTAGGCAACCCGGGTGCTTTGGCACCTTGCTTCCTTTCCCCCCACGATCTCCATCTCCCCAGGGCCCCCTCCCAATCACACCCGCATCTTTTTTGACGCCGCGGAACCACTGGGGGTGGGCGAAGCTGCGAAGCCGGACGCGACGCCGGTGGTTGCGACGCGGGGGGCTGGCCGAGGACCAAGGGCTGACCCGTTCTCCCCACTCGCCTCGCCTCCGCGGAGCTCACCCCGCGGTACCCTGGCTCGAGCGCGCCCTCTGCGGGCCGCCGACGGGATCGGCCCTCCGGGGCGACTGTCCGGAATACAGCCTGCGGGCGCCCCGCCAGGGTCTCTATGGGGGCCGGTCACGCGCACTGCCAGTCTCTGAGCAGCCGGGGCCTCGTTTCCAGGTTTTGCGTGTGTATGGGGGCGCTTTGATCACCCCCACCGCTGACGCGGCTCTTTTTTTATTTTTTCGGAAAGGAGCAAACATCTCCAGTTTTAATGTGGCCCGATTATCTCGTTTGCCCGACTTAAAATGTTTCTCTTTAACTCATTTCAATCTAGTAAATATGCTTCAGCAAGTAGCTAATTTCTCAGGGATGGCTTTGCTTCATCATTTGCATATAAAGCGCGTCGGGGGACCGGCCCCATATCCCGGTGCGCGGGTCACAGGCAACTGGGCCTCCACTTCCACGGGGACACCTGGGTTTGGTCTACGATTGGCAGGGTTGGTGGGGCACCTAGACCCGGGGGTGGGACGGGCACCTTCCCTGAGCTCCCCTGTCCGCGGCACCCGCCTCTGCGCCCCCGCGCTCCTATCTCGGGGAGGGGGCGCTCCCTGGGTGCCACATGGGCGCGAGGGTCCGGGGCTCATTTTTCCCCAAGTGCGTTCATTAAATCGCGTCTGGAGATACATGGACGTGAACACAGGAGAGGACATCGCAGCGCTCAGTCGAGCAATCTTCTGGCTTTAAATTCCGAATAAAAGCCTCAAATATTCCCGGGTCAGGGGGGCACTGTCTCATTAAAACCACTCTCGTCCTGAAACTGCAATGCAGACATTAAAGTGCAGTATTTTTCAATTAGAGCTGACGAATTCAATCAAAATTCCATAGATTAGGATGAAATGAGGCATGGGTCATTTACAGGGGAATTTAATTGCCGAGCCATTAGACAAATAGTATATTTGCCATTCCCGCGTTATCCATCATTTTCGACATCAATACCGGGGCCGCATCTCCCCGTCCCGCGGCCGCCCGGCGTCGGCTGTAAACACTCCCTTCCCTGTATCTTCTGATTATATCTGATTTCATTTAGGGCCATGGGGGATTATAAATGTTCACGCAATCAAATTCATTAGGACTTCCAATCGCATTTCTGATTGGGACCCGCTCTGCCGCTGTCCTCGCGGCGCCTTGCAAGCCCCAGGACGAGGCTTTCAAAAACATGTTTTTGATTTTAAAGCTTCACAACCTTTTGTCTTCCGACGCCCCACACCCCCTCCCCAGGCGGCCCCGCGCTCCCCGGGGTTCCTTTGCGGGGAGCACCGCGATGCCACTGACCTGACAGCGGGGCTGGGCCTCCGCTCCCCATGCCCGCCCTGCGCAGGCTGGCCCCTCACCCAGGTGGGCTGAGCACCGGCCTCCCGCTGGGACGACGACGCCCCTGCGCTGCCGCGGGGCGCTCAGGACCCGGAGGACCGGACCGGGCGCGCGGCACGAGTCCCGCGGGTTCGCGGGTGGGAGCAACCCCACGTTCCCCCCACCAGACCCGACCCGCGGGGAGAGGAGCACACTTGGCGTTCTGGAGTCCTGCTGCCGCAGGCCTTGGGCAGCGGTCGGGCCCGACCTTGGGGACTGGCAGCCAGGACCACTTTGTGGGCTGGCTCCTTTCACTCCAGGAACCCGGGTGGGGGCGGTACCCAGCGGAGCAATTCTCTCTATTAGCCCCAAGAAACAAAGCAGCCGACTCTTGCGGGGAGAGCTCAAAGGCTCAAGATATCCCTTCCAGCACAGCTGAAAAATAATAGCTTAATATTAACTGCTTCTCATAAAAATACACTTTCACAGAGGTACAGTTACAAGAAGAAACCCTCATTTTACCCCCGTACTTTGTGCCCATCACTGTTAGCTGCCTCAGTAATTTAATTGGAATGAAACGTGAGAAATGTGTCATTTTTGAAGAATTTATGCATCACTTCCTAGAAATCTCATTGTGTTAACTAGGAGCCTACTGCGTTCTGTTTAGAACCCATAATCACATTTTTATGTGTCTGTATCCCGAGTTAATGTGACCCCCTGTCTTTAGTAGATTTAAAGAAATGTTCTTTTTTCGTAATATCTGCATCAGACTCCGGTTTGCATCAAGAACATGGAAACCCTGTTTCCCCAATGTTTCCCAAACTTTCCAACTTTCTTCAGAGCAGGGCAAAGAAATGTGAATGGAAAAAGTGCCTACCAAATGAATAATTACACACCGAATTAAAATCCTGCATTAAACATAGTCGACAGCAAATACGGCATTCTCAATCATGTTTATTGCTTACAAATTGCATTACAAAGAAATCTACTCTTTTTATTGGAGTGATTAAGCAGAATGTTAGGACTGCAGAAATACCATTCTGGAAGATTAGATGAAGGCTGGAAACTCGGCTAGTTACATTGCAATGGTGAATGTATAATTTTGTTAAAGAACACGCTTAACACACAAATGAGGATCGGGCTGTCATTACGGCATCATAAAAGAGTCAACTTAAAATTATATTTATTTATAAACCCATTTCCTATAAAGCACACATATTTAATACAAAGGCAGTAGACAATTCCATAATCAATATTTTAATTACTGATTTTTTAATTATAGCAGCACAATTCTATACGATGCATCACTATTCTATAGTTCTTCTGTACTTTATCATGTGAGCTAAAATCTTGTTTTCTCTTTGTGGGGAGCACGGCTCAGCAGACGAGGGTAAGACCGCTTGCTTATGGCGCCACCTGCAGGACTCTATGAAAATGATTTTCAATACTTCAATCCTCCACTAGGCTCTAGAAATTTAACCTCAGGCTTATTTTAGCAATTTAATAACCTTCATTTTTATTTTAAAATAGAAAGATTTTGACAATTTCAAGACACACCTGGGAGTTTGAAAAGTATACTAAAGTCCAAAAATAAGAAACAGTATTGATAATAGTTGAATCTTTAGGGCTTCTGAATATCTCGAGTGCACATAGAAAATTTGACTAAAGAATAATTTATTCCTGAAATAATGGAATGAACAATGCAATATTCCTGCTTTATCACTTGGTCCTTGGGCAGCCCTTAAGACATGAAAAGCACTTGGAAAGCTAATATCAACCACAGTTGCAGTGATTAAGCTCCATTATAGACGCCCCATATCAGGACCGGTCACTGGAGCAGACCAGCTCATTCTCCAAGCCCGTATTTTACACAATTTTTGTAGAGGGTTAAGTGTTCTTCGAAAAAGTTCAACAGCCTGCCCCGTCAACGTGTGTTTAAAGGGTTATTCTGGAGATTGGAAATGTAATGATTATCTACAGTTACTGGGATTAGCAAACTGCTTCTTCAAGAGTCTGTGGTTTTGATTTTCTTCAAAACATGCTGAATTAATGGCTATCGTGCAACTTAAAAGTTAAATGTACACAAATATGCTAAAAAGAGAGGCTCAATGCTCTGTTCAGAATTTTAAACACAATAAAGTCACATGGTCCCATGTCCACGTACTGAGCGCCCGAGGACTGTGGGTCCTGTCTGGCCATCCTGCTGTGCTATGGACATTGCATCATGCCCAGGGTACAGTCAGGGTGGAGGGAGGAGAACCACCTCAGGCCCGTTGTGGGTGGAAAACCTCCCTTGTATATTTTTGAAAAATTCTTTTGGTTAGGTGACAAGCGGTATAGTCAAAGATAGTCAAGAAAAATTGGAGAGAAAATATTCCTTTTTTTTTTTTAGTAGAAACAGCATTTTACTCTTTTGAGGCCTTCTGAATTTTCAACTATGTGAATGCATCATTAAAAATTGAAATTGAAATTAAAGAAAACAATTTAGTTTTATAGAATTGAGTTTATGCAATCATTCAAAGAGAAAAGTAATGATGGTCTAATATCAACCATACAAGAATGGAAAACATTTCTTTAGACCATTTGATAAAAGAAATAACCAGAATATATTTTATTCACTGGAAAAGAAGTCAACCAGGAAACTTCTAGCTTCAAAGCAGAATGTCTTCTTGGATATTTATCTCAGCTAACTTACTTCTCTGCCTCTCCCCCCCTTCCTTCCCTTCCCCACTCACCTCTCCTCTCTTCTCCTCCTCCTCCTTCTCATTCTTATCTATGTGGAATTATGCAAGTCCCCTTAATTTCAGAACTTTCTGATACATGTAGCATAGAGCATAGCTAGACACAGTCATCAAAACAACAAATTTTCTGATACTACTTTTTGGTTAATAAAGCAAATTGCTATCTGTAATCACATTCTGAAAAGCTATGAATGACCTCCATCTCATTTGATGGTTAGGAGAGCCCAGACACCACCACCAAGCAGTTTTGCTGCTCACAGACATGACCATAAGTCAGCAACATTATTCAGCACCACTGGACAGCCACTAGAGCCCAGGTAACTCACAACTAATTTCTAGTGCCAGTTTATCTGTTACTTATTCTTGTGCAGCTGCGATGTCATGGGGGCAGGGTAAAGACTCCTTTCATCTTAGGGGGTTCAGTTCTTTACCATGTACTGACCCAGAGTGAGGGACTGGTGGTGTCGGTATTGGCTGGTGGGGTGGGGCGGGGTGCTTGTCATGGATGTCACGTGACTGTGTGTAAGGCACAGTGGTGAGAGTGATGGACAAGGAGGCCATAAAGTGCCCAGACTGCTGTCTGCCCCGGGAGTCGGCAGCCCTCATTTGACACAGATGCGAAACCAGACAGAGGGTTGCTGAGAATGGAGCCCCTCCTCTCCCCTCTTCCCCCAGGGTGCCCAGACCTGTCCAGCAGCCTTGCTGACAAGGTGGCTTTCTGGCTGTGAGCTTCCGGGCACCCTACCTTGCTGGTGACCAGTCCTCAGCCCGAAGCACTGGCCCTGCCCCCAGCAGGCTCAGTCAGGATTGGATAAAAGAGAAACAATGATGGACCTGACGAGGAATGGTGTAACCCTAAGGAACTTTAAGGGATCAGCGCTTCCTGGGAGCTGACTTTTAACAGAATCTGATTTTTAGCAGATCCGAATTTTAACCGAAGATTTCTGGGGGTGAAAGTAATGCAAAAGAAAGAATTCCTCCACAATGGTGGCATTTCAGGTAACAATGGGGAGATGTCTGGAGCTCAATGTGAGAATCCTGTTGTCTTTTTTAACCTGTAATTTGGGGAAAAACATGTGTTGGGAAACCTAGAATTGGTCAACATTCATCAGAATTTTAGAAATAGAAACTCAATATGTTTTAAGAGTTCTGCTTTGTTTCAGTACCTCAAAACATACTTAAAATTAAATACATTTCAGAAACACAACAAAACTGTTTTCTAAGTGGGGTTGGGAGGGAGAGAGGTGGCTGTAGGACGCCGTCTGTAAAGCCAGCATCTTCACTCAGATTCTAATTTGCAAAGTGCAGTGAGGACAGGGGGCCCCCAGTGGCTGTGCTTCTTGCCGTTCTCGCCCCTCTTACTTGTTCTGATATGTGACGTGACTTTGCTTTTCTACTTTCTACAGACTTTATCCCAATGTTAGGCTATCTTCTTCTAATAATAATAAAACAATCATAATAGAAGGAATCACTTATTCTCTGGGCCTGGGGCTCTGCAGTCTCTGTTCTTGGTGGGACAAAATACAAGCCTGTTAGAAACATTCAAGTTCACAGACCCACAGGAACGGGGCCTCCCCGCAGACCTCCAAGGTCAGAATCTGCATTTCAAGGTCCCTTTAGCATTGCAAACGCCTTACCTTACGTCCATTAATTCGCTGACTCCCAACCCTGTGACAGGTGCAGATACATTCATATTCCCACAGAGCAAATTTTGGTTAAGTTCTTGCTCAGTGGGACAGCCAGGCTCTGAAGCCCTGTCTCTAGGGTGCTCCCAGAGGCTCCCACTTGTCCTGCAGTGCCCTGCGTCCCTTTCCAGGACAAAGCAATCTCCCTGGAGCCCCACTGTGACTATAGCAGCTCAGCTGCCCTGAGGACCTTCACAGCCTGTCCAGTGAGGTTCAGAATTTTTGGTCCAGAAGCCAAGGCCCTCCTGATATGCCCCCCATCCCTCCACCCCTGCCTCCTTCCTCTTGCCAAAGTAACTGGACTGTCCCCTCCAGGAGGACAAATCTCCATTTCTCCCAGGTGCCCTGAACTTTCCTGCACTGCTGCCTCCATTCAAGTTTCCCTTCTGATACAGTGAGGACTTCCGGATGTCTCCTGAGGAAGGGACTGGGGAGAGCCATCTGCCTGGGCTGTGGGTGCGGGGTTCTCGAGGCCATGTTTTTATAGCCTTTTTCTAGGTCAGGTGAGTTGTCTAGGAAAGGGTGGGATGTGGCAGGGTCATCTGCAGGTGCTGGGGTGCTGTCCTATCACTCCTCTGGCAGAACCCCGGTGTGGGAATCTGATCAGCCTGGCTGCCCTTTCATGATGCCCCTCTCACGGGGTGGGCCCTGCCTGGCCCAGTTTCACCTCCACAGTGGGGTTCCTCACTGGTGCACACAACGTCCTACCTTGCACTCTAGTTGTTTTCTGGGACGTGAACCCCTCTTCCGTACTGCAGCAATGGGAAGGTGTGCCTCACTCTTTAAAGGCTCATCCCTGCAGCACCATGCAGTGGCTCAAGTGGGAAAAACAGAGCCATTGGTGTGCTCAGAGGATAACCATAAAGAATCTTTGTTTTAAAAATATGGAGTTTTAGAAAATCTGAGGTCTAGTACGGCCAACTGATCAGGAGATGATTGCCACTGAAAACACAGTTTATCACTCACCATTTTGAAGAGAAGGGGCACGCCATGCCATGGGGCCATGTGGGGAAGCACCAGGGGTGGTCAGGAGGTAGAGGGAGGGGAGGTGCGTAAGAGTCTTCATTGTGGTTTCCGTGGAAGGGATGGACAGACAGGATAGAGGCAGGACAGACAGGTTTAGGACTCGCTAGTTTGAATAACTGCAGCAGGCTCTGGGATATAATGGCTGTCTGGGCCTGTCTGGCACCTGGCCCGGGGGTGATCAGGACAGGTGGAGAGTGGCCCAGAGTGGGAGCTTAATGAAGGAGGTGGTTGGGGTGTGACCGCTGGACTGGCTGCTTTTCTGGTTTACATCAGAAAAGCATGGGTAGGGGCAGGTTGTTACTCCCTCTAGGAGCTGACTAATCTGGGGAGGGCAGTCCCTCCATGGCCAGCAGGGCCCCAAATGTCAAAGTACCAGAATATAGAAGACATGGTTAACGCAATCCTGGACCCTTAGAACAGCTCTGTTAGGTGATACTCAGGCTGGGTGATGGCAACCTTCATTACCCCGAGTCTATTCCTGGACGTTCACTGGAGATGAATCATTTGGGGTTTGGTGAGGGTGTAAGAAGACTCACACAGAATCAAAACTTCTGGCACACCACCCCTCCATTATCCACCTATGGGGCTCTGGGCTGCAACGTGCCGGGAGGCAGCCATGGGCACCTGGGAAGGCACCCTTGTCATGGAAGCAGGTGTCTTCTCTCAGTAGATACACTGGTCATGTGCTGGGGACAGGGCCTTTCCAGAAGGAATGGGACGTTTCACACGAGGCAAAGGTCCGAAGGCTGGGTAGAATGGATGCCAAGTCATTGTAGGAAGGAGACAAACCTTGGAAAAATATGTATACCATTTATTCACCTTCTGCAAGGTCCTTTCTGCTATACTAAGCAAGATATTCACAATTTTGAATGTTGTAAGCAACCCTGAGAGGCAAAGAGGGCTTTTATACCAACTCCATTCTGAGGTGAACCTGTGCGTGGTGCGTCCGCCAGGCCGGCGGGGACGGGAGGTCTGGTGCTGGTCTGCTACCCCCTCGTCCAGGAGCTCTCCTCCACATGCCGCCTCCCCGGGAGGGAGAAGGTGAGAGCCAGACCCTTAGTCCAAACACTCTGGTTTTCAGTGCAAAACCCCCTCTGGCTCCAAAAGGAGATAATGTTGCAGGGACTTGGGCAAGGGTAACAGGGGTATGAGGTCGAAGCACTCCTTGCCAAATGATTTCCGAATGGCGGAGCGGCAAAGATGCTGCAGACAGCGTGGGGTGCAGGCCAAGGCAAAGAAGGACTGGTAGAAAGGCTGGTGCTTCTGGAAGGAAGGCAGGTGGAGCGTCAATCCGTGCACAGAGAACCGACAAGCAATCTCTTCCTCACCTGACACCCCACGGCATGCAGTCCATCCTGTCCACAGCTCACTGACACCCGGTAACTACTTTAAAGGGAGAAGCAGTGTGCATCCTCCACCCAGAGGGTTTGCACTCTTTTCCAAAGTGCAGTTCTGTGGAGTCGAGGGATGTCTGTTTGGGGGATTTCAGATAATACAAGTAATCTCCCCAGATTATGCCCTGCTGTGCCCCCTTTGCACAGCACATTTGCTGTTCAGTATTGGGCACAGGACTGCGGTCTGTGACATGAGGGGAAATCTTCTAGAGGCTTCTGGGACACAAATGCCCTCACTCTTAATCGTAGCCACCATGGCCTCTGTTGGGGACAGGTGTACGCCCAGAGCTGTCTCGGTTGCATGTTGAGTCATCAGAAGATGAAGCTGCCACACAGGGGCCAGAGCTTGCGGATGCCCACGAGTGCCCACCTTCCCTGGGCATGGGTACTTAGGCCCTGACACTCCTTGAGCCAGCATGGGTCTGTTTTCTGCTCTTTGCGCCCCAGCTATGATGACAGGCTCTTGGCTGAGTGATTACTGAACCTCCAGAAGGAAAAGAGAAGCACTGAGATACACCCCCCGTTTCCGTCCGTCATTATGCACTTGCCTGGGTGTGAGTGCAGCACTCCACACACGGCTAAGCAGACACAGATGACAATTCTGCACTCAAGGGGAAGAAAGGGCAGCTCCCCTACCTGAAATACTTCTTCGGGAATCACGGCCTTCCAGGACTCTGCCACTTGGAGCTGAGGGTAGCAGTTCGAGAGGACCTCAATGACCGCGGGCGCCGGCGCGCAGGCCTTCAGCACCTGCAGGGAAGGGGTGGGAGACGACGTGTATGTCACCTGGGTTTGGGTCCAAGTGGGGACAGGGCTGGAGCATGGATCTCACTTCTGCCCCCTCCTGGCTGGGTGACCTCACTGTGCCTCAGTCACACACGGAGTGACAGAAGTCACACTAGCAGGGCAATTGGGTCACAGGTGTTGCTTCTCAGACCAGCCAAAGCAGCTCCCCGCAAGGGGCCTGGCGCAGCATCACAAACAGGCTGGAAGTGCTTATCCTTCCAGGCCCAGAGGGGCGTGTGGGTGCTGGCAGGCTCCCTTGGCCCCCAGAGAGCTGGGCAGAGACTGGGACTGAGGTTCTGCTGGGAGGAAGGTTGGCCGGGATGATGTTCCCAGCAACTTATCTCAGTTTTCTAATGTGACAGGAAATTGAGAAGAATTGCTTTGCTGCTAGATTTTCCTCCACTTGGCCCTTCCATTTTATTTTCACAGTCCCCACCAGCCAAGGGTTCCTGTTTTCTTATTTGCAAATTTTATGATTCAGATCTATCAGCTTTATCATAAAGGTAGGAACACTACTTGCTTTCTAACAATAAACTTTTTTGTTATGGAGAAATTTGAATGTACACCCAAGTAGACTGACCAATATGAGAAAAGATCGTGTCCTTACCAATACCCCACGGCCAGTCCTGCCCGGTCTGCACCCCAACACCTCCCCCTAACGTTATTTTAAAGCAAATTCAATGGGTCCTATCGTTTTATCTGTAAATATTTCAGTAGACCCTTTAAAAGAAATATAAAGATAGTATTATTACCACATCTGGGAAATGAACTATGGTCATTATATATCATCTAATATACAGTCAGTGTCTAACTTCACAAATTTCTCTTAAATGCCATTATTAGAAAAATAGTTGTTTGTATAAGAATCCAAATAAGGCCAAGGGTGAGACCAGTTGAGGTGATATATTGTTAAATCTCCCTTTTTCTGTTTCTTGTGATTTATTGTTGAAGAAAGGGGGTTATTGGTCCTGTAGAGTCTAGTCTCTCAGAGCGGGGATTTCGCTAATGGTATCCCTGTAGGGTTTTGGAACGTGCCATTCTCCTCTGCTTTTTGTAAATTAGTAGTTGGATTTGGAAACTTGATCAAATTCAGGTTTGATTTTGGGGAGGAGAAGAGCAACTTCATAGTTCTCTGTTTTTGAGGTTGAAGAATTACTAAGCATTGTAAAATTGTTCTTATTTCTTGGTTGAGAAAATTGAGGGTAAGCAATTTTGCTAAAACCAGGCACCACGTATCTATAGCAGACCACAGTCGGAGCTGAGAGCTGTGCTCGGCCTGCGCTGCGCTCACGGGGGCTGCCTGGACAGAGTCCCATAGAGGAAGGTGTTTAATTAGGTTGCTCCATTTACAATTTCCCCAGTTTCTTTCAGAGATAAAAATCCCCTTAAGAAATACAGAAAAATGAAATAAAAAATTTGCATTTCTTTGTGCAGAGATAACCACTATTAACATTTTGTATATACTATTTTATGCATTTAAACAAAAACTGATATGTATAACAAAAGGGGCTAAAACTTTGCATATTATGTTGAAACTTGATTTATGTCCACTCAGAATAGATTGTGAACAATTCTGAATTATAAATGAGCATTTGGTGGCCATATATTATTTTATGAATATATCATAATGTATCCAATGAATTAACTATTGCAACTTGATACTATAAATGATGAACATCCTTGAACATAATTCTATCTCTTTCTGCTCCCAACCATTTTTATTTAGATAATAAGATAATTCTATCCCCTTCCTACATTGAATTCCAAGAAATAGAAATGTAGGGTCAAAGAGTATGTACTTTTTAAAACTTTTAAAATATACAAATTGTGATATGTAAGTTGGTACACTTTTTGAAGAACTGAGTATGCAAGTCCCTCTTTTTCCCTATCCAAACCATCTCATTAATTATTTAAATGTGATAGGTACGATATAGAATATTTTCTTTTGTTTTCGTTGACCATTTGTCTTTTGTGAATTGCTAAATTATGTTTTTGCTCATTTTTCCTATAGTATGTTCATTTTTTTCATTGGTTTGTAAGTATATTTATTCAGGTTTTTTTTCACATAGACAGTCATGTTTTCAAATAATGGTATTTCTCTTCAGTATTAACATTTCTTATTTATTTTCTTATTATATTGGGTGAGCTTTTAAGTTCAATGTTAAATAACAATATTGATAGTAGGCATCTTACTCCTAATTTTAATAAGTTTGTCTCAAATGTTTCATCAGAAATATGTTCTTGGATATTAATTTCAGATAGCAATTCTGTTCTAAGGAAGTATCTTTCTATTCTTAGGTCATTACAAATTTTAATGTTTAATTTTATATTTTTTACCTTTTTCTAACCTAGTTGATGTAAAAACATTTTCCAATATTGACCCACTTTTGTCTTCATAAAACAGACTATTTGCCTATTTTTCCAAGTATAATGCCAGATTCTGTTTGCTAAGATTTCTCCATCTTTTTCAATAACTAAATGTGGTTTATGGTTTTAGTTTTTGAGATAATTTTGTCAGGTGTTACTATCATTTTATGCCAACTTAGTAAACTAAGAAAATCTCTACTTTATTAACACTATGGAAGGTTTTAAAAAGTAGATAATTATTAATGATTGATCTTGCACTGGACATTGTCTAAGCCTGGCCTTTGGTTGTAGGCAATAATTTGATGTTTTCAATTTCTTTCATGGTTCTCACTATCTTTTGTTTTGATTTCTTCTTGAATCAATTTTGTTAATTTTTGTTAATCTTTATTTTCCTGGGAAACAATCTTTATTTTAAAGAATTTTGGTATTGTGTATATCAGTCAGGGCTCCAGTAGGAAATAGATGGCCCCTCTGACAGGATTACTCTGGGTTTGTTGGTACAGGCGCTATTCAGCCAGGTGTGCGCACAGGGGAACTGGCAGGCACTGGGCACTAATGTGGGGCTGGCAGCACTGCTATGTCCGCCTCTGGGCCATAGGATAGCCAGTCCGGCGGGCTGTCTACTGGGAGCAGGGATCCTTGGTTGGGAACACAAGCCAGCCCGAAACAGAGGGGGGGCCACACGGATTCCTCCTCTGACCTCGCTCTCCGTCCCCTCCTGCCGGTTGCTAGGAGGCTGCCCTGGGGGCACCCAGGAAGGCAGAGGGCCAGAAGCCTTGCAGACGTGTCCACGTAGGTGGAGAGGAAAGCCAGGGTGGGAGTCATCTGCACCGAATCCAGGAATAGGCACACCTCTTTTCAATTGAAATTCACTGGAATTGTATTTTCAATATCTTTCCTTATTTAGTCTTGTTGCAATTTTGTCTAATTGGTTTTTTTCAACCAGCTGTTATTGGTCAGATCTTTTAAAAATATTCTGATCCCTTAATTTTTGCTTTTATCATTAGTTCCTCTCTCTCTCTCTCTGACTCTTTGCATCAACTGCTCAGTTTAGTAACTTTTTTTTCCTTGAGTCGTAATAAAAGCAAGTTTTAAAATGGTATGGGTTTTCTTTTGGGTGTAGGTATGGTCACAGCCATAAGTTTTGAGGCATAGGGTTCCCACTATCTTTCTTAGGTAGTCTGCCTTCAATAATTATTGATGAACTTCTTTGGTAGTGAACTATGAAATTTCCAAGATGTTACTTAAAAAAATTATTCTTTGCTATTAATTTTCTGGTGTATAGTTGTAAGGCTTTAAACAACATCTGCTTTTGCAGTACTAGAAGTTATAGTCTGCAGGGTTCAAAATTCAACATGTACTTGTCATATTTATGATTTGAAGCTTTTAAACATGTATTTTTTTTTTGACAACTTGGTCTGTAAAAGACTGGGATATGAATTAAAAATCACCCAGAATTAGTTTTCAGTCAGTCTCTCCATTTAACATAATCTTAGGTTCCTGATCATTATCTCTTCACTTCTTTACTGCTGTCAAATGAATCTTTCCTTCCCCTGAGTATATGTATTTCCCTGGAATTTGTCTATGTTGCCTATTGATAGCAATACATCATTTTATTCTTAGCTTGTTTTTGTTACAATTACCTCTGCCAATACTTTAATTTTAACCTTTTAATTCACGTGTTTTAAAGCATTTGAGAGTCTCTGTATTGGTAATAGGGAAGTTTAAGAAATTTATATTTATTATTATGAATAATCTATTTGGTCTTCTACCTTGTTTTATTCTTTATGATTTTTTTATGCCTCGTTTCCTTTTTTGTCTGATTTCTGTTGTATAGGTTTGTCTTTTTTGGTGTTTATCTTTCATATTTTGGAAGTATGTATATTATTTAAAATTCTGTAAGTGGTTACCTTCAAAATAACAAATATTAAACTATGTTTCTCTAAACATCCAAATAGCCTCTTTAGTGCCCTGCATGCGCCATTATCCCTTCTCTCACATCTCTCTCTCAACCAGTCTTCTTCCTTAACTAACCTCTGGAATTTTGGTTCCAGATGATGATTATTACAAGATCATATTTTATGGTATACATCTCCTTCGGAAATAATTTTTGGTGTTTGCACTTAGTTTTACAGCCTGCCTTATAATGAGTTAAGTTGTCTCTATCTTACCTGGGGTGCATGTTCACCACTTGTCTGCTAAGCCGTTCATCCCACAGGATGTGTTGGGCTCCTCCAAGAAGCCGGGGCTTGTTATGCTTGGGTGACACAGAGGCGGACTCTGCCTGAACAGAATTTTAGAGCCCCAAACGGTACAGTCCCAGATACTATCACTACTACTAGAAGCAGTAATAATAAACAGGTGCCACAGTCCAGTGGTGGGGGAATCATAAGGTGCTGAGATGGCACCTAACTCAGACCTGGATTTACAATGAGTGGTGAGTTGTCAGGGGAAAATTCTAGAGGGTGACATTCAAGCCAAGACCTGGCTGTGGAGTAGGAGTCTGAGGACAAGAGTGTTCTAGGCGGAGAAAAAGCAAACTTGGGAGGAGAGAAGGAATGGAAAATGTTGGCTGGGGCAGGAGTTTGATGTGGGGGGTGGGGGAAGCAGGGTAGATCATGGAGAGTGTCGTCTGCCACCGCGAGGCTGGCCTTGATCTTGAGGGCACAGGGACGCCCTTGGGGGTATGAGTGGAGGAGTGACAGGATCAGATTTTAATTTTAGAACATCACCATGGCTACAGTGTTGAGAAGAGTTTTGAGGGGCCAGAGGGGAGGCAGAGAGTCCAGTTAGAGGATGTTTTCACAGTCTAGGGGAGAGATGGTGGTGGCTGAAACTTAGCTGGTGGCAGACTGGATGGAAAGAGGGGAAAGGTTTGGAGAGCCGTTCTGGGGGTGGAGTTGAGAACATCTGCGGATTGAGCTTCTCATTCTGGGGAGGCTCTCCCATAGCCTCTCTGTCTGACGGAGTGCTTCCATCCCACCTGGCCCTCAGCTCCCCACTGCCCCCAGGCTGCCCTGCCAGGAGCACCTGAGAGCTGCCTGAATCTGGTGGTCGACGCTCTGCCTCACCTGTGCTGTGCCCACCACGTCTGACACAATCTCGTCTTGCACCTTGATCTTCCCTTGGCTTCCAGGAAGCCACGCACGTGTCCTTCCCCTCCCTTCCTCAGATGCTCCTGCCTTTTCCTGGTTGCTTTCTCATCTCTCCATCTCCTTGATGTTCGGATGCACCTGCACTCAGTCTTGCTCCTCTTCTATTTGCTCTCACTCCCCAGTGAACTCATCCAGGTTTCTGGCTTTAAATACCATCCATGTGCCACTGATTCTCCAAAGCATATCTCCAGGTGAGTCAAATCTCTGTCTCAAACTCCAGGCTTGAATATCCAGATATCCAGGTGCTTGCTTGCTATTTCCACTTTGCATGTCAAAACAGAACTCCGTGTCTCCCCTGAACTCAAACTTATGTCACCCCTAACCTTCCCTTTCTCAGTTGATGGCAAACCCGTCTTTCCAGACTCTCAAGCTGAAACCTTGGACTCATCTTTGACTCCTCTCTTTCTCTCACATCCCACATCTAATCTGTCAAGAAAATCTGTTTGCTTTACCATCAAAATATATCCAGAATCAGACCACCTTCCTTGTCCATGCCACCAGCACCCTTCCCGTGGATTATAGCACCCTAACTTGTCTCTCCCGTCCTCTTCTTCTACTAAAGTATTTTCTCAGCATGGAGGCCAGAAGAATCTTTATGAAATGTTAGTCTTGTCATGTCACTTCTCTGCTCAAACCCCTCCAGTGGCCAAAGTCATTACAACATCCTACAAGACCCCACACCATGGGTGCCCCTCCTCCCATCTCTGCTCTCATCTCCTACTGTCCCACTAGCCCTCTCCACCTCCAGCCACACTGGTCCCTTTGGTGCTCACACACAGGTCAGGCCCACTCTGGCCTTAGGGCCACAGACTGGCTGCTCACCTGCTGGAATTCTCCTTCCCCAGACATCTGCGTAGCTGATGCTCTCCACTGTCTAAAGTCTTTACTTGAAAGCCACCCACCTTAAGTACCCTATAAAATTGCAGCTGCCTTCCATCTTACTTCTTTTCTCTATAACCCCTATCAATTTATTGACCCATTTATTATGCTCATAGTTTAATGTCTGTCTTCCCCATTAGCATGTAAGCTTCATGAAGGCAGAAATACTTTTTATGTCTGATGAATTCACTCATGTATCATAACTACCTAGTATGTGGCTGGCACATGGCTGGTGCTCAAAAAATACTTGTTGAATAAATAATCAAATACATGGAAGTATTTTTTCTTTTAAAAAAATGCACTAGGAAGAGGCATATCTTATGAGCCCTTAGTATATAAAAGTGTTTTTCTTTTACCATCAGAATGAAAGCTATATTGGCCAAGTCTAAAAATCTAATGACCCATATTTTCCTTTAAAAATCTGTAGATGGCATTTCATTCTCTTATGATAATATTGCTGCAGAGAAATCTTGAGTCTAGCCTGATTTTTATTCCTTTATGAGTAACTGGTCTTCTGCTTGGATATTTTGCAAGATTTTCCCATGCTTTTTAAGAAAATATTTGCTAAAATGTACATAGTAATGTTTCCCCTCTTTGATTTGCAGAGAACACACATTTAACTTTTAAAAGACTTTTGTGCAGCTAGGTTTTCTTCTAATATGTCTTTTATTATTATTCCTAATCCATTAGTTCTAGGCTCTTCTTCAATAAGATCACTTATCTACGGGTTGGCTCTCTATACTCTATCCTTCATGACCATTATTTCTCTCTTAATTTCTTGGTTTTGTTTTTATCTTTTGCACTTAAGAAGAGCTTTTCGCATTAGTCCACCTTTTTGGTGAGCATTGTGATTGACTTTCCAATATTCCAAATGACTAGTTAAATCCAGTTGTGGTAATTGCATCCTTGCCATTTATTGGTTCGGGGAAGGGCAGGTTTAAGCCAACTAGGGTCAATGAAACACAAGGAGAGATTTCCTCCGGGCTTCTGGAGAAAAGCAATTGGACATGAACAAGGAAGCTGGTTGGCCCGGTTGTTCTGAAAAGCATCTTGTGACCAAAAGAGGAGCCATTCTGAGGACAAAGCTACTTAATGAGTTTGTAAAGCATCTGGTTCTTTGGTGACATCCTCAAGACACCTAGAACTAACCAATCCTGAAGCCTGCTCTTGCTCAGCACTTCTTGTTATATGAAATACAAGGGAAACTGGAACCAAGTCTGGAGCTGCCAGGTGGTGGCTGTCACTATGAGGAGGAGCTGTTGGGGCCATGAGATGCAGGTACTGCTGGGGAAGCTACCCAAGACAGAGAAAGAGGAGGGGAAATACCCTGGCTGCTGCTTCTCTCCACATTCCACTTCCCATGGTGTCTCCCTTGGTGAATCCAGCCAGAAGCCAGGTGGCACTGGACTCTGAGTTCAGCCTGCAGACTGCAGCTATACTGCTTCCATCTGTTCCAGACACAGAACTAGGGACACTAGGGACGGATCTGACAGCACCTGGGCAAACATACAGCACCCTCACTCTCATCGTTGATCTGATTTTTTTTTTCACAAATCAGTTCTGCTTTTACTTCCTCAATCTGTAATCTCATCTACCACCGTGCTCTTGCCTTTGTGGTATAACCTCACCTCCCCCAGCTGCCCTTCCGTGCCGTCCTATTGACTTCTCATCTTACCCAGTTCTGTGGTATGGACTTAAAGGCCATGCCCTCCTACCCTTCATGAAGGACGGCACACACGGCACCCAATTTCTCGGATTTTCTTCTCAACCCCTTGAAGAGAGGTGTGGACTTCCTCTCTGTTCTCTGGATGCTGACCCACATTTCTTTTTCTGCCCCTTTCCCTCTCATGAATGCATTAATTCTTTTCTCTGTTGATCTTTGATTAAGGTGAGATGTAGACATGAGGTCTGTCAACACGCAGGGGCAGTCCAGCTCCCGTTCTGCCTGTTTATGAGACACTGCAGGGGCAAAGGGGAGGGAGGCTGCTGGGGTGGTGCCCGTCCTGCTGGTGCAGCTTCTACAGCCGCCTGCTGACCTGCTCCACCAGGAGGCCTCTTCCTCCTACCCTCGTCCTAGCAGAGTTAGCAGGTTGCTGTGCAATACAGTTTCTCGGTTTCCGCCTCTGCATTTTCCTGCACTGCTTCTCCACAAGCATCCCTACTGCCTGGTAGAACAATTTTTTGTCACGTCTGCCTGCCTGATTGCCTGAAAACGTCTGGCAGAGCAGTGGAGGCACATGAATTCTTCCTGACTCAGACGTGAGGCCATCTTGGTGGCTTCCTTTCCCTCCCTTTCTACCTTCCCCCCTCTTGTCTATGTCTTCACAAAGACAGGAGCAGCTGCCCCTTTAAAATGGGTAATCATATTGATATTTTAAGACTATTCATCCTTGTCTCCCCACTACCCCAAATCAATTTTCCCCCCAATCCATTGCTGTCACAAAGTCAGGCTTATATGGGCTTTAGAGAAGGAGAGAGACAGGGAGTGAACGCAGGAGACAGAGCTGCATGAGGAGGGCCAGACAGGCATATGTCTTTGCCCGAGATCTTGGCCAGACCCCATCTCCCCCCCACCCACAGTGTGCCCCTGACACACTGGTATTTCTGGCTCACACAAGCTGCCACTAACATGCCATTTACTGTACCACGGCAGTCTCTGATTTCAATCGTTCCTCTCTGTGTTGGGAGAAAACCGTGCCGTTAAGACGCGGTGCACGCTGGACCCCTCCAGGTCTAGTCTGGTCCTGTTTCTATGGCATCCTAGGCAACGCCTGCTTCACCGGACCTTCCTCAGGCTCACCTCAACCTTGCAGCCATCCTCCCATTGGCCCTTTCACTTGGCTTTGCACAGTGCTAAACGGTTGCCAGTGCCTGCATGCAAGGTGGCTGTCCCTGCAGGAAGAGCTGTCTCCCCTCAGCAAAAGCCCCCCCAGCACCCCGCACCCCCCGGGTCACAGACTGTGACAAAGCCTTATTGCCTGTCTCTGGGAATTCATTTCCTGTCCCTCCTCTGTTCCACCGCTCTGGGGCTCCCCGGCCCTCCCCAACCCCTCAGCGCTGTGCCCCCTCATGTTTGCCAGGCAGCTGGCTGCCTTCATTATTTTTACGCCAACACAGTTTAAAAATCTCCGCTGCCTCCTTGCTGTCTGCGGAGAAGCGGCTGCCACATTACTCTGACATGCTGATGTCATTAGGGCCCACACGCACTCTCTCCGGCTAATGAGGCGGCAGAAAGAAAATTAAGGGGAAAAACCACACAGGCACATTGCTTTATATGTAGATGGAGGAATAAAACAAGAGGAAGAAAAGCAGAGGTGCGGGGTGGGTGACAGCCGCCTCTCTCCTCCCGCCAGGGCAGGGCACGCACGTAGCTCTGTGAGGATGGAAATGGAGTCTGGCTTTTGACTATTGCTATCCAGGATTCTCCCACTAAAAATCCTGTGGAATTGGAGGAGTGTGAGTCACTTTACGTACATCTGTAGTTGGGTAAGAAGAGAACATGACACTGTTAGGTCCGTATTTCAGCACGGTCAATACCGAGAAGGGAGGCTAGACCAGAGGTTTGCAGATGTTTCCAGAACCTGGCATTCTTGCAGTCAACCTCCATTCCCCTGTTCAAGCCATGTGCATCCTCCCCCCGACTGCTACACCCGCCTGTGGTTTCCCACGTGGCCCCTCCCCCTGCACACTCTCTACACTTGAGCAGAGAGATCATCCTCAAACACTCATTTGATTCTGTCATTTCTGCTCCTTAAAATGGTGTCACAGAGTTCCACTGTTCTAAAGACAAAGGCTCAGCCTCCTGACAAGGCCAGCCTCTTGCTCCCTCTGGCTGTTTCCTCTCCGGAAACTAGGTCATCTTTCTGGCACACATGGGGCAGTGCTTCATCTGCCCCAGGATGTTTGCCTCAGCTGTTCCTTCCTGCCTGGAGTGGTCCTTCCTCCTCCTTTCACTTAGATAAGTCTTCAGCCTTCGGATCTGGACTCACTTCACACACGTTTGGGGAGCCTCTGACCCACCTCCAGGCCAGGCCCCCATTTGGCACTTTCAGGGTGTGGGGGGTCTTGGTTGTACGGCTCCTCTCTCTCGCCGCTGCACCTTCACACTCGTGTGTGTAGGTGTCTCAAGTCAAGGCTGTCTCACCCTGGAGACTGGCAGCTCCCGGAGGGCAGGAAATACACAGGCTCAGGTGCCACACTAACTTCAGCTCTGAGCACAGCAGTTCCCTAGAAATGTTTGTTGAATGAATAAAGAAGTGCTTAAGAGATGGCTGTGGGGTGTACAGCCTGTGTGGTTTGGGGGAGATGGGTCATTGCTGGTGTTGTCCCTGCACTTTCCACCAGTCAGCTGGTGGGCTGACTAATTATTTACAACTGCCCAGCTGAGGGGCAGAAAGATGGGAGAATGAAGCCCTTTATTCCACACCAAGCACCCAACCCCACAAAGTCAACTACCGGCAGTTGCAAAACAAGTCTGGAACCCACACGTGTGTGTGTTTCTCTGCCCCTTTCTCCTGCTCTCCTCCAGGCAGGCCCCGCCTGTCTGACAACTTCCAGAATTCAACTTGGCTGCCCCTGCCACAGCGCCTGCACCTGTCCTTGGGCCGAATACCGACTCTGGGGTTAACTAGCGGTCATCTGGGCACAAAGCCCTGGCACTGTCAACACGCTGGCTTCCCAAGCCCTGACACCGCTTTGATCTTCGCGGCAGAGCAGTGTGCGCGGCTCCGAGGGAGGCTTGAGTCCGCCCGCAGCCCTGACGGTGCCTTTGTTTGCGCGCGGGGAGCTGTGATTTATGTCATGAGCTCACTGTGAAACCTTTGCCTCGGTGATTCCGAGCTCCGTGGGCGTCTCTTTACATCTATTTAAAGCACTGCTGCTGCCCGCGGACGGCGGGCTCTGTGACACTCCCCGTGCCTCTGTGCACGCCTCGCCATGGCGCTGAGTTCTGCCTGCAGAGCATCTTTGTGGCTCGATTCAGTGTGTTTGCTGCGCGCTCCACAGGGCTGCTGAGCCGAGTGGCGTCTGTCCCTTTGATGTCCCGCGTGGTGATGAGACCCCTTCCCTGGTGGAGCGAGGGGGTCTGCGTGGAGGGAGATGCCACTGCCGGATTTCCGGCATGGGCCCTGGTAGTCCTGCGGCAAGACTGGGACAGCACAGGTACCTGTTCGTACGCTTGGGTGAATCTCAGTGTGGTTGGTAAATGTGTTGCCAGCCACAACCTTGCTGCTGGCCAGGAGCTCCAGGTTCTATTGGCAGCGGACCTCACCAACACTCTTTCCTGGGGTGCCCCTTAGAGGTGAGGTATGGGGGACCTCAGTGCAAAGAGGTCGAATCCCCATTTCCAAAGATTTGACCACAGGCTGTGGTCGTGCGCCCTGTAGTTGCTGGGATCCCCTTTATTGATTCACCAAACACTGACTGAAACTCTGTAGGTGTTGACACAGCGCTATGTGCAGGGGAGGCAAGCGTTGCAATATTTATTTTGTGAAAGCCTCAAAGTTTTAAGATTTCTTAAGTAAACTCCAATTCCTCCCACAGTGGTGTGGAATTGCTGGGAGGTTCACTGTCACTTCCAGCAGCCAAGTACTTCTTATGGCCTCTTGGCCCCAGCTGTAACTAACTGCCCCCAAATCCGACTCCGTGGTCAAGTGGGTCCCCTGCAGAACCATGCTCTATTCCTGTGTGGCTGACACAGTATGCAGGACCCTGGGATAGTGCCTCTGGAGTCCTGGAGGGGAAGCACTGTGCCTTGGCCTGCATCTCGGGGTCAGGGTAGGATACTTCTTCCCTGCCTGGAGACAGAGTGCAGGTGCTAGAGGTCCTGTCCTCAGGGACGGTACCTGCGGGGCTGCACCTAGGCCTTGGAAAACTGGACCAAGACCACGCAAATTGAATTCTTTCAAGGCTCACAAAAGCTTATTACTAGTCACTACTGAACTGTACTGACTTTTCTTTTCTTTAAAAGAATTTGCCCCAGTATTTTTCACTTGTGGCCCATTATGTAAAGTCTTCTTTCTTTTGTTTGTTTCTTGCTAACTCTCTATGTAGCTGAAGTGTGTATCTCAGCTTAATGTAGGCGCCGTGTGACTTGGAGGGCAGAAGGTGGGTCTCGTTTCCATTGTGTCAGTTGATGAATTAAGACTACTAGTATTGGGAAATATTAAAATGTAAATTATGAATATGAAAGGTAAGTGTTGTAGAATATAAAAGTGCTAACATTTCTTCTCTTTCAAGGGTCCATCATATTGAAATCACTTCATTAGTAGAGAGCCATGAGAGAATTACTCAAAGACTGTGAAAGTTGGAGTAAGAGGAACTTGTCAACATGTTCATCCAGTAAGGAAGCATGCAGCGAGTTGTCTGGGTAGATTTTCTAAGTCTCACCTATGATTTCAGAGATACAGCCTTTGCAGTGTATGCACTGCAAGTGCAAAGCTGGCGTTTGAGAGAAACGTGTGCATCTGGCTATTTCAGGTCATCTAGAAATCGGTCCTTTTTGTATAACAGCTTTTCAGCTATTTGTTCAAAACTTCTCAGGCCAAACTATATCTCTTGCATATGACTGGTGAATTGGGGTAAAAGCGATAATTTAAAAATTAAACACACCCAACTTTACATCTAATGGAACGACTTCCCCTCAGAGAAGTCTTTTGGAGAGGACAGCCTCTTATTCCAACCAATATTTTGGTAACTTTTCTTTTGGAAACATTTTCTATCTCTCGAGCATTTTCTCTGATGAAAAATCTTTTATTCTTCATCTTTATTATTTCAGGGTATATGTGACATGTTGAAAAAGGGACAAGCTGCTCAAAGTCAAGTCTGCAAAGTGGGGTTGAGGTCCCAACATAGCCTTGACCCTGGACGCTGCCCTTTACCTGGTTGAGGCTCAGGTAGGAGAGTGTCCTGTGCCTGGGCATAATTCACAGGAGTGTGGTGAGGATTGAATGAGAGAAATTTGCAAATGTGTGAAGTGCTATCATTAATCTCACTAATAACGTGAATGATCACATTGAGTAATTTGTTTCCTATCACATGCCAGATGTGACAAGACGCTGTCATTGTTCACTAATTACACCAAAAGATAAGCTGCCAAAATATTTTGGGCCGTCACGGCATCATTGGAATAAGCCTGGCATTCCTAAGTGACCGCTTCGAAAGGACGCACTTGCATATGCTTGGTGACACCCCACCCTCTTAATTTTCTGGTGACTCTGGCCAGCGGGCTCTGGGCCCTTGCCCCTCAAAGCGTGGCCCCAAGAACAGCAGCCTCTACTCACCTGGAAAGTGGTTGGCAGCGCAGACTCGCCCAGCCCCAACCCAGGGAATCAGAATTCTTCATTTGAACAAGGGCGTTCTGGGTCCCTTAAAGTTTGAGGTGCATTGCATGCCACCCAACAACAGGCTGGGTCCCTGCACTGCATGGCTCCGGTGGGCTGTCCCGAGGCCCCCGCTTACCTTGTGGAAGGCGTCGGGCCACATGGCGGGGGCGCCGTGGTTGAGGAGCGCCTGCGCGGTGCGCTGCGGGGCGGGGTCGGGCGCGCAGGCGGCCACCTGCAGCACGCGGGCCAGTGGCGAGGCACCGCCGTAGTCGAGCGCTCCCGGGTCGGCGCCGTGCCGCAGCAGGAGGAGCGCCAGGTCGGGCCGCGCGTGGCCGCAGGCCTTGTGCAGCGGGCTGCGCTCGTCCTCGTCGCGCGCGTCCGCCGCCGCCCCGCCCCGCAGCAGCAGCGCGCACAGGCGCAGGGAGCGCGCGTGCTCGTCGGGCCGCCGCGCCGCTCCGCACGCCGCGCTCAGGGCCGTCTCGCCGCGGGCGTTCCTCGCGTCCACGCGCGCCCCGCGGCCCAGGTAGAGGCGCGCGTGCTCGTCCAGGCCGCGCTGCGCCGCCACGTGCAGCGGCGTGTCCCGGCCCGCGCCGCCCGCGCGGTGCACCGGGGCGCCGTGTTCCAGCAGCGCCTGCGCGCACCTGCGGGGAGGCCGAGGCCGGTCAGCGCCCCGCGGGGCGGGTGGGCTCCCGCAGCAGCAGGGAGGCTCGAGGGAACGGACGGGGGCTCAGCTCTCCCGAGCCCTGAGTTCAAGATGGGTGGGGGGGCGGGACACGGCCACGGACGGTGAGATTATGGCAACAGCTGACGTGGGGGGCCACTGCTTGCGAATGGTGGAAGTATCTAGGGACGTCTACGAATCCACACGCAGAGTTAAAATTTAGGACTTTGTCACTGGGACTGCTTTGGAGGGCCGTGTGCCTGCGGAGGTAATGCGGCCGCATGGCAGTGCCGCACCTGTGCTCGGTCCCGGGCGGCGGCTGAGGGCCTGGGAGCGGCAGTTCTAAGGGGAGTTCCTGAGCTCTCTCAGCCCGCGTGTACCTTTTCCATAAGCCGCTTGGTTTTGGGGACAGTGTGAGACAGGGGTTGCCCGCTGCCACGTGGGAATCCCTCCATCCCTCCCGGCACTGACACAGGTGGGTACTGGCGGCCCTCAGCGCTGGCAGCGTGGTGGGACACACCCATGCCTGCCGTGGGCCTGTCTTTGTTTCAACCAGACTCTTCTTGCACAGACTGTGGATTTGGGCTGTACCCAAATTCCTCAATGGTCTCCTGGGGTCCTAGGCTGTCATGGGACATTGTGGTCTCCCCCAGGAGTGAGTGTCTGCTGCCTGCAGGTCCACCCAACTGGATGCCAATGTACTGACTGTCCTCACCCCGGAGCACTCTCTCCAGGAGAGCAGCTTCCTCAGAGCCGCTGCCCAGCTGGGAGAGCCCCGAACACCTCCTTGAAAGCACAGATGGAAGGCTGCAGACCAGGCAGGCCCCCGTTAGGCCTCTGGCCAGCCACCCAGGCTCCCCTCCCTTCTGCTGGCCCTTGTCCTTCGTGGGTACTGCCAAAACACCAGCCCACTTCAGCCACTTGCTTCCGGGACACCTCTGGGCATTGCCACCAATGTGGCCGTTGCACCTTCGGAGCCCGTCTCTCCAGTGTGCCGACCTCAGGCAAGGGCCTCCGGTCCATCCAGCTTACTCATGCCTATCGGAACCCTCCTCATCTCTGCTCTCTCTAGAGGAGAGCCCTGGCCCCTTGCCCTCAGCCCTTCCTGACCAAACTTTCTCCCCTGGGCAGCAGGGCAGCCGCTCTCTCTCCTTGGCATCCTCAGCTCCTGCGGGCCTCACCAGTTTCATTTCCTGGTGCTCCAATCCCACCTGACCAGTCTCCTGGCCTCACACCTTTAGCGTGCTGCTCCTTCCAGGGATGCCCTGCCTCATATGATGGCGGACGCATTCCTGTCTTTGCTTCCTTTTTCTCTCGGATGCCTTCAGAGTGCTACTGAGAGATACTCACACCTCTGTGTTGTCATATACCCTGTACGCGAGCACTTGGGCGCAGCATTTATGACACCATGTTTCAAATGTTCGTTAGCAGCTTTGCCTGCCTCAGTGTAGAAATGGGGTTTTATTTATTTCTGCTTCTTGGTGCCTACAGCAGGGCTAGCCCACCGCTGGTATTCCCTGAAAGCATGTTGAACAAATGCATTTTGTTAATGAGCATCTTTTGGCTTTGCCTCGTGTTGCCGCTCTTCCTGTTATTTATCTAACTGGGGCTGTGAACGAGCTCATCCATTGAGGGTTTCCGGGCTGGAAGTGGGGGCCCTTAAATCTGCTTATATTTCCATCCAGGGACTCACAGTACTTTAAATTCTCTCAGTATTTCTCTAGCTTCCATATCAGCAGTATCTTGAAAAGTGGTCTGTCCCGGGTGAAAGATCTTTACAAACAAGTACAGTTTGATGGGAAATGTCCTTTGGGACAATAACCGACTAAGAGAGGATGCAAATTTTACAATCAGAGTGCTTCAGATTTGCTTCCTCCTTGTCTCTCGGGGGGCGGGTGGGGGGGAATTTTGAGCAGGGCAGCGGGAGGTTAAAATCAAGGGTTCCATCTCATTTTGCCACCGAGCCTGTGTGTGCTCGCAAACAATTACACAACATTTTCTTCTACCTTTTTTTTGTTAAAGCAGCCCAGCCTCTTCAAGGAAGTCCACCGGGAAATACCTTGGGGCCTTTTTTCCACGTCCACAGCCTACCTGGCTGATGGCCAGGTTGCTCTTTGCAACAAGGATATCTTTCTGAAGGGTGAGGGCACTGGTCCACCTTCTGGAGGGCCGCACATGTTCTTTTCATTTTTAATGAAAAGCTTCTAATTGGCTAAACCTTGGCACTTCCTTAGAGTGGGTAATAATGGAAGTTGCAGACCACAGGCATGAGAAAAACCAACTCAGTATACTGACTGGGGTGCATCTGCTGGCACACAGTGGGCAGTCATTAAAAATAAAATGAAGGTGTGGGAGCCTGTTTAATGACACGGAACGCTGTTTGCAATGGTTATGTGAAAAGATGAGGTTACCAAACAGCACTGAACACTCTCATGAAAAAAAAAAAAAGGTATGTGTATGCATCGAAAGAAAGCCTAGAAATATATAGGCTAATGTGTGTTTCCCTCTGGATGATGGGGTGATGGGTGCTTTTATTTCCTTTTCGCCTGCCTGTATTTTCAAAATTTCCATAATGAATCAGGGCTACAGGTTGAAAGCAGAGCAACGAGAGAGGTTATTAATAACAAAACCATCCCCTGACAGCCACAGCAACAGCTCGTGGATTCTAAGGATGTCAGCTTAGCTTTCCAGGTTCCCAGGATGCGCTGAGATTTTCTGCTGATCTGTCCAGGCACAGGCAGTGATCTCAGAAAGTATGTGAAGTGCCACGAGAAGGTGAGTCTAGAGGAGAGGACTGGAGTGGGTGGCAGGGACTCAGTGATAAGCAGAGAGATGATAGTCTTGGGGACCCCCTAGATCTGACCTTGTGTGTGCCAGCATCTCCAGTCAAAAAAGATATGGCCCAGTGGGGAAAGCACACCCAAGACTTTGCAGGACCGTGTGGGCCACCCAGCTTTGGGGCCCTTTCCTCCAAGGTGGGGATTTTGTGATCAGGTTTCCTGCTGTCCTGATAGACAAGTCAGGAAGGCCTGGGCCAGTGTAGATCAGTCACTGTCAGGGACCAAGCGTCAATTCCCATGTGAGGGGGTCAGAAGGACCGGACCTGTCCTGCAGGGATCAAGGCAATACTGGGTTTTCTGAACAGCCTCTGACACGAAGCAGTTCAGGCAAACTCTAACCCGCCGATCCCTCAGCCCATCTTTGACAATGGTCGTGGTGACAGGCTGTTCACGGGCCCAAGGTTGACAGTACACAGAAAAATTATCTTGAGCCAAGGCACCAGTTAACAGAGATGAGCCCATCAGGGCTGTTGAATAAATGTCATTTTAACTTCTCTGTAAAGTGGGGGTGGGACTCTCCACCCGCATCTTGCACACCAGTCTCACTCGCCCTCCCAGCATGGGGTTTCCCAGCTCACCCCGCAGGGGCAGGAGGTCCACATGCAGGCCTCACTTGGGCTTCCCCTGGTCAGCACCACTTGCCCAGCCTCTCTGCATTCCATGAAACATCACCTGCTGATGGCTTCCCTTCATCTGTTGCCCTCCTCCCCACCTCTCTGTGTACACAAAGCCCTTGAAAGTGGTATTACACAGCCTCTGCTTCTTAGCTGGAAGGTCATTGCATTCCCCAGTACTTGGTCTTTTTGTTTGTTTGAAAAAATGTTATCTTCAGTTCTTGCTGCAAATCTGCATCGTAGGTCGAATTTACAGGTGGGGAAATTGAGGCTTAAAAGAAGCCCAGTGACTTGCCTGCAGCCATAGAACCAGGCAGTGGTGAAGCAAAGACTGCTCTGTTTGCCTTCAAAGTCCTGCCACATGCCCCACCTGCTTTCTCTTCCCATTGGTATCATTTGTTCAGCACCTTCTGTGAGCCAGGCACCATACTAGGCATTTTCCAAGAGTCATTTCTGAAGTTTTCATTCACTCATTCATTCATCCATTCAGTAAGTATTAAACATGTACCACAACAGCCTTTCAAGGCTGGGAGAAGTACTCCTCTGAGCACGACACAAGCATTTCTGCACAGACCCACTGACCAGACATGGAAGGCAGGGCAAGGCGGGGAAGGTCCCCTGTCCCATATGCTTCATGCTGTGGGGCACATGACAGCAGCCTGCTTCTCACCCAGTGCTGCTGGCAACCCTGCAGGCCACACTTCATTTTCATTCCCCTCGTTTTAAGCGAGGATTCAGTGTTTGAAGTTTGAGCAGTGATCTTAAGGGTAGGGACCTGGGAGATGATAGTTACCCACATCCTGCCTGGGATGTGAACCCCAGCTACTATGGAAAATAGCACAGTTCAACCACCACCAAAAGATGGTACTGGAAAAGCAGTGTGCATGACAAAAAAAATATTAAAAATAAGGCTAAGTTCAAGATTCAAAAGATCACGTGTTTTTTCCATGGGGAAACAGACACTGCTCATAAGCATTTTGTTGGGTATGTTAGCTATCTGTGTCCTGGTTTCTATTGCTGGAAGTCACTGGAGCCCTTGGACAATCCTGACCGCTCTCCTCACACGACTGCTGCCCTATTCCATCGGACAGACGGGGGGTTTCATGCCAGATGATGCATGTGCCGTGAGAAAAACGGGTGTTAGGGACCAGTCCTGTTGAATCATCGTCGTAGCTACTTTTCCTTCGCAGAGTTGACGTGACAGCAGATGGGCTGGAGCCATGTCCCCAGGGTGGGGTGGCGGGGGCCCCAAGGCTGGGTCTGTGCATGTGGCCTGAAAAGGCTGTCTGGACGCTGGGTGAGTGCCAGCCTTTGGGAGGGGGGCGGGGACAGGGGACAAGGGGAGAACCTTGGGAGGGAAATACAGCCGTGCTTTCTGATGAGGCCAGTGCAGGAAGGTTCCCTCCTGTGGACAGACTTCCCAGCTGGTTTGGAATGAAGGATGGGGGAGCCCCTACCCCGCGATGCTGATGGAGGAGGAGTTCCACTGTATTTCACTGGACCTTCTGTCACCCGCCCCTTTCTGTTGTATTTTCCCCTCTCTCCCTTACTCCCGAGATACTAAGCTGTGAGACTAGCAAGCATGAAGGTTTGCAGTTGAAACGGCTGATGTGAATGAACAAATCCTTTAGGGTGGTGGGGAGACTGAGAGAGAAACCGGCCAGCCATGTCTAACCTATGTTTTCCCTTGGAGCAATGGCCACCATTTAAATTTTTTCTGAATTATTGCATGGTTGTGCGTGGTGATGATATTTTGGGCAAATTACCCCCAGATTACAAATGAAACTTTGCATTTTGGCAAGCTGAGAAAAGAACAAACTTTGAGAAGCTGGCTCCACTGTTTGTCCTGCTTGCCCATGAAGTAGTACCTGATTTTCTGGAAGATTCATTGGTGTCCCTTCCTCAACAAGAAATGGGCAATCTTTCTCTCTTCCCCTGGTCCCAATATACTGGAAGAAGGGAAGGATCCAAAAGCATCCAAGTGAGATGGGGAGAAGGAGGAAAGTGAAAGAAAAGGGTCCACCCCCTTCTTAGGTGGGGGTGGGATAAGGTGTGGGGAGCACTGGGTGAGAGAAAAATTTTATGTATGTATGTATTTTTAAAGTAAAGCAAAAATTGCATACAAAAAATGCGCAGGTCTTAAGAGTACAGTTGTATAAATTTTGACAAAGGAATACACCTGTGTAACCAACATCCCAATCAACATGTAGAATTTTCCATCTCTCCAAGAAGTCCCCTTGTGTTGCTCCAGGCATCACCTCCACAGGCAGCCCCCACCTGATTTCTCTCACCATGGTTTAGTTTTCTCTGTTCTAGAATTTTCCACTTTTTGTGTGTCTGACTTCTTTAGCTCAACATAATGTCTCTGACATTGATCCACATTGTTGCATGCATTAGTTTAAATTTATGAGTCATATTTAATTGTATGGATATATCACAATTTAAAAATTAATTCTGTTAATATTGATGGATGTTAAGGTATTTCTAGGCTTTGTCTATTATGAATAATGCTGCTATGAACATTTTTGTATCAGTCTTATGGACATATGTTTTCATTTCTCTTAGGTAAATATCTAGAAGTAGAATTGCTCATAAGTGTATATTTAACTTTTAATAGAAACTGCCCACTTTCCAAAGTATTTACAGTTGACCTTTGAATAATGTGGATTTGAACTGCATGGGTCCACTTATAGGTGGATTTTTTTTTTCAGTAAGTATATTGGAAATTTTTTTTGAGATTTGTGAAAATTTGAAAAGAATTTTATTTTCTCTAGCTTACTTTATTGTAAGATACAGTATATCATACATATAAAGTACAAACTATGTATTGATTGATTATGTTATTGGTAAGGCTTCTGGTCAGCAGTAGGCTATTGTTAAGTTTTGGGGGGATGAAAAGTGCAGATTTTTGACTATGCAGGGGATCAGTGCCCCCAATGCCCGCATTGTTCAAGGGCCAACTGTATGTCATTGTACACTCCCAGCAACAATGCGTGAGAGTTCTAGCTGCTCCACATCCTTGCGAACGTTTGTGTTGTCATTCTTTTTGACTTGAGCCATTCTAGCAGGTGTGAAATGTGAGTATTTCATTCTGGTTTTGATTTGTATTTCCCTGATGACGAATGGTGTCACGCACCTTTTCATTTGCCTATTGGCTATTTATATATCTTTTCTGAAGCGTCTGATCAAGGCTTTTGCTCAGAGGATGGGGGTCTGATTTGGTCTGGATTGCCTCTTTTAATTCCTGACAGGGGGTCTTAGGGATTCAAATGGGATTTGGCAAGTGGCCAGAAATCTGAGGAATTGCCTAAGATGCCACTAAGTGTCAGAAAAAAAACCAGGCTAAACCTGTGATAAAGCATATTTGAAAGGTGGTAGTTAGAGATGAGCAGAGCTACTTCCTGATTATATATGCAGTTTTTGAAAAAAAATAAAGATTCACAAGGGAGAGGGGATCTTTCAGCATCCATCTCTCTTACGATACTTGGCTTTTGCACCTGGCCCCGAGAATTTCCCCCATGTGCCACCTTCCTGGCAAAAGATGGGCTCTTGCAAGCCTCAGCTTCCTCGTCTGTGGACTGGGATGCACCATGCCTTGCCAGCCTGCTGGGAGGCTCCTAGGAAGGGAGACCAGTGGTCTGACGTGCATGAAGTTCTTCCACAAACATCGGATAGCCGAGGGGGGCAGCTCCTCTCCAATACCCTCTGTAATATTCCTTACGCGCTTCAAACTGTTGAACTAAATTATGTTTTCTCCCATCTACTTGAATCATGAATCAATTCCTTATCTGGGACTGGGCAAAGCGATGTTTTCTGGAGTACGTATCAGTGTCCATGAACCTGGTGCCTCATGCAGGGGGGCCTCCTGTTAGCAGGTGCAGACTTTTGGGGCTGGTGTGAGGACTCTGAGCAGTCATCCCCACCCGAATCCTGAGCAGAGAGCGCCTTTCTTGCCTCAGGAAAAGTGAAACTTCCTTTCCCTCTGCCGAGATGGCGGCCTGTTGGGTCTGAACTAGAAAAGCATTGCCCAAAGATTTTCTTCCATCAGTTTCTTCCCCTAAGATCATCAGCTGCTTTCACAGGTTGAAGTCTGGCTTATGAATTCTTTTTTATTCAGTTGAATTCATACAACGGGAAAAAAAAAAAGTATACTTGCCTTCTTTCACTAATATGCTCATGAAGGAGCCAAGTCCTCCTTGCTTCTGTTTAAGCCAGGAAAGCTTCAGGCGAGAAACAGAATCAAGACTCCACTAATTCTTTTCTCATTTTAATTATTTCACAGTTCAAAGCAGGGTCAAGGAGAGGAGTCTGATAATAAATAGGGCGAGGCTGGCATGCAGGCTACTGACTTGAAGAGAGTAACTTTACTGGAACTTTTCTCTTTGGGAAAATCTCTTCAAAAGGCTCTTAGATTAAAGCTCCAATATCCCTTTTTGTGTGTTGAATTCTGAATCCTGAAGCTTGCTGGTTGGAAGGAAGCACAGATAATTCCCCCTTTTTAATCCCAAGAACTCGGAGACTCAAAGGTTTTGAAGTCCTGCACCCATGGTGAATGGCCGACTAAAAGGGGCTGGAGCAGAGCCGGGTCCCTAGGTGTGGGGACCGTTGTCATCAAGAGTAAGAAAACGAAACGGCTCCGTATGTAGGTCAACGACCCCCTCTCTACTGAATGGGAAAAAAATTAAGGATGACCTAAAATTGACTATGTATGAAAAGACTCTGAAGAAAGTAGTTCTTTCTTGTCAAAATGACAATGTTTATACTACCTGAGGCCAGACCTCCTCAGAGTCTAACTTTAGGGGGACTCTTTAGAGCTGAAAAGCCATGGCTGAAACCCCAAGCCCTTTCTCACATCTATGAACTTTTTATCCTTCAAGGTAGTTGGCTGTGTTACTGTAGAGGCGTTCAATGGAATCTGCCAGCATTTTCCGTTATAATCACTGATGTCGAAGGGATTCTAAGTCAGCTGTTGCATAGTTCTGCCTGAACTTCTGGTGTGTTCATCACTTATCTTAAACTTTTCCCCAATAATCAGGATTTAAATAAGTCAAGAATGTCAAATTAAATCACCAGGGAGAAAGAATCACATAGAGACAGAAAAGACAGTGAGAAGAAAGAAAGAGAAGAGTGAAGAGGAAGACAAAGAGATTTTACAAGCCCCATTTTAATACAAAGACATTTAAAAATCCCCTATGAGACAATGCCCTGGACCTGTATGATTCCTGAGAAACCAACCAGAGGCAGGAAATTCGTTTCTATCACAACGCGTCTAAGCTGCACAGCTCGAACGGTCTGCATATACCTCAGCTCCTGTGATACTCAAATGTAAGCTTCTTGGTCTATATTAATAAAGCTATTGACAGGATCAAAATATTTTGCGCTGTTAGTAGGCGTTGCACTCTGATTTTCAGTAAAAGGCAATAGTTTTCTAATATTGTAAAGGGGGAGACTGGAGTCCAAGGTGTGAAGCAAACTTGGTTATTAAATCTCTTTTTATTTTTAAATTATTTTAGATTCAGAGAAAGTGAAGCTAGTAGAGAGTTCCTAAACACCCTTCACCCAGCTTCCCCTAAAGTTAACACCTTCTATTATTTGCTACATTTGGCAAAATTAAGAAATTAATATTGGTAGAATATTATTAATGAACTGTAGATATTGTTTGGATTTCTCCAATTTGCCTACCGATGTCCATGTTCTGTTCTGGGATCCAATCGAGGATTCCATGTTGTATTTAGAGAACTTAATACTGAACAAGAGGAAAGTAAACACAGCAATGTGGTTTTTGGGGTAGGGGACATGGTATGTTCCTAGACAGGGAGTATCATCAAATGGGTTGTATTTCCCATTGGGAACATGTTGTAACTGGGAGTTTTGCTCTCTACTGAGGATATGACAGCAAAGAAGTCATAGATGACTAATAGATATGGAGGTGAAGGAAAGAACAATAACAAATCCCCATGCTAATTTAAAACAGGGAAATATGGTTTCACTTTGTATAAAATAAACAAAATGATTATACCAGAGGACCCAGCAATTGTAGTCAGCACCTATGTAATTCTTATTATATAGCAGGCACTCTTATAAATATTTTACCGACATTAACTCATTTAATTTTCATAACCATCCTATGCTGTATACTACCACAGGCTCATAGTATCCCTATTTGGCAGATAAAAACTCTGAGACACAGAAAAATCAATTAACTTGTTGTTATAGCTAGTAAGTGTTGGAATTGGGGTTCAACGCAGGCCTCAAACATGATAAAATAAGAAATGCAGCACTTAAAATTGTATGATATAAATATGCATTCTAAATTGAGTGCAATGAATGTGTAATTGATTAGTAATTTTGCCTGCTTTTAAGAAATCCATGTAAAAAGACTTTTGCAACTTACTTGGTTTAATACAGCTGATACTTCTTTTTGTCCCTGAAATGTTGCCATGGAATGCTACCAGCCTACACCCCCAACTTCCACACTCTGAGTATATTCTACCCGTTCCTGACCCAGAGTCTAGCACAACGCTGTATCATACCTTCCTCCTCCCTGAAACTGCAAGCATCCTGAGGGTGGAGACACATTTAATGCAGCACAGCCTCTGCACCTCACAGAGTTCAACAACTGGTAATTGAGTGCTTGCAGGATGGAGTCATTATCAATTGACCTTGGAGATGTACACTTACAATATAGATGGAATTTCTATAATTTTGTCACCAGATGGCAACTTTGTACACCAGCAAATCATTTACCAAAAGAATCAAGAGCCAAACTTGGAAGTTAAAATAAGGTAGAAATTAATTCTATGTTGAATCATCGGAAAGAACCTGCCTGTAGAAAGAATGCCTGCAGCTGAGGACAGCAATGGGCCACAAGGTTGAGGCTCACTTTCTAACATGAACAGGAAATGCTGAATTTCTTGACCTCTCAAAGGGCCTCTGGGTTCCCAGACTAGGGCACTGTGAAGAGGCCCCAGGCAGAGCCCAGGGGACCTTGGAGGTGAAAAGGTGGGACTGGCGGTCTAGGGAAGTCAAGGCAGCTAGTGTTTTCAGGGCAGGGTACAGAGAGAGAACTTAGCAGAGGGTCCCCTGGGGGTATTCAGTGGTGTCCTGATTGGTGCATGTGTGTGAAGAAACTGTTGAAGACTGGGGAAAAAAATTACTTGAAAGGATTAGAGGGAATTGTGCCCTTAGCTTCCACAGGTTCAGGACTAGTGCCTACTCTCAACAACAACAGTGTAAAACCTCATAGGTAATGAGGCATGGACTGGAGTATGAAGAAGGGTGTTGTCTCAGTAGTGTGGAGAAAATTAACCGTAGACTTAATACTGCTCTGATCTTGCCTAGCAAAGCTTGAAAGCAAGACTCACAAAGATCAAAGTGTTTCCTAGTAACTTTACATCCCAGAGCAGAGGCCAGGAACATTGATAGAAATATAAAAATATCTAGCATTCAGTGCTATAAATGAAGAGAAAAAAACCCAGTCAGTTAAAACTGTCCTAGATGATAGAATTAGTAGACAGGGACATAAAAATAGTTATTATAACTGTATTCCTTAGGTTTGAGAGGCTAGAGGAAAGATTGAACATGTTAAGTAATAACATGGGAGACATATAAAAGACCAAAGCTTGGACCTCTGAAGTTGAAAACTATAATGTCTGAGGTGAAAAATACAATGGATGACAATAATGGCAGACCAGGTATTTCAGAAAAAAAGATAAACAAATTACAGAGAAAAAATGAAGAAAAAATGAACACAGCGTCAGTGCATTGTGAAACTTCAAGTGGTGTAATACACAGGCAATTGGAGTCTCTGAAAGAGAGGGGTGACGGTACAGAAAAACTGTTAAGAAATAGTTGTCAAAAAAATTCCAAATGTGATGAAAAATATAAGCCCACAGATCCAAAAAAGTTAATGAATCTCAAGGACAAAAATATGAACAAAACTACACTGAAACCTGTCATTATCAACATGCTTAAAGCTTCTGTTAAGGAGAAAATCTTAAAGCCAGGAAAAAGGATATGATATACAGAAGAACAAAGATGAGGAGGACAGCAGATTTCTCTTAAAATAATTACATTAGAAGACAGTGGAGCCATGTGTCTAAATCACTGGAAGAAAAACACCCATATCAAACCAGAATTCTCTACCCAGCAAACGTACCTTCTAAACACTCAGGTGGAATGAAGACTTTTTCAAACATGCACACTGAAAGAATTCACACCAGCAGACCACCACTATAAGAAATGTTAAAGAAAGCCCTTCAAGCAGAAGGAAGATGATACCAGAGGAAACCTTTGATCTATACAAAGGAATGAAGGAAACTGGACATGAGAACTACACGGGTAAATGTAAACACTTTTTTCTTATTATCAATATATTTAAAAGACAATTAACTGAACAAAACCAATAACAATGTATTGTGGAGCTCACATATAGAAGTAAAATGTGTGATACTAGAGAAATGTAAGTACACTGTCATGTGGTTTTATCCTATACATAAAATGGTCTAATGTTACCTGAGGGAATACTGTGATAAAGTAAAGAGGTATACTATAAACCCCAAAGCAACTACTAAAATAACACAACAAAGTTATACAGAATAAGCCAAAAAATTGTCTGCTTTCACTATTTTTATTCAATGTTGCACTCGAGGCCCTAGCCTGTGCAATAAAGCAAGAAAATGGAATAAAATGCATCCAGACTGCCTACATAGAAATCCTATGGAATTCACAATAATATACTAGAATAATTAGTGAGTTTAGCAAGGCCACAGGATATAAGATCAATATGCAAAAACAGTTAATTATCAATTTTATATAATGGCTATGCAGTTAAAAATTTAAATTAAAAACTACCATTTACAAAGCATCAAGAAGCACAAAATGGGGATAAATCTGACATAATATGTGCAAGCCCTGAACACTGAAAACTATAATAGCTGAGAGGGATTAAAGCCCTAAATAAATGGAGAGCTTTATTGTGTTTATCATGTCAATTCTCCCAAACTGGTCTATGGATTCATAATAACCCCAGTCATGTAGAAATTGAGAAAGTAATTAAAAAATTTATATGGGAATGCAAAGGAGCTAGAATAGCCAAAAGAACAAAGATGCTTGAGAGCTTACCCTACCTGATTTCAGTATTTTTCACAGACCTCTGGGGTTCAATACAATGTGGTATTGCTGTCGAAAAGACAAATAGATCAATGAAACAGAAGAGAGATAGAGGAGCCCTAGCCACCTTGCATATATTCATGTGGGCCATGCAAACAGAGGTTTGAACCACTGCTGATCTAATTGTCAGAATACCCTGAGGATCTCCTGGACAGGAGGTTTGTAGGATGCTGTTATAATATGACCATCATCTACTTGCCTCCATAAATCCCCTGGATGGCTGTCATGACACAGTTTATCATTGCCTCGTGGCTTCTGATGAGGTTTGGGGCCTCCTGCCCTCTCCCTCTTAGAGTAGAGCTGCAGACTCAGCTGAAGTCTACATTTGGCTGCCCAGCAACAGGGTAACCCACTACTCATATTGTCATTATCTGGTCCCTTTTTTTGTTAGGTGTTATCCTTTTTGTTGTATAGGACAAGGAGCATGACGAATTGGCATCTCTGGCTGTTCTTTTCACTATTTAGTAAGTGATGAGTGGTTTGAATCTAAGAGTGGCTCTTTGGATCTTTATCAACTGAATCTGTCCGAACTTGCCCTTGTGTGTACCTGACAAGACAGTCTAAAAATAAACGTATGCATATGTAGTCAGTTGATTTTCCATAAAGGAACAAAGGCAATTCAGTAGAGAGAGGAAAGGCTTTTTGACACATGGTGCTGAACAACTGGAAATCCACATGCAAAGAAAAGAAAGCTTCAATGTATACCTCACACCATATCCAGAGATTAACTCAAAATGGGTCATAGACTTCAATGTAAAATGTAAAATTATTAAGTTTCTGGAGGAAAACATAAGAGGAAATGTTTGTGACCCTGTGTTAGGCAAAGATGTTTTAGATACAATAACCCAAGACAATCCTTAAAAGAAAAAACTGGGATAAACTGGATTCCACCAAAATTAAGAATCTTCTTCAGTATTCAAAATATTAGTATTTCTTTAACTTGCAAAATGGCTCACCTTTTACAGCACGTGAGACCACAAACAAACACTTGTAACGTGGCAACAACTACAAGCAGGACACATTGATCGGACCATGACCACTCCACGGGCCTGCTCTGAGCCTCAGAAATGCTGAACTTGACCTTCGACGATGCATCAACACATCTTAATCTTGCTTTTGAATTTGATTGTCAGTGGATTCCTTTGAATCAGTGACATCTTTCTGTTGATTGTTAAAAATCTAATTTTCACAGAATTATATTTTCCCGTGTTCCTAACCAATTTCCCTCAGAATATGCAATTCCAAAAAAACATGCATTTCCTAAGAATGCCAAGAAAGAATTCTTGCATGGAAACCATTCTGCTACATTTGTTAGGGTCTTTACATCTGTTCCCAAAGATTGGGTAACAAATGCTGTTGCCATTCTGTCTGTGTGCAAGATTAAAAAGCAGAAGGCCCTCTTAATCCGTTCTCTTTTATCTGCCTGCCTTGAAGCATGTAGGCATCCTGCCCTTCTTCTTTCTTCTCATTCTCACCTGTACTTTCCTGGCTTCTCTACCTCAAAGTATTTTTTAAAACTTATCTAAACTTTCTCTGGTAATCTACTTGTCCTGTGGTCAAGTGATATTTTGTAACCCTCTCTGCCTTAGTTTTTATCCAAAAAAGCATATTTTGCTTTTTCAGAAGGTAAAGATCTGAATATACAGGTATGGAAATCCTTACAAATATATTGACTTTTTAGGAAAGTCATATTTTAAATTGAAGTGCAGTTGACATACAATATTACATTAGTTTCACATGTACACAGTGATTCGACAATTATATACATTATAAAATACTCACCATGGTAGATGTAGTTACCAACTGTCACCATACAAAGATTTACAAGATTATTGACTATATATCCTATGCTGTACTTTTCATCCCCATGACTTATTTTATAATTGGACACTTGTGTTTCTTAATCCCCTTCACCTATTTTGCCCATCCCCCTGCCTCCCTCTTCTCTGGCAACCACCAATTTGTTCTCTGTATTTATGAACAAAAGAGACTTTTGAGAGAAGAAAATGTGACCGAGAGACTTGGGAGATAATATTTATAAAGCACATGTCTGATAAAGGACTTGTATCCAAAATATATAGAAATCCCAAAATCTAAGGAGAAAACGAAGCTAATTTTTAAAATGGGCACAAAATTTAAACAGGCACTTCGTGAAAGAAAATGTATGGATGGCAAATAAGCACATGAAAAGATGCTCAAAACCTCATTTGTCATGAGGGAAATGCAAATCAAATGACAGCAATGTACTTCTGCACACCCATGAGAATAGGTACAATCAGGTGTGCTGCACTGGTGGAGGTGTGAAGCAGCTAGCATCCCTGTACACTGCTGGTGGGGCTGTGAGATGGCACGACCACTCCGGAAACCAGTGGGGCCACGTCTTAAAAGTTTCTCTTAATCATATTCTGTGACCCAGCCATTCCAATTCTAGGTATTTATCCAGAAGAAATGAAAGCATATGGCCATACAAAAGCTGGTACATAAATGTTCATAGCAGCTTTATCTGTAATAGCCTCCAAACAATCAACTGTCTTTCAACATATGAATGGATAAACACGCGGTGGTATGCCCGTGGTATACCACCAATCACGCGGTGGTATGGAATACCACTCAGCAACGAACAGGAGGGAATTATGGATACATAACAACTAGAGCATGAATCTCAAGGTAGCTCTGTTGCATGAAAGAAGCCAGATAAAATATAAAATTCTAGCAAATTCCCAACAAGAAGCATGGGGACAGTGGGGAACTGGGCGAGCCGACACAGCAGGGCTGTAGTTTAGATGGTTGGGAGCTGCACTGTCTTGATTGTGGGAGTGCTTCCATGAGTGGGTATGTGTGTCCCGCTTCATCAAACTGTACACCTCCCGCACGTGCAGCTTCCTGCATGTCAATAATCACACCTTGGTAAAGCTGCTTTTAAAAAATATTTTGTTTGAACTGTTTCCCTCAGTCACTCTCCCCTCTTGGGGGTCTGTGTGCCTTTCTGAGTCGCTGCCCTGACCTCGGGGGACATTGGTGGATGGTTCCCTGCTTTGGTCACTGACAGCCCAGTACCCTGTCTGTTGCCCCCGCTGAAAATGGTGATTTTATTTAATCCAGAGAGAGAGGGAGGGAGAGAGAGCGCCAAGCAATTATAACCCTGAGGGCAGGGACTAGAACATTCTGTCTAAAGAAATGTCAAGATGACACAATGCAAACTGAGAACCCCGGACCTGAACGCTGTGCAATGACGCGGTGGCTTCGCCGCCCCTCCAGGGACCCCGCGGGCAGACCCCGTGTAGGGACAGCGGGGGCTGCGGGACCGGCCACTGGCGGCGGTGGGCGCGCAGCTCGGCGCCCTCGTGGGGCTCCGAAGCCCCGCCCGCGGAGCTAACCATTTCTGTCACACTGTGACAATTATTCTGCATAAAATTATCATTAAAAACCCTAATTTTTCAGCCTCCAACCCCACCAGTGGCCTTTTAGCATTCTCCGGCGCCGGCGTCTGCAGGCCGGTGATCACCGCTCATTACCCCGGCGTGGCGCCTCCCTCCCGCTCGCAATCAGCGCTAATTAGACCCGCCCGGGGCGGGGGCCGGGGCCGGGGGCCGGGGGTTCGAGGCCAGGGGGCCCTCCCGAGGCGTGGGGGGCCGGCGTCTGGGTTCCGGGGCCGGGGTCCGGGGTCTGGGGGCCGAGGAAAGGCGGGAGCCCCGCTGGGCCCAGGGGCGGGGTCTGGAGGCGGGACGGGCGGAGGGCGAGGCCGGCCGGGGCGCGGCCCGGGTCTGGGGTGGGGGCCGGGGCCGCGTCCTTACCCGAGCGAGGCGGCCGTGCGGCAGCAGTGCAGGGGCGCCAGGCCCTCGGCGCTGGGCAGGTCGGGGTGGGCGCCGTGCCGCAGCAGCAGCTGGGCGCAGGCCGTGTGCGCCCCCAGGCAGGCCTCGTGCAGCGCTCCGCGGCCGCCGGGGCTGGCGTCGGGGTCCGCGCCGCGGCCGAGCAGGTGGCGCACGCAGGCCGTGTGGCCGCGGGCCGCGGCGATGCACAGGGGCGTGGTGAGCTCGCGTTTGTACTCCAGGGTCCAGAGGCCTGGGTGAGGGAGGTGAGGTGAGTGGGGGGCTTTGGGGGTGGCGTCCAGTGGGGCCGAGATAGGGCGAAACCATCCCTCAGAAGCAGGTACCAGGTGGGCGTGCAGGGAGACGTACAAAGAAGCAGAGGACTTGGGTCAGAGGAAGCCGGGGAGATCCAGGCAGACACGCGGAAGCGGGAGAGCGAGACGCAGGCGGAGGTGAAAGAGCAGAGGGGCAGGGAGACCTCAGGAGTGCGGTGGGGAAGGCGGCAGGGGAGTCCCGCAGGCACGGGGAGACATTTGGGGACTTGGAGCAGGGAAAGAAAGAGGTCAGTGAGGCTGGAACTGCGCCAGGGAGAACGCGGTGGCGAGAAGCAAGAGGGTTTTGACGGATGAGGGGGTGACCGCAGACCACAGAAGATTCAAGGGGTTAAATGCTGACCTAACAGGGTGGACAGCGGGACAGTGTAAGGGAGGAATTCACATTTTCCAGGCTTGAATTAGGGGCAGCTTGAGTGAGCTGTGGATTTTTCTGGAATCCAGCTCTCGGTTGAGCCCCAAATTTGTCCCTTTATCATTAAGAGAAGACAACAGACAAAACCAACTGACCCACAGCTCCAAGGTTGCCCAAGAAAAGACTCAGCAAGTTGAGTCCCCTTGGAAGTGGCTGAGCGGCAGTAGTGGGCTTTGATGTGGTGCCCGCATGCAGCGCGACCCTGGTTTGTTTCTTTGCGCTTTTTAGGGTTTTGCGTGCGTGCGTGTGTGTGTGTGTGTGTGTGTGTGTGTGTGTGTGTGTGTGTGTATCGTGTATAGAGTTGCTCTTTCTTGAGAATAAATGGAGCAGGAGCTATCTATTTTACTTCTCTGAAAACTTTGGGCTTTCAAAAGGCTGGTGGAAGGTTGTTAGCTGCCACAAGCGCCCGTGGAAATGGGGGAAGCAATCCCTGGTGAATACACTTCAAGGGACAGGAATTCACATGGCAGGAATGCCTTCTGATAATGATGGAAGAATCGATACCATAGCCGTAATGAGCTGCAGAGGAGACCCTTTTCATAGGCCACCTTCTTCCTCGGACCCATGCTGAGCAGTTTCGAAAGACCACTCATAATTACCACCTGCCTGCCCGTGTTCCCGAGGCCCAGCCCGGAGGTTGTCGCACACTCTGGAGGGACTGTGGAGGCCTGTTGTCCTGGTGGTGGCCAGGGGCCCTGGGCCCATGGGCCTGCATGGGTTTGCACTACCCTTCCCAGCAAAGACTGGGTTGGATTTGAAACGGGGAGGGTGGATATGGTCCTTGGTGATAGCGATGACCCACATTCCTGCAGGGGGCAGATCTGGTTCTTGATTCTACTCATTTTCCTGAGATATGTCTACTTACTGGGGCAAGGAAGGGGTTGTCCATTCTCTAGGGCAGCGTAATTCCCAACCCAGGTTTACCCACTCCCCGTAGCTCTGTTTACTCACCCTGGATTCCCAAGTCTTCCCGTGGACTCATGGGAAAGGGCTGTGGGGGTCATTTAGCTCAGCCATAGCTTAGGGCCAGAATCCTTGCCTAGGTCCTGGGCGGTGGCAATGAGCTTACACAGGCTTTCAAGAGAACTAGAATTCTGAGGAGGTCCTCTGGGCCAGCAAGCTGAGTCAGCTTCCCCTAACTCCCATGCCCTGTGCAGGCTCTGCCGCCAGGAGGACCGTGGACGTAGCTTCTCCATGCGGTACACCCCTCTAACCAGCAGCTTCTCCCTGCCAGTGCTCTCCCTGCATGGACAGCTGCAGGGACCGGCGTTCCACCAGGGCTGTGGCACCGAGGGGCTGCTCTGCCAGGTCTACCTCTTCCCTTTGACTCTGTTCTTGGGGGTGCTGGGGTGGGCCACCAAGCAGAGGTCCTCACAGGAGAGGGCAGGGCATGTGGGGCCACTGCTGCCAAACAGCATTTGGTAGTTTCTGCTTCTGGGCTAGCTGCAGAGGAGGTCAGGGGGCCGAGCCAAATGGGCATGGAATCCAGCAGCCCTGATTGCTGCCCACCCACTCTTCCCAGCCCACACGGAGGCTGTGGGCAGTATTCACTCTCAGGGCTGCCCCTTTCCCCTTAAGAGTGCACACCCCGTCACTGTCAGTGTGCCCCAGCTTTCTGTCCTACCAGTGCACCAGAGAAAAACTTAAGAACATGGGGGGTGGAAAGATTAAGGAGGAAAGATTGGGGTTAGCATTAGTATCTATTTGAAATTGCAGCATTGAGCAAGGGTGAGTGGGTCCAGGGCTGGGAGGCCTGTGGGCATGTGATTAAACACACACACACACACACACACACACACACACACACACACACACACACACACACACACACTAATTGAACATTCAAGCAATTGGCATTCTTGGTTACATTGCCGCACAATGCTTGGAGGATGGTGTGTGCTCCCCCTGGGACAGGTGAAGGGGAGGGGGCCCTGGACTCCCTCAGGCAGGAGGTTGTGCAGTCCAGACCAGACTGCATTTGCCTTCCCTGCAGCTCCTGCCATCTCGCTGGTGCTATGAGCTGCTTAGCCCTCTGACTGTGTTTTGGGATGATGCCATTCTCCCCATGTCAGGGGGGAACAGAACTGTGCCAGTTCTCTGGAAATCGACCTTCCGCCTTCCTGGCCTGCCAGAGCTCAGCAGTCAGGGACACTGGCTGTTGGCCCACAGACCACAGAGTCTCCAGTCGCCTTGGTCTGGCAGAGCTCTGTGGATTCGGGCACATGAACCCTCTGGGTAAATGTGTTGCATCTGGACACCAAGCGGGAGGGTGCCCAATATAGAGTGCCACCCCAGAAAGCCCCAGATGCAGCCTGGTGGGAGCACATCTAGTCATCCTGGGCAAGGGAGAGGGGTCTCTCCACTTTGGGGGGGTTTCTGCCTCCCCCACAGTAGTGTTCAGCTGGCAAAAATATACCCAGACTTATGACTTAACGACCTCTTGTCTCCACCCCCCAAAAATTCTCTGGCTCCTCTAGGTTCCTGGGGGAGCACCTGCTGAGTACCCTCTCTCCGTCGATACTGGCTGTGCCCCAGCGACCCCGCTGTAGTCGAGGTGTTCACAGGTTCACAGAAGGACGTCACCCGGAGCTGCCTGCAGAGCCTGCTCCCTGCGCACTGGGAGGAGAGGCCTGCTTCTCCGTCTCCCTCCTCTCTCAAATGCAGGCACTGGCTGATCAGCACCCACGCCATTGCTCTTTTTTAAATACTGTAAAGATGCTTCCAGCATCAGATGTGCATCTCTCACCAGCATCTTGGCCTTTCCAATTTGATCTGTTGTATCCCATCACCTAAAACTTACACCCAAGACTCATGCAAACCGAATTTAATTGATAGATGTCCTTTGCTAGTGTGTGTTAAATGCAGCACATATGTGAACAGTCTGGAGCTGTACATTCAAAGGAGTGATAAACATAGATAAGTGAGCTGTAAAGGAGCAGGGGTACCTGACAGTCCAAACGTGGCTGAAGATGTCACCTGCCATTCCATCTCATCCTTCTTCATCTCAAACACCACGTTGGCATCCTGGAAGAACCGGTCCATGAGAGGCTCTAGGCGGTACAGGTCTCCCGAGACCAAGGCTGCATGGTACTCGAGCACCGGGGACCCAGCTCTTCCTTGAGACTCTTTTTCTATTTTCTGAAAGATTTGAAGACTTTCTCTAACTTCAAGAGGCTCTTGCCATCTCTCCATTGCAGAGTTGTTGATTTCAGAATACTTCAGGAAGGGGTAAGATGGTCTTACGGGGTGTGAGCTATTTCTATTGTCATTGCCCAATTGTCATCCAGTGGGGGCTCAGTGGTGGTGTATTTATAACTCCTGCGGCTCTGATGTGATCATGGTTACCTGATATGAGCAGCCTCAGCTGATCTCTGAGACAGCAGAGTGGTCAGCCACCCTCCTGTGATTCTATAGATGTGAACGTGAGACAGATACACCTGTATATCCCCCTAACAGCCCTCCATACAAGGGCAGACACCCGAGAATAGGTGGAATTTCTCTTTCCTGCTTTGAAGGTTGTCTTCTTGCTTTCGGCCCATCACTCTCTTTGCAGCTGTGACCAGTGGGGCTGGGTGTGTGTTTGGAGGGCTGTCACCCTGAGGGTGCGTGAGGGAGGCCTAGCTGGGTGTTGCAGATGGCCAGGCTCTGCACCGTGCCCCTGGGGGGAGGCTCCATTGGCAGACCAGGGGTTCCCACAGTCATCTGGGGTCCCCGGTGGCCTGTGAGTTTCATCCAGTGATTAAGAACTGATCCCAAAATGCACATCCCTTGTTGAGGATGATAAATGCCACAGTTTTGTTTTAATGAAAGGTAACAGCTCTTCTAGTAACTTACTAGTTGTGTTTGATACAGGTTAGTATGCAGGGCTTTATTTTACTGTCTTAAAAATTAATAAGGTTATTTTTTCTCATAACAGAGGTAATATACATTTCTCATATCTTTCTTCCACCTCTTGTTTTTCCCCTACTAGGAAGTTGGAATGGGCCCGAGTAGTTGGACTGTGGGATCCTTTACTATGTCCATGGAAGTTACAGGAAAAAAACGCACACTGGCCAGAGGCTGGAGCCGGGCAGGAGGGCCAGGCAGGCGCTGCCTGTGTGGGTGAAGGGGGTGCAGGAGCCCCTGCCCGGGGGAGTCCACGCAGAGACTCGCCAGGGAGGTGTGGTAAGAGCTGCCACCCTGCGTCTGGTGCCCGCGTTAGGCCCCGGGCCTGTGCGGCTGCAAACAGCGTGGAGACAGCCAGAGAAAGGCTTGAAGCCCAGGGTGGGGGTCCCCGCATCCTTAGCCACAGCTGCTCTCCCTGAGCACCCTCTTCCCCCTGTCCTTCCCTCTCAATCTCCTCCACACCCCAAAGCTACCCCGTGACTCGCCCTCCCGTCTCTAAGGAAGCCTCAGCAGGGTCTGTGTCAGCCCTTTATTTTGAAATGTAACTTGGCCTTTTCACTGAGATTCTCCACAGCAAGGGGGCCGGTGCCCTGGACTCCTGAGAAGGGGCAAAGGGTGGACGGGGAATTGAATGCATTTGTAATTTAATAAAGATATGTTGTTACCCTGTATTGGACCTGATTTGAAGGCATAAATGTGTGGGGGTTCCCACACATGGGAAAGCCCCTGTCTCCCCTTGGGCAGGCGGCCGCCCATCTGTCTGTCTGGCCATCTGTGATGCCTTCATGCAGGCACATTAGCGGCCCTGACTGTGCCTCGAAAGCTGAAGGGCTCTCACGGGGGACAGGCGGCTCCTGGTTGGGGTGGCTTGGTCACTACTCTGCTGATGGCCACGGGGCTGTGCATTTCCCTTCATGGAGAGGCTGCTGTTACCCAGGCATCCCTTGAAAGGGGCTCTCTGTCCAGGGGGCCTGCGGGTGGGCACCCTTGGTGCCATTTGCAGAAGAGCAAACTGGGACTTGGAGATCCAGGTGTTCAGGGCTTCTCAGTCCTGAGGTGGTCAACATCCAACATCTTGCTGTGAGTCCATGGGCTTCCCACCTGGCCCCTCCCTGCCGTCTTTGAACCCGACGCACCTTAGCACAGGTCCCTGCAGCCCCCGATGGTGCCCTGGTGTCTCAGGCCTCCTGATGTCCCCTGTGCCAGGCATTCTTGCTTTCCCTTTGTCACTTGGCTGGCTCCATCATTCTTCAACACACGGCTGAAGCCTCCCTTCACCTCCACGGCCAGTCCTGCTGTCTGTCCTGCGCTCTGTCTGTGGCGCCTGCCACACTGCCACTTGCTGCTGCTCCCTGCTGCTGACCTGTCTGTGTCCCCAGATGACCACGAGCTCCTGCTTTCTCCCCTCCACGGGCTTCTTAGTACCTCATCCAGTGTTCCATCCACAACAGCTGCTCAGTGCAAATAGTTGAAAGAGCAAGTGGGTTGGTGTCTTTGACATTTGCTCAACTACATGTAAGTTCCTCTGTGGTTCTCCCTCTTATTCTTGGCCCCCTGCTCCCTTTTCCCTTAGGGAAGAACAGGTGGGAATGGGACTCTTGGCTGGCCAAGGCCAGGGGCTCCAGTGCTGGGGATGCGCTTCTACCTCAGCTGTATGGGTGTCACTGCACAGCCCACCTTTCCCCACGTGCAATGCTGCCTTACTGAGTTTCATAGGCAGGCCTTGCCTAGTGTATGCTCCGTGAGGGTGCTTTCAAACTTTGTTGTCCATATTTTAAAGTTTATCTCCCTTGTGTCTGACAGCAGAGACAGCATCAGTGCCACAGTGGAATGGCAAAGAGGGTTTACAAGGGCCCGGAGTGTGTCTAAATGCTGCTGAGTGCTGTGGAAAATGCAGTGGTGATGAGCATACAGACCATGTTTGCAAGGAAGGTGCAGCCGCCATCAGACCTTAGAGGCAGGTGCGCACCGGCCGTGTTGGACGGCGATGCAGTGGAGGCCGTTCCCTCACCCAGGGCAAGACAAGTCAGGTACTCTTCCCTCTTTATTTACATATATTCATTTCAATAGCAATATTAATTCTTCAGATATTTCATTTCTCTAACCATAGCCATTTTGCCTGGTTATTTTTCTCAGACTGGTTGTTGGTAACTAGATGCATTTCTGAAGGATTTATTCATACATGACTGTATGATCCAGCCAAGCTTGTACTTCACTTTAAACTGGAAAATTCTTTTGTTCCTGACATATTTTGTCCTGGTTATTTTTAGAAGGGGTGGGACACTGGAGTGGAGTCCAGGGATAAGAGCCATTCCACCCTCTGTTCTTTGCTAAATTTAGCTTTCTGAGTGTTATGTTGTCAACAGCTCCTTAAACATCCGAGCTTGGTTTCATGGGGCAGAGAACAGTAGTCCAAAAACAGGCTTGGTTCTTCATGAGAGCTTTATAAATAGCTCATGGTAGACAGCACTGTGGTCACAAGCAGGGCATGCAGATGGCCTCAGGACCATGGCAGAGGTGTCTCTTTATTTTTTAAGAACGAGAATTGCAGTATGTATCGTTATTACATTAAAAACTAAAACAAAACAATAGAAAAATAAACAGCTCCCCCCCCACCAAAAAAACCCCTGTTCCATTCATTCAAGAAAAACCAGTTCATTCATTCATCTATTCACTTAATAAAATATTTGTGGAATAATACGTTCTAGGGTGTGCTGTTAGTTGGGGCTTCAGAGACAAAGAAATACAATAATCCTGCCCGTAGGGATTGTATAGGAAAAAGCAGTGGCCGGCGGACCCCACCGCACAGGAGTTCTTTAGTGCCTCCCTGCCAGCTACATGAGAGCCTTCGGTTACAGGTGAATAACACTGTTTCCTGACCCAGCGCTCGGCTGGGCCCCAGTTTGCCTGCTACAACCGATTCTCCCCGTCCCCACCTGGCTTGGGTCGGGCCATTTTTATCTCATTTTCATCATCCTCAGCCTTCTCAGCTTAGTCAAAGCCAATGCAGAGCCTTCAAGATACAACTCAAATCTTACCTCCTCTGCCTATTTCAGTCCATATGAAAACTCTGCTTCTTCTAAGAGTGAATTTGTGTATGAAGTTGCTGAGCAATTGACAAAACCTTTGAGGAATTGTGACAAAAACAGTTTGGTTTTCAAATAGGAACAAAATTGATGCCTTCAAGTCTGAATTGATAGCAGTCGCAGGCAAGATCCCTAAATGGATTATGAAAAATATGGTTTGGGAAGTTTACTAAAGGAAGTAGGGACAACTAGGAGTTCTGTGGGTCACTAGGAACAAGTCAGAGGGGATAAAACAATTTTCTTTTGTGACATGGTTATTTCATTAATATGTAGAGGGAATGTAGGCACAGGTTATATTTCAATCTGCAATAGAAGGTTTCATGAATGCCTGTTAGAGAAGATGGAAAAAATATGGGTCTTTCTTCAGGAAAATCTTGCTAAAAACTCAGACTGGAGAAATAATACACAATGTATCTATAGACCAGAGGTTAAAATCTTGGCTGTCAAATGGAATCACCAGGGAAGCTTTAAAAAAAGACCTCTGCCTGGATCTCAACCTGAGAGGTTCTGGGGTGATGGGCTGGTGCAGCTTGAGCATATAGGGGCCGAGGCTGAAAGCAGCAGCTCAGAGAGGAGAGCGGAATCTGTTTTCAGCCTGACCCAGCATGACATATGTTTAGGTATGATTTGAGTGAACATGTGAAAGTGTGGGTATCAGATTGCTGGGTGAGGTGGAACATGGCACAATCAGGATTCCACAAGATCTCAGCGGGCCAGAGCAACGGGCTGATTCAATCAATGCCCCAAGCCAACGTTAACCCCCGCCCCTCACAGGAATCTGCTGTCCTCACAAATCACGTTGCTGAAACTGCCACATATGGCTGGAGGGGCCCATTTCTGGTACTAGAGGTTTTTCTTTCTTGTTTACGAGCTCCGAGGTTAGTGGTGCTCTGGATGTGTTGCTATTTGCACCCACATGTAGGTGACATAAGTGCAGCAAATTAGACATTATGTTGAAGCATTCAGAGCCTGTCTGTACAGAGTGGCTGGCATCAGTCAGGTCTCGGCTTGAGTCCCTCTGTGCCGGGGCTCCTGGCTCTGTGGGAGGCAGTTTTCCCAGAAGACCCTGCAGCACCTGTGCTTTGCCTCCTGTCTCCCTTGACCTCTGTGCTTGCTCGGACTATGCGTGCTCTGCCCTGTCCCCACACTGAGGCACAAAATCAGCTCATTTAATCTTTCTGAGTCGGTTGGATTGCTTCCCAGTCAGCCCATTCACAACATCACTCAGCGAGTTGGGCAACTATACTGAAGGAACGTAGGGGTCTATCGCCACTGGCAGCCTCTCCTCCATCCCCGCTTCCCTTCTCTCTGCAGGCTAAACCCCTCCCTTGAGGTTCCCTGTGTTCTCCGGCCCCCACTGGTTTCAGCTCCTAAACCAGGGGGCTGGTCCAGAACCTTCTTCCGAACAAATACAGTGCCATTTGCAGAAGAGAGGGATTCCAATGAATATAATTTTCTCCAAATCAGTACATTTAATATTTTAGTTCTTCAGAAGAACTACTGAATCGTACCTGTTTGATGGAGGAACTTCCTTTGTATTGGTGGACCATTTTAGGCTATTAAACAAACTTAATTGCTCCGGTCCTTTATTGCTCACTGGGGGGTGTACTCAGGAAGAGGAAGAACAGAGCAGGAGATGATACCCGGCTTTTACCTGGAAGACAGCCGAAAGGCTGAATCTCCCTGATAACTAGCCAGGTAGTCAGGCGGATTTAAATACAGTTTTTCAAAAGCTATTTTTGGGACTTCAATTATAAGCATAATGTTTTGTCCACAGGAGACCCCAAAACTGGTTCTCCATACAGAGTCTTGTAGTGTAGGTAGCTAATGAGAGGGAGTTTTTGCTTCTGAATCAAATGAGATGGAAAAGGAAAAGCCACCTCAAAATTTTAATGAGCTATACAAACGGTAGTGTCTAAGTGAACGGTAATTATTATTTTCAAGTGATACTGGGATCTTTGCATCCTGCCATTGAATCGATGCACAATTTTCTCTTTCTTGAAGCATCAGAGGATGAGCTGTGTTCATACTGAAATGCGGGGCAGGTGGATTTGGGTAAAGGGTCAGGCTGTTTCTCTGAGGCAGCGACTTTCTGCGCCTTCAGGCCACAGGATAGCGTTTCCCAGTCTGCAAGTTGTCCTGCCATTTCCTGGTGTTCTTGGGGAAAGACAAACGTGTGGATTCTTTCCTGGGCCGTTGGGCAAATGTCTGGCTTTCTTCTGGGGTCAAGTGTCCAAGGAAATGGGCAAGCTAAGGCAAGAAGTCATTCCCCCTGTGGACATCGTGAGATTCTGAGCATGTTCTCAAATACGCCAGTGTTTATTGTTAGCCTGGTCAGTTTTGCTTCTATGAATGAACTGTTTCTATAAACAGCCATGTGCTGAGTCCATCAGACCCTGGGATGCTAACATCGCTACCACTGGGCCACAGCCCCAGGTCCTACAGTGGATTTGCTGCCACACCTTTTTTAGTCCTCATTAATCAGTTTAATTTCTAAAGGCCACTCTTCCTTCATCCCTGCTCCCCTCAGCTTTTAAAATTAAAAAAACCTTGTTTTTAAAATAAGAATCTGGGCAGGTATGTAGGGTTCTCCTGTTAGGAGCTCCAGGACACACCCACCCATCCGCCAGTTAGTCACACAGACATCAATATAAAAACGGTTACATAGCTCACCCTTCTCTCTGAATAACAATGTTAGCACAGCACACCTCATTTAACAAAACATGAAAACATTTTACTTCCTCAGATCAAGTGTATCTATTAATAATGACTTAAATTGTCTGTACTGATTTCACATTATTAAGAAATCTCATTCCCATTGTGTGGAGGAATATGGAGAAAACACCCCACTAACTTACTTTCCTGACCTTGGTACCCAGCCCAGAGCAGATCGTGCAAAACAACAAAGTCACTTCTCATTTGAATGCCATCTTCTCCAAAGGTCAAGAGCCGCTTTCACTGACAGCCCAGGAGGGCTTTTTTGGAAGCTTAGAAACAAAGGTGCCCTTGAGTGTTGCGTGACCTCCGTGGCTGAGCGGCCACACCCTCGGCATGTATGGCCGCCGGTCAATAGCCCTGGAAGGACATTTATAGACTGTGGGGCTGTTGCTGGAGAGCATATCATAGACGCTTTCCCTGAAAAAGGTGATGGAGTCTCTTTATGACTGGCGTGGGGATTTAATTACATGATAAAATTGCAGCTCCTGCCTCTTGAGACAAATTGCATTTTAAGACTGATTGTTTTTTATGAATCTCACACAGGGAGCAAAATACTTCTCTCTTGAAGTTGGTCTGATCTGATGGTTATGCCCTATCATTTTTTACATTCCTTCCAGAAATGAGAAGTTTTCTGATCCTGCGGTTGAGGCGGGCAGGCTCCTGGTGGACCCTCTGGGCTGCTTTGCATCTCTGTGTAGAGCAGAGGGAGGCCAGCTTTGTCTGATGGATTGAAGGCCCATTTTATTTTTCTGTTGCAAAAAAGAATACTTTTGAGTTCCCGACAGAAAGATAGGAAAAAGACACAAGAAATATGAAGGACTATTCAACTTATACACAATGTCCAATTCTACTAATTTAAAATGCAAGTTACAGTAACAAGAGATTTTTTTTTTTTGGCCTCTCAAATTGTGAAAGAGTTTTTAAAAAATCGAGTGTTAGAAGAGTTCAGTGAAACTGATGCTCTCTAGGATGCATGTGGAGGGTAAATTTCTACACAATTTGGAAATATTTTGTACTGAGATCACATGTACAGCGCATATTTCAAGTATCAGCAGCTGCAGAGACAAACAGTAGAAATCCTTGCCTTTAAGGAGCATTAAACTTGGAGAGATAAACGAGGCAGCCATTTGTTAGCAAGGGGCATGAGACCATTGCCAAATGGAGGTTCAGGTATGATGAGGAGGATGCCTCAAGCAAGATATGAGCATGACCCCAGTTAGGGATGGGACAGACCATCCCCACAAATGGCATCTGAGCTGAGCACGGAAGGAATTGAAAGACAGGGGTAGCCCATGTCCCCCAAGGGTCTGTTCCCTTCCAGATCTGTGGTGGGGGCGGGGGCAGTGGTATTTTATTATTCTGGGCTAAGCGAGAGGCAAGTGTCACTGGCCTCAGGGCGGTGTTGCACGGGGCCAAGGGCACTCCAGGAAGGTGTGCACCCAGGAAGGCAGGCAGCCATCGATCCCATGGGGGGTCAGGCAGAGGGGGTCTGGGGTGGGCAACAAGCGGCAGACAGCACCCTAAGAATCGGAGCTGAGGTGAGTGGCAGGGACTAATCTTTGGGTGTGCCGCCCCAATCCCATTGTTAGGGAGGACTTGTCCCCCCAGATGCCAGCTCCTTCAGGGTGAACCCTCAGTTACAGAGAGCTGCCTTGCCTGGGAACTTCCCCAGGTGGCCAGATCCAGTGGCTGATCAGGTGTGGTCAGATGAGGACATCAGAGAGGTCCCACCACTTTGACCCAATGTGGGAAAACTGAGGACAGGTGTCTGAGTTGCAAAGCTCTCCTACAGGCTGGCCACCACGCCGTGGGGGCTGTGTCACAGATCACCTCTCCGTCTGCAGGCATGGCTGCCCCCCAACCTGTCCCAGGTGTGCATCCCCAGCAAATACTCTGCAAGGCAAACTCCACTCAGCATCAAACTGTCGCCCCCTAGGCCACCTGGAAGGACAGGTGATGAGGTGTCAGTGCAGGAGAAGGCAGGGGAGCAGGAAGATGGCCTGTCCCAAAGCCAAGAAGGGTATAAGGGGCTGTGGTGTCACTGACATGTGGCTTGGACCAGAGTTTCCTAACCACCTGAGATGAGGGACCAGGGATGATTTTTTTCTTCCAATTCATCACAAACTGCTTCTCTTTCAAAATACGGAAAAAAGAAAATTGAAAAAAGACATATAATTACAAGTCCAATAATCACACACGTGGATGTTGTGTTAATTATCAAATTGCTCTCGATGTTTTTAAATGCTTACTGTCAATTTTCTTGGCAAACACTTGGCAGAGCAGCACCTGGCTCCCGCCTCGCTCTGAGTAGCACCGTTACGGATCAGTGTCACTGGGGCACAGGCTGGGTGAAGGGACGCTGGGAGGAGTGGTGGGGTGACCTTGCTCGTAGCACATCTTTGAGGTCCTTGAACATTAAATAAAATATGAGCTGCACATTGTTGGACAGGGGTTGCCAAACGTTTTCCGTCCTGAGCCAGATAGTAAATACTTCATGTTTTGTAGGTCGTACGGTCTTTGTGGTAACTACTTAGTTCTGCCATTGTAGCCTGAAAGCAGCCACTGACACCCTGTAAATGGAAGAGCATGGCTATGTTCCAGGAAAACTTTATTTATATAAAAACAGGCTCCTGCCCATGGGCCATAGTTTGCTGACCTTTGTTGTGGGGAACCGTGGTAGATTTGTGGTTAGGAGAGCTATATGCACCTTCAAAGCAGAAACCTTACCACATCCGCTCTACAGTCCTCTCCCACCCTTCACTCCAGTGAAACCTGCTCTGTGTTCTCGAGGCCAACTTGCTAACAGTCAACGAGCTTTCAGGGACCCAGGCCCGTGTTTGCCTCTTTGCTCTCACGTCTGTCCTGCCTTAGGTTTGTGGAATTTCTTGACTCTGTAAATTTATGTCTTTCATTAAATTTGGAAAGTGTTTGATGATTATTTCTTTAAATATATATATATATTTATGCTCCTTTATCCTTCTCTTCCCTTTCCTGGACTTCAGTTGAATACAACAGACCTTTTAAATTGTCCCATATTCCCCGTTTATTTTATTTTCAATCACTTTGTGTTATGGTCTTCAGATTGGATGCTGTCTTTTGATCTGTTTTCACATCCACTGATTGTTCTGTCATCTTCAATCTGCTGGCAAAGCCTGTGAACCAGAACAAGCTCTGTCTTCAAGGGAGGTGGGCACACTGCAGTGGTAAAGAAGCAGGGAGAGTGGGGGAGGGGGCGTGAGCAGCCGGCCACCCGTGCCTCCTGGCACCTGCTTCCCACCTCTACCCTTCCTATCTGTATAGAAGAGGTTTTGGTTTTTTGCAAGTTAGATGACCTCATTCCATTGCTGAAAGACTCCTCACTGCCTTTCCAGATGAGGCTGGAACGCGTGGCCTCAGGCAGTACAGTCCCAGATGACCAGCCTGGATTGCCCTCCCTGTCCCCTGATTCACTTGCCCTATAGCAAGGTCCCACTTCCCTGCACGGGGTGCACACCCCCGCGGGGCCCACATTTCCTCCCTCTGCTTGGATTCCCTTCCTTTTGACCGCAGCCTGTTAAGAACACAATGATCTAACAAGGGCCAGCCCAGGAGAGTTTTGGTGTCCTCCATAGGCTATTTGGTCTATTAATGTTTATTATATACCTACTGTGTGCCAAGACACAGTCACTGGGACAAACCCAGTCCCTGATCAGTATCCACTGGCTAAATTTGGAATTGGAAGAAAATGGAATTTGAAATGAGACTGGGAAGTAGAACTGGGCTATAGGCAGGTAATGTGTTTGCCATTCCGATTAGTTCCTTAGGAATGTTCGTGCTAAGCAGAAGGGCTGCAGAGACCATTGCACCCTGGAAGAGCCTCTTTGCTATTATCCTCATTTCTTTTTGTTCTTTCAAAACTCTCAGTGCACTTGTGAGTGATGCTAATAGAAGAATGTCATCAGCATACATTATTTCCTTATTAGCCTGTTTCTCAATTTTGATTCTGAAAATATCATGATTTAGTCTAATTGCAATTTCACTGTGTTCCACAGGCAGTGATGGTTCATACTGGGGGGAGCTGAGACATGACCCTGTAGGATTTTTCTTCCTGCCCATATGCTTTGAAGCTGGACCATTAGCTCTAAGGCATGCATCTCATCTGTTCGCAGTGATTCAACCTGCTTCTTGGGAAAAAAAGAGCCTAGGGTGTGTGTCTGGTTGAGAGCAAAGAAATACCTTCATTTTAGGTGGTGGGAGATTCTTCTGTATCTACAGCATGAGCTGCTGCTGGAGCCATTTTATTCCTAAATAATTTAACTATATTCCAAGATAATCTGATGTTATTGTAGGAAAGTGTATTTCTAATAAATTCCACTTGATCTGGGTGAATCAATTCAGGCAGCACATAATTGAGTCTGTTAGCAAGGACTTTAGCAAGAATTTTGCAATCAGTGTTAATTAAGAAGATGGGACAATAATTTGTGCATAATTCCGGATCTTTTCCTGGCTTGTGAATCAAAGTAATAAGAGCAATGCTCCGGCTGGTGGTGGGATAGTGTCATTAGGTGCTGATTTATAAGTACTTAGAAAGGTTTAATTTCATTTTGCTTCGAGCAGGGTCTCCCTGCCCCCACACCCTCTGATCAGGGTGTACAGCTGAGATGGCAGGGCACTTTCCTCTCTGTCCTTCCCTGTCATTGCTGACCTCCTGCTTCTCGTTGCTGTTTTTACTCTGCAGCAGGGCACCCCACTCATCCATCCATGTTTTCTCTTAATACTCTTATTTGAGTTATTTGAAGCCAGGGACTCCATGCTATTGATTGCGTGTGTGTGTGTGTGTGTGTGTGTGTGTGTGTGTGTGTGCATGCACAAATGTGCACATTTGTGTATACTGCAATTCAAAGGGCTGAACACAGTTTCAGTGGGACATTTTTTCATAGGTCTTCCTGCAAACTGTGTGTTGGTGGGCCGGCATCAAGAGCCCTTGACTACAGGTGAGGAAACAAATCTGGTTTGTATGCTGCTGTTACCTGGCTCTTGACCAGTAAGGGAAAAGCGAGCACCTCAGTGTCCCCGTTTGTAAAATGCAGCCATAGGACAAACTACTGGTGTCATGAAACACTGGGACCTCAGGTATGTAATTCAACCTCCTGGGGCCTCATTTTCCTTGGCTGGGAAAGTGGGAAAGACAATAGCCCTTGGGAAACATGCACTGAATATAAGTCCTCACTGCACGTGATTCCCTTTGCCTTCACGTAGGGCTGGTTCCATTCTAACTGCTCTGGTCTGGGGACATGTTCTTCCAAACGATCAGAACACGGCTGGCCCCGGGCCTGGCTACCCCTTATCTGGTGCACTTGAGCTCATGAACCAGTCTCCCACCAGCCTTCCAGACGATGCCTTCCCTGCCCAGTCGGCCTGGAGCTGGCCGCCATTCCTTTGAAAGTGGGGGACCCCATTAAGATGCTCCACACCTGCAAGGCTGTTAGGGTTTTGTTTATCTCCTCTGTAAACACAAGCTGTCGGTCTTAGAACCCTTGTTAGTCCAATTTGTAAAGACCCAGGGACATGACCCAAGCAATCCCATCTTTTTAAAATAAGGAAATAAAGGTTCAGAGAGATGAGCCGACGGTTCAAGAGCACACAGGTAATGGCAGAGCCAAGACAGGACCCCGGTTGCCTCGCCATCCATTCTCCTGCCACCCCATGAAGCCACATGTCTCAGAGCCACCAGCAGCCTGCATGCTCTCATCTTGGGTTCTAATATGAGTCCACTGAGGCAGGAGCTGTGCTCCCTTAACTGACAGTCAACTGTTTGGCTTGGCTTGCACTGTGTTCCCTCCACGTGGTGGGAGGGAGTGGTGGAGGTGGCCCTAACATCATGGCGAGCTCCGTGTCGAGCCTGTGGGGACACGGGGTGAAGGAGAGATTGAATTCTGCGAGCGGACCCCACATCCACCCCAGGCTCACCCACACTCTTTCCCCACCTATATGTGCTACAGGGTGAGATCTCTTAATAAAAACCCAATTAGTATTTCTTTAACTTGCTTCCAGATGCTTAAATACCATTACCCCAAACACAACATAATGCCTCTAGTTTTCTATTTCAATCAGGAATTCAAGTAGCATCTTGACTTGTATATAATATATCAGCAGCAAAATCATGGGAATGCTGACATCCTTAATAATAGCAATTAGTAATCAGTTGTTTCTTAAGTAGTTTGATTACGCCAGTTGCCAAATTATACAGTTGATGCGGTTGGGGGCAAGAGGGGTCCGCCTCCCCTCCGCCAGCCACCCGTCGCCCTCCCTGTGCTCTCCGCGGTCAGTGAGCTGAGAGGTGCACGAGGGCGGCGAGGACAGGTGAGGCCGCCGTCACTGATGTTAAACAGCAGAGACGTGGCTTTGGCAGGAAGTAGAATGAAATATTCCTGTGCCGAGAGACCAGCCTCATAGTGTCTGTGGAAAGGCAGTCTGAGCCTACCCCGCTGCACGTTAGCAAAGGTACTTGGCCCGTCCCCGCCAGGCACAGCCAGAGTTTGGGCTTCTCTCGGGGCAGAGACCCCATGCTCGGCTCTGGATACAACAAGTGTTAGACAAGCTTCTTTGCTGTGAGGGGGTCATATTTTAGTTTGAAGTACACAGTGGGTATAAAAAAATAAGACTGAGGTCCTTAATGCTCTTGTGAAGGAAGGAGGTGAGTCTGGGGGCTGGGGTGGGCAGGGGCGGCCTTCCAGTGGAGGTGACCCCCTGCGTGGAGTCTGCAAGGACAGGGGAACGTTGGTGAGCAGAGTGGCACTCACGTGCTCTGGGGTTTGGGTGCAGCCCTGGTGGGGAGGTTCCTGTTGGGACGCAGTGGGCAGCACAGATGGGATTGCTGATCGCGGTGCGTTAGGGGACCAGCCCTGTCCTGTCATCGCACACACACGCACACACACATGCACACAGAGGCTGTGCCCCACCTGAGAGCGCCCCGGATCCTCACAGCGGGCTGTCCAGGGCTGACAGAGGTCCTGGTGAGTCTGAGTGGGAGGGCCGAGCGCCCCCTAGAGGCGGCTGTGCTCCTCCCGGTGGGGAGCAGAGTGTCCCAGGTCCATCCTTGCAGGAGAGCGGGTGGCTTTGCAGGGCACAGGGGAGTTGCTCCCTTGGGGGAACCCTGATTGATGACGATGCTTCAGCTTCTGGTCTGCTGCGGACTGGGCGTGGAGGGGATGCCCTGCACTTTGCCCCATTATCTGCTAAGGCTAAATTTTAAGTTCCTCTGATCTTTGCCCTCATCCAGGGCACATATGTCCCCCTGAGAGGACGTCTCCAGAAAAAGCCATTCCCACCATTTTCTTGCCTGGTGCCTCTTTTTCCCAGCATTTTTGTTGTGATGTTGACATTGAAAGGAATCATTAGTGTTCTTTTTGTCCTGTTTGGTGGGAGTGGTGAGCTCACAGAGCGGTGAGCACAGGGTGTCACTGACGGACGCGAGGTCCCGCGGGTCCTGTTGACAGGCAGGGAGAACTGCTGGTTTTATTCTTCTTAGTTTGGCAAATTGTCATCTTTTGAACAATACCTAGAATTCTGTTGAACAGGATTATCCTTGGGTAGAAAACTTTTCCTTCCCCTCCCCAGATGCGCCTGCAGGCGGCCCCAGCCCTGCCTCTTCCAGCCTGGGTGGGTGCTCCCAGCTCTGCCCAGCGCTTGGCAGCCCCATTTTCTCCAGCATGACCATCCCTTCATCTTTCCACCCCTCCTCCCAAGGATTTAAATCTTTCCAGCATCCATTCCCAACACGGGCTGCGCTGCGAGGTATTGCCATCAGCTCTGACCATGCTTCAAGCATTCTGAAGACCCCATGTGCATGTTAAGTCCAAGCAGCTCCTCTTCCTCAGGGACGTCCCACTCACAGTCACCTTAGAAAGAGGCCACTGTGCCCACCCTGGGGAAAGCGGAGCCCGTGCCCCATTTCAGGCTGTGTCAGCGAGTCTTTGGGATGTGGCCTCAGAGAGGCCCAGAGATGGAAAGGACCTCAGTGACCATCCGAGCCAGTGTTTCCCTAAGGGTGTCTGCAAACCCCCAGGCCCCCTTGTGGCGAAACCGCACCGAGCCTTCCGTATTCCACTGCACCAACCTCCGAGAGTAAGGCGGGCAGGGGACATTTCCCAGCTCATCCTCCGCAGGCCTCTGCTAGGGAAGCAAGAGTCTAATCTCATGCACTAGTTCATAAGTAAAGGCACTGGCCAGGGAGGGGAGGTAACTTCCCTGAAGTCACACATCTCGCTGGGGGCAGAGCCCAAGCTTCCCTCTGGAAGCTTCACTCCGAGGCTGGAGATTTCCAGATACCTGGGCTCTGAGCTCCTGGGAGGCAGTCCTGGCTACTATTCCTGTGTATGTCTTTCACCCTCCATACTGCCAGGCACACAGCAGAGGCTCACCACACTGTCCCCATCACATCACAGACCCCTCTGCTTTCTGTCCCTGTTGTTGGCACTAACCCCAACTCGTGGCCAAGACCTTCCCGCGGAGCTGCCCAAGTGTTTCTCATCTTTGCCATTTATCTTTGTGTTTATCCCACTCTCCTGGCTTGGACCCTTGTCATCTGTCCCCTGGGTGACTGCCTTCAGTCGCCTCCTAGCTGGACTCTCCTATCTGTTCTTTCCTTCAAATCCTGTGTTCACCTTTTAACTGGTCACAGGGGGCCATACCCAAAATGCAAGTGTGAGCGTGCCACTCCCCCCGTCCTCAGGTTTAAGGTCAGCTGGCTTTCCCTGTAATAAAATCTCTGGTAACAAGATGTGCCCTAGGGTCACATGCTTAATCATCGAGTGTGCAATCATCCTGAAATGAAGACAGTGCAGAGTCCTTAAAATATGTCATCAGCATCAAACTGCTCTTGCCCTTCTGCACTGCGCGTTTGGTGGGAAAGTACATACGTGTGTGATTTAGGATGTAATGGGTTCCGCGGGGGTGGGGACGGTAACTCCCAACACAAACTTCACTGGTTTCAAGTGTTCAGAAAAGTGGTAATTACAGTCAGGACGGTGCAGGGCAATCAGAAATGTGAGAAGAAGTGATATTTTAAGTTGAGCATTTCGAATCCACAGATCCCCAACCAGATGAGGTGCTTTTGTAAAAGGGGATGTGCAGAAAGCAGATGGTGGGACCACAGGGTGTGACAAAGGTAGGAAGGGCTCAGGGAAGCCAACGAAGGGTGGTCATAGCCATGGTGGGAGCCCTTCATCCTGTGTCCCAAGGGGCAAGCAGGGAGGTGGGAGCTGCCAGCCAGGACCCGAGCCAAGCAGCAGCAGTGCTCGGGCAGGCAGGGCCCCTGGAGTCACCCCGTGCCCGCCTGGCTCCTTCCAGCTCTGCATCAGCTGCACCCACAGGGAGTCAGAGAGCACAGGGCAGGTTATGCGGTTCAAAGGGTCAGCCTCACGGGTGGGTACAGAGCAGGCAGGGTGAGGGTGGGTCAGAGGGCAAGTGCAAATGGGTAGCTCAAGACCCCCGGCCAACTCGCAGGTTGTGATTGGCCAGTTTCCTCCCCACACCCCAGGCGATCTCCTGGTGCCGTGTAGTGGGGCCTGCTGCCTGTCTAGGCCGAGCTAAGATAGAACGGGGCATGCTGCTCTTCGGGCTTGTGGCTTTCTGGCTGCCATCCAGACTGTGGCCCCAGATATTAGGAGAACCAAGGAAAGGAAGCAGCAGGAGACGGTTTCTCCCTAAGACCTTAAGCAGCTTGCTTCCGTCCCCAGTGAAGGCAGCCCAGGGGGTGCCCCCGAACCCAAGGGAGTAGAGGGGTGGGCGCCCCCTGGGATGTTCTGATCTTTTGTCTCTCTTCATCAGAATAAAGCTCTACTGGCACCTATGTCCCGTGCACACTCTTTTTGTGCACTTGTTGCCTGTGTGAACATGTGTTCATGCATGTGTGTGCATGTGTATGTGTACATGAGTGCACACACGTGTGTTGAGAGGCAGTGTGTCTCAGGGTGGAGAGGGGCCCTGAACATTCCTTAAGGGCCAAGATAAAGAACATCTGAGAGGCTGGAAAACAGCACAGTACAATTAAGAGCAAATCCTAGGTCAGGGAGAATATTGTTGGCAAATATGAATGAGGGAGCATCTATCTATGTTACATCAAGCGGTTCTACAAAATGACAGAAAAGATGCAGAGAAAAGGGGAGAAATGGGAGCCAGGGACCCAAACAGGCCAGTCAAGTGTGAAGAGGTCTACAAAGAAAACCAAAGGCTTTGTGCTGGACGGCAAGGACAGAATGGATGGGCAGGGCAAGGAGGATGCCCACAGCACGTTATTAAAGGGGTGATTTATGCAGCACGAATCTTTGTCACCAACGATGTTGAGGGTGTGGTGAGACACACAGTCAGTGTCAGAGGAAATCGAAATACTTCCAGAAAACAATTTGGAAAATTTTCTATCCTTGTTCCAATAATAACTTCTCCTAGGAAGTTATCCTAAGACTATCATCCCAAACAAGAAAAAAGCCACAGTGAGTGCTAGCACAGATGCTAATTACAGCGTTACTGATGGTAGGAACAATGTAAACAAATATTCCCCTCCTGTAGGCATTTGGTTTAAGTATTTTGTGACTGATCACCTCAAAAGACGATTGAAATCAAGGAGATTTCGTGACACCATGGAAGATACTATAGACATATTAACTCAACAGAGCAGAATACAAAATTATACCTACCACCTGGTTAAAAATAGGGGAAATTTACACATGGGAGAAAATGGAGAAATGAAACCGACACTGGGTGAGGTTGGTGGTGCCGGGCTCCCTTTCCTTTTGTGTTGAGCTCTAATTGTTGCCTACATAACACACGGCTGGACACCATGTGTGCAGTGTGCCTGTGCGTGGGAGTGAGAATCAGATGGCCAGCACTTGCCTTTTCCAGCCCTCTGCTCTCCACTTCAGCAACGGCTCCCCCCTCACATGCACCAGGATGGCTAATCTAGGTTCAAGCACAGCAGATTCATTCCAGTTACCTACTAGCACCCCAGGGGGCAGCTGGGCTGAGGGGTCTTTCATCCAGTCGTCGTTGGCCAGTTCTATGACGGCATCCACGTGCCCAACTTCCGTGCAGATCAAGCGCCTCACACCTTCCTCATCGCTGGCGTCCAGGGCAGACTTTAATCTCTTCACCAGATCTGAGGTGACCGGGTAGTCGGGAAGGCAGTCAGAGTTGGACATTGTAATGTCGTTTTTTGTATTGACCACTTTCCTTCTCAACTGAGTCCAGTGTTTGCAGCTGAGCCTCGGAGTGGTGTGGACGTGGTTATAAATAGAAGAAGAGGCTCGAGTTGCAGTGACTGTGGAGGGCCACCTGCCAACAGCCCTCCCCGTCCCCTTTTTTGAGGAGAGACAGGAATTCATCCTCCCAAAGGCCACAGTTCAGGATTATTCTACAGATGGAGCAGTAAACATATTTGTGAGTGGGGCAAGAAGAGTGGATGTTATTTTAAAAGAAATCTCTCCTAGATGCAGTGGAACAATGTCTACTTTTACCCAAAGCAAGTCTCTATCCAGAGACTTGAAAAACTTTTTCTTGAGGCAGGGCTTGGAACCTGTGTTCTGCGGGAAGGACCACTCTGTGACACTCTACAGCACCTACCCCTGCCCTTCATCTGAACGAGAGGCAGCATGACCGTCGGCTGGATGTGCCTTGACTGGAAGAGAGCAGCGGGTCTTCGGTGTCCAGTTCAGGGCAGGGGGGCTCAAGCAGATGAAAGCTCAACCAAAGAAAATGAAAACGAGGGACCTAAATGTCAATGGCAGCCTCTCCCACCCCAAGGCTGGTAAACTTGCCTCAAAGCGCCCGATTCCATGCCCTGTGAGGTGCGAGGCCCCCAGCTGCTCTCTGTGCATTCCTCTGCTTGGGGGTGGGGTGGGGGTTCCCCAACCTCAGTCCCTAGGGCTCCTGGATCTCCCCGCGTAACTGTGCACAAAGCCCAGCTGCCCAGCAGTTTGCCTGCATTTTGTGACCATTTGACGAGCTGAGGGGCCCCCAGTCTTGCCACCTCTTCTCCTTGTCTTGTTCTCTCATCTCCCTGTGTGATGGTTAGTTTTATGTGTCAGCCTGGCTGGGCCATGGTGCCCAGATATTCGGTCAAACATTATTGTGGACATTCCTGTGGAGGTATTTTTGGATAAGGTTAATGTTGACGTTGGTGGACTTTGAGTAGAGCAGATCACCCTCCATGACATGGGTGGGCCTGACCCACTCAGTCAAAGCCCTTAACAGACCAAAGACTGATGTTCCTGAGCAAGAGGGGGTTCTGTGCGCAGACTGCCTTTAACCCCAGCCACACGTCTTCCTGGGTGTCCAGTTGTGCTGGCCCAACCACACATTTTGGTGCCAACCTCCGCCACTGTGTGAGTCAGTTCCTTAAAATAAATCTCACTCTCTCACATGTATGTGTACACATCCTATTGGTTCCATTTCCCTGGAGAACCCTGGCTAACGCGCCCTTCCATTCAGCTTGTGTGTATGATTTTACAGGTTCTAGTCCCTACACCGACACCTCCCCCGACACGGCTGGCATCTGCACTTGAGGAGCCAGCCCTGGAGTTGCTCTCCAACCTCTGTTCTCCCTCCTATCTAACACAGCCTGGATTTTTTTTGCTGTGAAAATGTTCCTGGTCCTTGGTGATGGATCATGTTGATTTAAGTTAAAGTCAGTCCTATTCTCCTTTGCCAGCTACTCAATGTCCCAGCCCCCTCTGAAGCCCAGTTCTGGGCAGTGAGAGCAGGCGTGGTCTGCTCTGGTGTATCTGGGATGCTTTTTTGCTTTCCTGATTGAAAGGGGAAGTAGTGGCTGGTTTCTCCCTTTCCCCTTCGTCTTTCTTTGAACATGGTTGTGATGTGTGGAGCTGTGGCAGCCATACTATAGTCATGAGGTGACAGACCCGAGATGAAGGATCAACATACTAAGGAGAGTGGAACAGAAAGAGGGGAAGAGATGGCTCCTTGATGGCATTGCCAAACCTTTCCCCCCTGCTTAGAGCTGTCAACCACCAAACTTCTTGACTTTATTCCCTAAGCTCTATTTGTGTGTTTTTGGTGACTTTCAGCCTTAAAGTATTCCTGGTTGATATAGGTAGTGTGCTCACTCTGCCTTTAAAATCATGGAAATGTCTTAGTTTCAGTCTAAAGAGATGTAGCAGAAATGGCTCAGCCTATGATAAGGGATGTGAGTCAATCCCCCAAGCCTTCTGTTCTTTGGTAATTGAACTCCTGCCTTCCATGATGAACTCTCACTGGAGCTGGCAAGAAGAGCAGACAACCCGGACTGGAGGACCAGTGGCATCACGAGCTAGGGCCATCAATAAGCAAGCAGCCAGGGCCACCAGAGGGACTGCTTTCCAGTGTCACAGGGACTGAAAGTGGACCCAGATGGAGACATTCCTGGAGTCAGTGACAATGGGTTCTGCCTGGAAAAGAGATAGGAACTCAGTGGACCAGTTTTCAGTTCAGATGTTTGGCCAACTTGGAGAGAGTGTGGTTGGTCTCTTGTTCTTTCTTTGGCCAAAGAATTGTGGGTTTTGAAAGAGGTTTTGAGTCTGACTTTCTAAGCACAAATGCTTTGGCATCAAATGCCTTATATTTAGAAAGAAATTTAACACCAGCACCCTTGTGGAAATACAAAGAGAGGGACGGTAGTGACCATAGGAAAATCATCCGAATTTGAGTAAGGTGATTTAAAGAAATACACTGAGAATTATTAGAGATTGCTATCAAACTTCAAATCAGAAGGGAGGTAAAGATGAAGCACTTGTTAGGCAGATAATAAGATGACAAAGCCTCAAAATGTGGCACTCACTGATCTTAATTACCAAGCTATCTGCTGGGTGTTTAATCAGTAGCACATATACTATGCTAATTATTGTGGCTAATTTTGTTATAATGTAATTCTTTATCAACCCTGCTATGTATAAATTAGGAATAGAAATGTAATGAACACAAATTATATTTAAGGCAACATGAATTTCTTTATTTCAGTGTAAAATCTTCTAATCTCTATCCTTATCTTTCCCCTTTCGATTAGCTCATGTGACTTCCAACTGCCCACCTTGCCTCAGCGCCCCTCAGTCTGAGCCATCATTTGAGGAGAATGGAACCCAGCATCAATATTTCCCCTTCACTTCTTGGAAATCTTATGTTTGACTTTCTCCTTCAGCAATTGTCCTTGAAAGGTGCAGAGTACACATTTAAGCAATCAAGGGCAGACAGATCCTGGCTTTCTCTGATTCAGAGAGAGGAGGCTTCATTGTTCTCCTTTACTGTTTAAATAATCATCGGTGGGTACCATAATTCACATATTTTCACTGATAGATCATATGTGACTTACGTCAAGTTATGTTTACAAATATGTTTAAGTGGACTACTAACATAGATTCTCAGAGAAAAACATAAACATTATCTAGAACTTTTTCTGTCCCGTGGGTTTGCATCCAGGGAGGTCGGGCTGGTGCGGAGTGTGGTGTGGCTGTGCTGAGCCCACAAGCGTGCCTTCAGAGACCGCCAGCCTCGAAACTTTAGTTCTATCAATACTTTGGTTTTGAAATTTTCTGCAGCAAAATAACAATGCCTGGTGAATAATTGGATACAGTGTGGGTCTAACTTAGTCTCGGTGCTGTGTTAAGATTGAACATGGGTGGGTCAGTTGCCTGACTGGTAAGGTCGTGGTCTGGGAGGCATGGTCAGTCCCAAACACTCAGGCCGCATTGTGATCTGAGCGCGAGGCCCAGGCACCGGCATGTCCAGGTTACCTAGAAGTGGAGGTGGAAGGGACCCCCCTTCCGAGGCTGGTTTCTTCTTTGAGCCTGAATGCCCCTGTGGTCACTGAGGTTCCGGCCGCTCCTTCAACACCGGGCGCCTGAGCGCGCTTGGCATGTGGCCCGCCCGTGAATCCTGCAGGACCGCCTGCTTGCTGGCACTCGGGGCTGCTTCCTTGGGCCTCTGGCCGCTCCCTGCTCTGTGCACTCCCGCAGCCTCACTCTCGGGTCGCCCGATTCCTGGCTCCAGCCACGCGCGCTGCTTGCTGCAGTCACAAGCGTTTCAATTTGGCTGAAGATTCCTCTAAATTCTTTTTTAGTGAATCATAGGTTTCCAGGCTTGGGAGCTTCGACCAGGACAACTGTGTGAATGCACTTGCCGTTGTGCGGCGGGACTGGTTGGCCTTCCAGCCACCTGGTCTGTGGGGAGCTGCTCTGTAAAGTGGCGCTGTTACGCGGTCCCCACGGGCAGCTCTCTGCGCAGTGAGGAAACTGTGTTTCTGAAGGCTTGAAGCAATGCAGTGGTGCATGGGCAGTGTGAGGAAAGCCACTGAAACTCGTGCAAGGTTTTTTTCTGTTAAGGGCATGATGTATGATGGCATGGGAATGGGATTGTACAGTGGGAGATGCAGACATTTTGCATTAATGTTACCATAAAAGACAAAATAGCAAACAAATGAGTTTCATTCAATAAGTACCTTTTGAACCCTTGTATATGCCGGGCACTTCTCCATGTGCTGGGGCTATAGTATATGGTGTTCGCTTGAACAACATGGGTTCGAACTGAGTGGGTCTGCCTATGCATGGGTTTGTTTTTTTTTTTCAATAAAAATATTGGAAAATGTTTTGGAGATATGTGACAATTTGAAAACATTTTCCCTAGCTTACTTTATTGTAAGAATGCAGTATATAATATAATAACATACAAAATATGTGTTAAGTGCCTCTTTATGTTATCAGTAAGGCTTCTTGTCAACAGTAGGCTATTGGTAGTTTTTGGGGAATCAAAAGTTATACTCAGATTTTCAACTGTGTGGGGGTAGGGGTCAGTGCATCTCACCCCTGTGTTGTTCAGGGGTCAACTGTACTATATACTGATGATATAGTTCTTAATATGCACCAGGCATTGCATAGATAAACCCATTTTCTCCTCTCAGTGGTCCTGGAAGGCAGCTGCTGTCATTAACACCGCTTGGCAGGGGGGGGAATCCAGGAAGCAAAGTCACACAGCTGCTATGTGGCTGGCTGAGCCGAGAGCTCAGGCAGTCTGTCTGTGCCCTTCATTCTCTCTGCTCTTCAGAGCTGTGTGGTCCTGCTTCTCAGCTGTCCAGCCCCACTGGGTCCCATCCTGGGCTCCTGTAGTCCATTTCTTCCTCATCCCTTCTTTCTGTTCTTTGGGTCCTTTTTGAGGTGCAGTAATGTGAGAGCAGGTGGGGAGGGGCAGGGAAGGGAGAAGAGGGGAACAAGGGCTAAGGCACGGACCAGGGTGTTTGGGGCCCTTCAGGAGAGAAGGTCTGGGAGCCCCTGTCATGTGTGTGGAATCGGATAAAGAAAGAAAGGCAACTGTCTTAAAATAGCCTTTGGTTGCTGGGTGGTGGTCCCCTAATGAAGACATGGTGTCGAGACTGGACCACCAGGGTCATGGCTTTTTAAGAGTTACACAGCTAATTACGTGTATCACCGCCATCGACTGGGACTGGCTGCCCAGCATTGCACACAATGATGTAAGGTGGGGAGTTTGCCTTCTAAACGTTAAAATCAACCTGACAGAAGGCAGACTGTGTGAAGTCACTCCCAGGATACAGATGAACACTTGGAGACAGTAATCTGTCTGCGTTCAGAGTTGTAACTCATTCTATCTCAGACAATATTGGAAATAAAGGAAAAGGAGAAAAATGGAGCAAATATGTGTCAGTGGTTGAACTAGGGCAGAGTGCATCCCCATGACAAAAATTTTGAGGAAATCCTATGAGAAACTGAGCAGGTAAGAGTGAAGAAGGACTGCCCACCCACTGTGGGCATAGTAGGAGATGCAGAGAGGGGCCCTGGGTGAGTGTGGGCAGGCCTGGCCTCATCAGGTTCAGAAAGGGGCCCTGCATCCCACAGCGCACCCAGAGTATCAGCGTCTCATGTCCTTCTCTGCTCCTGGTGACCCGCACACGAAGCCAGGGGCCTCCCAGGAGGATAGTCATGCATGTTTCAGAAAGGGGCACCGCGCCATCCATTTCAAACAAACAAAAAACCATAAAGAAACACTGCCTCAGTGGTGAAGCTCCCAGCCGTCCCTGTAGCTAAGTATTTCCCATTTCTGTATTTCTGTTATAGAAAAGTAAAATGTCTGTAAGGTCAAGCTCTGTCTTCTTAGCCTGGGTCTAAAAACGTTTCAGACACACACAGTCCGTGATGTGTCCACCTGCGGTGGGCGGCCTCTGAGACAGCGCCTGATGACCCCAGCTCTTGACAGGCACATGCTGGGGAACCGCCTTCCATTGGGTGTGGGCTTTGTGACTTGCTTCTAACCCACCCAGGATGGCAGAAGTGATGGACTCTCACTTCGGAGACTAGGTCATCAGAAGGCTGTGGCTTCTGTGTCGGGTGCTCTCTCTGTCTCCCCCTTGACTGCCCGCCCTGGGGGAAGCTCGCTTCCTGTTGTGAGGCAGCCCTGGGGAGGGACCAGGTGTGTGAGCTTGCAAGTGGGGATTCTGGGGCTGCCTCCTGTCCCCGGGGTGGGGGTGATGGCTGCGGGACCTTCAGCCCTGTTTGCGACTTGAGATGACTGCGACCCCATGAGAGGTGAGAGACTGGAACCAGAGCCACCCACCGAAGCCGCGCCTGGATTCCTGATCCACAGTAACTGAAAAAGTATCAGTGTTTGTTCTTTTAAGCCATTAGGTCTTGGGGTTAATTTTTAGTGTTTCAGTATATAATTAGCGCCTCATCTGAGCTACTGTTTTAAGAAAGCCATAGGCCTCAACCATCCCCATCTCGCCCTCTCCCTCCTCATTCAAAGATAAGCAAACAGTGAATTCTGATTCGGTGCCACAACGGCCTAGTTCACTTGGAGTCTTTAGAGCAAATGTCTTTTTATGTAACAGTGTTGCTGCAAGAAACAAGAGAAAATTTGAGAAAATCTCTAATTCACATGGCTAATGGGAGTCTAAATGAGTGTCATGTCTGTGGAAAGGGAATGACAGGAAATCCAGAAAGCTGATGAGATGAAGCCAGCATTTCAAATTTTAAAATGACACAGTGATTGGAGATTGCAGAAAATCAAATCAGTGATTTAAAATATCAGAGAAATTTTGTCATACTCAGAGTAAAAATGGGACAAAAAAAAAAGGTACGTATAAAGAAAAGTAGCATTGAAGAACAGATTCAGGAAATTCATTATATCTTAGAAGAAATAAGAGCAGAGAGAATATAATTAGTAAACAAAGAGATAATACAAAAGATGTTTTGTTCTGTGTCGCTGCAGATTCTTATGTTGAAGCTCTAACCCCGTGTGTAACTGTGTTGGATACAGGACCTTCCCAGGAGGAGGTTTAGGTTTGGGTCCTAAGGGTGGGGACCTGATCCCATAGAGTCGGTGTCCTTATGAAAGAGGCCACCAGCAAGCCACCGGGACAGGCCTCAGAAGGAAGCCTATTTTGCCGGAGCCTTGATCTTTGACCTCCAGTCTCATAACTGAGAAATAAAATTCTTCTGTTTAAGGCAGAGTCTCTGCTATTTTTTAATGGTAACCCCAGCAGACTAAGTTCCCTGAGCTGAAGAATGTCTTCTCTCCAAATTAAACTTCCTTCAAGCACCTTTCAAAATTAAGATTTGTCTTTAAATTTAAAGTATCTTTCAAGAGATTCTTTGAAAAGATAGAAATATACCTGAACATATTCTGATGACATTTTGGTATTTCAAGGATAAAGGAACAACTCTTTAAACTTATAACAGAAAAACCATATGACCAGGCAGTAGGTTCCTTCTTATCATGAAATGACACAATGCAACAGAGAAACATCCACAAAGGTTTAAGGGAAATTATTGTAACCCGAGAACCCTATTCTCAGCCCATCTAACGTTCACATGTGGGGACATCAAGAAGAGATCTTCAGTCATGCAAAGATGCAGGAAATATTTCATTGACATCATCTCCTGAGAAAAATTGCTTAAAAATTATTCCAGTTGATGGAAAAGAAAGTAAAATTAAGTTGGTAAAGAATGAACAATACCCTAAAAAAGGAAGCTGCATGCACCTAAGGCCTTAGCCGAGTACAAGGTACCGTGCCAGCCCCAGTTCCCAAGTTCTGGGAACTCCCAGCCTCTTCCTGGAGGGCAGGGCTGTGGGCTGCCCCGCTGACCCGAAGATCTTGTCCTTCCAGAGGAGTGGGGAAGTTGACATTCTGTGGAGCTCAGAGTTCAGGGAGAAATCTTACCCCTTTCCACTCCTGTAAAGGAGGGGGGTGGAGGAGTTGGGGGACTCAGTGCCAAGGGAAGGGTTTCAAGAGAATCACTCTAAGATTAGGGGGGCTGCAGGAAGTAGGGACTGAGATTTGCTCCCTGGTTAGGTGTCTGTTTGTCCAGAGGTTTGGGGATCTGTCTTGGTAGCATCTGAGCAGAAGGAAAGGGAATCACAGAGAGATGGGACTAGAGACCTGCACTCCATCACCTACCTGGCCACGCAAGCAAATATTCTCTAAGTGGGCAGGCAGATGGGTGGGCAGAACGGAGAGGAACTGGGCCTGAGGCAGAGCCACTCCAAGGGCCACCTCTGGGGGAAGCAGCACACGTACTGACTATACAAAACAGTCAGAAATGTCTTGGGGGAGATTTATATATGTGTATCTGTACACATCTCCCAGCATTCTGCAGATTGATCTATAGGGTTGATATATCCCCAACCCATATCCAAGGGAGGTTTCTTTTTTCATGGGACTTGATTAGCTGATTCTAGAATTTACAGAGAATAAGAATCAAGAGCAAAAACAAGAAAAAGGAATAGCAAAACCATAGTTGATGAAGTGAAGGCAAGAGGATTTACTCTAACAGAAATTAAGGCTTGCCATAAAGCCATGGCCGCACAGACCAGTGACGCGGGTGCAAGAGCGGGCAAGTCTCCAATGGCACAAAGAGCCAAGAACATTTATAGACATTTCCCAAAAAAGAAATTAAAATGCTGAGAAATCTCTTAAAGTCATGTTAAACTTCACTAGTATTCAGAGCGATGCAAATTAAACAAGATATTACTTTGAAAAAGCTTAAAAAATGCCTGTGTTTGCGTGTTTAGGTGACTATAGGGAAAGGAACATTTACATACATTTCTCGTGGGTATAAAACTTCCAGAGGTCAGCATGTATGGCATGATTTTATTTTTGGTAAAGTGTGTATGGTATTGTGCTTAGAGAAAGAGTTGGAGGGACAGATTCCAAATATTAATGTTAGGTTATCTCTAAATGAGTATTCTAGATTCTCTAAATGAGTATTCTAGATTTTTATCTGTATTTTCTCAGTTTTCTATAATAAAACGATTAAGAAAAAAAGCGAATGCATACATGACAACAGTTTAGAAAACGTTGAGGAGTGAGTGAAAGATGAGAGGCCCCTGGAAGGTGCAGAGTGGCCGTAATGGTGACAGTGGTTCAGTTGTGGGAATTACCAGTGGACAGAGGAGACGGTTGAGAAATCGTCCTCCGTGGATACTGGATCTTCAAATTGTTGAAGCTGAAAAGCTAGCCTATGGAGGATTGCAAGCCATTTCTGTAGTGGGGGTTTCCTCTGGGAGGGGCCGCTTGATGAACCCCTGCAAGTTGGAAGCAACCCAGACTTCCAATAGTAGGAAATTGGCTGAATAAATGAGAGTACATTGATGCAGCGGGGTTCTACACAGCCATCAGTGTGCTGCGATGGCAGAATATTGAATGGCATGGAAATTTGTTTACAGTTTATTGTTAAGTGAAAATCTGGTTTCAAAACTCAATACGTATGGTGAACCAATGTTTGGAAAAAAAACATGCCTTTATTTAAAGACTTGGATGTATTTTATTTAGTTCCATTCACTTAATTGCATTTTATGTATCTTTCTACAATAAGCACCCATTGCTTTGATAAGAGAGCATGCAGTAGATGTATTTTATATTCAGTGTATATAAAAATGTGAAGATTGAGAGAATGGTTTTCAGGTCAGCAAGATTCAGTTCCAAAATGAGTGGATGAATCAATACACCCAAGAGTCAGTTAGAAGGGGGTTGCTGTTAGTGTGTGTGTTAGTGTGTGGGTGTGCAGGTGTGTGAGCGTGTGTGTGTGAGTTGTGAGTGTGTTTGACTGTGTGAGTGTGTGTGTGAGGGTTGGTGTGAGGGTGTGTGAGTGTGTGCGTGAGTGTGTGTGAGGGTGTGTGTGATTGTGTGTGTTTGACTATGTGTGTAAGAATGACTGTGTGTGTTTGAGTCTGTGTGTGAGTGCGTGTGAGTGTGTTAGTGTGCAAGTGTGAGAATGGCTGTGTGTGAGTGGGTGTCAGTCGGTGCGTGTGAGTGTAAGTGTGAGTTTGTGAGTGTGTGAGTGTGTGAGTGTGTAGGTGTGTGTGTCAGTGTGTAGGTGTGTGTGATTGTGTGTGTTAGAGACTCTGTGTGAGTGACTGTGTGTGTTTCAGTGAGTGTGACTGTGTGTGAGATAATGTTTAACCAGGTATCTGGGCATTCTGTGCTCCAGTCAAGCTGACACATAAAGTTAACCATTGCAGGGGTGGACCAGTAATGGTGTGATGCAGCAGAGATGTGAGCGTGTTTGTAAGCATGCCCATGTTCTAAAAAGTAAAAGCTTATTTATGGAGAAATATTGAAAATACTGCAGAGAGGGGAAATAAATGAGGGAGCAGAGGGCAGTGATCAGGGTGAGTTACCAGCTCTGGCCTCTGGAGGCAGCAGGCTGTGGCCATGTGGTCATGGGGGGATGACCTCTTGCTGTAATAACCAGAGAATTCGTGGGCAGGTGGCTCTTGAATTGAATCTTAAGGAAAGGGCATGGGTCAGCACACAGAGTCCCAAGTGCCAGGAACATACCAGACACTGGTGGAAAGGATGAGATGATTGCCCCAAAGTCAGAGGTAGAGACAGAAGTAAAGTGCCCCAGGAGTCCAGATTAGTGAGGGAGAAGGTCTAATGGTGTCTTTTCATTGGGTCAAATAAAGGTCAAAATCATTGGTAGAGAGAGGGGGAGAGATGATCGGGTAGAGAGGGTGAACACAGCCATGGAAATCAGAAATATCCATGTGGTTAACAGGAGAGGTAGTTGATTAGGAGCAAAGAGAGAATTGGGGGGTGGCATCAAGCATCAGTGAAATTTATTGGCACTTTAAGTAGGGGCAGCTTCCTGGTCTGAGCCTTTCATGTGTCTTGCTCTTCTCTGACCTGTTCCAAGGGGTTAAGGAGAGAGAGAGACTATCTCTCAGTGACCCTTAATCCAAAAGGGTCATCCTAGTGAGCGCTCACGGTGGGCCACAAACAGCTTGTACAACAAGGTTCCCGGGTTCAGGGCCGACTCAGTAAGAATACACAGTAAGGGCCTTAATGGGCCCAGGCAACCAGTGATGGTGGGAGGCGACTTCCTGCTGTAATGACCCGGGAGTTCATGAGCAGGTGGCTTTTGAATTGAGCCTTAAGGATTGGGCAGAATTTTGGTAGATCAGAAGGTTCCCTCCCAGATGGAGGGAAGAAAGTGAGCAAAGGGCTTTGGAGGGACCACCAGGTATACAGGCCAGGCCGGCAGGAGTGGACGGGGCTGGAGTGTGTGATGCCATGGAGGCGTCAGCACGCAGGGACCTAAGTGCCAGGAATTGGCTATTATGGGCAGCTATTCAGTGTTTTAGAGGACATTTATGAAATGACCAGAGTGGCATTTTACTTTAGGAAGGTCAGTTTGGCATAATTTACAGGAAGGGGAGCCTTGGAACAGGGAGAAGGCTCCGGTGTCACAGACATCGGAGAAGGGTGGCTAATGAGTGGCAAAACAATGAGATTAAACAATCCATGTGATTATGCATTTGAACTTCTAATTTTAAATCCAGCACCCTAATTAAGCATAAATTATGTTGTCATTCAAATTTATTCTGGCTTGAAGCTCTGCGCTGCTGGTGGTGAGAGGGGAGGAGGGTAGAGGGGAAGCGACCAGAAGTCAACAATCGGAATGATCTGTAGTTCCTACCCAGGAGCTCGGGAGGTGTGCAGCCCTTGCCCAGAGACCCCAGCTTCCAGACTCTGGGCACCACCTGCCCTTCCTTCTCTGAGATGTTGCCATTCCTGGACCTGGACTGTGTTCCTAGGCTGTGATTGTTTCTTAGCTGCGTCCCCTCAGGCCTCCCCAAGTCTTCAGCTTGCAAGGGGCAGCTGGAGTGGGGCATGGCAGGGTTCCCATATGTTCCCGTATGGAGGGGTGCAGTGGCTCCCATGTCTAGGATGAATTAGAAGCCTGGTACTGCTGAGAAGAATTTCCAGGCACCAACCAGGGTCACTCAGGACACCTTACAATGGAGGAGGTGGGTGTCCTTGCCCACAGGCAGAGGAATGAGCAGCTCCACTGAGCCTAGGTGGGTGGTTCAGACTGTGTGAAGGCAAAGTGGGGTGGGATCGCAGAGGGACGCAGGAAGGAGGGCATGCTGGCTTCAGGCTGCCATGTAAGAGCGGCCCGTGCATTTGAGAACATGTGGTTTGGCAGGGCTGTTGGGTCCCCTGGCAGACGGGCCATGGGCTAATCTGTCGTGCGGGCGGTGGTAAAGCTATCACCTCGCCTGTCCTACCAGTGGAGGAGGAACGTGTGCAGGGGACCATTCTCCTGGCACCTTACCAGATGGCCTGGGTGCCACTGCTGAGGATAATTCTCCCTGAGCGTGAGCCCGTCCCCCCAAGTTTGGGACCACCCGAACGTGGAGGTCAGCACAAGACGGGGAGTTATCGACTTAACAAGTCTGTGCTCAATGCCTTCTCTGTTCCTGACACTCTAAGGCGGTAGAGATGGTAAACACACCAGCCCTCCTCCTAGGCTTTATAGCATGCTACCAGACAACCAGACTAGTCATGAATCTACAGAACGTCTTTAACGTGCAGTCAAAAGAAAAGGTGGTAGAGATGACAGGTAAGTGGTGAAGGAGTTCACAGGAAGAAAGACCATCATGATTTTGGGATTTATTCTGAAGGTGTCCTGGAGGAGTGGGGTTGGGCCTGGCCTTCGAGTAGTGCTCGGTTTAGAGAGACGGAGGGAGGGCTTGCTGGTGGGGAAAACCTGAGCAGAAGCCGGGCCAGGATGAAGGGGCGATGAGCCCATGTTGGTTACTTCGTCAAGTCGGCCAGTGGTCCTCTGCTCCAGGCGGGCGAGGGGACAGCAGTGAAAGAAAGAGGGCAAGTCCCCACACTCACTGGGTGTGCCCACCAGTGGGGGGCACTGGGAGCAAGTAAACCCGGCAGCGGCCCGAAGTGCCCCGGAAGAACTGGAGGGCAGTGTGGCTGATGTGGGCTGGCGAGGCCTCCGCTCATGAGGTGGCATTTGAGCAAACAGGGAGGGGAGGAAGGGAGAGATCATGCAGATGTCAGAGGAAAGAGCCCTCCAGGCCGACAGAACGGCAGGTGCAAAGGAAATGCCAGGTGTGTCTGAGGGTCTTCCCAGATGCCCCTGGATCGAGGGCAAGGAGACAGAGGAGGAGCAGGCCAGGCCATGGAGAGGCCGGCAGGCGCTGGTGCTGGGGGAGACGGAGGTCACCGGAGGGTCTGGAGCAGAGGTGGGTCACTGCCTTCCTTGCTGAGCTGCCTTCGGGGTAGAACCAGGAGACGCTGGAACGATTCTGGGGAGAGTTGAGGGCTCGGGCCAGGGCCGCAGCGCCGGGTGGGAGGAATCTGGAATCTGGATACATTTTGAAGGTAGAGGAGTCAGGATTTCCTGACGGAGCAGACACACAAACGAGGGGAAGAGGACTCGGGGGATCCGAGGGTTTGGGGCTCGGCCACTAGAGGAGGGAGTTTCCATGTGCTGAGACCCAGAAGACTGGAGGAGAAACAGGTTCTGGGGGGAAACTAGGAATCTGACTGTGAGCTTGTTAAGTCTGGGTTGTGCCTTATATGTCCAAGGAAGGTGTTGAGTTGGCAGGTGGAGACACAACTCCCTTCCTCAGTCTGAGCGAAAGATGCAGGCAAGAGATTGGACTTCGGGAGTCAGCAGCATGTGGAGACATTTGAGACCTTTGGTTGGGGGGCTGTTATCCGGGGAGAGAACGGTGACAGGGGGGGAAGCGGAGGACTGGGCATCTGGACACGAAGACCAGGGGGGGAAATAGGCAGACAGGGCTAACGGAGAGCGGGAGAGAGAAGAGGCTGCCCGGCAGTGGACAGCCGGGAGGGCCGGGGTGTCCCTCGATCTCGTTGCTGTTCCAGTCCTTGGAGCACTGGAAGCCTGCCCCTGAGCACAGCTGCCCACGACGGTTGCCGAATCACCACTGGGATGAACAGCAAAAGATGGTGCTGTTAGCACAGCTTTCCGCATAACTAGGAGAAACCAAATCGGTTATCCTACCACAGAAGAAATATTGTCCTCAAGTGGATAGTTAAAAAAAACCCTCAACTTTACTGAGGTATGATTTACATATAATAAAATTCCCTCCTTTTAAGTGTACAATGCAGCTTGGACAAGTGTATTCAGCCAGGCAGCCACACCACGACTGAGATACAGGTTGTTCTCACCGCCCAACACGCTCAAGCAGGGGGTCAGAACTCCTTCCCCAGCCCGGACCCAGTGCCACAGACTATTTCTGGGTGATGTGTTCTCTGCTTTGTTGTGTGGCTTACAGGCCATGGAACTTGAAACCAGCGCTGACTGAAGACAGCGTAGCAGTCAGAGGTCACAGAAGTGCTGGATCTAAATAATGCAGAAACAAGCAACTTATTTTATCATCTAAAACCTCGCAGGGATTAACTTGCTTCCTAAGTCTTGTTCTGGAAAGCTCCCTGTGGTAAACAGAGAGGTGGACAACTTCTGCGAAAGGACAGTCACTCCCTCTGGCCTCGGCCCCCGGGGTCCCACGCAGTTGCAGGAAGGTGGGCGTGGTGCCCAGGTACTCGGCTATTTTTGACTGGCCTCGGCTCCGTGCCCACGAGGAGACTCCAGCTGGAACCTTTGCTGGGCCTAAGGAGCGGGCTCAGGTCCAGGGCTCCCTATCCAGCCACACCAGGGTTGCTGGGCAAGGCCGTCTCTGGGATGCTGAGGAATCCACACGCAGCTCCTCCACCTACTCCCAGGCAGGACAGGGGAGGAGTGGACAGATGACCACCCCCCCACCTGCTGGCCATTCAGAGAACCGCCCAGCAGGGGTCAGCAGCGGCCAGATGTCAGGCCTGCTGTCCCCGGGTTCTGGCCTGGGCCCCCCTCACCCCCACGGCCCGGGCTCACACTCACGGTCAGAATGCACTGTGCTGAGGCCTGATAGGAGAGGTTCCTGAGATGGTGAGGGGGCACACGCATCAGGGTGCTGTCTGCCCTCCTGGGAAGGAGGAATCAGGTTGTGGTAAGAGTTGGGAGCACGCGATCCGGGATGTAAGTTCAGTTAACTGGAAGTAGGGCACAACCCCTGCCACCCTCCCCTTTGCAGCATGTCTGGGTAGCATCTTACCATCTGCAGGCTTTGGGGAGGTAACAGGTTTTTCTGTGCCTTTGTTATGTCACTCATAAAAAGGCGGGGGACGTGGCACTTTCTTGTGCTTGATCCATGAACTAGTGCTGGCCCATGGCGAGCCCTCAGGAACCCCTCCGTGGAGGAGTCTGTGACCGTCGTTCAGTGTGGCATGAACGCAGTGCCCTGTGTGTACCCCGGGTCTGCCAGGCCGTCTGTGAGGAGAGGAGTTCCTCCTCCATTCTTGCAGAAGACAATGAATCTACTCAGGTGACAGCCCACGTGCATGTCTGTGCTCAGGATTCATCCCTGGGTGGTCACAGGAAAGGAGTGGAGCATTTTTCTGCCTGGGGCCCTTGACTGTGATAATAACCTCACTGGGAGCAGGGACAATGTAGTAGATGAAGCCCAAAGGCCCAGGGCCGGCCGCGGAACAAAGGCTGGTGGCCTGGTGTGTCCCTTCCTGTGTGGACGTGTGGTCTGCCTCCCTGAGTGGGTGGGGGATAAATTACCTCTCAGGTCCATGCAGCTCGGAAGCCCTTGGTGTCCGAACAGAGTTAGTGCTTAGCACCCTCAAGGCGGTGTCCACCAGTTGTAGGGAAGATAAATATCAGCAAATATCTCCTCTGCCCAAAGACCTGAAATTCTGTTACATTTCTGCTGCAAAGCCAGTTTTTCCTGCTGCTCAAAGGGCAGAGGAGTGGTGCCAGGTGGGGCTGATGGAGCTGGACACAACTGCTGGCAAGCAGGAGAACACCCTTTGCTTCACAAGGCGATGGGCACCACTTGCCAGGTTGCCATACTTTGCTTTTTCCTGGAGGTTTGGGAAATTGAAAGAAGGCTGCTTCAGACCAGGCCTGGGCAGCAGCCGGGAAGCACACACCAAAGTGTCTGAAAGTAAATAGCTCATTAAAAAAATCATGGTAAAATATACATAATATAAAACCTGCCATTTTAACCATCTTAAAGTACACGGTTCACTGGTTTTTAGGATATTGTTGTGCGATCATTGCCGCTATTCATCTCCAGAACTTGGTTCAATTTCTCACACTGAAATTCTGTACCCAGAACACACCACCTGCCCACCCTCCCCTCCCCAGGCCCCGGCCACCACTCTTCTACTTCCTGTCCCTATGACTGACTGTTCTAGGGGCCTCACACATGTGCACTTATACCTGTACATGTCTTTTTTTTTTCAGGTGCTATTTATTTATTTTTATTTTGATATCATTAATGTACAATTACTTGAACAATATTATGGCTACTAGACTCCCCCCATCACCAAGTCCCCCCCACATACCCCATTACAGTCACTGTCCATCAGTGTAGTAAGATGTAGAATCACTACTTGTCTTCTCTGTGTTGCACAGCCCTCTCCGTGCCCCCCCATTACACATGCTAATCTTAAGGCCCCCTTTCTTCCCCCCTCCCCTTATCCCTCCCTTCCCACCCATCCTCCCCAGTCCCTTTCCCTTTGGTACCTGTTAGTCCATTCTTGGGTTCTGTGATTCTGGTGCTGTTTTGCTCCTTCAGTTTTTTCTTTGTTCTTATACTCCACATATGAGTGAAATCATTTGATACTTGTCTTTCTCTGTCTGGCTTATTTCACTGAGCATAATACCCTCTAGCTCCATCCATGTTGTTGCAAATGGTAAGATTTGTTTACTTGTTATGGCTGAATAATATTCCATTGTGCATATGTACCACATCTTCTTTATCCATTCATCTACTGATGGACACTTAGGTTGCTTCCCAGTACATGTCTTTTTGTGACTGGCTTATTTCACTTAATTTAATATCTTCGAAGTTCATCCATGTGTAGCGTGTATCAGAATTTCTTTCCTTTTTAAGGCTGAGTAATATTCCATTGTATGGATAGACCACATTGTGTTTACCCATTCATTCACTGATGGATACAGGGGTTGCTTCCACCTCTCAGCTCTTGTGGATAATGCTGTGTAAAGAGGTGGTCACTTACCAGCAGTCCCTCTTGAGCCTGCTTTCACTGTAGACCCTTGCTCCTTCTTGGAGGGGCTGCAGAAATTCCTCTCCCCAGAGCTGGGATTTCTCTCAACAAAGCAACTCCAATCTGTTAACTTTCTCTAATACCCAGGTGTCTTCCAAAATGCTGCAAAGTAGAGCAGAAAAAAAATGACTGTGGTCTGAAGATTTGGAAGCAACCTAAGTGTCCATCAGTAGATGAATGGATAAAGAAGATGTGGTACATATACACAATGGAATATTATTCAGCCATAACAAGTAAACAAATCCTACCATTTGCAACAACATGGATGGAGCTGGAGGGTATTATGCTCAGTGAAATAAGCCAGGCAGAGAAAGACAAGTACCAAATGATTTCACTCATCTGTGGAGTATAAGAACAATGGAAAACTGAAGGAACAGAACAGCAGCAGAAGCATAGAACCCAAGAATAGACTAACAGTTACCAAAGGGAAAGGGACTGGGGAGGGTGGGTGGGAAGGGAGGGATAAGGGCGGGAAAAAAAGAAAGGGGGCCTTACGATTAACATGTATAGTGTGTGTGGGGGCACGGGGAGGGCTGTGCAACACAGAGAAGACAAGTAGTGATTTTACAGCATCTTACTATGTTGATGGACAGTGACTGTGAACGGAGATGAGGGGAGGACTTGGTGAAGGGGGGAGCCTAGTAAACATAATGTCCTTCATGTAATTGTAGATTAATGATACCAAAATAAAATTAAAAAAAAAAAAAAGAAATGACTGGTCTGGAAAACTGTAAGCCAGGAATTCCTTAATGTCCATTTCTACCAAAATAGAATCTTAATAGGCTGCTGGTAGTCCATGTACTAGGTCAGCACCAGTATTAGGATTAGGACCACATCCTAATGGAGGCTCTGGGGCACGTTAGCCATGCTAGGCACATGCCCAAACCCCTTCAGGTAAGTACCGACATTGACCCGTGGAAGAGCACGTATAGAAATATTCTCCCAGGGCCTTCAGAAATCTGGCAGAAACAACTGAGGCTTTGGCTTATGTGTTTGGATGCTTTTCCTAATAATAGTTGTTGACTAAGTTCCCCTGATTCTTATGGCAGTTTCTGCAGGTCTTTCCGTGCATATTTGAGGATGTACCTCTCTCACCATTTTCTTCTGGCAGGGATGCATGCTTCCTATTCTTCTGAGAGCAGCACTGAGTTTTTTTTGTTAAATTTATTTATAAGGAGGGAAGGTGGGCCAAGGACAAACAGACATTTCACCAAAGAGGAGATACAGCCGGCCAATGAACTCACAAAAGGATGGTGAATACCATTAAGCCATCAGGGAAATGCAAATTAAAATGGCAATGTGATATCACTGCACACCTATCAGAATGTCTAACATAGAAAATAGTGACAGCACCAGGAGCCGATGGGGATGCCGAGAAACTGGGTCACTCATCCACACTGGTGGGATTGTAAATGAGGCAGCCGCTCTGGAAAATAGTTTGGCCATATTCATGGATGTGGAGATTTCACACCCGTGCTTTTATCCCAGAGAAATGAGATCTTATGTTCACACAAAAACCTGTATGTGAATATTCATGGCAGCTTTATTTGTCATAGCCCTAAACGGAGAATAACCCAAATGCCCTTTAATGGGTAAGTGGTTACAAGCTGAGGCACGTCCACGCCATGGGGTGCTACTCAGCGATAAAAAGGACTGAACTGTTGCTTCAGGCAATAACTTAGTTGTTGATTAGTTGTGGCCAAAGTGTAGGGATGGAGAAGGGCAGGTGGGAGGCGGGTGTGGTTATAATAAACCCAGGGAATAAGTTGGTGGAGTGTATCTTTGCCAATATTCTTGTTGCAATCTAGTATTCTAGCTTTGTGAGATGTTACCACTGGGGGAGACTGGGGGGAGGGTACGTAGGCCCCCACTGTGTTATTACAACTGCATTTGAATCTACAATTATCTCAAAATAAAAAGGTTCATTAAAAAAAATGATGGGCTGCGTTTGCAACCTCCTCGCACTCCATTTAAGATGTGCGTTTGCTCCCCCAGGGGAGGCCCCCCCATCCTGCTCCCCCGGCAAGTGTAAAGTCACCGAGGAGTCGGGACAAGCCTGGTCAGTGTCAGCGTTTGACTCAGTCGGTGAGGAAATGTTCGCGCACAGGTCGCGTAGAAGTGGTACAGGAGTGGAGTCCTTTCGGAGCTTTCCAGATGTGTAGGGAGAAAAGGGAAATCACAGCTGTCTGCCAGCGTGGAATGTAGGACCTTGAATGTATTTCCATTTCAAAATAAAGCGAATGTGAAGTGTATTTGCATCAAAGCTACACCATGTTCCCAGTTACCTGAGCAAAACCAGATGGTAGAAATAGAATAGATTAGACAAAGAATATGAAAGAGTGTTTTCCTCTCTGCTGTTCTGTGGAAAACATGGAGACTTTCCATTGACCAGTTGTGACAAGAGCAGAGTGTTAAACGGGCCATGGATTTACCATTTCTAGAGGGACCAGAGCCATTATGGCCATTTATGTCACCTTTTGATGACCTAAATGAATAGAGATGAAAATCTTGGAGACCCTTGGGATCACTCCAGTATGATACTCTGCCAGGTGGGGTTTATAGGCTGAATGTTTGCATCCCCGCCTTGAAACCTAATCCCCAATGTGATGGTGTCAGGTGGAGATTAGACGGTGAGGGTGGAGCCGTTATGAATGGGGTCAGTGCCCTTAGAAAAGGGGTGCAGGAGAGTGCCCTCACCCCCTCCTCCACCTGAGGACACGGCCAGAAGAGGGCGACCTGTGGACTTGGAAGCAGCCCTTCCAGACACTGGCTCTGAGGGCATATTGATCTTGGAGTTGCCAGCCTCCAGAACTGTGAGAAATAAATGCCTATTATTTAAAAGCTACCCACTTTTTGATATTTCTGTTATAGCGGCTCACACACACACACTCACACCAGCAACCCTAGTGTGAGTGAGAGGGTGGTGCACATGAAACCCACACACTTAGCTGGTCAGGTGTGAGCAGGAATGGCCACTTTGTAAAAGTGTTTGGTAAAGTCTGCGAACAATGACAACATGTGGTCCTCATGACCCAGCGATCCTACCCCTGGGTATATGTCCATCTTGTATGTGTACACATTTTAACCAAAATCTTGTATAAGAACGCTCTTCGCACCGTGAAGAAGAAACTGAAAACTACTCAGAAATGCATCAATAGTAGAATAATTAGATAAACTGTGGTATGTTCACAAAATGGACCATCCTAGAGCAATATTATAATACAGGACAGTTGCAGAACCATCTACAACCACATGCCACAAAATGGGTGAATCTTTCAGAAGACTGAGTGGAAGGAGCCAGACACAAGAGTGTGATTATTTTTACATAAGGTTCAAAACAAAGCAAAAATAAGTGATGCCATTAGAAATCATGATAGTGATTACCTTGGGGGGATGCCACATAGGGTGTTTCAGTAGGTGAGGATGCAAATCTACGCTTTGTCATTGTGTGTTATATGCCAGTTCAAAGTTTAAAAAATAAATATGGAGGGGGAAGCATGACATTGTTTCATTTATGAACAGCTTTCCTGAGATATGCTTATTAGTATAAATAGGTAAATGATCATATAAGATGATAAAAAAGTTGGGCAGATTATATACCACAATATACTAGTAATAACCTTTTATGGTGTATTGTTACTTCTTGTTTTATATAATATTTTAGTTGGTATGATGAAAGTCTGGCCTTTTCTTGATACTTTTCTTGACTTCTTCAGTAAGGACAGAGGAAGGAGGAACAGAAGTTCTTCTCAAGGCTTACGGTCTAGTCTTATGACTCTGGCGCTTTAGTGTGTCAAAATGGTTTACTGCAGCCTATTTAATAGGGTTCAACCTAGTAAGTTTTTATTTGCACACTTTCCAGATATAATGATTACTCAATCTTAAAAATATCATTTTTGGGGAAGTGCATAAAAAGAAAGATCTTAATTATACCTGTTTCCTATAAAGTTTTCCATATTTTTTCCTATTACCAAAAGACAATTAGCCATATGCAAAAGTTAAGACTGTGTACCTTTTTTGGATTATAAAAAATGTGCTGCTCACTGTCAAGATTCAACAGTTAAGTTGATAGAGTGGTTTGAAATCTTTGACCTCATGGATGCCCAGCTTGGGCCTGCAGGGCAGGGCTGAGGGACAAAGCATTTTGGTGGGTCCTGCAGCTTTCATGCTGAGGTGGAGGCCAAGCAGAACCGTTAGTAACATTTCTTCTTTTTTTAAAAAATTGCGATATAAGTGACCTATAATATTATGTTAGTTTCAGGGGTGCAACATAATGATTTTATATTTGTACATATTGCAAAATGATCACCACAATACATCTTGTTAATATCTCTCACCATACATAGGAAATCTTTTGCCTGTGATGAGAACTTTTAAGATCTACTCTCTTAGCAACTTCCAAATATACAATATGGTGTTTTTAACTAGAGTGTCCATGCTGTAATTACATCCCACACAGGCCGTGGCCTCTAAGACTTCGTCACTGGTCACAGCATCTGCCTGCAGCAGTGCCCCCCCACTGCCCCCATTCCCTATGGTGGTGACTATGGGGGAGACCTGGCACTTTGAGGCTGTCTTTGCAAGTGAGACTCTTCCTGAGCAGAACGCGTCATTCCCCCAGGTGCTGCCAACTGGGAAACCTATCTTCAGCATCCAGTGTTACCAAGCAGATGCTGCCAGACAGACAGATGGCTGTGGAGGACACGGAAGGGCCCTTTGGTAGGCAGGGCACATGGTTGCATACTTGGTGCAGCTGCTGCTGGGCGTGGTCCTCTCCTGTGGCCATTTGGCCTTTTGCCTGGTGGCAGTGATGCTCACGATTTTCTCAGATTCGCCCCCTTCCTGATTCCTGTGTCTGAAACAGAACTTCTGCAGTGTCGTGTGCGTCTGAGGCCCCTGGGAGTGTAATACGCTGCCGGTGATGATTCAGCAGGTCTGGGTTGGAGCCCAAGATGCTGTATTTCTAATCACGTTTTTGGGGACTAGCTGCGTCTTGTCATAAGTGCAGAATCTTGGGCCCCAAGCCTGACCCTCTGATAAGGAATCTGCATATTAGCAAGATCCACAGGGGAATCAAGTGCACTTCCAACACAAGGAGGCACGGCCCTGGTGGGGGGCCAGAACTGCAGGTGACCACGCGGACACCCGCCTCAGGGTCTGGGGGAGCCCCCTGTGCCCCACTGTGGGTTTTTAAGGCCCATCTGGATCATTCATTCTTTTTCCCTTCAGGTGACCTTGACGACCCACTGCCCCTCCTCCTTCCCTTCCCCTTCCTGGGGTCTGTTTCCTGATGTGTAAACACTTCCCAGCTCTGCTGTGGTCCATTATGTACGCTTCCTGGTAAATAGGCGCCTGTTCTGTGCAGAGGGCTTGCTTCTCCCCACCTTACTAGCTGTGTCCTCTGAAATCCTAGGGACCCCAGGCAGCCGTGGGGCTGGTGGGCAGGGCCTGACATCTTATTGACCTGCAGTTGCCCTAACGCATGCTGGAAGTGGCCAGGGGACACCGGCATGGTCTCAGCTGCCAGCACCCCTCCCTTCAAGGAAGTCAGGTCCTGGGCTCCGCGGGTAACATGCAGGAGAGGGACCGTTTGCCTCAAACTCGGGAGAGTTTATTGACCTAATAATGCCAGCAGGACACCCTGGGTGAACGCTCTGGTGTCCTCAGCTTGTCTCCAAGTAACCGACTTTCAAGAAGACTTTATTGGCCCCAATATACGGATATCTCCTCCTTTTCTCCTGGCTTAGCTCCTTATCACCAGGGCAATCTGCACTCCGCGGGGGCTCACCAGGGCAACCAGGAGGAAGGCTTTGGGAAATGCACCCGATTCCAGGGGCCTTAGCTCTTCCTCCCACACTCAGTGGGAGCTGCTAGGATTTCACACTTCCAGGTCATGCATGTCAGCTGAGATGTGTGTGTGCGCGTGCACCTGGGTAGGCAGTGATAATGGTTTCATAGGGTCAGAGTAGCAGTCCTATTTTAATATAATCGTCCAAGACAAATGAAAATCATGGGCAGACACAGACTTTTTAGCTCTGGGAAGGGTGTGCCAGATCCTTAGTTCTGACAAGGAGAGAAGCGGAAGGGGCAGCCGCCCACTTTACTGCTCTTTTGTGTTTCCTCCAGTCTGTTTGAATAAACCTGTCTGGTTAGTTGCATCTCTTGAAACATCAGGAGTTTGCAGCCTTAGCTGCATGTAAATCGCCACAGGTTCCCACAGCCCATTTGCTCCACCGTTACCGCTCACACCCTGTAGTAAGTGGGATCTTTAGGAGGGACAGGGCAGTGAACTTGCAAGTCTTCTCTTGACCATCAGAGACGCTTGTCCTCCCAGGTGGGTCTGGGCCCCGCCCGCCTGGTACGTGCGGTCCACGTGGAGCGGTCTGGGCCCTAGGCTGTTTCAGACTCAAGGAGGGAACTTTAGGTGGATTCGTCTGTTCCTGGATCCTGGATCCTTGGTGCTAAGGATTCGCCTCTTCAGTGTGTATCATGACAGGAGCCCCTGGAGAGCACCCACTCTCCTGTGACGGGCGGGTGGTAATGCATGTGGGGAGGCGGGGTACCGCTGGGGGTGGGGGTCCAGTGCAGGCAGAGGCGTTGGCTGCAGGTCTCCACCCCTTGACCTAGAGCAGTGCTTGCAAATCTCCACTTGGGGGCACTGTGATCCCAGCGTCATTTTAGTGTCCCCTTCAACTGGCCTCCGGGGCAAGTGCCCCGACTGGTCCATCTCTTTATCAGACTCTCAGGGTGCTCCTTGGCAAATGAGAGATGTTTCCACCCTCATCAAGGATGGGGGCCTCGAGCCAAGGCCCTGGCTTGTCTTTGCTGTGCAACTGGAGGGGCAGTGCTAGTAGGGGTGTCAGTGCCAGTCTCCGCAGGGGTGGCAGGCTCTCTGGTGCTGCTGTGCGGGGTGCCTAGCCCGTTCTGATCCATTACTAGTGGGACGGGGTGCCTCTCGGTGCTGGCCAGAAGCCTGGCCAGGAGCAAGCTCACTGTCCACAAAGTGGTGGTAGAAACCTGCATGGTCTCATGGGCATCTTGGCATTAGCTGAGCTCTGAAAGTCCTCTCATCCCTCCCTTTCCTGGAGAGAAGGGAAACAGTAGAACCAGGCTTCTCCAAGGCCAAGTGCAGCCCAGACCCAGACTGTGAGCCTTTGGAGGATGGCACGGGCCGGTCCCTGTGGGGGCAGCCCTGGAACTCCTCTCCCCCTGCGCATGGCACCGCCGTGCTCCAGGGACTGACACAAAGCCGCAGGCATTCCAGTTCCCACCAGCTCATTATCACGCGCGTCATTTAATCCTGGAGCACAATAATCCTTTTCCTTGTGTATGTGTGAGTGTGTATTATGCAAGATTCAGAGTCACTTGATACCATGAGGAAAAGAAAAAGACTCTGCATAGGGCAGAAATAATTTGCAAGGCCAACTGGGGGAAGACTGTTCCCGAATGAACTCCCGTGGTCCCACTGCTTCCAGAGGGCAGGGCAGGCACCCGCTTTGAAGAGCTGCATAACAAAAGGCCCTGGCTGGGTGCATTATAATTTGCTCCAACGGGTTCCAAGTACTCTTGTTTTCAATGACGTGAGGAGAAATGCTAGTGTCACAGGACATGGGCATTGTGCTTAATATAAATACACATACAAAAGCTAGGCAAGGGCATTTTGGATGTCTTGTTGGGGAGGATGGAATTACATTTACCTTAGCAGCACTCTGAAGTCTGTGGCTAACTGTTTCATATAAAGACACTGTTCCCTATCAGCTGATCCGTTGGTTGTAGAACCCTTGCAAACTGGGAAAGTTCCTGAGGCAGAATCAATTCATTTTCACTTGGAGTAGAATCTATTTTTCAAGAGGGAGTATGTCACCCCTTCTGTGGCTGTTTGAGTCGAGCACCAAGCTCACCTGTGGGGGTGACATTTCATGATCAGTGGGCATTGGGCGCCCCCAGGACCCGAGCAGCTCTGGGCTGCTGAGCACAGGCCCCTGCCCAGCCCATGTGTCATGGCGAGACCTGAGTTTCTCGTTGGTACCAGCTTTTGCTCAGGTCTGGCCTGCTGGAGTGCCACGCAGTGACACCTCCCCACCCTCTGTGCCCCATAAACACTGGAGCTGCGCTGGCAGGGCAGAGTGCCACGTCTCATGGGTGGATGGCACTGGAAGTGGCCTGTGCCTCTTGCACCCAGAGTACAGTTTGACAAGTCCACAGCTGTAAGCTTGCTGGGGTGGAGAGACTGCCTGGTGTCCTGTGGCTCTGGTCTCCCCCATCCCAGGGCAGAGGGCTCAGACTGCGGTCCTGCCTTGTACCAGCCTCCCTGTTGGCCCTCCCTTCCCGCTTTCTTGTCCTCCTTGTTGCCCACATCATCTGGCCACACTCCTCCAGGCCAGACCCGAACTGGCCCTGCTCTGCGTCCAGCATCCCACTGTCAAGGGGGTCCTGGAGGCCCGAGGGCTGCCGCGGCAGGGGAAGGTGGCCACAGTGGAGCGGAGACGAGGGGCCTGGGCTCAAATGAGCAGGTGCACTGTGCCCACAGGGGGTGCATGGGGTTTGCCTCATGAGTCCCATCACGGCGACAGGCCCATAGTGGGTGGACACCCAGTCATAGGCCTCGGAATGTGCAGGATGCCAGCCCAGGCCTGGAGGGACAGTGGCTGTGGACTGGGGATGCAGGGGGCATTACCAGTGGGTCAAACTGTGTCTCCTGCTGCTTCTCTGGAGTTTCCACTCTGTGCGTGTTTTAGGGGTATCGTCCCCGCCCTTCCCGGGCCTTTGTTGAGCTGAGGAAGGCACGCTGGTTTCCCATGGTATGTGTCATCACTCATCCGTTCCTTAAAACTCACATTTTTCATTGTTCAACATGGTATTTATTCACTTTTTAAAACATACCATGGGATCCCAGTAAATTCCCTAAGGACATATAAAGTTTTAGCACAAAATTATGATTACAATTGACAACAGGGCAGAGATGCTCTAGAAACCGCTTTACTGCATCTTTTAAATGTTTGGAGATTTTACAGCAATTTTCTCTTTATTATGCTTCCACACATAGCTTGATAGCAGCCCATGCCTCCATTTTTAGACTGATCTCATTTATTTCAATGTACACATGCTTTTTGTAGTTTTTAAAAAAATGTATTCTAATTGCAAATATGGTATGAATTTAATGGGAAAAACCTGGAAAAATCAGAAAATGACAAGTAAGCGTTCTTGTAACCCTGCTCCCGAGAGGTGGCTGCTGGTTTTGATACATGCCCTTCTAATTCCGTGTGTATTTGTGAGTACTCTCAAATGCATCGTATTGATCATATTTCATACTTGGAGCTGTCATTTGCAATTTGGTAACTATCAAGAGAGCTTTTTCAGAGGGAAATCTACAGCTCTACATGCCTGTATTTAAATGAAAAAGGTTAAAAAATTGAGCTAATTGTCCTCAAAAAAGTTAGAAAAAGAATAGCCTCAGAAGTGTGCAAGGAGAAAAACGATAAAGACAAGATTAGAAATTAATAAAAAAGAAAAGGCCAACCCTTTTATTTTGAAAAATGACGAAGCCCTGAACAGACTGACGAAGAAAATGAGAACAGGAGAAATAACCAACAGGGATTGAAAATAGGGTGCCACTCCTGGTCCTACAGACATTACAGGTGAAATGAGGCTACTGTGAGTGACTTTATGCAATAAATGGGAACATCCAGGTAACTTAGACAAATTCCTTAAAATATACAACTTACCAAACAGACACAAGAAGAAATAGAATCTGAAAAGCTTTATAATGCTATAAGAAATTAAATGGGAAGTTAAAATCCTTTGTACAAAGACAACTCAGTTCACCTGTGGATGCTACCAAAACTTTAAACAAGACACAGTGCTGGTCTTACACACATTCTCGCAGAGGATAGAAAAAGAAACAATGCCTCCTACTGATCTAATGAGGTCTTGATATTGAAACGCTAACAAGAACATTGCAAGAGAAGAAAATTGCAGAGCAGTTTCATTTAAGAGCATAGATGCAAATATTCTATGCAAAACATGAGCTAATACAATTATTATGAGAAAATCGATCTCAAATACAACCTTTTATTTGAACATGCAAAGCTGGTTTAACACTCCAAAAAATCAATCCATTGCTGCACACCCATCAGAATGACTAAATTAATAAACTGTGGCAAGAGAACACAAAATGGGACAAAAGAAGTTGAAACATAGGACACAAATAGGGGTAGCCACAAGGAAAACCACTGACAAGTTACATTAATGTTAAGAACTTCTATTCACCAAAAGATACCACCAAACAATGAAAAGCCCTGGCTGAAGTGTGGGAAACAGAATTTGCCGTCCACATACCTGCAAACAGCTTCTATCTAGAACATGGAAAGAAATCTAAGGCTGGTAAAAACAAGACAGCCCAACAGAGAAATGGGCAGGAGACTTAACAGGCGCTCTACAAAGAGTAGATCCAATGACCCCTAAGCTTGTGAAAAGGCGAGTAACCTCGGCAGTCAGGAGGGAGGCGGGATTGAAAATCACAGTTCCACACCACAACACCCAGTCCAGAGTGGGGGCCCCCCAAACGCCGGCCACACCGTGCTTGGTTAGGAGTTGGGGAAGATGGGACTGGCTCCCACTTGATGACGCTCCAGGGTGAGCAGTTGCCTCCTGGGTGGATCCTTCTCAGCAGTGCGTGCCCATGTGCACCAAGAGACACAAACCCAGGTGCCATGGCCATATCACTCGTGACAGCCCCAGACTGAAGGAAAAAGCTGTCCGTCGGCAGTAGCCCAGAAAGCCTCGCGGTGGGGCACACCGAGTACTCCAGGCCATGGGAGTGAGCAGATCGCTGGTGCACACGAGGACCTGGAGGTGTCCCGGGAGAGGACAGTGACCAAAGGAAGCTGGGCGCAGAAGAAAGCACGCTCTTACCGTCGTTGACATAATGCCCAAGGCCAGGAGGAGCTGACCCAGATGCTGGTGGCTGGGGCAGGGCTTCCCTCTGGCCTGGCAGCAATGGGGGCGGGAGAGGGGCTTCTGTGGTGCTGGTGGCATCTGCCCTTCATGAGCCCTTTCTGTACTTGTGCCGTAACTCAGCACACACATAAATGTCTGCATCCTCTCATGGACATTTGACCTTTGACAGAAGTCTATTGGAAAGTTTTCTTTCAAAAGACTGAGTCTTTCATGGAGTTTTCAGGCAGCTAGAGAGTAAATATTAATGGGAGTGTCAGCAAGGAATACTTACTTATCTTTTGTACTTTTGCTTGGAAATATCAAACATCTTGAATTGGTATGCTTGAACCCACAGTCTAAAAGTTGGAGATATTTTTCATGTTTCTGTTTGTGGAGGTTGGATAAACAGCTAACCTAGTGTCAGAGTCCAAGCTCGAGCCACTCACCGCATGACATCCCAGTAAGTCGAGAGACAAGGTTTTAGGGCAAGGAAAGCGACTCTATTCAGAGAGCCCACAGACTGAGCAGAGGGCGGACTTATGTCCTAAAGCCCCATCTTAACTCAGGGTTGTTTGCAAGGAGCGCAGGGGAGGTGGAGGGGAAGCAGGCCAGGGAGGGGCTGAAGGCTGCAGCTGGAGGGGCGCCCGCGAGGGGCAGAGCAGGGCTGAGAAATGCTGTCCCGGGTTTGACTCTCCCTGGCAGGGGTCTGGTCACAATGTCCCTAAAACGCTTTGACAAGGCGACCATTTCCATGCATATTTCCCTGCATCCTAGAGGAGGCAGGCTCTGGGCAAGGAGCTATGCACAGAAATCTTGAACTGTAAGCAAAATTCCTTTTGATGATCAGCAAGCCTGTGTGCAGGGCTGCAGGGCTGAGCTGGAGCCCGTTTCCTTTTCGGCCAAAGGTTAAGGTAGCAGAGGAGACAAATGCAGGGTGGAGGCAGACAGGCCGCTTTGTCACTCGGTCGCACTAGGTTGCTCGCCCTTTCCTGCACTTGGGGGTGGCTAAGCGACTGTGTGGTGATAAGGAAAGTGTCATCAGGGAATACTTACTTACCTGTCTTTTGTACTTGTGCTGATATATACACCACTGCAGGCCTGGCCCATAAAATCCTTCCCGTGGGCTTCTCTGCTCTCTCCCACCTCAATAAACCCTCCAGGGCTGAACACAATAGAAGCTCCCAGCCATTTGCCATCTCGCTGATTTGTCCAGGCCTCAGCTGCTGGTAGGGCGGGTCGTGCATCGTGGCGCAGCTTGTGTGTGCTTGTGAGGGGTGGGGCGGAGAGTGGGTAGGTTTCTGCCATGTTGGATGGTGGTAAAGGCTAATAGGAAATGAAGAGCCCCTCAGAGTGGGGGCTACCACCGCCGACAGAGCTGACTGTCCCAGCAGTGCCAGCAGGACGCTAGGTTGGTGCGAGGAGCTCGCTGCCTCTTGGCCGATGCAGAGGCGCCACCCCCAGGGCACCTCCTGAGGGTGCTGAGAAAGGTGGGGTCACAGGCCAACCATCACAGACAAATACTGACCCTGCTCTCCGAGACGGACGCCCTCTGACAGACAGGTCTAGCCCCCATGCTGCAGCCCTGGGCATAAAGGAAGCCGGGGCGCTCAGAGACCCACGCGCCCAGCGAGAGCGCCCAGGTCCGCGCGCCAGCTCTCTGCCTTTCTCCTAAGCCCCAGGTCTTGCATCTCTCCGGATAAAAACCTTGGCCCTGTGGTGCCATGTGTGTACCCTGAACATTCATTGGCATGTAAAGGGCTTTGCCCTGTGATATTTCAGGTGCCTTTTCAAGGGTGTGTCCAGAGCCCGGATGTTCAGGATGTATGGTGAACTTGGCCAGGCCTCCTATCACGAATGACTGTCGTGGGCTTACAGACCCCTTGTTTCTGGAATCTTACAGACCCCTTGTTTCTGGAATGCTTTGGCCTGTTGGCAATAGGAACTTAGAGCTGGAAGGATCTTCATGGCGTTGATGCCTGGTCTTTTATGGACAAGGAAGCAAGCATGGCTCCCTGGGGTTCCTCGGAGTTGCATGCATGTTCTCGGTGTTGGGGAGCAGCTCTGAGACTTGGGGAAGCCCCTTTAACCTCTCTGAGCCCTGCTTGGAAAGTGGGGCCAGTGGTTTGGGTTGGCGGAGGAGGTGCACCTGGGGGTGGTGGCCGCACGGCGCTCCCAGGGTGGCCCTTCCTGCCTCGGTGCCGCGCGTAGCTGGGGGCCAGGCTCTGCGTCAGCCTTTCCTGCTGCAGCTGGGGCCCCCGACCCGTGAGGAGCAGGAAGCGGATGTTTTCCTGGCATCCTCACTCAGCAAACACAGCAAACACACCACCCCCACTTGCTGGGTCCAGGAGCACCTCCCCTACTTGCTGCTCCAGGTCCCTGCTGTGGCCCCAGAGGCACACCTGAGGCTCAGAGGTGCCAGGGCCGTGGCATCTGCCAGCAGCCCCACTGAGGAAATGGGGGCTGTGGGAGGGGTGCACGTATGTGTGCTTATGCATATGTATGCAAACATGTGTATGTGCATGATGCATGTGTGTCTGTGTGTGTATATGTGTGTTATATGTCTATATGTGTGTTTAAGTGTGTATATACATGTGGTGAGCTCTGTGTGCATCGTGTGTATGTGTAGTGAGCAGCATGTGTTGGGTGTTGCGTGTATGTGTATGTATGTGTGTGGCTGAACTGGCCCTAGAACAAAAGAGGACGGCCCTGCATGCGTTTGCCATGGAGGAACTGGGTCAGTCGCCTTGGGCAAGGAGGCAGTCCTGTGACTGCTGATCTGGAGTGTGGGGAGGCCAGAATGCCTTGGACCCGGTTCCCACTTAGCCTCCAAGGCGCAGCAGGAGAGGAGCGGTGCCGAGGGCCTATGGGCAGCAGACCATTGGTGAGTGCGCCCCGGGGGCCAGGGGCCGAGTTGGCTTCCCTAGGGAACTATGTGGGCACTGAGGGCAGACTTTGTGAAGCGCTAAGGAATCAGACCTGCCACCTACACGTGCAGTCCCAGATTCTCCGTCCTAAAGGGCTCCTACAGGGATGAGCAGGCTGTGGCCCGCTGAGCCCCAAGCCGGGCCAGGCTGTCAGGTATGCACCCCCACTGTGCCCACTGTGCCCATCTGGCCTCGCACATTCCCTGCACCACGCTTTGTAACGAACAAGGAAGCCCTGCTATGTCGTGGCTGGGAGGTCTAGTGAAATGGTTTTCTTGGGGACCAGGTACAGACAGACATGTGATTCTGGCGGCAGGGGTGTCAGGTGCTTGGAGACCTGCATTTTGGGCCAATGTGCTTTTGATTTTCCAGAGCTCACTGCCGAGGTAGCTTGGTTTCAGGTCCACTCTCTTTTATTGTCCCTCTGCATTTGTTAGCATCACCCCACAACTCAAATTAACCTCTTGACTTTAAAGGACATCAGAAGTGTCATTAGTGGGGGAAAATAGTGTCACTCTTGTGAAATAGCCCTGTGACACCTGCCGTAATGACTGTCTTTGTGTTAAACATGGGTGTATGGTTAAGCAGTCTCAAAAGCACGTTCTTTAGCCCTAGGGTGTTCTAACCCTTCTCGCTGTGAAGGCAGACATTCATTGAGCCCCAATGGCCCTGGGACCATCTTGAAGGAAGGCTGCGTATTCACGCGGTGGTTCTGGACCCGCGCCCTGCTCTTCTCTCAGGGCAGGCCAAGTGCTGGGCCACTGAGGGCTTTAATTCCACTTTAATCAGATTCCATTCTGTAGAACGCTCCCCTAATGAGGGTTAATGACATTAGTTACTGTCCCCTTCACTTAAGAACGTGCTCAAGTGGAGCTGAATGTCACACAATGGCCCAAGAACAGCTCAAGCCCAGGTGAACTCCCAAGAAGCATCCTTTCCCTTCCTTCCACCAGCTTTGCCAGCCCCTACCCCACCCTCTGTGCTGTTTCCTTTCCCCACATCATTTCTTTGATCTCCACATCAGATAAAAGTGGGAGGTGTAGCACATGGCTGCCTCACCTTTCCAAGGGGCTTTGGATTTTAAATGGATTGAGGACTGGCTCAGTTTGCTAAGCTGCCCTGGGGGTGCCGACAGGTCATGGGCATTCTCCTGCATGACAGGCATGGGGAGCACCTGTCCTGCAGCCTGGCAAGAGCCGCAGACTGAAGATGCGTGGGTTAATCGACCCAGTTAACTTCCCTCCTAGGAACTTACCCTACATATTTTTTTCCCCTGTACATGCCTGCAAAGAATAATGTATAAAGATTATAAAGGTTATGAAGATGTGTAATGTCCATCAGTGTGTTACTGATGGGCAGCAAAACAGTGGAGGTCAATCTTCAAGTCTGTCAGAGAGTAGACTGCCTAAATAAATGATGCCACCCCACAAAGTGGGGCATTCTGTCGCTAATATGAAAGGAAGGCCATCTATGTGTGCTGATATGAAATAATATGTTGTTAAGTGAAAAGATAAGGGGGTAGAACAATATCTGACATGTTACCTTTTGTGTAAAAAGTGTAATATATGTGTGCATGTGGATGTGTCCACACACCCCCTGCCACACACACAGAGCTGGAGCTGCGGTGTAAATGCCACATGTGCCAGGCTACAGCATGGAGTTTGCAGTGACACAGCCGGGGTCTCTGCAGAGCAGAGCAGAGGGCATCTGTGAGCGGGGCACAGCTCGCCCAGGTGGGATGGGGTGGAGGCCACATCACCGAGTGTGGTGACAAGAAAGTGGCCCTGGCCGCTGGGAGCCACAGGGTACAAGAGGGAAAACCTAGCACTGGGGAGGGCAGAAAGTTATAGTTTGACCAGTGGACGTCACATCTCAGTCTGAGCTGGGAGAGTGAGTGAGCATGTTGGGATGATGTTTAGACCATCTTTACCAGTTGTTGAGAATCTCAAGTTACTCTAAAGCTGTCCCGTTCATCATACTAGTCACACTAACCACATGTGGCTATTTACATGTAAATTAACATTAAAAAAATCTAGTTCATCGGTTACACCAGCCACATGTCAAGTGCTTAACAGCCACGAGTGACAACTGGCTGCTCCGTGGGAAGCACAGACCAGAACATCATTTCTGTTACTGTAGGCAGTTGTGTTTGGTAGGGCTGCTCAAATGCACATGTCATAACCAGCACATGTCTGTGTGTTCTGAGAAAGCACACCTGTCATTAAATTAAGACCAAATGATATTGTCTACTTGTAACATTTTCATGAAGTTTCTTTCTTTCCAGTGTTCATGATTTCATTTCTGTCCAATCCAGATCCTGTTCTTCAATAAACATCAGACCCTAGCACCTTGAAGGTCTCTTTTTTGGGTCATAACCAAGGGTCTGTTTCCCATGATATGTAATAGAAAGGATCTTGGTGCAACCATCCTTCAGAGATCAAACTGCTCTCTGAGGTTAGAGGGGTGGGGAGTTCTGCCATCATCTCTCAGGCTGCTGTGGGCCATGGCCAGACACAGTCTGAAGTAGGTAAGCAGAGGGCCAGCCCCCAGTCTGCAGAAATTGGGGTTTCTTTGGTATAAGAAGGCAAGCCCAGGGCAGGGCACTCAGAAAGCAGAGTCTGGGAGATCAGGGGCGGAGGGGCTGCATTCTGGTGTGTGCAGAACATGTCCAGAGGGTGTGGGCCTGTGGCTGTCTCTCTTTGCCCTTATTTGTGTCAGGCTGACGGGTGTCTGCTGGTGGCCAGGAGATTCCTGGCAGTGGCTACTGGTCTTGGGCATTGAAGAGCCGACCTGCTGGGAACCATGGGAAAACCTGAAGAGCCACCTTGGTCTAGAGCAGCAGACCGTACCACTTTCTAGGGCGTAACATGTCAGGTAGGGCGTTCTTAGATTTCAACTTAAATTCATCCACCTCAGTTTAATCCTTCTTCTTCTGACTGGTTGACCTGTTTTATCTTCCATCAATAATGTTTCATATTCATACAAAATTTAAATTTATCTTTCGACGCTTATTTTTCTGTTCTTTAAACTTTCTTATTTAACATTTCTTACTTCTCACTGGGGGTTTCTCTTGTCCACATCCACCCTATTTTTAGGTAGGAGGTGTCATCCAGCCATTGCTCGCCAGTGTTCCAGTGTTTCTCAAGTGCACTAGACTGGGTGTGGAGAGGCCAGCACTTTGTCCAATGTCCCAGTTATTAGCTATGTGACCCTGGGCCTTGGGTTCCCCATCTTCAAATTCAAAAGACTAAGATAGTTAATTTTAAAGATCTTTCTTTAGCTTTAGAAACCAAGTTACTGAGTCAGCTGAAGGGCAACAGTTTTTATTCCATTATAAAAAATATATTAATAGAGCAAAGAATTAATTTATTAAAATATGTGCAAAATAATATGCAGAATATATGCATTAATAAAAAGCTAGTGTGCTGGTGACAGACCCAAGTTACTTACTAGTTGTTAAATTAGGGTATTTTCTAATTACTGAATTATAAATTTGGCAACTGGTACTGATGATGAGATGAAGTGTCAAACTTGAAAAGGTTGTGACATGTGTGAACGGTGACTTTTTGTTATATATGAACTTTAAACAGATTAAGAAACAATTGCAAGCTCTGGAAACAACTCGGTGGTCAGGTCACTGAGAACCTAACTGAGGGCGTGCAGGGCTGGAGGGGAGTCTTCCCCCTGGAGCTGGGGCCGCCTCCACCCCCGGAGAGGCCCAAGGATGGTTCCTCAGAACTTTCCCTTCTTCCCTTTATTTTCCTTCTTTCCTTTCTCCTTGTCCTTTTCTGCGTTACCTCCTGTGGATGCCAAGGCGCGCTTTTTACCCATAGGGGTTTTGGCATACCAGTTCTGAAATAAAACAGATATTTAGGAGAATATCAAAATGACATGAATTCACTTGAATAATCCTAAAAATAAAGAAAAACTTGCTACGGAGGAGGAAGGGGCAAGCAGCCATTAAACTTTGGGCATTTAATGTATGTCCCATACAAATTTTTTCTCAGTGGTTTTCCAATCTGTCTTTCTACATAGTCACAAACTTCTACGCCAGGGAGCTAACAGTTCCAGAGACCCACATCTAACCAACAGCCCCTCCCGACTAAGCCACCTACCTTCCTGGGGCTCTTACTCTATCACGAGGGTGTGGATTTTCTTGGTAATGTGAATGGCCCCCATGATTCACGCGTGGCTAACCAAAATACTTTTCAAGTTTTAAATAAAAGGTGACAGTTGGGAGAACTGTCATCACAGAGGCAGTTGACAGCACTAGGTGCTCTGTTGGTAGTTTGGCCCCATATCTCTGCTGTGTTACCAACAGTCTCCCTCAGAGTGTCTGCATGGCCTCCCACGGTTCACGCCTTCTGGCCTCCCACCAGTCCAGCTTCAGTTTTCCTATTGATGGGCATAGAGGCCATTTCCAAATTTCTGTTATTATGAGTAACATTAAAATTCACAGCTTTACATTTTTCCTTATATACATGAGAAAACTTTTGTAGGTGTGTACAGAGAAATAGAATTCCTGGGGTTGTAGATGATGAGCACCTTCAATTTTACTTGATATTTTCAAATTCCTCTCTGAAGAGGTTGTGAGTGGGAAGCCATCTCAGTTTTTCTATGTCTTAAAATGTCTTTATTTTCTACTGTCTCTTGGGTGTTAATTTAGCTGGATATAAATGTTAGGTTGATGGTTATTTTCCTTAGCATTTTGCAAAAATGATCTGTCTCCTGGCATCTGTTGTTGTCTATGCCCAGCATTTCCTAGTTGTTGTGTCTTTGTAGGCAATCTGATATCTTTTAAGACTGGCTGTCAGGTTCACAATAATGCATATAGGAGTGGATTTATTTTTATGTGTTCTCTGATCATTTGGAGTTTATTTTTAATCTGAGAACTCATCTTTTTTTTTGCTCTGACATAACTTCTTGTAGAGTAACATAAGCATGTATAGGTTTTAACAAACTACTAATTAAATTGTGCACCCACATTAACATAATAGGAATACAGATACATAACAAAAGCAGACCTACCATTACCAGCCATATCCAGTGAAACCAAGAAAACCAGTTAGGTGCCCTAGACATTTGTGAAAACTTATCAATAGTATGATGGACATTGTGTAACTGAATTTGAATAGTTTGAGAAAAATCAGACAAATTAAAACAAACAGGACATTCCTGGGAACTGTTCACATCCCATATGTTCTTTTAACAGTAGATAGTCTAGAGTCGCACGATTTTGGAGCACTGCAACTTGCACTTCTCCTAATTCTTGGTTGAGTTCCGACAGTACAGATCCAGTCAAATTTGTTGTTTTGCTGTATGCACAGGCCAGCTTAGATATCTCCTTCTTCATTCCCATGGCAAGTCCAGGAACCGGTGGGATGAATGCAGCTACAACTGCAGCAGTGCCAGGATCTTTGTTGAAGTCTTTTGATGTTCATCTTCTGGAATGACTCTTCCAGAGGATGTTGATGTTGGAAGTTCTTCTTCATATCGTATCTTAATTCATTTTCTGGGTAGCCAAATTAGGCTTTGATCCTCTGTATAAACACAAACAAACCCTTTGCCCACACTTTGATATGACCTTTATACCATTGTGAAGAACCTATTGGAGATCACCACACAGGAACTGCTTTTTTATTTTTTAAGAGAAATGAATATTATCAGAAAAATGTACTTCCATAGCTGATCATCTGACACCCTTTAAAAGATCAAAATTAAGGATATTTAAAGCATGCATTACTCGTTGATTTGCAGATAGTTTTATTCTATCAGGGAGGAATCCCCCTTTTCTTTCTCTTTTTTTTTGTTATCATTAATCTACAATTACATGAAGAATATTATGTTTACTAGGCTCTCCCCTACACAAAGTCCCCCCCCAAAACCCCATTACACTCACTGTCCATCAGCATAGCAAAATTTTGTAGAATCACTACTTGTCTTTTCTGTGTTGCACAGCCCTCCCCTTTCTCCCACCCCCCCATGCATGCTAATCATAATACCCCCTTTCTTCTCCCCCCGCTTATCCCTCCCTACCCACCCATCCTCCCCAGTCGCTTTCCCTTTGGTACCTGGTAATCCATTCTTGGGTTCTGTGAATCTGCTGATGTTTTGTTCCTTCAGTTTTTCCTTTGTTCTTATACTCCACATATGAGTGAAATCATTTGGTATTTGTCTTTCTCCACTTGGCTTATTTCACTGAGCATAATACCCTCTAGCTCCATCCATGTTGTTGCAAATGGTAGGATTTGTTTTCTTCTTATGGCTGAATAATATTCCATTGTGTATATGTACCACATCTTCTTTATCCATTCATCTACTGATGGACACTTAGGTTGCTTCCAATTCTTGGCTATTGTAAATAGTGCTGCGATAAACATAGGGGTGCATCTGTCTTTTTCAAACTGGAGTGCTGCATTCTTAGGGTAAATTCCTAGGAGTGGAATTCCTGGGTCAAATGGTAAGTCTATTTTGAGCATTTTGAGGAACCTCCATACTGCTTTCCACAATTGTTGAACTAATTTCCATTCCCACCAGCAGTGTAGGAGGGTTCCCCTTTCTCCACAACCTTGCCAACATTTGTTGTTGTTTGTCTTTTGGATGGTGGCCATCCTAACTGATGTGAGGTGATATCTCATTGTGGTTTTAATCTGCATTTCTCTGATAATTAGCGATGTGGAGCATCTTTTCATGTGCCTGTTGGCCATCTGAATTTCTTCCTTGGAGAACTGTCTGTTCAGTTCCTCTGCCCATTTTTTAATTGGATTATTTGTTTTTTGTTTGTTGAGGTGGGTGAGCTCTTTATATATTTTGGATGTCAAGCCTTCATTGGATCTGTCATTTACAAATATATTCTCCCATACTGTAGGGATCCTTTTTGTTCTATTGATGGTGTCTTTTGCTGTACAGAAGCTTTTCAGCTTAGTATAGTCCCACTTGTTCATTTTTGCTGTTGTTTTCCTTGCCCGGGGAGATATGTTCAAGAAGAGGTCACTCATGTTTATGTCTAAGAGGTTTTTGCCTATGTTTTCTTCCAAGAGTTTAATGGTTTCATGGCTTACATTCAGGTCTTTGATCCATTTTGAGTTTACTTTTGTATATGGGGTTAGACAATGGTCCAGTTTCATTCTCCTACATGTAGCTGTCCAGTTTTGCCAGCACCACCTGTTGAAGAGACTGTCATTTCGCCATTGTATGTCCATGGCTCCTTTATCAAATATTAATTGACAATATATGTCTGGGTTAATGTCTGGATTCTCTAGTCTGTTCCATTGGTCTGTGGCTCTGCTCTTGTGCCAGTACCAAATTGTCTTGATTACTATGGCTTTGTAGTAAAGCTTGAAGTTGGGGAGTGAGATCCCCCCTACTTTATTCTTCTTTCTCAGGATTGCTTTGGCTATTTGGGGTCTTAGGTGTTTCCATATGAATTTTTGAACTATTTGTTCCAGTTCATTGAAGAATGTTGCTGGTAGTTTCATAGGGATTGCATCAAATCTGTATATTGCTTTGGGCAGGATGGCCATTTTGATGATATTAATTCTTCCTAGCCACGAGCATGGAATGAGTTTCCATTTGTTAGTGTCCCCTTTAATTTCTCTTAAGAGTGTCTTATAGTTTTCAGGGTATAGGTCTTTCACTTCCTTGGTTAGGTTTATTCCTAGGTATTTTATTCTTTTTGATGCAATTGTGAATGGAGTTGTTTTCCTGATTTCTCTTTCTATTGGTTCATTGTTAGTGTATAGGAAAGCCACAGATTTCTGTGTGTTAATTTTGTATCCTGCAACTTTGCTGTATTCCGATATCAGTTCTAGTAGTTTTGGGGTGGAGTCTTCAGGGTTTTTTTAATGTACAATATCATGTCACCTGCAAATAGTGACAGTTTAACTTCTTTTTTACCAACCTAGATTCCTTGTATTTCTTTGTTTTGTCTAATTGCCGTGGCTAGGACCTCCAGTACTATGTTAAATAACAGTGGGGAGAGTGGGCATCCCTGTCTAGTTCCCGATCTCAGAGGAAAAGCTTTCAGCTTCTCACTGTTCAGTATGATGTTGGCTGTGGGTTTATCATGTATGGCCTTTATTATGTTGAGGTACTTGCCCTCTATACCCATTTTGCTGAGAGTTTTTATCATGAATGGATGTTGAATTTTGTCAAATGCTTTTTCAGCATCTATGGAGATGATCATGTGGTTTTTGTCCTTCTTTTTGTTGATGTGGTGGATGATGTTGATGGATTTTCGAATGTTGTACCATCCTTGCATCCCTGGGATGAATCCCACTTGGTCATGGTATATGATGCTTTTGATATATTTTTGAATTCGGTTTGCTAATTTTTTATTGAATATTTTTGCATCTACATTCATCAGGGATATTGGTCTGTAATTTTCTTTTTTTGTGGTGTCTTTGCCTGGTTTTGGTATTAGGGTGATGTTGGCTTCATAGAATGAGTTTGGGAATATTCCCTCTTCTTCTATTTTTGGAAAACTTTAAGGAGAATGGGTATTATGTCTTTTCTGTATGTCTGATAAAATTCCGAGGTAAATCCATCTGGCCCAGGGGTTTTGTTCTTGGGTAGTTTTTTGATTACCTTTTCAATTTCTTTGCTTGTAATTGGTTTGTTTAACTTTTGTGTTTCTTCCTTGGTCAGTCTTGGAAGGTTGTATTTTTCTAGGAAGTTGTCCATTTCTTCTAGGTTTTCCAGCTTGTTAGCATATAGGTTTTCATAGTAGTCTTTAATAATTCTTTGTATTTCTGTGGAGTCTGTCGTGATTTTTCCATTCTCATTCCTGATTCTGTTGATGTGTGTTGATTCTCTTTTTCTCTTAATAAGTTTGGCTAGAGGCTTATCTATTTTGTTTATTTTCTCAAAGAACCAGCTCTTGGTTTCATTGATTTTTTTCTATTGTTTTATTCTTCTCAATTTTGTTTATTTCTTCTCTGATGTTTATTATGTCCCTCTTTCTGCTGACTTTAGGCCTCATTTGTTCTTCTTTTTCCAGTTTTGATAATTGTGATGTTAGACTATTCATTTGGGATTGTTCTTCTCTCTTTAAGTGTGCCTGGATTGCTATATACTTTCCTCTTAAGACTGCTTTCGCTGCGTCCCACAGAAGTTGGGGCTTTGTGTTGTTGTTGTCATTTGTTTCCATATATTCCTTGATCTCTATTTTAATTTGTCCATTGATCCATTGATTATTTAGAAGCATGTTGTTAAGCCTCCATGTGTTTGTGAGCCTTTTTGCTTTCTTTGTAGAATTTATTTCTAGTTTTATACCTTTGTGATCTGAAAAGTTGGTTGGTAGGGTTTCAATCTTTTGGAATTTACTGAGGCTCTTTTTGTGACCTAGTATGTGGTCTATTCTGGAGAATGTTCCATGTGCACTTGAGAAGAATATGTATCCTGTTGCTTTTGGATGTAGCGTTCTATAGATGTCTATTAGGTCCATCTGTTCTAGTATGTTGTTCAGTGCCTCTGTGTCCTTACTTATTTTCTGTAAAGTGGATCTATCCTTTGGGGTGAGTGGCATGTTGAAGTCTCCTAAAATGAATTCATTGCATTCTATTTCCCCCTTTAGTTCTGTTAGTATTTGTTTCACATATGCTGGTGCTCCTGTGTTGGGTGCATATATATTTAGAATGGTTATATCCTGTTGTTGGACTGAGCCCTTTATCATTATGTAGTGTCCTTCTTTATCTCTTGTTACTTTCTTTGTTTTGAAGTCTATTTTGTCTGATATTAGTATTGCAACCCCTGCTTTCTTCTCTCTGTTGTTTGCCTGAAATGTTTTTCCATCCCTTGACTTTTAGTCTGTGCATGTCTTTGGGTTTGAGGTGAGTTTCTTGTAAGCAACATATAGATGGGTCTTGATTTTTTATCCATTCTATTACTGTGTGTCTTTTGATTGGTGCATTCAGTCCATTTACATTTAGGGTAACTATTGAAAGATATGTACTTATTGCCATTGCAGGCTTTAGATTCGTGGTTACCAATGGTGCAAGGTTAGCTTCTTTAGTATCTTACTGCCTAACTTAGCTCGCTTATTCAGCTGTTATATACACCGTCTGGAGATTCTTTTCTTCTCTCCCTTCTTATTCCTCCTCCTCCATTCTTTATATGTTGGTTGTTTTATTCTGTGCTCTTTCGTGTATCCTTTAACTGCTTTTAGTGGGTAGTTGATTTTATTTTTTGCTTTTAGTTAGTATTTGGTTGGTCTGCTTTCTTTGCTGTGATTTTATTTTCTCTGGTGACATCTGTTTAGTCTTAGGAGTGCTCCCGTCTAGAATAGTCCCTCTAGAATACCTTGTAGAGGTGGTTTATGGGAGGCAAATTCCCTCAACTTTTGCTTGTCTGGGAATTGTTTAATCCCTCCTTTATATTTAAATGATAATCGTGCTGGATACAGTATCCTTGGTTCAAGGTCCTTCTCTTTCATTGCATTAAATATATCATGCCATTCTCTTCTGGCCTGTAAGGTTTCTGTTGAGAAGTCTGATGATAGCCTGATGGGTATTCCTTTATAGGTGACCTTTTTCTCTCTAGCTGCCTTTAAAACTCTGTCCTTGTCCTTGATCTTTGCCGTTTTAATTATTATGTGTCTTGGTGTTGTCCTCCTTGGGTCTTTTCTGTTGGGAGTTCTGTGTATTTCCATGGTCTGTTCAATTATTTACTCCCCCAGTTTGGGGAAGTTTTCAGCAATTATTTCTTCAAAGACACTTTCTATTCCTTTTTTTCTCTCTTCTTCTTCTGGTACCCCTATAATACAGATATTGTTCCTTTTGGATTGGTCACACAGTTCTCTTAATATTGTTTCATTCCTGGAGATCCTTTTGTCTCTCTCATGTCAGCTTCTATGTGTTCCTGTTCTCTGGTTTCTATTCCATCAATGGCCTCTTGCATCCTATCCATTCTGCTTATAAACCCTTCCAGAGTTTGTTTCATTTCTGCGATCTCCTTTCTGGCATCTGTCATCTCCCTCCGGACTTCATCCCATTTCTCTTGCGTATTTCTCTGCATCTCTGTCAGCATGTTTATGATTCTTATTTTGAATTCTTTTTCAGGAAGACTGGTTAGGTCTGTCTCCTTCTCTGGCGTTGTCTCTGTGATCTTTGTCTGCCTGTAGCTTTGCCTTTTCATGGTGATAGGAATAGTCTGCAGAACTGGGACGAGTGACGGCTGGAAGGACTTCCTTTCTTGTTGGTTTGTGGCCCTCCTCTCCTGGGAGAACAGCGACCTCTAGTGGCTTGTGCTGCGCAGCTGCGCACAGACAGGGTTTCTGCTTCCTGCCCGGCTGCTATGGAGTTAATCTCCGCTGTTGCTGTGGGCGTGGCCTGGCTCGGGCTGCTGCTCCGAAGTGGTGGAGTCGCGTTGGAGGGGGAATGGCCAGGAGGCTGTTTATCTCCGTGAGGGGCCTCTGAGCTGCCCTGCTATCCAGGGGTTTAGGGTGCCCGGAGTTCCCTGCTGCTGGACTAGGTGTCCCAGGATGCTTCCATCCAGCTGTGGGGTCCCTGTCCCTTTAAGACTTCTAAAAAGCACTTGCTTTTCTTTGTCCCTGGGGTGCCAGCTGCGGGGACCTGCTCACCGCTCCTGCTGCCCTGTTTCCCTAGTGTCCAGGGCCCCACGCATGCACTGTGTCTGCGCTCTGGCCCGGATGGCGGGGGCTGGGTGTTCGGCAGTCCTGGGCTCCGTCTCCCTCCTGCTCTGACTCCTCTCCTCCCGCCGGGAGCTGGGGGGAGGGGCGCTCGGCTCCCGCGGGGCGGGGCTTGTATCTCACCCCCTTCGCGAGGCGCTGGGTTCTCGCAGGTGCGGGTGTGGTCTGGATGTTGTCCTGTGTCCTCTGGTCTCTCTTTTAGGAAGAGTTGTCTTTGTTGTATTTTCAAAAATATATTTGGTTTTGGGAGGAGATTTCCACTGCTCTACTCGTGCCGCCATCTTGGCTCCACCTCGAGAACTCAGCTTTAATTCAGGAAAATTTTCAGCAAGTATTTTGTCAAGTAATTGTTCCTCTGATATTACATCTGTTCTCTTCTAGAGCTTCTGCAAATTGGGTGTCAATGTCTTCAAATGCTCTTAATTGCAGTTTATAGATTTTATCTTTCTGTTTTTCTGTGCTGCCTTCTATGGGAGCTCCCCAGAACCATCCCCAAGTCCACTAAATTTTCTCCTTGACCATGTCTAGTCCAGAGTTCATACCTTTTATTTTTTGCCTTTTTAGGTTAATTTCTGTATTTTTCATTTCTAAGCATTCTTTTTGTGATTTTTTCACACTTATCTCTTATTCCCTGTCTGCCCATCTTTGTTTCAAAACTCTGTGTACATCTTTAGCAGAAATTATGCCTTCATTTACTTTCTTGATCATCTGTATTTTATTAATTCAAACATTTTTGTCAGATTGTACTTAACACAGATTTCCTGAAATGTTTTGGATTTTGATTTTCAGATTCATTCTGAATGGGAGGTTTTATTTTGGTCTCTCTCTCCCATTATTCCTCCCTTCCAAGCAATACTGTAGCTGCTTCTACATAGCCCTCTAAACCCAGATTAAGAAACAGGCCTTATAATGACGTTTTAAAGTCAGTGCTCCTTGGTGATATTGGGATATCAAAGATCTCATCATAGAAGCAGCAGAGGTTGCCATCTTATCTCCCATGACTCCTAATCTCTTTTTATTTTCTATCCCTTATCTTTCTCTCCCTGCTGCATGCTAGGCGTGTGGTTGTTCGTGTGTTTGAGATTTATCTTTGTTTCTGGCATGTCAGGATTTTTTCATCCTTCTCTTAGCTTTGGCCCTCTTTTCAATGTGAGGTGAGGTGGCCTAGTGACTTAAGGTGATGAACTCCTAATTTGCTGAGATGGTGTAGAATTTATTTAACATATAGGATATGGTCTTTGGAGTAAGGCTTGCAAGTAAGTAAGTCAGTTCTGTTCCTTTTTAGCTGTGTGACCTGGAACAAGTCACCTTGTCTCTTGTGTATATGTGTGTGTTTCTGTCGTATCAAATTACCACAAACTTAGAAGCTTAAAACAAACATTTGTTATCTTATAGGTCTGTAGTCAAAAGTCCAAAATGGATCTCACGGGGCCACAATCAAGGGGACAACAGGCTGTGTTCCTTTCTGGAAGTTGGGAGGAGAATCTGTCCCCTGGCTCTTTGCAGTTTCCAGAGACCACCCCCTTTCCTGGCTTGTGGCCCCTTCTCCATCAGGCTGGCAGTGCTGGGCTGTGTCGGGTACCAGTGCCTCCTCCTCACGCTGCTGCCCCTCTGGTTCTCTCTTTGGATTCTCTCTTCTACTTTTTATGATTACACTGACTTAACCAGGATAGTTCAGGATAATCTGTCTTAAGCTCAGCTGATTACTGCCCTTGCAACCTTAATTCCCTTTCATCATGTAATCTATTTATAGGCTCTAGGGACTAGGATACAGATATTTTTTGGAAGCCATTATTCTGCCTACTTAACCTCTCTTTAACTTGGTTTCCTCATTTGTAAAGTAGGGGATCTTGAGGTCCAAATGAGTTAATAGAGCTCCTGGTGCATAAGTAGTCAATGAGTACTAGCTAGTGTTATTATGCTTATTACCATCGTTATCATGGAGTATTTTCTCCATCATGTCCATGGAGCAGGGTACAGTGTATCTGAAGAATTAATCTGACATGTTCTCAGAAGCACAATTAGGTAAATAAAATTTCTGAGGGCCAAAGTGATCAGTTTGAATACAAGCAGCTAAAGCTGTGGTATCACCTTATTCAGGAGCGGGTGACAGTGCCAGTCCATCTGTCCTCCTGGTCAATAAATTTGCCACTGAACCAATTTATTGACCATCTAGCTCGGGCCAGGCACTATGCCAAGCCCTAGAGCTATGATGAGAAGCAGAAATGATTCAGGGGTGGGGCTAGTGGTGACAGTAATAAAATGACTTGGTTTCCTTAAAAAATGAATAAAGTGATCAAATGCCACTAGCAGATGTGAGAAGCATATGTGTTCTCCTCTCAGCTTATAAAATGGTAGCATTTCCTTCTCTTGAATAATATGATGATTATAGTTACCAAACCCCAAGCACCTATAACAGATAGAAAGACTACCAGAGGTCACTTTGGAAAGTTAAAAACCCCCTGAGGCAAAGCATAAGTTCTAATGCTCTAGACCTAGCTCCTCAGGAAAAGAAGGAAAATTATTATTTTAGAAAGGAGAAAAAAATTGGGAGTTTCAGAAAAGAACATATCCCTTGAAAAGCATAAATATTTGCAATTAATTCTAGCAAGGTTTAAACACCTAAGAGGAATATTCATTCAAGTGCTTGGCAAAAACTCCATTTTAGAGTTGGAAGTGATTCTTTTCACCGTGGCTAGAAGCCAGGGTCAGCAAGCTATGGCAGATGGGTCATATCTGGCCTGTTGCCTGTTTTTGCAAAAAAAGTTTTACTGGAATATGCAATGCTCAAGCATTTATACATTGTGTATGGGTGCGGTTGCACTATGACACAGAATCGAATACTTGTGACAGAGATTGCCTAGCTCTCAAAGCCTAAAATATTTGCTATCTGGCCCTTTATGGAAAGTTTACCAACCCCTGTGCTAGGCCATTGTTTCAGGGGTCAGTACTGTGACTGGTCTCCACCTTCACTGAAGCAGTGGTGGCAAAGCAGGAGGGAGACACAGATTTAGAGTTGGTAGAAAAATGGTACGTTGTAGAGGGGAATTTTCCTAATGTCAAGCATGCTTCCAGAGATGTGAGGCTTGAGCAAAGATTGCAGTTCCCTTCTTGCTGACTGTGTGCCCGAGCTGTGGTGGGTATAATTGCATGGATATAATTCCCCCCCCTTGTCTTCCCAGTTGGCCCAGATCCAGGAAGACAACCCAGTTGTCCTTTTCCTTTTTTAGATTTTCCAAATATTTTATTGGAGGACAAGGAATTAATATTGTACCAGTTTTAATTGAAAATACATAGTTTTCTTTAGGAAAGTTTCACTAGAGACTAATAAAATCAGTTTTTACAGTTGATACCTAATTTGTTTTTTTTCCCCCCTGTGGAATATATACTTTCTTGTGGTATCATGTACTTAATGTTGATATACCATCTTATATTGGTTTCAAGTATATACCACAGTGGTTCAACAGTTCACCCATATTATAAAATCCTCACCCCAACTAGTGCAGTTTGATTAAGAGGATTTTGAGGCATGTCCACTGGCCTGGGCGTCAGGGACCCCCTGATGTCATTTGTGTTTGGGTGAGGCACATGCTCCCTGGCTGACATCTTTTCCTCCTATAAAAGAGGATCTGGAAGAGTTGATTCTCAGAGTTCCTCTAGATCTGAAAAATCTTGTGATCACCCCAGATGTATTCACAAATTGGAAAACTGAATTGCGGTGAGTTTTCCTGTGATTTCCCATTTAAGTGCACTGATGAAGTGTGCCACGGCAAACACGGCACAGAGCAGCACTGGCTTGAAATACGCTATTTTGGGAATAGTTTTCTCTATGCAAATCTTGTTCTATTGTGTGAAATATGGAGTAAAAATCAGTGGGAACCAAGAGGTGCGTGTGTGAATCCAATGGTTTTGAAGCTGCTACTTCGTGTTTGACGACTAAGACTGGGAAGATTCTGTGATCCAAAAATTTTGAGTTTCAAAATGTCATTGTATATGACAGTTTATATTCCTCGAACTCTGGGGGCCACAGGGAGGAGGTGACGTGACAGGTGTTTGCTGCTGTGAGCTGGCGGTGCAGGCATTCCACTTACCTTAAAGCTGTCTTCTTCCTCTTGGTACACGGGACTCATGCTGGTCAGCGCGGCGATAAACTCCACTGCGGTGAGCGGTTTGTAGGTTTGCTGCCGGAGTCTCCGTTCTGTGAGCACACTTTTAACCACCTGGACTATGTGTCCCTGGGTGAAGCCATCGGTGACCTTTGCCAGGCAACTCACATTCAAATCGTTAGTAATGACTCCTCCGTCGCGTTGAATGATCTGTTTCCACAACACTGTGGTATCCAGGATGGTAGAAAAGACAGAGATCAAGTGTCACCACAGAGAAAGTCATATTAATCTAGTTCTCGGTACAAAGGTGGGTGTCATCGAGAAAGGAATGCATGGGAGTCTACTCCAATTTATTTGTAATTCAAATAAGCAGAAAACCACATAAGTAAATGCTTTCCTCCAAGTGATTTCAACTGTAAGACATACATACTGATGGTCCCGAGGTCTACAGATCCACAAGTCCCTTGTGAATGGACCCGGGAAAGTTGAATCGGGGTCAGTATGGTTTTAGGGAGGTACTTCTAATGATGCTTTGTCTTTAAAATTGCATCTTCCTATTTCTTCAAAAAGCTTTTCAGAATTTCAATATTTTCGGAATCCTTCAAAACTGGAAGTTCACATCGGGTGTGTATGGGATCTCTGCTCATCAGACGATATTATTTTCCCAACTGTTTGTATAATCAGTTGTTTAACTTTTTTGGTTTTAGTTATGAAGCATTTTTCTTACATTGGTTTTATCTGTGGAATTCAATGCAGATTCCAATTTCCATTAGTCACTGTGGGGCGCAGTTCCCGCTGGGTGTGAGACATATATTACACATCATATTAAATAGAGCAATTTGACCCTTATTCTCTGCTTTGGAAACTGTGAACATGCATAGGTTGACTAAAATCCCCCAGATGGGTGCCAGCTGTTCTCTGGGCTGGGGAACCTGGGGGTAACAGAGAGATTCCTCTTGGAAAGTGGGGATATTATGAAAAGAAGTAATGAAATTATTCCTGATGTCTACTTAACTTTAGAGAGGGAAAGGACCCCCATATATCTAGAGTGACTTTGAGAGCTAGTCCATTCTGTGAAGAGAGGGAAGTGCATGAGATTCCCCGGCGCTGAGCAGCTGCACCTCGATGCGAGCAAAGCGGGGACCTCAGCGAGGCCACCTTCTCAGCACTGGGGAGATCTGGGCCAGTGTCCCTCAAGTGCTGTGACCTTCTGTGATGATGTATGAAACAGGTTTTAAAAAAATCATGTTTCTACATGATCTGAGCACTGTAAGGTGTGTTAAATGACTAGATTATCCAAATACATTGATGCAAAAATACTTGATAAAATGAAAAAGGTCAAATTCCTGTCAAGGAGCCGAATGTAGCTACGAGCCACAGCAGAGAGCCTGGCTTTGGGGCCGTGAGTTATCCAGACAATCCACCTTCACTGTCCTCTTTGGTTTGGGGGGTGTCCTTGGCTCTGTGGGGGGGGGCCTGAGCTGCTGGAAGGGGTACATTTTACCATAAGGCCTATGGTGTCTCCCAACTGTAGAAGGTTAGGCATCAGCAGCCATGTATGACCCTGAATTGACCTAAAGCAACATTCAACCACCCTGGTCAACTCTGCTGCTTCCTTGGTGGGTTAATTTGAGCTTGACCCCATCATAGGCTTACCTGTGAAATGGGAGTAGAGGCTCAGGCTTCCCTGAGAAATAAATGCAAGAATGTGTATAAAGAACTTGGAAGACCACTGTGCTAGCAAATGGTGGGCACTTTATTTCCTGTAGCTGCATTACTGTTGTTATTGTAATTATAATTATTATGAGTCACCCAATTTTGTACCAAAGTTTCCTAGTGCTCATTAAAATGTCAATTATAAAAGATGCTGGCCTGGAGGCCAGGGAGGACTGGAGCCAGGGACTGGAGGCCAGGGAGGACCAGAGGCCAGGGACTGGAGGCCAAGAAGGACCGGAGGCCAGGGATGACTGGAGGCCAGGGACTGGAGGCCAGGGAGGACTGGAGGTCAGGGACTGGAGGCCAGGGAGGACCGGAGAGCAGGGAGGACTGGAGGCCAGGGAGGATTGGAGGCCAGGGAGGACCGGAGGCCAGGGACTGGAGACCAGGGAGGACCAGAGGCCAGGGACTGGAGGCCAAGAAGGACCGGAGGCCAGGGACTGTAGGCTAGGGAGGACTGGAAGCCAGGGACTGTAGGCCAGGGAGGACCAGAGGCCAGGGAGGACCAGAGGCCAGGGACTGTAGGCCAGGGAGGACTGGAGGCCAGGGACTGTAGGCCAGGGAGGACTGTAGGCCAGGGAGGACCAGAGGCCAGGGACTGGAGGCCAAGAAGGACCGGAGGCCAGGGAGGACTGGAAGTCAGGGACTGTAGGCCAGGGAGGACTGGAGGCCAGGAAGTACCGGAGGCCAGGGAGGACCAGAGGCCAGGGACTGGAGGCTAAGAAGGGCCAGAGGCTAGGGAGGACTGGAGGTCAGGGACTGGAGGCCAGGGAGGACAGGAGAGCAGGGAGGACTGGAGGCCAGGGAGGACTGGAGGCCAGGGAGGATTGGAGGCCAGGGAGGACCGGAGGCCAGGGACTGGAGAACAGGGAGGACCGGAGGCCAGGGAGGATTGGAGGCCAGGGAGGACCAGAGGCCAGGGAGGACGGGAGGCCAGGGAGGACCAGAGGCCAGGGACTGGAAGCCAGGGAGGACCGGAGGCCAGGGACTGTAGGCCAGGGAGGACTGGAAGCCAGGGACTGGAGGCCAGGGAGGACTGTAGGCCAGGGAGGACCAGAGGCCAGGGACTGAAGGCCATGAAGGACCGGAGGCCAGGGAGGTTGGAGGTCAGGGACTGTAGGCCAGGGAGGACTGGAGGCCAGGGACTGGAGGCCAGGAACTCGAGGCCAGGGAGGACTGGAGGCCAGGAAGTACCAGAGGCCAGGGACTGGAGGCCAGGGAGGACCGGAGGCCAGGGACTGGAGGTAGATGAATTGCTCTCAGACTCCTTCTCTGCTTTTGATGTTCCAAATTGACTCCATCCTGACTAGTGCTCAAGATGCCACAGCCTTTAAAATTCATATGGAATAATAAGGATGACCTTCTGACTTCTGAAGCCAAGAATTCCAGGAAAATTGGAAGACGTGGACTGACTTATCCGACCAAACAGTGGGTCCTGGGTGGGGGTCAGTGATGAATTGGGCTATTAGTGAAACAAACCCCAGGGAAGAGAGACAAGAGGAGAAAGCATTAGGGATGTGGAGGGGAGGACGCCCAGAGGGATTTCTGGGGACCTGACAGGCATTACTCAACCTTGCAGGTGGATTTTCTTTGCAGATATTTTGAAGGAAACAGCTTGATTTGGGGAAAGGAGATAGCTATTGAATTGTATTTGGTAAACCTTAAGGACCCAGTCTCCTTGGGCTGGCCCTTTGCCGCTCAGCCCTGTCACTGCCCACGCTGCCTTGGGGAATACGGACAGTGAATGTTCCTGCCCACCTGGGACGCTCTGCTCCTGGCAGACAGATGGCCAAGCAGAGGCCTAAGTTAGGGGTTTGCAGCCCATGCTCTGTGGACTGGAAGGGACCATTTTTGACGGCTACAAAGATAGGAACAGCCTTTAAGATGAATGTCCCAGCCACTGTGGCTATGAAGACCACAAGGTCACTAGAGGAAATGCTGGACAGCATTCATGAGGTTGGCAAGAATGGCAGCCTTAACGAATTACCCACCAAGGAGGAAGCCTGTGAGAAGCATGTAGTTTAGTGGACAGAGCTGTGCGCCCAAGAGGGTCACTGTCTGCAGGTCTGTCGCCTGCCAACAGGGGAGGGGACACTTTTTCCTTCCTCTCCTATGATGCCACCATAAGGAGCTTCAGGTGGGACTCTGTAATGGGATCTGGGTGCTTGCAGAGACCTGGCATTTTATTAGAAGAACACAACTGTCTTGTTATACATCAATAGCTTTATCTTTAAGGGGCCTATGGTTTTGTCAAACAACAGAAACTGTTCAGTTCAAAGTCAAGAATAATGCTCTAGTCCCTTAAAATTAGTAACACCCACCTCATTCCGTTAAGATAACTTAAATATATACATAATGCAAAGAAAAAAAAAAGAGGGTGCTTGAGAGATCTAGATAAGGAGAGAGATTGGGAGAGGTCTGACCAGGCCAGGAGTGAGGGACCCTGCACGGCCTCCCATGGGCTGAGACTCCCGTGCGCACCCTCCCGTGCTCTCTCCTTCCTGGGCTGGACACACGCCCCGGCCCCATTGAGCCTTGGTGTGGCCGTGGGAGTCCTTCTGGCCAGTGGTGAAATAATCGAGAGCAAAGTCATCTACTTTGGTGTAACACTGACTTATGAAGCCAGGATCATAATTTGTCAAGACAGAAAGAGCAGCCTGCAGATGGAGTGGCTAACAGGCTGGGAGTCACAGTGTGCTGGGGGCAGAGGGCTGTTCTTTTAGCAATAACATTGGCCAGGAGCCTAGGACCGACCAGCAAGGGCCTTCACCCCCCTGTTGCAGTTGTGCTACTGTGACTGGAGAAGGATTCAGGGAAACAGGGCCTGGCTTAGCCACTTGCATTGCTGTCATTCATGCCAGGCACTGCCGCCACGCTGCGGCCACCACCATCCCCTGGACTGCTGCGCCGTGACCCCTGTCGTCTGCATAGCACCATGCTGCCACCACCACTTCCAGCGCTGACCCCTCCACCCCCATCTCTACACCAAACCTGCCAGGTCACCCCCACTGCGGGAGGTGACGCACCGCCTCCCGGAGCCACGCCTACAGGGTCTGTTCCCCGCGGGGCCTGCTGTCCTTGGAGTTGGGCGCCCTGTGACTTGCCCTTGGCCAGCGGAACATGGTGAAATGACTCTGACTTCTGAGGCTGGGTCACAAGAGCACTGCCAGCTTCTGCCTGAACCTCGGGAAGCGTTTGCTCTTCCGCGGCTCCCGGCTGCGGTGCTGTGCAAAGCCACGGGGCGGCAGGGCTGGGCTCCAGCCACGAGAGTGAGCTACCCTGATGTGCAGCCCTGCACGTCAGACGACTGAGTCCAAACTGCCATCCCACTGCCATACCTCAGCCTCAAGGAGGGCCAGCTGGGCCCGGGGAACCCTCAGCACCTCGAGACGGAGGAATTTGTTTTAAGCCGCTGGGGAGGTTTGTTCCGTGGCAACTGGTAATAGAAGCGACCAGCAGCACCGGCACTGCCGTCCTCCGCCCCGTCACCGACTCCTCCCCGGCCCGCACCGCCTCCTGGCCGCCCTCCTCTCCTCATGCTCTCCCGGGGGCCCATCGGCACCAGGCGGTCTGCTAGCCACTCGGAGAACAGCCCCCAGCGCCCTGTGAACTCAGCGGCCCTCCTGCTTGACAGAGGGAGAGGTGCAGGCTCAGAAGGCCAGCCGAGCTGTCAAGGGCGTCCAGCTACTTGGCGGCCCAGCAGGATTCAGAACCAGGACTCGTCAAAGCCCACGGATCACGGCTCTTTCCGATTTCATGGCACTGCCTCCTGGGGTCACTGTTTTAGTATTGTTGCCATTTAAAAATAAGTTTCAAAAGAAGTGGATTTTGAATCTCTCTGTTCAAGAAGAAAAAAATTGGAAAAGCAAGCTCTTCTCTTTCGTGTTTAAGTCAACATGCTCCTGGACTAATACTTTGACACTGGAAAATTAAAGAAAAATCAACCTGGTGAAAAGAAATGGTGCTCTATAAGAAAGACACATCACCACGGGCACAAGACGGGAGGCCCCAGCCTAGGTGCCAAAGAAAAATGAATACCCACCAGGGCTTTGTCACCTTCAGAGGCCAAATAATAATCTTTGTCCAATTTTTTTTGTCTCGGCTAAAAAGATTTATGTTAACAACAGAGCAGCGATTCCGGTGCTCTTGTGACCCAGTGGCTTACGTTTACAGCACCGAGCTTGGCTGACTTCCAGGCGCACACACCCCTCCAGTGCACAGACTCCCCTTCTGTCACCTGGTGGCCCTGGGTCACGGGGGCCCCCCTCCTGGCCTCACACCCCGGCAAGCCGACACCAGACGGCCCAGCCTCAGGTGCTGCACACGGTAGGGGATAGAAGTACTCGCCGTATCTGGAAGCGTAATCTGGTCTGGGAACCAAAATAATTTTTTGGTAAACTTTGCAAAAAGGCTGAAGTTCAGCATCAAAGGGCCGCTGTGTTGTCCCCACAATCAGAATCCTGTCGTCTGGTTTCAGGAGTTTCAGGATTTTTGGAAGCTGTTTCTTCAGGCGTTTAGGTTCAATCTGGGAAAAAGAGGGAAAAAAATGAGCCCACATACAGAAAAAGTAACTAGACCCGAAGACATCCTGTGGCATACGTTTGTTAGAGTGACGTCAAAGCTCTGATAAACACAGTCTCATCAAGGGTGTCCTGGGCTGCGTCTCACACGCGCGTCCTAGTCTGGGCGGCCTGGATGGCGGGCACTTCCTTCCCCCGAGCCCTGGGGCTCAGGCCCGGCAGGGGAAGGAAGCACCTGCCTGGACGTGGGAGCCCCTTCGCCAGCACCCTAGCGCGGGAAACCGCGGCGGATTTCCGAGCGGAAGGAGGCTGGCTGGGCCTGGGACGAGTTTGCTGCTCCATGTTCCTCTGAGCTGTTTTGAAGGTGAATTCAAGATTTCCGTTACTGACTGATGGTGAGGGGCTGAGTCCCTGGATGGCGTGTCCGACAGACACCCCATTACATAAGACGGTGAAACTCCTCCCTGAGGCAGTTTGGAAGTAGTTTGAACTCATGTTGTATTTTAGTTGGTCTCAGCACTGATGAGGGCCAGGAGCCAGGGGAGGGACTGGGCCGTGGTGCCACGGTAACGCTGGGTTGCACTTTAACCTCTGAGGCGCAGCCAGGGTGGGGGCGGTGGTGCTGGGGGCCATGGCGGCGGCCTCCACAGCGCAGCCCCAAGTGTGGTCTTGGCCATTTTTGCTCCCATGTGGCTCAGGGGCCATGGGATGAATTAGAATCCGAACGTTGAGCCAGAGAGTTAGGGAAGCTGCCTGGCTCTCTGCAGCAGGCTCGAGCGCAATGTGAACACCCTGGGAGACCGGGCCACCTGTTCTCTAGCCCTGTGTGTCTCTGCAACCCCAGTGGGGACAGAGCCCTGCACGCAGGAGGGCCGGGGACGTCTAGGGGAGGAGTGGGTGTTTGATAAATCCCATTCCCAGGAAAAAAAGCGAATGGGGTACTGGAGCTGGGGTTGGTGGGTGGGGGTAACGGCTGTGCACGGTTTGTGGGGCCGCTGGCACAGGGACACTCATGTGCCGTGGCACCCTGTTCCATGGCAGGGCTTTTGAGCGGCCGTCCCACTGGAGTTTGGCCCTGTGGAGTTGGGAGTCAGGGCTGGGATGGGCCAAACTGCTCTGGGCAGCCAGCGGAGCAGTCGGTGTCTCAGTGCGTCCCCGGGAGGGCAGGGGTGCCTGCAGAGCTGGGAGGGAGGCTAAGGGGGGTCCTCCTGTGGAAGGGCTGGGGCACCCCTGGTGGGCAGCCGCACTGGGTTCTGCAGCCCAGCAGCGTCATCTCTGGTTGTCCCAGCTGTTCCCATTCCTCCTCCTTCTCACTGGCACAAAGGCCAAGTTCCATGTCTGACTGACGGTGCAGGGAGAAGACTGGGTGGGGAAAGGCAGGATTCGGGGCTGAGGGGCCGTCGGGAAGCCCGGTGGGAGTCGCAGACTTGGGGGAGGCTTGGCTCTAATGAGGCAGACTGGGGGCTCACCCTGAGCTCCAGGGACGGGCAGGGGCGGTCCCTGCAGCCTCTCCCCTGCACCCATCACTTTTTACACCCCGGCTGCTTATACATCTTCCAACCGGATCCTCCTAGTAAGCGGCACCTACCGAGGGCTCACTGTGCGCCAGGTGCCTCCCTCAGGGCTTGACGCGGACCTTCGCGGTCCTCAGGACCTGCCTGCGTGTGACCCAGCCCTCCTCGCCCTGACCCGGGAGCCGAGGGCCTGAGGCTCAGCGAGGCTCGGACACGCCCTCAGGTCCCAGAGTCAGTGAACAGGGACCCTGGCTTTCAACACGTCAGACTTGCTCCCTGCTCTGGCTCTCAGTGTGTGTGTGTGGGGGGGGCCTGCTTGTCCCTCCAAATCCCCTTCCTGGGTAGGGGCCTATCCCAACTGAGGGTTGCAAAGGAGGCTTAAAACATATATTTATATTTATTATTACTTTGGTATGTTATATTTATATTACTACTCTGATATATCAACTTTATTGAGATATAATTCATATACCATATAATTCATCTATTAACAGCATATAATTCAGTCATTTTTAATATATTCAGAGAGTTGTGCAACCAGCACCACAGTCAATTTTAGAGCATTATCCTCTCTCCAAAGACTACCCCTTAGCAGGGTGGCACTCACCTTCTCCCGAACCCTTTTTCCAGATCCAGGGAACCACTAATCTCCTCTCTGTCTTTACAGATTTGTATATTCTGGGTATTTCATGTAAATAGAATCATACAATAAGTGTTGTGTGTCTTCTTCCTCTTAGTATGTTTTCGAGGTTCCCCCATGTTGTGGCATGTATTAATAGTTCATCTTAATAGCTGAATGGCTTCCCTTGTATGGACACGCCACATTTGTGTTTAGCCATTCATCAGTTGATGGACATTTGGGTTATTTCTACTTTTTGCTCTTGTGAATAATGCCACCCATGAATATTTGCATACAAGATTTTGTGTGGACACGTTTTCATTTATCTTGGGTATATACATCAGAATTGAATTGTTAGGTCATACGGTTTCTATGTTTAACCTTTTGAAGCAATGTCAGCCTGTTTTCCAAAGTGGCTGCACCATTTTACAATCTTAGCAGCAGAGTGAAAAGGTTCAAGCCTCTCCATATCCTTGTCAGCACTTGTTACTGTCTGATTTTCTTTAGCCATCCTAGTGGGTGTGAAAAGGTATCTCATGTGATTTTCATGTGCATTTCCCTGATGACGCTCAGCATCTTTTCTTGTGCTTATTGGCCATTTGTGCATCTTCTTTGGAAAAATGCATATTCAGATCCTTTGCCCGCTTTTCAATTGGGGTTCCTTTTTATTATTGAGTTGTAAGAGTTCCTTATATGTTGATAAAATACCCTTAGCAGATATATGATTTACAAATATGTTCTCCCATTCTGTGGGTTTTCTTTTCACTTTCTTGATTATGTTCTTTATAGCAAATTTTATATTTTTTAGTTTTGATGAGGTGAAATTAAATTTTTCTTCTGTTGCTTGAGCTTTTGGTGTCATAGCGAAGACACCATTGCTTTACTACGGGCACAAAGATTTATTATGCCTTTCTTTTCTCCGAAGTGATTTACAGTTTTAAGCTGTTGCTTTTAGGTCTTTGGTGCATTGTGGGCTGATTTTTGTATATTGTGTAAGATTGGGGTCCAATTTCATTCTTTTGTGGGTGGCTATCCAATTGTCCTAGGGCCATTTATTGAAAAGACTATTCCTTCTTCACTGAATTGTCTTAGTACCTTTGTCAAAAAATCAACTGATTGCAAAGGTAAGGGTTTATTTCTCTTCTCTCACTTCTAGTCCATTGATCTCTATGTCTCTCCTTACGCTAGTGCCCCACTGTGCTCATTGCCGCAGCTTTGTGGTAGGTTTTGAAACCGGAAGGTGTAATTCCTCCAATTCCATTCTCCTTTTCAAAATTGTTTTGGCTGGTCTGGGTTCCTTGAACTTCCATATGAATTTTAGGATTAGCTCATCAATTTCTGCAAGTAAGATGGCTGGAATTTCGTGGAGGATTGCGTTGAATCTGTAGATCAGTGTGAGGAGAGGACTCTTGCCATCTCAACATTAAGTTTTGCAATATATGAACATGATATATCTTTCCATTTATCTAGGTCTTTTTGTTAAAAACACTTTTGTAGTTTTCAGAGTAGAAGTTTTGCCCTCATTTTGTTGTTTATTGCTAAATATTTTATTCTTTTTGATGTTATAAATGGGGTTGTTTCTTTTTTCATTGTTAAAAATTATTTTTTATTGAAGTATAGTTGATATGCAATATTTTATTGGTTTTAAGTATACAAGAATGTGATCTGACAGTTATATACATTATTAGATGCTCACCCCAACTAGCGTAGTTACTGTCAACACTGAAAAGGTTACAGAACTATTGGCTCTGTTCTCTGTGCTGGACTTTCATCTCCATGACTGACTTATATTATGGTCGAGATTTTGGGCCTTGTTATCTCCTTTACCGACTTTCCCGACCCATCCTGGCCCCTCCTCCATGATAACCACCAGACACTTCTCAGTGTCTATGAGTCTATTGCTGTTTTGTTCATTTTGTTTTGTTTTGTTTTGAGATTAAATGGGGTTGTTTATTAATTTCCATTTTTGATTTTTCATTGCAAGTGTATATAGAAATAAATTATTTTTCATATATTGAGCTTGTATCCTGCAACCTTGCTGCACTTGTTCATTTGTCCTAATACTCCTTTAACGGATTCCTTAGGATCTTCTGTATACAAGTTCATGCCATCTGCAAAAAGAAATCCATCCAATGTGGATGCCTTCTATTTCATTTTCTTGACTAATTGCCCTGGCAAGAACCTCCAATATAATGTTGGATAGAAGAGGTACTCTTAAGGGAAAAGCATCTTGTCTTTTATCAATAAGTATGATGTTAGTTGTGGAATTTTTGTGGTTGCCCTTTATCAGATTGAGGTATTTCCCTTCTCTTTCTACTTTGTTGAGGGTTTTTGTCATGAAGGGGTATTGGATTTTGTCAAATGCTTTTATTGCATCTATTGAGATGATTAAGTGGTTTTTGTCCCTTGTTCCAGTGATATAGTATATTACATTAATTGATGTTTGGATGTTAAACCTGGGATAAATCCCACATGGTCATGGTGTATAATCCTTTTTCCATGTTGTTGGATTCAGTTTAGAGGAAAGTTTTTGTGGGATAACTCACAGTAGAGAATGAGATGGAATTTTTATAGCAAAATAGATCCTGCAGTCTGGGCCTGAGGCCAGACCAGCAGGCATTTTCCTGTCGTTTCCTCCTGCTCCCACAGGAATCCGGAGCATTCTCTAGCTCCAAGAGGGAAAAACAACAGCCAGGCATGATTCCTCCCAAGAAGTTCCAGGTGGGGATTGCGGGGAGTATAGGAGCTTAGAAGACAGCAAAGCACAGGAGAGGGAGGACTGGGTGAGCCTCCCTGAGGTTCTAGAAGTGGGCACCTGTGACAATACGGATGAAAGCCTGCTCATGAAGGGGCTGCTCCCCAAGCCCCAGTCTGGGTCTCTGCAGACACCTGCCCTCACTCAGACCTTCCCTCTGGGCTGGCCTGGGAGGGGAGGCTGTTTGCTGGGCCTTCACTTTGATACTGAACTTCCCCAGGCTGTGTGCAAAAATAAAAAGCCCAAGGAAGAGATCTGTGGTTTGGACAGATTTGATCCTAGTCTTGACTCTGTTCTTAACAGCTGTGTGACCTTGAGCAGGTTACTCAACTTCTCTTAGTCCCTCCATGTGAGAAATGGGGATAATCATAGAGCCTAACTTTTACAGGTGCTGTGAGGATTGCATGGTCTAATGTGTCTGTCTGATAAAGTGCTTAATAAGGGATAATATGTGTTTCATTCTGAAATACAAGAGCTGGTGGGAAATCACTGCCCGGTCTGTTCTACTGAAGAGTGAAGTTTTTAAAGGGGAGAGTCAGAAAAACTGGGGGCCTTGCAATTTGGAGGTAACAGGCAATTTGTCACAAGAGCTCGAAATGTCTGTAAAAACCTCCTGTCAGTTTCCATTGTATTAGATGATAACTCTTCAACTGCTTAGCTATGAAAAGCTGCCTTCTGGGCCTCATGCCACTGTGCATGAGGGGCCCTATGCTGAGATTCTGGAAGGAGACCCCTCCTAGGAATAAGAATATCTACACTCATGCCAGGAGATAATCCACTGCACTTAGACAGGGCTTGGAGAGTTTGGCAATATTTGGGGTTCATTTTACTAGGGTAGATCCAAAGTCCTCCTGTAAAACGTGGTTATATTAAAAAAAAATGACCCTTTGAAAATGCAGGAGCAGTAGTTTGGGGTGGTGGGTAGTGAGGGAGGAGAAGAGTTAGGCCAGGCCCTGATGGAGTCTGCAGCGGTTGCGGAGTTGGGTCAGCAGGAGATTGCATCTGAGCCTCAGGGAGAGCTTTCTGCTGGAGATGGAGTAGGCAGTCACTGGCTTAGGGGTGATTTTTCAAGCCATGGGATGGTGCCCAAGGAGGCGAAGGAGAGAGAAAAGGGCTGTGGGCCTGGGATGGGACCTCCAGGAGTGAGAATGTCTTTAAGGGGTGCGTAGAAGTGCATGGAGACAAGGAAGAAAGTGTTGGTGCCGCATGAGGGGACCAGGAGAGGAGAGGATTATGGAAGGTAAGGGAGGAGACCATTTCGCAAAATGATGCATTTGAACCATCTTGAACCTAGTAAAAAGGGAGAACAAGGACACAGTGTGCGTTGGTAAAATGGATATCACAGAAGAACTTCGTGAGAGGATTGTCCACGGAGTTGGAGGGCAGCATGTGGACGGTGTTGGGTTGGGGAGTGAGTGGGGATGGGGAGGATGCACTTAAGAAGCTTGGTGGAGAACAAAGCAGGTAGCAGAGGTGACTGGGACATGTGGGGTGCACGTGGGAGCTGCCCAAAAGCTGGTGGAAGAAGGGCTGGTCTGAGGCCCTGTTGAGGCTGGAGACCACCACTCTGTGAGAGCAAGGGGCAGAGACATGCTTGGTGGTCTGAACCCATCCCCAGCAGGCTAGTTGCCACGGTGACGGTGGTGCTGTCCCCCTATTCTGAGGCAGATGATATTGCTACCTGCATATCCTGAAGTGGCAGGGACCCTTGAACTTAATTAGCCTGTTTGGATAACAGATGTGGATCCTGGGCCGCCCCAGAGTGACGTCCTCAGTGATGGGGAGGCGTCGTCCCACTAGGAGGGGACGGAAAGGAAAGGGGAGTCCCTTCCATCAGCACTGCCCTGCCCTCGGGCCACCCTGTTCCGGTTCAGAGCCCCATCCATTATGTACAACATACTTGTGCTCATCCGTCATGGCAGCCGACGTCCCAGTCACCTGGCAACCTCCACAGCTGCCGCCCCTGCTGTTGGGCCTGTCAGCCCTGCACAACTGTATTACTGGGGACAATTTCAGATTAGTGCCTAGCGTGCACGCTGTGACTTCAGTTTGCTTTTCTGCAGTCAGCTCCACAAAACCACCACGGCGGGTGGCTCCGACGAAGCCCATGCCGCCCCCTCAGCGGCCCCGTCACGATGCAGGCCAGGCTCCTCACGGTGAGGCGGCCACGGGCAGTGGTGCGGACGGCGCGCTGTCAGCCTCACTCTTCACTGCCTTCGCCTCACACGCACCTGACCACCGGCGTCTGTGCCGGCGCTGGTGGGGAGGCGGGGACGGTGGCCAGCGGGCTCTGTCCAGGCATCCGGCCCGCCCAGGGGGCGTTTTTGAAGGAGGCGGGGAGGAGGCACACTCAGAGCCTGGGCATTCCTGACAGTGAGGTGCAGAGGCTTCTCAAGGGTGCCGAGAGCAATGGGAGGGACGGGGCTGTGGCCAGGCTGTGGGAATGCGGGGTGGCGCGCCCTGGGCTCCAGGACCAGCCACCCTGCTGGCCAGTGGATACGGGTGGAGCTGAAGCGTGCGAGAGGGCGGGGCGGGAGGCCAGTGGCCTCCACCTGGGAGCGGCATCCACCTGGGAGAAGGTGCGGCCTCGGCATTCAGACAGACAGACCCGTTTCTGGGTCCCAGCGCTTCCACCGACCAGCCAAGTGTTCCCTCCGAGGGGGCCTTTGTCCTCTTCCTGGGGGAAGGCTGCCTCCCTCCCAGAGCTGCTGGGAGCTCCCTGATGAGTGTGGAGCCCCAGGGGACTCCTCTTCCTTCCCATCAGTCCTGGTGCTGGCCTGGGCTCCCTGCACTAGGGAGAAGCCAAGCCCAGGAGCCCTCACGGCCTGCCGGGCCTTCTCGCTGCCCGCTGGGTGACTGGGTAAGCCCTGTGCATTTACCACCCGAGGGCCTGATCCCAGAGGGCAGGCAGCCAGGGTCCTGTCAGTCCCTGTGGGTGAGGTTTTTCCAAGGCTCCGCCCTGGAATTCCAGAGACCCAGTGGGCAGCCACCCAGGGTGCTGTTCGTGTTGCGGCTGTGGGTGACGGGGCTGGCAGCCCCTGGTTTCTGGGCAGGCAGGCATTCTTCTGTGCCCCTCAGTGCCTTTGTCCTCTGGGACAGTCGCCAGGTGCAGGAAAGGCCTCTGGGTTCTCAGGTAGGCGAGAGACGCAGCGAGGGGCTGGGGTGACGCCTCCTGGGCTCCTTGGTCTGCGGGTACAGCTCCTGACCCGGCTCTGGCAGTCACCTCTGGACCACAGAGGGCTCGTACTCCTGACCGCCAGGCCCTGGTGGCTGAGGGCCTTGGGTGAGGGCAGAAACCAGAGGCCAGGGGGCTGGGAAGGAGGGCAGACCTGGCCTGGCCCCGGCCCCCGAGTTCAGGCAGGCGGCAGGAGCCTTGCAGCCCTGCTCCCCAAGGGGCAGGCCCAGGAAGTGGGGTGAGCAGGGAGCCAGGGGATGCGTGTGCACTGGCTCCCTCCGCACGGCTCCGTCCCGCTGTCAGGGGGTGACTGCCGCCTACAGCTCCGTCTGCCTGGGGCGGCTCGGGCCCCAGCCAGCTGTGCGCACGGTCAGGGGCCAGGACCCTCTGCTGGTGCTCATCAGGCCTTCTGGGATTTACCCCAGGGCGGATCCATGGTCTTTAGCTCTTAATTCCCCTGACAGATGATGGACTCTGGTAATGCAGAGGTGGGCAGAGTAAATGTCCTATTTGTCCACAACAAGGACTCTGCCATCAAAGGCCTTCATTTCGTTCAGGAATAAAACCAGGCAGCCATTCGTTTGGGAACTGGAGATGGTGCTGAGAGAATATCGTGGGGTCAGCCACAGTAGGGCCGAGTCAGGCAGGGTCTGAGATCTGGCTCTGTCCTTTCTTCCTGGCCAGCCGCCTGGCCCTTCACGTCCCCTCCCTTTAGGGGAGGTGTCTTTTCAGCCCATATTGCATTCCCCGCCATCAGCTCTGTCGAAGCCCCTTAGCCCTTCCCCAGGGCGGCCCCGGCTAGCGTACCAATGAGTGTGTTGCATTCTTACACTGCGCGGACTCAGGTCGGTGGATGAAGACGGCTGTAATTGCTGACAGCTCTGGGGGGTCATGGGAGAATTCGAGGGGGCTGTTCTCTCTGGCACGCTTTAATTAGACAGGTATGGAAGCAGAGGCTCAGAGAGGTTAAGTCACTTGCTCAAGGGCACACAGCTGGCCAAGGTGAACAGCAGAGCAGGCCTGGAACCTGCGTGTCCAGACTCTCGCTGTCCACCGTCTTCCTACCCTGCAGGCTGCTGCCCGGGGGGGGCAGCTCTTGCCCACTCACGAGACAAGACTTCTGATGGTGTCAGGTGTGGGCACCTTGGCTCAAATGCCCCCCGATTCATGAGCTGGTTCACGCTCTTGCCTGCCCTCCAAGTTTGCGTGAATGTGGACTTTTTCCCCAATGTAGTGGCTTTGCCGGCAGAGGGAGCTAACTACCAGATTCCCGGATTAAATAGATGAATCCTCCTAAGAGTTTCTAAAATGACAGGGCAATCAAGGCTCATTTGGGGAAGAAAAGACTGAGCTTTCATTCTTTATCTGAATCATCTCTACCTGCTAAAAATGATGTATAATGCATAAGGATCAAAAGTGATTAAAATCCTTACGAATTTAATCAGAAATTCACAGTTAACCACTATTTGCTTTGGTGCAAATTGATGTGGAATAACAATCATGTGCATCTGTACATTTTTTTTTAACTTGTGGGAAATTTGCTGGTGATTTGTCGGGGGATGTGCGGGGAGGGGGGCCATTGAAAGGAGAGAAAAGGAGGAAGGAAGCAATTGAAAGAGGGCTCCCTGGAGACCCCAAATGCGTGCACTTGGCAGTCCCATTGAGGGGCTTTGTTCATGAATTTCAGGCCTTTTGCTATTTATTATTATGAACAATAGGAAATCCTAATAATAACTCCTGTGTGCACCATTTGCCTTTACTGAGCAGAATTCTCTAGCTTGTTTCTTACCTCTGAATCAGATGTGTGGGCTTGTAACTCCCAGTCCCTGCTCCTTCCACATTTTCTTTCATTTTTTTCTAACTTATGCCTCATAAAATCAGACCACTGGATCCTTTCAAATACAGATAAGTACTTAAGGCAGAGAGAGACGGCTGCCTCTCCATTCCCTGTCTCCCCAGTAAAAGCAGACCTTAAAAAAAAGACACAGTCCCTGATAAGGGGCCCCACTGGAGAAAAGAAAAGACCAAATTGAGAACCCCTCGGGGAGCGCTCACCATCCTTTCAGCGTTAGGAACTTTTCTGTAGAAGGTTTTCTCCGTGTCCCCGATCCACACCACGGAGGGCTGGAGCTCTCGGGCCACCTGCAAGGACGAGAAGAGCCTTGGCTACACCTGCCTCTCCCTCTTGGGTGCGCTCCTGACCCCCAGTGGACGGCAGGACCTGCGGGCTGCGGGCGGCCTCTCTCTGGCCGCCACCTTCCCCGTGGCTGGGGTCACAGTGCGCTCCAGGACTCCGGGCCTCTGCTTCCTTTGGCTTGAGATAGGCCGGCAGTGTTCTGCTGCAGGGGAATGGAGGTGTGGGCCACGAAATCTCATCACAGCCTACTCGCAGCTCCCAGGTTTATTCAAGTGTGTATATCATGAGAAAAGCTGCCCAGGGAGGGTCTGCACGAGGCCGTTTGTTCGACTGTGTGGCTGTGCCTTTGTGGCAGAGGTTCTGCCTGGAGGGTGGCTCTGAGGCCCTCAGGGCGGGCAGGGCTTGGGGACAGCGCGGGGACTTACCGTGGGCCCCTGAATAATTGCCGCACACCTAACGGTCTCTTCAAAGCACCCTCATGATAGCAAAGTTCCAGTATTTTTGCAACAATCTGTGCTTTGTGTAAAACTGTGACAGATAAAAGCCGTCTCCAGCCACAGTGAATACAGTGCTATGCACTCCTATTTTTACATTTCTTAAAACATCATTAAGGCAGCAGGAGTGATTTTAAACCAAGATAAGCATTTAATGAATGATGGAAAATCACTAGGGACACTGTGGCCGAGTGTTTCCCTCAACATTGTGTACCAAGTGAAGCAGATTATGCACATTCAAGGACAAAAGTGGGTTTCACTTACTCCCGGTGCCAGTCCGACACCTGGGCTGGCTGCATTCACAGTCCCACACATGCCGGGCCCTTCAGAGAGGAAACAGTCTGAGCCAGTCCTGTTTGGTAGGTGTTATTTTATAGACCCAGAGCTACAGTTTAAGAATTCAGAATCACAAGCATTAATCCCAATTCCTGCGGCGGGGTGGCACGGGGCAGTAACAGTGCAGGCCAGCGGTTAGAGAGCAGCCCTGTGCTGGACCTGGACCCCCACATGGCAAATGGCCTCACACATGTGGTCAGGGCCAGCATGGGCCTGCAGGGGCCAGCAGGTCCTCTGCTCAGAGGACGTAACCTGAGATAGCTTGCTGTCCTCACTGTAACCCTGCAGGGCAGGTTCCCTCACTATCAGCCTGTTTACAGATTGGGAAACTGAGGCTCAAAGACGTTAAGCCACCTGTCCAAGGCCACACAGCTAGGAAGTGGCAGAGGCAGGCTATGAGGCCAGGCTGGTGGCTGCCAGGTCTATGCTAGAAGCAGGACCACTTGCACGGGTCTCCTTGCATATGCAAGCTGGGCACTTGGTGCCCGCCCTGGCCTCGCACGCCCGCACCTAGCGATAGCACCGCCGGTATGTCCCACCTCCCAGTTGCTTCCAGTGCTAGCAGTCCATCCATTTCTTTGCTCCTTACTTTAAGGACACTGTTTCCAACGTGGCCTGCCCGCTGCGGTCAGAGGGACCTTGCTAAAGGGCCGAGGGGGGCGGGTGGCCAGGGGCCCTCATTCCACTGGAAGCTGTTCTGAGCTGATGTCAAAAGCTTCTCTACTTCAGCCCCCAAAAGAAATAAGAATATCAGGTATTGAATGTAAAAGGTTTTAAGCTTCTTAGAAAAAAGATACTTTATAGTAACAAAGGCAAAATTGTATTCTTTTTAGTCCCTCTTAAACAAAAGTCTTGAGGTTTAGAACCGAAACCAATGGAAAAACAATTTGCGCATAAGCAACTGTCTCCGGTCTTTAGGCTAAATCGTGAGCTTGCTGATGCGCAGGCCCCTCCTCTCCTAGGTGGTTTCGGCGCGCAATGGCTTTTTCACAGCTTTTATTTGTGTGCCTCTCTTCTCTCAAGCCAGCTTTTCTTGATGGGAATCCCAGATGGGAGGGCCAAGTACTTCAGTGTTACTTTTTTCTTTCTGCCTTTAAGAAAGTTAACTAAGCCACATAGATGGACTGGAAACAGGAGTCTCACTAGCCTGGGGTAATTTTGAGGCCAGCAGTCCAGTTGCTAGCCCCTGACTCGAGGTTGTTTTGAAACCCTAGTCCCACCGTTCCATTGAATGTGAAAGTCCACAATTGTTCCCTGAATGCCTTTGCTCTTCCAGGGCTGGTGGGGGATTTCCACACTTCCTGTATTTTTAACATGAACCTGTGAAGGAATTCCTCTCCCAGGACTGTTTACCTGCTGTGGGGCACACACGGCTGTGCGGAGGGCTTTGGTGGTGACGTGGGCTGGAGGGGCTCGATTGTTACCAAATGAAGCAGAACACATGTCCCAAGCGAGGTCTTTGACGATAGCAATGCAAGGAATGATCATTTGCAAAGTGCCTTGAGATCCACGACGCCACTTCTACCCTCTTGTCACCTGCCACAAACTGTCAAACGTGTCCCACGCCTCGTCCCCTTTCACGGATGAGGTCACTGAGGCACAGAGGGGTGAGGCGTGTGCCCCGCCAGCACCAGAGCAGGGCTGCGGCCTGGAGTCCACCCCGGGCCAGCCCGGCATCCCCAGGCCCAGGCCATCAGCCAGCGCTGTACTGCCATGTCCGTGGTGGGCAGGATGCCTGTGCCAAAGCGTCCTGTTACCCTGACCGGTTCCCTCCTCCTCCACCTTTCTTCCCAGCAGGGAGGATGCTAAAACCGTGACCGTCTTGTCCTCCCATGATTGCCCTGAACTTGATGTGGGGGGAGCTGGTCTCCGGGGAACTGGGAAGTTGGTGGGGACGAGGGCGCAGAGGGTGGAGTGGGAGGGGACGCTGGAGGCAGGGACACAGGTGGGGAGGCTTTCAAGGAAGAGGAGGTGAGATCTTAAGCAGAGGAGTGGCAGGCAGGGCAGGAGATGTAGACTCGGCCAGACGCAGTGGCGGCTGGGTAAGGGGTGAGGGACGGGGGTGCTGGGGTGCCTGGAGGACAGGAGGACAGTGGCCCATGAGGTCTGACAGGAGACAAGGTGAAGTGAGGATGCCACTGTAGGCCATGGAGCCGAGGGCGGCTGGGCGTCCAGGTGGGACCACCGACGTGGGGAGGCAGGGAGGAGGGGCGGGGTCGGCCTGGCTCTGAGCTGCAGCCGTCGATGGCCACAGAGCTGTGGGCTGATGAGGGCAATTCCCAAGCACAAGGGGCAGAGGACAAGGCCGGAGGGGGGCTGCGGTGTGGGGGCTGGGGGCTAAGGCACTGCTGGGAGCTGGAATGAAAAGGGAGGTGGCACCGGATAGGAATGGGGGCACAGCAGAGCGGGCTGTCCCCGAGCCAGGGGAGGCCTGAGGTGCAGGAAGGGACTGGGCAAGGTGGCAGGCCTGGCCCGAGGGTGTGGCAGCCAGGAGGGTGTGGAGGTGACAGAAGCCAGTGACAGGGCACTGAGGCATGAATGGTCCGAGAGAGAGACAGGAGGTCCTTTCAGAGGGACGGGCAGCGCAGGTGTGCAGATGGCATGGAACGCAGCCGGAAGGCGGCCGGGCATGCAGAGGGGAGCGGTGCCTGTGTTCCTGGCCCGGGGAGTCCGTGCAGGGGAAGGCTGGCTGCTGGCCCGGCGGCACGCCTGCGGGACAGGGGTGTTCGGGCAGGCTGAGCTCTGAAAACGGGTCTGCTGGAAATTTGGTCCTTTCTTGTTGTAAAAGTAGCATCATTATTCAAAACTTCAGAATACACATGCAGGCTGACATAAACAACACTTTTTTCTCCCTCCATTGAGAATGAATCATCAAACACTTCCTGTCTTTACAGACCCTTTTCAACATCCATGTTTGCAAAAAGATTGTTATTCATACACTGCTTTATATCTCATTCTCTTAATACGAAATTTACTTCTCCATCATCATTTTAATATGATGTCCCACAGTTTATCGATCTAACCCTCTCTTTTTGGATATTTGGGTATTTTCCACCTTCTACTAGTCAAGCAATGCTTAGATGGGCGCCTGTGGGCACATGACCGGTCATTCCGTTAGACTCACACCGGACACGAAGGTGCTGGTCCGGAGGCCCTGAGCCGCCGGCCTGCGCTCCTGGAGGGCCTCGCTCACGCTCTCTTCAGCAGGAAGTAAGTGGATTTTTTTCCATACTTTTCTCCTCAACAGGTATTCACAATAAAAACCTCTTTGCCAATTTATTAATGAAAAATGGTATCCTTTGTTCTTTTAACTTTCATTTAGCAATGAAAAGGCTTCATTTAAATTACTCACAGATAGTTTGAGGTCATGGGCAATTAAATGTAATTAATTCATAATTGAACTTTTCGGAAGTTACATAGGACAGTTCACTTCAACTGTCAGTAGAGGGCTCTTCAGTCCTATCAAATATCACTACAGATTTTCCGTTTTGTATCCGCTCTGGAATAAAGACGAATTTCCACCAACATGTGCCTTTTCAGATTCTGGGAAGCTCTATCGAACAATTAAAGACTTCTCCATCCAGGTGAGTTTTATGGATTTGATCTTTGCCATTCTTTAAAGAAACACTGTCAAACATTCAGTTCAGAATTAGAGTCTCTCGGGTTAGGATATATTGGCTTAATAATAAAAACTTGTTTGTGTGAGTTACTAAGATCTGACCAAATGACTCCTGGAAGTTTTGGAAGTTCTCTCTGAAAGGTCCTGTTTCCTTGCTATCAAGAATCCCAGGAAAAAGGCAGCTATTTATTTTCAGTGGTTGTGCATCAGCTCACCAAACTGAAAAGGATCATCCATCCACCCACCCATCATCCCTCCATCCCTCCATCTCACCCCTATGGGCTGAGCACCTGTGATGTGTCAGGCTCTGTGGTGGGAGGCAGGGGATGTCTGGGAACTGAGACATGGCCCCTGGCTGCACGGTGTGGCTTCCTGGGTCTGAACGGGAGGTGCCAGGCACAGTCGGGCTGCCACTAGGGAGGCGCTGCCATGCTGGGGAGGAGGTGGAGAGCTGTGGCTTATGGGGGGCTCACTATCCTGACCTGTAGTCACTTGCATTCTGTTTATGTGAAGTGACTTAGTATGTGAAGACATTTCTTTTGTATTTCCACTATGTAAAGATGATATTTAAAATTTCTATTTCCTTGCTTTACTTTTTGAGATTGCAGAGGCTGCTTCCAAGTCCTCAGTGGGTGCCAGCTGGACAAACCATAAACGATAATGAAAAGGGCAGAGGTGTGCTAAGGAGTCAGGAGCCAGGCTGGGCTGGCCCCGCATGGGCTGGAAGGTAAACTGAAGCAGAGGAGAGGACCAGAGGGCGCTGGGGATGCAGGTACAGCTGACGGGCTTGTGGCAGTGACGTGGGGGGAACCTGGCCAGTGCTGGTAACAGGAGCATGTTGGAGCTATTGCTGTTGATCAAACTGTATTCAAGGGGAAGGTCTGGATGGTGGCAGGTGTCGGGCTTACAAACCACCTGGCTGTCCTGTGCAGCCCCCTTCTCCTCCTCAGCCCAGTCCTGATGACGCCGGGGCTCACACCAAACCACACTGCACAGACTTTGAGCGGTACCGGGGTTAACACCACTGTGCAGGGCCAGAATCGACTTCCCATGGCACATTTTAGCCTCACTCAAGGCACCCCTACTCTGTTTCCAAATTAGTTAAAAATTCTTTCATGCCTGTGGCATTGACCCCGGTCCTAGCCCATCCCCACTGCCCCCCACAGAACGAGAGTGGAGACGCACTGTACTCATGGTGATTTACAGCCCCCAGAGCACCTCTGCTGTCCCACTCACAGCGCTCGGCGGGCACCTGGGGATGCTCTGTAGCTTCCACTCAACTTGGCTGTGAACCTGGAACTGCTCTGAAATATAATAAAGCCTGTACAAAAAAACCCAAGCATTTGGTGCCTCTGTGCACCCCTCAGCCTGCAACCATCTCCTAGCACAGGGAAGGCCACCTGGCTTTCTGATGGCACGGCCTTCCGGGACTTAGGGTCCCCAGTCCAGGGGCTGCACCAACGTGGCTAAATTCTGTTTCTCTGCCTCTCATGCTCCCCGCCCCCTTCACTTGAGCAGCTCTGTTTTTTGGGGTCGGGTATAGGTCTTTGCTTTATCCATATTGAATTTCACCTTGTAAAGGTGGGGCTAACATATTTATTACATTTACTACACATCTGCGTGTTTTAAAAAAATCACTCACAATGTTTTTGTCTGAATTATTAACCAGGAATGGAAGTCTCCGTGAGCTATGGAAACATAATTGGGCGGGCTCCCTATCACGTGACTGCTGGACCAGTTGTTTGCATCAGCACATCTGGGCAAGACTGCTTGGCCTGCCGCCGCAGGCAGTCGACTGTGAGCCCGCCGAGGAGCCCCTGGTGGGCAGTGCCCAGGCGCGAGCAGCATCTCGGCTTCCTTTCGTCTCGATGAGCTTGCAGTACAGGCCACGTGGCCTGGAGCTGACCTGGCTGGGTGGCGCCCTTAGGCCTGCTGTCCTGGCCCCCACAGTGGCCTGACCCTCAGTGGCCAGATCTAATGCAGAGGAAGGAGGTTGGGGATGGGGCGCAAGGACACAGGGCAGGGATAGAATCCTTCCCAAACCCAGAGCCCAGGAACAGGAGCTCTCTGCCCTGGTCTGCTCTCCTGGGCCCTGCTGTCTGCCCCTGGCCTTGTCATGGGTGGCCTGGAGGGTCAGGGCAGAGGGAAGGCTGGGGCGGGGGTGTCAGGAAGAAGTGGCATCCTGTGGATTGTGCCAGAAGGACACAGCAGCTTCCAGTTCCTGCACATTTTCAGGCGGAAATGTTCCCAGCGTACGCTTTGGTCCAGGAATGGCCTTGCCCTTGGGTCACCACAAGGGCACAGCTCCTACAGTGCTGGGCACAGCAGAGCCTTCCCTGCCCCACAGGCCAGAGGGGACCATGTCACAGCTTTGGAGTAAGAGCTAGACTTAAATCCAGATGCCAGCCCCTTAGTTCTTCTAAGTTTGATCAAATTAAGTCCTCTGAGCCTCAGTTCTCTCATCTGTAAAATCAGGCCTTTAATTCCAGCCTGCTCAGGGATTGGTGCAATTAGAAGGATGAGTGCAAGATTCCTCAGCACGTGCCAGTCACCTGGCCAGATAATGAGGGCCCCCCGTGCCCCGCCAAGCCCTGCCTGGCTGTGGTAAAGCCCCGAGGAGCCCGGCGCCTTGTCTGGGAGGCTCCTGCCCACAGCATATGGGTTAAATATTAATCATTCATCATATTTCTTAGTTGTTGGATATATGTCTAATATTTCCTCACAGAGTAGATGTATTTTCCACATATAGCATTACCAGAAGCAAGGGTTTTAAATAACAAGTGTTTACTTGTACAGCAAACACATTCCTTAAAGGAACCCCACCATCTGAGCTGTTTGTCTATTAGGAATTACTGAGCGTACAACAAACGAACCGTCTGAGAATAATGGTAGCAAATGGATTTGGATTTGTGTTGTGAGACGATCGGAAACTCATCTCCCTGGGGTGTTTTCACGTGTGCAGGCTGTTGTGGCTGAAGCAACTGCCACTTGGCAGAGGTGAGCTTGTGAAGTTGCCTAATGGCTGCATTCTTTACTCTCCAGAGATTGTCAGTCATAGGGATTCTTTGTACGAAGATGTGGTAAGTACCAGGCCCTCCTGTGATTCCACAGATCTCCAGCAAATGCCACAGATGCTTGCTTTTCTGCTCTGAAGCCCCAGCCCCCATTCCACAGTGCACATAATGGGGGGATGTACTATAGCTTCCCGCCCTTGATTTTGCAGCACAGGCATAATTTCCCGCTTTCCTCTGGTTAATTAAAAGCAAATACCTCTTTGCAATGCAGATAGCTGCTCTGTCAGTCATGCCAGGACACAGTGGCCTTACTGTGCACGGTTTTTAATTGAATGACTCCCACTCCTGGGACCTCTGGGTCTTTCATTAATCAGTTATATACACAGTAAAGGTGAAGCTTAATGAGGTGTGTGTCAGATGCTCTGACATGGAGTGGCCTAGGTGGATGAATGTTCTGCTCGACATTTTGATAATTTGACACCCAGCATTTTGTAGACCACACAGTATCACTTTGCTATGATTCTAATAAATGCAAAAATAGCACATCTGATATGCAGATAAAACCTCTGAGCAGCAGGAAAGAACAATTCCTTGTGAACAAGAACATCAGGATCATGTCATTGGCTCTCACAGCAAGAGTGACTGAGCCATTTGGTGGTTGAGCAAAGGCTGTGGACCCAGACTGTGTGGGCTCACACTGTAGCATTGTACTGGTCAAAAATTACTTAAATGTGTTGTGCCTCAGTTTTCTTATCAGTAAAATGGAGAGAATGACTGTGCCTCCCTGACAAGGTTGATGTAAGGATTGAATGAGTTAATACATATGGAGAGAAGTATAGAATAGGGCTGAGGATATGTACATTCTTATGAAATACCAATGTTTTTATTTCAGTGCTTCTGTATGGTACTTGACAGTGTCAACAAAATTTGGTGTCCGGAATGAATGAATTTAGGTGTTCTTCTGGGGAAGGGGATGGGCTTCTTTTACTTTTCCTCTGAAGGACTTAGTACTTAGAGCTTGGTGGGTAAGTACATGGAGGCCAAAAGTCAGGCTGCTGGGCTTTAAATTCCAACTTGCCTTTAAATCCTTGACTCACCTTGGGAGTGTGTGTGCATGGGGAAGGGTTTCTAGAAGCTCAGTGGAAAGCAGTGGCTGGAAAACTCAAAGAACTGAGCACATATCATAGCTTCTGCCAAGTTGGAGGAGCTTGGGAAATACCTCAGGATTTCCACTGAAACCTCAAAATAAACATGCCATTCTAGGACTAAGGGATTTACCTTGGGCTAAGGGCAAAATGAAATGAACCCACAGTAACAAAATAGGAAATGAAGCCTTTGAAAGTTTGAGCTGTAATTTAACTGCCTGTTATAACAAAGCATGCCTCAAAGTGTCAAAACACCCCATCCACAATGCCTAATATAAAATAAAAAATCATTACTTATTGATCATTATGGAAAAACAGGAAAATGTGACACATAGTCACAGAAAAAACAGTCAAATAGAAAGAAACCCCAAGGACTGGCATTAGCAGGTAAGTACTATGAAGCCACAGTTAAGTTCAAGGACTAAAAGGAAAAGATAGTCACATTGAATGAACAGATGGAGAATTGCAGCAGAGAAGTGAAAACCTATAAAATTAAGCAAATTAAAATGCTAGAACTGAAAAGTAAAATGTTAGAAATAAAAAGAATCCACAAGGTAGATTAAATAGCAGATTGGAGTTGGTAGAAGAAAGCGTTGGTAAATTTGAATACGGATTAATAAAATTTATACAATGTGGAAACTAGAGAGAACAGAACCTTCATGACTTGTGGGACAATATTAAGCAGTCAAATATATATGTAATTAGAGCCTCAGGAAAGTAGAGAGAATGGGGCAGAAAGAATATTCAAAAAAATGGTGGCCAAAAGTTTCCAAAATTGGTTTAAAACATGTATTTACAGATACAATGGGCACAGTGAGCCTCTAGCAGTTTAAGTATGAAGAATAAATAAAACCACCTAGACACATCATAATCTGATGAAAACCAAAATAATGAGAAAAATCTTATAACCATTCAGAGAATAATGACACATTACCCACAGGGGATCAACAATTTGAATTTCTGATAACTTTTCATCAGAAATAATGGAGGTAAGAAGACAATGGAATGACATCTTTAAAATGCTGGAAAAACACGTGTCAAGCCAGAATTCCATATCGAGCAAAAATATATATGCTGAGCCTTCAAATGGAGGCGATGTAAAGACATTTAAAATGCATGCTAAGAAAATATGTTGCATGTAGACTTGCACCAAAAGAAATGCTGAAAGAATTTCTTTGGCTAAGAAGGAAATAAGCCAGGGGGAAAGTCGGCTTGACAGAAAGAGGTGAGAGTGCTGGAAATGGTAGGTATGTGGGTAAGTGTAAAACACGAAATCTCCCCCCCTTGATTGCTTTAAAAGACAAATGGCTATTTAATGTGAAAATAATAATACTCTACTGTGGTGTTTATAGCAGTTCTAAATGTAAAATATATGATAAAAATGTAAAGGACAAGGGATAATAAATGGATTATATTGTTGTAAGGTTATTTTCTATGTAATATAAATACAGCACAATATTAACTTTATGTAGATTGTGATAAGCTGAAAATGAGTATTGCAATCTGTAGAACAATCACTAAACAGTAAGAAAGAGGCATGTGCTAAAAAGATAATAGAGGAATTCAAATAAAATACTAAAAAGTAGCGTTAACTGAAAGAAGGCAGGAAAGGAAAAACAGAAGAAGGAAAAAAGAAATGATAAATGGAGAACAAACAGTAAAATGGTAGGCCTGACTCAAACACAGGAATAATTGCATTTAGTGGAATTTGAACAAATGCTCCAATTAAATGGCACATGTTATCAGATTGAATAAGAAGTGAAGACTCAAGCGTGTGCCGTCCACAAGAAATGAGCTTTAGCTATAAAGACATTGAAAACAGAAGAAGATACAGAAAGCTGTGGCTCTATTAATGTCAGACTAGGTAGACTTCAAGACAAGGACTATTACTAGAGGCAAAATGGCATTCTGCAATGATCAAATAACCCATCAGGAAGACTGACAATCCTAAAAGTGGGTGCAAATCATAACAGCTCTGCAACATACATGGGGCAAAAACTGACAAAACCTGAGAGAAATACAGAATTCCAAAGTCAGAGTGGGAGGTGGAGCACCCTGTTTCAGAAACTGATAAACAACTGAACAACCCAAACATGAGGAGAGGAAAAAGCAAGCCATGGAAGGAGAGAACGTTTGCAGTCCGTGTGCCCGACGAAGAGCTCGTAAGCAGAATACCCCAAGGACTCCTAGAAATCACAAGACCAGCAGCCCAGGGAAAAGTTGGCGCGGGACTTGAACAGACATTTCAAAGGAGAAGTTATACAAGGACCAAAGAGCATGTGAAAGTGGCGGCTCCACAGATGCACACGGTTTTCAAAGGTCACACTTAAGTATCCTTAAGTCTGTGCATTTCAATGATGATAGATTCTGCCTTAATACGGACAGGGCAGGGGGGCGAAGAGAAGCACCTCAGTTTCCACCCCAGCTCAGCTACTTGGTCTTGGTGGCCTTGGCAAATTACCTAACTTCTCAGATCCCCAGTTTTTCTGTAAAAGGGGGACGAGAATGAACTGCACTGGGATGCTGTGGAGATAGGTGTAATGACACAAAGATGTGAGACTCCAGCCCATATAAGGTGCTCCACTGATGTTTAATGGTGTTTCTCAGTTTCCTACCCACCTTCCTCTTCTCCCGCCTCCTAGCTTGTCAAAATTCTCTCTCCAGGGGTTCCTGCTGGACAAGCAAGGGGGAGCAGGAGAGAGGAATGTTCTAGCTCGCCGCAGAGATGGGGGCTCTGTGGCTAAGAGAAGAAATCTCACCACCGCCGCATTCTCCCTTAGGGCTGTTGGGATGACAAGGAATAGGAGCCATTTCTAGGCACAGCTGTGCACGCACAGCCACCTCCTGTGCTTTAGAGCCCCAAGCAGATGCAGAGCCATCTAGCCCCAAGGACAGGATAGGCCTGGCTGTACATTTTAACATGGTAAAGCCTGGCTTGCCTGGCATTCTAGCAACCAAAAGTGAATTGAACAGCATAAAGACAACTCCACCAAATAAAAATGAAATCCCGTGAAATTAAAAAAATCTAAATATAAATATTCTGTATAAAAATGCTTTAAAACTTGGCAATCCTTGCATGTTTACATGTATATTGTGTCCCTGTCTACCATCTTACCGTCATCATCTCCATCTAAGCTATATCAGGGAATTATTACTTTTAGGGCTGACAGAGGATCTCAGTATATCATTTGGTTTAGCTCATTCATTTTGGCGATGATAAAACAGAGACCTAGGGTGGTGAAGAGCTTATCTAAGATCACAGAGCTGGCTAGTGTACAGATATTTTAGGACACCGTGTCCTCTGGCTGTGAGGTATAACTGAGCATTTATATTCCCGGGGTCAGCTTAGCAACCCAGGCTCCTTATTTCCTGGCTGAGGAGCTGAGTGCAGAGGGTACCAAGCCTTGGAAATTCACGCCATGTGGGAAAGAATCCCCGAAAATGCAAACGTTTGACGTCATTATTGAAGGGATGAAAATAGAAATCCTGGATTTAATTTTCAGTGACGTGTGAGCATTTGAGGAAGGATTCCAGCCGCAGAAGGAGGCTGGTCTGGATGGCACAGGAGGGTTTTTATGCAATCTAAGAAGCTGTTCATAATTGTTGGATGCTAGCCAGATGCAATAATTAAGTAATTTACAGGAGGATGCGATGGGGAAGTTCAAGAGGGATGTGCCTGTCAGCCTGAGGAAACTGTCTGCCGGGGCCTGGGCTAGTTGGCTCAAGGAAGTTAACTGCAGGATTTGAAAATGTAACTTGAGAGAGGGAGGAGAATGGGAGCCAGGAAGTGTAATAAATACCTTGAAGACCATGTGCAGCATCATCTGGAGGCCGGTTTTGCCAGGGTATTTCCCAGCAATGTTCGTCGCGGACAAGTTGAAGAGGTTGGCTCCCGTTTCGGTACAGATGGCGTGGACCAGCATTTTCTTCCCTACCCCTGACGGCCCTGCCAGGAGCAGGGATTTCACCACAGGAGCTTTCTCATGCACTGCTGCAGAACCTAAAGGAGGCGAGGCAGAGGCTGTACAACCCTGGCAGGAAAAGAAGGGGTTCCTAGACTAGGGTTCCTGGCGTCCGTTGCTCCGCCGTGTGGCCCCGGTTTCCACGACAGCAATGGCTCTTTCGGAAGCATGTCCCGGCGGGGGCCGCCTCCCCTCAGCCGGCTCTGCAACGCCTCGGGTTTGCATGTCAGGGCTTGAGATGGAGCCCCGAGCCTCCCTGGGTGTTTGAAATTTTGCTTCTCTCCTACCCCTCACTCTAGAATTTCCCCCAAACTCATCATTTTAAAGAACATTCCTGCAATAACTTACCTCGGGCATTTTTTGAGAGGGGATTTCTCTGCTCTCAGCAGCAGCATTACATCCTTTGAGAGCTTGGGAGGAAGAATGTGGAGACATGATGGGAAAGGAGGCTGGGAAGTGTTCATTAGCGATTCTTAGAAGGCAAAGGGGAAAACCGAGATACAGGCGGCTGTAGGCTGGCTTCTTTCTTCTGCTCTGGTTTCTAGCCTGTCAGTGGGGACGGAGCCAACCTGACACTTGATAATAGAGAGGCCTGGATTATTACGGGGTCACCTAGAGGTCTGCGCCTCGTGCTCTCAACCACTTTGTCTCCTTCAAGCCCAGATCGGGATGTGGCCTTGAGGGTCTTCCACCATCCTGAACACAGGCAGTGTGCACACTGGCTCTAAGTGATTGTAAAGTGAGTGGGATTAAATCCAGAAAAGTGCTGCAATCGAAGCATTTACTGTCATCTAAGTTTGTGAGGTCACCTATGGGGCACTTGTGGGTTTGCTGTAAATATATCAATATTATAATTATTGTGCATTTCTTTCTTTCTTTTTTAATGTGTAATTGAAAAGCAATAGAGAATTTACTAAATAATTTAAAAAATTTTATGGTTACTTAACATGAACTTGGTAAAGAGATTTGAGTGAGTTCTTTTTAAAATGAATTTAAGTAGGCATGCTTTATTTGTGGTTAGTGAGCACTATGGTACTGTTACATGATAAAGGAGATACAGTTTGCTGTGCTAGGAGAGACGCCATTCATCGGCTGTCCATTCAGGGCCTTGGCATTGAGGGCTGCTCAGTCCATCGCCCTGCTTAGGGCTGTCACAGGTTCCAATGTGGGTTAGTTGGGATTTGCTGTAAAGAGTTTATAACCAGGAGGGGAGCTAAACCCCAGTGGATGTGACTAGAATGGGAGGCAAATCATGCTGACGTCCATGAGAGCCATGGAGGGCTCCGAGAAGAAACCAATTCCAACTGGGAGTTGGGGGGGGTGGCTCGGGCCGGACTTGCAGGAGAGGCCGGCCTGTGAGCAGGCCTCTGAACGGTGGGCAGAACTGGAATGTGTAGTGAAGGGGACACGTGAGAAGATCCCACATGCAGGGACACAGTGACTGCAGGCCTGGAGTTGGGGGTCAGACAGCCACTACGGAGTGGCAGGAATTCTGACTGGCGACAGAGCAGGCACAGCAAAGGTGTGGGGATGGAGCCTGGTGCCAGCCGCCGGGTGCCTGGGGGCGGGTGGGGGTTGCAGATGGGCTAAGGGTCCTGGCTGAAGCCGGGGGCTGGGGAGAGGCCCTGCAAGGGTAGAAGGCAAAGAGGACAGTGCTGAGGACAGAAGCTGGGGAGGGGACAGCAGGATGGAAGGGTCAGGGGGGTAGGGAGACCCAGGAGAATGTGTCACTTACTCCAGGGAAGTGACTCTCCAGAGGGGGTGGTCGCCAAGATCCCTCAGAGAGGTTGGGAAGGGTGGCACAGGAAGGCCTGTGCCCCTGGGCCTCGCTGACCTCTGCACAGCCCCTCAGAAGGGTGGCAGCGGCCGGGATTTGGTGGGGACGTGCCTGCCACAGTGTCCAGGGACAGCTCTTCTACCCATCTTGCCTTTCAACGCAGTTTAAAGAAGTTACACAGAACGACCGAGAGACAGAGGGCATTTCCAGGCTCCGGTGCATTCAGCCTTTGCGACTTTCAGAGGGTCAGAGTCCCACGGAGGCCAGCCAGTGCCCCGTGTCCTAACCCGGCTCTGCCACCTTGTCACTAGGAGGTCCTCAGCCACTTGGAAAGCCTTACTCATCTGTAGAAACAGGGACAAGGTCCAGCTGGATGGGCTTTTCAGGGAAATGGAACAACGCCCATCAAATTCTCAAGCACGCCGTTTCTGCTGTGAGGACGCCCCCCTCCCTTCCTCCTCTCCTCCCACGTGCTGGGGGACAGCTGCTCTTCTGGGAGAGTGGCAGGTGAATGCTGACCAGAGGCCCCCTGGGGTTGCCTGATCTGCCCGGAGGCTGAGAAAGCTCCAGCCTCGTTCTGGGAGGCCTGGCTGAGGCTCCGAGCCCTGGAGGCCGGCGGGAGCGTGTGCTGCTGGCTGGGCAGAGAGCAGCCTCACGGTGTGTCCTCAGTGCCCGCTGCACGGTGGCCGAGCTGCTTAGTCCTGCCAGTGGCAACCTGAGCAACAGGTCCGGCAACCACATTGCTCTTTGTACCCAAATACTAGTCCAGACATCTGAAACTAAAATGAGGCGGTGGAGGGCAGGTCGGGGAACGCTCTTCTCTGTCTGTCCTGTTTGTTCACAGCAGACACACACAGCGGTCATGAGAACAAACGTCTGCTAGCCCTGGGCCTGGGGAGGTCAGCAGCCTGTAGGGACTTCACGTTTCTCACTGGCACGATCTGAGTGGAATGCTTCCTGAGCACCCTTCTTCTGCTAGGAAATGACATCACCTCCTCGTATCCAGGAGCCCCGGGGCAAACACGCCACCCCCTCGCTTGTTAGAGGTTGGTTGGCTCCTGGAGCTCTGCTCTACTGCCTTCAGCCACACTGATACAGTCAAAGGCCAATTATTTTACTTACAGGGACCCCATAAATACTGCATATTTATTTTGTTGACCCTAAATTATTTTGACCTCCACAGTATTATATACTTATGCTAAATATGTAATTTATGTTGACCTCAAATTCCATTGACTACTTATGACATTAAGCTAAAAGAGCTATGAACTATTTTTTGCCAATAGGTTTAATTTCTTATTTAAGTCAAAGTGGAATGATATTGTAAGTACCCAAACTATTCCCATGTCATTTTGAAGCAAATTAAACAAAAGGTGCTCTATTTCAGAACTGCAGTCGGAGCACAGCCCGGCTGGAGAGCCTACCCTGCCTCAGGTAACTGGGGTCATGTACATATTAAAGTTATAAAAAAGTAAAAGTGAATGAGAACAGCAGGTATCTCTGTTTAATGAGGGCCCCACCTTTCCTGCACCTTCGGCGCACTTTAAAACTCTGGTATAGCTGTTGGAACAGCCGTTCGAATCTTACTTAGCAGTTAGAGTGAACTTCAGTGGAAACTGGCGGAGCTTTGATCCTTTACATCCAGAGTTACACTTGCACGGACTCCTGAAAGGCCACTTCTGTTAAGGACGTAGTAACAGAAGCCTGTGTGCAAAAGGCAAGCCTAACCATAGCTTTTGTCTAATTTGATTAATTTTAACTGCAGGTGCTTGCTTTGGCTATTCTCTCTCCAGATGAATGCCGACAGGCCTGCCAGCCAGAATGTGGAGCAGGCACATGGCCGTGCTCCCCGGGGAAAGGCTCTCTGTGTGCTCTGGGGTGGATGTGCTATTGCAAAGGAACTGTCCTTGTGCAAAACTCCCTGTAGGAAGAGTTAAGCTGCAGTGCATGTTGATGACAACCAGGGAGAATGTCAAAGCCAGCAAGCAGTGCATCTCTGCTTCTGGGAAAGGCACCACAGGGCACAGGAGTCTTTACCTAGTGGCAAGATGCCGTACAGGGCGACGAGCTGTCTGACGTCCAGGAGGGAAGGCATGGGTTCTGTGGATACCTGGCGAAGAGTGGTCCCCAGGTAGCTGTACTCACCTGGAGGAAAGGAAACAGAGGGTCAATGGATGGAAAACTGTGCTGCTCTGAGCTGCATGATTTCAGCACTTGCAAAATTAACACAGAATACAAACAACATTTCTAGGAAAACATGATCATGTTATAGTCTTTATGAAGAACACATCTTTTCTCAGAGAAGCTGTCTAGTCATGAAAGCATTGCTATACTGGCTACAGTAACTGGGAATTATGTTGACTATGATACTAACCTCCTAGTATTAAAAAAAATAACTTTTGAATACTGAGCGTGTGAAGTGGAACAAAGTTCTAAAATGAAGGATATACAAAGTAGACTGAAATATAGTAGGTTTTATTTGATTTATATTCCAAGAGCTATGCCTAACGTTTGCACAAGCTTTAAAAATCAATTATTTAAGATTAGTGTGAAATTTGTATTGGAGCAGTGTAAATCTCACTCTCAAATGCAGTCATTTGAAAGGGAGGATATGAGTCCAATTTAGGATAAATAGAAACATCGTTTTTTGAGGATAATATTCATTTACATTTTATCATTTTCAAAGGATTATCAAAGGACTACTACAGAAATAAATCTTTACAGGTTTAATTAGAAGGCATCAAAGATCTTAATTGTAACTAGTCATAAATCTGAAGTGCTATTTTCTAACTAATTTAGATAAGGTCACTGAGGAAATTAGTTTGCCTGTCGTCATTTGTCATGAGGGTGGACCTTTATAGGCTCGTAGGGTTCTTTCTTGATTTGTACCTGAATCCGAAGGGAAAATATTCAGTGAATGAATCACAGTGTCTTGATCATTTTTTTCTAACTTTTTTCCTATAACAAATACAGATCTTACAGAACTTTTGATGTGATATATGCATAACAAATACAATACACTTATGTGTTAGTGAAGTACTGAAAGTATCAAAAGCTTTAGAGCATTTTAAAATGCTAAGAAGCTTAGAGTTAAAACCCAGATAATGATCACTGTTTTGCTGTGGAGGGAAGCCTTTCAAAGCCTCCACTGAAAAAAAAAAAGAGATGTCCTTGCAGGGACACTGGATATTGGTGGAGAGAATGAAAGATAATGAAAAGCTTCTATTATGGCTTCCGATCCCTCGCTTTTTAATGAGCAGGTCATAAATAGAAGAGTGGTTAATTTCGCCTTCACTAGAGTAGGAAGGGATCCTGTAGCCACCGTTAAATCCAGGGCTTATTGCTGTAAACATGACATTAGAGGTGATATGAAAGTGACCCCAATTTTCCTGCTTAAGTAAATCCATATTAATATCTAGATGTACCACATTTTCTCAAACTGAACAGATTTTATTTAGACAAATTATGTTAAGTTGAATTAGTGGGTGTTGGTTCTGATGGAGCGAAGGACATAACTAGCCTGGGCCATTTGCCAAGTGAGGAGACTCATTCTGAAAGCATATTACTGCTTTGCTGTTGCCTAGTGTGGAAGCTGTTAACCCTTCCTGTCTAGCCAATCAGAACTTAGAAACTTTGGGATTCCCTGCAAAGATGCCAAGTCTTCCACAAGGGAAGAAGGCAATGGTGGATGAAGAGGTGTTTGAGGTAAAAGGCATGGAGAAGGGCAAGGAAACCTAGATCAATGGGAGGAAAAGAAACAGGGAATGTGTTATGGGTGGGACTGTGTCCCCTTAAAGTTCCTAGGGTGAAGTTCTCATCCCCAACATCTCAGAATGTGACCTTATTTGGAAATAGGATCCTCACAGGTATCATTAGTTAAGGTGAGGTCCTAATCCAGTAGGACTGGTGTCCTGTATCAAAAGGGGAAATTTGCACACAGATGGCCACCCAGGGAGAAGGCCATGCAAAGACGTAGGCAGAGATGGGCTGGTGCACCAGAAGCCAAGGAAACACCAGGGGCTACCAGCAAGCTCCCAGGGGACAAGACGAGGGATGAAGTGCTGTGGCCACCCCAGGCCTTGAAGGCAGCTGGGCATCCTGGTGAGAATGTGGAAGGGTCTAGGGGACTGGAGAGAGCTGGGGCTGGAAGGACCTCCAGGACTGCAGCAAATGAATGGATTCTCCCTCAAAGGCTGTAGGGGAACCAGCCCTGAGCACATCTTGACTGGGGTTTTTGGCCTCCAAAACTGAAAGAATAAATCTGCTCTTTAAGCCCTTCAGTTGTGATACTGGTTACAGCCTTCCAAGCAAACTAATACAGGATGAGCAAAATAACTGCTAAGGGTAGAAACATAAAGTACAGTTAAAAAAATAATGAGAAATAATAAAAATACTTGAGAAATAAAGGAATCAGCTTTCAATATCCGTATCGCACACATTTTTAAAAAAGAGAATGATGAAAGAACAACTTATAAAAAATACTCATTAAACAAGGAAAAGGGGAGAGAGAAGATGGAGGCCCACACAGGTGAGATAAAAGACCTCATGAGTCAAAACTGACATTTCCCATTCAAACTCAGTATTATAAATTTTTACTTAATTTCTTTTATATTATATCTCTATATTCTTTCTTCCATACAAGGAGAATATCAGTCTTCAAGGACACAGAAGATGATAGATTATCTCATAATTTTCATTTGCTTCATCCCACATCACAATGTACACACACACACACATCTCATAATAAAACCCACACTATCAATACCACTTACAATAGCTGAAAATGGTTACCTTTTTTGTATATGCTAATTCTTCCTGCCCCATTTTTTGGGGTTGAACTACATTCACATTGTCAGGGCATACAGCCATTACCTGTTACACGCTCTCCCTGGTAGCCTCATTTAGTCTAAGTGGTATGAGTGTATATAGTGAATGCCCATCATCAGTCCTTGCAGTCAAGTCTCACTGGTCATTTTTGGTTGTCTATATAGTTCATTCTTAGTAGATTCTTCAGGAAGGGCTCATGGGGAAAATATTCTGAGTTCTTGCCTGTTTATAAGTGTGTGTCCCGTATACCCGAAAATAAATTTGGCTGGGTACAAAATCTTTGGATCTTATTCCCTTTCCTTCAGAATTTAAAATACATCACTTTATTTACTTCTATAAAGTGTTGCTGTTGAAAAGTGTGATGATATTCTAATTTCCTTGCCATTGTAAGTCTTGTTGCATAGATGCGGAATGGAATTTTTTTCCCTGTAAAGTCTGGTACTTTTACTGGAATATCTTGGTGTTGGTCAATGGGAGTTGATATTCTCATGTACACAGTGTGATCTTTCATTATGTGGTTTGCATTTCAGTTTAAGGAAAATTTCACTAGTAAAAGTTCTTTGTATTTGTTTTGTTTCTTTGCTCTGGTTTTCTTTTCCAGGGTTTCTAGTATCCAGATGTATGTTGGACCTTCTTTGCCTATCTTTAGTATTTGTTGCTTTCATTTGAATCTTTTAGTTTAATTCCTCATTTCTAGTTTTATTTTTAAAAATTTCTGTCTTTCAATTTTATTTCTCTTAAAGCATTACCTGTTGACTTTATTCTTGTATTCACTGTAATTTAGTTTTTTTCTAAAACAATTTCCCCTTTATTTCTAGTATTCCTTGAGTTTTGTCAATTCATTTCTGCATTTTCTAATTCTATTTTATGTATTGTTACATGTTTTCTATAATTTTCTTAATGCATATTAGCTTAGTTTGAAGGAGTAAGTTCCAGTTATGTCTGTTTTATGGGCTTTTCTTGTGATGTTAATTTGTTCCTTATTCTTGCTTTTCTTTAGAATCTTTAACCTTGAACTTTTCCTTTGCTTAAGTTTATATGAGCTAATATTCCCATATTTTTAGAAGAAAGCTTGGTTTGGGGTAGCTTTTTAAACTTCATAGAGGCGAGAGGCGGAGCCAACATGGCGGCGTGAGTAGGACAGTGGGAATCTCCTCCCAAAAACATATATACTTTTGAAAATACAACAAACACAACTAGCCCTAAAAGAGAGACCAGAAGACGCAGGACAGTGGCCAGACTGCAGCTACACCAGCGAGAACCCAACGACTGGTGAAAGGGGTAAGATACAAGCCCCGGCCCTGCGGGACGCGAGCGCCCCTCCCCCCAGCTCCCGGCGGGAGAACAATAGGCAGAGCGGGAGGGAGACGGAGCCCAGGACTGCCGAGCACCCAGCCCCAGCCATCCGGGCCAGAGCGCAGACACAGTATATGCCCAGGGGGCCCTGGATACTGGGAGAACAGGGGGTAGACCTCAGAGCGGGTGCTGAAGCTGATGCCCCTGTGACAAAGAAAAGCGGGGGCTTTTTGAAAGTCTTAAAGGGACAGGGACTTAACAGCTTGACGGAAACAACCCAGGTCACAGTACAGCAGCTGGAAATTACAGGGAAAACCGGGTGCACTAACCCCCTGGGCAACAGCTCTGAGACCCCTCACGGAGGCAAACAGTCAAGCAGCCCCCCCATCCATCACCCCACCGGGCGCTGCGAAAGCAGAGAAGCAGCCTGAGACAAACTCCGCCCACAGAAAGGGAAATTTCTCCCTTCCGGCCAGGCAAGACACAAAGACCCACTCTACACGCAATTACCCAACACAAGCCACTAGGGGTCGCAGTTGCCCCAGTAAAGAAAGGCCAGTAGTAAGTGAAAATTTTGGCCCTCCCAGCTGACAGTCAATAGCACCTGTCAACATGAAAAGGCAAAAAAATATGATTCAGACAAGACTAACCCAGACAGCTTCGGCATCTGCTACATCTTCCCCTGAGAAGGAATCTGGGGAGATAGATTTAGCCAGTCTACCTGAAAAAGAATTCAAAACAAAAGTCATAACCATGCTGATGGACTTGCAGAGAAATATGCAAGAACTAAGGAAGGAGAATTCAGAAATAAAACAAGCTCTGGAAGGACTTCAAAACAGAATGGACGAGATGCAAGAGACCATTAATGGACTAGAAAACAGAGAACAGGAACGCAGAGAAGCTGATGCAGAGAGAGATAAAAGGATCTCCAGGAATGAAAGAATTTTAAGAGAGCTGAGTGATCAATATAAAAGAAATAATATAAGAATCATAGGCATTCCAGAAGAAGTAGAGAGAGAAAAGGGGATAGAAAATGTCTTTGAAGAAATAATTGCTGAAAATTTCCCCAAACTAGGGGAAGAAATGGCCTCTCAGACCACAGAGGTACACAGAACTCCCATGACAAGGGATCCAAGGAGGGCAACACCAAGACACATAATAATTAAAATGGCAAAGATCAAAGACAAGGACAAAGTATTACAAGCAGCCAGAGAGAAAAAAAAGGTTACCTACAAAGGAAAACCCATCAGGCTATCATCAGACTTCTCAACAGAAACCCTACAGGCCAGAAGAGAATGGCATGATATACTTAATGCAATGAAACAGAAGGGCCTCGAACCAAGACTACTGTATCCAGCACGAATATCATTTAAATATGAAGGAGGGATTAAACAATTCCCAGACAAGCAAAAGTTGAGGGAATTTGCCTCCCACAAACCACCTCTACAGGGCATCCTACAGGGACTGCTCTAGATGGGAGCACTCCTAAAAAGAGCACACAACAAAACACCCAACATATGAAGAAGGGAGGAGGAGGAATAAGAAGGGAGAGAAATAAAGAATCATCAGATTGTGTTTATAATAGCTCAACAAGCGAGTTAAGTTAGACAGTAAGACAGTAAAGAAGCTAACCCTAAACCTTTGGTAACCACAAACTTAAAGCCTGCAATGGCAATAAATTCATACCTTTCAATAATCACCCTAAATGTAAATGGACTGAATGCACCAATCAAAAGACACAGAGTAATAGAATGGATAAAAAAGCAAGATCCATCCATATGCTGCTTACAAGAGACTCACCTCAAACCCAAAGACGCGCACAGACTTAAAGTCAAGGGATGGAAAAAGATATTTCAAGCAAACAACAGAGAGAAGAAAGCAGGTGTTGCAATTCTGGTATCAGACAAAACAGACTTCAAAATAAAGAAAGTAACAAAAGACAAAGAAGGACATTACATAATGATAAAGGGCTCAGTCCATCAAGAGGATATAACCATTATAAATATATATGCACCCAATACAGGAGCACCAACATACCTGAAACAAATATTAACAGAACTAAAGGAGGAAATAGAATGCAACGCATTCATTCTAGGAGACTTCAACACACCACTCACTCCAAAGGACAGATCCACCAGACAGAAAATAAGTAAGGACACAGAGGCACTGAACAACACACTAGAACAGATGGACCTAATAGACATCTACAGAACTCTACATCCAAAAGCAACAGGATACACGTTCTTCTCAAGTGCACATGGAACATTCTCCAGAATAGACCACATACTAGGACACAAAAAGAGCCTCAGTAAATTCCAAAAGATTGAAATCCTACCAACCAACTTTTCAGACCACAAAGGCATTAAACTAGAAATAAACTGTTCAAAGAAAGCAAAAAGGCTCACAAACACATGGAGGCTAAACAACACGCTCCTAAATAATCAATGGATCAATGACCAAATCAAAATGGAGATCCAGCAATATATGGAAACAAATGACAACAACAACACTAAGCCCCAACTTCTGTGGGACGCAGCAAAAGCAGTCTTAAGAGGAAAGTATATAGCACTCCAAGCATATTTAAAAAAGGAAGAGCAATCCCAAATGAACGGTCTAATGTCACAACTATCAAAATTGGAAAAAGAAGAACAAATGAGACCTAAGGTCAGCAGAAGGAGGGACATAATAAAGATCAGAGAAGAAATAAATAAAATTGAGAAGAATAAAACAATAGCAAAAATCAATGAAACCAAGAGCTGGTTCTTCGAGAAAATAAACAAAATAGATAAGCCTCTAGCCAGACTTATTAAGAGGAAAAGAGAGTCAACACAAATCAACAGTATCAGAAATGAGAAAGGAAAAATCACAACAGATCCCGCAGAAATACAAAGAATTATTAGAGACTACTATGAAAACCTATATGCTAACAAGCTGGGAAACCTAGGAGAAATGGACAACTTCCTAGAAAAATACAACCTTCCAAGACTGACCCAAAAAGAAACAGAAAATCTAAACAGACCAATTACCAGCAACGAAATTGAAGCGGTAATCAAAAAACTACCAAAGAACAAAACCCCCGGGCCAGATGGATTTACCTCGGAATTTTATCAGACATACAGGGAAGACATAATACCCATTCTCCTTAAAGTTTTCCAAGAAATAGAAGAGGAGGGGATACTCCCAAACTCATTCTATGAAGCTAACATCACCCTAATACCAAAACCAGGCAAAGACACCACCAAAAAAGAAAACTATAGACCAATATCCCTGATGAACGTAGACGCAAAAATACTCAACAAAATTTTAGCAAACCGAATTCAAAAATACATCAAAACCATCGTACACCATGACCAAGTGGGATTCATCCCAGGGATGCAAGGATGGCACAACATTCGAAAGTCCATCAATATCATCCACCACATCAACAAAAAGAAAGACAAAAACCACATGATCATCTCCATAGATGCTGAAAAAGCATTTGACAAAGTTCAACATCCATTCATGATAAAAACTCTCAGCAAAATGGGAATAGAGGGCAAGTACCTCAACATAATAAAGGCCATCTATGAAAAACCCACAGCCAACATTATATTGAATAGCGAGAAGCTGAAAGCATTTCCGCTGAGATCGGGAACTAGACAGGGATGCCCACTCTCCCCACTGTTATTTAACATAGTACTGGAGGTCCTAGCCACGGCAATCAGACAAAACAAAAAAATACAAGGAATCCAGATTGGCAAAGAAGAAGTCAAACTGTCACTATTTGCAGATGACATGATACTGTACATAAAAAACCCTAAAGACTCCACCCCAGAACTACTAGAACTGATATCGGAATACAGCAAAGTTGCAGGATACAAAATCAACACACAGAAATCTGTGGCTTTCCTATATACCAACAATGAACCAACAGAAAGAGAAATCAGGAAAACAACTCCATTCACAATTGCATCAAAAAAAACAAAATACCTAGGAATAAACCTAACCAAAGAAGTGAAAGACTTATATTCTGAAAACTACAAGTCACTCTTAAAAGAAATTAAAGGGGACACTAACAGATGGAAACGCATCCCATGCTCATGGCTAGGAAGAATTAATATCGTCAAAATGGCCATCCTGCCCAAAGCAATATACAGATTTGATGCAATCCCTATGAAACTACCAGCAACATTCTTCAATGAACTGGAACAAATAATTCAAAAATTCATATGGAACCACCAAAGACCCCGAATAGCCAAAGCAATCCTGAGAAAGAAGAATAAAGTAGGGGGGATCTCACTCCCCAACTTCAAGCTCTATTATAAAGCCATAGTAATCAAGACAATTTGGTACTGGCACAAGAACAGAGCCACAGACCAATGGAACAGACTAGAGAATCCAGACATTAACTCAGACATATATGGTCAATTAATATTTGATAAAGGAGCCATGGACATACAATGGCGAAATGACAGTCTCTTCAACAGATGGTGCTGGCAAAACTGGACAGCTACATGTAGGAGAATGAAACTGGACCATCGTCTAACCCCATATACAAAAGTAAACTCAAAATGGATCAAAGACCTGAATGTAAGTCATGAAACCATTAAACTCTTGGAAGAAAACATAGGCACAAACCTCTTAGACATAAACATGAGTGACCTCTTCTTGAACATATCTCCCCGGGCAAGGAAAACAACAGCAAAAATGAACAAGTGGGACTATATTAAGCTGAAAAGCTTCTGTACAGCAAAAGACACCATCAATAGAACAAAAAGAAACCCTACAGTATGGGAGAATATCTTTGAAAATGACACATCCGATAAAGGCTTGACGTCCAGAATATATAAAGAGCTCACACGCCTCAACAAACAAAAAACAAATAACCCAATTAAAAAATGGGCAGAGGAACTGAACAGACGGTTCTCCAAAAAAGAAATACAGATGGCCAACAGACACATGAAAAGATGCTCCACATCGCTAATTATCAGAGAAATGCAAATTAAAACTACAATGAGGTATCACCTCACACCAGTAAGGATGGCTGCCATCCAAAAGACAAACAACAACAAATGTTGGCGAGGCTGTGGAGAAAGGGGAACCCTCCTACACTGCTGGTGGGAATGTAAACTTGTTCAACCATTGTGGAAAGCAGTATGGAGGTACATCAAAATGCTCAAAACAGACTTACCATTTGACCCAGGAATTGCACTCCTAGGAATTTACCCTAAGAATGCAGCAATCAAGTATGAGAAAGATCAGTGCACCCCTATGTTTATCGCAGCACTATTTACAATAGCCAAGAATTGGAAGCAACATAAATGTCCATCGATAGATGAATGGATAAAGAAGATGTGGTACATATACACAATGGAATACTACTCAGCCATAAGAAAAGGGCAAATCCAACCATTTGCAGCAACATGGATGGAGCTGGAGGGTATTTTGCTCAGTGAAACAAGCCAAGCAGAGAAAGAGAAATACCAAATGATTTCACTCATCTGTGGAATATAAGAACAAAGGAAAAACTGAAGGAACAAAACAGCAGCAGAATCACAGAACTCAAGAATGGACTAACAGGTACCAAAGGGAAAGGGACTGGGGAGGATGGGTGGGTAGGGAGGGATAAGGGGGGGAGAAGTAGGGGGGTATTAAGATTAGCATCCATAGCGGGGTGGGAGAAAGGGGAGGGCTGTACAACACAGAGAAGACAAGTAGTGATTCTACAACAGGTTGCTACGCTGATGGACAGTGACTGTAAAGGAGTATATAGGGGGGACCTGGTATAGGGGAGAGCCTAGTAAACAAAGTATTCGTAAGTATTCGTCATGTAAGTGTAGATTAATGATTAAAAAAAAAAAATGCAGTTCCTATGTGGTGACCTCTAATGAGTTCTACACAATGATATAAAGGACATATAAAAGTGAGAAAAAAAAAAAAAAAAAAAAAAAAAAACTTCATAGAGGCTTCCTTTTCATATATATCGAAAGCATGGTAGCTGCCTTTTCTGAAGTGGGTGAAGCGCCTCCCAGTTTCAGCTGCAGCTGTTTCCCACTGCATCTCCAATGGGTGCTTGCTGGTCATCTGGCGTTCTTCTGCTCTGTGTCCGCAGTGGCTTATTCTGTAGGGTTTGAGGGGAAACGCTGCCACTTAGTTTTGATGTAAATGTTGCCACAGGTTTTTTTTTTTAATGTGGGGGTCTTGGATGACCCCTGGATGTCGTTCAAGCTGAGGAAGGGAAGACCAGGGATGAGACCAAGAGGAACCAACCCCTGTGGTAACTTGACTAATTTTGTTAGACTGGATCATTTTCACTTGAAGTCACTCTAAGTGTCTGACCCCATTTACCCCAACCTTAGGCATCTTAGTGATGCTGCCTGAAAACTAAAAGATCATTGAAAAAGTTCAAGATGGCTAAGAAATTATAAGGAAATGGGAAATATGTCCATTAAATTTTTTTTAGACTCTAGCATGTGCCAGGTATTGTACTAAACACTAGGAATTCAGTGATGAACAAAAAAGACATGATGTGAAAGGAGACGGCAGACAAAGGGGAGAACTTAGGGACCTCAACCACAAGTAGAAAGGTAGGGCTATGTTAAAAATGCCATTTTTCTCCATATTAACAGAATTAGAACATAAGGGAATCCAGGAGAAGACCCTATAGTACTTGAACAAGAAATACATAAAATAAATGGAAACACATACATAGTCCAATATATATTCTGGTAAAATTCTTACACCACTAGGAAATATGAAGGAACCTTTAAGTCTGCAAGAAGGAAATGTGGCTTTATTTCAGGAGAATTAATCATTTTTTGATCCAAGGGAAATGCCAGCTTTTGTCAGGTGAAAAACTGGGTCAATATAAACATGAGAATTTAAAAGATGGAAATGGATTATAATACAATAAAAAAAGAGTATTCATGTGTCCACACTGAAACCACACAATTTTAAAAGGAGGGAGGGAGGGACATCCCTTCTAGAAGAATGGTGATTAATAAAAAGCAGAAGGGATGAAGAAATAGAACATCTCCACTTCACAACCACCATGGCAATAATCAATGCAGGCAAAAATCACCAGTAGATGCAGAAACCTTTAAGACCGTTGGGAACAGAACCTCCAGAACCTCAAAGTATCTTCTCTCCCCCCTTACTTGTCAATTTCAAAGGGGAAACTGAAGCCTTACAACGGAGAACTCTGGGGAACAGATCTGCACCAGTGATTACACACCACCACCTGTCCCTGGACGAAGTGGCATCGTGTGCCTCCAATGTGAAATGCTGAGAAGGACGCAATATCACCTACGTAGCCCCCTGTCCAAAACAGCTAACCTGAATCGAGCCATGGCGAAACCATGAAACCGATTCTGTGGAAGGACTGTCTGTAAAGCTAAGACTAAAGCTAAAACTCTTTAAAAAGTCAGTATTGTGAAAGATGGAGAAAGGCTGGACATCGTTCTAGATTAAAGGAATGAAAGAAGACTTTTAAAAAGATGACCACTGCATCCATGACCTTGTATTTTGGATTGAGAATGACATTATTAGGAATGTTGGAAAAACTGGTTATTAACTAGATATTAGGTAGTAGTATTGAATTAGTGCTAAATTTTCTGCGTGTGATTATCCTTTTGTGGTTATGTTAGGCGAATGTCCTTGTTCACTATAGCTGTATGAAAGTGGAAATGATTAGGGTGGAGGGATTATGAAGAATTTTAAGCTTTAAGTGTGTTTTCAGGTCATATATATATATTTTTAATTAAGTGAAAACTATCAGCTGAAGACGGTGATAGCAAGTGTCCTCGCCCCCTTCCCCCCCCACTGCCCCTGTGGCGGCCCCTTCTGGGTGGAGCTCCTCCTGCAAGGGCTGTGTGCTGCGGGAGTGCCAGGTGCCGGCCCCTTGGACATGTTGTTTAAATGTAGCAGTGTGAACAATTCTTCATTTACTCAATTCAGCTCAAGCCAGAAAGAATGTCCCAAGGAAGGTTGCAAGTAGGTTCTACCGTATTAGGGAGAGAGCTGGACCCATTAGTTCACAGCACGGAATGAATTCAAATCAAGGCAATGCAAGAAACATCTACTACAAGCCACTCTGGGCCAAGTTTGGTTTGGACAAAACCACAAATGAGACATGTTTCCAGGCTGTTGTGACCTCAGAACCCAAGGTGACACATACATACATCACTCTTTGTGTACTTTACCGATGTAATCAGACAGGTTGACTTTCAGAGCCTGGATCAATAACCCTTCTTCCACCAGCTCCTTGTACAGAGATTCGATGGTCCTGGGGGTGAAGCAGACCATGTATTCCATGAGCACACACATAGACTCAGCAGTATTTCTATTAATCATTCCATATGCAGAGGACTTTAGTCAGATCTGTTTCAAAGTACATTTGTATATAGATAAATAAATTGATTTTTGAAGTGTTTCTATAATTTGGGGATAAATTAGGCTTTCTAAAACAATGCTTTCACTCATCCATGTGTGTATCTGATGTTTCCCATTAATAAGAATTATGTCTCTGGGCATCTGAGACCAGCTATAACTCCTGCAGCCTGCCCTTCATCAGTCTTTGTGATGGCACAAATATGAATTAGAAATTACCCAATAATAGTAATGCAATGGGCCCATAATTATATATTCAGTTAGCATCTGCAAGCTGTAGCTCATTAATCCTTTATGAAATGGATGTTTCCTTTTAACCCAATAGCATAGTAGTTTAAGAGAAGTATCTATAAAAGACAAAGGCGTATAAGGGAAATCTAGTATGAGACAAATGTCTAAAGCAGTGAGTATGATGACTTTTTAGGAGGGTGTTATGCTTTCCATAGTGTTTACAGATGACAAAACCTTTCTCTAAGAGGGCCTTGGGCATATAGCCAGCACGCTGGTAATTTATACTAACTGAGGAAAAAATGGAGATAGTATCCCACTTACTGAGTGAGACTCCCAGTGAGATTCCCGGGGGCTTAGCCGCAGGAATTCAGGCGGGTCAGGCTTGGATATCCTTCGCTGTGAGCCTCTGAGACCTGCCGGCTCTTCCCTCCCCATTTCCAGGGGCCTCATTCTTGGGCTCTGTCCTAGTGTTTCTTTAGACTGAAGAACTGTAAACATAACTATATTTAAACAGTTCTTTGTTCTATTATCCTGGTTAGTGTGATTATAAGAGACTCAAGAGAAATCAGTTAGATTCAAGCTAAATACCATTGGGATAAACGCTAATTCAATGACCCCACACTTTGATGACTGGAATTTTATTCTATCAAATATATTTAAAATAGCAGGCCCTCTGCTGAGAAAGTTTCGGTAGTAATGGAATTTGGGAGAATAGCATCTGACCTATAGCCAGAAAGTATCAACTGCAGTGTTTTAATATGAATGCTTATTTAATATAAACATATAACACATGCATAAAATATTAACATAAAACTGAAGAAGATCCTCTAAAATAATCAAAACAAATACATTAAGAAGCTCAGAACGCAAACCTATATTTGGATCTTTTCAGTGAAATGAAGTTTTGTTATGGAATAAAACCTTTCTTTCCCACTTTAAAACTACCTTATAACCTATAATAAAAATACTGCTGGTTTAAGGTTTATACTAACTGGATGAGAAAACTAGAAGTTGTCTTGCACTGTCTTGGCAGGACTAACTCTAGTGACACAGGGTCTTTAAAATAAGAAAGAAAGGCTTTATAGGGATGTTATAACCAGAAATTTCTGTACTTTTGGGTATAAAAGCGCATAAAATATTTCTGGCCTCTCTTCATTTTACTAGGGAATTGCTTGCAGTTTAGTCATGACAGCTCAGCTGTAAGGAAGCATATATCCAGAATATACTCAGCGTCTAACGGATACTGTCCGCGAGCCACGCGTGTATGATGTGTATTGTTAAAGCAGCATTTTATTCAGTAAAGCACATTTTAAATGTGAATGAATAATCGTAACTGAGTGACTGGGTCATATTGGCAGATCTGATTTTCACTGTGGTTTGTCTTTGGATAAGGCATTTATCATGACCTTCTTCACCTGAAAGGTTGTATTTGGTTTTGGGACTAATGTATGAAGGAGAAAGTGGCCTTGACGAGCCACCGATACACCTGTGGCAGTGTGTGTGCGCATGGGCTGGGCTCTCCTCGAGGGAAGGGACCGCGTCGCCCTGGTGCCCCCAGGAGGCATCGATGTGGGGGCTCAGGGAGATGCCTGGCCCCCTGGGAATTGGGCACGTGAGTCTCAGGCAGCAGTCGGCCACAGCATCTAACCCTGAATATTCCCCCAACAATGGGACCTCAAGTGAGGACCCCCGCAGGCCCTCGCTCTGGGGGTACCTTTTATCTGCAGCACCAAAGCCCAGGAGCCCTCCGGCTGTCCCTTCAGAGGCCGCTCGCCAGGGCTCATGCGTGTGCTCGAGCCCAGGCCGCTCTGCTGTCCTCTTCCCCCGCGGACAGTTCTAAGCCACCTTCTTCTCCCATCACTTTCTCTCAAGCAAAATTTGGGAATATATCCCTGGGATCCAGGGGGTGACTAGGGAACACCCCAAAAATGTGTTAAGGGATAAGACTTAACAAAGCCCATGGGGAGAAGGGTATGTGCTCAAAGTGATTTCTGATATTTACATATGAGGGATTTTAATTAAATTCCTTGAAAATATTTGAAAACCTAGTTCCCACTTATTTCCACTGTTAAAGCACTGAAAGACCATTTCAGCTTAAAAAGCATTTAAAATTATTCATTAATATTGAAGTGCAGCCAACGAAGCTCAAGGAAATGGAAATATCCCCTTATGGGACCCTTAAGAGGCTAAGCCTGTCCTTCCCCCAGTGAGCGGATAGGAAGTGCCTTGGTTGGGGGAGCCCAGGACGCGGAGGTGGATAAAAACCTTCTCTGCCCTCAAGGAACTCGGAGTCTCAGTATTTCCTTGAAAGCGGGGATAGAATGCTATTTCTTTAACGATTTTGTAAGAGCCCCACAAATTCTAGAACTCAAAAATGTCCCGTCACCCCAGAGGTAATGGGACCAGGTCTGTTGCCTGGGCCCCTCTCTTGGGTGCATCACTGCTGTCCAGGCTGCTGGCCTTTGCACGGGACTGTGGGATGGCCCCCGCACTACCCCCTCGATGCTCTTCGAGAATGGAGGGGTGCAGTGTAGCAGAGAGGGGGTGCCTTTCCCAGGCCTAGGCCAAGGACTTAGCCTGCGTCCTGTGCTGTCCTCTGTCCCTGTTCCCTACCACCTGCATGACAACAAACAAGCCCATTCCTTACCTGTCAGCCGTCAGATCTTTATCCTTCTTCCCTTTTCTATCTTTCTTCTCTTTCTTTTTCTGGAAAAAAATGGAAATATCCAACATCTTAGTAAAAAACAAGTGAGCAGATTAGCTCTAGAACTGAGCTAGGGAAGCTGTCTTCTGGGCAGTGGTGGGAATGCGGGGGTGCAAGGGTGACACCCCGGGCATGGAGATTTGATGTTGCCGGGAGGGTCGGGACTGGCCTGGAGCCCCAAGCTGCTTATGCGGACATGTCCCCGGGCAGATGGAAAGTGGGGTTCCCACTGTCAACCCGAAGAGGCCTAATTCCCACAGGCCCTGAGCATTCTGGCTTCCATGATCTGAGCTCTGGGACAGTGACCTACAGAGGACGGGGTGCCCCGTGCACAGGCCACAAGCTGGCTGACGCCCAGTCACCTGTCAGTTAGTGTCTGGGCCCAGCTCCGGTTCCCAGAGGGATCTGCATTCACGTAACTGTGGCTGTTTGAGGAAAGGGCTTGGAACGTGATCTTTCAAAACACTGCTGGTTGTTTTTTTGCCTCCAGTATCCATCCTTCTATCCAGCGTCTCCCCAATGCCCACGGGATAAACTGAAGTTGCTCAGCACGATACATGAAGTCCCTGGCCTCTTCTTCCTCTCCGCAGCTCGTCTTCCGTCTTGGGCCTCCTCTGGTGGGCAGTGCTCCCCGCCACCCAGGCCAGACCTTCGGGCCGTCCCCTACTGTCCACACTCCTTCACTCCTCCATGTCCATCTTCTCATTCATTATTTTTATTGTAGTATGATTTATGTAAAGGATACCCATGTACAGGTGATTAACTTTTACCTTTAATTTTTACATCTAATCATGTCACCACCACCAAGTTCAACCCCGAGAACCTCTTTTCATCACCCCTGAGCTCATGCTGCTTTCCAGTCTGTAGGTAACGGCTGCTTTGATGTCATTGCAGATTTGGATGGCCTGGTCTTGGCATTGAAATCATAAAATATAAACTCTTTTAGGTCTGGCTTCTTTCAGTCAATATTATAATCGCAAGATTCACTTCTGTGGTTGCGCTTAGCTATATTGTACATTCACGTTTTTCAGTTTTTAATAAATTAATTTAAAAAATTTTAAGATAATGGTAGATTTACATGCAGTTGTAAGAAATAACACAAGGATCCTGAGTACCCTTTACCAGGTTTCTCCCAATGGTAACGTTTTGCAGAACTACCTTACAAGATCACAACCAAGACATTGATATTGACCTGGGTTCCTTATTTAGTCTTCTTTGGCATTATTCTGGTGGTGGGGGTTGGGGTTCCTCCTTACATCCTCCTGAGGGCAGAGGTCTAGGCTCCTCATGCAGCCTGTGCTGTTGTGCACTGGAGTGGGCCCACAGCCTTTTCTATGGTGTTTGGTTTGGGCAGGGGTTTAAAGTTTCCTGTCTTTTTAGACTTCCCCTTTCTTGGTCCTTTGGCTAGAGACAGCAGGCTTCTCTTGGGGTTGTATTTATCTGTCCCCCTTGGCATTTATGGGTTGTGGGCTTCCTCAGTTCTAAGTCTAGAATATATAAGGAAAAAAGAAAATCCAAGGAACTCACCACTGTGTCATTTCTAGGGTCATGCATTCTCTAGCCATTATAGATGCATTACAAATTTAGGATTGTTTTTCTTAATAGACATTTTAATATTTTGAAATATTTAATACCTAAATAAAATATATTTAGCTCCCCAAATACTTTTTTGACTTAAAGTTTGCTCTGATATTAATTGAGCTATATGAGCTATCTTTTGCTTAGTGCTTTGATGGTTTATATCTTACCATCCCTTCATGGTCAACCTATCTAATCTCTATGTTTAAAGTGTATTTCTTATAAACAGCATATAGTTTTGTTTTTTACTGTAGTTTGGTAATCTTTATCTTTTAATTAGAACTTTAAGCCCATTTATATTTCAAGCAATTTAGTTGGGTTTAGTTCTATCATCATCATCTTTGTTTTCTAGTTGTCTAGTCTGTTGTTTCTTCTTTTCCTTCCCTGTATTCTTTTCCATATATCAAGTATTTTTTATTTTTCTACTTTATCCTCATTATTGCTTGTTATACATTTTAGTATCATTTAAAAATATTACAAACTCTTTTTAGCTTACTACAATTTACCTTAATTAACACTTTATGGTGTCCTGAACAATGCAATAACCTTATATACCCATTTACACCTACCCACCTTTTCTGCTGCTGTCATATATTTTAATCATACATATGTAATAAATGATAACACTTATTATTAGTCTTGCTTTAAAAAACAGGGTATTTTCAAAATAATTAGTCTTTTATATTTACCCAAATATTTACATTTTCAAGAGCTGATCATTCCTTCTTGTAATTCTTTTCTTTCATTTGGGAACATTTCCCTTCACCCTGAAGAGTCTCCTTTTAGTATTTTCACTTTATGGGTCTGCTGCTTATCAGTCCTCTAAAATTTTGTTTGGTAATTTCTTTACTTTATTTTCTTTTTTGAAGGCTATTTTTACTGGGTATAAAATTATAGGTTGACAGTTGTTTTTTCCCAATTTCTTAAGATGTTCATTGCCTTCTGACTTCCACAGCTTCTGTTGAGAAAGTAGTCATTCTCATTTTGGTTTTCCTGAAGGAAATGTGTCTTAAAAATATCCAGGGTGATTTTCCCTTTTATCTTTGCCTTTCAGCATTTTGACCGTGATGTGTCTAAATGTGCTTTTCTTTGTATTCATCCTTCTTGGACTTGCTGAGAGTCTTGAATTTATGGCTTTATCAGATTTGAAAAATTCACAGACATTACTTTTTCATACATTGCTTTTGTCCTATTCTCCTTTTTGGGGGGTTCTAATTACACATACAGTACGACTTTTGACCATGCCTCAAATCATCCTTATTCTCTGTTATGCTATTTATTTTCTTTGTTCTTTCTGTGCTTCAGTTTGCATCTCCTATTGGCCTGTCTTTGAGCTCAACCCTGTCTTTTGCTATGTAGATGCTGTTATTAAACCAGTTAGAAGAGTTCTTAATTGTGATACTGCATTTTTCTGTGGTAGAATATTTATTTGTTTCTCTTAAAAGCAGATTCTAATTTTATTTTTTATATGGCATTTCTCCCCATAGATAAGCTAGCACTCTGGGGGATGCAAAAAAAAATAATCAGCTAAGGTTTCTACCCTCAGGGAGCTTCTTAATTTTTCCAGGACCTCCTATGTCCTTAATGTTTTTGTGATTAGGACAAGAGAGATGCTCAAGAAAGAGATGGCCTCTGAGTGGCAGGACCTCACACAGTGATGCCATCAAGGGGTGACAGCACACCCAGGGCTGATCCTCCCTTGCGGCTGGATGCTGCTTTGGCCAATATAGATACTTTATCTGTCTTCTGTATCCTAAACACCTTGGACTGCATCTCGCATATAGTACTCAGTAAATACTTATGAAATGAAAGAATTAATAAAGATGATCTGTCCCCTGATACCTTATTTTGGATTTCCAAATCACAAGAGAAGGTAGAATAGACTGTAATGTAAGTTGACTAATTTATAATGAGAAATATAATGGCCAAGAGAAACAGACCCTGTAGACTTCCCTTTTATAGGAAATTAACATGAAACTACAATAACTGGCAGGGCTCTGGTATGAAAATGGAAGCAGGCGCCTGTGTTAGGAAAAAAACAGTTCTTTCTTCCTTTCTTTTTTACTGTTACATGACTGCCACACTCAAACACTTCTTACACCAGATGTGTGGGGTTTCCCCACCAGACAGACACCTGTGACCCCAGCTGGGTATCCTACAATTTAACTCAATTCTGACACTATCTGGAGACAGCATCAGATCCTACAGGTTAAGGACTCAGTCCCACAGGCCAGCCCGTACCCCTGCCACCTTGCAGATGCCAAAGGTAAGTCCAGGTTGTCACCTGTGCTTCTGCCCTGCCAACTACAGATCCGAGGTTCCCCTGATCCCCTCACTGGGCTTGATTGACTTGTTAGAGTGGCTCACAGAACTCAGGGGAACACTTATGTATGTTTATCAGTTTATTAAAGCATATGATAAAGGGTGCAGATGAATGGCTGATGAAGAGATACCCAGGGGCAGGTCTGGGCAGGTCTCAAGCACAGGAGCTTCTGTTTCCATGGAGTTGGGGTGCATCACACTCTCCTGGTACATGAATGTGTTTACCAGAGCTCTCTGAACCCCATACTATTGGGATTTTATGGAGGCATCCTCCAGTAGGCATGATCAGTTATTAACTCCATTTCCAGACCCTCTCCCCTCTCTGGAGAATTGGGGTGGGGCTGAAAATTCCAATCTTCTAATCATGGCTTGGCCTTCCTGGTGACCAGCCCTGCCCAGGAGCCACGCAGGAGCCCAACCAGAGTCACCCCTTAGAACAAAAGGTACTCCTGGTGCTCATGTCCCTTAGGGAATTACAAGGGCTTCAGGAGCTATACATCAGGAACTGGGGGCAGAGATCAATGTGTGTATTTTCTATTACCTCACAGAGCTCCAGTAAGTGAACCTTGAGTACTGGGACCCACTGGCTGCTCTAAACCACTGTGAGCTGGATTGGTGGCAATTTAAAATCCATTCCACCTGACTGTCCCACTCACAAAGAGCTCGCTCATCGCTACTGGCTTCCCCTACAGATCTACAACAGGGAGAGACAGGTGGGCGTTTGGGGAGCATGCTCTGGCTCCTCTGATAGCTCCCATCGTAGCGGTGGGGCTGGGCTAAGATGAATCTGCAATGATGAAGGACTGGTGGGGCGTTACTCTGACTGTTGAATTCATCCCACTTATGAGCCCACAACCCTGAGGACTGAGTGGTGAAACAGGTGCACTCACCCCAGGAAGGCATGTTTCCCTGGGAGGCAGCCTGGGGACAGTCAGGGTCAGCCAGGCAGTGCTCCTGGACCACTTTGGGCTGCGAGGGCAGGGGCCCCTTTTCTGATGTGAGCCCACCATCCACCTCACCCCTTCCCACGCCCATTCACTCCGCACCTTTTTATCTTCTTTCTTCTTTCCTGTTTTGGATGGATATTCCTTTTCCCTGTTCACAGCCAATTTCAAGTTTTTCAGTTCCTGCCTCATCAACTCATCAACCTAGGTGAACACAAACAGGCCACTTTTAAGTGATTTTGCATGCCTTGTGTTTTTTTGTGAAGTTGCAAATAGCTTAAAATCTGGACAGGTCATTAACAGGAATTCGTAAAAAAGTGGAGTTATTGCAGGATTAGTAAGACACGTGTGGTTGACCTGCACTCTGATCTCTGACTCCAGTTCCCTCCGTTTCTCCTGTTTGATCAGTTCTGGGTCATAGTCCTGGGGGAAATTCCACGATTCATCTTTATTCTTCCAGACGTCTAGATTCCAGAGAAAGAAAAAAGAATGAAAAAATTTTCAACACGAGGATAAGAAAGCTGTTACTGCGATATACAGCTTAAGTGTAATGCTTGACCCTATTTCATGGAATAAAAATCAGAATGAAATAATCTGGAGGGGGTGGGGTTCATATATTCTCCTTTCCTTCTTCCCACATGGAAGAAATGTGCTTGTAGAATATCTAACAAGAAAAGAAGAAAACTGCTGATGTGAAAATATCAAATAAAAAAGTATGGTACCAATAGTGTTCTTTTATGCAATTATAACCGTGTAAAAAACCAATATATTAATTGTGGCATCAGACAATTGTGGCAGCAGTCTTATAGTCTTCGCTCTCCTTATTGACAATCCCTACCTCCCAATTTTGTGATATCTTTTCTATTGCTTTCATTATTCAAATTATTCACTAAAATATGAAAGATTTTATTGCTAGTTCAAGTCACCAGTGATCAATTCCAGCCCCCATTAAAACACTGTGCACACACACCACCCCATTACTTCCCCCTATTCAACGGCTATAATTCCCAATTACTTTTGGATGTTTTCAAAATCATACATATTTTACATTTCTTTTTTGTCTATCCCTGGCAGCTAGGAGAATGGTTAGAAAAATGTAACCCTAGAGAAAATAAGTATAATTTTGTATCACTGGAATAAATTGAAATAAAGCTCATTTCTCAGAAGGGGAATTCCCAATGTGTGCCAAGGTCCAGCTAACTGGATCCTGACTGTGGGACTTGAGGGGTATCCTATGGGAGACAGGACTTGTCAGGCTGGGAAATGAGGCCTTTTCCTGGAACCTATGTTCAGAGTGTGATGGAAATTTGCTGGAGCCAGACTTGTAACCCCACCCAGCTGAGCCACGTCACTGGGAGCTGATCCTTTGGGCCATGATGCCCTGCGGTTTGGGAAGGCCACTGAAGGCCAGGGGTCCCAGGCAGAGGCACCCCCACAGAGGCACCTCCACCTGACAGTGGCTTTGAGTTGGGAAAAAGGATGTCGTGCAGGGCTGGATGGCAGGTGGTGGTGTGGATGAATGGGACGGAGGTCTCTCACTGCCTCCCCGACGTGCACAGCATGGGGATCTGGAGGCTGGCCAGGACGGTGTCCCCTGATGCAGCTGACTGAGAAGGGAGGGGCAGTCACAGTCACAGTCACAGAAGGAAACATACATCTGGGTGCTCAGAGAGAAGATGATCACTTACAGGCAACTCAGATTTGTGGTGGAGGCTTTTTAAATGATGACGAAAGGACCCGTTTCTTCTAGAGTGGCTGATGCGGACATAGAAGAAACAGACCAGAACTAAGGCACAAAGATGGTACAACTCTCATAGAGCTGATTTGCCTGCATGTCCTTCCCTGCAGGGTGGCCACGTGACGGGAGGCCCAGCCTTTGGGGCAGGGACGATGGGATGGGATGGGATGCTGGGCTGAAAGGTTTGGCGCGTGCCTCCCGGACGCCTGCCTGAGGGTGACCTCAGAGGCGAGGTGTGAGGTTCCAAGGTGTCATCACCCAGATGGGACAGGTGAACAGCCCAGAACCGAGGCAGAAGTCCACCTGGGAGACGACCTGAACAAGGCCCACGGGGGCCACATGGGGCAGGAATGGGCACAGAGGAATGGCTGGAAAGCTGGGAGCTGAATTTTCACTGTTTTAGATAACTGGCCTGGTGTGAGTGCTGCCCAGAGAGGCTTCTCCTGTTCTCACAGTCCAGGCTCGGAAATGTGCATCACAGAAACTGTCCATGTCAGTCCAGTGGGCAGAAAGGTTTTAGATCATAAACATTTGAGGGCTTATTCTTTCCCTTGAACTCTCTTAGCAGGTGGATTCTGTGGTCAGTCTGTAAGGTATGTGCCCCCCACAGTCACCCCCACAGTCACCCCCATCTCCCAGGGTCCTGAGATAAGAGATCCACTCTTTCAGTATGTCTTCTGAAATGCACACAGGCTTAAAGTGCAGGAAACTTTAAAGTAAGAATACTATAATGTGTCTTTTTATGTGTTCAAAAGTGTAACTTTCCCCCTTGAAAATACTAGGAAAGGTTAAATGTGTTAAGATATGCTATTTACTAATAACAACTCCTTTCTAACAAATTTCCCTTTGTATGATTACTGATCTTCTCCAACAGCAAAACTCCTTTCATCAAGTCATTTTAAAGCAAAATAGCTTTGTTATTCAAAGGAAGCTACTGGCTTTTTCATTAGATTTATTAAAATTGGGAATCAATTGCATTTAATAAAGAAAGGAATTCAGAATATTTAGCGGAAAGGAAACCAAGACATGATGATTCACGTAAAAACAACAGCACCTCGTAACAAGTTCTCATTCCGGAGTTGTAACTATTTTTGCAAATAAAGCAGGTGCTCTGCAGCCTTCGCTGATTCCACCTCCAAACCATTGAAATGGACTCGGTTTTCCAGTGAGACTTTGCTTTTCTCATGACATTTTTGCACAGGCCACTTCTCAATCCCTTCAAGAATTTCATGGACATTTATAAATGCAGGACGCTATTCATGGCCTCAAAGCGCAACAACTGCCCGGCCCAGAATGAGCTTTTCTCCTGAGAATGTGAAAAGCTGGGCAGTTTCACACATTGGGGCAGGATGGGGGGTGGGGAGAAGGCAGGGGGCTTAATCTCAGTGATTAAAATTCTAATGGTTTATTTGAAAAGGAAAACCTTTGATTTTTTTAAGAAAGGAATTCTAAGACAAAGACATTTAATTTCTTTAAGTCACCAAAAACCTGGCAGATAACACATGAAATGCCACAACTCCCAACTAGGAAAATGACACTGCATGTTTCCCGCTCTGGGGTGATGGCTCCTCGGTTTTTTTTTAGACTTAATGGAAACAAATATCACACAAAGGGCATGGAGAGTTTCAGGAGATTTCCTAGGAGGGTCGCAGGTTGCAAGACTTGGTTTCTCACGGAACACTACCTTTCCCCCAAATTAATTTTTGCCTGTCAAATTAATACATGCATATTGTTTTAAACTAAGTCAGAGAGTATCGGTGTTGTAACAAAAACCATCTAACCTGGCTGCCTTCTGGTGACACTGCCCAATAGCATTCATTCCTACATCCATTGATTCATTAAAAAGTGCACTGAATAAATTCAGGTTTATTAATAAATCTGATCTGTTCATATACTATTTAATCTATGGCTGTATTGAGCCCAATTATGGGCCAGGCACTGCTGTCAGAGTGTACTGAAAGCAGGAGGCCTGCCCTCAGGGACCTGACGTCCCACAGTTGGGCAGACAGTGGCGTGCACATCAGAGTTGGATGGAGGCCAGGGATGGGTGCAGGGTGAGGCAGGAAGGCTGTTGTCACCCTTGGGACTCAGGGTCGGCCTGCAGGAACAAGCATCCCAGCAAGGGGAACAGAAAGTACAAGTGTCCTGAGGCAGGGATGTTGGGAGTGGCCTATTGGAGGAAGAGCACAGAGCCCACTGCAGGAGGGTGTGAAGTGGTCCCATGAGCTCTCTTAGCTGCGTCTCTGTTCTAACATTGACAATACGCTTACATAGTTCCTTGATTTCTCGGTTGTGGAGCCGAGTGCCCGACCTCCTCAATGGCGGGTGAGGGGTTGTTCTCTCTCGCCCTCCTTTGTCACATATTTCCTCCACAGTTTTGTTGGAGGAGAAGGGAACCAGGCAGTCCAAATCCAGAGGGAAATTTTTACCCAACTGAATAGTGGACAATATTTAGGCGCCTGTGGCACGTGGGGCTCCCCTGTGGCAGCCCCTTCTCAGGGGCTCCGCCAAATGAGGGTGTGACAAGAGAATGAGGCAGTGACAGGAGAGGAGAAGGAGGGCCCAGGAGGACCACTGGCAGGGCCCTGGATGGGGGTCTTTGGAAGAAAATGACCTGGTAGATTAGCTGATGTGTTTGAAGGTGTAGAAATCTTGAAGGTTGTGCAGCATATGAAGAATATATTATCCACATATGGATGTGCAGAATATGAAGCAAATGAGGTCAGTTGTAAAGACCAAAAGACAACACTGTGCAAAGCAGTGTCTTAACAAAAGGTAGCTATTGTGGCCATGCACCTGAGTGCTGGTGGCACCCACAGCCAGGCCCGTGGCCCTGCAAGTGGATTGCCGCGATTTCTCGTGGACCCACTGGATGTGGCTGCTGCCAGCCTCATTTGCACAAGCCACCCAGCTTACAGCGCTGTGCCCAGGCTGTCCACCACCACAATGCCCAGTGCATCATTGGCATGTGGACGGCGTGGGCCATCTCTGTGTATCCAGGGCGGCACTGCACCTGGCGCACTGGAGACAGTCCCGTTCGTTGAATGAATATGTAAGTGAATGAATGTTTTTTGGCAGTGATTGCTCTGCACTGTTTCTCCTTAAAGAGTTGATGAATTCTCAGATTTGAGTGACAGCAGGTCTTCTGTCAGTACCTGCCCATAGGGGGACAGTTTTGTTTATTTCTGGTTTTTGTGAACATGAAATGGTATGGGTATGGAACACACAAAGCCTTGCCCGTCTTGGGCACCTGGCAGTGCCCGTGTGCCGCTGCAGCTCCCCGCCTGCCCAGCTGCAGCAGCTGCCGAATCCTGCCATCATCCTTTCCCCTGGGCTTTCCCCTGGGTCGGCGCCTCATGCAGAGTGGGGCCCTTGCACTAGTGTATGTGAAACACCTGTAGGCGGCACCCGGACATTTCACAGCCTGAAACTACACCGGTGGTGCTGCTTAGGATGAGGGTCAGCTGACTGCGGTGAAAACTGTGAGACAATTTAAACAATACATAGTAAGTAAATAATAGTTCCAGTCCTGTCCAGGTAAGACCAGAATTGAGAAAGAGGCACACACATGACTGGTGTTTGGAAATTCTCTACTTAAATCCTTACTGCATTTTTCAGGAATTCCCAAGTAGCACCAATCAATGGCCAGGGTCATCACGGCAGCTCACTGTGTGTTGGGATTTATCCTCAGGGTGGAATGGAGTTGGGCGATCATTCCAGTAAATTGTAATGGAAATATCTGAAAGACCAATTCACGCACTTGCAAATCTAGCCAGATTATAGCTCTGCTAATTACGCTCAACAACAGACAAAGCAAATGTATGTCGGAGTCTGGGCACATGTCTCAGCCTAGTAGGATTAGAACATTTTACTGCATATACTGGATTGATCTTTTTAATTTAAACAGCCTGGGACCCATCTCTCTTCCTGTTCTTCCCAGCAAGGGAGTGTTCAGTGGGTGTCTCAGGGGTTCAGAACAGAGCACAGGTTTAGACTGTGGTCTCACCCGATTCCCGTCCTGCCTTTTTACCAATTGTATACCTTTAAGCCACTCAGAGGAATTTTAAGATAGAGACAGACAGAAGATCTTGGCGATGATTTCGTTGGTGGCAGCCTCTCATGATCGGGCACCTCATCTGTCCCAGCCTTGGCTGGGCGCCAGGGCCTGGGATCATGCTGGGTGGGCAGAGTGGCACTCAGTTGCCATGCATAGTGTCTTAAACTGACCTTTGTATATGTTATTTTCTTCCTCCATTGTAGGAAGGAAAACACTCGGTGACATTTTCCACTCCTCCTCTTCTTCCTGTTAAAGGGGAATCGTGTTTTTGTTAATTACTGGCATAGTTTATCTGTTGAGATGAGACAGTAAAAGGTGCACACACTGAGATTACTGTACTGTGCGAAAGCACAGACTCGTCCTGGGCGATGGAGTGAAGGTCCAGCCCTGCGCCCTCTCGCCTGGGCAGTTTCCCTGCAGGCCAGTCTGAGCAGGACGCTCTGTGGCCACCAGCCAGGGTGTGGACGGTTCGCAGACAGCTCCGCAGGCAGGTGCAGGGCCGCGCCCCTTGGGATATCGGCTCCCCGCCCCAGTCCCGTCCCTGCAGCATCCCGCCCCTGGGTTTGGCCCTGGCCTGAGGTGCTGGCACCGTCCTGGCTCTGAAAGCTGATTCCCAGCCTGAGTCCTGCTGCCTCTGGTCACCACGTTCTGTGACCCAGCTGGATGCTGGTCCCGCCTGTGTCACGCTCTGCCACTTGCCAGCTTTTGGCTGTTCGAGTGCCCAGACTGCTCCTTCCTCTTGCTGGCCTGTCCCCTCCCTGGGCCGGGAGGTGAGCTTTGAGCCCCCACCTGGCTCTGCGGGCCCTGATCACCTCCTGAAGGCTGGGCTGGCCGGCCTCCCTGCTCTGGAGCCCCGCTGCAGAGCGAGCTCGGGCCCATCGTTCTGGCTGTCGCCTCTGTGTGCGGCCACTTCGGAGCCCGTGGCGCAGCAGGTCCCGCTGGGCCAGCCGCTCCCAACGAGGAAGAACAGACCTTGTAAACCCTCACCTGACATTTCTGTGAAATAACGTTCATACCGCACAAAGAATCAGGATTCTGATGGCAATGTCATGATAACTGTTGCCCCTGAAAGGGCAAAGGGAACGATGCTCATCTACATTAGGCTCCAAATGCTCTCCTCATAACTAAGGAGGAGTGGCTGTCGTTGCTGAGCAGTTCTTGCCTCTGTGCACAGGATGCGTCCACCCTCTCTGGGACCCGGGGCCCAACCCAGGACAGTAGGGGACACACACTGTGGTGGCCGTGCAGGGCCCTGGATCCCATGTGTCACTCCTTCCACATGTGAAACAAGAGCTCCCAGGAGTGATGTGAGCCCCAAGGAGGAAGTCCAGGGAGCTCCGTGGCCGGCTCTCACTTCTTGGGGTGCGCCACCGAGGTAGAGCCCCAGCTGGGTGGCTGGGTGGCTGTTGTGGCTGGGTGGGAGGCCAGCCCCTGGCAGAACTCAGGAGAAGGCTCAGGCCCAGAAATCCTCTGGGGCAGCTGACTTCCCCTCCGGGCCCTGCCCCTGAGCTAAGCCCTGACTCCAGTGCCTGGGGCCCGCCATGGCCACCCTTACCAGAGATGTGAGAAAAAGGCCAGTATTGGGTAAAACGTGTCCTTGGAGGGAAGAGAGACTTCCCGGACAGAAGGAAAATTAAGACACTCTAATTGGTGATCTCAGAGATGCTCCCTGTGCCTCCCACTCTCCCCTGTCCCCTGATGTCCCTGAGGACTCTGGGTCTCCACTGTTCCTTAGTCAGTATGCTGCTAAATATTGCCTTTTTTTTGATGTGCAGAAGGTCCTATTTTGGGTCTCTGGGAGGCAGAAAGGCTGTGCCCTTGTTGGGAGACAGGGGTGGGGAGAGGGGGAGGGAGAGACGGGGAGGGACAGCGTCTCTTTGGGTGACTCCGAGTCCGCACACATTCGCTAACAGGACGCCTGTTCGGCTGAGTCCCCGCTCAGCCCGGGCAGGGCAGCTACCTTCATGGTTCACGTGTGGGGAGGGCGTGGGGACACTGGCTCTGTCGTTCTAACTTCACCAAGACAAATACCTAGGATAAAGTACTAGACAATGAAAAATCTTCTGGAAGCGTCCTCTGCAGGGTCACCTCTTCGTCCCTCAGCGTCTCTCTGACAGGGCCTGAGGACACTTAAAAACATCCTGCGTGAAAATGCCTAGGGTGCCTAACTGGTTTTCCTGGCCTCACTGGAGATGGCTGGTAATTGTAGGTCTGCTTTGTTATGTAGCTGTATTCCTATTATGTTAATGTGTGTGCGCAATTTAATCAGTAGTTTAAAACCTATACATGCTTATGTTACTCTACAAGAAGATATGTCAAAGAAATAACCAATCTTCCCATGTTTTCTTCCGCCTGCTACTTCTATAGCTTTTCTTCTTCCTTCCTAATTACAACCCTTAAATAGAATTCGTGCCTCATATCAAATTTACTGAGTATCATAATTCTTCCAAGTGGTAAAGATACCTCAAGACAAATGCTGGGCATAGAAGCCACAGGGCATAAATATGCAAAGAAATAAAAAGCTAACCATTTCCAACAATAAGGCTTCCCTCTCACTTACCAACTTCACATCTCCCTGTATGGCCCCGGAAGATGACTGGTTAGCCAGAGACGGGTAAGATTCCACAAGGGAGGAACAACCTAAGACAGGCACAGTCGCAGGGGGGCCATCAGGTGAGAAATTGGGGATCAACAGAGGTGAGGCTTAGAACCTCACGCCCTGTTTTGAGAGAAATCTTCTGCATCCGTGGATGTTTTGTTGCCCTTGTCTAGCTTGGATTAACACATAGTCTACAGGCACACACCTGATCATCTACATTTGCTCTCTTACAACACTAAACTATGTTTTCTACCTTTATCTTGCATCTACCTACCACTTCAGCATTTTATTAAAAAAAAAATAATAATAATAAAGGGAGAAATGTGGGATCCACATATAAATCAAGTATAAAAATCAAACGAATATTCATATTTGACCTGATTGTTTATAGTTCATAATGCGTGAGCAAAACCGAAAGCTTCTGTGATGACTGCCCTTGCACTGTTCACCATGTAAGAACTTATTCACTATGTAAGAACTTGTTCGTTATGCTTCAGAAGATTGGAGACTGTTGAGAACTAGGCTTGGGGTGGATTAATGATTGTGCATTGAGCATTGACTCCCCTATACAGAATTTTATTGTTGTTAACAACCATTTGATCAATAAATATGAGAGATGCCCTCTCAAAAAAAAAAAAAAAAAACACCCTGTGGGAGGCATTCCTCTGTGTCACATAAGAACGCATTTCACACAGCAGGTGGAAGATCAGAAAACACGGTCCTGGCCACACCCAACTGGGGACCAGGATGCTGGTAACAACCGAACCCCGACTTGGCCCCTGGTAACTGGGTGCTCCACCCGGCGTTCTTCCTGGTCGCCCATTGGAGTGCTTGGCCCATTGCCGGCTAGGCAGTGTCACACCAGTTGTTCAGCCGGTTTCCTATTGTCCTGATGAAGTAGAGGCCATTTGGTGAAATGGTTTTCCTCCTCGCCACGCTCTTCTCCCTTCTTAGAGCCCCGTGCTTCCCCGGCTTCTCCTCAGGGCCCTGCGCTGCAGAGAACCTATTCCCCCTGCCGCGTACATCTCCTGCCTGCCCGCATTCCCAGGGTCCCCCCTCCAGCCCAGCGGTTCAGGCTTCCTGCCACTGGCTCTTCTCCCTTTTGTCCCCCTGCATTTACGGTTCCTCCCATCTGTGGGTAAAACTGCAGTATTTCCAGCATCTCTCGCCTGGCCTTAGCCCATTTCCATATCAATAGGTGTTCACAAAGGGAGGAGGGAAGCTCTTCTGTCCTCCCCTCTGCTGTGTAATAGGCCTGGTGGCCTGGACTCTGCCTGCAGGGTTGCTCCTGGAAGGAGCAGGTGGAGAGCCGAGCCCCCAGAAGGGGGAGAAATGGGTGAGTGAGAGCAGCTACGGGGGAGCGAAGAGTGCAGCCAGGCTTCCTGTGGGCAAATAAATGGGATTCTCCCACTTTGCTTTTCCCCTTGACTAATTGTGGCTTCACCGGTTTCACTGGTTTATTCACCCTGGGCTGGAAACAGGCTTCCTCCGAGGGCTACACCATTGCAAAGGGCTCTCTCCACTTTATTGGTCATCTTGCAGCTTCCTGGAAGTGGCATCCGCACTGGCCGCCCTCATTCCTCAGCCTGGGTCCCTGCCTGCCCGCAGTCTGCCTTCTGCCCCCTCTGACCTGCACTCTAACTGAAAGAGCACCGAGTCCCGGGAATGTGCGTCACCACGCCTGCTCCTCAAGCATTCTTGACTTCTCTGTTGCATTTGTCAAGTGAGCTCCTTCCTTTACAGAATCTCCTGACTGTGTCTCCCTCACACTCTTGATTCTCACTTTCATGTGGGTAGACTGAGGCACTGAAGGAGACCTGCCTCCCGTCCTTGCTGAGATCCACTCGGCTGGCCGATTAAATAGGAACTTCGCTGCGCTGAATTCCTGCCTGCTTCCCAGGGGCTCTCATTTCCACTGCTGGTTTCTTCTCTTCCTCTTGCCCAAAAGCATGGATATTAACCCCAGTTCTCCAATTTACACTCACACTAGTTTTCCTACAACCCATCCACTCTCCTGCCCTCAAAGGGGGTTTCCTAACCGGGTAACTCCTGCATCTACACTGTTAGTCTTGATCTTGTTGGGAGTTTTTCCTGAACTTCCAGCTTTGTTTGACACCTCTCCCTGGATACCTGGCCATCATTAAAGCTCCATAGTTGTAAAGCCAGCTCCTGTCCTCCGGTCCCTCATTCTTCCCATTGTTCCAGACAAGATGCTGGAATCTACCTGAGCTCCTGGTCTCCGTTTTCTCCCTCCTCAAACCTCCAGTCTGCCAGGCCAGTCATCCTTCTTGCTCGCTGTGGCATCTATTTGATCTCTTATATCCATTACTCCCACCCTAGGGTCTTCATCTGAGCATCTGTGCATTCATTTGGAAATAATTATTGCACAGCTCTTGAGTTCCAAGTGAAGTTAGGGGTGCTGATCAGAGTTACATTTTTGTAAGGTCACTGTGGCTGCTGTGGGGGGCAGATCACAGGATGGTGGGAGAGGAGGTGGAGGCGTGGGCGAGGAGGCTGTTGCCATTGTCCTCCAAGACGGGAGTTGTGGGCAGACTTGGGAATGAGTAGAAACTCCCGAAAGCCTGCTGACTGACAGGCTGTATCCTCAGGAAGCCTCCCCTGTCGTCTCCAATGCTTGCAGACCCTCACCCTCTTCTGGATCTGCAATCCTTCCCTTGGCCCTTCTGTACAACCCAATATGTCCTTTCTGGATGCAGTAGTTTTGAGGTTTTTAGGAATAAGAAAGCTCACACCTTCTTCTCGGAGGTATGAAATTTCATATAGAATTTTATGTACAACTTCAGGGGGTCTATCCATAGGGTCTTTGGTCCCTGGGTTAAGGGCTCCCAGCTCCTCTTCAGCTCAGAGGACTCTCGCACCCTCACATCTTTCTCTCTTCCTGCACATCAGTGGGCACAGAATATGCTCAGGACATACACTTCCATGATGACATCCTTCTTCCTGATAACTCCCTCTGGAAATACACAACACTCACTTTTCCGTCTTAGTGAAGTAGCGCAAAAAGCAGTTCAAAATACCCTAACATAATATAAGAACGTGGTTGGCTCAATGATTCAATCTGGAGCACGTCCTTGACCCAAGGGGTTGCATCAGAGGCAAACAAATAGAGTGAATTGTGCTGTATAGAGGTGCAAGGATCTTCCCAGAAGAATTTAGCACTATGTCGGGTCATTTTCTGGCTGGAGTAAATGTAGAGAAGATGCCTGGTATTCACATGATCTTGTGTTACCAACAGGTCAAAACCATTACAATAGCGCCAAATGGGTTAACATTTGCTTGAAACAGAAAAGAGCAAAGAGTTGTAAGGATGGTTGAATAGTGTTCTTTTTGTGTACTTTCATTCCCAAAGCCAGTGTGAGGTCCTTAGAGCAGGTGGGGAGGCAGACATAGTGACTTAGATGCTGACATCACATTTGCGGAGATGGCTGCTGGTCTGCGGAGAATGGCCCTGGAATGCTAATGCATTCTCTTCTATAAGGTGTTCTTAACAGGGGAATCTGCAATCTGTAATAGTTTTGGAAATGATTTTAAAACTAGACATCCAAAAGAAAGGCTAATTTCTATTTTACTGTTGAATTTTAAGAGTTCTTCATATACTCGAGATGCAAGTCCTCCACTCAACAAAGACCAGATTGTGTAGCTGATAATTTGCAAAGATTTTCTTCCAGTTGATAGCTTGTGTTTTCATCCTCTTCACAGAGCAGAAGTTTTCTATTTTGAGGAAGTCCAACGTATAACCTTTCCTTTTATGGATGCTTTTGGTGACAAGGCTAAGATCTCTTGCCTAGTCCTGGAACCTGAAGTTTTCTTGTGTTTTTACCTAAAGTTTCTACAGTTATGTTTAAGTCTATGATCCATTTTGAGTTAATTTTTGTATAAGGTGTGAAGTTAGATAGAAGTGAATTTTTTTTTTGTCTATGGAGGAAAGACTGATTTTTGGAAGCTGATCTCTGCAGGTGTTTATGGTATTTTACGTTCTCCCAGCACAGCTCTACACCAAGGAGGAGAATTCCCAGGTCCGTTTCTTTCCTCTTGTCCTTTAGCAGCTCAGCGTGGAGGGCCTCCTGATGGATCCAGATAAAGAACTGAAAACTTTCATACTTTAAATGTTAAATTGTTTCCAAAGTTTCTTGATGAAATGATCAAATGAATGCAAGAGTGCCAGTCACTGTCATTTTAAAACGTTGTGTCCTGTTACAGAGATCCCCCATGACAGCCCTTTTTACCGTGCTAGCACCACAACAAATTAGAGAACTACGCAGGGACATTGAAACCTACAATTTCACGCCCTAAAACTGCCTTTCAGTGGTCCCAGGTTCAAACATCCCAAGAAACCACAGGGACATTCATTCATCCTCAGAATTCTGATTAACAGAGTGCAGAAGGCGAGCTCTCCTGGCCGCTCTGGGGTCAGGGGTGAGGCCGTCAGGCAGCCCGACACATTTACACAGGTGGAGGAGCCCCAGGATGGGGCTGTGGTGGAAGCGCTGAGAAAGGGTGGCCATGGGTCTCTGTGAGCCAGGCAAGGGGGTGCTGCGCTGCTGAGCCCAGGCCTCCACCACCAGCCAGACAACCCCTTCCTCCTCCACTTACTTAGGAAGACTCGGCAAGATGAACAGAACCTGCTTATTTCCTGTTCGACCTTGGGAATAACGTTTGATGTTAAATATGTGCCCGCATGAGGTTGGCTGCAGACTTCAGAGGGGCTCTGACTCCCAGCACACACTTGTCCTTGCCTGGGATCTTGACCTCACCTTGCACTGACCCCGCTTCCTGTCTCACTGCCACAAACTGCAGAACTCAGCTCTCCTCAAGTCACTTCTCCAGAGGCACCCCGTCTTCTCTTCTCTCTGCAGAGGGGCAGAAGGTCCGCCCAGCTTCCGTGACCCTCTTACTGCCGCTCTAACCTGTCTGGGCCTCACCCACCAGACACCCTTCCTGGCCTCATGTCATTCGTGCTCTGAAGCTGTCCTCCAGTTCTCTGGCTCAGAGGTGGCCTAGGACCCCTTGACCCCGCCCAGCCTTCTGACCCACTCACCCTCCAGACCCCCCTCAACAGAACCTTCCTCGCTATTTATGCTCATTTGTAACTATCACAGATTTACAAGTGTTCAATCTTGTACTTGTGTGGTATTTTGAAGTGTCATTTTCACTTACAGAGGTTGGTGGAAATATTCAGATAATCCTATTAGTTTTCTTTTATATGCAGTTTTCCCCAAGTTTCTGACTATACATATGGGGCTGGCGATTGATGAACTGTTATAAAAAACCTTAAGAATAATCATCTAACTCAGCCACTGTGAAACATGATCAGGGTGGGTCAGTATCTATGCAAGTTAAACAAAACTAGTTTCTTCTCTCCCCTGCCTTACCCTTCAACCAGTATTAATAGCAGATATCTTTTTTTCTACAGGTCAGAATACTAATTCTCACACTTGTATTGAATGGCTAGCCTCAGGAATGCTTCTAGATGCTTTGGGATTGATTCTAGAATAAGACTTCAAAGTCAATGGAAAAGATAATCTGATCTGTAAGAAGTGTACCAACGTAATTTAAATATATTGATTTTGATTAGAGACAAGCATTTATTTTTTTGATAATCACACTGTCACTTGGTAGACCTGTGCTTTTCATGAATAAATTCATTTCTAAGCAATTCTGTAGGGTTTTCCCCTTCATTGCAACTGCTCCATAAATGCTGATGAACTCAAACTTTGCCTTTTGTCCAAAACTGCTCATCACTAAGTGACTCTTTAATAGCTAGTTAATAAAATATCTTCACTCAACACAGACCAGATTGTGTAGCTGATAATTTCAGATTTTTATGGAACAAGCTTCACTAACAGTGAAGTTTTAATTTGCAAGTGTCAAGCTCCCTCATGCATATTTAGAGGAAGAGATGCTTAGAATAAAATTGAAATTCTTCCAATTGTTCTTGTTTTTAGGCACAGCTTCAAAATTATCTTGCACAGAAAGAGGAGGATTTAAAAAATTAACTATTTCGAGTGAGCTGTCTTTCTGGTTTTTTTTTGTTTTATTCTGCAACAAATTAGACCTTTTGCATTGCAGGTAGAATGGCAGGGCAATAGGTGGTCTCAGAGGCTGGGTTCCCTGGGACCATTCAGGTGGAGACTGAGCAGGGGGATCACTGGGAACAGCACCGTAAGGCAGGGAGCAGGGAGCCGGCAGCTGACCCCATAGAGCCCAGGGGCCGGGAGAACCCTTCTGAGCTGTCCCAGCAAGGGGCTGTGTCTTTGTCCCCTTAAATGGCTATCCTGGGATCAGCTGCCTGGGGTGGGAGGACGGCGTCTGTGCACGGAGCGGCTCCCCCAGACCTGGAAGAATTCCTGAGGGGCCGGGCTGTGGGGAGTTGGCAGGTGTTCTGGATGGCTGGGGCTGGCTGAGGGGCCAACCTCCACGTCCACTGGAGGGGGTTGTGCCCAAACTGAACAGCGAGCGGTGGCTCTTTCGTGCATGCAGTGAATAGGCGAACAATGGTACCAGAGAGGGACAAGGACATACGGGGTAGTGAGGGGCTTCTGCTCATCTCGGGGTGGGGGTGGGGTGAGCTCTGCCTAAGGGACAGTCACCTCCAGCTGGTGGTCACAGTCACTCTCAGGGGTTTAGACTGTGTGTTGGCTCTGTAGCCATCACCTCCATCTTGCATTCACGCGGCTTCTGGGTATTGTCATTTCTGCTCAGCATCACCCACCTCTCCTCTGCTCGACTCCTGCCCCCTGGGTGCTGTCACTGGGCTCTGACAACCCAGCCTGTCCCGTCTCCCTGTCACTGAAACCGTCTCTGGGGACGGGAGGAATGTGGCTGCAGCCCCGAGTGAGCTGGGTCTCTGCCTATGGATGGTCCTGGATGGCCCAGGACCTTTGCTTCATTCAGATCAGGGTTTGGTCAGCAGTGAAGATATCTGTGTGCAAAATGCTACCCTAGATATATTCACATATTAGGGTGATGCAAGCTTCTAGCCTAGGCTCCATTTCCCAGAGAAGGGGTTTCTGCTGGAGAACCACCCCATGGGGGGCGCCTCCCCACATGCTCGCAGGCGCTGCTGGCTCCCCACCCCTGAGCCGCCCCGCCACCCCGGGGAAGGCCGGGCCCGAAGTGACTCTGTTCGAGCACTGACTTCCTGTGGGTGGTAAGGAACAAACACTTCCATTAAAATGGATCTAAGATCTCAGTGCGACGTGACACGTCTGAGTGCACATGCCGCGGTCACAGCAGATACGGTCGTTCTGACCTTGCAGCGGTCACTGGGCTTGTCGAGCATTTTTCCTCCTTGGCGCCCTTGAGAAAGGACCAGTGGGAGTGTCGTGGGAAAGGAGAACCAGAGGTGTCACGCATGTGAATGAACAGGGGGGATCTGTGTCGTCAGAGCCTCTTTGTCCTAGTGGGTATTTGTAAGTCACAGATAGGATAGTGAACAGTTTACAATCACCAAAAAAAAAAAAAAAAAACCCAACAAACTGAAGACACTTGGTAGATTGGTTTCCTAGGAAACAACAGCAATCTTGGTAGACTTGATCCCACTGATTCAAAGGAAAAGAAGTCACTTAAAAGAAAAAAGCCCCCAAATTTCTAAAATTCCAAATTCTTTACCTTATTTTTTTCCTTTGTTCCTTTCTTTTCCTGGCTGGTTTTGGCTTTCTTGGGTTTCTTCTCCTTTTTCTTTTTTTTGCCTTTTTCCTCTTCTTCCTGGTTTGCAATAATATCTTCAATGACCTGGTAAGAAACCAAGAGAGTGATCATGGCCTCTGCACGGAGCCTCGTCAGCACAGGGACTCCTTTCCCTCTTGGAGGGTGGCCTGTCCTGGTCAGGCTCCCCGCTCTGCTCCGCGCCCAGGGGCGGCCCTCCTGGGGACACCACCAGGCCTCCCATCTGCCCCTGGCTGGATCCATCAGCAGGAGGTGGCAGTTGGACCTCCGGGGGCAGTAGACGGAGCTGGACATTTCTGAGCCTGCCCCCCGCGACCCAGGGCCGCTCCGGCTCCCCGAGCTTGCTCACACCTCGGCCACAGCCGGAGTGCCAGGCCTGCCCACACCTCTTCCCCAACTCCGAGTCGAGGGCACCTGGACTCCAGTGGCCACAGTTGCTCTTGTATTAACTTTAGTTTTCCGGAAATGAACACGCACCTTTTCTCAGAGCTGGTTTCTTTCGCTTGTGATTTGATTTGTATTTCTTACAGTGACAAAAGCCCATTTATTCTCCTCAAATTTAAAATTTTTGTTAAAAAGTACCTGATTCACATAGAATTAGCAACCATGGAGAATTGGTAAAGGTTTGTAAAAAACACGTAATTTCTTTCAATACAATAGATGTTTCTTGAGCTCTGGTTCGCTGTGACACTGAGCTATGAATTCTGGGAGACATGATGATGGGACATATTTCCTGTCTGACCCTTGGGCTCTGCTCATCTTTGGACATGTGTCTGAGACGAGGGCATAACCTCTCTGGGACTCAGTTTCCTCAGCTCTGAAATGACGCCCACACTTCCACGCCCAGCATTACAGCACGGTTCTAAGAGTCTCACAAAGACAGAAGTTTACTGCTAAACAAAGCCCGCGAGTGGGAGCTGCTGTCGCCCAAGGACACACAGGTAGCAGGTGGCTGAGCTGGGATTCAAATGGGTATTAAGCTGGATGAATTGCATAACATAGAAAGGAGAGGCGAGGTGTGGAAGGACATACGAAAATTTACCCTATGGCATGAAATGCATATAGTTCAATAAAAACAATACTACACAGTTTTAGGACACATACATATATAGTCAGAGTGTAAAGAAATGTAAGGGATGACAAACATCAAACTCAGTGCAGTGGTCGTCTCTGGGTAGCACAGTGTGCAATTCAGAACAGGGCAGACACCTCCCCCTTGCCCCCCAGTGTGCTGCGCTAGAACCATCCTCCTTGGATCAAGTCTACTTGCTTTGACTTATTAGTGATTTACTAGCATGCTGAAATTTATTTTCTAGTATCATATTTTTGATATTTATCCCTATGTGGTTCTTAGGAGCTTAGTTCATACCTTTAAAAGTGTAAAGAACAGCTTTATCATGAACCAAGCAGGATATTCCGGCACCATCTGGACTTAAAAAAACCCAAAAACTATAGTCATGCCCCACTTCACACTGTCCAGAGGCCCACCCAGCCCCTAGGCTCTTGCGAAGATTTTGATGAGGTGAGTCTCACAGAAGGGGTGATGCGGAGGGCGGCAGGAGACGTGTGTCTTGTGTACATTATCTGGTAATAAAAAGGGTGTCTTTAGATGGGATTAAAATTCCCTTGTTGTCCGAATAGCAATGTTTTCCTTGGGGAGCAGGCTCACTTCAACTCACAGAGCCAAATCCTGGCTGCTCGGGACCCTATGTTCTGGAGCATTTATGAGAAATGAGCATTTTGCCCCTGTAAGTTGGGAAACTTTCCGAAATGTATGGACAAGTTCTAAAAATAGCCTGATACATAAAATGTGAGCAGCTGAAAGATGAAGTCTTTATTTGTGGAGCATATAATCAGTGTATCTTTTAAAGTCTCATCAACCTCATTGTTTATTTCCTCTATATCCTTACTTTATTAGTTTAGTTCTTTGAATAGACAATACATTTACATGATCCACAATTCAAAAATTTATTAAGTTGTGAAATGTTTCTTCCCTTTGCTGTGGTCCAGAAAACAGGATCTGCTTTCTAAAGCCAACCCAATACCTTCAATATGCTTCCAGAAACATTTAGCATAGATAGATGCAAATATGTAGCGTACGCCCACCTGCATATATATAAAGCACACTGAGATTGTTGGGTGTTGCTTGCCAATCACATCTGTGGAAGGTGGAATAGGATTGTAGTCGTCTCTTTTTAAATCCGTTCTAAATCTGCTTTGTTTGCTCTCTCCTATAGCAAAATTTTCCAAAGTGCACAAATGCGTACAATGTATACACACAGATATCTGCTATAAACACGAATTTGTCATTTTGTACAAACGTTAGCAAATTGCACACACTGTTCTCCTAATGATACGCCTTGGCCATCTTTCCTTCGTGATACATAAAGAACTTCCTCCTTTCTTTATAGGTGTACCATAGCTTACTGGACCATTCCTCTGCCAATGGAAACTTAAGTTTATTTCCAATCTTTTGTTATCACCAACAATGCTGTCGTGAATAAATGAATGCAAATATCATTTCGCAGATATGTGAGCATAACTTAGAATTAGGATAAATTCCTAAAAGTAGAAATGCTGGATCAAGCATATGTACGTTTGTAATACTGTCAAACTGCCTCCGCCAGGTTATGCCAATTTCCACTTCTGCTGGTAGTGTATACAAGTGTTTACTTCCCCATATGCTCACTGACACAGTGTGTTATGTTTGCCAATGATACGTCATTGTAGTTTTTTTTTAAGATGTCAATACTGAATTTATTTTGCTCATGTTCTGCGAGTATAGCAAAACCACCCCAAGTTGGAAGTTGCCTTTTAAGTCAGTCATCATGTTTGTAGTAAACTACAAAGTCCTGAAGTCCAAATCTGGCCTGCCACCTGTTTTATTTTGTTTCTTAAATATATACGTAATTTTATTGAGATATAGTTTACATAACATACATTCACCCATTCCACATGTGCAAGTCAATCATTTTTAGTAAAGCCACTAAGTTGTTTAACTGCCACTGTAAATCAGTTTTAGAACATTTCCATTACCCTAAAGAGACCCCCTCATGCCCATTCATTGTCAATCCCCTTTCCCTCTGCTCCTGCCCTTTCTGCGCAGGCACTGTCTTCTCTCTCCCTCTGTAGACTTGCTCCTGGACATTTTGTATAAATGGAGCCACAAAATGTAGTCTCTTCTGTCTGGCTTCTTTCACTTTGCATAATGTTTTCAAGATTCATCCATGTTGGGGCATGGATCAAGTGTTTTTTTCTCTCTCCTTTTTTATTGCCAAATAATATTCCTTCTCACGGATTATGCCACATTTCCCCTATTCACCACTTGATGGATATTTAGGTTGTTTCAAATTTTTGGCTGTTATGAGTAATGCTCCTATGACTATTCATATACAAGCTTTTTTATGTGGACACACGTTTTCATTTCTCTTGGGTAGAGCCCTAAGATTGGAGCTGCTGGGTCATTTGGCAAATTTATATTTAACTTTTAAGAAACTGACAAACTGTTTTTCCCAAGTATGCGCACCATTTCACCTTCCCACTAGCAGTGTATGAGGGTTCCCTTTCCTCTGCATCTTCAACATTAGTTATCACCTGTCTTTTTTTATTATAGCCATACTTGGGACCATGAAGTGGCATCTTACTGTAGTTGTGACTGTCGTCTCTCTAAGGCCACTGATGGTGCCTACTGGCTATTCACATACATTCCTTTGTGAACTGTCTATTCAAGTCTTCTGCCCATTTTTGGATCGGATTGTCTCCTTACTGAGATATAAGAGTTCTCTGTATATTTTGAAGTTAAATTCTTTATCAAGTATGTTTTCAAATATCTTCTTACAGTTTGTTCTCGTATTTCCATTTTCTTAGTGTCTTTTGAAGTGTAAAAGTTTTGGATTTTGATGGTGCACCGAGTCTGTTAGTCAGTGTGGTTTTAATTTGCACCTCTCTTATATGCGTGTGGTTGATCATCTTTTCTTATGTTTCACATCCATTTAGATTTTCTTTTCTGAGAACTGTCTGTTCATACCCTTTGGCTTTTTAAAATATTGGGTTATTGATCTTTTTTTAAATAGAGCTGTAGGAGCTCTTTATATATTTGAAAAATGACCTCTTGTCTGTGATACTCATTACAAATAATTTTCCCAGCGTGTCCTCTGCCATTTGACTTGACTTGGGGTTGGTTTTGCCATGCAGGTTAGAAAAATTTTTGTGTGTAACTTAATTTATTTTTTCTTTCATGACTCCTGGGTAGTACAATGGAAGTAGAAAGGTCTTTCCCTCACTGAGGTTATGACATATTTCTCCCTTGGCTTCTAGTTCTTTTGTGTTTTTGTTTTTTGTTTTACATTTAAATCTTTGATCCATTTGGAATCATCCTGGGGTAAAGTAGAAAGAGAGAGAATAATTTTCCTCTTTTTCAGATGACTTCCTGGATATTCTAATACTATTTATTAAATTTCCTTTTTTTTCTTTCACATGAAAGTGACATTCTATCTTTGTTATATACTAAATTTCCATATATATATATATATATATATATATAGGAATATTTCTTGATTTTCTGTTCTTCTCCATTGATGTGTCTTTCTAGTCACCTGCCTGTACCAGGGGCTTTTAGTTAACATTTTGAATACTGAGTAGGGCTACTGCCTCCTCAGCACCCTTACCTTTCAGAATGTTACCAGTTATTCTTGGTGATTTACTTTCTACCTAAAGTTTAGAATCAGTTTGGTCACCCTCTGTGTCCCCCCTCCCCTGTCACTCCAACATAATGCTATTGGCATTTTTATTTGGGTCATAGTACATTTATAGATTTACAGATGATGGTTGGGAGAGTGGAAGTAGTCAAGGTGTTGAATATTCCTGCTTAAGAGTGCTTCTCCATTTGCATCCTTCAGAATGGTTTAAGCTTTTCTGTACATAGAACACACATTTATCAAGTTTCTTCCTGGATATTTTGTTTTTGTGTTGTTGATACCCTTGTAAATGGACTTTGCTATTATATATTTCATCTAGCTGCTGCCTGTGCATGAAAAAGCTCTGCTGTCTGCATATTAGTTTTGTAGCTCCCTATCTTCTCATATTGTTTAAGTAGTTTTTCAGTTTATTCTTAGAATTTTGCTTTTCTAAGTCTAGAGCATGTCTGCAAAATGTGAACATCCCTCCTTTTCCGTCCACTTCCTGTGTCTCTGTCCCTCCACTTGTCTAACGGTGTCCAGGAGATCCAATGGGACAATGGTGATAATGGCCATCCTTGTATTTTTTTATCACATTAGTGGAAATGTTTCTAGTGCATTTCATTAATTTTGTATTGGCTCTTGAATTAAAAAATACTTTGTCATTTTAAAGAGGTATCTACATATTCAAATTTTTGTTTCTAAAATAAAATTCAAAATTTCTCTTGAATTGGCTCACTTTCTATGATGCAGTATATTCACAGACCTCCTAAAGTCCAGCCTTTCTTGCATTCTGGAATAAATGCCATTTGATTGCAGGGTTTTGCTTATTTCATATGCTGATGATTTAACGTGCTAATATTTCAATTTGAATTTTTGCATTAATTCATGTGTGGAAGACTGATTTGTGGCTCTATTTGTATTCAATCTTTTTGTTTTTGGATTTGGTATCAATGTGATTATGCTCACTTCATAAAAATCATTTGTACTGTTTTGTTTTTTAAAAAATATAAATTAGACTATTTGTGTACATGTGGTAACGATTATACTTGGTCTATGTCTTTCCTCCTCTTCCTCCTACTATTATGAACAACTGCTGAGATTTCCTGAGTGATTTCAATGTGCCAAGCTCAATGTGTAATGCTTTAAGCACATTTCACGTATCACCTCACTGATTACTAGTCAGCCCAGCGAGGTGAGCTTTGCTAGAATCCCCATTTGCAATGAGAGGACAAGCACAGCGAGGGCAGTGCCGCGCCTGCGGGTGCAGACCTGGCGGGTGGGGGAGCCGCGGTTCTTCACCATGATGCTCTCCTGACTTCAATCGTCTTTTAAACTCAGGCTGTTTTTGTGGCCTCCTTTGTTTTATTTTGATGTGTTAAGCAGACATCCTCCATTTTCTTTTGTTTTGCTGTTTGAGTAGACATTAACTCTACTTTCGAACATTTCTCATGGACAGTTTAGACATTCCATTCATGACATTCTTAATCCTATAATTGTTACCTTTCTAAACTGACATAAAACGTGTTTGGCTTCTTGCCGTCGGCTTTCAAGACACAGCTTGCGCCTGATGATTTAGCTGAAGGGACAAGACCTCAGCACGTCAAAAAGTGAAATAATACCAAGTCAAAACGACAGTCACTGAAGGCAGGGCTTGATGAATTGCTGAACTAAATAGGGTGGGTAGTAGGTGGTCACAGAGTTCAGGCAAGGATGGGGTCCTCTGGAGGGTGGGGAGAAGACTTCGGGAGCTGATGGTGAATTTTGATAGGGCTGTGGGGGAAGGGCACTCCTCGCTGACCCTGAGGGCTGATGCAGGGGAGCACAGGCGGATGTGGAGGCCGACGGTGGAGTCAGTCGTGCTGAGCTTGAGAAACCCTGATCTACAGCATTGTTTTACTGCCGCATCGTGTTTTATGCTCCTTGGCTAATTCCCTACAAACGAACACTAACCTGTGTTCTCTGTCAGCGCCGTAGCCCAAGCTGACGGCAGTAGCTGCTGAATCTACAGTACGTCAGGAGCCAGCAAATCACATTGCCCGGGCCACATCTGGCCTGCTACCCATGTTTGTCAATAAAGTTTTATCAGAACACAGCCGTGCCCATCCACTTAGTGTTGTCTGTGTTCACTCCCACACTGTAACGGTGGAGTTCGGTAGTTGCAGCAGAGAATGTACGTTCCACGGCCTCACATATTTACTATTTGGCCTTTTATGGAAAAAGTTTGTTGTCCCCAATCTATGGCAATTTGTCTTACTATTTCTTTAGTATAGACTCCTTAAATAGCATTTGTGGGTCAAAGGTACTAACATTAACCATTTGATAATGACTTGGTCCATGTCCCTCAAAAAATGTCATGCTTAACTTATGTATCCAACAATGACACATGAGAGTGACTTCTCTACACATGCTCATCGACTGCTTATTACCATAACTTAAAATTCTTGCCAATCCTATAGGTGAACAGAAATATAGTAATATTATTTTATATTAAATTTGACAGTCATTAAAATTTTTTTTAAATCAACTTAATATTTTTTGCCTTCTTTTCAATGGAGGTGTTCAAATTTTTCTTTTTTTCTAAGGACTCTTTACATATGAAATATTTCTGTCACATATGTTGCAAATCTTTTCTCCAGTTCATCATATGACTTTAATTTCATTTATGGTATTTTTTGTCATTTGAACTTTATGTAGTCAAATATATAAGCTTATATATAAGCTTATTCTCTTTATGATTTCTGCCTATGGTGAAATGCTTATAAAAGTATTCCCTACTATTATTATATATTTAAACAATTTCTTCTGGTAATTTATAATTTAATATTTTACATGTAAATACTTAATGCATCTGAAATTTATTTTGTATAATAAGAAAGGTAAGGATCTACTTAATTTTGTCAATGTGAGCAAGTTGTCCCAACACTATTGAATAGTCCATCTTTCCCACTTTTTTGAAATGTCACCATTGTATTACTGAAGTCCAATTTTTACCTGGATCCATTTCTGAGCACACTATTCTGAAGTCAGATTACTTGGGCTGGAATCTCAGCACCACAGCATATTAACTGTGAATTTGGCCAAATACATTGACTTTCATAGATTGGAAGGATTGAATGAGTAATTTCATAAAGTGCTTTGTATAGATCCCAGCACAGAATATTTCTCCAATAAATGCTGCATGCATGCAGATGACATGCTATTTTTGTTATTGCTATTATCTATTATTTTCCCAATACTATGACTTAATTAGTTTATCTTTATAATGTGATTTATACAAAGTAGGACAAGTTCCCCATGATTACAGTTCTTGGTTTCAAAAGCTTTTTGGATATTTTCATGCATTCATCCTTCCATATGAACTTGATATTAATTTTGTCAATAAAACCTTGCTTTGATTTGACTGGAATTCTATTGACTGCATAGAATAAAATGGAAAGATAATGCATATTTGTATTTTATTGAGTTTTCTTAGCCAGGAAAACAATCCATCAGTCTATTGATTCAAGTGTTCTTCATTTTCTTCAGTAAAGTTTTGTCAATGTAATTCTGTATAATATGTCAATAAAATTTCTTGTTAAGTTTGTATTTTCTAGAAAGATAATAACAGAATCTAAAAACAATGATAAAATTATCATTTAAAATATTTATAACTCCTTTTCTTTTTCTTATCTTATTGCATTTGTTAGAAGTTGCAGGGAAATACAAATAGGAATAGCAAATATTCTTGAGCTTCATTTTAATATGGCAATGCCTCAATGCTTCACTGTTGAGGATAATGCAAATCTTCTCTTAGTTTCTATGATAAACACTCTGATATTAAGAAGAATTTTCCTATTTCTAGTTTATTAAGGCATCTCTAAAGACAGCTTTTGATGTCAAATTCATCAAATGCCACTGGAACATGTACAGAGAGGGTCACATGGTGTTTCTCTGGAAGAACACTAATATGGCAATGTTCTTGGCAAAGTCCTGACCAGTGAGCAGGACATGAACAGATGAAGAAGGCAGAAGGCTACCCTGGAATGAGGGAGAACATGATATCATGAATGCACTAGTGGTGCAGAGACATGGCGCTTGAGGAGGATGGGCAAGTGGACTGTTGGAGTTAATGGCATGAAGATGGGAGCAGGAGGTGAGACTGAGAGGCAAGCAGAGACTAGAACACAAAGGGCTCCTGAAACCAAGCTGCTCGGAATTCACCAAGCAAGTGAGCGCCACGTGTTGTCACATCTCTTTCAAAAGTAAGACAGGATGAAGTCATTTTGAAATCAATTTTAAAGTACATACGTTGATGAACACCAAAAGTATTTCCACATAAACGGCTGTAAGAAAATAACCAGGACCTAATAATACTACAAACCCATTCACTTTAAACTTTAAGGAAACATGATTATGACATATTTACATTTTATTTCTCAAATGTAGTAGTACCTGTTGTGGGGTCTTGTGGGAAAAAATAATAGCTGAACCTCCTTCTTCTACTTTTGGATAGTCAGGAAATGTGCCAGTTAAGTTCCTGAGGAGGAAAAACAAGCAAGTTAAATAGAGAGGAGTAGAGCTCTGTGTGTCCTATTCCCCAGCGGCCGGCTCTGCCTGTGGACATGTAAGTGAGGGACGGCGTTTAGGGGAGGGCCCCCTGCCCCCCTGCCCATCGCCAGCCGGACACAGGTCCCTAAGGAGCAGAGGGACCTGGTGACGTTCAGGAGCAGGTTTCCTTCCTCCAGGTAATGGTTACTCTGAGACAGACACACCTCTTTTTAAAACAGATGATACTTTTCTTCCTCTTTTAAAAAATTATTGAGATTCTCTGTGCTTGAGTGAAGAATGAAGACAGAAGCACAAATCATTACTTCCTGTTTAAAACTTAGGATAAACACAGGATTTTGAAACTAAACAGAAGGATGTAGTTGTTCAAATTATAAATTTAGTAATAGTGCATGAAATACACATTCATGCTTTATGTTTTAGTAGGCCTAAGGCCCCATATTTTATGGGTTTCAAATAGTAATTTTTTTCTGTAACCATGTAATTTCTACCTTTTAAAAAGTAGACATTGAAATTTAATGTTGAGGAATTTCAGAAGGGATATGCAGTTAATAGTCTAAGAGAAACTGACTTGGATACAAGTGTTATATTTATTCCACAGATAGAAAGGAAAGACTACCTACTAAGTTAGTTCCATTAATCCACCGAAGAACAAAATCTCAGAATTAGAAAAAACAATTGAGCCTAACATGCCTCTGCAACAGTGGTTTTCCAGCTCATGGTCACAGGAGCCCTTTATGCTCTTGATAATTTTTGAGTGTACCAAAGAGATTTTGCTTACATGAGTTACAGGTGTTCACACCTACTGTATTAGATATTAAAATCAAGAAATTTCTAAAATATGCATTTTTAATTCATTCACTAAAAAGCATATAATAAAACCACCATGTGTTCACATAAATAACATTTGTAATGAGTAATCTATTTTCCAAAACAGAAAAAATTACTGAGAAGAGTGTTACTGTTCTGCATCCTTTGAAGGCTCTTTAGTGTCTGGCTTAATGCAAGTGAGCTGGATGCTCGTATCTGCTCTGTATTCAATCTTTTGCAAAATGTTGTTTTGGTTGAAGCATAGAAAGAAAATTTGGCCACACAGAGATGTGTAGCTGGAAAAGGGAGGGATATTCTAGTAGTTTTTTTAGATAGGTGTGGGTGCTCTGCTCTGAAACTATACCACGTGACAAGTGGTAGCTTCCTAAAGTCTGGTTGTGATGTGGAATCTGAAACCTTATCAGTGAACTTTTCCTTCTCTGCCTTGTTAAAATCCACACTGGTCTGTCTGAGCACTGAATGGATCTTTAACCTGTGCATGATGGTGTAACATCAGGTCGTGGTCTCTTGGAAAACAATGGTTCCCTGAGTTAGGTGGGTCTTCCCAATGTTGACACATCTCATCATATCCAAAATCACATTCACTAACCACTCCCCTGAGGTCATGATCGAGAGCGTGAGTGATGGGAAGCTCTCAGACTCAGAGAGGCGGCTACAGGACTTCCAAAATGTTAACGTTCACTAGGAAGCTCAGACTTTAGTAATGGCAACAAATACTGTCATCTGTTTTCCTTTAAGCTCATTTGGGACATTTTTGAGGAAATGACTTTCTAAAACTCAAGTCCAAAATACCAGAGTTTGCCGTTTTCTTAATTAACAATGACGGTGCATAGAAAGTGGCCGGCTCAGCGTGACCCGAGACAGCCTTGCAGGCGCTCCTCCTCCAGGCAGCCGACGCCCTCAGTCTGCGGTGGAAGTTCTTCCGGGTCATCGCACAGAATGTTAAAAGACTGTGTACTCAAGGGTCAAGTGTCCAAGCATGTTGGTAAGAAACCTTTTCTAAGGCAGGTGCGCGGTGGTGCGGAGCATGCCGACTCTGAGCTGGGGTCACCGCCTTGGTCTTGCTGAGGGACCAGCAGCTGCTCCCCACCCCCCGTCTATTACCCCCACCCGCTTTTGACCCATTGCTTCCATGAGATTGCTCTTCAGACATTTGAAGACAGTTACCTCCTTTCCGGACTAAACATCTCAGGTCTTTTGACCCTTTCCTATGGGCTCATTCAGTAGGAACATGTTCAGCTGCTCAGCGCTGCTTTGAAAGGAACCCAACACACTGCAGTGAGGGGCTGGTCTGGGGACCTGTGCTCCAGCAGTTGGAAGGTGGAAGATCACACGCTATGTGTGCCATTTTGTCAGTGGAACTATCATCACCGTCGCTATTTGGGTGGTCTCCTGCACTTACTCACCCATCTGTTCATCCATCCATCCATCCATCACCCATCCATCTGCTGACCCATCAATCCATTGATCCATCGCTTTGTCCATCTATCCACCCATCCATTCATTCATGTAGTCCATCAACAAACATATGTTTAGTGTCAACTAGATTCTGGATGCAGTGATGGGAGATGGTGATCTGAAGATTAAAAGATGTCAGACCTTTGCCCTCATGTGGCTTACATTCCAGAATCACACAGCTGATGCATATATTTGGCCTCAAGTGCTGTTTGTCCACAAGCCTCAGATCTCAAACCTTGTTGAACTGCCTGACCATATTCTGTCTTGATCTGCACGTCACTTGGTCTGGACAGGTCTTGAATAAATACCGTGAATCCATCTGGACTGAAGGAACACTCCTTCTTCCCCAAACCCACTCATCTTATTCCCCAAGGAACTCCGTTGTTTAATTTTACTTCCACATTTTAAAGCTTGAGTGTTTTCGAGGACTCAAAACAAACCTAGAAACTTATATAAACTAGAAATAAAAAGGATTTACATATGCATTTCTAAAATGGAATTCTTACTTATGTTATACTTTAATTTTCATAGTAAGATTTAATAATATGTTTTTCATAGGACTCTTTGCAAAAATGTTAACTCTATTTTCAATAGTAAATGAACAGACTTAAATTTTTAGCCACATTAATTTAAATAATTATGATCTGAAACTGAATGTTTTATCCTTAAAGAATGTAAAAAATGTTATAAAGCACACATTTAAAAGCTGTATCTTAAAATCTGTATCTAGAGAACAACAGTGTAGCCTCACAGCTCTTTAAGTCACATGGGCACATGTATGCTTGCAGGCATGCATGCACACGTATGCATGCCCGTGAGCACACACACATGCCTTCCTGTCCTCACGCCACTCCACGTGCTCTGTGCCGTGGAGAGGAGATGGCTGTTCCCACACAGCTGCAGCCCTGCCCGGGGATGTCCTGAGGATGCCAGGGGTCTTCATGGGTTGTCATTCTCTCCTTGGCCTCGTCATGTGACTAGGTCATTTACAGCATGCTAAGAGGAAACGGATTTTGGAGTATAGTTTATATTCCCTTGGCTGCTGGATTTTCACCCCCTTATTTTCCATTGTGGACTATGACAGAAGTGAGGTAGAGCCTCCCCTGTTCTGAGTGAGCCTGCTCATTGCTGAGACACACTTGACCTCCTCTCCTGCTGCTCAGTGTGAGGAGGGTGCAGGGTGCCAACGAGTGTTTCAGCGTTTTGGACTCAGCGCCTGTGAGGGTGTGAGCTTCCAGGGTTCTGACGGCTTATGCTCAGAGACCAGCAAATAGGAATTGTTATTCTGGCTCCCCCTGCACTTCTGGTGGGGGCTGACAGCATCGAGGGCAGGCGACAGCCCGTCTGGGGTCTCTGGGGAGTAATGGAGGACCTCAAATGACATGGTGTCAGGAAAGATGAAAAGTGGGAACAGCATATCTGGTTTCTCTTGGGCTCCAGGACCTCCATGGGTAATTCATTCCTGTCTTCGCCTCCCCTGAAGTCCTGGCATCACCAAGGGCTGGTGCTGTCCTGACACTCAGACAGGACAGTGTCTGTTCACCACCCACGGTGTCAGCACAGCCGCGGTGTCAGCCTGGGCTGCCGTTGGAACAGCCCTGCTGTGCTGAGGGTGGACACAGCGTCTGAGCGTTGGAACTGCAACATGATGGGCTCTGGGCCTGGAAAGGCCTCCTCCTCCTGCCCAGACACCGCTCAGGGCTCTGCCGTGGATGCCTGAATGTGTCCTGGGAGGGGAGAGGGCAGCTGCCAGCGTGGCAGGGCGACCGGGAGGGCTCCCACGACTCGGGCCAGCCTGGCCTGCATCTCTAGGCCCCTGACTCTCCACCCTTTGCTCAGGGACCTTTTCTCTGCAGGGCCCCCTCCAAGCCAGTGCTCCCCATGAACCTGCCATGTGTCTGGCGCCCTCTCATGTGGACATACTCGCTTTCCTTGACCACCCATCATCCTCCTGCTGCTCACACCTCTCTCTGCTCTCCTTCCCAGCTCAGCTGCTGAGGAGGCCTCCACATTCACTGCCTCCATAAAACAGTTCCCACAAGGTGTCATGGCTGAGTTGTGCCCCCCAAAATTCACTGGTTGAAGTCCTACCCCCCAGGACCTCAGAATGAGACCTCATCTGGAAATACGGTGTCTGCAGATGTCCTCAGTTAAGATGGGGGCACAGTGGAGTAGGGTGGAGCTTCAGAAAAAGGAAATCTGGACCCAGAGAGACCCACGCGGTGGGAAGGGGATGGAGGACACAGGGAGCAGATGGCCGCCTGCAGGCCACGGAGGGAGGCCTGGACCCGATTCCCTGTCACTGCCTCAGACGGACTGACCCTGCTGACCCTGTGACTGTGGCCTCCTGGCCTCCAGAGCTGACAGAGAATGAGCCACCGTGGTTGAAGGCCCCTGGGTTGCAGAGTTTGTTGGGGAGCCCTGGGAAAAGAAACCACACGTCCAGCCCTGGGGCTGACGTCACCGCCTTCCATGGATGGTCACTGCTCCGCCCTCTCTCCATCTCCTGGGTGTCAAGCCCTCTTTTCTGAAGTGTTCTCTCTCTGGGCATCCTCCGGCCTCTCTTGCCCCTCCTCTGCCTCGTTAGGCCCCGTCCTCTGCCTTCCATAGAAGGAGCTCATATTGTGTGGCCTGTGAGCAGCGTCCGAGCCCCCCATCACCCCTTCTGGCTGAAATGATTCGCTTATTGGATTCCCTCTGGCTTCTCCTCTACTCCGCCGACCATCCGCTCCCACCTCCCCTGGGGGACCCTCCTTCTGTAAACTCTGGGGGCCTAGGGCTTGGTCCTTGGGCTCCTCTTTTCTACACTCACCCCCTTGGGCGCTCACCCCACCGGGCTGCCTCCTGCCTGAGCTGCACTCATGCCTTCAGCTGCCTGCCCAGCGAGTCCCTCGGGAGGTGCAGTCGGTCACCTCCAGCTCCCAGACTCAGCCCTTACTTCACCTTCCCCGAACCCCCTCCTCCTCCTGCCTTTCTGCATTTCAGAAAATGAAACTCTTTCCAGTTGCTCCAGGAGCAAGAACTTAGAATCGTCCGTGACTCCTGTTCCTCTCTCGTGCGTGTGTTCAACCCATAGCGACCCCTGTGGCTCTCCCCCTGTATCTAGAACCAGACCCCCGCTCGTGACCGCCCCCGGTCCCAGCCACTCTCTCATGCGTGTGTCACTACCAAGAACATGTCTCCTGGCTGCGGCTCCCTTCCTTCCATTCCCCCCATGGAGCAGCCAGAGCGATCCTTTCCAAACTTAAGTAATACCATGTTCTGGGATGATCACCTCAGTTTTGCTTTCCAGTTTGCAATGTACTTTAATAGCTGTGGGGACTTTTTCTACCTAAATTTCAACACAAGATCTGCACAATTATGAAGTGTCAAATATGCTGCCCTTCATAAATCTGCAAAGAAGTAAAAAGCTAACCTTTTCAAAGAATATTTCTTCTCTCTCACTTACCAACTTCACATTTCCCTGTATGGCCCCGGAAGATGACTGGTTAGCCAGAGACGGGTAAGATTCCTCAAGGGAGGAACAACCTAAGACAGGCACAGTCGCAGGGGGGCCATCAGGTGAGAAATTGGGGATCAACAGAGGTGAGGCTGAGAACCTCACCCCCCCTGTTTTGAGAGAAATCTTCTGCATCCGTGGATGTTTTGTTGCCCTTGTCTAGCTTGGATTAACACATAGTCTACAGGCACACACCTGATCATCTACATTTGCCCTCTTACAGCACTAAATTATGTTTTCTACCTTTATCTTGCATCTACCTACCACTTCAGCATTTTATTTAAAAAAAAATAAGGGAGAAATGTGGGATTCACATATAAATCAAGTATAAAAATCAAATGAATATTCATAATTGACCTAATTATTTATAGTTCATAATGCGTGATCAAAACCGAAAGTTTCTGTGATATGACTGTCCTTGCACTGTTCACTATGTAAGAACTTATTCACTATGTAAGAATTTGTTCACCATGTAATAACTTGTTATGCTCCAGAAGATTGGAGACTGACGAGAATTAGGCTTGGGATGGATTAATGATTGTGCATTGAGCATTGAGTCCCCTATACAGAATTTTATTGTTGTTAACAACCATTTGATCAATAAATATGAGAGATGCCCTCTCAAAAAAAAAAATTGGGTTGAATGATAAAAAAAAATGCTGCCCTTGCCACATGGCGAGTATGAAATCACAGTTTCCCCTCAATTATACTTAAAATTATACTTAGACATTTGTTATCTTTGAACTTTCATTTCGTTGATTTACAAAGTGAACATGCAGCATGTGCCAAAATGTTGTTCCCGAATCCCCCACCTGACTTCCATGTGCCTTAAAATGCTGCCAAAGGCGAGGCTGGTGCAGGTTCTCCAATCAGACACGCAGACCGCCGAGCGGAGGCAGCAGTAATGTGTCTGTCACAGTCTGCGCGAAACAGAACGTGAACTGCACACATGAGGACACTCACTCCACACTCACCGACGGAACAAACTGGGGACAGAGAAACACGAAGGTGAAAACTGTTCCAAGAACACAAAGCTTGAGAAGTGGCTACAGAACGTGACAGACAGTGGGGTTATCAGACGCTTCTGAGCAACTCGTTAGCACCACCTCCCCTGCAAACAAATGCCGGCACATCTCATGGGGGTCACAGTTTATTTAAAAGCAACAGTTCAGCCTTTTGGAACAAAATCTAATTCCTATTAAGTATAATTTCCAGTGGAGAGAATTTAAGTTATTCACTAAAGCTTCTCCCTAAAAAGTATTTAGAAAGATTTGAATATGAACACTCAATATGCAAGATACTAGCTCTCAAGCTTTAGAGATTGTTCAATAGTTTTTGAAAATAAATGACACTTCCCGATCACAAAGTCCAGAATACTGAAATATTACAGAAGCAAAGAGCTGAGGGGCCACCACATCCCCGTCCCGGCCCGGGGCTGGAGAACTCATCTTCTAGGAGATGGGGGGCATTGCTCCAGGGCCGGGCGGCTGCAGGGGGCGGGCGTCCCTCGGCTCCTGCCGCCGCCAGCTCTGCGCCCTGAGAGCGCCCCTCCGCCCGCGCAGTGGAAGTCAGGTGGCGCGGCTGCCTCCTTGGCTCCTACGCGGGGCCTCGCCTGTCATAGCCCCTCCCTCCGTGAGCTTCCAGGCACGGCTCACTATGTACAACAGTGCCTCTGAAACCCCGCCGTCCCCCCCACCGGCTGATGCCAACCTGTTCTCACCTGATTCTCCTCCCACCTCCATCTAAATCCCGGGCCCACGGTCCCAGCTTTCAGTCCGTCTTTGTATGGCATCTGCCCTGAGCCTCAAGCCCAAGAGAAAAGCCGTGTCTTGAGGCGCGTGGAAGCCAGCTTGCCTCGGGCATGAGGCCAGCGGGCAGCCAGTCCTGCCCACCCCGCCTCTGCACAGGGCGGTGGAAGTGAGCTGCATTTCACTCCGCACATCGGGAGGGACTCAGGCATCGGGGTGGCTCGGGCAGTGCTGCTGCCATTTCCTTATTGTGTCTGAAAAGTGTCCCCCTGCAGCTCCACAGCCTGGAAGCAGGGGCCGGGCTGGGGCGCACCTGCTGACCTGGTCTGTCCGCAGCCGCCGTGCTCTGCCCCTCACTTCACGCCAGGCCACCTTCGTCCACACCTCACAGGCCTCTCCTGCTCGCAGTTCGTGAAAACTGAAGCCCCGAGTGGGATGAGTGTCTCACTGTCTTAAATGGAAAGAGTTAAATTCTGTCGGACTGCAGCCCCTGCCCGCAGCCAGTTAGTTCTGTGGGGTAGCGGGGGCAGGATGAGGGACGGGCACGGAGGGAAGGCCTGGCCGCTTCCTAACGAGAGGAGAATTCGAACACAAAGCTGCCGCGTCCTTCTGATTTCTTGCCACCATCTATTTTCCCACATTCGGAAATGGAAACCATCTTTTGTCAGTCCTGTTTGTTGCAAAAATGTGATTGATGAGCTTTTGTCTCAGTTTCTGTTAGAGGACACTTGGGTGGTTTTTCTAAACCTTAAATAGCTGTGGACTGTGTGCTCAGAGCTTTAACAAATATTCTTTTGAATATTTCCTCATGCTCAACTTTCACCAGTGAGATTAGTCCTGGGCAGGGGCCATCCAATACGCCTGGACTCACGTCGGGTCTCCGGGGACCTGCTGTCAACAGAGCCCAGGAGGGGAGCCGGGAAGGAGGTCAGGGCCTGCCTCCTGCCGCTCCACGCTCCGGAGGCCTGGTTCCGGCTCCCGGCTCACCGTCATGCGACGCACGAGCATGCCTCGTCCTCAGAGGCCTTCACCTTGTTGCCCTTCTGGTCCTGGACCAGTTTGGCATAAAATGGAAGCCTGATTTGGATTTGAATTTCTTTAGCTGCTACTGAGGTCGGCACTTTGCTACGTGCTGCGTGCACTTATATAACTGTCTTGTCTCCTGGTCCACTTACGTAACAGAAAGGATAAGACCTCATGTGTTTGTTGCATGAAGGTTTACAAAGCATTTTCACACACACCTTTCATAAAGTAGTTTCTCATTTCATTCTTACAGAAATTCTGTGAGATAAGCATTTTTCTCCATGTTGCAAAGGAAGAAATTTGAAAATGCAAGCGTTTAAGTAACTTATTCAAAGGCAAACAGGTCCTGAGGGAAGAGCTGGATTTCAACTTGGGCTTCTGCCTGGATGCCCAGGACCCTAGTTACAGCCACTGCCTGAGCCCTTAGACAGTGGATTCCTACTACTTTAGCTGTCCCGTTCGCTTCAGATATCTGTCACGTGCATGCATCATTTGTCCCAGCAATTCCGTTATTAGGAATTCTTACAAAAATGAAAGCAGGGATATTTTGTGATCACTGTACTAGCAAAAACTGTAAATAACAAAAACTGTAATAATAAAAAGCTGCAAATACCCACCCAATGCAGAGTGGCTATGTAATTTTGGTAAAGCCCCATAGTGGAATTCAGCTTCTCGACCTGACTTCACCTGCTTGGCACTTAATAAATGCTTAGATGGATAAATAGAATTCAGCTCTCACAGAGACTGATCTGCTCTATAGGAACAGCAGGAACGTTAATGAGAATATTAAGGAGAAAGACCAGGCTGGGAATTACAAGGGTTATGGAAAGAGAAGGGGGTGGGAGGCTCGTGTGTGTGTCTCTGCAGGTGCTTGGGGACAGGTGAGGGATGACGCATCACTGTTCACACGGATTAGCTCAGAGGCGTGGGTCTGGAGGGACAGCATTCTTTTTGTATACATTTCAGTATTGTTTTCCCTGCTATAGCAAATGGGAATTATACTTGCAATTAAATGAGACAAAGTAATTTGTAACAAAAATTAATTCCATATTTCATAGGTTTCCTTTTTATGTCTTATTTTAGGGTTTGGCTATTACACAATCCTTGTAATTTTTATCCTGGAATTAGTTAACAATTATCTTTGAGAGTACTTTTTGTTCTATCATTAGAAAACTGCGACCTTGCTCTAGGGATTTAAATTCTCCTTTCTGCTTTCCACTACTTGTTGGCTTTAACAATTAACACTGCAGCTATGTTGTTGCCATTCTTACTTGTTTTCTCTTTCTACTTAATTTATTGTACACTTTATTTCCATCTATGTTTGTGTTCCTGGGCTCCCTACTTTGTTCCATGATCTATGTTTATGCTTGTAAGTTAGCACACTGCATTTACTGTATTTTTCTTCATAATATACTTGAAAACACAGTGCCATTTGTCCTCCCTTATTGTTCTTATTTTAATCCTAATGACTTTAATAATTATGTTTTCAAGTTCAATAAATAATCCTGTTGAGATTTTAATTGCAATTGCATTGTCTCCATAAATTACCCAGAGCGGATGTGTCATCTTGCCATTTAGCCAGAACCAGTCTTTTTTCATTTCTTCCTTTTAACAGGTATAGCCTTTTGAATTTTCATATATTTTGCTTTCATATTTAGTCTGTCACTGATTTAAAAAAATACTTCTTGCCACTTTCTTTAGAATATTTGTCCTTATTTCTTTTTCATGTCATTATACCAACAGTAATTTATATGGTGGCACTAATTATTATTAAGGGCAAAAGCCATCCATATTTTCCTTTCTCTTTTTGGGAAGGGCTATAGGTTTTCTTCATTAAATATATAGCTCTCTTTTATTTTAAAAAACATTTGATGTTTCATTCATTCATTCACCCATTTACTCATTCATGTTCTCATTTAGAACATATTTATTGAATGTCTGCTATGTGCCAAGTACTACTCTAGGCACTGGGAAAAAGCAGTATATAGAAGATATAAAAATCCTTTTTATTCAGCTTATGTTATGCTAAGAGTTGACCCTTAAAAAATTTTTTTAAGTGGTATGTAATTCTATCAAATGATTTTTCTGCAAGAACTCAAATGATCATATTGCTTTTATTGATGTACAAATATTGAATTTTCCTACCACTTAACTATTTATGTTTCTGGGAATAAACACTTTTGGTCTAATTTTGAACCACTTGGAAATCTAAAAATACTATCTGAAATAACAACTGAGTCAGAGAGAAAAATCAAAACACAAACAAGTTGAAAATGAATAACCAAAAAAAAAAATCATGACATAATTTTTTTATCCTGCAGAATAAGGATTCAGCAACATGAGCGCAAGCCTCTAACTTCCTTTCTCCCGGACCCACTAGAAGGAACAATGGACCATGTGCTGCTTTGGGACAATTCTGGGAGCTAGAATGCCCGTGGGCCAGGGTCCCCTCTCCTGCTCCGAGGAGGGAGGTGACAGGGCTGCTCTGAGTGTCTGGGAGTGCCAGGGCTCAGCCAGGAGCCACACGGCGGTGAGCCGGCCCTGCCTTCCTGGAGTGACAAGGAAGCCACTGCAGGATCACGACCCGGCTTAGGTTTTAAAGGATGGTTCTTCCTCTGTGGCAACAGACTCTAAGGCAGCCCCTCTGCTCTCTGCCTCCTGCTGTCCACACCACTGTGCGCTTCCTTCCCTGGGGGCGTGGGTAGGACCTGTAACCTGGAGCCCAAAGAGGCGACAAGATGTCACTCCCCTGAGTGTGATCCCCACCTTGCTGGCTGTGATGAAGCAAGCTGCCATTCTGGGAGGCCCACCTAACAAGGAGCTGGGGTGATCTCTGGCCAGCAGCTAGCCCAGAGCTGAGGCCCTCAGTCAGGCAGCCGCAAGCAACAGAATGCTGCCAGCAGCCACGAGCGCTTGGAGCAGACGAGATCCTGACTGTGGCCGTGTGGGGCCCGGAGCCGAGGATGTGGAGGGGCCCAGACTCCTGACCCCAGGAGAAGGTGAGGTCATCAGTGGGTGTGGTTTTAAGCACTGCGTCTATAAGTCTGAGTGATACTGTTATGCAGCAGTAGATGGTGACCACACTGTTGTCATACTGAAAACAGATTCTGGGAGAAGGGTAGCTGTAGGGAGATGCATTAGGAGACGCAGTAGGGCTGATGTGGCTTGGCCCCGACCCAGGTGGCAGCCAGATGGCACCTGACAAGCGGGTGGTTTGGGGCATCATTGGAAGGTAGAGCTGATAGAATTTTCTGACGGACTGGACGTTAGGCTGGGAGAAGGAGAGGGCTCAGGGATGATGCTAAGAGATGGGAAGGGTGACTTCCCCATCCCTGGGATGGGGAAGTGTGTGGGGCAGGCTGGATAAGAGGCCAAGCCAGTTCTGATGTCCCCATGCATGAGTGGGGATGCTGAGTGGGTAGCTTGCTCCCCAAGTCTGGAGCCAGAGGTTCACATTTGGGAGCCATTAGCACAGAGATGGAATCGAGAGTCCTGTGCTGGATGAGGTTGCCATGGAGACAGAGAAGGGAAGGCAGTAGAGGGAGGTGAAACCCTGGCCCAGCTATTAAGAGGTGGGAGAGAAGAGGAGGCACCACCGCCACCTTCAGGCGGCTTCTCCCACCTGCTTGCTGTCCCAGGGGTCCTCTCCTCTCTTTCCAGCTCATTGCACTGCCCTCTACGTGATGTAACCAAGGTCAGCCTCAAGACCTGGAGTTTGCTGGACCAAGCGGCTGACGTCAGGGAAGTAGCAGGGACTCCGTCCGGTCAGACGCCTTTGAGCTGGACAGGCTGTGCCCCTGGCCCCCAGCACACAGGCCCCGCTCTCTACGTGGGCTGCTGGCTCTCCTATAAATGCAGCGACCGGTGGTCATTGAAAAGCGGTGCTATTTCCAGATAACCTGATCTGTAAGTGTACTGAAATCATTTGCAAAGACCTTCCAGAGTAACATCCTCATTATGAAGCACTGACGTTATCGGAACTTGGTGTCATTGTTCCGTAACCCTCCCAACCGTCCTCTGAGGTAGGTACTATTACTGTTGTCGACATTTTCCAGATGGGAGCCCCGAGGCTCAGGGAGAAGTGACTTGCCCGAGCAGAGCGGAGCTTAGAGCCGCCCTAGAACTTGCAGGCTCACCCCAGCGCCCGGCCCTTCACCCGGGACTCACGGCGGAGCTCAGCTGATGGCCGCGGAAAGCACGCTGTCAGTGTAGTAAAACCCAAAAATAAGGCTTCAGTCACAATAAAGAAGCATTTGGAGGGCTAGATGTATAATGAAAATAGTGCTGGAAGGGACATGAGGAACCTGGGTCCACTGCCACTAATTAGCTGGGCGATTTGAGCCCGCCCATCACTGTGGGGACCTGGTTCGCCTTCCTCTCTGCCAAATGGTGCAGGTGACCTAGGTTGATTCATTCAGTTATTGAAGAACCAGTATTGTGTGCCTATTAGACAGCTTTTAGAGTTCCTTTCAGCTCTAGAAACTCCGAGTTATATGGGACACAAGGTGGTGGGGGAAGGGCAATGTTAATTTCTTACAGAATGTATTCAGTGATTAATGTCACTTATAAAAATACATTTGGCACAGCTATTTGCCTTTATATTCTTTTATTTGAGGAAGGTTGAGGTGAAAAACACCCATACCTTAGATCTTTCAGTTAGTAAATGTGAGGCCCAGAACGTTTGGTAAAGTTAGGGCCTATTGGAAATTTATGCATGTTGTCAAAAAGTCTTGCACAAACGTGAAAATGACTGGCTCTACAGTTTGCAGTGATTTAGAAAGCAGAGCTACTAACATGATGAATTCTCCCCCTGAGGTCTGACACTGCGCTCCAATCGGTCCCACCATTTCAGACTCCCAGGACAGAGATTTATCTGTGTTTCATCAAGTATGAAAAATATATGGATGGAGGGGTTTCCGGCTGGTCCCCCCCCAGGTCATCCAGTCACCTCCATTAATGTCAGCAGGCTCATGAATTTCTCCTGTGTTCTAAAGAAAGCAGCTTGTGCCACTGCACAGAAGCCTCCAAAAGTGTCACTTGCTGCCTATAAATTCACTGACACTCAATAAAGGCAATTGGCTGCACATGGACTTAATTACCACGGCCCTCCTTGGGAAACAGGGGCTCACCACTTCTCAGAGAGGAGGAAGAGTCGTGTGCAAAGCAAGGCAATGTCTTCGCAGCACGTTACAAAATCTGATTTATTCACTGATGTGTCTACTTATTAGTCGGATATTATTAGCAGTTATCACTCAAGATGGAAGATTCCCTCCTGATTTGAAAGTATTATCTTTGCTTATGCTTGAATCCTACAGGCACCTCCTTGCCCAACCCTCTGCCCACTTTTATTTTATTAAAAGGGACAATATATTACTTATTATATAATGGGATATTTTGATTTTGTTTACCCCTTCTGTTCAGGAAATGATACATATACTTTATTTTCACCTTTCTGTCTTAAATATTTACTTGTATAGAAAAATTAATAAAATAATAAAAATATTGCTTGCCAGGCAAGCAAATCACTTTAGAAAGGAATGGAAAGATTCTCCCATTCAAATAGGCTGCCATCAGTTTACATTCACACTTGCATAGTTCAAAACCCCAGCCGTTATCATTCACCCATCAACCTTTCCTCATTTAAAGGACCGTCAGCCCCTTCCTAACACAAGAATCCAGAAAGCTTAGCAAAGTAGTCATAGGAGGAGAGATGTAAGTCAGCAAAATATTCCAATATGCACATTTTAAATTAATTTCTTATATGCTACTTTAAAAAATAAATTATCTTTTATAGATAACAACAGAGTGAATTACAGAAAAGGGCAGCTTTGAGGCATAAAGGTTAATTCTGAAGATCTTCTGATCTTGTGCTATCAAGTGGCAAATACAAATTTAGGAGCTGCAAAGGTGTGATGATTTCTGTCTGATGCGAAACATACACGTTGACACAAGTCACCATATGGCACAGAAATCAGGAACATGCTAAAACACACTGAAAGGCTCTATATCCAAAGAACAGTCTGTCCTACATCAACGTGCATTAAGCCATTAAGGAGATGGTTCCACAGTCACCAACTTCCCAGTTACAGTGACTTCAGCAGAGTCAGTAGGCTTGGGGGTGTTCGCATTCCCAGGATATTCTGGTTCTAATTTTCCCAGGGGCTCTGCCACTCCTCAGGGTGAGCCCTTCCCTTCCCACCCTCCTAGCTGTGCTGAGGGGGGCAGTTACTCTAGCCCAGGGCTACAGGAAGTGTGGTCCTGGGACCAGGGGCATCAGAATTACCCTGGAGCTTGTTAGAAATGCAAACCCTACTCCCGATCGCAGGCAGCAGAAGCCAAACTAGGCAGGCGGGACTACGTCCAACTGAAAAGCTTCTGTCCAGCAAAGGCAACAACCGGCGAGGTGAAAAGGGAGCCCACGGGGGGGAGGAGGCATTTGCAGACCATGTTCCGATAAGGGGCTGAAGTCAAAATACATAAGGAACTCTTACAACTCAACAACAACAACAACAACAACAAAAACAAACAACCCAATTAAAAAACGGGCAAAAGAACTGAAAAGACATTTCTCGAGAGAAGACACACACATGCATGAAAAGGTGCTCAACATCACTAGCCATTAGGGAAATGCACATCAAAAAACCACAGCGAGATTCCGTGTCCCATTCTTTAGGATGGACGTTATCAGAGAGATTAAAAGTAACAGGTGGTGAGGATGTGGAGAAAGGGAACCCTTGTGCACTGTTGGTGGGAATGGGAGCTGGTGCAGCCACTGTGGAAAAGAGTATGGAGTTTCCTCAAAAATTAAAAAATGGAACTGTCATATCCAGGAATCCCACTTTTGGGCATATTCCCAAAGGAAATGAAATGGGGCTCTCAGAGTCATATACACACTGTGAAATAATAGAAAATAAATACTTCGATCTCTGCCCTCAGTTCCTGGCACAGAGCTCCTAAAACCAGTGTAATTTCCTAAGTGATAAGAGCATCAGGAACACCCTTTGTTCTAGTACATGGTCTTTGACCCCAGTTCCTGACACACAGCTCCTAAATCCCTTGGCATTTCCGGCGTGATAGGAGTGTCTTTTGTTCTAATGAAACAACGCTTGGTGGGCTCCTGGAAGGGGCTGGTCACTAGGAAGACCAGGTCACTGCTAGAGGCTTGGAGCTCTCGGTCCCACCCCGCCCTCCAGGAACGGGAGAAAGGGTGGGAACTGAGTGAACGAGTGAGTGTACCTATGTGTTGAAGCATCTGAAATTCGGGGCTCAGAGAGCTTCTGTGCTGAACCCATGGAGGTCCTGGGAGGGTGGCACCTGGAGGGGACATGGAAGCCCTGCACACCCCCCACCTCACCCTGAGCGTCTCTTCCACTTGGATGTTATCTGTATTCCTCATCATATCCCTTCATAACAAAACTTGTAAAGGTAGGTGTTTCCCTGAATACTCGGACCCATTTCAGCAAATTACTGACCCCAAGGTGGGAGTTGGAGGAACCCTGATTCATAGCGTATCAGTGAGAAATACAGGTACAACTTGGGACTTGTGAGTGGCATCTGAAGTGGGGAGGCAGCTCACTGGACTGAGACCTCAACCTGTGGGATGTGATGCCCCCTCCAGGTGGAAAATGTCAGAACTGCGTTGACTTATAGGGCACGCAGCAGGCGTTGAGGAGAATGGTTTGATGTGTGGAAAACCCACACACGTGGTGTCAGAGTGCAGTGGAGTCTCAAGAGTGTGACAGTGCATGCGGGTGAGAGAAACACACGGGAGGAGGTGAGGAGGGTTTCCTTCACACACCCCATGCTCGCTGCGGTATTACTCAAATAGCCAAGATACGGGACAACCTAAATATCCGTTGATGGATATGCAGATGATGAGAATGTAGTATAGACACACAATGGAATATTATTCAGTCATACAAAGAAGGAACTCCGACCCTTTGCAACAACATGGATGAACGTGGAGGACAATGTACTCAGTGAAATAAGCCAGGCACGCAAGGGCAAATGCTTACACGATATCACCCTTGTGAAGAATCTGAAATAGTCGAACTTGTAGAAACAGAGAGAAGAACAGTGGTTGCCAGCCGTTGGGGATGGGGGGAAGGGAAAGTATTAGTCAAAGGGCACAAAGTTTCAGTTGTTGCAGATGAATAAATCCTAAATGTCTCCTGCACAGCATAGAGCCGAGAGTTAACAATACTGTACTGTATACTTAAACATTTGGTAAGAGGGTAGATATAATGTGAGGTGTTCTTATCTCTCTCTCTCTCTCTCTCTCTCTCTCACACACACACACACACACACACACACACAAATAAAGCAATAAAGACAGTGGAAGGTAATCAATAAGAAAAAAAGAAATGCAGACCCTTGTTCCCAGCCACAAGCCACTGAATCAGCACTTCAGGGGGTGGCGCCCAGCAGCCTTTGCTTTAATAAGCTTTCCAGGGCTTCTGACTAATGTTCCGGGTTGAGACAGGCACTGCAGTCTGGCCCAACTTCAATTACACTATAGGTGGACCTTCAGCTCTTCTCTGCCCACCAGCTCAGCTCAGCACGCATATTGCATCTGTTGAATCCCAGGCCCTATGCTAGATTCAGAGCGACCAGGGAAAGACAGCACGCCCTGTTCCCGCAGGCTTGCAACACTGAGCCCAGCAGGAGGCAGCGTGGAGGCCAGGGCTGTAACCTGGAGTCACGTGGGCCCCTAGAAAGGGAATCCGTTTCCTACATTTGCCAGAGTCTCAGAGCCTTTCAACGTCACTTGGCTCTTGGGTAAACCACGAGTCTCTAGCTGCTGGTGTTTTTAATTTGATTTACCATGGCGACGGCCACAAACCATGTGACATTACGTGTGTGTGCACCTGTCCCTAAAGGTTCCGTGAATAATGCTGGAGACCTTAATTCTCATCCCGTCTCTGCTCATGTCCCTACTCAGCCTCATATATTTTCCATGGAAATGGCAGGAAAAAGTGATTCGCCTGCTTGCAGAGTAAACTACACATGTTCACAGTCCCTCTACAGACGGCAGCTGTCTTTGAGGACTCACTGAAGATATAATTGCACCGGAATTCAAAATAATGACCCCTAACTCCCCTCCGTGTGTGTGCCCTGCCTTCTCCACCGCCTGCCCGAAACTTCTTTCTTCATTCTGAAAGTAATTCTTGTTCCATGTAGAAAACTTGGACTATGAAGTAAAAGAACAAATATAGCAATGATCTGCTAACCCAGAAGATACCTATTGTGAACATTCTAGGAGCTTCTTTTTTTATATTCTTAAAAGTCCTCAGTGAGAACAATTCTGAACCTTCCCTTGAGACCCAATTCCGGTTTTACAATGCTCACATTTCAGAAAGTCTTTACTCACTCGGGCTTTAGTCCTGCCAGTAACTACCCAAGTTTTAGCCAAGTTGCCTGACTTCTGTGAGTCCCTTTTTCTTCGGTAAAATAATTGGTGCAAGCCCGTGCCCTCAGATCCATGGACCCCCTCTTCCTCCCCACACAGAGCCACTACCATGCTCCACAAGGAGATGCTCAGGACAGGGAGAGAGGAGGGACCGGGAACAAGGGCAGCCCTGGGTTCCCAGGTGGCACCTGCTGAGCCCACTGCCTAGGCAGCTGCCAACTTCCCTGCAAAACGACAACGAGCATGTACTGCACGACGGAGCCATGCACAGGGCGAGGTTCTGCTTCCGGTGCAAGGAGACACCTTGGTGTTGTGGGGCCCGGTGGCCTTTGGGAGCGACAGGCCTGAGGATGAATCCCAGCCCTGCCTCTTGAGCCATGAACCCTGAAGGAAGACGCTGAAGCTCTGTGAGCCACAAGAGCCTCTGCGGGAAGGAGGGGCTCAGGCCCTCGTGGACGGGCAGCAGAGGGCCCAGGGCTCAGGGGCACCGGCCAGCCTCTGGGGGCGTGACTGTGGCATTGCAGGCCTGGAGACACAGCAGGGGCCACGGGAGGCTGGAGCCGGGAGGAGTGCGTGGAGAGGAGGGCTCACTTTTGCAGGCTGACAGGGAACTCTGACCTGTTGCACCCCAGATACACCACTCAACCTCCGCAAACTTTGCTTGTGCCCTGGGCTCTGTGGGGCCGCGGGTGTGCCCACTCTGTCCTGCAGACCACTTCTAGAGTTTCCTCCAGTGTAAATGCCCAGCACCTGGAGTGGTGTAAGGGACACACACACAGACACACACACACACACACACACACAAACACACACAGAATCTCCAGGTCCCCCAGGACCACATGCCTGAACCTGACAAAGCTTAACTCACAGAACTGTACACAAAAGGGTGAATTTTACTGCACTTAAATTGTATCTTAATTCGAAAAATGAAAAAGAAAAGCAACAAAGCAGTCCAAGGCGTCTTCTGGGAAGAATGTACGTTTGCTGGTGATCTGTAGACATGGCTACGCCCTGCCCTGGGGACACGACACCCATCCCACGCGGTCTCCTTTCCGTTGGCCTGCCCTGTTATTAGCCCCTCAGCCCTCCACACCGCCCCCTCCACCAGCCAGTCTCACCTCCTGCAGCCCAGCGAAGCAGCATTTTGACAAGATGCTCACGGCTGTGACTATAAAGGCCCCAGACACAGGAATGCAAACGGTGAATGGTGAGTCTGGGAATGTGAAGGCTTTCCTATATGCTTAAAATAATTACTGAGCACATACCACGTGCCAAACATTGTTTTAAGGGCTTTCTATGCATTAATCTGTGTTATCCTTCTATGACGCAGGTACTATTAATATCCCATTCTAAGATGAGGAAAACGGAGGAACAGAGAGGTAAAGCAACTGGTTCAGGGTCACATGCCTGTAAGTACTGGAGCTGGGATGTGAACCCAGGCAGCCTGGCTCTCAGACCTGTGCTCGTGTGTGTGTGTGTGTGTGTGTGGCACTTACAATGTATTTTGTTTATTGTAGATAACATAACAGATGCCATCACCTCCTAGGATTAAAGGCAGGGACATTTTAAGTCTCAGCCAGCCTCACTCTTCCGAAGATGAAGCTCATTCCAAGTCCCAGGGCCTCCCCTCTTGACCATCACTCCTGGTTGACTGTGTGTTGGCTGAAAAATGGAATAACGGGATAATGCTACCTAATTTACAACACTTTCAGATTCCTTAAGGTTGCATGGATTGAAAGGAATCTGCAAAAACCCAGGGAGAAATGCCATCGGGCCAATCCTAAAGTAATCACCCTATTTGGAGGTATTAGTTCTGCTCTCTGATCGAAGGATGAACTGGGTGTCGGCATAGGTAAGTGACGAAAAGTATCCGGGCCCGCGGGGATATGGCAGTGCTCCTCAGCAGACAATCTGCAAAGACCCGAGGGCTCAGGACCAGCCGGGCTTCGGAGCCCACGGTGCCCTGGGGGCTCTGACGCCCGTGAGGGGATGAGGGACAGACTGCAGTCTTCAGGGACAAGGGCTCTAGTCCAGTGGGTGGGAAAGTACAGACAATATGATCGACACGTCTGGGCAGACAGCCACCGTGTTCCAGGATTCTCCCTTATCACCCTTAGGGGTGGGATGGGCATTTCCAAGAGCCCTTCATGACACTTTAAAGGGAAGCTTACTGATTGATCTTGAAACTCAGGTGACAGGATATGACAGGTCCCAAGCCGAAAGAAATACAACTGCAGCAAGATATTTTCTGAAGACAAGTGTCCCCAGGACTGCACTGTTCAAATACGGTAGTGACCAGGGACTGATGGCTATCTAAAATCAAATTAATTAAAATAAAGCTAATTGAAAATTCAGGTCCTCAGTCACCTTAACCACCTTTCAAATGCTTGACAGCCATGTGGGACTCGTGGCCAGTACCCTGGACAGGGAGGATCCCGGCTATTCCCACCATTGCAGAAGAGCCCCTTGGACAGCACTAGTCTAGAGCAACACAAACGTGGTTTTGTCCCTCGTTCTGAATGTTGCCAGGGAGTGGAAAGGAGAGGAGTGCTTAGCTCTGGGCTGTTGAGGTTGTACTAGGCTGAATGGTGGCCCCGAAGATACTGGGGTGCCTGTAAATATTATTTTATATGGAAGAAGGGTCTTTGTAGATGTGGCTAAATAAAGGACGTTGAGATGAGGAGATTATCTTGGATTATCAGGGTGGGCTCTGAATGTCCTCAAGAGAGAGGAGCAGAGGGAGATTAGACTAATATACAGGAGAAGGCAGTGTGAGCACAGGGGCAGAGACGGAGGGATGTGGACACAAGCCTGGGGCTGCTGGCAGCCTCCTGAAGGGGGACAGAGGGAAGGGACAGGCTCTCCCCCAGAGCTTCTGGAGGGAGCACAGCCCTGCCAGTACCCTGACTTTGGACTTCTGGCCTCCAGAACTAGGAGAAAACAAATGTCTGATGGTTTGAGCCACCAAGTTTGTGGTTATCTGTCACAGTGGCAATAACAGATGAATACAAAGGTTAAGTCAGCTAATGTATAAAGCACTTAGAATTCCTGGTACAGAATAAGTGCTTAAAAAACGTTGGTCTCTATTATTATCATTATTATTAATACTGAATGCACATCTAATGCACCTGGAAGGCCAGGGGTGAGTTACAGGCAATGAGCTTCCACGTTTGAGTTAGGACCCCAGGGCATGCGGAGGACCAAAGGGTAAGTAGAGGAAGTTGGTGCTTGTTTGATAAACAGCTGAAGTACCCACCAACTGAAATCCTGTGTTCAAGATTATAACATTTGACAAAAAAGCTATTTACATAATTAACCTTTTTAAAGAGGAATAAACACAATGGCCACACTATCCAGAAGATCCTAGGCCTCAAGAGAGCAAGTGAGAAGCAAAGGGACCCATGCTGGAGCTGGGGACATACAGGAAAAGCTGGTGGAGAGCCTGGGGCTTCCCTCTGCTCTGCTGCATGGGAAAGAGATGTCACTGTGTGACCATTGGCGTCAGGAGGAAGGATTAGCCACATTTTCACCATGACTATATATCCAAGAAAATCCAAGAGAATCACCTGAAAAACTGTTAGGACTAACTTGAGAATTTGGTTAAGTCATGGTGCAAATTACATAAAAGTATACAACTAACAGTAATAGAAAATAGTTTTGGGAGATAACTTCATTTAGAATAGGATATAAAATCTTATATATTAAAAATACATATAAAATTCATAACCTCAACAGGAAACATGTGGGACACGGGATCTCCTTTGCACCATCTCTTTGAATCCCCTCAACTGTGAGCAGCAGGTACTGTGTTTGCCTTTACAGATGACAAGAATGACATTCAGGGATTAAAGATGGTGGCATGAGAGGTGAGACAGAGACCTCCTCCTAAAACCACATATAATACAAAAATATAATTTAATACAACTAATCCTGGAAGAGCAACAGGAAAGAAGGCTGCACCAGACTGTATACACCTGGAGGAAAGAGAAGACCTCACAGAACAGGGTAATGCACCAAAGCTGTGACCCGGTGGGGCCCAAGCCCCTCCCCCACCCCATCTCACTGGTGGGAGGAAGAGAAACAGAGCTGGGAGGGAGTGGAGGCCTGGGACTGCTGAAAACCTAGGCCTGGAGGTCTGCTCTGGGAGCATGAACCTACATTGCATGGTGCTCTGGTGATTTAGTGCGGTTGGAAAGCTAAGACAGGTGGAATATCTGAGAGATGGAGATTCCAGCTGCTTGTGGAAAACAGGGATTCATATCTGGCTGATCTGGGTGGGCAGTCTGAGAGATTTCCTAAAGTGAGGGGGCTGCTAAAGGGGCAAGGATTGCACAGAGCTTACTGCTCAGGAGAAAGGACAGGTAGAGAAAATTGGCTGGGTGCACTCTGCCCAGCAGGTTTGGAGCTTAAATAATTTTTAGGTGCTCCATCCCCCTGGCTGGCTGTGCAGCTGCAAGGGTCCCCACCATGATACACAGCCTGCTGTGTGTTCCTCCTGGCTAGCCTATACCTGGCTCAGGCTTGCAAACCGGCAACCCCTGCCATGATGTCAGGCCAGCCAGAGGGAAGCCCCACCTAAGGCAGCTACAAACACAAATCATAGAGGCTTACACCTGTGTGTTTGGCCCACTGGTTCTGGCAGTGGAGACAGGCATAGCAGCCATGAAGCAGGAAACAGTTCTTTCCTTTCCACAAGGACCAACACAGCTCCCCTGCGGCCCCCGACATTGGTGCAGGGGCTGAGCAGCTCCAGAGAGTAGAGCTTCTGGGCACGAGAGGGTACCACAGACAAATTATGAAATGTCAAAGGAACCTGTTTCAAAGCAAAATTATGAATACACCAGAGAAAGATTCAAATGAAAATCGACCTCACGAATCTTCCTCAAAGAGATTTCAAAGTAAAAATCATTAACATGCTCATGGAGGTACAAAAAAATATTCAAGAACTCAGGAACGAATTTAGGATGGAGATCTATCATTGAAGAACACAATGGAGGATATTAAAAGCAAACTAGATAAGGTGGAGGAGATGATAAATGAAACAGAAATTAGGGAAGAGGAATACAAAGAAGCTGAGGCACAGAGAGAAAAGGATTTCTAAGAATGAAAGAATACTGAGAGGACTGTGTGACCAATCCAAACAGAACAATATTTGTATTATAGGGGTACCAGAAGAAGAAGAGAGAGAAAAAGGGATAGAAAGTGTCTTTGAGGAGGTAATTGCTGAAAACTTCCCCAATCTGGGGAAGGAGATAGTCTCTCAGGCCATGGAGGTTCACAGATCTCCCAACACAAGGCACCCAAGGAGGACAACACCAAGACATATAATAATTAAAATGGCAAAGATCAAGGAAAAGGACAGACTATTAAAAGCAGCCAGAGAGAGAAATAAGATCACATACAAAGGAAAACCCATCAGGCTATCATCAGACTTCTCAGCAGAAACCTTACAGGCCAGAAGAGAATGGCATGGTGTATTTAATGCAATGAAGCAGAAGGACCTCAAACCAAGATTACTTTATCTGGCAAGATTATCATTTAAATTTGAAGGAGGGATTAAACAATTTCCAGGTAAGCAAAAGCTGAGAGAATTTACCTCCCACAAACCATGTCTACAGTGTATTTTGGAGGGACTGCTATAGATGGAAGTGTTCCTAAGGTTCAATAGCTGTCACCAGAGGTAATAAGAAGGATAGACAAAGAGTACAGAATATGATACCTAACATATAAAGAATGGAGGAGGAAGAAAAGGAGTGAAAACAAAAGAACCTTTAGATTGAGTTTGTAATAGCATATTAAGTGAGTTAAGTTAGACTCTTAGATAGTAAGGAAGTTACCCTTGAACCTTTGGTAACCACGAATCTAAAGCTTATAATGGCAATAAGTACATACCTATCGATAATCATCCTAAATCGAAATGGTCTGAATGCACCAATCAAAAGAGATAGAGTCACTGAATGGATAAAAAAACAAAACCCAACTCTATGCTGCCTACAAGAGACTCACTTCAAACCCAAAGACATACACAGACTAATAGTGAAGGGATGGAAAAAGATATATCACGCAACTAATAGGGAGAAAAAAGCAGGTGTTGCAGTGCTTGTATCATATAAAATAGACTTAAAAACAAAGAAAGTCACAAGAGACAAAGGAGGACACTACATAATGATAAAGAGTTCAATCCAACAAGAGGATATGTTATAAATATCTGTGCACCCAACACAGGAGCACCTACATATGTGAAAAAAATACTAAAAGAATTAAAAGGGAAAATAGAAGGTAATGCATTCATTCAAGGAGACTTCAACACTCCACTCACTCCAAAGGACAGATCAACCAGGCAGAAAATAAGTAAGAAGACAGAGGCATTGAACAACACATTAGAACAGATGGACCTAAAAGACATTACAGAACTCTCCACCCAAAAGCAGGATACACATTTTTATCAAGTGCACATGGAACATTTTCCAGAATAGACCACATACTAGGCCACAAAAAAGAGCCTCAGTAAATTAAAAAAGATTGAAATTCTATCAACCAACTTCTCAGATCACAAGAGTATAAAACTAGAAATAAATTGTACAAAGAAACAAAAAGGCTCACAAACACAAGGAGGCTTAGCAACATGCTCCTAAATAATCAATGGATCAATGACCAAATTAAAACAGAGATCAAGCAATACAGGAGACAAATGAAAACAACAGAACAATGCCCCAACTTCTGTGGATGCAGCGAAGGCAGTTCTAAGAGGGAAGTAAATAGCAATCCAGGCCTATTTA